>NC_090401.1:20859216-22173906 GCF_036365525.1 Heterodontus francisci | reverse complement strand
GTATCTGTTAACCTACTTATTTTTGAAAAGAGATTAAATTTTCAAGAAGATTCTGACCTTACAACAGAATATAAATTTTCTTTAACAAAATTCAGTGAGCTATTGGTGGTGTTGGGGGGGATGGGGGCTGAGTACGTGACTCTGTACTGAGGCAGGCTGTCCTTCAAACAGTGCATATATGAATGAAATCTAGGAGGCAAAAGGGAATTGCCACAAACACCTTTGTGAATTTGCTGCAAGGTACATGTTCATGTTTTCAGAGGCAGTGTGGTAAAGTTCAGCAATCTGCAGAGCACAAGATTACATTCAGTGTGCCTGTGGATGAGCTGAACTGTATACTCTCTGTAGCATCATGTGTGTTCAGTTAGTGCACCGGGTGGTGTTAAATTTCTTGACAGTTTGATGCATATGCTGAATCTTTTTCTGCAGAAACCTCAAATTATGTCGACTGGAAGCATGCTGGTGTGAATACCAAGGCTTGCAGCATATTCCAGTTATTTAAGGGTGATTTTTTCCAAGGTTAAGTTTCCTATTTGGAACTTTACTATGTGGGGGAAGGGCTTAATTCGGTGATGAGGTTCTATTGCATTCACAGTCCCATCTAGCAAGACTCCATATTGGAATCACAGCCATACAAAATTATCCCTTGTCCAACAATAACACCAGCAGTAACAATTTACATTTATACAGCCCCTTTAACATTTGGAATAATCACCCTGGGGATTAAACGAGGAGGAAAATCAAAGGGGGAATGCTTTTTAGTTCTAAGTATTCCTCAATTTCTGTCTTAAAAATATTTTTAAAATATTGTTTGATGTTTTGATAAAGTTAAACTTTTTATTGAATCAGATACCTCCCTGACCAGGTCCACATACCTCAGCACCACTGTTGGAATACAGCCTGGTACATCCCTGAGTGTCTCCATTTATTGCAATGAGGACCACAGCTTTGGAACAACATGGAAGGTCTGAAGAAGACATAACTTGTCGGCATCTGGTAAAGTCTGGCGATCTGAAGTTCACACACTGCTTGAATTTATTAATCCAGTTATTTTCTTCACTGAATTAAATTTTGGGTGATAGTTTTTTTTTGTTGATAGTTTTTTTTTGGTGTTCAGTAATGAGACCTGGAGGAGCAGATCTGTTACAGGAATGGGAATCCTTTCCACTTAGCTTCAGGTAACTCTGCAAACTAATCCCTCAATGGGCAGAGGATACTGGCTGGGCAAGTATCTGGGTACTTTGTCCAGATAAATGGTGTAGTTTTAGTTGATTAAATTCCAGCAGAATCCTGAAATAAACCTGGTGGGTTCCCCAGCCTTCTCTGTTGTTAACTTTCACCTAAGATCATCAGTCCCAGGCAAATGAGGTGTGTCCCAATAGGCAAACAGAAACATTACCCTGGTAGGTTTTTAACACATTCAGAGACGTGCATGCACGGTGATGTATGTGCATCAAACATGCAGTGAACCGAAGAAAAAGTTGCACTCATCCAGATGAGAACCATCATTGTTGGCTAACAGAACACTTTGCTGCTTCTGACCCCTAAACAAAGGAATATTAATTTTATTTATTTGTTTTAGAAGCATTATTTATGGATTGACTCCATGGTTAAAGTTAAAAGCAATTTTTTTTTGTCAAAAAATAGTTAATTTATCCAAGCCTGAAAAGATTACTACTCCCCAAATATGCCTTCATATTTTGGGGATATGGTCAATGATGGCAAGGCTGTATTTGCCATCCCTAGTTCCTGTGAAAATGTGGTGATGGGCCTTTCCTCTTAAGTAGCAATGTTTGTCAGTCTCAGAGATCTCCTAAGCCCCTTGAGAGAGGATTGAGTCAGTGATGTTGTGTGGGACTGCAGCCATGAATAGAGAGGGGTTTCATTTCCTGAAGGCATTAGTGAACCAGTTTAGCTTTTAAACAAAAAATAAATTGGTAGCTTTCATGATTTTATCTGGTACTAGCCACAGATTTTCAGAATTAGTAAATTAAGTTTCATAACTCTCCACAATGGACTCATGATCTCTGCAGAGTTAGTTCAAAACCAAATCCACTATACTGACATACCTACTAAACTGCCATTGTACCCTTTTTCTAATTCTGGCCTAGATCTTTGATTTTCCAATGCAACTATTTATCATGCTATGTAAGAGCAAAGTCACAACTTCCATATTACTTACTGTATCCCCAGTAGTAATATGGAAACAATAACTTCATTGAGCACTGGAGGATCTCTTCAAGGAATGACAGTCCAATTAGTTGGCTCTCCAGTCTATCTTGCTATGGTAGTAGCTGGACAGGAGTCAACTTTAATCAGGAAGTTTCCCACCAGCTTTCTATATTACTTAATGAAGTGCCCACTTGAAATCCCATCAATAAGATTGCCAGCACTGTCTTTTATGTTACATTTACTGGAAATACTTCAGCTATAGTCAGAGCTCATAACTGTCACATTGCTCACTGCACAGCTCACTGGAGGTCCTCAACATTTACTGCCTATACTGGCATTAAGATCCTCTAGCTTTATTCAATAAGGGTTATCACCTCCAACGCTATCACATGACCTATTGCTGTGCTTGTTGGAGACCGAATTGTTAGAACTAGTATCCGCACCAAACTACTTAGTCTTTCACTAACTGGTAATCCTCTAGCTCCAATTAAAGGGGGCACCATCAAAACCTTACATTCGGCATAATCACTACAACCCTCCTACCTCCAGTCAATTTTCCATCACTGCCACCATCTTAACAACTGCAGCCTAGCAATCTACCAACTCCTCATTTACTGGAACTCCTCAAGCTGTCATAGCTCTTATAACCACCGCTATACTTACTGCTGTTCTTATGGGCAACAAAGTAAATAGAGCCTCCATCAATGTAACTTGATCGACTCTGTGTAAAATGATAGATTAAAAATGAACCACAAAGAAGATCTAGCAGAATAACTAAGTTGCCGAGAAGCAGCACTGCTGGAATGTGAATATCCAAACTAAGGACTGATTTTGCCCATTTTTCACTGATTACCATGTATACTCAAGTATAAGGTGAACCATATTTAAGACAGTACCTCTACAAAAAACTACGACACTTGAATCAGTTCAAGGTCAACATTTCAAAATTCTATACACCAAAATTATTAAATTCACTAAGACCAGTGCCAACAGACACATTTTCTCTTCTATTTTATTTTTTAATTCTTTCATGGGATGTGAGTGTCACAGGCAAGGCCAGCATTTGTTGCCCATCCCTAATTGCCCTTGAGAAGACGATGGTGATCTGCCTTCTTGAACAAATGCAGTCCATCTGGTGTAGGTAATCCACAGTGCTGTTAGAAAGGGTGTTCTAGGTTTTCTTACCCACTGCTATCGGCTGTTCCTCTGCTCCTTTAGTGCGATGCTATTTAAATAGTAAGATTGCCTCCCAACTTACTTCTATTGATTGTGAATCTTCTTTCCCTGCTGGGCTGCCTTCAACTTCAAATCAGCAGCAGGAGCTTGGACTGAATCCAGGAGCCAAGAGCAAAGATTTCCATTTAAATATTAACAGAGCTAAGAGGCTGGAGCGGAACAGAGTGTCAGCTAAAAGAAATATATTGGATGATGGGTGCACCACCTATGGCGAAATTGGTCTGCAAGGATGGAAACCTGAGAAAGGATCGGAACTGTGTATAAGATGACCCTTGTTCCCACCATCATTATCCACAGATGTGGCTTAATAAGTAGCACTCTCATCTCTAAGTCAGAAGGTTGTGAGTACAAGTCCCACCCAGGTCTTGAGCGCAAAATCAAGGCTTATACTTCAGTGCGGTAACGAAGGAGTGCTGCATCGTCAGAGGTGCTGTCTTTTGGATGAGAGGTCGTGAAAAATGCTACATAATGAAAGTCTTTCTTTCTTTTTATAAAGCTATAGTTTTATATACCAGGCTATAATAAGGTTGTGATTCTAACCTAACTTGTCTGCTAGAAAACAAATGGGACAGTGTCAAATGCCAGTTTTACACTCTGCCTGATTTTGTTCTCTATTGAAGTCAATGGGGAGCAAAATTGGGTGTGATGCAAAACCAGAATTGGATCCAATTCCATTTGTTTCCTGTTTAGGTTAAAATTAGGTTAAAATTAACCCCTTAAGTAATTTTCACCAGGTCATCTGTGGAAGGGAGGGTAAGAAAACTGGAGACGGTATGAGTCTTTTGCAATGAGTTAGCCAAGAGTTAACCAAGGTTGTGAATAACCATCAAGTTGGCTGTTAACTCTTTTGTGCTGTTGATTTGATGAAAGAAAGTTCTGTTTAATGGGAAGGCTGTCTTTTTGAGGCATACAAAGGGCTTGTCATAAAAACAGCTTGACAAAATATAACAAATAAAATGGTAACTGGAATCATTCAAGCTCGCATGACCTCAGCTCTCCTAATACTTCCGTTGCTAAAGGCACTTCTCAGTGTGGTTCAGAGTCATGAGAACAGATCTCAGATCAAGTATTAATAGGCCTGCTATGATTGGCCTTAGTACTATCAGTTGGGAAGGGGAGAAAAGAAATGATGTAGAATTCTAATTAATTATAGAGGAATGCTCACCATGCTAGAATGGACACCCACTGTTCTAGTCCAGAAAGCCAGGTAGTGAAGAAAAGAACTCAAGCCAATCTTTATGCACTTTTATAAACATTTATTTATAGAGATACACATTTTAAAAACTTGCATCTCCTCACCCAACAACACAGTTTCAGGCTGTTCTTTATCGAGACACAGTGAAACCACAGATAATGCCCACAACCTGCATACAATTGATATATAATTAACCCCTATTGCCTGGATGTGCGATGAAGAAGGTGGCTAGCCAATGTAACTGTGGCTCAACCTCAACCTGAAGAAGCAGACAAAAAAAGAGTGCTACTGGGTTCCTTCATAACAAGCTGAAAGTGGAAGGAAATTTGGTGAAGAACAGTTGGTGACTTTCCTATGTTCTTGCTTGTTGACCTTCTTTTGATAAATTCCCCAGGAAGTTGGAAAGACTGCTCAAAGCAAGATGAAATGTTTTGAAGGGTGCTCGGTGGTCATTTTGACTTTGGACATTATGTAAAACAGGTGATATCGGCTCAGCACCCAGTATGTATCTCTCTTGAGTTCCGTATTCCGTTGACTTTGGGTGTCGTGAAATGTCCAACAGGTGGCCGAGCCGATATTGCCTCTTTCACGCTATTTTCTAAAGTCAGAAGGATTTCCCTTGTATGTGATTGCGATTGGCACTGTGCACACAGAAACATAAAAGAAAAATTATTTGTTTTGTGAATATTCAGCAATGGAAAATGACATGCCATAGTGTGGCAGTTTAAAGGAAACTGATGCATTGAGCTCAGAATTCAGAGGCTTGCTCCTCTCTTTAAGAATTTTTAGTAAAGCAGTGCATTCAATCAATAAGGCTTCAACCTTGCATATCAGCTTTGTAGGTGTGGGTAATACATATTTATTGTCTGTCCTTATTATTTGTATAGTGAGGACAAATTCTGGAGAAACAGTTGAACTCTACCAATGCCTCATCATGTAGTTATTGCTGAGGGCAATCCAACAGAATACAGTTCCTTTTTCTGCATCGCTTCAATTACCATAAATTGACATTTACATCATTGCACAAGAGCAGTCAAGCATTTGTTTCAAAATTCAGAATGTTTAGCTAATAATGAGTTACAAAAGTACAAGTGGAAAATAACTGACATTGAGTTGTGTCAATCCTGAATGAGCGAGAATGCTTTCGCCTCAGGCTATCTAAGCACCTAGTGATTCAACATTGTAAGTTATGGACAAGCTATGTGGTCTTGTTACAATTTGGAGATGTTTTAAAACACCATCTTGTCAACCCAATGGCCTGATTACTGTTTCTGTAAATAGATTGCCTTCTTTATGGTCTGAAATCCAGGGCTGACTTTTCACTTTGGGGCGGGAAGCAGGAGCTGGGTCTGTTTCTGGGTCTCAAACCCACCCCCAGGGAAAAAACAGTCACTCATTGGAATTTTGATGAGGGTGTCCCCTTAATTAGCATGGATATAGGTTCCCTGTCCAATTAAGGGCAGTGGGCAAGCTCTCCAAGCCTTCCAGCTTCAGAGGAGCACCCAGCTGCAATGCTTGGTAAGTAACTGAGAGGTCGCCAAAACATGAAGGCAACTTTTATTGGAATTTAATTAACAAATAGAAAAAGCAGTCAGACCACCACTGTGGGTGGTGGGGGGAGAGCTCCTCTACAGGACATCCTTAGGCTGCACCCCCACCCAGGCAGGGAGGGTCTGGAGGCCTGCTTGGCACACTGGCATCCCAGCCTGCCACTGAGTGCCAGCCTCCCTGCAGTTGAACTGCATTCCCCCGCACCCCCCATCCCCGTCATGTCAAGAAACTGGAGGCCAACTAGAAAATCCCAGTCAGCGTCCATTACATACCTTTAACAAGACTCTTAATGAGCCTAATTACCTGCCTGCCTCCATTCCCAACCTCGGCAGAGCCCGAAAATCTGACCCTAATGTTCTGCAGAGGGTGAAATATTGCTCCTGTTACCAATTTAGATCCATCAGAGAGAACGTACAGAGTTTTGGGGTGTTAGTTGTGCACAGATATGCCTTACCTTTATGGGGGTTGACTCACACTGCACTGTAGCTACTTTTGCAACATCATAATCCAGGGTTCTAACAATAGTAACTAAACAATAGTACCAATATTGGTCATTTTGCACATGCACATTTTCAATTTCTGCAAAGGCAAGCCAACCAAACAAACAGTTGGTGAGATGAGGTTTGATATGAACCATTCAGCTGTTTTATTTCACAGCACATTAATGAACATTTAAGACCAGATTTACATAGTTCAATCGGTACAACTCATCTCCACTAATGAAACAAAAATAATCAACATGCCATTCTATACAATGCACTGGGTCATTTTAATTGACAAACTAATTGCTAATTTTGTCTGCATTGTTCATTCTCACAGGCTTTTGCTGGGCATCACTGTTTCGCAGCTTTCTGTTTCAAACGCCTTACTTCCTGGGGTCAATTTTAACTCGCCCCCCACCCCCACTCCTTTCCTGCCCTGATCTTAGAACCACAGAATGATGTAAATTTACAGCATGGAAGGAGGCCATTGGACCCATTGTGTCCACGCTGGCCAACAAGTAGTCATGCAACCTAATCCCACTTTCCAGCTCTTGGTCCATGGTCTTGTAGATTACAGCACTTCAAGTGCATATCCAGATACTTTTTAAATGTTATGAGATTTTCTGCCTCCACCAACCTTTCAGGCAGTGAGTTCCAGATCCCCACCTCCCTCTGGTTGAAAAAAAATTCCCTTGAATCCCTTCTAAACTTCCTACCTCTCACCCTAAATCTATGCCCCTTGGTAATGGACTCCTCAACCAAGGGGAATAGGGCCTTCCCATCCATTTTATCTGGACCCCTCATAATATTAGCCTCCATCTGTTTCAAAGAAAACAACCCTAGCCGAGCCAATCTGTCCTCATAGCTAAAATTTTCCCTTCCTGGTAACATCCTTGTAAATTTCCTCTGCACTTTTTTGAGTATAATCGCATATTTCCTATAGTGCAGTGACCAGAAAACTGCACACAGCACTTCAGCTGTGTCCAAACTAGTGTTTTATACAGTTCCAGCATAACCTCACCACTCCTAGGCTGGAATTTTATGTCTTCCCCCGACCCCCCCACCACCACCCCGAGGCGGGGTCGGGGTGCGGGGGGGCAGGGGGAACAGAGTATAACGACAGGTGGCAGGGGAGCAGGGGCCGAGGTGGGAGGGCGGGGGGGGGGGGGGCGGTGGAAGGGCCCATCTCCTCCCCATTGCCAAGCAATCTTCTCGGAGGTGGGAAAGGCCGACAGTGGTCTATTAATGGCCAATTAAGGGCCTTTTCCCACCGCCCCTGGGGGTCTTACCAGCAGTGGGGGTTGTCTCTGCCACGCAGGGGGGATGCCTCGTAACATGAGGCGCTCTCCCTGTGGGCTGGGGGAGGGGTCCCTTCTCTGTGGGTAATCTGTGGCCCACGGAGGACTACTGCTCGGAACCAGCTTACCACCTGGGATCCCTGTCCCCCTGGACTACACGACCACTTCCCCAAACCCCCTCACCAGGGCCTTCCATACGGGCCATGGCAACCCTGCCTCACTTATCTGAGGATGGGGTTCCAATGCTGGGCCTGGGTCTGGGGCCTCTGCAGTACCAGCAGTGGCCACCACGCCCAATGGTGCTGCTGATACTGCTGAGCTGCCCGCCCTGTGATTGGCTGACAGCTCTTGGAGGCAGCATCCCCGTCTTTAAAGGGTAGGGGATCCCGGGTCCTGAAACTTATATTGAAAGACCGAAGGAGCACTCCGGATGGGGGGGCGGTGCATGAAAAGGCAGAGGCTGGCTTTCCCCCGCCTTTCAGCTTGGCGCCGGGAGTCCCGTCTTCAGCACAAAATCCAGCCCTTATATTCTATGCCTCGACTAATAAAGGCAAGTATTTTGTATGCCTTCTTGACCATCTTATCTAACCATCCAGCCACCTTTAGGCATCTGTGGACATGCACTCCAAGATCCCCTTGTTCCTCTAAACTTCTCATGTATCCTACCATTTATTGTGTATTTCCTTGCCTTGTTAGCCTTCCCCAAATGATCTGGTTGACTGCAGTTCTAAATTGCAGGCAGCAAGAGTACTCGTCCAAAGCCCAAAGCAGTCTTCCAACACCATGGATATGGGGTATTTTCAACTACCAAGACAAGCTAATGAATTGCATTTAACTTAAAGAAAAAAAAATCAATGCTAGCTCATTAGTATCTTAATTACCTAGCATATCCAATACCTTTTTATTAACTTTCAGTGGTTTTGAAATTCCACAGGTATTTTGATAGTTTCCTTCCATAACTTTGTTGGGAAGTTGGCAGTACCCTCAGGAAAAGGGAAGAGAACAGATTCATCTGGTTTCTGGTGGTTCTACAAGTTTCCATATTGACTTCTAAGAGGAGGAACCTTCATCCGCTGGCCACCACAGCCCCTGACCCCACATGGCAAATGATGGACAGTGATGGGTGCGCCTTAACCCTAGTCATGGTACCAATGAGGGCCCAGCTTATCAGCGTGGCCATCAGGCGAAGAGAGATTAGACATACAGGTCTTCACAAGTACATAAATGAACCTCTACAGTGGATATCAGAACTCTTAGCTTCCAGGTGCATGGGGCAGAGAGGCATCAAAGAAGGGTCAGTGGCACCAACCTTGCCTTTGCAGATGAGGTAACCTCCCACTGAACCCTAAACGCAGGTAACGGTAAGTGTGTTGGAGGGCACTGGTGGACATGATCCTGAAATATCTGTCAGGGTCATGTCCATGGGATTTCAGGACCACTGTGCTTTAAACACAACATTTAAAGTAACTCTTTCTCCAAATTTGTTTATGGGAAAATGTTTTTTTTTAAACTGAAATATTTGGTCTTTTTGGGACTATTGTAACCCAAATCTAACAATTAGCTGGTAGTGAATGGTGAATTGAAATTCACAGAGGATTCAAACTACTTATTCAGTCTATTGAATGGCACAAAATATTACACAGATTTATACAAACTGAATCAACTAATCCAATTCTCTTTCCTTCAGGTATACATCAGCTAAATGTTCACAGAGCTCTTTATTCTGAGCAACATTAAGAAACTCAGGTAGTGTTAAGAATCCATGGAAAGATTTTTGACTTTGTCCGTCCCTTTAAAGAAGAAAGCTATTTCATTTCCACAGTCCCCAGATAGCCTATATTACCCATCAATAATACATCAGGTCCCAATACAAATAGCTTCCATATATTGCAGCCAGCCATTTTGACACCCAACAATTGGAAATCACATCCTGTCTCAACAAACTGTTCTGTTAATTGTTGTGAGGTATACATTTTTACAGTACTGAGGACAACATTTTACCTTCAAAGTGGGATGGTTCTGTTGAGCAGCTTTGAAGGAACAACAATAGGCTCAATTGAATCATTGCGATAGTTGTCAAATTCAAAACCCAGTGACTGGTATCAACATTTGAATCTTATAGTCATTTTAGGAATAGTTACCTCCTTTATAAGTTCAACATTTTGGTCCAAGAACAGAAAATGCTGGAAATACACAGCAGGTCTGGCAACATCTATGGAGAGAGAAACAGAGTTAAGTTTTCAGATCTGTGAACACTATGGTCACTCTTTTTAACTCTTATTTGGAGAAAAGTGCTGCTGGTATTTTCTTGTATGTAATTTGTAATATGCCTGAGCTGAGCTGTAAACATATCGAGGTAGAAATTCATCTTGGGTGTAGCATTAACTGAGTGGTAGCATATCTGCCACCTAATACAGTGCCCGCCCAGTATCCAGTTCCATTGACTTCAATAGAAGTGAATATCAAGTGGGGTCTATAAGGAGCGGCTGACATGATACATTGCCTGGTTAACACTACTGCCCAAGTCAAGCTTCTACCCCATTGAGTTGAACGTAGAATGCGAGAGAAACAAGGCCTAAAAATGTAGAAGGAAATCAGGGAACAGTCACGAACAGTTATATACAGTCACACAGGATTTTAAACTAAGTGTTGGATGCGTGTTCGTAAGACAAAGCTTACATTGGCTACAGGTGAGGTCCCAGAGGACTGGAGAATAGCCAATGCTGTGCCTTTGTTTAAGAAGGGCAGCAAGGAAAATCCAGGAAATTATAGGCCGGTGAGCCTTACGTCAGTGGTAGGGAAACTATTAGAGAGGATTCTTCGGGACAGGATTTACTCCCATTTGGAAACAAACGAACTTATTGGCGAGAGACAGCATGGTTTTGTGAAGGGGAGGTCGTGTCTTACTAATTTGATTGAGTTTTTTGAGGAAGTGACGAAGATGATTGATGAGGGAAGGGCGGTGGATGTTGTCTATATGGATTTTAGTAAAGCCTTTGACAAGGTCCCGCATGGTAGACTGGTGCAAAAGGTGAAGTCACACGGGATCAGAGGTGAGCTGGCAAGATGGATACAGAACTGGCTCGGTCATAGAAGACAGAGGGTAACAGTGGATGGGTGTTTTTCTGAATGGAGGGATGTGACTAGTGGTGTTCCACAGGGATCAGTGCTAGGACCTTTGCTGTTTGTAGTATATATAAATGATTTGGAGGAAAATGTAGCTGGCCTGATTAGTAAGTTTGTGGATGACACAAAGGTTGGTGGAGTTGCAGATAGTGATGAGGATTGTCAGAGGATACAGATCGGTTGGAGACTTGGGCGGAGAAATGGCAGATGGAGTTTAATCCGGACAAATGTGAGGTAATGCATTTTGGAAGGTCTAATGCAGGTGGGAGGTATACAGTAAATGGCAAGACCCTTCGGAGTATTGACAGACAGAGAGATCTGGGTGTCCAGGTCCACAGGTCACTGAAAGTGGCAACGCAGGTGGATAAGGTAGTCAAGAAGGCATACGGCATGCTTGCCTTCATTGGTCGTGGCATAGAGTATAAAAATTGGCAAGTCATGCTGCAGCTGTACAGAACCTTAGTTAGGCCACACTTAGAATATTGCGTGCAATTCTGGTCGCCACACTACCAGAAGGACGTGGAGGCTTTGGAGAGGGTACAGAGGAGGTTTACCAGGATGTTGCCTGGTCTGGAGGGAATTAGCTATGAGGAGAGGTTGGAAAAACTCGGATTGTTTTCACTGGAACGACAGAGGTGGAGGGACAACATGATAGAGGTTTACAAAGTTATGAGCGGCATGGACAGAGTGGATAGTCAGAAGCTTTTTCCCAGGGTGGAAGAGTCAGTTACTAGGGGACATAGGTTTAAGGTGCAAGGGGCAAAGTTTAGAGGGGATGTGCGAGGCAAGTTTTTTACACAGAGGGTGGTGAGTGCCTGGAACTTGCTGCCAGGGGAGGTGGTGGAAGCAGATACGATAGCGACGTTTAAGAGACATCTTGACAAATATATGAATAGGAAGGGAATAGAGGGATATGGGCCCCAGAAATGCAGAAGGTGTTAGTTTAGGCAGGCATCAAGATCGGCGCAGGCTTGGAGGGCCGAATGGCCTGTTCCTGTGCTGTACTGTTCTTTGTTCTTGGTGCTGAATACTAAAATAAATCTATCACTGTATTGAAGAGTCATTGAAAACCAAGACTAGTCTTTTCTCATTACTGGAATGTATTGTGTGCCTCTAGCTTTTTTACATGAAATGATTATAGGGTCATTGTTGACAGCCATAAACACAGGTAACAAGAATCATTTCTTCTATGAAGTTGATCATCAGTGTTGATTGACTTGTGAGAATATATTGCTTTTCTTTATTAAGAGTGCTGCATTGTAATGTTGAAGCCAAGCTACTACTATTTACAGTTTTACTATAATACATGGTTGTTCTAACTGAATTCAAGTCAATTTGTTTTACTGAATTCATTTGTTTTGACAGCAGCCTCTTGTTTATAAGATTTGTCTTGAATCATATCTTTGTGCTTGTCATCATTATGGTACTGAGATGATGGTAGGTCAAATCGAAGGTTTATTTCTGTGCAGGTTTGAATGGTTGCAAACATCACTAAGGAAATGCTTGCATATTTATTGATGCAGGCACTGATGTAAATTGTTTGTGTATGACTATAATCAGAATATCACCTTAAATTTGAAAACAGCCAATCTTTGTTTCAGACCATTCTAACCTAGAAATTACTCTTCTGAACATTCGCACAATAAAGATTCTGAACAATGGGGTGAATTTTGTGATGGCGAAGTTCCACTGCTGGGGATGAAAGTGGATGCCAACCCAGCTTCGGTTGTCAGCGGGCACCTGGGTGGCCTATAGCTGGCAGCAGCCAATTAAGAAGCCCTTGTCAGGGACACTGTCCAATTAAAGACAGCGGCCCGCCCCAAGAGCTGCCGGCCCAATCAGAGGGCCGGCAGCTCAGCAGCTTCAGCAGCGCCACTGGTATCAGTGGCCATTGCTGAGGCTGCAACTCCAAGATGAGGGTACCTCAATGGGGGTGTTTATGCAGTAGCGGTTCCTCCCGACATGGGAAAAATGCCAGCAGAGGTGGGAAGTGGTCCATAATTGGCCAAGTAAGTGGCTCAATTGACTGCCCAGCAGATGGCTGAGCCACCAAGCTTCCCGCTGCTGGCAATATAGCATGGCGGCGGGAAGACATCGGGTTCCCCTCCTGACGCCTCCTCCCGCCATTCTGCCAGGTTTCCTGCCTCACAGCCCATTGCCAATGGGCTGGGAAAATTCAGCCCAATGACTTTTCAATCTCCTTTAAAGATGCCACTTAATCCATGGTGTTCTACATTTAACAACATGATGGCAATGATGTTGCAGGTGATCTATTGCATATTGAGCACCAGCTGGACAGACTCACAGGATAGCAGGCTCAAAGGACATCATGACCTCACATCAGAAAACAACCAATAGGGTGCAAATCTCTTGCTCATAGAGCAGAGAAGTGTCTTGGGTACTCAGCTTGGTCTGCTCTTTGTTGTTCCTCAATCTGGCATTTCCACAAGAACATAAGAACACAAGGAATAGGAGCAGGAGTAGGCCATTCAGGCCTTTGAGCCAGCTCCACCATTCAATGAGATCATGGCTGATCTTCTACTTCAACACCATTTTCCTGCACTATCCCCGTATCCCTTGATGTTTTTAACATGTAGAAATCTATCGATCTCAGTCTTGGACATACTCAACAACTGAGCCTCCACAGCTCTCTGGGACAAAGAATTCCAAAGATTCACCATCCTCTGAGTGAAGAAATTCCTCCTCATCATAACTGACCTGCCCCTTATTCTGAGACTGTGTCCCTTGCTTCTGGACTCGCCAGCCAGGGGAAATATCCTTTCTGCAACAACCCTGTCGAGCCCTGTAAGAATTTAATACGTTTGAATGCAATCACCTCTTTTTCTTCCAAACTCCAGAGAATAAAGGCCCAGTCTGTTTAATGTTTCCTCATAGGACAATCCCTCCATTGCAGGAATTAGTTTAGTGAACCTTCGTTGCACTCCTTCTTTGGCAAGTTTCTCTTTCTTTAGGTAAGGAGACTAAAACTGCACACAATACCCCAGGTGCTATCTCACCAATTGCAGTTAGACATCTTTACTCCTGTACTCAAATCTGCTTATGATGAAGGCCAACAGACCATTTGCCTTCTTAATTGCTTGCTGTACCCCCTTCAAAAAAAGAGAATAACTCAAAAAAACACAACGGAGAAACAGCCCTGAATAAAAGCCTATATCAAGGACATCGCTTGCAGGGAATTGCATCAGTTTTTTTTGGATTTCAGGAACTCTAATCATGTTTTAGGATGACGTTCTGCAATACAATTTGGTTTCCTGTGAAAACTAAGCCCAGCGGCCTAACGTATTACATACAAAAATGAATAATTACAGTGAGATTGCAGTGGGATTTGTGTTTTTTATGGGCTATGCTGCAGCTATACCAACATTAACAATGGTTATTTCATAGGGTATAAAACTATAGTAGACAAAAATGTAATAACAAACTGTCTGCTTTTTGAGCAGATGGCGAGGTCTTTCGTCCCCACTTGGTTCTTCAGGATCCCTGCCCTGCCAGAAGAAGGTGTAGTTTTGCTCTGCTAGAGATCCACTCGCGGGGAGGCTCCTGAAGTGCTGCAATGTCTGCATTGAGTCTACTGAGCTCGTTGTTAATGATGGCGGTCTTCCGAGAATCGTTGATTTGTGTAAGGTCTTCCGACAGGCCAGGACACATAGTTCTGATGTTCCAGCTTGTAAGGCGAAGGGCTGGTACCTTCTTTCCTTTTTTCATGCTGTTTGGTGCGGTGTTGCAGTCCACTTTTCGGGCAATGACCCTGAGCTCCAAGCACCCATTGAAGCAGGTGGACTGTGGCGGGACAGAACCCTATTGACCGGGGGCTGCCCGGTTTGAGGCGAGCGGTAGCTGTCCAGTGTGGTGCGATGACCTCTCCCACCGACAAAGGCAACCCGTAGCGCCCAATCTCTACGCCAATTGAGCTGGACTTATAACCCGTAACTGCTGCCTTCTGTGTTGTTTCAGTCGCTGTGAGGCGACTATGGAGTGACCTCTCCATGGCGCATGCCTGGGCGAATGTATGCAGGTTGAGAGTTGCCCAAGCGTCAAAACCCCTCTCTCGGCCTTTCTGGTGTGGTCCAAAGGAGTGCAGAGCATGATGTTTGGCACCGGTATGGCTGCAGGAACTGCCGGAAACATGCCTCCGGAAATTAGGTAGTCACCTCCATAATGGTGAGAAGATACTGCATGCCCCCTTTTGTTTTCAACAGGGGTCCCACACAATCTACTAGCACTCTGCTGAACAGTTCCCCAAAAGCCAGTGTGGGAATTAGGGGTGCAGGTTTTATTGCAGGTTGAGGCTTCTCCACAACCTGGCAGGTGTGGAAAGTTTTACAGAACTCCACCACATCCTTGTGGAGTTGTGGTCAGTAAAAATTCTGTCTGATGCGGGCTTTTTCTGATACCAACATGTCCAGAATACCTGGTGAACCACTGTCCACTCTTCATCTGCAACTCTGTGAGGAGGTCTCCACTTCCTCATCAGCACCTCATCCTTTAAATAGTAGCACTCTGGAACTCCCTCTGCTTCAGCTTCAGTTTGGGCAGTCTGTGCTAACTTTTAACCCTGGGTCAGCTTGCTGAGTCTTGACCAAGGAAGACCTGTTTAATACATCCTCTGGGTCCTCTAACTTCCCAAAGAAGGTTTCAGATAGCCAGACAGTAGGGTCATCTGTCTGCAATTCCAGTTCAGCCTCCTCTGATGGAGCTTGTTTGGCCATGGACCGGGTCACCCCACAGTCAGGAAAATGCCGGGTAACTGCTCTGTTTCCCTGACCTCGTTTGGTCTCTCTAAAACCGCTGGGGAAGCTACCACCTTTGCCCCCACCAGATCATTCCCCAGGAGTAGGTTGACCCTGTCCACAGGTAAACGAGGGACAATCCTCATGTTTGCAGGTCCTGAAACAAGGTTGCACTCCATGTGCACCCAGTATAACGGTCCTCGGATACCATTTACTAGCACTCCAGCATTCAATGCACTCTGTGGGGAAAAGGTCATGTCTTTTCCAGCAGAAGGGATTGAGTGGCCCCTGTATCCCTAAGTATGACTAGGGCTTACTCGCCTCACTCGAGGGGAAGGGGTCACTTTTCCACTGGACACAAAATCCTGGCAATTCTCAGGTTTTTTTCAAGTTTTCCCACACTCTCAACGGTAGGTTTATTGGGTTTTACTGCCACAGTTAAAGCCACAGCCTGGTCTTCTGTGCTTTCCATCAGGGCCCCTTTTCCTGCACTGGTCTGGTGTACCTTGACTAAACATATGGGTTCCCCCGTAACTTCCAGCAGTCAGCTTGAAGGTGACCTGCCTTGTTACAATGGAAACATACAGGCTTCCGAGCATCACTCCTGCCCTCAGCACCTTCTTTTTTGCCCTGAGGAGGGCCTCCTGTGTTTCCAGATCTCTCTATTCATCCTCCTATCACTCTCCCACCTTTCATCCTCTTCAGGCTTTTGGAGGTGACTAGGGATATGTTTCCCTTGGGTAAAGGGCCTGTGAATGAGTGTATAATCATCAGTCAGGATTGCTGCCTGCCTGGCTCTTGTAACCTTTTATTCTTCCACGTGGTTTCTTATGCAAAAGGGGAAATGAGTTTTGAACTCCTCTAAGAGGATCACCTCTCTCAGGTTTTCATAGGTGGACTCATCTTAAGTGTCCTTATCCATCGGTCGAAAGTGAGTTGCTTAACACTTTCAAACTCAATGTAAGTTTGTTCCAGCTGCATTCAGAGAGTTCGGAATTTTTGGCGGTAGGACTCCGATACTACGTCATATGCACTCACGATAGCATTTTTAGTCATCTCATAATCTGATGAAATCTTATCAGGCAACAGTGAATAAAACTCATGGGTTTTTCATGTTAGTTTGCTTTGCAATAATAGTGTCCAGCTGTTTCAAAAGAGATGTAAAATGCTTCCACATCCCCCTCATTGAACTTTGGTATCAACTGGAAGAACTTTAAGAGCTCAGCACCCAGTCCTGAGCTAGGGGTAACTCCCTCACTACTGGTGCCTTCAGTGGTTATATTGGGTCTTCCCCTAGTTAGTTTGAGCAACCATAACTCCTTTTCTTCCTTCTCCTTTTGGAAAGCTCTTTCTTTCTCCCTTTCCTGAAAGGATCTTTCTTTTTCTTGGAATTCTAATTCTCGTCACCCCTGTTCTAGCTGTATCTTAGCTAATGTTACTTTGTTTCA
Source organism: Heterodontus francisci (assembly GCF_036365525.1). Lineage (NCBI taxonomy): Eukaryota > Metazoa > Chordata > Chondrichthyes > Heterodontiformes > Heterodontidae > Heterodontus > Heterodontus francisci. The sequence continues at coordinate 22,156,647 of NC_090401.1, read as the reverse complement.
GATTCTATGCCTGTCTCCAGTTCTTCAGTGTCAATTTTAAAATGGTTGGCCACAAGTTTTAGGATTTTGGGTTTCCTAGCTTTTGGTTGGATAGTAATCTCTAACTGTCCAGCTACATTCCTCAACTCTTCAACAGATCAGGCTTTTAACCTGGCCCAAGCTAATTCACTCTGTTCTAGTAAGGTACTGGCCAGAGTGTGGACGTTTTAGTAAAACCACAAGAAAACTTGTATTGAAATTTAAAAATTATTGCTAGGGATCAATTTGACTTCCCACTTCCAATTTTCTATTTGTCTTTGGGTTTGTTCTAGATGTAAGCACCAAATTTCTGTGACGGTTAAGTGAGGAGGAGTTGAAGGGATTCCTTCTTTTCCCTCTCCTTGTTGAAGCACAAGTTTTTCTTAAAGTGGATGTACTGGCCAATTCGGAAGGTGTTTGATTATTTACTTTCTATGATTATAACAAGAACCAATTGGATAAGTTTTCCTGAGTTAACAAAGAAAGACGTTAACTTTATTGCACCTAAAATGAACTAATAAAATAATAAACAATGCACCAACTTTCACTCACACACACACACTCTGGAGGTTTACACACAAACAAATAGGTTACCGAGTGGGGAAAGGTAGTTTGGTTGAGTTAAAGTCCATAGAAAGGTATGCATTCTGTGGATTTTGGTGATTCAGCTGGCTTCTGTGGTCCTGCGGCTTTTATTTTGAAGAGGTAGAAGACTGGTTTGGCAGGTCTCTTGGAGATAGCGATGTGAATGATTTCCTCCAATGGAGTTTTTGATCGTTGCCAGAGTATGCAAAGGTGATCTGTCAACAAGCAGGATTTGAAAGCTTTCAAGCTGAATGGAGAGAGATAGAGGCACTCCCACTTAGGGTCTGCTCATGACAGAGTCCAGTTGCTTCTCCTCTGCTGCAGAGAAAAACAGCAGCTTAAAAACCACAGATGGGGTGGGGTTTGTCACATGACAATCACTCAGTGATCCAAACATAGCAGTTAGCATTATTTCTCAGCTTGCTGAGATAACAGGTAGTTCTGTTACACTTCCTGGGTCTCAGTCCGTGCTGGGAAATGTACAGACATTTTGTCTCTCTCCTCACAGTCCTTTGCAATGTAGGATACAGTGTAGCAAACCCTAAGCTGAAAGGATGACTTTGCTGTCTTTTAAAAAAAAATCAAATCTCCAGTCAGCGAATTAAAGAAAATTATCATTCAACAAAATATTGGTGTAACATTACACCTTTAAAAAAAAAAGACATTGTTGTAGTTCTAGCTGATTAATTGTTAGTGGAGTGTAACTTATGGGCCTAAACGTGTCAGCTTTACAGAATGGGGAATCTCGCTTTGCCACCTTGTAAGACTGGCTCTTGTGGAGTTTTTGTTTTTTCTCAAATGTCAGCACAGTACCATTATCATTCGTTGGCAGTATTACCAATCTCCAACAGGATTAAAGCTGTTTGCAAGAGTACTGGATGTTGACTGACCATCTGACTTCTCTTAGTTGGATCTTCCTTTTGCTGGACCAACTGATATCGACATTCAGATCTCTACATGGTACAAAAAATTCGTACACTAATGTACTATGCCTGAGAGCTACCTCTTAAAAATCGTAGGGTTTCTAATTCTCTCTGTGAACTCTAACAAAATGATAAGTACTTCGCAGATGGGCTGCTGATTATGTTAATACAAAATGCAGAAAAATCTTCCCCAAATCTCTTATTGAACCACCATAGTTTATTACAGTAATTTAAGAACCTCCACCTTGATGTTGCAAACAGGTATGTTGATCGAGATAGCATCAGCTAAATACTAAGTTCAAGGTTACCCATGTAACCTTAGGCTTCAGTGTAGAATATTATGAGCTAATACAGGGCGTTTCAAATGATCAAAGAAGTTGTTTGTGCAGATAGAGAGAAACTATTTACTCTAGTGGAATAGCATAGAACAATTAAAATTAGTGCTCGGCCATGCAGGGCTGGTGCCAGAAAACATTTTCCTCAAACAAAAGGTAGTATAAATCTGGAACTCTCCACCAAAAAGCGCTTGAGGCAAAAAAAAATGATAATTTCAAAACTGAGCTGGATGGATTTTTATGAGGTTAATGTATTAATGGTTGCAGAACCAAGGCAAGTAAACAAATTTAAGATGCAGATCAGCAGTGATCCAACTGAATGGCAGAACTGGCTCAAAAGGCTGAATGGTCTGCTTATATTCTTGTGTTCTACGTCTTCAAAATCTGAAGGAGCTGCCTGAGTTGACATTGGACGAAGACTGGATTGGGTTCAGCTATGATATTCGCATAGATGAATCATCGCTTCACAAACTGTCTAAGGTCAAACGTAAAGAACGAGGGGAGTGGGATTCTTGAGAGACATCTGCACATATGGAATCATACCCTGATGAGAGTCAGCTCCTTGAGAAAATAAGAAAATGGATGGGGGAAGAGCAGCCTTACACTGAATCATATCTCTGAAAACTGAGTTTTTACCCACTGTCCCTATGTGTTTAACTCCTAGAGTCAATAACTGGAGTTGACAGAGGCCTACTCTCTAAAGCGTAGCAGTATAAAGATAACCCTGTTTCTCTGTCTGATAGACTTAGTCACCCTTTCTGTATCCTAATATTCTAGGATCATAGTTTATTCTTTGTATCGCGCTCTCAAGGTTTATTTAATTCTGTTTGCTTTTACCTAAGGTGTACACGAGACACTTTATGCTGGTGTCTGTTAACCTTTATGTTATGTAACCATGTAAACAAAGAACGTTAACAGTTCACTTCATTCAGGTAATCTGGGAAGATCTGATTATACTGAGAGCTGCAGGCCTCCCCTGACAAGGACATGATTATTGTTTCTGACTGCTTTATCTATAAGTAAGAATTGTAATAACCCACGAATGCTCTTGCCCCAAGTCAGACATGCAGCAGTGCTTTCTACTTATCAATTCCAGTACCACTCCAATTGACACAATAGAATATCACAGGATTACAGTTGTCATCCCCAGTAAGGTTGGAGATTTCTCATCCAAATCAGAAAAATTGTTTCTTTGAAAAAGTAATAATGTGCTTGTAAATGCACATTGCACTCATTTGAAGACAACATTTGAACTGAATGCATTTCCAGAATACTAAATAAAGCCTGCCTTTGGTTTAGTCTTTTCAGGGGAAAGAAACACAAGTTCAGTCCAGTGGGATCCAATCTACATCGTACAAACCATACAGCAACCTAGCTGGAGATTATGCAATAATTTCTTGAGATTTTTTTTACTCCTTTTTGTTATCCAAAACTTTATTGCCTGTATCCTAACTCACACCAAGTCCTATTCATTCATCACCCCTGTGCTCACTGATCTGCATTAGTTCCCTGCCCAGCAACATCTCTATGTTAAAATTCTTATTCCTGTTTTCAAAAACCTCCATAGTCTACCCCCCTTTCTATCTCTGTAACCACCTCTACCACTACAATTGTCAGAGATCTCTGTGTTCCTCTGATTTGGGCCTCTTGAGTATCCCCAATTTTCAAATATTTCTTGTTAATGTTCTTATGAAGCACTGAGGAATATTCTACTATGTTAAAGATGCTACACAAATACATATTGTGGTGCTTCCTCAAAATTCCCTTACAATCTGCAGAACAACGAAGAGATTTCGATGCACAAATCACTATATGCTAGTCCACAGGTACAAAAAGTAAAGAAGGATAATGGACTGTTGATCTTTATCTCCAAAGGGGGCTGGAATACAAAAGAGGAGGAAGCAATGGTTCGGTTCTACAAAACTTTGGTCCAAGCCCATTTGTGGTACTGCATTCAGTTTCAGGCATCAAGGACAATTAAAACAAAAATCAGTTTACTGAGTTTTTTTTATTCGTTCGTAGGATGTAGGCATTGCCCATCCCTAATTGCCCTTGAGAAGGTGGTGACGAGCCACCTCTTTGAACCTCTGCAGTTCATGTTGTGTAGGTACACCCACAGTGCTGTTAGGGAGGGATTTCCATGAATTTGACCCAGAAGAAACAGCTATGTATTTCCAAATCAGGATGGTGTGACTTAGAGGCAAACTTGCAGGTGATGATTTTCCCATGCACCTGCTGCCCTTATCTTTCTAGGTGATAGAGGTCACGGGTTTGGAAGGTGCAGTGCACCGTGTTATTGGTACACACTGCTGCCACTGTGCATCCGTGGTGCAGGGAGTGAATGTTTAAGGTGATGGATGGGCTACCAATCAAGTGGGCTGCTTTGTCCTGGATGGTGTCGAGCTTCTTGAGTATTGTTGGCGCTGCACTCATCCAGGCAACTGAAGAGTATTCCATCACACTCCTAACCTAGGCCTTGCAGATGGTGGAAAGGTTTTAAGAAGTCAGGAGGTGTGTCAATCACTGCAGAATACCTAGCCTCTGACATGCTCTTGTAACTATAGTGTTTATATGGCTGGCCATTTATGTTTTTGGACAATGGTAACCCCAGGATGTTGAAGGTGGGGGATTCAGTGATGGTAAGGCCATCAAATGTCAAAGGGAGATGGTTAGATTCTCCCTTGTTGGAAATGGTCATCGCCTGGAACTTGCTGCACCAAATACATGAGGAAGAACTTTCAATGTCTGCGACTGCGTAAGGCAGGTGATCTCGGATCAGTCATCCATACAACCCGCCCAATTTTCCTTGCCCACCAAAGTTGAAACTTCCACTCTTGATAAAAACAGGCATTGGAATGTCTGAGCCTGGGAATAACTTTAAAATATCAGCACTATTTCGAAGAAGGACCAGGAAGTTCTTCCTGGTGTCCTGGCTATTAATTATCCCTCAACCAAACCAAAACAGATTATTTGGTGATTATCTCAGTACTGTTTGTGGGATCTTTCCATGTGCAAAATTGGCTGCCACCTTCCCTACACCAGTGACTACACTTCAAAAATATTTCATTGACTGTAAAGTGCTTTGGGACATCCTGAGGTCATGAAAGGCACTATGTAAATGAAAATCTTTTCTTTTGTACTGTTAGATCTTTTATGGCTATTAATAGGGCAGACAGGACTTGTTTTAATGTCTCATCTGAAAATTGGCGCCTTGGTACAGTGCTGGGAATGTCAGCCTAGATTGTGCTTAAGTCTCTGGAGTAGGATTTGAACTCACAACCTTCTGATTCAGAGGCAAGTGAGCCACCCACCAAGAGAAAACCCAACTCTCCTGAGGCTTAATGGGAGTGCACATTGGGGCAGGGAGAAGATTGGAACAGGAGACTTAATCCCTTAGTGAATTTAATTCTACTATATGGCTTACTCAATGGCCACAAAATTAGACACCTCAATTCTAGTAGTTTTGTCACAATAGGTGCTGTTTTGGTACCAAAATGGCATCCGTGCTATGCCTGATCACTTACGTTGCGGCATATGCAGGGGCGTTAGAAGCGTGCGCCGGAGGTATGCAGAGTAGGCAAATTGTGATGTCAGGCTGTGTGTAGCACCGATTTAACACCGGCGGTGCCATTTTGGTCCTCATTGCTGTCGCTAACATGCTGTCTTAAACACGCAAAGCTGAACATGCATTCAGCAGCAGGAAGGGCCCTTCCCCCCACCTCGCCCCAGCCCCACCAATGCTATGTAAAGGGACCAGCAACAACTTGCAGGTCAGCTGCTAATTACTTTTTATTGGCTCTGTTGAGTTTGTGGAAGTTTTAGATATTTTGAGGAGTTGGTTCCAGCTGATGAAGTCTACCGGGAGTGGCGTTGCGAGGAGAAGATGTTGGTTGTGACTGTAAGGGTTCTGGGCACACCACCTGCTCCCAGTCATGGATGCTATAGTTGCAATTTCCCTTGGGCTGCAGCGTGAGAAGGAGAAGGAGCAGAGGCATTAAATAGGAGGACAAGCTGCTCAAAGAGGGAGATGCAGAATGGGAGAAAGGCCATCAGTAGGAAGTCTTATCCACCTAGGGTCTTTCGGGAGCACTTATGTAACTTCCACCTAAACTAGGAGAAGTGCATGCATTGTCTTCACTTTACAGAGGAGATGCTTATCAAACCCTGCCAGTTCTTGCAACCAGACCTTCAGTCTCAGAGCAGGGCACGGACGGCATTGCCAGTGGCTGTGAAAGTGACCATAACCTTGAATTTCTTCGCATTGGGATGCTTCCAGGCTGGAGCAGGTGGCACATCTAACTCCTCCAGGTTTACTGCTGCATCAGAGAGATGCCAGGTGCTTTTTACATCAGGAGAAGCAAGTTCATTGTGTTCTCTCTGACCAAAGAGAAGTAAGCGGAACGTACACGTAGCTTTGCCAGGATAGCAGGCTTCCCCATGGTGCAGAGTGCCATCGACTGCACAGTTGTGGCTTTGCAGTCACTGCATCTAGATGCTGAAATGTACCCCAACCATGAAGGTTACCACTCACTGAATGTGCAGTTGGTGTCTGACCACATCATACTGGTGAAAGCCCGAGACTCCAGCAGCAGTCATGATGGTTTAATTCTGTGCCAATCCGCTGTTCCCTCACCATTTGAGCCACCATGACAAGCCAGGGGGTGAATGCTAGGCAATTATGGTTATCTGCCTACACATGGCTCATGGCTCCACTCTACAACCCAACCACAGTGGCCAGCATGTGTATAATGAGAACCATGCTGCCACCAAAAAGATCACTGAACACACCACTGAGGTGCTGAAGTAACGGGTCTGCTATGGAGGAGCCCTTAAGCACATGCCAGAGAGGGCATCCTAATTTGTAGTGGTCTGCTACATCCTGCATAATCTGGCCATCATGAGGTCCTGGAGGAGCTTTAGGAAGAGGAGGAGGATGACAAGAAAGAGCAGGAGAAGGGAGAAGAGGAAGAGTAGGAAGAGAAGAAGGAGGAGGAGGGGAGGAGGCAGTTGGCACATCCAAGTTCCAAGCTATTGTAATCACCTCATTTGACTCTAGTGCTTTCCCTTAGTGCCTGTTTTGCAGGTGCTTTTGCCTGTCCAGGTGCTCCTATGCAGTGTTACCCCAGTGGTTGCAACCTGTCTGGTGGAAGGCTGCAGCTTTCAGTGAGGGAGACTGTCAATGGCCTTGCAGGATGATCTCAAGCACATTTTGGCCTGGACTGCCACACCTCACCATGGGCCGAAGCAGTCTGGGCTAGCTGGCTGACAGGCAACAGCAGGGGAAATACTGAAATGGCAGTGGTGGGAGGATGAATGCTGTCATCCTGAAAGAGGGCAGCAGATTCATGCATCATGGAGCCTCTGCCACCTCCCCAGGTGACACCTCAGCAATCCGAATAATCTTCTTTAACAGAGACTCTGAAAGCCCATTTGAGTACTGATATCTGTAGCCATGATGACAGCAGACTGAGCCTGCATGGCAGCAAGCTGGGCTTGCATAACCTCAGCCTGAGCTTAATTCCACTGCAGCACTCAGACAGTGGGTGGCTTCTGCTTGTGCTGCAATGGAAGCTGAGACATCAGCCATCAGATGCTGCATGATGATTGTGTCTGCAGGCGTTCTCATGGAGTTGGCCACCACTTCCATGTTGGAGAGGATGGGCTCCAATCTCTGCGCAAAGCCCTGTCCCAAAGTGGAGCCAGATATCTCCATGCTTCTTGACAGTGACAGCAGGTTTTCTGGCAGGTCTGCCAATGCACCAAGCATTTCATTGTGCATGTGCATCAACTTTTTCCTGTACACTGGACCATCGAAGTCCACATTGGAGTCATTTGCAACAGAACTCTCATCTGACCTCACCCTCTGGCGAGTTGGCTACAGTTCTATCTTTTCCCCCTGCCCTGGCTGCAGCCCACTTGTGCAGTGATTCATTGGAATGAATTTTATCAGCCCCCCCAAGGTTCGAAGGCAGGTGGGGGCCAATAGAATTGCAAAAGGGAAGCGGGGGCCAGATGGCCCGTCACCTCCCTGTCACAACACAATTTAGTCGGGAGCGGGAGAGGCTGACGATGGCCTTCCTGCCCAATGGCCAATTGAGGTCCTTAACTGGCCTATTAATGGCCACTTAAGGACCTCTTCCTACTGACGCTGGGATTTGACCAGAGGTGGAGGGGCCTCCGCCACTCAGGGAGGCCACCCAGTAAAATGAGGCAACCTCCCTGTGGGCTTGGAAGGGGCCTCCTCCTTGGGCAATATGTGGCTCGCAGAGCACCCTTACCGGGAAAACTGCAGCTCCGTAAACCCTCTCTCCCTGCACTTAATGCCTACCTTCCCATCCCCCAACGCCAGGGCCTTCTGGATTGGCCCCGGCGACCCCACCTCACTTACCTTGGATCTGGACTCCAGCACTGGGCTTGGGTCCAAAGCTCCTGCAGTACCAGCAGTGGCCACCACACTTGGTGATTAGTGATTAGTCGACAGCTCTTTGAGGTCGGATCCCTGTCGTTAAAGAGATGGGGATCACAGCACTGGGCTGTTGATTGGCCCAGCACTGTAGAATCACGCCAGGGAGGCTCTAGCTGGCCATGGCGGGATTCCCCCCGTCATTTCAGTCTGGCGCCGGCACCTCTGCCGTGGGCACCAGCCCATCACGTGCAACTCCCACCTCAATGTTACTCTCTAAAGTACATTTTGTTCCAGTATCTGAGCTGGTGGCTGCTAGTGTGACAGTGTTTCTTCACCATCAGTGTCCTGCTCATCTTGGCCTTCCTGCTCCCACACCACTGCCAGGCCAGGGGTGGCAGTTCTTGGGTATCTGAAAGGAGAAAGGCACAAGGGTAGGGATGTGGTGACAGGAGGAGGGGGAAAGCAAGAAATGCATGCTGACAACGTCTGCAGCATACATCAGAAGAGACATTGAGAGGGGTAAGCGGGATATGAAAAGGTGGATTGAGGTAGGAACATACTGTCATGTTCTATGGTCTCAGCCCTACCAGTGGAGAGAGCCCCAGCAACGACTGTTCCATTGACTGCAACCACTGTGTCCTCCATGGGGGTGTGGATATGTGGCTGTGCTTGTCTCTGCCAGTTAGCTGCTGCTTCCTGCTCTGCAATACCTTGTGCTGCTAGAGAGATTGAAGTGAGTCAGTGACTGTGGTGCAATATGTTTGGGTGATGTGGCTTTCATGGTTGAATGGCTGACAGTGTGTGCAAGGTCTGAGATCTGGGTGTGAGGTTTGTAGCAGTGCTAAGTGTGTGAGAGTGGGGTGAAGCTATGACTGTGAGGTATGAATCATCCTTGATAACAACTGTTGGTAAAAGAGTGATGTGGGGGTGGTGCATTGAACAGTGTGTGAGGCTATTGATTCAGTTGTAAGAATATGGCATATGAAAATGAATTCACTGACCTTGACTACTCATGTGAGGTCATTAAACTTCTTTCAGCACTGCATCTTAGTTCTCGGGGCGACATTTGCATTGACTTCCATGGCTATCTGCTTCCATTTCCTTCTAAGCACTAGTCTAGCTGCCTGTGAAGTGGACCTCTGTCCTCCTGTCCATTTCCTGCACCAGGGCCTCAAGTGCTGCATCGGAAATCTGGGAGCCCGCTTTCTGTCCTGTTGCGCCATCTTCACTCTTCCTGGAGTTCAGACATTCTTGTACAAGGACTTCCAGTACCTGCTGTAGCCAGACTTTAAGAGGTGCAGGCTAGCTTTAAGTGAGACTCTCTCTACACCTCCATCCCCCACCAGGACTGTTTGAGGGCTCTCTGCTTCTTCCTTGAACAGAGGCACAACCAGTCCCCATCCACCACCACCCTCCTCCGCCCGGCTGAACTTGTTCTCACATTGAACAACTTCTCCTTCAACGCCACTCACTTCCTTCAAGTTGCTATGGGTACCCGCATAGGTCCAATTTTGCCTGTCTTTTTGTGGGATATGTCGAACATTCCTTGTTCCTTTCCGACTCAGGTCCCCTCCCCCAACTCTTTTTCCAGTACATTGATGACTGTATCGGTGCCGTTTCCTGCTCCCGCCCTGAACTGGAAAACTTTATCAACTTTGCTTCTAATTTCTACCCTTCTTTCACCTTTACATGGTCCATCTCCAATACTTCCGTTCCCTTCCTCAACTTCTCTACCTCCATCTCTGGGGATAGGCTTTCTACTAATATCCATTATAAGCCCACCGACTCCCACATCTACCTCGATTATAATTCTTCACACCCTGCCTCCTGTAAGGACTCCATTCCATTCTCCCAGTTTCTCCGTCTCCGACGCATCTGCTCTGATGATGCTACCTTCCATGACAGCGTTTCTGATATGTCTTCCTTTTCCCTCAGCCGAGGAATCCCCCCTACTGTGGTTGACAGGGCCCTCAACCGTGTCCGGCCCATTTCCCTCACCTCTACCCTCACCCCTTCCCCTCCCTTCCAGAACCGTGACAGGGCTCCCCTTGTCCTCACTTTCCACCTCATTAGCCCCCATATCCAAAGGATCATCCTCCGCCATTTCCGCCATCTCCAGCGTGATGCCACTACCAAACACATCTTCCCCGCCCTTCCCCTGTCAACATTCCGAAGGGATTGTTCCCCCCCATGACCCTGGTCCACTCCTCCATTACCCCCACCTCGTTCCCCTTCCCATGGCACCTTCCCCTTGCAATCACAGGAGGTGTAATACCTGCCCATTTACCTCCTCTCTCCTCACTAACCCACGCCCCAAACATTCCTTTCAGGTGAAGCAGCGATTTACTTGTACTTCTTTCAATGTAGTATACTGTATTCGTTGCTCACAATGTGGTCTCCTCTACATTGGGGAGACCAAATGCAGACTGGGTTACCGCTTTGTGGAACACCTCTGCTCAGTCTGCAAGCAGGACCCCGAGCTTCTGGTTGCTGGCCATTTCAACACTCCCCCCTGCTCTCATGCTCACATCTCTGTCCCGGGATTGCTGCTGTGTTCCAGTGAACATCAACACAAGCTTGAGGAACAGCACCTCGTTTACCGATTAGGCACACTACAGCCTGCCGGACTGAACATTGAGTTCAATAATTTCAGAGCATGACGGGCCCCCCATTTTACTTTTATTTTTAGTTTATTTTTTCTTTTGTGCTTATTTTATTTTATTTCATCTTATTTATTTTTTTTATTTAGAGATACAGCACTGAAACAGGCCCTTCGGCCCACCGAATCTGTGCCGACCAACAACCACCCATTGATACTAACCCTGCAACAACTACCGTGGAATCTCCCTGCTCAGCATAGTGGGGAAAGTCTTTGCTCGAGTCGCTCTAAACAGGCTCCAGAAGCTGGCCGAGCGCGTCTACCCTGAGGCACAATGTGGCTTTTGTGCAGAGAGATCGACCGTTGACATGTTGTTCTCCCTTCGTCAGATACAGGAGAAATGCCGTGAACAACAGATGCCCCTCTACATTGCTTTCATTGATCTCACCAAAGCCTTTGACCTCGTCAGCAGACGTGGTCTCTTCAGACTACTAGAAAAGATTGGATGCCCACCAAAGCTACTAAGTATCATCACCTCATTCCATGACAATATGAAAGGCACAATTCAACATGGTGGCTCCTCATCAGAGCCCTTTCCTATCCTGAGTGGCGTGAAACAGGGCTGTGTTCTCGCACCCACACTTTTTGGGATTTTCTTCTCCCTGCTGTTTTCACATGCGTTCAAGTCCTCTGAAGAAGGAATTTTCCTCCACACAAGATCAGGGGGCAGGTTGTTCAACCTTGCCCGTCTAAGAGCAAAGTCCAAAGTATGGAAATTCCTCATCAGGGAACTCCTCTTTGCTGACAATGCTGTTTTAACATCTCACACTGAAGAGTGCCTGCAGAGTCTCATCGACAGGTTTGCGGCTGCCTGCAATGAATTTGGCCTAACCATCAGCCTCAAGAAAACGAACATCATGGGGCAGGACGTCAGAAATGCTCCATCCATCAATATTGGCGACCACGCTCTGGAAGTGGTTCAAGAGTTCACCTACCTAGGCTCAACTATCACCAGTAACCTGTCTCTAGATGCAGAAATCAACAAGCGCATGAGTAAGGCTTCCATTGCTATGTCCAGACTGGCCAAGAGAGTGTGGCAAAATGGCGCACTGACACGGAACACAAAGGTCCGAGTGTATCAGGCCTATGTCCTCAGTACCTTGCTCTATGGCAGCGAGGCCTGGACAACGTATGTCAGCCAAGAGCGACGTCTCAATTCATTCCATCTTTGCTGCCTCCAGAGAATACTTGGCATCAGGTGGCAGGACTGTATCTCCAACACAGAAGTCCTCGAGACGGCCAACATCCCCAGCTTATACACACTACTGAGTCAGCGGCGCTTGACATGGCTTGGCCACGTGAGCCGCATGGAAGATGGCAGGATCCCTAAAGACACATTGTACAGTGAGCTCGCCACTGGTATCAGACCCAATGGCCGTCCATGTCTCCGCTTTAAAGACGTCTGCAAACGCGACATGCAATCCTGTGACATTGATCACAAGTCGTGGGAGTCAGTTGCCAGCGTCTGCCAGAGCTGGCGGGCAGCCATAAAGGCGGGGCTAAAGTGTGGCGAGTCGAAGAGACTTAGTAGTTGGCAGGAAAAAAGACAGAGGCGCAAGGGGAGAGCCAACTGTGTAACAGCCCCGACAAACAAATTTCTCTGCAGCACCTGTGGAAGAGCCTGTCACTCTGGAATTGGCCTTTATAGCCACTCCAGGCGCTGCTCCACATACCACTGACCACCTCCAGGCGCTTATCCATTGTCTCTTGAGATAAGGAGGCCAAAGAACAGTAATCCCATATTCCCTACCACCTACCTACCTATACTAGGGGCAATTTACAATGGCCAATTTACCTATCACCTGCAAGTCTTTGGCTGTGGGAGGAAACCGGAGCATCCGGCGAAAACCCACGCAGTCACAGGGAGAACTTGCAAACTCCGCACAGGCAGTACCCAGAACCCGGGTCCTTGGAGCTGTGAGGCTGCGGTGCTAACCACTGCGCCACTGTGCCACCCCTAGTTTGTTCAGTTTGCCTACCCACTGTTTTTTTTCAGGTTTTTTTTCACATTTGTACTTGCGGCTGTTCAATTTTCAGTCCATTAACACCCTATCTGTACTAATGCTTTATCTTTCAACACACCATTAACGTATTGTTTGCCTTTGCTCCACAACTTTCTGGTCAGTTATTTTCTGTGACCTTGTCCTATCTACATCTTCTCCTTTGTTATCTCCTGCCCCACCCCTGCTTTACTTGGCTATAACCTTTTACATTTCTAATATTTGCCAGTTCTGAAGAAGGGTCACTGACCTGAAACGTTAACTCTGCTTCTGTCTCCACAGATGCTGCCAGACCTGCTGAGTATTTTCAGCATTTCTTGTTTTTATTTAAGTGAGACTAGCCTTGCACGAACAAAACAACACCTGTACCGCCAACACTACAGGCGCGATGGAACCCAATTTTGCAGCTCTTGTCTCAAGATAGTAGCATGAATCTCCCATAAAAGAAGCACAACATAAAATGGGAATATTTCTGCTTCCTCTTTGCTACTATAACTTAATCTTTCTGTTGGTAACCAGCTTCAAAAAGGGAAGCATGCAATCTAGAGTACCAACCTATGAAACTCAACGCATTGTTTGTGATATTGTGAGTGCACAGAGATCAGGAAAGAATCGTGAACATCGGTCTCACATTTCTTTTATCAGGTACTGTGTGCAGTGGCCTGCTCGGGCCTCAGAGAAAATGTTGAAAATACAGTGATACTTAAATAGAAAACAGGACTTGAGAATATTAATAAGTGAAAGAATATGATTGTTTTAATGTGAAGCTTAAAGTCAGCCCCGTCTGTGTCATGACATTGCTGCTCATTTCCTTTTGCAGTGCGCATAGAGGTTTTGGGTGATTCATGAGAAAAATAAACCACTGAGTGATACATTGATTTCACTTTCGTGAGTCATCTGTAATCCAACAAGTCCCACACTGAGGGCGGACTTTGGGCAATCATGTAAAATGTAAAATTTTCAATTCAGCAGAAATGTATAATGGGCGGCTGAATTAATATCACTGTGTTACACTCACAAAGTCAAAATTATCTCCAGTGTTTCCTCGATGCATTAGCTCATCAAAATTGTAATGGCTTTATATTGTGAAACGTTAGCAGCGTGAAAACTCTGTGAAGCATGGAATAGTACAGCACTGAAGGAGGCCATTCAGCCCATCAGTTCTGTGACAGCTTTTTTGAAGAGCAATCCAGTTAGTCTCATTCCCCTGTTCTTTCCCTACATCACTGCATTTTTTCTCCTTCAAGTACTTATCCAATTCCCTTTCGGAGGCTACTATTGAATCTGTATCCACTTGCCTATTTCTTCATTTCCGCCGATTGAGCAGTAAACATTTGCGTTAGGAAATTAAACTGTGCAACCTCTGGCAATCAGGAGGCTATATTAGCTTTTGGCTAAAAAGCACGTTTGTGCAATCCAATATCAGTTCCAAACACTGAAACCCTATCAAAATTACTTTGAAATCTGCTGCTGTTTGGGTTATTTGTACTGTAAATGGGGCTTCCTTTAAACAGCTAGTAAATCACATGATCTCAATTATTCCTTCAGAATTAAGATGGAGAATTTTAAAAATTGGATCTCACCTCTAAGGTTTCTTTAAAAGCAACCAATTGAAAAGGATTATAATGAGCTGTAATATTAATGTGTTTTTCTATCTTGATTTGGTAGTTTTTTTTGGCTGGACAATAATTTTTGCTTAAATTATAATTGTCAACAACTTTAGAAGAGCTTTTCGTGAAGGTACAGATATAAACAATGTGAATAACATTGGGAGAGGTACATTGCGGCTACTTATACATATTCATTCAACTCCATCATCTTTGGTGCCTCTTCAACTCCCTTCAATTAAGTCAGTACAAAGCATCTATCTCGCATCTATATACAAATACTCTTCAAAGTGCAAACAGGTGTCAGTTGCAGCTCATGGATATCATTCTCGCCTATGAGTCAGAAGATTGTGGGTTTAAACTCCACCCTACAGACATGATCGTATAATCTGGGCTGACACTTCAGTGCAGTATTGAGGGAGTGCCGCACTGTCGGAGGTTCTGACTTGCCAATGAGATGTTAAAATGAGCCCTCCTCTGCCCTCTCAGACGGATGTAAAACATCCTTTGGTACTATTTGAAAGAAGAGTAGGGTTGCTCTGGCCAATATTTCTCCCTCAACCTACATTACTAAAACAGAATATCTATATATTATCTTGTTGCTGTTGGTGAGACCTTGCCGTGCACAAATTAGCTGCTGTTTTTCCTACATTACAAATGCTACGATACTTCAATAGTACTTTATTGGCTGTAAAGCCTTTTGGGATGTCCTGAGATCGTGAAAGGCACTATATAAATGCAAGTCTTCCTTTCTAAAAAAAAGGAATCAATTCTTTTGACCTGAAATTTACCAGCGTCCACCAATTTGCCAAATTCATTCAACATCAGTCATTGATCTCGAATTGACCCTAGGATTTTCCTGTTCATTGTAATTAGACTTTGTGGTCTTAAAGTGACAGGACACTTTAAATTGAATTCCACAGCAGGCTATTGCATTGGACCTTAGTGGTATGTCACATCATTCATGCAACTTACTTTAAGCCATGATAGGGGAGACAGTGGTGTGGTGGTCAAGTCACTGAACTAGTAATCCAGAGGCCTAGGCTAATGACCTGGGGACGTGAGTTAAAATCCCATGGCAGCTGTTGGAATTTAAATTCAATTAATTAATTAAAAATTGGAGTTAAAAGCTAGCCTCAGTAACAGTTTCATGGCACCATCATCAATTGCCATAAAAACCCATCTGATTCACTAATGCCCTTCAGGGAAGAAAATTTGCTGTCCTTACCTGGTCTGGCCGACAGACCCCAGCAATGTGGTTGACTCTTAATTGCCTCTGAAATGGCCTAGTAAGCCACTCACACACAGATGCTGCCAGACCTGCTGAGTGAATCCAGCATTTCTTGTTTTTGTTTCAGATTTCCAGCATCCGCAGTATTTTGCTTTTATTATAGTAAGCCACTCAGTTGTCAAGGGCAATTAGGGTTGGGCATCAAATGCTGGCCTTGCCAGTGACACCCACATGCCATGAAAGAATTAAAAAAAACTCATTTATATAAAAATTCAAAATTGTTTGCAGAAAGCTGGAAGACATTGATGAAAATTCTCCTTTCATTCATTTGACTTATCTGGTAGATTTTATTTGCAAAGTTTGCAAAGTTGTTACTGAAATATTGATCCTATTATATTTTATTCAAAGCTATGAGGCAGTTAATATTTCCTGAAGGGCTATCGGGAAAGAATGAGGGAATGGAACTAATTGGATAGATCTTTCAAAGAGCTGACACAGTCACAATGGGCTGAATGGACTCCTTTTGTGTGGTAAGATTTTATGATTTCCAATTTTGACTGTTGCACATCAGAGTCACATTTGAAACTTGTATTAATGAGGCCGAGTTAATCAAAGCTGTTGTTCTGTCATTGCAATCTTGTAAATATTGTTATGTCCTTTAGAGATAGAAGTGAGTCGCCCTCCTCTCCAACCTGCATTCACACACTTGTCCCACAGATCGATTTACTCAATAATGCGACTGTGAAGATTTATTCCTTCACTGAAATAGTTTTGTCAACAGTCACAAATCCAGCGTTGCAACTGTCACAGTGCCTTGTTGTAAGCACAGCTTGCTCTTCATAGCCATTACGTTCAGTAGAGCTCCAAGTGAAGCAAAGCACACAAAGAACAAAGAACAAAGAAAATTACAGCACAGGAACAGGCCCTTCGGCCCTCCAAGCCGGTGCCGATCCAGATCCTCTACCTAAACATGTCGCCTATTTTCTAAGGGTCTGGTATCTCTTTGCTTCCTGCCCATTCATGTATCTGTCTAGATACATCTTAAAAGACGCTATCGTGTTCGCATCTACCACCTCCGCTGGCAACGCATTCCAGGCACCCACCACCCTCTGCGTAAAGAACTTTCCACGCATATCCCCCCTAAACTTTTCCCCTCTCACTTTGAACTCGTGACCCCTAGTAATTGAATCCCCCACTCTGGGAAAAAGCTTCTTGCTATCCACCCTGTCTATACCTCTCATGATTTTGTACACCTCAATCAGGTCCCCCCTCAACCTCCGCCTTTCTAATGAAAATTATCCTAATCTACTCAACCTCTCTTCATAGCTAGCGTCCATACCAGGCAACATCCTGGTGAACCTCCTCTGCACCCTCTCCAAAGCATCTACATCTTTTTGGTAATGTGGCGACCAGAACTGCACGCAGTATTCCAAATGTGGCCGAACCAAAGTCCTATACAACTGTAACATGACCTGCCAACTCTTGTACTCAATACCCCGTCCGATGAAGGAAAGCATGCCGTATGCCTTCTTGACCACTCTATTGACCTGCGTTGCCACCTTCAGGGAACAATGGACCTGAATACCCAAATCTCTCTGTACATCAATTTTCCCCAGGACTTTTCCATTTACTGCATAGTTCACTCTTGAATTGGATCTTCCAAACTGCATCACCTCGCATTTACCCTGATTGAACGCCATCTGCCATTTCTCTGCCCAACTCTCCAGTCTATCTATTTTCTGCTGTATTCTCTGACAGTCCCCTTCACTATCTGCTACTCCACCAATCTTAGTGTCGTCTGCAAATTTGCTAATCAGACCACCTATACTTTCTTCCAAATCATTTATGTATATCACAAACAACAGTGGTCCCAGCACGGATCCCTGTGGAACACCACTGGTCACACATCTCCATTTTGAGAAACTCCCTTCCACTGCTACTCTCTGTCTCCTGTTGCCCAGCCAGTTCTTTATCCATCTAGCTAGTACACCTTGGACCCCATGCGCCTTCACTTTCTCCATCAGCCTACCATGGGGAACCTTATCAAACGCCTTACTGAAGTCCATGTATATGACATCTACAGCCCTTCCCTCATCAATCAACTTTGTCACTTCCACAAAGAATTCTACTAAGTTGGTAAGACATGACCTTCCCTGCACAAAACCATGTTGCCTATCACTGATAAGCCCATTTTCTTCCAAATGGGAAAAGATCCTATCCCTCAGTATCTTCTCCAGCAGCTTCCCTACCACTGACGTCAGGCTCACCGGTCTATAATTACCTGGATTATCCCTGCTACCCTTCTTAAACAAGGGGACAACATTAGCAATTCTCCAGTCCTCCGGGACCTCACCCGTGTTTAAGGATGCTGCAAAGATATCTGTTAAGGCCCCAGATATTTCCTCTCTCGCTTCCCTCAGTAACCTGGGATAGATCCCATCCGGACCTGGGGACTTGTCCACCTTAATGCCTTTTCGAATACCCAACACTTCCTCCCTCCTTATGCCGACTTGACCTAGAGTAATCAAACATCTGTCCCTAACCTCAACATCCGTCATGTCCCTCTCCTCGGTGAATACCGATGCAAAGTACTCGTTTAGAATCTCACCCATTTTCTCTGACTCCACGCATAATTTTCCTCCTTTGTCCTTGAGTGGGCCAATCCTTTCTCCAGTTACCCTCTTGCTCCTTATATATGAATAAAAGGCTTTGGGGTTTTCCTTAACCCTGTTTGCTAAAGATATTTCATAACCTCTTTTAGCCCTCTTAATTCCTCATTTCAGATTGGTCCTACATTCCCGATATTCTTCCAAAGCTTCGTCTTTCTTCAGCCGCCTAGACCTTATGTATGCTTCCTTTTTCCTCTTAGCTAGTCTCACAATTTCACCTGTCATCCATGGTTCCCTAATCTTGCCATTTCTATCCCTCATTTTCACAGGAACATGTCTCTCCTGCACGCTAATCAACCTCTCTTTAAAAGCCTCCCACATATCACATGTGGATTTACCTTCAAACAGCTGCTCCCAATCTACATTCCCCAGCTCCTGCCGAATTTTGGTATAGTTGGCCTTCCCCCAATTTAGCACTCTTCCTTTAGGACCACTCTCATCTTTGTCCATGAGTATTCTAAAACTTACGGAATTGTGATCACTATTCCCAAAATAGTCCCCTACTGAAACTTCAACCACCTGACCGGGCTCACTTCCCAACACCAGGTCCAGTATGGCCCCTTCCCGAGTTGGACTATTTACATACTGCTCTAGAAAACCCTCCTGGATGCTCCTTACAAATTCTGCTCCAGCTAGACCTCTAACACTAAGTGAATCCCAGTCAATGTTGGGAAAATTAAAATCTCCTATCACCACCACCCTGTTGCTCCTACATCTTTCCATAATCTGTTTACATATTTGTACCTCTATCTCACGCTCGCTGTTGGGAGGCCTGTAGTACAGCCCCAACATTTAAAATAAATCCTTCTCAGCTACAAATAAACCAATAGGTTCATTAGTGAGATGTACAAAGGAACAGGAGGAGACCATCCAATCCCTTGAAGCTGTTCCGCGATTCAATTAGATTGTGCCTGATCTGTACCTCCATTCCATTTACCTGCTTTGATCCATAACCCTGAATACCCTTACCTTGTAAAAATCTGTCCATCTCAGTTTAGATGAGTTCAGTTAATTCTACACAAACTGAGCATCGAACCTGGGCCCTTTCTGGCCTGCAGAGCTTCAGAGCAGCAAGTTTGGCTCAAAGCCATTGGGCAGCGCACATTTCAATCTTTTAAGCAACACATGGATAATTCAGGCTGCATTCTACTAGACAAGGATGGATGTGGTTCTTGTACTGAAGCGAAACATCATGTCTCACACTTTACACAGCTTGGTGAACCTTAGATTTGCCGGTTGGATAAACTGTCAAACCCGATCTGTACTGAGTGCTACTTACCCCACGCAAATGAATGTGTGCGCGTGCAAGTGCTGTTCAAACCCCCGCTGGGGATACTGTGCCTACCAAACCCAGACAGCAAGTCATAAGTAACATGTTGATGCATCAGCCTGTCAGGACCACATGCCTGCCAGTGTGGAATTCAGAGTCGGAGCAAGGGACATCAGGACACATATTACAGAATTCAGCTGCTCTCTGAACTGGAATTAACAGCCATTGGGGAGAATTGCTGAAAGTACAACCTAGGCTCAGGATACATTACCAGTCTTGTTGCACATGATTGTATCCAGGGTTGAAGATGTATGATCAACATGTAGCATTAGAATAAAACAAGACAAGTAATGAATCATGTGAAACTAGGCATTACTGTTGGCAATAAATGGGTTAACACCTCCATTAAATCTTATACAAATGCAGTAAACTACTCCAACTATTATACCTAACAGTAATTTCTAGCCTATTATTATGAAAATTTTATAAATTGCCTCTGACTGACCTCATTTAAGAAGGACCTTAGCGTCACCCCTTATGCCATCGTAAATGACACAATCCAATCACGCTCCCTACAAAACTAGTGCCTTATTTTCCAGAGTGTACAAATTTCAAGCTATGATTATCACCTTGCTCCTCTCTGAAGGAAATCGAACAGTACAAAATGTTTCATTCTCTTATTTTAAGGGATGAGAAATCTAAAGCACAAAATGAAAAACAAGACATCACTTACAATGCCTTGTGAAGGACAGACACCTGTTCTACGTTGTTCATGTGTTTTTAGTGCAAACTGAAACACATCCAGTTTTGACCAACATGTTCCTGTTGAATGCTTCCTGTGATTTGCCCTCCTGTATGATTTACACCCTCCCTGTTTGGATCTCAGACTATCCATGTAACTAGAAGTCTCAGAATGCATCTCTCACACTTTCTTGGGATGTGGGCGTTGCTGGCAAGGCCAGCATTTATTTGTTGCCCATCCCATGTTGCTCTTGAGAACTGAATTGCTTGCTAGGCCATTTCAGAGGGCAGTTAAGAGTCAACCACATTGCTGTGGGTCTGGAGTCACATGTAGGCCAGACCAGGTAAGGACGGCAGATTTCCTTCCTTAAAGGATATTAGTGAACCAGATGAGTTTTTACGACAATCAATAATAGTTTCATGACACTGTTATTAAGACTAGTTTGTTTTTATTCTTATTATATTCTTAAAAAGGAAACAACTCATTGTTAACAGAATTATACTGATTGCCTGAAATGTTATTAAATGATGAAAAATGTGGATTGGGGGTTGGGGGAAGGCAAAAATGTAGCTAAGCATGCAGCAGCAAAAATATGATAGAACCATGGAATGGTTACAGCACAGAAGGAGGCCATTCAGCCCATCATGCCATGGAATTCGATACTTCTCTAAATTACTTGAGTTTATATCTAAATACTTGATATCAAACCATAATAAGGTTCTTGTTCCCTTGACACCTTTACCCCACTCCCGACTTCTCCATCTCACTAACCGGCTATGCTATATTCTCCAAATCAGCATAGGCCACAATTTTGCTCCAGATCCCAGACTAACTGTGAGCAATGCCACAGCAGCTCAGCGAATGAATGCTGCTTTGGTAATATTTCTAAACAACTAATTTCACATCAAAATCCCATCATGGGTGATATGAGTTCAAATCTCACTGGGCACAGACATGCACACTCCTATGAATTGCCAGTTTTAATCTTGTCACTCAGACGGCACAGTTCAAATAAATTAACTGTGGTCTCCTCCTGCTGCTCATGGATGCCTCCTTGTAGAAATTTGATGGTTGTTCCTGGAGAGGGACTGGTTAGTGTAGTGGGTTAGCACTCCGGAAATAATTACTTCACCTTCACAGAGTTGGCATATCTCAACTTGATATAAGCGTAAAATTTGATGACAATTTTTCAATTTACATTTTTTTTCAAAGCAAACCATCTTGTCCTCCTGAGAAAGGAACAGATCTTTAACAGTAGGTTGAAGGAAGCAACAACCTGAATAAATGTTTTTTATAGTGATATTTCTGATATTAAAAACGTTAAGGTAGGAAAGCAGGAACCAAATGCTTCGAGGGAGTGTCACATGACAACAATGGTATCACTTTAAGTAAATCTCTCAGCCCCCAACATCTTATATAAATTATATACTGGCCTTGTAAATTTATAATGACCATTGCTAAAGGAGCAATTTGACAAAATGCTGGTACAGATCAGTCTTATTAAATGGGATGCCCCAGTGGAAATGAAATCGCTCGATATATCACCCAATAAAGAAATCTCATCAATGCTGATTGCAGTTGGCACCACTGCAGTCTGTTACTTGTAATATGCTATCATGCAAGATTAAAGGATTCCAGAAATTTACATTTTAACAGTATTTTAATATAATGTGAATCATTCATCTCCTTGCAGTATTTACCAAGCAAGAAGAATCATTTTAAAACTTGCAGGTTCATTTGAGCCCTTTTTTTGCATACTATGAGTAACCTGTGAGCTCCAAATGCTGCCCGTGACACGCGCACGCACTTTTGGGCAAAATTTGCCAGATGCTATATTGGTGAGGCTGTTAGGATGTGTGCAGTGAATGGTTACCAGAAGTATGCAGAGTAGGCAGATCATGACATCAATCAGTGTGTAATGCTGATTTGATGCCAGTGATGGTATTTTGGATCTTAATGCGCCAGCTAGCGCCCTCGCTTAACCTCACACAGCTGAGCACGTATTCAGCAGCAGGAAGGACCCCAGCCCCCAACCAGCATTATGTAATGGGATTATCAACTACTTTACGGTTTGTTGCTGCTTGATCTCTTTGGCTGTTGCTTCGATTCTACAAGTGTTTTGTTCCTCCTTTAGTTGGTTAAAGTTGTAAAAGTCTACAGGGAGAGTGTGGCAGGTGCTGAAGGAACTTTTGCTGATTTACATAGAAACATAGAAAATAGGAGTAGGAGTAGGCCATTTGGCCCCCTGGGCCTGCTCCGGCATTCAAAAAAGATCATGGCTGATTGTCTAATTCAGTACCCTGTTCCCGCTTTCTCCCTATATCCCTTGATCCCTTTGGCATTAAGATTTCAAGATTTCTGCACAAACCAGTTGCTCCCAGACCTGGTTCCACTAAAAAGCATTCCCCTTGGGATATAAGACTTGCAGAATGAACAAAGGGCACAAAGAACAGGACAAGCTGCTGGAAGAGGGAAGAGGAGAAGAAATCTCAGCAGGAGGCCAGAATGATCAGGGTGCAATTCTTCATAAGGACGTCCTCACTGAAACCTACCACTTGCTGCAAGCACGACTGCAGCCTCAGAGAAAGGCAAAAACTGCATTGCCAGTGGCTAAGAAGGTGACTGTGGCAATTAACTTTTCTGCATCTGACTTCTTCCAGACTGGAGCAGGAGATATTTGCAACATTTTGCAGTTTGCCATCTCCTGTTATATAAGGGAGGTCGCTGACGCTCTGTAATGTTTACTACATTTCATTCTCCCTTGCCAGAGAGAAGCAGGCGGAGCGAGCATGCGGCTTTGCTATGATTACAGGCTTCTCCATGTGCAGGGTAGCAGTGACTGCACATGAGTCACTTTGTGGGTGCCGTCTGTCAACTCTGCCCTACACCAGAACTGAAAGGGATTCTACTCCCTCAACAGCCAGCTGGTGTGTGACCATAGGCAGTGAATCATGCAAGTTAGTGCCGGATATCGTGGCTGTTGGCATTATACCTTAATTCTGTGGCAGTCCTCTGTGCCAGTTACTTTTGAGCCACATGGCAAACCAAAGGGTGTCCACTGGCCGACAAGGGCTATCCACTGACCATGTGGCTGATGACTCCCTTACACATGTGTGCAGCATGCATACAATAAAAGCCATGCTATCAGACGAAAAGTGATAGATGGACCACCCTGGAGGAGCCCCGCAATACTTAACAGAGCGACTGTCAACATTTGTGGTGGTGTGCCACATGCTACCCAACCTCGCTATCTTGAGGGGAGAACCCTCACCACCAGCTGGATAGGGGAGCTGCTGAGGAGCAGAAGCATGAGGAGGAGGAGGATCAGGAGCATGAGGAGTAAGAGGAGGAGGAAAAGGAAGGGACCTAGACAGCTCCTTCCTTGCTGGGCAATCCGTGAAGAACTCATCCAAGTGCAATGCCAATAACTGCAAGCCCAACTCCACTTTCACTAACAGTTCCATTGCTTATCTGCCCTCTGTCACTGATCATCATGATGTTCACTTGGCCACAACGCAAAAATAAAAGCTATCACAAAATAGACATTCCAAACCAAATTTATGAATTAATGATGCCACATTGCATATAAAAGTTAACTAAACATCCTTGTGTATTCCCTTAGTGCCTGTCTTCCATGTACCTTTGCTTGTTCTAGTGTGCCTACAAACTGCTACTCCAGTGGCTGCAGCATGCTGGTGGAAGGCTGCTGATTTTCATTGGAGAAGATGGCAGATGGCCTTGAAGAACATCATTGAGCAGCTCTGGGCCGAGAAGGCCTGGCTGCAGACTGCACCATAGTGGCATGGATGGTGGCATTTTGGGATCACTTTCTGACAGGCAACAGCAAGGGCACTAGTGGAGTGGCAGGAGTGTGAGGACAAATGCTGTCTTCCTGAGAGACAACAGCAGTTTCATGCTCCATGGAGCCACTGCCACTCTCCTGGTGTGGCACCTTCACAATCCTAGCAATGTCAGAAGACAGATTGCTGGACTGCTGTGATACACTGCAAGCCCCTTTTCACACTGTAATCCGCAGCCATGATGGCAGCAAGCTGGCCTTGCATGACAATGGCCTGAGCTTCCATTGCATCACTCAGACATTGGGCAGCTGCTGCTTGTGCTCCAATGGAAGCTGTGACACTGGCCATCAGATGCTGCATCATAGTTTGGTCCATAAGTCTGCAAACAAACTTGGCCACCACTTCCAGGCAGGAGAGGATGGGCTCCAATCTTTGCACAAAACCCTGTGCCAAATTGGTACCGAATTCTTCCATGTTCCTTAATATTGACCACAGGCTTTTTGGCAGACCTGCCAATGCGCCAAGCATGTCATTGTGTATGCCCATCAACGTTCTTCTGTAAGCTGCCCCATCAAAGTGCCCATCTGAGTCCTGTGAAGCTTGCGTGTGACCTCGCACTCTGGCAAGCTGGCACCTGCGCTATCCTTGCCCCTGCCCTGGTTGCAGGCTACTCAGGCCAGGTGGCTCACCCTGTGCAGATCCCACCTCTATGCTATCCTCTAAATTGCACAGAATCAATATCTGAGCTGGTGGCAGCCAATGTGAATTTGAGTGACAGCATGTCACCATCATCACTCTCTTCTTACTGTTACTGCACTGTCTAGCCATGTTACACATCCTGGGTATCTGAAAGGAGAAAGGTGCAAGGGCAAGGTTGTGGTGTGGGGAGGAGGGGGAAAGCAAGAAGTGCATGCTTACATCATTTGTAGCTTCTAAATCAGAAGAGAGTGTGGGGTGGGATGAGAGAAGAACAGGTATTTTGCATCGGTCTTCACCATGGAGGGTACAAGTAACATCCCAGAAATAGCTGTAAATCAGGAAATGGAAGGGAGGGAGGAACTCAAGAAAATTGCAATCAGCAGGGAAGTGATACTGAGCAAATTGTTGGAGCTGCGGGCTGAGATGTCCCTGGGTCCTGATGGACCTCATCCTAGGGTCTTAAAAGAAGTGGCTAGTGAGATAGTAGATGCATTGGTTTTAATTTTCCAAAATTCCCTAGATTTGGAGAAGGTTCCATTAGATTGGAAAATAGCCAATTTAACTCCCTTATTCAAAAAGGGAGGGAGACAGAAAGCAGGAAACTACAGGCCAGTTAGCTTAACCTCTGTCATAGGGAAAATGTTAGAAGCTATTATTAAAGACGTTATAGCAGGACACTTAGATTCAAGGTAATCAGGCAGAATCAACATGGTTTTGTGAAAGGGAAATCATGTTTAACCAATTTATTGGAGTTCTTTGAAGAAGTAACGTGCTGTGGATAAAGGGGAACCAGTAGATGTACTGTACTTCGATTTCCAGAAGGCATTTGAAAAGGTGGCACATCAAAGGTTATTGTGGAAAATAAAAGCTCATGGTGTAGGGGGTAACATACTGACATAGATAGAAGATTGACTAACTAACAGGAAACAGAGTAGGCATAAATGGGTCATTTTCTGGTTGGCAAGATGTAACGAGTGGTGTCCCTCAGGGATCAGTGCTGGGGCCTTAACATCTTACATTTTATATGAATGACTTGCATGAAGGATTGCTAAATTTGCTGATGACACAAAGATAGGTAGGAATGTGAGTTGTGAAGAGGACATAAGGAGGTTACAATGGGATATAGCTAGGTTCAGTGAGTGGGCAAAGATCTGGCAAATAGAGTATAATGTGGGAAAATATGAGATTGTGCACTTTGGTAAGAAGAATAAAAAAACAGCATATGATCTAAATGGTGAGAGATTGCAGAGCTCTGAGATGCAGAAGGATCTGGGTGTCCTATTGCATGAATCACAAAAGGTTAGTATTCTGGTACAGCAAGCAATTAGGAAAACTAACAGAATGTTATTGTTTATTGCAAGGGGAAATTGAATATAAAAGCAGGGAGGTTATGTTACAGTTATAAGGGCATTGGTGAGGCCACCTCTGGAGTACTATGTACAGTATTTGTCTCCTTATTTAAGGACGGAGGTAAATGTGTTGGAAGCAGTTCAGAGAAAGTTTACTAAACTAATACCTGGAATGGTCGGATTATTTTATGAGGAACTGTTGGACAGGTTAAGCTTGTATCCAATGGAGTTTAGAAGAGTAAGAAGCAACTTGATTGAAACATACAGGATCCTGAGGGGTCTTGACAGGGTGGATGTGGAAAGGATGTTTCCACTTGTGAGAGAACCTAGAACTAGGGGTCCCCTTTTAAAAATAAGGGGTCGCCCATTTAAGACAGAGATGAGGCGAATTTTTTTCTGTCAGAGGGTTGTGAGTCTTTGGAATGCTTTTCCTCAAAAGGCGGTGGAAGCAGAGTCTTTGAATATTTTTAAGGCAGAGGTAGATAGATTCTTGACAAGCAAGGGGGTGAAAGGCTATCGGGGATAGGCGGGAATGTGGAGTCGAAGTTACAATCAGATTAGTTATAATCTTGTTGAATGACAGAGCAGGCTTGAGGGGCTGAATGGCCTACTCCTGCTCCTAATTCGTATGTTCATACGTTCGTAAGGATTATTTATCAGGATACCGGCATCTTTGATAGTTTCAGCCACATGCAGCAATGGCCATCCCAATAATAGCCAGTACCTTCTCTTCCATGGGGGTTACGATATGCAGGTGCGTCTGTAGTCCTCCGGTTATGTTGCTGCTGCCTCTGGTTGTGTGCCACCTTGTCTTGCAAGAGAAAGGGAAGTATGTCAGTGACTGTCATGCAATTTGTTTGGGTGATGGGGCTGTCATGGTTAAATAGCTTGCAATGTATGCAAGCTGGGAGGTGTGGTTGTGAGGCTTGCAGCAGTGCTAGGTGAGAGTGAGGTGGAGCACATGACTATCAGGTATGAGATTGTTGGTATGTGAGTGATGGGCATGTGGTGAGTTGAGCATTGGGTGAGACTAGTTGTGCATTTGGTAGGATATTACATTTGAAGATGCATTCACTGACCTTGACCACTTACGTGAGGTCATTGAACTTCTTGTGGCAATGCATCCAGGTATTCAGGACTCGATGTCCGGCATTGATCTCCATGGGTATCAGCAATTGGCTCACTGCCTTTTGATTGTGTGTCTCGAGTATCTCCTGGGCCCCCTGCAGATGCAGGACATCTCTTCATCTTTCCACCATCTCCATCTAGTCCTCCAGTGCAGCTCTGCAAACCTTGAAACACACTTTATCCCATGTTGTGCTCTTCTTCAATATTTCCCAGGTCAGATTCACTTCCTGCATGACTGCCAGCACCTGCACCAGTCACATTGCACCTCACTTTAAGAAGTGCAGACTAGGTTTAAGTAGTGTTAGCCACTCACAAAATTGGTCCCATGCTGAAGCGTGCAGACCATCAACAGTGTGGTTCATGCTGGCTGGATGCTGAAATCACTGATGTGAACAGGAATCACCAAGTTGTCATGCTGTCTGCATTGCAACCAATGGGCATGGTCTAATTACGCATCGTGATCCTTGTCCTGTTTTTGAATGCTTTCAAATTTAGCCCCGCAATGTATTACATTTTCTTGGACAGGAAAGAGTGTATAAGAGGTAAAAGTAGGATAGATAATAGAGAACTTAAGATACATGGTTCAGATACAGAGTGCTTTGGTCTTTTAAAACAGTATTTCCTTCACTCCTAGGATCTGGTTTCCACTCTAGCCTTGATTGACTGACAGGATGCAACTCTTCTCACTCTGCTGTCAGTAAAGGCACTAACTGACACTAGTTTGGGCAATCTTGAGCTAGCTGAGTTAAGACTACCTGTAATTTTGTAGTACTTGGTACCAACAGCAACATGCACTTACTCTCCTTCCAGGTGACAAAACATTCTAAAGCAATCAGAAGGCAACAAATGGGAAGTACAAGAAAATGCTACTGATGATGACAAAATGTGCAGTCATTGAGTTAGGCTTGAGGAGACTTTTGCAGGTGGGAAAAGGGGCAACAAAGAGATTACATTTAGGGAGTGAACTACAGAGTTAAGGGGCATATTGGCTAAAAGTTCTGCCCAGAGGAAGTGGAGCACGGAGAGAAGGGTCAGATGAGCAGAAGGTAAAAGCTGGAACTTAGGGCTGGATAAGAGTGCACAGAAAAGGGAGTTTGAGGCCATGAGTGATTTGGAAAAAAAGGATAAGGATTTTGAAGTTGATATAAACTCACTTGAAAAAGCCCTTCAAAACACTCCGACAGGGGATGCAGAGACCAAATGGGCCCACATCAGAGACGCCATCTATGACTCAGCAATGATCACCTAGGGCAAACGTGTGAAGCAGAATGCAGACTGGTTTCAATCTCACTTTGAAGAGCTGGAACCTGTCATAGCCGCTAAGCGCATTGCACTGCTGAACTACAAGAAAGCCCTCAGCGAGTTAACATCCATAGCACTTAAAGCAGCCAGAAGTGCTACACAAAGAACAGCCAGGCGCTGCTCAAATGACTACTGGCAACACCTATGTCAAATTCAGCTGGCCTCTGACACCAGAAACATCAGAGGAATGTATGATGGCATTAAGAGAGCTTTTGGGCCAACCATCTAGAAGATGCCCCACCCCCCATCCCCCGCTGAAGTCTAAATCAGGGGACACAATCACTGACCAACGCAAGCAAATGGACCGCTGGGTGGAGCACTACCTAGAACTGTACTCCAGGGAAAATGTTGTCACTGAGACCGCTCAATGCAGCCCAGTCTCTGCCAGTCTTGGGTGAGCTGGACGTACAGCCAACAAAATCGGAACTCAGTGATGCCATCGATTCTCTAGCCAGCAGACAAGTCACTGGGAAGGACGGCATTAACCCTGAAATAATCAAGAGTGCCAAGCCTGCTATACTCTCAGCACTCTACGAACTGCTTTGCCTGTGCTGGGATGAGGGAGCAGTACCACAGGACATGCGTGATGCCAATATCATCACCCTCTATAAGAACAAGGGTGACCGCAGTGACTGCAACAACTACCGTGAAATCTCCCTGTTCAGCATAGTGAGGAAAGTCTTCGCTCGAGTCGCTTTAAACAGGCTCCAGAAGCTGGCTGAACGTGTCTACCCTGAGGCACAGTGTGGCTTTCGAGCAGAGAGATCCACCATTGACATGCTGTTCTCCCTTCGCCAGCTACAGGAGAAATGCCGCGAACAACAGATGCCCCTCTACGTTGCTTTCATTGATCTCACCAAAGCCTTTGAGCTCGTCAGCAGACGTGGTCTCTTCAGACTACTAGAAAAGATCGGATGTCCACCAAAGCTACTAAGTATCATCACCTCATTCCATGACAATATGAAAGGCACAATTCAGCATAGCGGCACTTCATCAGACCCCTTTCCTATCTTGAGTGGCGTGAAACAGGGCTGTGCTCTCGCACCTACACTTTTTGGGATCTTCTTCTCCCTGCTGCTCTCACATGCATTCAAGTCTTCAGAAGAAGGAATTTTTCTCCACACAAGATCAGGTGGCAGGTTGTTCAACCTTGCCCGTCTAAGGGCGAAGACCAAAATACGGAAAGTCCTCATCAGGGAACTCCTCTTTGCTGACGATGCTGCAGTAACATCTCACACTGAAGAGTGTCTGCAGAGACTCATCGACAGGATTGCGGCTGCCTGCAACGAATTTGGCCCAACCATCAGCCTCAAGAAAACGAACATGATGAGACAGGACGTCAGAAATGTTCCATCCATCAATATCGGGGACCACGCTCTGGAAGTGGTTCGAGAGTTCACCTACCTAGGCTCACCTATCACCAGTAACCTGTCTCTCGATGCAGGAATCAACAAGCGCATGGGATAGGCTTCCACTGCTATGTCCAGACTGGCCAAGAGAGTGTGGGAAAATGGCGAACTGACACGGAACACAAAAGTCCGAGTGTATCAAGCCTGTGTCCTCAGTACCTTGCTCTACGGCAGCGAGGCCTGGACAACGTATGTCAGCCAAGAGCGACGTCTCAATTCATTCCATCTTCGCTGCCTCCGGAGAATCCTTGGCATCAGGTGGCAGGACCGTATCTCCAACACAGAAGTCCTCAAGGCGGCCAACATCCCCAGCATATACACCCTACTGAGCCAGCGGCGCTTGAGATGGCTTGGCCATGTAAGCCGCATGGAAGATGGCAGGATCCCCAAGGACACATTGTACAGCGAGCTCGTCACTGGTATCAGACCCACCGGCTGTCCATGTCTCCGCTTTAAAGACGTCTGCAAACGTGACATAAAGTCATGTGACATTGATCACAAGTCGTGGGAGTCAGTTGCCAGCGATCGCCAGAGCTGGCAGGCAGTCATAAAGGCGGGGCTAAAGTGTGGCGAGTCGAAGATACTTAGCAGTTGGCAGGAAAAAACACAGAAGCGCAAGGGGAGAGCCAACTGTGTCACAGCCCCGACAACCAATTTTATCTGCAGCACCTGTGGAAGAGTTTGTCACTCTAGAATTGGCCTTTATAGCCACTCCAGGCGCTGCTTCACAAACCACTGACCACCTCCAGGCGCTTAGCCATTGTCTCCCGAGACAAGGAGGCCAAAGAAGAAGAAGCAGATACTGGGGTACAGGGAGATAATGGAGGTCCATGAAGATAAGGGTGAAAGGTGTGTCTTAGCTAGTAACAGTTAGGATAACAGCAACAGAATTCTGGATAAGATGGAGTTTATGCAAAATGAAGTCTGGAAAACAGCAAGAAGAATGTCAGAGAAATCCAGCCTTGAGATGGCAAAGCTATGGAGGAGAGATCCTGGCTGAGGTAGAGGATGAGGTAGCAGTGCATTGGTGTGATGGAATTGGTGTTGGTGTCAAGTCAGATATGAGTTTACCTTAAAGTTGAACATGACACGGAGGTTGCAGACTGTCATGTTCAGTCTAAGAGAGCATCGGGATGGGGATTCAAATAAGGGTATGTTCAGAAACAAAAGCACTCAGCAGGTCTATCAGCATCTCTTGAGAACAGACAAGTTAAGGGTTAGGGTAGAACCCTTCATCAGAACTGGAAAAATCAATAAAGGACAGGGAAAAGAAAAACCTACATACATGACAAAGAAAGTTTCAATGAAATTAACTTAAACTTAGGTAATAGAAACACAGGAAATGATAAGAATCGGCAAAATGGACTATACATTAGATGATAGGAAGAAGCATGAAAGAAATAAGAAAAATGAAGAATATATGAATAGTTGAGGCAGTGGCAGCTTAACAGATTTTTATTGGTCTATTTCCTTTCATAACATATCCTCATTATAGCTTCATTTTCCTGACATCAGGAAATGCTGATGATGTGAGATACGTCTCTTAATATTGAATTGCATGGGGCAGGTTGAGGTTTGGAGTCAGGAACCTTCAACAGAATACTGGCTGATGAAGCAGTCTGTACACTTAGTGTGGGCAAACCTTCTCCTTCTCTTCAGTTTTTGGGCTTCACCTTGGTTTTCTCCCTTTCTCTGTTTCACCTCACTTTCCCTCAGTTAGTCACATGCTTTTTGTTTCTCTTATTACTTTTATGCTTCGTCCCATTACATTTACCCCCTTTTTCTTTGTCAACAACAACTTGCATTTATATAGAAATAGAGGAACGATGCTATTTAAGCCTCTCGAGCCTATTCCACTATTCAATGAGACCATGACTCATCCGAATCCTAATTCCATCTACCTGTTTGGTTCCATATCTTTTAATACCCTTGTCAAGCAAAAATCTATCAATCTCAGATTAAAATTATTAATCGAGTGAGCATCTACTGCTTTTTGCCGGCGAAAGTCCCACGCTTCTACCATCCTCTCTCTTGAAAGACCTGGCTCTGATTTTAAGGTTATGTCCCTTTGCCTATTCTTCCCCACTAACAGATAAAGTTTCCTTCTTTCGACCCTGTCAATTCCTTTCAAAACCCTAAAAATCTCAATCAAATCACTCCTTAACCTTCTATATTCCAGAAAATACAGCCTAGTTTATGTAATTTTTTTATCATAACTTAACTCTTAGAATCCTGGTGACATTCTGGTGAATCTGTGCAGCACTTCTTCCAAGACCAATATATCCTTTTTATGGTGCATTGTCCAGAACTTTGCCAGTATTGCAGATGTGGTCTAACCAGAGCTTTGTATAGCTGTAGCAAAACTTCCATCCATTTATATTCTTGTCCTCTAGTTATAAAAGCTAACATTCCATCAGCCTTTTTGATTTTCTTTTGTACCTGATGACTACATTTTAGTGAATTGTGTATATAGACTCCTAAATATCTTTGGACCTCCACTGTTACTAATTTTTCTCCAATGAAAAAAATATTCAAATCTATCCTTTTTTGGTCCAAAAATGAATGGCCTGACACGTACCTCCATTGAAATTCATCTGCCGCAGTTTCACCCACCCACTGAATCTATCAATATCGCTTTGAATTTTTTTTTCTTCATTCAAGGGGATATGGGTATCACTGGCTATGCCAGCATTTATTACCCATCTTTGATTGCCCTTTGAGAAAATGGTGGTGAGCTGCCTTCTTTAACCACTGCAGTCCACATAGTGAAAATATCCCCACAGTGCTGTTAGATAGGGAGTTCCAAGATTTTGAACCAGTGAGAATGAAGGAATGGTGATACATACCAAGTCAGGATGATGTGTGACTTGGAGGAGAACTTGAGGGTGCTGGTGTTGCCATGTACCTGCTGTCCTCATCCTTCTAGGTGGTAGCGTTTACAAGTTTGGAGGTGTTGTTGAAGAAACCTTGTTGAGTTGCTGCAGTGCATCTTGTAGGTAGTACGCACTGAGGCCACGGTGCACCGGTGATGAAGGACATGAATGTTTAAGGTGGTGGTTGTGGTGCCAATCAAATGGGCTGGTTTGTTGTGTTTGATGACGATCTTCTTGCATGTTTTTGGAGCTGCACTCATTAAAGAAAGTGAAGAGTATTCCATCGCCTCTTGACTTGTGCCTTGTAGCTGGTGGAAAGGTTTTAGCAAGTCAAGAGGTGAATCATTCACAGCAGAATACTTAGCCTCTGACATGCTCTTGTGGCCAAAGTATTTATGTGTCTAGTGCAGTTAAGTTTCTGGTCAAAGGTGACCCCCCAGGATGTTGATGGTGGGAGATTTGATGATAGTAATGCCCGTTGAATGTCAAAGGGAAGTAGTTTGACTCTCTTGATGGAGATGCTAATTACCTGGAATGACCATGCTCCTGTCCACACAATGCTCCTGTCTACTCTACTTAATATGCCACCAATCTTTGTGGCATCAGCAAACTTGGATATACACCTCTTTATTGTGTTATCTAAGTTAATAATAAATGTTATGTATAGTAGAAGCCGCAGCACCACTGGTCATTAACTTCCAAATCAAACACACACCCATTTATAGCACTTTTAATGTAGTTAATTGTCTTAATTCACTTTACAGGAGCAATTATCAGACTAAATCTGGCATCAATCCATGTAGGATGGGTGACCAAAATGATTGGTCAACGAGATGGGTTTTAAGGAGTGTCTTATAGGAAGAGCGAAAGGGCTGGATTTTAAGAGCCCGCTGCTAATTTTGACAGCGAGCTCAAAAAAGACAGTCTGCCCGTGCGGGCACATGCCAAAGTGGTCCATGGTGGGTCTCATCTGGGGCCATCTTCAGGCATCGTCCTGCCACGGATCCCGACGTCGAGGGTTTGTTAAAATCCAGCCCAAAAGTAGAGATGCAGAGAGTTTTTGGGAGGGAATTCCAAAACTTCAGGCTCAGGAAATTAGGGATGTGCAAGAGACCAGAATGTTTCAAACCCAGAGATCTTGAAGGGTTGTAGATCTGGAGGAGGTTACAGAAATAGGGAAGGGCCATGGAACAATTTGAACGCAAGGATAAGAATTTTAAATTTGAGGTGTTGCCAAAGTGAGAACAGGGGTCATCGGAGAACAGAACTTACAGGAAGCAGAGCTTTGGATAAGCTCAAGTTTCTTCTGCTCCTATTTAAGTGCTGCTCAATTTTCATTTGTCCAGTTCTAAATACCCTGAAACATGAACTAGTCTGTTCTCAGCACAGATCTGCTTCCAGCATTTTCAGGTTTTTTTTTTCAGATTTCCATCATTTACCATTTTCATTTGGATGCATGCAGCCTTGCCCCAGTGTTGAGATGATAAAAGTTCTGGCTCATTCCAACTTCGTATCAGAAATCCAGTCAAGACAGCATCGCAACTATTGTTGTATGGTGGTGGTGGAGAAGTAAAGTTGGGTGTTGTAAATGTGGTTATAAAAGCTGATCCTATGCTTACAAGTAATATCACTGGAAGACAACATTTGGAGGAGGGGTAATGAAGTTATCAATAATGTAGAAGGCCACAGAGAGATCAAGGGGGGACAGTGTGTCAGTACATACACAATATCATTAGTGGTTTTCACCAGGAAGATCTTTGTGCTGTTGATGAGATGAAAACCATACAGAAGGAATTTGAACAAGGAATGATGGGAGAGTTGGGCTCAGAGTCTCATTCGGGTTACAAGCAGAATTGGAGCGTGAAGTGAAAACATAACATTGATACAACAGATGTTCCAACTTACAATTTTTTTTTATCCATTCATGGGATGTGGGCATCACTGGCAAGGCTAGCATTTATTGTCCATCCCTAATTGCCCTTAGAAGGTGGTGGTGAACCATTTTCTTGAACCGTTGATGTCTGTGTAGTGTCAAGCCATATGGGGAAATGATTATGGGATTAAATGATAAATATTTCCATCTATGACATTGCATACAAATGGAGAAACTCTCCTAGGAAGTGGAGAGGGAGCTTTATCCCTGAATCTGATCCATACTGTACCTGAAGTGGCAGTACTCAATCCCTATAGTATATGTTAAATAGAAAAAAAAAATCAATTCTCAATAAGAACATTCCACAGCCTGGTAAAAGTAAATATTCACAGACATTAGCCAACAGAAAAGGTGTGTCTGTACCGAATGAATGAGGATGATGCTGAGCTATATAGCCCAGCGGACTTTAATGCTGGTATCACTATTACTTGCAGGTAGACAGAAAATTAATGTGCTCACATTCACAACATAACGCATCCAAACTGAACACATTTGTGTGTAAACCAGCCTTTCTCATGTACCAGAGGGGCAAAAAATGGAGAAGCCTGCACCTCAGATGTTTCAATATAGTCCACAATTAGCACTTTCTGTTTGCTACACGTGACCTAAAGGAATTGTTCTGAAAGATGTTTCCCATTACATTCTTACTGATGAATTCTACTATCATGTTACTGTAATGGGAATGGTTGTGGACATGGACAACTTTAACTTTACTTACTTTTTGTTCCAATGATCCAACTAGGTTACACAAGCCAAAATAATAAATTCGTGTATTATTCTTTCTGGTCAGCAAGATGATAATTAGAGGGCACAAAAAAGAATTAAACAGGAGGCTAGAAATACATTTCTTTATACAGAAGGTGATTAGATTGTGAAAGTCGCTGTTACATATTAGTTTAAAGAAGGAATTAAATAGCGGTTGGAAGAAGAAGGAATATTAAAGGGTATGGGGTGTGAGCAGGAGAGTAGGCTTAGATTAGGTGACTGGTGCAGAGAAGCACCAACACAGATTTCATGGGCCGAATGGCCAGTTTTTGTACTGCAACATTCTATTATTCTATGAATGTTACAAAGACCTGATTGTTATGGGAGACTTTCAGATCGAATTACTGAAGCAGCCCTGTAGAGTACAATTAATATGTGATACTGCCACAGGGATGAGTGAAACATGACTGATATGATAGGTTTAGCTAGCACAGTGTTACTCAAAGCACAGCTTAGGGGTCGCTTGCGGCCCACTTTCCCTTGAACTTGGTAGACTTGCCTTTGGGCCTCCATTCATGGCATGTTTTGCTATAGTCTGTTAGCTGAGCTGGGGTTTAATGCTATTCACTTCCTTGCTCTCCAGCAAGAAGGTAAGGGAAAACTATTTCATCCTCGACATAATGGGCTGGATTTTAAAAGCCCACTGCCGAACTTGGCAGCAAGCACAGAAAATGGCAGCCCGCACGTCAAAGAGCAGCCACGATCTCTCGTGTGGCAGCTCATTTAAATAGTCAGGGTGGTCTGCCCCTTTCAATCACATGGAGGGGGCAGGCTGTCCGTCACCGGCAATGACGTCAGCTGCCTGTGCCCAGGCACTGGCACCATTTTTAAAGGGTAGCCAGCGCTGCTGGCAAACTTAAATTTTTTAAGTTACATACCCCCCTGACATTTATCAAATAAATTTCTAATGCCTCTTTCTCACCCCACCCCCCCCCCCAATAACAATTACATTGACTATTTGCCCTTTGCACCCACCAAAAAAATTACCTTTTAAATCTGACCTTCCCCTCTCCAGACTGTACAAAGTTTAGAGTTCACGCCTTCTCACCATCCGCTACACCCATTACATTTATTTGACCCCATCCCTCCAACCGCACTGAAAATCGTAACTCCTCCCCCTCCCTACCAGTGGCACACTGACTTTCCCTGGACAGGGAATTGAAGATGCAGGAGTGCCGGCCGCCTAGAAGATTTAAGGTAAGTTTATATAAATTTCTGCATGTCATTAATTTAAATATTTTAATCCAGATCCCGTCGCCCAGTAGCAGGGGGCGACCTCCACGGATCCTCGCCATCACTGGGAGGATTGGGCCAGGCCCTCCCTGCATCGGCCTCCATGGCAGACCATTGCCAGAACTATCTTCCTGCTCCCCCCCACCACGGAGCCCGACGTCGAGGGCTTGGTAAATCCAGCCCAGCAAGTGAAAAAGTTGAATAAAAAGAGAAAACCGGTCCTGTGGCTTTATTTTGTTCTTTCTTGTTTGATAAGGGGGTGGTGGGGAGCAAAGCCCAGCATTCACTTAGCAACTGCTATCAGTGAAATGGTTAAAATCAAAGGCCTGCATTCCATCACTTTGTCAGTAGGTATATTACAACATTGCTGAGAGTGACCTTTGGGCAAGAGTTTGGTTGGAATTGAGGCAACAACATGCAGCAACACTGAGTTTGAATATGTACAAGACAGATTTTTACCAAACAGAGATGTCTAGCAGATAATTTTGACTTTGGGTTATGGCATAAAACAGATGATGAAAAGATGTATAATAGACAGCAGAACCCATATCACCTATATTACGCTGTTGCCCAAAGTCAAGATTACCCACTTTGAGTCGATATGCAACTGGGGCTGAGAGTCACTAGTTTTGTTCAATGTAGAAAGTGGTATTAGAAAGTGGAATCTTTTTGATTCAAATGAGCCTCTATGATTCAGATTTGACTCATTCTACCCAAGCTACAGATTTGTGTTCGCTCAGTGCACAGCAATGGCTTAATGATCTCCTCTCTCTTGCTGGACAAATTTGAGTTTCAAACATAGGATTTTCTCATTGTAATTTTACTCCACATCTTAAGCTAGTAAAGCCTCCAAAGTTGAAAGAAAAGTAGTTCATGATCCAGAAGGCTGTATTCCTACAGACAAAACTGATCTCATAGAGCTGCCCATCATTCCTGAATTTTTTTGGGTAAGCTCAGCAACTCCTACATACATTCTTGATTCTAAGGGCTGGATTTTACGTCGGGCAGACGGAAGCTGACCACCGATGCAAAAGTCGGTGGTGAACCTGCTTCCGCCTAGCCTGGGGATCTGTCCTGCATTTTATGGGATCCCAGGCTTTAACTGTTCTGAGGCGGGAATTCCGCCTGCTTGAGGGAGGAAGTCCCGCCTCATTGAGCTGCCGGCCAATCATCGGGCTGGTAGCTCTTAGTCCCAGCACTGCTACTGGGAGCAGTGACCACTGCTGGGACTGCAGCCCAGCCGAGGACATGGAACCAGGAGTGCAGGTAAGTTTGGTTTGCCTCCAGGGGGGGTAATTGTTCAGGCCACAGCAAGGCAAGTGTGGTTGTTTGGGGGGGGAAGGGGACGTCTTGGGTCCTGGGTGTGGTTGGGGAAGTGGGGGCAGCCCTCTATCGAGCAGCCTGTGCCCGTTTGTCAACGCCCACCGCGGGGCGCTGAGAGGTCATCAGCTTTCACTGGGCAGCCTTTCCTGGCTTCAGGACACCAGCTTGCCATGGGTAAAATCCCCGTGGAGGTGGGCAAAGGCCCTTAAGTGGCCTTTAATTGGCAACTTAAGGGCCATGATTGGCCTGGGGAGGGTGGCCCGTTTTTCGTCCCCCTGCCCTGCCCTACGTAAGCTGCTTTATAAATCTTATTTACAGAATATGGAGGAATAATCATTGCACTCTCCAAAGAATGGACTCTTTGAATGGATTTAAGGAGATCTTTGAGCTGAGATCAGCAGTCAGCTGACCCAGAGGATTCAACCAATATTGTGCATTATCCTAATCTGTCCAGCACCCCAGCTGCATTTGAATCCCCAATATGTACATATGTTACTAGAATTTCCCTGCATTTTTAAATCCAAGTAAAGAAAGAACTTACATTCAGAACAATTTATATTGCACCTTTGATGCAGTAAAACATCCTAAGCTCTTCACAAAATTTAACACAGAGCCATATAAAAAGAGCGATTAGGATAGAAGATAGATGCTAAGAAGGAAAGAGAGGTAGAGAGGTGGACAGGTCTAGGGATGGAATGCCCAAGCTACGGGCCTAGGCAGCTGAAAGCATGACAACCAATAGATGCCCAAGAGGCCAGAACTGGAAGTGCACAGACACCTCAAAGGCTTGTAAGGCTGGAGGAGTTTACAGACATAGGGAATGGTGAGGCCAAGGAGGTACTTGAAATCAAGGGTGAAATTTTTTAAATCAAGTGAGGGGAGTTTTATGCTCTCCCCATGAGGGGTTTGGAGGTGGGAAGAGCATAAAATCAGGTGGGATGGTGGCGGGGTGGTGGGGGGGGGGCGGATCCCGCCACCATCCCACCTCTGACAAAATTTCATCTGGGATGGGAAGGCTTGTGACTGGCTTTACCACTCCACTGCCAATTGAGGACCTTAACTGGGCAATTGATCCCCACTTAAGGGTCTCATCCCCCCGCCACTGCAATTAGCCACGTGATGGGTGCCCTGTCACCACACTGGTAGCATGGCACGAAAACCATACAGGCTGCTGGGCTGCTTTCCGGCTCCCGGGTGGGGGGGTGGGGGTGGATTCCTTCATTAAATGGCACTTAGTGCCTGAACGAGGAACCCGGCATTGGGAAAGCGGGTGCCTGCTGAAGGTCCCCCCTTCGCCCTTGCTGCCGAACCCCCTACACACCCTCCCCATGACCCCCAACCCGTGAGACCCCTCCCGTCCTGACCTACCTGTGGGCTGGGTCCAGTGACACTCCTGGGCCTCCATTAGGTGCTCGCTGCTCAGTGGAAGAGCTGCTGGCCTCTGATTGGTTGACAGCTCTCCAAGAACGGGAGTACTGTCGATGGAGACCTTGATCCTGTGGATTGCTGCTGTCCATTTAAGTGCCTGATTGGAACCAGATTCAGTGGGCCTTCTGGAGAAGAGGCATCATTTTTCCAGACATTGAGACCCCCGACACAAGAATAAATTTCCAGCCACGGTGTTGCTGAACTGAAAGCCAATGCAGGCCAGTGAGCACAGGGATTATGCATGAACGGGATTATTAAAATCTGTTGCAACTTTACCAACTTCATATATTCACTGCATACAATTGTCATCCGCCTCCTTATGAGGAGGACCATTGAACCCACGTTACCTCATTTATTCATATGTCCTGACATCCATCCTTTCGCTAGTTTTAATTTTTGTCATCTTATCTTACTGTCATAACTTAATTTAAATTCATGGCTGATGTTTTTATTGGAGGCACAGAACATTTTCAAATGCAGAAATGAATGGATGACACAGATGGAGGCAGATTACCTAACACCCACAGTGTCACTCATGAGGTGAATCATTTTGGCGGTCACCTATGTGTTGCATCATTGGTCAGAATGCCAGCCATTGCTCCAAGAAAATATCTCCTCAGATTGACGTGATTAATTCAATAACACAGCCAAGCTAAACCTAGGGGCAAGAGTGAATCAGCTGCCCGATTTTCTATTCCATTGACTGGAAGATTCATTATCACCTGCTTTGCTCTACCTCTCAATACAGGAACATTTAGCCCCTCAAGGCGGCTCCACCATCAATGAGATCATGGCTTGATATGTGACCTAACTCCATATTTTGCCCATATTCATTAATACTTTTGGTTGACAAAATCTATCAATTTCATTAAAAATTCACAATTGCTCTCGCATCAATTTCCATTCAGAAGAGAGTTTCAAACATCCAGCACTCCTTGCATGTTGAAGCATTTCCTAATTTCACTCCTGAAAGGTCTGACTCTAATTTTTCCACCATGTCCCCTCGTCTGAGAGTCCCCAACCACTGGAAATGGTTTCTCTCTATCTACCCTATCTGTAGCCCTTAATATTTGGAGAATTTCTAAATTCTAGGGAATACAATGCTAGTTTGTGTAATTTATCCTCATAATTTAACCTTTGGAGTCCAGGTATCATTCTGGCAAAACTACATTGCACTCCCTCCAAGACCAATATATCCTTCCTAAGGTGTGGTCTATCCTGGGCTTTGAATAGTTGAAGTATGATTTCTACACTGTTATATTCTAGTGTTTTAGATATAAAGGCCTGCATTCCATGAGTGTTTTTGATTATTTTCTGTACCTTTTCTTGACATTTTAATGATCTGTGTATCTGGACTGCCAAATTTCTTTGAACCTCACTTTCACTATTTAGGAAGTACCCAGTTATATCCTTTTTAGGTCCAAAGCTAATGACCTCACACTTGCCTACATTGAACTCTATTTGCCACAGTTTTGCCCATTCACTTAATCTATCAATATCTCTTTTGCAATTTTATGCTTCTATCTAACATTGCTCACGATGTTGCCTATCTTTATGCCATCGACAAATTTGGATATGTGACTTCCCATCTCATCATCTAAGTCATTAATAAATATGATGAATAGTTTCCATTTTTCTCTACCTCAGGTGACCAATTTCACCCTCAAGACTGTCTTGTATTTTTCTTTTAGCTCTTTGATTTCTTTTGTTCTGCCTCCTTTGCATGCCATTTCTGCCCTTTAAGCATTTCTCGATCCCTATCTTAGTATTTTATAGCTCTTTCTATGCCTTTCACTATGTGTGTTGTGTGTTTTCCCACCTTGGCCTTTTCCCTTGTTCTGTTCCCTTTTAAATGCTTTGTATCTGTAACATCGTTCAGCTTGGGGAAGGGTTTATACCTGAAAAGTCAATCAACTTGTTTTTCTTGATAGATGCAACCTGGCCTGCTAACTGCATTTTATGCTTTTGTTTGATTTTCAGCAACCCCAGTATTTTTGTTGGATAAATATCTGGTTAGGAGGAAAATTCTGATTATAATACAGATAATCATATGCACTGTGAAATATGGGTATTTGCTGGCTATTGGGAATATGTTGATGTCATGCCAATTCAGGCAGCTAGTTAGGGATGAACGGTGTGAGATCTGCAGCTTGATGGATGGGGTTTCACAATTTGCCTGTTGGGAAGAAAAGAAACATTTGGTGAACTTCTCCTTGGTCAATTGAACTGGTTGCGTGGAGTCTGTAATAGACTGATTGGCTAAGGACTGTGGAAGGAATGGGCTCAAAGTTCTTATTGATGTCATATGGTTTATAAATATTTTACATAAATTAAAAAATAAGAAAATATGCAAAATTTCTTTCACTGAACAGAGGAATATCAAAAATGATCTTCTGATCTACTCAGATGTCTATGTATATACTGGGCCCAGACTTGGCTGAGAAAGCCTTCAGGCTGGATCCTTCTCTGTTGAACTGTGGTCTGATCTTGACTTTCAAGAGGCGGTGGCATAGTGATATTGTCATTGGACTAGTAACCCAGAGACCCAGGGTATTGCTCAGGGGATATGGGTTCGAATCCCACCACGGCAGAAGGTGGAATTTGAATTCAATTCATAAAAACATCTGGAATTAAAAAGCTAGTCTAATGATGGCCATGAAACCATTGTCAATTGTTGTAAAAACTCATCTGGTTCACTAATGTCCTTTAGGATTTCCTTCCAGTAGAAGGAAATCTGCCATCCTTACCTGGTCTGGCCTACATGTGACTCCAGACCCACAGCAATGTGGTTGACTCTTATATGCCCTCTGAAATGGCCTAGCAAGCCACTCAGTTGTATCAAACTACTACAAAGTCAATTACCATCCTGACTTGGAACTATATCACGTTCCTTCACTGTTGCTAGGTAAAAATCCTGGAACTCCCTTCCTAATAGCACAGTGGGTGTACCTACCCCAAATAGACTGCAGCAGTCCAAGAAGGCAGCTCACCACCACCTTGTCAAGGGCAATTTGGGATGGGCAATAAATGCTGGTCCTGCCAGCAACATCCACATCTCAGGAACAAATAGAAAAAGACTAGCTTACAGTGTCATGATACTGGTGACTGGTAATCTGACAGGATGAAATTGTGTAGTTGTTATATTACTGGGCTAGTAATATATGTCTAATACATAGAGACCTGGGCTCATAATCAAGAGATTTAGGGGGTTATTTTGGTGAAAGGGTGAAAATTGGCACTATGTGGGTGCTGTGCTAATAGTCTGGTTTTAGCCAGCAATTTTGGGGCTAATTCATCATTGCCATGATTTAAACTTGTCTGGTGGTGCTAAAACAGACAACTGCAGGTTTAGCACTCAAGCGTTGATTGGAAGCAATTATCCCAGAGCCTCCACACATTCACTTCCTCTCAAGGTGTGGCTTGCACTGGCTGACATCTAACAGAACATTTCACGATGGCTCACAGACCATGGGAGACAGTGCACAGGCTCTCGGACATGGCACTAGAGGTCCTAATGGAGGAGGCCCAGAGAGGGAAGGATGTTTTGTACCCACAGCATTGGTGGAGGGGTGGGGGGGAGGAGGAAGGAGCCCAACTTGCCCTCAAATCGTTCCTCTCCCTTTCTCCTGCAGCAGCTGCTCTGTTTGACCTCGCCTCCTCCTTCCATTTTTCATCCAGATCAAGGGGGAAGCACTGTTCCCCAGTAAGATGCTGATGTTCAGGCACGCCCTTCTTCTTGGTAACTCCAATAAGGTGGAGTAACACAGAACTCTCTCTTTAGATGAGGTCCTTGGAGAATTTCCACAATAAATGTTGATAGCATGTTGGTGGAGTCTTGTCAAAGCCTCCCAGAAGGTCTCCTGATGTGTCAGAAGAGTCCTCTTTAAACCTCCAGCAGCAAGTGAATAGTGAAAGCTGAGCATGGCTTTAATTAGTGCTCGAAATCCTCAGCATAAACTTGTTTATTCCTGACCAGCTGGTCTTGTTAGGAGAGATCATTACTTGAGAGACTAGTCACTAAAACACCATGCAGCTTCTTTAACGGGAGCTCGTAGGGAATGTCATTGTCGAGCAGATCCTTCACCATCTTCCTAGCACCATTCCTGCTTCAACTCCATTACCAAGATAGTTCCGAAGAAGGGTCACTGACTCGAAACGTTAATTCTGCTTCTCTTTCCACAGATGCTGCCAGACCTGCTGAGTGGTTCCAGCATTTCTTGTTTTTATTTCAGATTTCCAGCATCCGCAGTATTTTGCTTTTATCCATTACCAAGATGTTTGTCTTGTGTTAAAGGCAGGCTAAACTGGTATTGCAACTCAAGGCCCCATCTTGGCCACCTTGAGGCTCTTTAGTGCCGAAAGTATTCAGGGGAGATTTATCCTTTCAATTCAACTCTCACCAGGACAGTTTGAGAATTTGAATTGAGTTTTAAAAAAGGGATGAAAAGCTAGATTAAACAACTGGAAAAAGTGACCATGAGCTGTCGGATTGTCCGAAAATCCTCAAAGGTTTGCTAATATCCTTCAGGGAAGGAAACCTGCTGTCTTTACTTGGTCTGGATTATATGTGACTCCAGTCCCACACCAATGTGATTGACTCTTAATTGATCTCTGAAGTGGGTTAGCAAGCCACTAATTATCACCTTCTCAGGGCAACGAAGGATAGGCAATAAGTGCCAGCTTTGTCAGTAATATCCACATTGCAAGAATAGAGTTTTTTTTAAATTGCCCCTACTTAACACTGAAAATACCTTTTCCAGGTAAAGGATTACTGATTCAAGCCACTTGTTCAACAATAATGCTTGATCAGCCCTATTAAAACTTCTTCAAATGATGACAGTGGTTTTTCTTTCAGTCATTTAACCAGGCTCTCCTGCCACTGTGAGTTTTTCCGAAGGTGGATGAGCTTTGATTAAACTTC
The DNA here is from genome assembly GCF_036365525.1 of Heterodontus francisci. Lineage (NCBI taxonomy): Eukaryota > Metazoa > Chordata > Chondrichthyes > Heterodontiformes > Heterodontidae > Heterodontus > Heterodontus francisci. The sequence continues at coordinate 22,112,039 of NC_090401.1, read as the reverse complement.
TCAGAACTTCAGCAAACGCCAATCAGCCGTATGTTTGAAAAACAGAGTTGGCGTGGGTCAGCAAATTAGAATCACAAGGAACATTGCATCTAATCCACCTTATGGGCTATAAACAGCAAAACAAAGCACCTTTGTCAGATCTAATTCAAAAGCAAAATATTGGGAATCCTTCAAACCTGAAATCAAGGCAGAATGTGCTGGAAATACTCAGCAGGACAGGCAGCCTCTGTGCAGAGAAACAGAAATAAAGGGCTAGATTTTGTAATCCCACCACTGGAGTGGTGGCGGGCATAGAACATGGCGGCCGTCCCACATGGGGCCCAAGCGGTCGTGCTGCCGCGATTATGTGGCAGGCAGCCACTTAACATATTGACGGCGGTCACCGCACCCCCCCAATCACGTGGCATGGGTGGCCTTGGCCATTTATGGCATCACCTGATGCAGGGGCAGGTGCTGGCACCAAATTTAAAAGGCTACTAGCCCTGCAAACAAAATGCAGAGTTGCCCCCTTCCCCTCCCCGGTGGCGCCAGTTTCTCGTGGACGGGAAAGTGAAGGCCGTGAGTGCCACACATCGTGCTCAAGATCGGGAACGGATGGGGAGATCATGGCGCATTACAATGACGTGTATGGAAGGAGGTATTTAACATATTTAAACTAGGGTCCCATTGTACAGCAGCGGGGCTGCCACCATGGTGCTTCCCCGCCCCCGGGAAGATAGGGTACGACAATCCCAACATCGGGTTCCATGGCAGTCACTGCCACACTGATTCTCTGGCTACCCGCCCCCTTTGCCCTCACCCCCCAACGGAACCCGCCATCGGAACAACAACAAGATCCATCCCAAAGTTTCAGGTCAAACGATGACCTTTCATCAGAGCTGAAATATTGGGCTGAATTTTACCAGCCCTCCAACATCGGTGGTGGTGGTGGAGGGGCCAGGAAAATTCTTCTGGGAGAGGCCCGCCATGACTCCCAACGCAGGGAAGGTCCCGCCGCATTTTACCAGCGGTGGTGAGGCCTCGGCATTGCCCCCCCCCCACCGTCACTCAGCAGTGGAGCCTTAATTTTCATATGTAAATGCATTGTAATGTATTCAAATCAACTTACCTTGTCCCGAAGGCAGTCCCACACCAATATTCCGTTTGGGGATCCGAGACGTGACACTGGTGGGAGGGGGTGGGGAGGAGTGAAATTCTTAGGGCGGGGGGGCGGTGCATGGACAGAACCATTGCAATTGATTGTGGGAATGGTGGGAAAGGGTTGAGGGTCAAAGGTTCTGACGTTAGGGGAGAAAATTCACAAAATCAAAAGGTTCCTTTTTTGGGTGGGGGATATGTCATTGTAATAAATGAGGACTCATGAGGGGGGGGTGGGAGAGGGGAATCTAAGTTGGAATAAAATTGTTCGGCAGGTTGCAGTAAAGTGGGACCTTTAAAAATTGAAATGAGAATGAAGGACCTGAAGCCCTTTAAAAATGCGCTGGCGCCTGCACAGTGGTGCCGACCGCCATTGCCAGGGATGGAGCGGCCACTTCCTTTACATCATCAAGGGTGGCCACCCCGCCCTCTCCATTTAAATGAGCCCACGCGCGAAATATCACGGGGGCTCAGCAATGGGCGATCGGCGCGTGGGGACCGCCAACTTCAAAGCGCGCCTTTGTGATTTGCGGCACGCGAGTAAAATTCAGGCTATTAACTCTTGTTTCTCTTGCCACAGATACTGTCTAACCTGCTGAGTATTTCCAGAGCATTTTGTTTTTTTCGCAGATCTAATTTGCATTGCAAAGTAACTATTTCCCAATGTTCGTCATATTCCATGAAGAAAGAAGGTTCACTTGTCCTGAACCACTCTTTAGTGACCAATTAGATTTGTAAATTGGGTGCAAATTCCTAATCTTGCTGGATTGACAACACGGGTTTTGTTTCATTATGAAGTATTAATGTTGTGCACTATATAATAGTTCTGGCCGTAAAGGCTTTTACACAGACTATTGAATGGAAACCATTTAAATTTAAAGAAGGTCACCTATCAGGACTGCTAGGTTTTCAATGAGATTCCCTGAAAAAGGTTAATTTCCCTTTCAATGCTGTGCTCTTTCACTGTGTCTCACGATACCCAGTCAAATCTGCATATAGATGAAATGAAAATGTGACAGAGTTTGGCTCATAGGCAGTAGATCATCATTTTATACCATGTGATCAGCTTTATGGAGTGTGGTTATCCTAAAAATGGCCACACAGTTCAAACTAGAACTTGACCAATTTCTCACAAAACATAGGCCAGTTAAACACTTTTTTTTATAAATGCAACTTTCACATCCATTGGAAGGCCTAAAATATATAATGGCCCAGTACGCTGCATTTGTTAGATTTCCTGTCATCCTTCAGTTCAAGAAATTTTGGAAGAGTGAGGTAAGCCTGGACATCACGGTGACCGGGGGTATCAGAGCCTTCCTAAATGATAGGGCCAACATCTAACTCCTTAAACAATGAGATGAAGGATAGAGAAAGAGATAGAGAAATGACAGAGAAGGAAATACAGATGAATTAGAATCATATCAGATACAGAAAGAAAAATAAAGAGAGAGAAAAAGAATTGGATTAAGAGAGAGAGATCAAGCAACAAAATGGAAAAGTAACAAAAAGATATTAATAATTTCAATTTTCATTTCTGAAAATCTTTAGGGACAATTTACTACCTGCAGGAATGAAAGTCCACAGTTTCCATTCCTCACTTTCTGGACTAGAGTGTTTAGGTGGCATTGCAGGTGCATAAATCTCGTCCTTACATCATTAAATGCCAGCCCAAACTTTCTGCAGCAAGTTTAATTTGTTTTAACAGCATGAATTTAACAATTCCCTGGAGTTCACGGGACGACAAGATCCCGTTTCCATGAGGCTAACAGAAGAGTGATGCAAATCATCCAGCAAATTGTGATGATCCGCAACTCATAATGTATCTCGTCCTCACAACAAATTGCTAGATTATTTACACAGTGGGGCGAAATCTATGGTCGCGCGTCACAAAGTTGCCGCGATATTAAGCATGGCAGCTCATTTAAATAGTCAGGGCGGACTGCCCATGCCAATGATGTGGAGGGGGTGAGTGGTTCAGCCCGGCATTGGTGTCAGCTGCCTGTACGCAGGCGCTGATGCATTCTTAAAGGGCTTCGAGCCCTACATTTCAGTTTAAATATATAAAGAGAAAATTATTTTTAAAAATTAAATAAATTGGTCTTGACCCTCTCCCACCCCCAATAACCATAGAATTAATTACTTGCCCTCTCCCCCCGCCAAAAAACACTCACCTTGTCCATCTGACCTTCCCCCCCAAACTTCATAAACTTTACACTATAACCCTTCCCGCTATCCCCTACACCGACGATATGAATTTGAATCTGCTCCCCGCCTCCCCACACTGAGAAAATTACCTCCTCCCCCCTCCCCAACAGTGTTCCGGCTCGGTTCCCCAGACGGAGATCTGAAGGCACAGGAGTGCTGGCCACCAGCACGAATATCACACCGGGACAGACGGCGGGAGTGCGACAGTAATCAATTCATTTATTTACATTGATTTAAATAGGGCTCCTGTCACTGAGCAGCGGGCTGGCCACCACGAGGCCTCGCCACCGCCGGCAATATCAGGCCGGGCCTTCCCAGCATCAAGGGCGGTGGCGGGCCTCTCCCGGTTTCCGGCCCACCCTGCCATGACCCCCGACATTGGGGGGGGTCTGTAAAATTCTCCCCAGTGTGTGTTACTCTCGCCATTAGTTTTCCAGCAAATTCTGAGCCAATACTTTTTGAAATATAATTTGAAATATAGTACTTGGAAATAAATAAATTTTCCAGTTGCGCATACTATTGAAGATGCAGTCATTTCATGTTTATAATTGGCAGTGGTCAATATATTATGCCTTTTTTTATCTATAAAAATATAATTCTAATTCTGTTTCTTGAGTGTTTAAGTTGAAGAAATATTTTATAAATGAATGGTTCCAACTAGAGCTAACTCTCTAGGACCTAGGTTTCCACCCAGATTTATTGGCTAAATGTTCCCTAGGTGAGCTTGGGACAATCCCAATCCACTTTTAAAGTCCACAGCATAAAATCTTCTGCACTTTAGCAAATATAAAGATAAAGAAGGACGAATTATAGACAAATAACATTGCATAAAACAAAAATGCCAATAAACAAATTGTTGGCAGTCTTTGGGGAAGTGTAAAATCTTGGTTGATTCCCTGAGAAAATAAACGCTTGTTTTGTTACAGCACCGATCATTGAATGGATTAGAATGTGATCCTATTAACCTTTATATGATATGGGTCTCACCTGTAAACAATGATGCACTGTTGCAATTTAAGAGAGTTAGCATGTTGAAATGAGTAAGGGTTGACGCAGCAGTGTGTCACATTGGGAAGTCATGACCCTGTTGACAATCTGGGAGGGCCCCAAGACCCAGAGAGTGGACCAAAACCACACCTTTAGGGATATCATTCGAACAACTTTGAGAGGTAGAAAGCAAAATGGTGTCAGAGGACTGAAGACTGGCAAAAGTGACACCCGTCTTTAAAAAAAAGACACAGAGCTAACCCCCAGGACATCAAAGGTCAGTTAGTCTGACTGCAGTCATTGAGAATCTACAAGAATCTATAATATTGGATGAGATTACTAAGCACTTGGAGAAACAACATTCTATCATATTCATTCAACTTAGATATGTAAAAGGCAGGTTGCGTTTAAGCAGCAATATAGAATTTTTTAACAAAATAACAAAGGTGATCAATAAAAGAAATGCAATGCATGTGGTTTTCATGGATTTTCAATAGGTAATTTGCTAAGGTGTCACACAAGAAATCTTTTATGGCAAAAATAGTGATATATGGAGTTATTGAAAATCTGTCCGCATGTCCTGAGAAATGGTTGAAGGGTAAATGTCATAAAGAAAGTTTCTCAAATTGGAAATATTAATGAGTAATGTTCTACAGGGGCTGTTGTTGGGGACACTCTTACTGTTCATTTGTTTTGGACTTGGAAATATGCTGATGATGCCAAATTAAGGGTATGGCAAATTACGAGGAAGACGGTTAGAGACTGTAGGATGGATACTGGTGGTGGATGTGATTCAATTTGGAAAACGTGAGACGTAATATACATCAGAAGTAGATTTTAAATGGAATAGCAGAGTGGGGGGGAACCTTAGTTTGTGGATCCATAGCCTCCAAAAACTGGCGTGAGGATTACGATGCATGATTACCCCATGCCCATTCAGTGTAATGCAGGAGGGACACCAACTTCATGCTGCCTACTCATTATAATGATTTCTGTGTGCAACCAGCGCTGTGTGCATTGTGCAAGCAGCAGGTTACTCAGTATGGTTACACCCTGGCGCTACTCATAGCTAACCTGCTCTGCTTAGAGCTCGCCTGCACCTCTTAAAGGGGAGGTGCATTGTGCCTGCCGGAGGTGCTGAGATCATTGGGAATAGTGTGCTGTGCAATAATGAACAATGGCTGACCATGGGAGAGACTGGACACCAAGGTTTTCAGATGGTACACTGGAGATCTTGGTGGAGGAGGTGGAAAGTGGGAAAGTTGTTCTCTATAAGGAGGCAGGAGGCCAACCAGACACACGATGAGAAGGCAGTGGTAACATATAGCCGAGGAGGTCAATGCCAGGGGTTTGGTTCCAAGGACCAGGATACAGTGCTGCAAGAAGTTTAATGATCTCACACAAGTGGTCAAAGTCAATGAATGCATTTTTAAATGCCATATCCCACCACTAGCCTCAGTCACTGCTAAATTCACCATATCCCCATCACTTACTTATCAATCCTTATCAATCAAGACTCATACCTAACATTTATATACTTTACCTCACTGTTGCACACTTAGCACTGTAGCAAGACTCACACCTGCATCTCACACTGTGGGCTGAATTTTATGAGCCCCTCGACGCTGTCGGTCGGGGCAGAGGGGGCCCATAAAATTCTACGGGGAGAGGCCCGCCTCGACCCATGACGTCAAGAAGGACCCACCACAAATTACTGCCTGTGGGGGACCTCGGTGAGGCCCCCTCACCGCCAACCAGCGGGGCCTTCATATACATATTCAAATTATACTAAATTGGATGCAAATTCACTTACCTGATGGCAGCGGCCGTCCCAAGCCACTTTTACGACCGCTGTTCATCCCGCGTGCGCCTTCAGAACACCGTACGGAGTTCCAAGGCGAGAACCTGGTGGGGTGGAGGGGAGGAATAAAATTTTCAGGGCGGGAGGGCTGGGGGAGTGGGGAATACAATTTTGATTGGATGTGGGGATGGTTCAAAGGGGTTAACAGGCAAAAGTTTGAAAGTTAGGGGAGAAAGTTCGGGTAGGGAAAAAGCCATGTTTTGGTTATCTCAGGCAATGAAAAGACCATTGGGGAGTTGGGGAAGGGCCTCCATCACATAAGTTTTTATTTAATGAAAATGAATACTGATACACTTTTAAAAATTGTGATTTTTGCTAAGGGCTTAAAGCCCTTTAAAAATGGTGCTTGCGCCTGCGCAGTGGCGCCGGACGCTGTTGCCAGGGGCGCAGCGGCCGCCTCCTTTACATCATCGGGGTGGCTGCTCCACCCCTCTATGTAATATTACGGGCGCTCCTCGGCGGCACTTCAGTGTCGGAAGGCCACCGAGTTCAAATCGAGCCGCAGCGGAGCGCAGTGCGCAATTAAAATTCAGCCTAATGTGTTTTCTACCAGCTATTCAAGCATAAAAGCCACACCATCCAAATAGATTGCACAGCACTCACTGACACACTTCACTCTCTCTTGCAGCAGTATTACAGTTTTGTTTTGTTGTTTCTCAAAGAGTGGTGCAGCGGTTAGCACCGCAGCCTCACAGCTCTAGCAACCTGGGTTCAGTTCTAGGTACTGCCTGTGCGGAGTTTGCAAGTTCTCCCTGTGACTGTGTGGGTTTTCGCCGGGTGCTCCAGTTTCCTCCCACAGCCAAAGACTTGCAGGTTGATAGGTAAATTGGCCATTGTAAATTGCCCTGAGTGTAGGTAGGTGGTAAGAGAATGGTAGGGAATAGGGAATTCATGTAGGATTAGTATAAATGGGTGGTTGTTGGTCGGCACAGAGTTGGTGGGCCGAAGGGCCTGTTTCAGTGCTGTATCTCTCAATAAAATAAAGTTAGGACAGTTATATAAACTAAGATCTGGGGAAACAAATCTATTATTTTACGAAATTCCAGACTCCCAGAGATAAAGGGTTCCAGGGTTAGAGCAGCAGAGTGGCTGGAGCCCAGTGGGAGTGTAAGCATCAAGACGGTGAGGTCAGAGTCAGTGCAGAGAGAAAGGGACGGCAGAACCCGAGGAAACTAAGGCAAGTCCAGATATTAAGTATTAAGGTAAGGATCGAAAATATAAGATAAGGAACTAGAGTAATTAAACAGAGTTTTAAATCTTAAATTTATTTTCAAAGTCATAAGTTTTATTTCTTATAACTTCAGTTAGTAGTCCAATAAATAAAGGCATGAATGAATCCCATTCAATTCACATTCTGATCCATATGAGAACTCCAGGGTCCTTCTTGTGTCCTGGACAACTGCTTGTGCAGGAAATGTCATCATTTGGAGGAGCTCGAGCTCAAGGTTTTGGAGGTTACGCAGCAGCTGAAGTCACTGCAGTGCATCCGCATGACTGAGAGTTTTGTGGATAATGTGTTTCTAGAGCTGGTCACCCTGCAGATTAAGACTGTGCAGGCAGAGACAAAATGGGTGACTGGCAGACAGTCAAGCAGGACCAAGCAGGAAGTGCGGGAATCCCCTGAGAGCATCTCGCTTGGTATTTAGTTCTGAATACTGGTGAGGTGATGATTCCTCTGGGGAGAACAGCCAGAGAAAAGTCCATGACACCACAGGTGGCTCAGCTGTACAGGGTGGCCAGGAGGAAGATAGTGATAGGGGACTCTATAGTCAGGGGAACAGAGAGAAAATTGCCCAGCCGCAGATATGATTTATTTTTTTATTTATTCATGGAATGTGGGCGTCGCTGGCCAGGCCAGCATTTATTACCCATCCCTAATTGCCCTTGAGAAGGTGGTGGTGAGCTGCCTTCTTGAACCGCTGCAGTCCATTTGGGATAGGTACACCCACTGTGCTGTTAGGAAGGGAATTCCAGGATTTTGACCCAGTGACAGTGAAGGAACGGCGTTACAGTTCCAAGTCAGTATGGTGTGTGACTTGGAGGGGAACTTGCAGGTGGTGGTGTTCCCATGCATTTGCTGCCCTTGTCCTTCTAGTTGGTAGAGGTCACGGGTTTGGAAGGTGCTGTCTAAGGAGCCTTGGTGCATTGCTGCAGTGCATCTTGTAGATGGTACACACTGCTGCACTGTACGTCGGTGGTGGTGGGAGTGAATGTTTGTAGATGGGGTGCCAATCTAGCGGGCTGCATTGTCCTGGATGGTGTTGAGCTTCTTGAGTGTTGTTGGAGCTGCACCCATCCAGGCAAGTAGAGAGTATTCCGTCACACTCCTGACTCGGGCCTTGTAGATGGTGGACAGGCTTTTGGGAGTCAGGAAGTGAGTTACTCACTGCAGGATTCCTAGCCTCTGACCTGCTCTTGTAGCCACGGTATTTATATGGCTACTCCAGTTCAGATTCTAGTCAATGGTAGCCCCTAGGATGTTGATAGTGGGGGATTCAGCAATGGTAATGCCATTGAATGTCAAAGGGAAATCAGCGAACATCCCCACTTCTGACCTTATGATTGAAGGAAGGATGGCATGTTGCCTCTCTGTTGCCAGGGTCAAGGATATCACTGAGCGGCTGCAGAGCACTCTGAGGGGGGAGGGTGAACAGCCAGCAGTCGTGATCCATATCGGTACCAATAACACAGGTAGAAAGAGGGATGAGGTCCTTCAAGCAGGATTTAGGGAGCTGAGAAAGACACTAGCAAGCAGGACATCAAAGGTAGAAATCTCTGAATTTTTCCCAGTGCCACATGCTGTTGAGTATAGAAATAGGAGGATGAACAGATGCATGCACGCTGGAGAAATGGTGCACAAAGGACTGCTTTAGTTAAGCCCTATTTATTTTAATTATCGCCTTATGCTGACAATATGGAATTTGCATAAAAACTGATCTTTTGTTAGCTTTAAGCTGTTGAATTTTATCAGTCCACAATGGGCTGAATTTTACACTGCTCCAGCGGGTCGGATGGTGGTGTGAGGGCGGCGTAAAATTGAGCGGAAGGCTTCGGGAGGCCTACCTGCCCTGCTGCCGCCTCCACTCAACTTTACGTGGGTCAGGCAGGGGGGGCAAAATGGCCCGCCCACCCCAGGCCAAATAGGGCCCTTAAGTGGCCACTTAACAGCCACTTAAGGGCCCTCGCCTGCCTCAACGGGTATTTTACCAGTGGCAAGCGAGCATGCTGGGGACGTGAAAGGCTACCCAGCAATCACTGCCATCCTTTCCACGCGCCGGGGGGGGGGGGTGGGGGGGGCATTGCAGTCGGGCACAGGGTGCCCGATTGAGGGCCGCCCCCGCCTCCCAACCCACCCCAGGACTCAAGATGCCCCCTCCGCCCAAATGACCACTCCAGCCTCACCAAGGAAGGAGCAATCCCCCTGGTGAGGCTACCCCTACTTACCTTCCCTCTTGGATCTGTGGCGCCAGCTGGGCTGCAGTCCCAGCAGTGGCCACCGCACCCAGTAGCACTGCTGGGACTAAGAGCTGCTGGCCCGTTGATTGGCCGGCAGCTCACTGAGGCAGGACCTCCTCCCTCAAGTGGGTGGAAGCCCTGCCTCAGGACAATTAAAGCCCGGGGAGCCCTAAAATACGGGATGGATCCCCGGGCTTGGCGGAAGCGGGTTCGCCACCAACTTTCACATCGGTGGTGAATTTCCATCCACCTAAGGTAAAATCCAGCCCTCTTTATCTTTCCCACTAGTTGGTGGCCAATAGAATACATGAGGTAGTGTTATGGCACTTCTATTGTTTCTTAACTCTGACCAAATAAGTCCTTAATCCTTCCAGAACAATGGGTTGAATTTTACTGAGCCCATGATGTCAGGCTCCATGGCATGAGGTGCTGGAAGATGGTTGCGGCAGAGGCCTACCCTGGAGCTCGACACCAGGAGTGCCTGGCCCTATCCTCCTGGCAACGGTGAGGCTCCTTGGCGGCCACCCCTGGGCGATGGGAGCTGCATCTACATATTTAAATCAATGAAATAAATAAATTAAAATGAACTTAACCACAATCTTCTGGGCCCATTGTGATCCCTGCTATTGCATGTTGTCAGTCCACAATGTCTTATTGCTGACATTATTACTACAGTGAGTTACAAAAAATGATTCTTTAAACATTTTTAAACATTCTTTAAAAATTTTCGTTATTAAAGCTACATAGTTAAGACATACACAATTGAATACATATAAAACTCATATAACTCAATCAAGATTTTAGGATTATTAGTGTACAGATTAGTGTAAAATATAAAAACAACCTTTAACTAATGTGTTAGTACAGATTAAAGGATAAAGTAAAGCTAATTCTAACCATCCCAAAACTACCTACAATGATGAAAGGGATAGAGAGTAAGATGAAGCAGAAAAAGGGGTCATATGACAGATGTCAGGTTGATAATAAAAGTAAAAACCAAGCTGAATATAGAAAGTTCAGAGGGGAAGTGAAAAAGGAAATCAGAGGCAAAGACAGAGTATCAGAAGAAACTGATAGCTACAATAAAAGAAAAACCAAAAGTCTTCTATAAACAGTAAAAGGATATTAAGGGGATGGGTGGGGTGATTAGGGATCAAAAAAGGGGATCTTCACATTGAGGCAGAGAGCATGGCTGAGGTACTAAATGCATCTGTCTGCAGCAAGGAAGGAGATGCTCGATAATCATAGTGAAAGAGGTACTAGATGGACTAAAATTTGATAGAGGAGATATTAGAAATGTTGGCTGTACTTAAAGGTGGTCACCAGGATGATATGGGATGCATAGAAGGATTCTGAGTAAAGCAAAGATCGAAATTGCGGAGGTACTGGCCATCATTGCAGCAGCTTATTCGGGAGCAGAGAGTGCGAGCGAGTGATCAGCTGGGAAGGTCAGTTTCAAAGTAAACTTAATTTCCTTTTGTTTTCGGCGGAGACCAGGGGGCTGCTGGGTAAGTAAAACGCTAAATATTTGGGCTGTTTAAAATAACTTGCCTTTCATTGCAGCAGCTTATTCGGGAGCAGAGAGTGCGAGCGAGTGATCAGTTGGGAAGGTCAGTTTCAAAGTAAACTTAATTTCCTTTTGTTTTCGGCGGAGACCAGGGGGCTGCTGGGTAAGTAAAACCCAAAATATTTGGGCCATTTCTGAACCCGAGACACTACACCTGTAGTGTCTCCCACCCGCCCTCCTCCTCTAACCAAAAAAAAGGACTAGGTGGTGTGTAGATAAGGTAAGGCTTTTTCTATTTCTCTTTTTTTTATCGTGTGATTGGTAAAAACTTTTCGTTCCTTTTTCATTTAACTAAGTTAAAAGCTTAAGATTAAAAATGGCAGGAGATCTCAGACCCGTGTCATGCTCCTCTTGCTCAATGTGGGAGCTCAGGGACACGGCTGATGTCCATGACTCGTTCACGTGCAGGAAGTGTGTCCAGCTGCAGCTCTTGTTAGACTGCATGACAACTCTGGAGCTGCGGATGGACTCACTTTGGAGCATCCGCGATGCTGAGGAGGTCGTGGATAGCACGTTTAGCGAATTGGTCACACCGCAGATTAGGATTGCTGAGGGAAAAAGGGAATGGGTGACCAAAAGGCAGAGAAAGAGCAGGAAGGCAGCGCAGGAGTCCCCTGCGGTCATCTCCCTCCAAAACAAGTATACCATTTTGGATACTGTTGAGGGAGATGGCTCACCAGGGGAAGGCAGCAGTAGCCAGGTTCATGGCACCGTGGCTGGCTCTGCTGTTTGGAAGGGCGGGAAAAAGAATGGAAGGGCTATAGTCATCAGGGATTCGATTGTAAGGGGAGTAGATAGGCGGTTCTGTGGTCGAAAACGAGACTCCCGAATGGTATGTTGCCTCCCAGGTGCACGGGTCAGGGATGTCTCAGATCGGCTGCAGAACATTCTGAAGGGGGAGGGTGAACAGCCAGTTGTCATTGTGCACATAGGCACCAATGATATAGGTAAAAAACGGGATGAGGTCCTACAAGCAGAATTTAGGGAGTTAGGAGCCAAGTTAAAAAGTAGGACCTCAGAGGTAGTAATCTCAGGATTGCTACCAGTGCCACGTGATAGTCAGAGTAGAAATGAAAGAATAGTCAGAATGAATGCGTGGCTTGAGAGATGGTGCAGGAAGTAGGGGTTCAGATTTTTGGGACATTGGGAACGGTTCTGGGGGAGGTGGGACTATTACAAATTGGACGGTCTACATCTGGGCCGGACTGGAACCAATGTCCTTGGGGGTGCTTTTGCTAACGCTGTTGGGGAGGGTTTAAACTAATGTGGCAGGGGGATGGGAAACAAATGAGGAGGTCAGTGGACAGTAAGGAGGTAGTAACTAAAGCCTGTAAGGAACTAGACAATGAAGTCAGCGTGACTAAGGGGAAGAGTAGGCAGGGAGCAGATGATGAACGCAAAGGGACTGGTGGTCTGAGGTGCATTTGTTTTAATGCAAGAAGTGTAGTAGGTAAGGCAGATGAACTTAGGGCTTGGATTAGTACCTGGGAGTATGATGTTATTGCTATTACTGAGACTTGGTTGAGGGAAGGGCATGATTGGCAACTAAATATCCCAGGATATCGATGCTTCAGGTGGGATAGAGAGGGAGGTAAAAGGGGTGGAGGAGTTGCATTACTGGTCAAAGAGGATATCTGTGCTGTGCTGAAGGAGGGCAATATGGAGGACTCGAGCAGTGAGGCAATATGGGCAGAACTCAGAAATAGGAAGGGTGCGGTAACAATGTTGGGGCTGTACTACAGGCCTCCCAACAGTGAGCGTGAGATAGAGGTACAAATATGTAAACAGATTATGGAAAGATGTAGGAGCAACAGGGTGGTGGTGATAGGAGATTTTAATTTTCCCAACATTGACTGGGATTCACTTAGTGTTAGAGGTCTGGATGGAGCAGAATTTGTAAGGAGCATCCAGGAGGGTTTTCTAGAGCAGTATGTAAATAGTCCAACTCGGGAAGGGGCCATACTGGACCTGGTGTTGGGGAATGAGCCCGGCCAGGTGTTTGAAGTTTCAGTAGGGGACTACTTTGGGAATAGTGATCACAATTCCATAAACTTTAAAATACTCATGGACATAGACGAGAGTGGTCCTAAAGGAAGAGTGCTAAATTGGGGGAAGGCCAACTATACCAAAATTCGGCAGGAGCTGGGGAATGTAGATTGGGAGCAGCTGTTTGAAGGTAAATCCACATGTGATATGTGGGAGGCTTTTAAAGAGAGGTTGATTAGCGTGCAGGAGAGACATGTTCCTGTGAAAATGAGGGATAGAAACGGCAAGATTAGGGAACCATGGATGACAGGTGAAATTGTGAGACTAGCTAAGAGGAAAAAGGAAGCATACATAAGGTCGAGGCGGCTGAAGAAAGACGAAGCTTTAATATCTTTAGCAAACAGGGTTAAGGAAAATCCCAAAGCCTTTTATTCATATATAAGGAGCAAGAGGGTAACTAGAGAAAGGATTGGCCCACTCAAGGACAAAGGAGGAAAGTTATGCGTGGAGTCAGAGAAAATGGGTGAGATTCTAAACGAGTACTTTGCATCGGTATTCACCGAGGAGAGGGACATGAAGGATGTTGAGGTTAGAAACAGATGTTTGATTACTCTCGGTCAAGTCGGCATCAGGAGGGAGGAAGTGTTGGGTATTCTAAAAGGCATTAAGGTGGACAAGTCCCCAGGTCCGGATGGGATCTATCCCAGGTTACTGAGGGAAGCAAGAGAGGAAATAGCTGGGGCCTTAACAGATATCTTTGCAGCATCCTTAAACATGGGTGAGGTCCCGGAAGACTGGAGAATTGCTAATGTTGTCCCCTTGTTTAAGAAGGGTAGCAGGGATAATCCAGCTAATTATAGACTGGTGAGCCTGACGTCAGTGGTAGGGAAGCTGCTGGAGAAGATACTGAGGGATAGGATCTATTCCCATTTGGAAGAAAATGGGCTTATCAGTGATAGGCAACATGGTTTTGTGCAGGGAAGGTCATGTCTTACCAACTTAGTAGAATTCTTTGTGGAAGTGACAAAGTTGATTGATGAGGGAAGGGCTGTAGATGTCATATACATGGACTTCAGTAAGGCGTTTGATAAGGTTCCCCATGGTAGGCTGATGGAGAAAGTGAAGGCGCATGGGGTCCAAGGTGTACTAGCTAGATGGATAAAGAACTGGCTGGGCAACAGGAGACAGAGAGTAGCAGTGGAAGGGAGTTTCTCAAAATGGAGATGTGTGACCAGTGGTGTTCCACAGGGATCCGTGCTGGGACCACTGTTGTTTGTGATATACATAAATGATTTGGAAGAAAGTATAGGTGGTCTGATTAGCAAATTTGCAGACGACACTAAGATTGGTGGAGTAGCAGATAGTGAAGGGGACTGTCAGAGAATACAGCAGAAAATAGATAGACTGGAGAGTTGGGCAGAGAAATGGCAGATGGCGTTCAATCAGGGCAAATGCGAGGTGATGCATTTTGGAAGATCCAATTCAAGAGTGAACTATACAATAAATGGAAAAGTCCTGGGGAAATTTGATGTACAGAGAGATTTGGGTATTCAGGTCCATTGTTCCCTGAAGGTGGCAACGCAGGTAAATAGAGTGGTCAAGAAGGCAGACGGCATGCTTTCCTTCATCGGACGGGGTATTGAGCACAAGAGTTGGCAGGTCATGTTACAGTTGTATCGGACTTTGGTTCGGCCACATTTGGAATACTGCGTGCAGTTCTGGTCGCCACATTGCCAAAAGGATGTGGATGCTTTGGAGAGGGTGCAGAGGAGGATCACCAGGATGTTGCCTGGTATGGACGCTAGCTATGAAGAGAGGTTGAGTAGATTAGGATTATTTTCATTAGAAAGACGGAGGTTGAGGGGGCACCTGATTGAGGTGTACAAAATCATGAGAGGTATAGACAGGCTGGTTAGCAAGAAGCTTTTTCTCAGAGTGGGGGATTCAATTACAAGGGGTCATGAGTTCAAAGTGAGAGGGGAAAAGTTTAGGGGGGATATGCGTGGAAAGTTCTTTACACAGAGGGTGGTGGGTGCCTGGAATGCGTTGCCAGCGGAGGTGGTAGACGCGGGCACGATAGCATCTTTTCAGATGTATCTAGACAGATACATGAATGGGCAGGAAGTAAAGAGATACAGACCCTTAGAAAATAGGCGACATGTTTAGATAGAGGATCTGGATCGGCACAGGCTTGTAGGGCCGAAGGGCCTGTTCCTGTGCTGTAATTTTCTTTGTTCTTTGTTCTTATCATCTTCCAATTCTCCTTAGATATGACAGTGGTGCCAGAGAACTAGAGAATTGCAAATTGTCAGGAAAAAATGCTATAACAAATGATGATTTTTAATTCATTGTTTGGAAACCTACATTAAACTTTTAAAAAGGAGCTGGGATCCTACAGTTATTTTTTTAAAAAGCTGGCAGCCAAGATGGCCACCACAATTTGAATTAAAATACCTCACATTCCAGGACATTGAATTTGAGATGCATATCTACAAGGTTGCATCCAGGACAATGCCTCATGAATTTTGAAACAGCTAACAGCTTCGCTTCTAATGGCAAAACATTTAAAGCCATCTTGGAACATTAACAGTGGAGTCATACCTCCAGGGGGTTAACATTGAAACAATGAGACTAAAGAGAGAGATTGAAAATACCTAGACTCAAATCTAATTAACTTGCAAATGAGGACACTGGACAATCACATGAAATCTGTGGAAAAATTAACAGTCTTTTGAAAAAGAATGAGCTCCTGAGACTTGGAAGCAGACAAGCTTTGAGTGCTAATCAGACCAGGCCCCCAGTGGAGCTGTCTCTCTCTCTCTCACTCTCTCCAGAAAACATCACAAAACCTGTTTGCAACTGTGGAATCCCCAAGTCTACCATTGCTACAGACAGACACCCCATGGATGAAAGCTACGGACAATTCAGTCTCCATGAGAAACCTAAACCAGGTGGGCCAGCCACAAAGTGCACTTCTACCAGCCAAAGACTTCAAGATCACAACTTCAGCCAGAAGACAACAGAATTACCCAACTCCACAGACTGTATCTTATTTTTTACATGATCTGGACTTTAACCCAAACCAAACTATTTCTAATCACTCTGTACTCTGTCTGTGTGATTCTCGTGTGCATGTGTAAGCAGAAGTGTAGCCGAGTTTAGTATTAGACATGTGAGGCAAAGACTGCAGGCTATTGAACATAAAGGCTTCTTCTTTTCTGTTTAACTTTCCTTTCCTGTTGCTCGCATGTGTCTTCTACAGCAGCCTGTAGAGTACACAATGTACAATGCAACTGCAATTTTAAAACATGACAACATTACAGCACCTGAAGAGAAAACATTTGCAGTGCCGGGGGAAAGGGTGGGAAAGTAGGGCTAACTAAGTTGCTGTTGCAGAAAACTAGCATTGACTAAACTGGCTGAATGGCCTCCTTTTATGCTGTAACCTTTCTATGATTCTATGATGCTGAGGTGGCACAGAACTGGAAGCAGCAGGAAATAACTGGAGGAGGAGAGGCATGCCTTCATATTCTAACCTCCATGGAGGAGACTGGCCATTATGTGAAAGGCCGTTGCTGAGGCGATGGCCACCGACGGGGCTACATCATTTGAAGATGATGCAATCCTCCTTCTGTCATCCCACTTCCTTCCATCCTACAATCTCATATTTTATATGCTGTTAATAATGTAAACATGCACTTCTTACTTTCTCTTCTCCCTTCACCTCAACCTTACTTTTGTGCCTTTTTCCTTTCAGATAATCAAGAAATGCAACCTGACCAGGCAGTGGAGGAACACCAAGAAAACAGTGATGATTAAGATACACCATTACTCGATTCACACTCGTGGCCACCAGTCAGATACTGACAATGCATGTATTAGAGAGGATAGTGTACATGGTGAGACACAGGGCATGAGTGAGCTGCAGCCAAGGCAGGGGCCAAGGATAGTGCACATACCTGCTTGGGTTTCACACAAGTTTTACTGCAGAGGACTCAGATGAGGACTTCAATGGGCCAGGCTACAAAAAATGGCTGTGGGTTACACACCAAAATGCTTGCTGCATTGTGAAGCCTGATATAAAGCCTGCAGTCAATGTCAAGAAGAATGAAGGAGTCCAGCACCAACTTGGCACAGGACTTTGCTCATGGTTGGAGCCCATCCTTTCCAGATTGGAACTGTTGGCCAACACTATCAACACACTTGTGGACCCAACCATGATGCAGTGTCTGATAGCTGATGTCTCAAGCAGCAGCCATCCTACATCTGAGTGCTGCAGTGGAAGCTCGGACTGCTACCATCATCGCTTTGTTACCAGCTATCACAGAAGTCTCGCAATCTCTCCTCCAACACATTACTCAGATTGCTGAGGCACCATCCCCAGGTGAGTGTCAGTGGCTTCATGGAGCATGAACCTGCTTTCCTCTCTCAGGAACACAGGATTTGTCCTCCCACTTCATCACTCCTCTTGGTGATGCCTGTCAGCCATTCATCCCAGACTACTGCTGCCCATGCCAAAATGGTGCCATCTGAAACTGGGCCTTCTAGGCACAGAGCTGCTTGAGAGCATCCTTCAAAGCCATCAGCAGTCTTCTCCACTGAAAGTCAGCAGCCTTCCACCAGCCATGCTGCAGCTACTAGGGTAGCACTGCACAGGAGCACGAGGACTGACAGAGATGCACAGAATACAGGCACTAAGGGAATGCACAAGGGTGATTAATTTAATTTTGTATGCAAGATGATATGATTTAACATATAAATTATTTTGGATTGTGCATTTTGTGTTGGCTTTTGTTTCTGTTTTGTGGCCAAAAGGATACTATGGTGGTGACAGAGGGAAGGTAATGAATGTGGAACTTTTGGTGAATTGGGAATTGGGGTTGAGGTTATCATATTTGAACTATTTCTTCATGTATTTCTTCACCAAGCAAAAGATAGCTGTGTAGGTTATAGCATCCTTTTCTCTTCCATCTCCTCCTCTTACATGTCCTCTTCAACCCCTCCTCCTTTTTGTGCTCCAGTTTCTCAGCTTTTTGCCTGAAAGATGGTGGCAAGGGCTGTTCCCTAATAATGACATGGTTGTGCAGCATACAGTATACCACCAGAAATCTTGAGACCCACTAGAGCTCCTTCATTGAGGTCCAATCAGCAGTATTGTTGCTTCAGGATGCATAGGTTGTGAACCAGAGTCATGTGCAATGTTGTCAGCAGATAACCCTTGTCACCCAGTAGCCAGCCTTTGATCTGCCATCATGACTGAAATATAGCTGGCACAGTGGACTGCTGCAGAATGAATGCATCATGACTGTTGCCAGGACAGCAGGCATTGACCTGCATAGTTCGCTGCCTGTGATCACACACAAGCTGAACACTGAAGGAGCGGAATCCCTTTTGGTTCCAGTAAATGACAGAGTTGACAGCAGTCAATGGCACCCTGCACCATGGGGAAGCCTGCAAACCCTTGTGCTCAATCCACCTGCTTCTGTCTGGCAAGACGGAATGAAATGAAGTTATCTCTCTTTGCATAGAGAACCTTAGTAGCCTCCCTTATGCAACAGTACACTGCAAACTGTGAGATGTTGCAAATATCTCCATCTCCAGAGACGTAAGAGTTCATAGTCACTGTCATGTTCACAGCCATTAGCAATGTGGTCCTTGCCCTACTTTGATGTTAAAGTTGTGGCTGCAGCATTGGCAGGTCTCAGTGACAACCTCCTTCGTGCTGTAGACATCTCAAACATTGGTTGTTGCTGCAGTTCATGTCACAGAATTGCTTCCCGAGCACCCTGGGTTGATATGACCCCCTGCTGAGAGCCCTGCTCCTCCTCCTCCTCCCTCCTCTAGTAGTTTGGCCTGCTCTTTGTGGCCTCTCTTTATTCTCCCACTCATGCTTAATTCCAAGAGGAAGTGCACCTATGTCAGCAAGCCAACTGGTTTGTACAGAAGCCTTGAAGTCAGCAAAAACTCCTTTAGTACCTGCAACACCACTCCCTGTAGACTTTTGCAAATTGAAACAACTATAGAAAGCATCAAAACATGTAGACTTGTAGCATCAGCCAGAAGAAATAAACCAGTTGAACCATTTAAATAGCAATGGTGTCGGGGGTCAGGGGGTGGTGGTGTGGTGCAGGGTGCTTCATGCTGCTTAATGTTGTTTTCAGCTGTGGGGGGGTTAAGAGAGGGAATCAGCTGGAGCTTGGACCTCCAAAAATGGTAGCACTGGCATCAAATTAGCACTGCACAGTGAGAGGCATCATGATCTGACTGCTCTGCATATGTCTGGTGGAAGTTAAGTACATGTACACTAACCCCTTTACATTGTAAAGGGTTACAGTAAGGTTAAATAATGAGACACCTTTCACTAATTAACAAGATACTAATATAAGGATACTAATTTAGGATAATCACAAAGGAAATTAAGGGGAGATCAGAAAAGATTATTGATTCAGAATGTGTACACTGTCATGATGAGGGACAAATATTGTCATTGAAAATTGCTGGGAAGTATCTTGTGAACAATCTGTTCAGACAGTTCAGTGAACATTTCGGTCCTTTATGAGGTCAATTTTTCCAGGAACTGATCAGAATACTTTACACCCCACAAATATAGAATGATACAACACAGAAGGAGGCCATTGCAGCGTGTGCCAAGACACTTCAAAGCTTCCTCCATTCCCTAAGAGTTTTCTCATGCCCGAATTTCTCACGTTTTAACGTTTGCAAAATCAAAAATGCACAGCAGGTTCCACAGCATTTAAAAGTGGAAAAAGACAGGTTAACGTTTGGATGGAAGCCTCCATCAGAACTCAGTTTTAGATTTGTTTTAATTATATTGACACGCATTTATCCATCATTATCACATTTATCTGTGGACAGAGAAGCAGAGTTAATGTTTCAAGTCAGTGACCTTTCATCAGAACACCTAAAATGTTAACTCTTCTCTCTCCACAGATGCTGCCTGATCTGTTGAGTATTTCCAGCACTTTCTGTTTTTATTTCGGATTTCCAACATCTGCTGTATTTTGCTTTTATCCAAAATTGCAGTGCTGGCTTCAAATCACAGTTTCACGCTAACTGATGACACGATCTGCCTGCTCTGCATACTTCCGGTGCACGCTCCTAACACCCCTGCTAACGCCCTCACCAAGACGTTAATCCATGTGGGCCATGCTGGTCCCAAAAGGGCATCCATAGTGCCAAATGTAGAGGTGCTATGGAACCCAATTTTATGACTGTTATTTTTAGTAATATATTCTTTGGCTACTAAAAATGCAAAATAGGATTGAAAGGTTTTTCAAATAATATTTGAAGTGATTTCATTGGTTACCCTCCAGTTCCTCGCTAATTGATTTATTTGTAGCTCTTCACTGACCATTCATTCTGCATTGGTAATTTTTCTACCACCTCAGTACGACAAGATTGGTAGCTTTTAATCTCAATCTACTAATTGATTGATTCATTGATGGATTCTGGACCTCTTCAATCATCATTTGTCACTGTTACATCAATATAAAATTTGACTGAACCAAGTGTAGGTGTGATATTAAAATGTGCACCTGTGACAAAGTGACAGTTGTGATATGACAGACATGGCAGTGCTAGAAATGAGTCTGGGGTAGTAGAGGAGATAAAATGCAAAATTGATGGAGAAATATTTGAAAATAACGGAATCTGAAAATATAATTTCATTTTGATTTTTATTTATTTTGTTTTTGAAAGATGCTGTTTACAATAAGTCATACGACAAGAGAGAGCCAAACCATAACTCTGCCTCCTCAAACATTCATTCTTTACAGGGTTACTTATATTGACCAATATGCATCTTCTGTTGTAACAGCACAGCTTGTTACTTATGCAGTTTAGAAGGGGAAACATCTGTTTGATCAAATTGAATTTTAATGGAGTAAGTACATGCCATGCCAAGGTCATCTTATCGAACTACTCATGTCATCCAATTTAAGCTTGGTTCAGTCCAAAGGCCTGTGTGTATTGTGTTTGAATAAAAAGGATACCTGTTGAGAGCAGACAGTTTGTAAAGAACCTTGCTATGGTAGTTTAGTTGTGTGGCCAAAAATCAATGTTCATTCAACAGATGTACAGTAAATAATATGTGGGAAAACAGTAACAGAAAGAAAGGTAGAAAGAAGAAAGATATTACCTTTATATAGTGCCTTTCACAACCTCAGGACATCAAAAATTGCTTTGCAGCCAATTAAGTACTTTTGAAGTGCAGTCATTGTTGTTATGTTGGGACATGCAGCAGCCAATTTGCACACAGCAAGATCCCACGAACAACAATGAGATAAATGACCAGATAGTCTATTCTAGTGATGTTGGTAGAGGCCAGGAGACCAGGGAAGGCTGATGGGAACTCAGTTTAATGTCTCATTTGAAAGATGGCACCTCCGATACCACAGTGCTCCCTCAATACTGCACTGAAGTATCCTTAGTTATGGGTTCAAGACTTTGGAGCAGGGCATGAGGTTGAAGTCTTCTGATTTAGAAGCAAGAGTGCTACCACTGAGTCATGACTTGACACCACATTGTAATTCTAAACTGCATAAGCTTTGGTCTGGTAGTTGGTGTAATCCTAAAATGTGTAAGTTGCTTGGAACACCTTCCCAGGATCCAGCTATTCCATGCAGAAGCTTTACATGAGTTTGTGGAGATTTGATTTGTATGGTGAATCAACAACAACTTGCATTTAACATAGTAAAAACACCCAAAGGCACCTCATGGGACTGTTATCAAACAACATTTGACATACAAGGAAATATTAGGATAGATGACCAAAAGCTTGGTCAAAGAGGTAGGCTTAAAGGAGTGTCTGAAAGGAGGAGAGAGAGAGGTAAGGAGGTGCAGAGGATTGGGGAGGGATTTCCAGAGCTTAGGGACTGGGTGACTGAAAACACAGCCATCAATGGTGGATCGATGGAAATTGGGATATGCAAGGAGCCAGAATTGGAGGCGTGCAGATAGATGTTGGTTCCTATAGATACCGGTAAAATGTTTCCCCTGGTTGGGGAGTCTAGAATCAGGGGGCATAATATCAAAATAAAGGGGAAGCCACTTCGACCGAGATGAGGAGTGTCATGCAGACCCCCTCACTTGCCAAGAATGAGGCACATTAATTTTGTCATATGACCATTGATTTGAAAACTGTTGCTGAAGTAAAGAAAGGACTTGTTTAAATAAGAAATCACCAGGCCCTTGGCTGGAAAGACATTTGCATATTAACAGACAGTGCTTGTGTAAAGAAAGCAGTTACTTCCCTTATCCAATTTAACCCATAATGGACTTTGAGACATTGAAGGTGAGGGAGCTCA
The DNA here is from genome assembly GCF_036365525.1 of Heterodontus francisci. Taxonomy (NCBI): domain Eukaryota; kingdom Metazoa; phylum Chordata; class Chondrichthyes; order Heterodontiformes; family Heterodontidae; genus Heterodontus; species Heterodontus francisci. The sequence continues at coordinate 22,089,514 of NC_090401.1, read as the reverse complement.
GATTTCAGGATGACTGCTGGGATGGCCAAATCCACAAACAGATGTGGTCAGCCCAGCTGGTCACATGACTAGCCTGCATGGCAAACTGTTTTTTCTGAATTGTACAAAGAGTTTTGAACAGAGAGTGTCTCTTTTCTCCTGGACTGTAAAGACCTCTCCTGGCTGGCTCACCACAGCCTCTCCTGTCTGCTTCCATCTCTTTCTCACAGAACTCCAAATCCACTGAAAATACATGAACCCCAAGAGAGAAAAGTCTCCTACAGCGAACAAGGTTTAAGAAGAATACTGGGCCCCAATGAAAAGCAAGATCTACCTACAATCAAGGACTCTACAGTGAGCTCGAAGATCCGTAACAAAAACCCTCTTCAGAGATTGCCTCAAACCTTTCCACTTTATTTTCTTCTGCTCTGTTCTGTGTTTATCTGCATCTGTGTATCACATATACATATAGCGTGGGCGCGCCATGTGTCTGCAGGCATTAACCGAATTAGCGTTTAAATTTAAGTTTAATAAATTTCAACCTTCTTTTCTTTAAACCTAAGAAAGCCTGTTTGTGCTGGTTTATTTTCCTTATATTTGGAAAGCCGTGAACAAGGATTCACCAAGGGGGGGATAAAAACACGGTGTGTTTAAAATTAAACCCTGTTATGGTAAGACCAGGTGAAGGCTGAGAGGGAACCCTAGATCCCTTTCTCACCGGGTCAGAACAGGAGAAATTACTAAGAGGGTTTTGAATCTTTGGAATTCTCTACCCCAGAGGGCTGTGGAAGCTCAGTCATTGAGTATCTTTAAAGCAGAGATTGACAGATTTCTAAATACCAATGACATAAAGGGATATTGGGGATAGTTGGGGAAAAGGCATTGAAGTGGAGGATCAGTCATGATCGTATTGAATGGCAAAGCAGGCTCGATAGGGTGAATGGCCTACTCCTGCTCCTATGTTCCTATCTGGAAGGGTCGTAGGCCTGGAGCAGATTACAGAGATGAGGAGGGGTGAGACCATGGAGGGATTTGAAAAGAAGATGAGAATTTTAAATTCGAGGCATCATCATCTTTGTCTGCAGTATCCTATCATACCTAAACTGATGGATGTTCCTTCATGTCTAACCATGAACTCCAAGAAAATATATGTGGTACATCTCCCTGCAGTTCAAGAAGATTGACATCACATTCAGAAAACTTTTCAACATCAATGAGGTTTCATTCCTGCAAGTGGGGGAAATTTCAAGGAAATCGTTCTATCCTCAGTCGCCTTTGCAGATTTTATTTTCTGCTGAAAGTCGTTTTCCAGAACTGTCATTCACATGACAGATTCTGAAATTCAATTTGGGTTTTGTCAGGTTAGTAAATGACATTCTTTGGATTGTTTCTCTAGTAAATATACTCAAACATAAAATAAAATGAAATTGCAGGCAGAGAGTAGATTATGTGGATTTGAAGCATCTCAGTGAAATGTATATCTTATTGGTATTCAAAGATTGCTGAAGCAGGCTGTTCCATTGTTGCTCAACCTCAGCATTGAAGACAAGCTCATGTTCCGAGGGGGTCTTTGAATACTTGGAGGTGGAGATCCAAGCTGGGTATATTCAGTAATAATGCATTATTGCAGGATGTGCATGCATGTTACTGCAAACTTGCATTATTCCTGGAATCAAGAAATCTCATTGGCGCATCTTTCTTGATGATAATATGTGGAGTTTATTTTCTTGGTCGGGGTATAAACAGTATTATTCCTTCCTGTATTTGTAAAGAATAGTCCTAATGTTGTTTAGAAGTGGCAATCTATTATTGAATGAACTTAATTTGAATGCATAAATTTGTCCCATGTTATTTATTCATATGCCAAGCGTACTGTCATATCAATTATACTTTCAGTTTTATAAATATGAGTTTAATAGTTGTATAAATTTTGAATTTTGAATTTAACAGTATTATATACTGGCTGGAATAATTAGTACATTTGAGGCTCATAAAGATATGATTTACATCATTGAGTTAATGACTAAAGTGTAGAAATGATTTTGTACCCATCCTCCCATGTTTTGCTTCTCCCTTTTCCTAATCCTATCACAGAGGCACTCAATTTATTTGGCAAGAACAGTGTATATGGAACAAACCTGTCACTCAATGGGTCACATACAGTACTGGGTAACTGGTTGAGAGTGTGCAGTGGAAATAATTTGCATTTCCTGTTCCATTCTATGAAAAGTACATGACCTTAGTTTAATGTCAGCACACTCTGTCTGCAGTTAGGTGTGCCTGGTAAGAAGCCTTAATTAATTGTCATCCAGCTGTAAGTGCAGTCCAGTAATTTCAGCAGAACTGCTGAACAAGCAGTATGGTGCTCTTTAACTGAGGACAAGTAGCTTGAATGAGGAACAAGACAACAAGTGAAGTTTCTTTTTGGGAGGAGACAAGGAAGACAAGGGATCAGCCATGGGTAGGATTGCCAACCCTCCAAGATTGCCCTGCAGTCTCCATGAATTAAAAACCATTCTCCTGTAGAATTGTAGGCGCATTAAAGAATTGTTTGTTCTTTTAAAATTTTCTTTGAACACTGTTGTCTATTAGTTATAAAAGTGTTGAACATGGAAAAAGGATCTGTTTGACTGACAGTCAGGGATCATCCAATTCGGTAATGAAGAGTTTATACAATCTCCAATTGGCATGGGAAGGTAGTGCGGCATGAGAATGGACATGCTACGTAACCAATAGCAGTAGTGTAGGGTGGAGCAGTTGGAGACAGGAGGTTTTGTGATAACCCTCCCGAATACATCCAACCAGAGTAGACAACCCTAGCTGTGGCTCATTGGCAGTATTCTTAACTCTGACTCAACAGGTTGTAGGTTTTTTGATTCTTCCATGGGATGTGGGCGTCACAGGCCAGGCCAGCATTTATTGCCCATCTCTAATTGCCCGTGAACTGAGTGGCTTGCTAGGCCGTGTAAGAGTCAACCACATTGCTGTGGATCTGGAATCACATGTAGGCCAGACCAGGTAAGGACAGCAGATTTCCTTCCTTAAAGGACATTAGTGAACCAGATGGGTTTTTACAACAATCGACAATGGTTTCATGGCCATCACTAGACGAGCTTTAAATTCCAGATTTTTTTTTATTAATTAAATTCAATTTCCACCTTCTGCTATGGTGGGATTTGAACCCATGTCCCCAGAGCAATACCTGGGTTACTAGTCCAGTGACAATACCAGTACGCCACTGCCTCCCCATTCAAGTCCCATTCCCCAAGTTTAAATGCATCATCTTGGATGACACTTTAGTGTAGTTGTAAGGAAGCTCTATGCTGTTGAAGGCAACTACCTGAGGCTAAACCAGGCTTTGTAATCTTGGTGTCATTTTTAAGCATGAGTTGAGCTTCCGACGACTTATCTGCTCCATCATCAACGCCGCCTACTTCGACCTCTGCCTGGCATCAGGTTATCTGCTGCTGAAACCCTCATTCATGCCTTTGCTACTTCCTGAATGCCAGCTGTGGCTCAGTTAACAGTACCCTTATCTCTAAGTTAGGAGGTTGTGGGCTCAGGTCTCTCAGAGTGGAGTACAAGAATGTAAGCTAACACAGCCATTACAGTGCTGAAGGTGTGTTGTACTGTCGGAGGTGCTGTCTTATGGGTGAGTAATTAAGCTGATGGCCTGTCTGCTGTCTAAGGTGGATATGAAAGATCCCATAGTACTATATTGAAGAAGAAGATGGGAGATATTCCAGGTGTCCTGACCAATATTTATCCCTCAATCAATATCATAAATACAAATCATCTGACCGTTATCACATCGCTGTTTGTGGGAGCTTGCTGTGTACAAATTGGCTGCCGCCCTTCCTACATTACAATAGTGACTACACTTCAAAAATACTTCATTGGCTGTAATATGCTGTGGGACGTCCTGAGATCTTGAATAGTGCTGTATTTATACAAGTCTTTCTTGTTTTTCTTTTTTGACTTGACTATTCCAATACACTCCTAGCTGGCTTCCCACCATCCAGCCTGAATAAAGTTGACGTTATTCAAAACTTTACTGCCCTTATCCTAACTGGCACGCTTGTGCTTGCTGACCTAAATTGGCTCCTAGTCCAGCAACATCTCAACTTTAAAATTCTCATCCTTACTTTCAAATCTCTCTATCGCCTTAAACATGTCTATTTCTGTAACTTACTCCAGCCCTACAACCCTCCAATTTTATTACTCGCTCACATGATGAGGGCATCACGGACAAGGCCAGCATTTATTGCCATCCACAATTTGCCTTGTGAAGGTGGTGGTGAGCTACCTTCTTGAGCTGCTGCAGTCCATGTGGTTGGTGTAGGTGCACCCATAGCGCTGTTAGGTAGGGAATTCCAGGATCTGACCCAGTGATGATTCAATCTGTGTCCATCACACTCTTTCAGGCAGTGCATTCCAGATCCTAACCACTCGCTGCATAAAAAAGTTTTTCCTCATGTCGCCTTTTGCCCTTTTGCCAATCACCTTAAATCTGTCTCCACTGGTTCTTGACCATTCTGCCAATGGGAACAGTTTCTCTCTATCTACTCTGTCTAGACCCCTCATTATTTTGAACACCTCTATCAAATCTCCTCTCAAGCTTCTCTTCTCTAAATAGAACAACACATGCTTCTCCAATCTATCCAAGTAACTGAAATCTCTCATCCTTGAAGCCATTCTCATAAATCTTTTCCATACCCTCTCTGAAGCCTTCACAACCTTCCTAAAGTGCAGCTCCCAGAATTGGACATAATGCTCCAATTGAGGCCAAATCAGTATTTTATAAAGGCTCATAATAACTTCATTGCTTTTGTACTGTATGCCTCTATTTATAAAGCCCAGAATCCCCAATGCCTTTTCAACCACTTTCTCAGTCTGTCCTGCCACCTTCAACAATTTGTGCCCGTAAATCCCCAGGTCTCTCTGTTCCTGCACCCACTTTAGAATTACATCCTTTAGTTTACATTGCCTATCTTTGTTCTACCTATAAAACTGTAACACTTCACACTTCTCTGCATTAAATTTCAACTGCCATGTGTCTGCCCATTCCACCAGCCTGTCTATCTCCTCTTGAAGTCTATCACTATCCTCCTCACAGTTCACATTACTTCCAAGTTTAGTGTCATCTTCAAATTTTGAAATAATTGCCTGTACACTCAAGTCTAGGTCATTAATATAGATCAAGAAAAGCAGTGGTCCCACTACCAACACCTGGGGAACCACACTGCATACCTTCCTCCAGTCTGAAAATAGCCGTTCACCACTACCCTCTGTTGACTCACTCAGCCAATTTCGTATCCACTGTTCCATCTATTCCATGGGCTTCAACTTCGCTTGCAAGCCTATTATGTGGCACTTCATCAAACATCTTTTGTAAGTCCACATCAACTGTATTACTCCCATTAATGCTCTCTGTTGCCTCATCAAAAACCTCAATCAAGTTAGTTATAAAAAGAAACAAAAAGTAGAATCAAGAAGTGATCAGTAATGGTGACCAGGAAGCTATTGAATTGTCATAAAAACCTATCTGGTTATCTAATATCCTTTAAGGAAGGAAATTTGCTGCCCTTACCCAGTCTGGCCTATACATGAATCCAGATTCACAGCAATGCGATTGACTCTTAACCGCCCTCTGAAATAGCCTAGCAAGCCACCCAGTTGTATCAAAATCACTACAATAAACTTTAGTGGTTCAAGAAGTCAGCTCACCACTGAACTTTTCAAGGGCAACCAGGAATCTGCAACAAATACTAGCCTTGTTAGTGACACCCACATCCTGTGCATGAATTTTTAAAAAATGCATAAGCCCGAGGGGGACTTAAACCCCTGAATTTTGAAACTCAAGTGCCACTCTGCAAACTGAACCAATTTGACAAGGAGGTGTGAAAGTCCATTTTATCTGGAACGAGTATTGCATGTATATATCTATACATATAAGTGCATTGGTTGACCCTTTAAGAACAGTTAAAACAATGTAATTTAAACATATGTGACACTGTTTTCAATTCATATGTTTCTCTTCGGTACAGTGCAGCGTTCTTAGCTTTGATCCATTGGAAAAATCAATTGCTATTTTAAATTAAATTTGAAACAATTCTTATATCGATCATTTAATTACAAATTCACATCTCTGAAACAATAAGGACCCCATTTACCAGCTGCTTGAAACCTTAATCTCTGAATGAGACTCACATTGGTTTAAACATTACATTATTCAGTCTTCACCTTATGTGGGGAAGAATTATATGGAATTTGCTGTCGCATTTTTAACATGCTACACAGCTGATGGGCTGAATTATACCGCCCCCACCCCCCCGCCCCGAGGTCAGGGGTTGTGCCTGGAAAATGCCTCTGAGAGAGGTCCGCCATGGGCCTTGATGCCGGGAAGGCACCATTCCATATTAACAGTAGCAGTGAGGCCTCGTGGCAGACCCCCGCCGCTTGATGATTGGGACAAATTTCAATATGTTACTAAATTTACATGAACGAATAATTACTTAACTAATCGCGTTGATTGTCCAGCTCCAATATTACGGTTGGTGGCCGGCGCTCCCACGCCATCGGACTTCCGTCTGGAGATCCGATGTGGGACACTGGTGGGAGGTGGTAGGTATTTCAGTGTGGGTTTGGGGGAGCGGGATCAAACTTACCTGATTGGTCGAGGGGGTGATGGGAGGAGGTAAAGTTAAAGTTTCTGAACTTTGGGAAGAGGGAAGGTCAGGTGGACAAGGTAAGTATTTTGTTGGGGGGGTTGGTGGGAAGAGGGAAGGCATGAAATGTAAGGGTATTTGGGAGTTGTGGGTGGGAGAGGGGCTGGAAAGATTTATTTAATTAATTATAATCCTTTTAAATTCACTGTGGCTTTCAAAATGTAAATAATCATTTCGGACTCTAAGCCCTTTAAAGATGGCACCGGTGCCTGCTCAATGGCGCCAGACGCCATTGCCAGGAACGGATCACCTGCACCCTCCACATCATTGGAGGGGGAGGCTGTCCGCCCCGGCCATGTAAATATTTAATATTGTGGCGGCTGCATGGAGTAAATCTCACGCGTGCGCCCCGTCATTTTAGAAGCTTGCTGCTGATCTCGGCGGCGAGCTGGTAAAATGCAGCCCGATATTTGAATGATAAAAGATTCATTAGGAAGAAAAGATTTGATGCATTATTTTTGATATTGTTACGACTGAGGTGGGAGGAGTGCACTGTCTTTTCTAGTTCCACTTCTCCCCAGGTCACTACATAAATTTTAAAAATGTTTACCCAGTTACCGATTCGGTCAATCATATACTCTACTCTTTATCCCAGAATAAAATACACCAACCAGGTTTCTTTCATAAACAACAAAATTATCTGTTTATTATTAAACAAGACTTATTCAGTAATGAAGCAAAGCATTAACACACAGATTGAAATATGAAAGTTCCCTTTTTATGCAGCACAGGGATTTTAGCTCTCCCACACTGGATCTTTGCAGGGTTTCTTCAAAGAGGTGGAGAAAGAGGTGAGCTGGGTGGTTTCTTTTTCCTCAGCAGACAAAACACCAACAATCTTCAAAATAGTTCACACCCCATATGAACTGAAAACAATATCTTTCCCAAACAGAGAGTCAACCTCCTGACCTTCATAAACCTTGACATGTGGCTTCTCTATAAACATCTGCCCCAGGTCACCAAGGTTTCTGTTGATTATTGAGCTTAAAGCACATGATTTCCTTCACAGGTTGCTTTTAAACAACATCTCAAGTGTCCTTTCACTGAACTTGGTAAAAAAAAAAACACATCAATGAAATCTTTTCAGTTTTAACACAAGTCCTCAAAAAATAAAATGTTAAAAAAATGGAAGCACTTTTGTAACGATATACCTTAAAGTCCAGCATTAATTTTGAAAGATTTTTGTTTTGATTTGTGAAATGCTTTGGGACTTCCTGAAGTCTGGACAGGCACTATGTAAATCCAAGTTTTTTCTTTAATCCTCTTGGAGATAATTTAGAGCACAATGTTTTTTATAACAATCCCCAGTATACATCAATACCAATTTAAAAGATATATTTTTAAATAAAGTGTACGCATTGCTCATTCCAATGACTCCAAATAGACATGAGAAAATGGAAGGTGAATTTAGGCAGTTCTTTCATAGTGCTAATTTGTGTTCAATGAAAGTTATTCCCATTAAGAGGGAAAATAGTTCACTGTGAATGGCATCATTGCACCTGTCATTTGTGGAGTCTCTCCATTTTAGTGACCACTGGCAGCTATTGCGCAAGTTTAGGTTTGCAGTCAATGAGGGAAGTGTGGACAATACCACTGAAATCATGAACAAAATATTTAAGTAAAATAGGGTAGGGTTTCCACTTTGTGAGTAATCGGCAATCTGGGTGCCAAGTACGCTTGAAATTGAGTTGGTTTTCCAAAGTGAAGCTACGGTTCAAATTTTTGCTCAAATTAATTTGCATGATAGAAAATGTTAAATCTGCCATGAACCAACGCAATCGATCAGTGTAACAGCATTGATATCATTGTAGAGCGCTGTACAGTTTGCAGCCTGCCCCTGGGGAAACAGTGCAGTCTGTGTAGCACCGCTAGGAGTGGCGCTAAGTGAACAAATTTCTCTCCCAAGATTCCTTGATCTTTTACGTTGGTTTGACTAATGTGCAAACTACCAGAAACTCGAGGCCATAGATTCAGATAATTATAGAATCATTCAGTACAGATGGAGGACATTTGGCCCATTGTGCCTGTGCCAGCTCTTTCAATGCAAGGTTAATTCTGAATATTCTGAAAAGTAGGGATTGGATCTTACTTAATGGGCTAATTTAGTTATAAAACTGCACACAATAGATCCAATAGTTATGAACACACCAAGTTGCTGACATTACCCTTGTGTTTTCTTTGGAAGGAATTTTCTAACTTCTGTCACTTGAGTCACATAATAATTCTCAGCTCATAAACATTAAACCTGTCTTGAATAATATCACATTGCATTGCTCAAATGTACTGTTACTTGAGTCACACAGAGCAGCAGGGATATAATTGACAGGATTCTAGTGAGAAATTCCCTTCATATTTTCCAATTTCTACCAGAAATTTTGATAAAATTCAAATGCATGTTGGAACATTTTATAACGGAAAAAGATAACTGAAAACACAAAGTAAACATTAATAACCCAGAGCTATATGAAATGCACATCATAATTCATTACATTATGTGGCCACCATCACCTCACTTGCTTTTTCAAGTCTAGAAGACAGGAGCGATAGTGCAGACGAGGAACAAGATTGAGTGAATTTAATCATTAATGGTGCTTGTGAGGTATAATGGCCATGATATGAACAGTTTGTCTTCTGTCAACCCTGATCACTGACACACATTCCATTTATACAACACATTGACACAAACCTTTGTGGTATTTGGACTATTTTCGCCTGCTTTTCAGCTCATTTAATTATTCAGGTGGGAGGTGACCCGTATGTTGATACATTCATGATTGACACATGCTTGCATTTTTATAATTTAGTACTTCTGTGCATTATTATCACAATGACACTAGATTGTCACAAAGTAGCTCCAATAACAGAGGAGAACTAGGTTCCGATAATAATTGGGAGACGCACTGGGAGCATGAGGCGGCGAAGGGGATATCATGTGGGAAAGCCAGAAATAAGATCAGTGTGTCTGTCAGTGGCTTTTTAACTCAGTTACCTTATGATCATTAACTTCCAGGTTTTCATCTGCTCAGCAGTGATGAGCAGGGGGACAACCCCCATGATTTCAACTCCAGTATTTAAAAGGACAATTTAAAGATGGACGTTGGGTGAGTTGTAGTTGGTGGTAAGAAAAGAGCAAGTCTCACCATAGAGTACTGACACTCAAAGGCTGTGGCCCACTTCATTGACACCTTCTTTGATGTGCTGCTGGTGCTTTGAGGAGTGGGTGATTGATACACTTCCCTGGCAACAGGAGGAACAAGCCTGCAGCTGAAACCAAGAAGGAGTGGTTGAAAGCGGGTGAAGCGGTCATCGGCAGAATTCAGTGGATTCAGTGTAGGAAGCAGTTTAATGACCCAAGCAGGTCAGGAAAGCCTACTCAATCAAATCACTCCTCACTCTGCCATCTCAAGCCTACTCCATCACATCACTCCTCATATCCACTTATCTTGCACGCCCATCCTGCTCTTTTTATGCACTAGCTCACTTCCCTATTTATCCTCCCCCATTCCTACTCAACCTCATTCTTGTGTAATTTCATGCCTCTCCTTCTTAGTCACTCTCAACAAATGCTCATCCATTCATCAGCTGAACACATGCCATGATACTCAGTCATAGGTCTGTTCTTGTGCTCCTTGCAGGGGAAGAAAGCACAGGACACTGAGGAGACTGCTAGAACAACAGGTGTCCCTCCACAGATTTCCCAGTTGACAACAGCAGAAGAAGAGGCACTGGAAGGAGATCAGTAGAGTTTTGGCATTCCTGGCCATTGGAGATGGGGAGATGGGGAGCTACCTGGTAACAAAATTAAAGTCACCTACGTGTCATACAATATTCAGTCATGCTGACTTGGTTTCAACAACAAGTGAAATATAATCATCTTCACAATGAAAACTAGCAACATATTCTTACCTTATCAGGAATAAATCGTGTCTTTTATCTCTGACAGGGCCTCCATGCATGCAGCAGAAGTTGGTAAGAGTCACATACAATGAATCCTCAGAAATGTTGAGTCCTTCTGAGGATGCAACATCACTGGGCTCATCCAGATCATGCACCTGCTCAGACACTGGCACTTTGGTGGGACCAATAAGGCAGATAGTTGAGTTTTCACCTGGTGAATCGCAATTTACAAATGAACAAGAGCAGATAGTGCTGACAGAGACAGCAGTGGAGAGTCTATGTCAGAGGGCACAGCCCTCTCCAAGCTCTTCTCAGCTGGTTACAGATTCAGTACCTTGGGGGCTGTTGATGAAAAGAAGAATCATTGAGTAGCAGCTGGAAATGTGTGATAGAATGACAGGCTTTCAAAGTGGAATCATCGTGTTTGCAGAAAAATGGAAGAGACTGCTTCAGCTTGAGTGTGTTGATGTCGCAGGCCAATGAGATGATCTGCTCTTCCATAGATAGAGTGGCCAGTGCCGCGGACCATGAAAAGCTCCAATCAGGTGAGCCAATGCATGCCCTGACCACCGTTGCGCACTGCCAACCTGTCTGCCACTTTAGATAGGTTGACAGATACCTTAGTCTTTGCATTACACAGCTGCATTGATCTGCACCAAAGTGCTCTCCAGCACCATGGTAGCAGTGCAGTGCGGCTGGGCTGTGAGAGGATGGCGGCGAAAGGGGACATGATAGTGGGGACTCCACTCAAAGTATGTCCACTTCTCACCAACTGCTCCCTCTCAATTTGTATCCCACATGCAGCCTAATCTCTCAATGGCTGAGTCTGCCCCGATACAGGTAAGGTGGAGAAGTTTTTGGCAGTGCCCTCAGGGGTTCCAAAACCCAGAGGACGTCAACTAAGAGGAAACCAGCAGTCAGCACAGGGATCTGATCAGCCTGTCTCTATCCCTGCTGAAGCCACACAAGTTGCACCACATAGGTGTAGCAGAAAAAGGAAGAGTAAGGCTTTGTATTTGCACAAGGGTATTTCATAGGGGTGTCTTTGAAAATGCTTTGGTATGTTTCTGTTGTTTATTTAGCTCACTTAAATATTATTCTTTCTCACCACGTTCCTGTCTTCTTCATTCTTGGGTTTTAGGTGGTAAGTGGCCTTTTAACTTGTTTGATGATGAATGGGGGCCAATGGGTGTTGCTCAAGGTGTGATTGGTCGACTGCTTTGTGTTAGTGGCACCGGGGGGAGGGCAGGAAGAGTGTCCATTTCATTTCCTTGTGACATAACTTCACTGATGCAACAAAAGTGAACCTTAATAGGGGTATCCCTGGCATCTTGAGCAGCAATGAGAGAAGCTGGGAGTGCATTGCCCTCATCACCCTCCTCCCCTTCTCCCTCCCCCTACTCTGAACCATCCAATGAGGATCTGAGCTGTTTGCCTTGTTTCTTCTACAGGTCCAAGCCTCGCTGTTGTGCAATGTTGTGTAGAGTGGAGCAAACCTTGACCATTCTGGACACCCTGACTGAAATGTACTGAAGGGTACCTTCAGATCTATCTAGGCACCTGAAGTGCATCTTCAGCATGCCAGTGGCCTGTTTAAGTCACACATCTGGTGGTGAGATGCCATTCATTGCAATGCTATTGGGCATCAGTGGTTGGGTTTCTGATGCTCATCATGAGCCAAGTTTGCAATGGCTAGCTCTTGTCGTGTAGCAGCCACCTCTTAAGTTTGCTTGCAAGCCCAAAGACATCAGGGAATTTGTACTGCCACAGGATAAAAGCAGCTACTCAGGAATCTTGCACACAACTGTGTAAAGATCTTTTTGTACTTAGACACCAGCCACATATTAATACAATGGAAGCCCTTGCAGTCACGAATACTCCTTGTTGATTTTGGGGTGCACGGATTGCCACATGTGTGCAGTTGATGACACCCTGCACCTGTGGGAAACCAGTGAGAGATGCAAACCTGAGCGCCCACTCAGACTGGCATCATTACAGGAAAAGTTGACATAATTTCCAACCCTGGCAAACAAGCCATCAGTCACTGTGTCATGAATTTGTGGGCCGCCAACTGGATATATCTCTGGAAGAGCCCTGGAGGGATAAGAACATTAGAACGTAAGAAATCGGAGCAGGAGTAGGCCATTCGGGAATCTCAAGGCAGCTCCACCATTCTATAAGATCATGGTTGATCTGACTGTGGTCTCAACTCCACTTTCCTGCCTGCCCCCCATTACCCTTGACCCCCTTGTAGATCAAAAATCTGTCCAAATCAGCCTTGAATATATTCAATGAACCAACCTCCATAGTTTCCTGAGGCAGCAAATTCCAAAGATTAACAAGCCTCTGAGAGAAGAAATTCCTCCTCATCTCCATCTTAAATGGCAGACCTTTTACTTTGAAACTGTGCCCCCTAGTTCCAGATTCCTCCACGAGGGGAAATATCCTCTCAGCATCTACCCTGTCAAGCCCCCTGAGAATCTTATATGTTTTAATAAGATCAACTCTCAAATTCCAATGAGTGTAGGTCCAAACTGCCCAACCTGTTCTCAGAAGACAATCCCTTCATTCAAGGAATCAATCTAGTGGACCTTCTCCAATGCAAGTATATCTCTCCTCAAATAAGGAGACCTAAACTATATACAGTACTCTTGGTGTGGTCTCACCAATGCCATGTACAGTTGTAGTAAGACTTCCCTACTTTTATACTTCATCTCCCTTGCAGTAAAGGCCAACATTCCATTTGCCTTCGTCATTACTTGCTGTACCTCCATACTAACATTTTATGATTCACGCACGAGGACATCCAGATCCCTCTGTACTGCAGCATTCTGTAGTCTCTCTCCATTTGAACAATATTTTTATTTTCTGTTCTTCCAACCAAAATAGATAGCCTCGCATTTTCCCACATTATACTCCATCTGCCAAATTTTTGCCCACTCAATTAACCTATCTAAATCTCTTTGCAGACTCTTTGGCCTGCATTTTAAAAGCCTGCCACCAAAATAGTCAGCGGGCGTAAAGATTTGCGGCCCGCACGCACAGGTCCCATGTCGTAGAGCCACCACGATTTCAAACGCAGTGGCTCATTACCATGTCCGGCGCAGCCGCCCCCCCCCCACCAATGACATGGAGGGGGCCAGCGAGCTGTCACCGGCAACGGTGTCTGCCGCCAATGCGCCATCTTTAAAGGGCTTAGATTCCCAAATGAAAAGTTACATTTTTAAAGGGCCAGTTAGTGTATGTTGTAAAAAATGAATTAAAAAGTTTTCCCATGCTCTCTCCCCACCTCCATCCCTCCCCCCCAACTCCCCACACACAATGGCATTAAACTTCATTTCAGCCCTTCCGCCCACCCCCCCCCGGAATACCAACCGTCATTAAATGACCTTACCCCACGCACCGCACCCCCCGCCAAATTTCAGACCCTTTGTCCTTTACCCCTTCCCATCACCCCACCAACCCCAACCAATCCAAGGATTTTGACCCCGTTCTCCCACTCCCATGCTGAAAGAAGTTCCACCTCCCGCCCCTCCCCAAAGGAGTCGTGCCTCGTTTCCCCAAATGATGATCAGTGCGGTGATTAAGGAGATGACGGGACCTTCATTAAATCAGGTATGAAAATTAATTTACATAGGGAAATTATGGTCCCACCACCGAGCGGCGGGTTGGCCGCCATGAGGCCTTGCTGCCACCATCAAGATCGCTATGGGGCTTGCTGCCATAGGGATCGGTGGTAGGCCTCCTCCGTTCCTATCTTCATTGTCCCCCAACCCTCGCCACCATGGCGAAGGTTTAAAATCCAGCTCTATGTGTCCTCCTCACAACTCAGTATCCCACCTATCTTTGAATTGTCAACAAATATGGCTACAATACACACTGTCCCTTATTCCAAGTCATTAATATTAATTATAAATATTTGGGACCCCAGCACTGATCCCTATGGAATCCTACCAGTTACAGTTTGCCAACCTGAAAATGCCTCATTTATTGCGACTCAGTGGGCTGGATTTTACCAACCCCCCAATGTCGGGTTTCTTGGCGGAGGGGTGCTGGAAAATGCCTCCGGGAGAGGGCCACCAGACACCCCAAAGCCAGGAGAGCCCAGCCCAATATTACCGGCGGTGACGAGGTGTCGTGCTGGCCCCCCACCACCCCTGCCACTTCACCATGTGATCCCAATTTGAATATTTAAATAAATGAAAATGATTGATAGAATTAAGCTCACGTCACCGTCTGATGTCCCACTGCAATCTTCAGCTCGGTGGCTAGCACTCCCTCACTTTCAGATCCCAGTCCAGGGAAATGAGCTGCAACACTGGTGAGGAGGGAGGGGAGGTAAGTTTAACAGTGCAGGAGGGGGGGATGGAATGGGATTAAATTAACGTCATGTTTGTAGGGGATGGTGGGAAGGATTGTAGTTGAACGTTTGAGCAGTTTTGGGGGGGAGGGTCAGATGGTAAAGATAAGTGTTTTTGATGGGGGGATAGGGAAAAATAATTAATTTAATTGTTATGGAGAATGGGAGAGGTGCAAAAGAGATGTATTTATTTATTTTAATTTAATTTATCTTTAAATGTTTAAATTAGCCAATAGGAAAGACAGCCCTTTAAAAATGGCGTCAACACCTGCGCACAGGCAGCTAACACCATGCCAGTGACAGACAGCAGCCCCCCCCCCTCCACATGATCAGCGGTGTAGCCTGTCCAGAGACGCAAATGAGCCGCCGCATGGAAGATTGCATCGGTTCTATGGCGTGCGGCCCGTATGGACGGGCCGCCGTTTTTTGGTGGCGAGATTATAAAATCCAGCCCTCTGTTTCCTGTTAGTTAGCCAATCCTCTATCCATGCTAATATATTATCCACACAACTAATATTCTTATCTTGTGCAGTAATCCTTTTGCAGCACCATATCAAATGCCTTTTGGAAATCCAAATATACTACATCTACTGGTTCCCCCTTATCCACCCTGCTTGTTACATCTTCAATGAACACTCATAATTGTGTCAAACACAATTTCCCTTGATTCTATTATGATTTTCTAAATGTCCTGCTACTACTTTCTTAATATTGTATTCCAGCATTTTCCCAATGGCAGACATTAGGCTAACTGGTCTATAGTTTTGAGTTTTCTGTCTCCCTCCTTTCTTGAAAAGGAACATTACATTTTAGGTTTTCAAATTGCTGGGACGTTTCTAGGATCTAAGGAATTTTCAAAGATTATAACCAATGCATCCACTATCTCTGCAGCCACTTCTTTTAAGACCCTCGGATGTAAGTCTCCAGATCCTGAGGACATGTCAGCCTTTAGTTCCATTAGTTTTCTCATTACTTGTTTCAAGTTCCTCCCTTTTTGCCTCTTGATTTTCTGCTATTCTTCTACTGTGAAGACAGATGTAAGATACTTGTTTAAAGTCTCTGCCATTTTCTTGTTTTCCTTTATTAATTCCCCAGCCACATCCTCTAAGGGACTTAAGTTTACTTCAGTTACTCTCTTTTTTTATATACTTGTGGAAGCTCTTATTACCTGTTTTTATATTTTTTGTTAGTTTATTCTCATATTCTAATTTCTTCCACTTTATTCTTTTTATCGTCATTCTCTGCTGGTTCGAAAAATGTCCCACTCTTCTGGTCTACCACGAATCTTTGCCACATTGTATGCCTTTTATTTCAACTTGATACCATCCTTAACTTCCTTAGTTAGCCATGGATGTTTCAGCTTTCTTGTAGAGTCTTTGTTTCTCCATGGAATAAATCTTTGTTGAGAGTTATGAAATGTCTCCTTGAATGTCTGCCATTGCTTATCTACCATCTTACTTTTTAACCTAATTTCCCTGTCTACGTCAGCCAGCTCTGTCTTTATACCTTTGTAATTGCCTTTATTTATGTTTAAGCCATTAGTTTCAGACCCAAATTTCTCACCCTCAAACTAAATATGAAATTTTACATGTTATGATCACTCTTCCCTAGATGATCCTTTACTATGAGATCATTAAGTAATCCAGTCTCATTTCACATTACCAGGCCTAAAATAGCCTGTTGCCTAATTTGGCCCACAACGTATTATTCTAAGAAACTGTCCCGAATACACTCCATGAACTTATTCTGAAGACTACCTTTGCCAATTTGATTTGTCCAATCGATATGAAGATTAAAATCGCCCATAATTATTGCAGTACCTTTATTATTAGCCCCCTGTATCTGGAGGCAAAAAACTTAGACAGCCATTAGTACTGTGGTGGTCCAAGTCCAATAAGCAGCAGGTCTTTTAGGAGGCTGCAGATGTCTGACATCACCTGATGCGACAACCTGAGCCTTCTGGGCACTGCTGTTTAGTTATGTCAAGGAAACTCAGCCTATGCCTGTAGGCCCTTAGACCCTGTTTCACAGGTAGTGCCTCCCATGAGCTGGACCTCTGTGCTGGTCCCTTCTGTGCTGGTCCCCTCAGTTGTGTGCAGATACAGGTCTGTGACCAGTAGACTTCTGCCACTGATGCGACTTTGCTGATCATGTTGCTCATCATCTGAGGTTCAATCTAAGGCAGCATAAGTGACATCCATTCTGATGTGATAAAACAAAGTGTAGAATGTCAACTCTCAGCAAAAGTACTGTGAACAAACCTTTCCCACTAGCAGGTAAGAAAGCAGCTGTGAATCCTGAGTATTTATTGTTATCTTTCCCTGAGATTGATTCAACCTCCTCAGTTGCTGCTGTTTTCTCCCCTTACTTTCACTGGCAAATTTCAGAAAGACAGGAAACCCATGGACCTGACGTTATACTCAAAATTGTACTTAAATATTGCTCTACTCAAGTAATTAACGTGTTCATTGACAAACTACCTCTCCCGAGGGGGTTACATGCACAGAGCCTAACATGCTAGAGTGAAACCTGGAAGTCAGGTTTGAAGCTGACCTTGTGACACACAGTCAACTTCCCTAGTTTCAACCCCTCACCTGCTCCCAAAGTCCCACATTCTGCCATGCTAAAATTTATCTCTAGAAATTTTGGCAAAATTATTGTACATGAAGACTTCTCCACAATCTTCAATAATTCTATTGGGACACGTACCATTCATACTCTTAATGCTTTGTTGAGTGGCGTATTAAAACAGAAGACATTTTGAACTGATTTTCAATTTACCTGTTCAGATGAACTGAAAGGTTCTCATGGCACTATTCAAAGAAGAGCAGAGAGTTCTATCCATGTCCTGGTCAACATTCCACCCTCAAACAACATCACCAAAAGCAGATTATCTGGTCATTCATCTCATTCACTGGTCGTGGGATCTTACTGTGCACAAACTAGCTGTATTTTTAAACTTATGTAATAATAATAACCACACTTCAAAAGTAATCCATTGGTTGTAAAGCATATCAGGAAGTCCTGAGGATGTGATTTTAATTTAAGATTTTTATTTTACATTGTTGCTTTCATAGAGAGATTTGTGCTATGTTGTAATGTTTCATCCTGAACCTTTTGAGATCTAGGGCTTGGTGGATATTGGTAACACCAAAAAAATTCTAGAGAACCTGAGCAGTCGGTCATTAGGATTCAATTGCAATTTTACTCTCATAATCTTGCCACAAGGACAATTTCTTGAACTGTATTTTTCCTCACTGGTTAATGTGTATTGTATTAGAAAGAAATACAGACTTGCATTTACAGAGCACCTTTCACAAGCTGAAGTTATCCCAAGTGCTTTACAGCCAATGAATTACTTTTGAATTATAGTCACTGTTTTAATATAGGAAATAACACAGCCAAGTTGCACACAGCAATGATCTGTTTTTATGATGTTGATTGAGGGACAAACATTGGCTAGGACACCGGGGATAACTCCCCTGCTTTTCTTCAAAATAATCACATGAGAACTTTTATATGCACCTGAGAGGACAGGCAACACTTCTGTTTAACATCTCATCTGAAACAGGGCACCTTCAATAGTGCAGCACTCCCTCAATACTGCCCTGGAGTGTCAGCCTAACCTTTTGTCTTCAAATCACTGGAATGGGACTTGAAACCATAACTTTCTGAAGCAGAAGTGCTACCAATGGGCCACAGCTCTCACCGCAAAATATTTTCAATGTTTTGAAACAAGAATATACAAACCAACACATCATTTTTTATTATTTGACCCAAATTTGCCATAAAGGGTAAAGAACCATAGTTTACAGAAATGTGGTCAAGAGTCATACTGAGCACTGAGGAGACTGACCCTCATCAACTTTATAGCCCCATAAAATGCATTGCAGAATCTTGGCTAAACTTTAATGGCTGCTTGAGGAGTATTTTAAAAAGGTTATATATCACATTTTAAAGAGGAGCATTTGATTTCTTACTGTTTTAAACGACAGCCTGACAAGTCCTTGTAAAAAGAGATTATGGATCCTTTAGAGGCCTGATCCATTTTGCACGCTCTATTCCCAGATGGATTAGTTGCTGAATGTGCTAATTGGTAGATTATGTGGTTCAGTAACATAACTAAAAATAAACCTGATTTGCACCCACCGATTTACAATGAATAAGGAGGAAATTGGATATAAGCATTTATGAGTGTAGCCTCTTTGCTGCATCTCTCCTTTGGGAGAAAAAATCTGACGGGTTACTCACTAGCCATTAACTTTTGAATTATATTTTGATGGTGTCAGGTTGCACATTTGATATTTTACCATTTGCTTGCAAACAACAACATAATAATATGTAAATATCATCCAAACTCATCTGGTTACATGGAGATGACATGAGGAATATGGTAAGACACTACTCATGGAGGACGGAGCCCAATGTCTCCGTGACATCCGTGGGTTGCCTTCGACACAAGTTAGGGAGAACAAAGAGGTCTCTAAATATCAGAAAATATCCTATAGTTGAGGGATACGTGTGTGTGTGTGCGCGCGCGCCCGTGATACTGGGAATATCATTGCAACACACTGGAAAGAAATAAGAACTGCAATCAGTAACCATCGCAAATTACTTCAAAGAGTTGCATTTCTCCCTCATCTAGAAGGATGAAACAATAGAATTTTCTTCGGTGTCAGGCCAATCCCATGCTGTAATCTCAGCAGAGGATCAATGGAAACCTCAGAGAAACAGCGTCAAACACCTTTCATGCCATTTTCCTGGGTTTGTGCCAAAGTTGCAGCAACAGATCAGGAAGAACCCCCACAGGACTTTCAGGTGGAACTCTTCACTGCAGAAACTGAATCCACCTTTACTGACACTTCCTCCCAGGCAGCCCTGACTGCTACTTCCTGAGCAAAGTAGCCCTCACTGCCAAGAATGGCAACACTCTTCACCATCATCTTCCTCAAGTAAGACCTTAGGGGATCTCTCAGAACAAGGAGCAGTCCTTCATCTTCCCGAGGAACTGTGATCTGGGAGCAGTACTGACAGAGATCTACAATTTCCAGCAGTCAAGAAGCGAAAGTGAAATAAAAACAAGAAATGCTGGAACCACTCAGCAGGCCTGGCAGCATCTGTGAAAAGAGAAGCAGAGTTAACGTTTCGGGTCAGTGACCCTTCTTCGGAACTGACAAATATTAGAAATGTCACAGGTTATAAGCAAGTGAGGTGGGGGTGGGGCAAGAGATAACAAAGGAGGTCTAGATTGGACCAGGCCACATAGCTGACCAAAAGGTCACGGAGCAAAGGCAAACAATATGTTAATGGTGTGTTGAAAGACAAAGCATTAGTACAGATTAGGTGTTAATACACTGAATATTGAACAGCAGCAAGTGCAAACCTGAAAAAAAACAGTGGGTAAGCAAACAGAACAAACTAAGATGAAATGCAATAAATGCAAAAAAAAGACTGCAAAAAATGTAAAAAAAGAATGTAAAAAAAAAGGAAGAAAAAATAACTAAAAATGAAAGGCTGTCATGCTCTGAAATTATTGAACTCAATGTTCAGTCCGGCAGGCTGTAGTGTGCCTAATCGGTAGATGAGATGCTGTTCCTCGAGCTTGCGTTGATGTTCACTGGAACACTGCAGCAATCCCAGGACAGAGATGTGAGCATGAGAGCAGGGGGGAGTGTTGAAATGGCAAGCAACCGGAAACTCAGGGACCTGCTTGCGGACTGAGCGGAGATGTTCCGCAAAGCGGTCACCCAGTCTGCGCTTGGTCTCCCCAATGTAGAGGAGACCACACTGTGAGCAGCGAATACAGTATACTACATTGAAAGAAGTACAAGTAAATCACTGCTTCACCTGAAAGGAGTGTTTGGGGCCTGGGATAGTGAGGAGAGAGGAGGTAAATGGGCAGGTATTACACCTCCTGCAATTGCAGGGGAAGGTGCCATGGGACGGGGACGAGGTAGTGGTGGTAATGGAGGAGTGGTCCAGGGTGTCGCGGAGGGAACAATCCCTTCGGAATGCTGAGAGGGGAAGGGAGGGGAAGATGCGACTGGTAGTGGCATCACGCTGGAGGTGGCGGAAATGGCGGAGGATGATCCTTTGGATATGGAGGCTGGTGGGATGAAAAGTGAGGACAAGGGGAACCCTGTCACGGTTCTGGGAGGGAGGGGAAGGGGTGAGGGTAGAGGTGCGGGGAATGGGCCGGACACGGTTGAGGGCCCTGTCAACCACAGTGGGGGGAAATCCTCGGTTGAGGAAAAAGGAGGTCATATCAGAAGCACCGTCATGGAAGGTAGCATCATCAGAGCAGATGCGTCGGAGACGGAGGAACTGGGAGAATGGAATGGAGTCCTTACAGGAGGTAGGGTGTGAAGAAGTGTAGTCGAGGTAGCTGTGGGAGTCGGTGGGCTTATAATGGATATTAGTAGACAACCTATCCCCAGAGATGAAGACAGAGAAGTCGAGGAAGGGAAGGGAAGTGTCAGAGATGGACCATATAAAGGTGAGAGAAGGGTGGAAATTGGAAGCAAAGCTGATAAAGTTTTCCAGTTCGGGGCGGGAGCAGGAAACGGCACCGATACAGTCATCAATGTGGAATCCACCTCTAACCCATAAAAAATAAACCTACAATGAAACAAATTAAACTGATCATTCATGTCTCATCAATAAATGGGCATTAAAAATACATAGATTTTCTTATGATTTTAAATGGAATTATTGAATTTTATTGCACAGAGGGAGGACATGTGTCCCATTGCATCTGTGCTAGCTCTCTGGAAGCCTGAGCAACTTTTCCCATTTTACATACTTTTTCAAATATTTGTCCACTTCTAAAAAAATGAAGACTATTATGGATTCTTAAAATGTTTTCTGAGAAAAACATTTCTAGCCCTAACAAACCGCTAAGTTAAAAAAAACTCCTGACTGCTCTTTACATTCTTTTGATGATGATTTTTAGCAACTAATGCACCAACCTGCGTCAGCTGTGGCTTATGAGTGATACTCTTATCAGTGAATTTGAAGGATATGGGTTCAAACCCTACTCCAGGAGTTTAAATGCAAAAGTCTAGGCTGACACTCCAGTGGAGTGCTGCACTGTCACAGAAACTATCTTTTGCTTGAGATGATAACTGAGGACCTGTCTGTTTTCTTAGGTGGATATAAAAGATCCAATGGCACTGTTCAAAGAATAGCAGGAAAGTTCATAAAGGTGTCCTACCTAACATTTATCCCTCAGCCAACATTATTAAAAACAGATTACTTTGTCATTATTACATGACTGTGGGACCTTACGGTGTGAAAGTTGGCTACTGTATTTCATATATGACAACAGTGTGTCATATTACTTACTTCCAAAGTACTTCATTGACTGTAAAGCGCTTTGGTACTTCCTGAGGTCATGAAAGGTGCAAAATAAATGTAATTTCTTTCTATTTATTTGCATAAAATACTTCTTAATTTTGAACACATTTGCCTAATATTATCTGCTTTAATGAAAAGAGCTCCATTTCCTCTAGTCTGTACCGATAAGCAATGCCTCTCATCTTAGTAAATCGTGTCTATATCCTCCCCATAGCCTTGCTATCCTTCTGAAAGTAGGGTGCAAATGACAAGAACCCTTGTCGTCAGTGTTAATCAATTTATTTTAGCTGGGTTGGGTTAATACCTTGTAAACAATTATTCCACTGTTAACGTCAAGGCCTCTGTCACAGGTAAGAACTGGAGAATATAAGAAATAGAAGCAGGAATAAGCCATATGACCCATTGAGCCTGTTCTCCATTCAATAATATCGCAGCTGATCTCAATATCAACTCCAATTTACCACTCTATCCCATATACATTGATTCCCATAGTGCTGAAATATCTTTAGATTTCAGCTGATTATATTCAATGGCTTAGCTTACACACACCTCTGGAGTAGAGAATGCCAAGGATTCACAACAGTCTGAGTGAATAAATTTCTCCTCATCTCAGTCCTAAATGGCCGACCCCTTATCCTGAGACTATGACCCCAAGTTCAAGACTCTCCTGCCAGGGCAAATAACGGGCAGAATTTTAACTGAACTGAAGGCAGTAGCATCCCGGTCAATCACAGTGCAGGTATGAAGATGAACCGCACCTGTCAATGGAAGGATTTCTGTTGTTACGACCAAGGCAGGAAGCATACACTGTTAATTCAGTCCCACTTCTCCACAGGTCACAGTATATCAATAAATCTTCCCACCTACCGAAAACAGCCAATTACATACTCTATTTGCCTGCCAGAATAAAGCACACCAACCAAGTTTTTTTTTAATCAACAACAAAATTAACTATTTATTATAAAAACAAGTATTAAGCAATAATGAGATAAATCTATATATGAAAAATTCCTTATTTCCCTAGCCCTCGTGCATACACACATACATTTAAAAAAAACAGTTAACCGGGGAAAAGGATTTTGGTTAACAGTTTTATAGGAATAAAAGGAATAATAAAATAATTTAGTTTGTCATGTTCTGGTAGGAAGTTCTTCAGTTTGGTGAGGTGTCCCAGAGTCGAATAGTCCGATGTCACTTGAAGTCTCGCCAGGCAAGGTTGACAAACAGTCTGTGATGGATAGGCGTTCAAGTCAATTTAGTTGCAGCAGGCCTCATATAGGTCTTTCATCAAGGGTGCAGCAACAAGTCTTCTTAGGTTTTACAGCAGCAGGATAGCAGTAGAAGATTTCTTCAGATTTCTTCAGACTTCTTAAAGCAGAGGAGGCAACCGGAACCACACTTGATGCAGGGATTCTTCAGAGACAGAAGGCAATAGGAATCTGTTATCTTTGAAATACAAGATTTCTTCTCCAGAGATTCCTTTACAGAGAGAGGTAACACTTTTTCTGGGTCTTCCTCTCTAATCTTTGGGCAGGTCAAAAACCAAATTTCAAATGCCTGCCATTCGCCCAACTCACTGGCTTTTTGAAGGATTCAAAGTGAAAGCAACCTTCCTGAACAGGTCATATGTCCAGACATAAAGTCTCCCTTGCCATTCAAAGTGTAACTCTGAGGAGGTCAAACCCCTTTGCTGGTTTCCTTGAAATTGCCTGCCTTCCTGTTCTTGTCTACAAGTTCAACACCCATAAAGTTCAGCTTTTATTTTGAACTTCTTTTCAAAACATCAAGAATTTCAACTATTTGCAGGTGCCTCAATGTCCACTGAAATTCTGTTTCAGTACTTTTTTTAAACAAACAGAATCTTAAGTTTTTAATACAAAAATAAAAACCTTGTAACACTACGTGACAGGATCCTGGCAGGTATCAGAATGCGTCAACTGGATATTGGAGATTTATTAATGAGGCTTCAGCAGCCAGAAGAATGGAATTGCAACGTGGGAAGGTTGCCCACAACACCACCCCCGCACCACCCCACGCCCCCACAACCCGGTTCTCTGAAGCTTCCCAGAGGTCATGCTGTGGGCTGTGAGGGTCCACAGAGAAGTACTGATCCCCACAGATCAGAGAAAGAGGCCAGCCTAGTAAAACAAACAGTCATGGCTGGAAGTGGCTGATGGAGTGTGGTCCCTCACAGCTGGATTCAGTGCTGCAAGAGGTCCGATAATTTCATGAGGGCCGGAAAGCCGTGTGGCGTCACACATTCATGTGCCAACTTGCACACTCTGACTTCCCCAGCATTCTTCTGCCTGGCATTCCTCAGATCACTGCATTCTCAAGGCACTTCCACGCATCCCTCTCTGAACAGCCACCACTCACACTCACTGTCATCCTATTGCCATCTCACACCCATCCCTCACAGACACCCTCCACAAGTGTTCTCATTCCATCCTCTCCACACAACACATTTCTCACATACATAACTCTTCGCTTTCTCTCCTTGAAGGAGAACATAGGAACATAGGAGCAGCCCATCAAGCCTGTTCCATCATTCAATATGATCATGGCTGATAATCCACTTCAATGCCTTTTTCCCCACACTATCCCCATATCCCTTTATGCCATTGGTATTTAGAAATCTGTCAATCTCTACTTTAAACATACTCAATAACTGAGCTTCCACATCCCTCTGGGGTAGAGAATTCAAAATATTCACAACCCTCTGAGTAAAGAAATTTCTCCTCATCTCTGTCCTATGTGGCTTCCCCCTTATTTTGAAATTGTGTTCTCTGGTTCTGGACTCCCCAACCAGGGGAAACATCTAAGCTGCATCTACCCTGTCTATCCGTTAAAGTATTTTTAAAGTTTCAACGAGATCACTTCTCATTCTCCGAAACTCTAGAGAATACAGGCCCAGTTTCCCCAATCTCTCTTCATAGGACAGTCCCGCCATCCCGGGAACAAGTCTGGTGAACCTTCATTGCACTCCCTCTGTGGCAATAATATTCTTCCTAAGGTAAGGGGACCAAAACTGCACACAGTACTCCAGGTATGGTCTGACCAAGGTTCTATACAATTGAAGCAAGACTTCACTACTCCTGTACTCAAATCCTCTTGCGATAAAGGCTAACATACCATGAGTCTTCTTAATAGCTTGCTGCACCTGCATGTTAGCTTTCAGTGACTTATAGACAAGGACATCCAGGTCCCTTTGTACATCTACACTTTCTAATCTCTTACCATTTAAGAAATACTCTGCACATCTATTCCTCCTACCAAAGTGGATAACCTCACATTTTTCCACGTTATATTCCATCTGCCACGTTCTTGCCCACTCACTAAGTCTGTCCAAATCCCCTTGAAGCCACTTTGCATCTTCCTCACAACACACATTCCCACCTAGTTTTGTGTCATCTGCGAACTTAGAAATATTACATTTGGTCCCCAAATCATTGATAAATATTGTGAATAGCTGGGCCCAAGTATTGATCCTTGCAGTACCCCACTAATCGCAGCCTGCCAATGTGAGAATGACACGTTTATTCCTACTCTTTGTTTTCTGCTTGTTAACCAATCCTTTATACATGCCAGTATATTACCTCCTCTCCTATGTGCTTTAACTTTGCTAACCAACCTCCTGTGGGGGACTTGATCAAAAGCCTTCTGAAAATCCAAGTATATCCAATTCTTAGTAACATCCTCAAAAAACTCCAACAGGTTTGTCAAACATGATTTTTCCATTCATAAATCCATATTGACTATGTCCAATCAGATCATTATTATCCAAGTGTCCATTTACACATCCTTTAGAATAGATTATAACATTTCCCTACTGCTGATGTAATTTCCCTCCCTTCCTAAATAGTGGGGTGACATTTGCTACTTTCCAATCTGCAGGAACCGTTCCAGAATCTATAGAACTTTGGAAGATGATCACCAATGGATCCATTATCTCCCGAGCTACCTCTTTCAACACTCCAGGATGTAGAATATCAGATCCTGGGGACTTATCAACCTTCAGCCCAATTAATTTCTCCAATAAAACCTTCTTACTCATACTAATTTCTTCAATTCCTCATTCTCCATAATCCCTTGGATCTCTAATTCTGGGAGATTTCTTGTATCTTCCTCAGTGAAGACAGACACAAAGTAATCATTTAGCTTCTCTGCCATTTCTCTATTCCCCATTATAAATTCTCCTCACGCTACCTGTAATGGACCCACATTTGTCTTAGCCAAACATTTCCTTCTCACATACCTATAGAAGCTTTTACAGTCCATTTTTATGATTTTTGATAGTTTACATTCATATTATATTCTCCCTTTCTTTCCATTGGACCATATCCGGGTCCCAAGCCCACACAGGTCAGAGGTGCGCAAACATAAACTTACAGTGCGGGGGCGGGGGGTGCTAATTAACAGGTCACTTCCGCATTTGCCATCCAATTAAGGACAGCAGGTGAGTTCCAGAGGCTGGAGGCCCACTCAGAGGGCCTGCAGTACAAGACAGCTGGCAGCCCAACTGGCAGAGGTGGGCGCTGCTGAGGTAGGCAGGGCAGTGCAAGTGAGTCCCAAAGTGGAGGCAGTCTCTGAAGCATGCTGAAAATGTAAAGATAAAGTCTGCCCACAGCCATCAGGGTCATCTGTATGGAGTGGGAACCCCTCACAGGATTACTTGTGACCATGACTGTGGCCTTTTCAGCCCAACAGCTCTGTGATTGGAGAATTCAGAGGAGGCTTCGATGGCCTCCTGGCCTGCCACTGGATGGCCATCTCCAGGTAGCATCCAGGCTCCGGTCTCAGCATGGGGCCCGTGCGTCGTCATGAAGATGTCAGTGGGTTCTGGAAATGGCCCGACTCCGTGGAGTGGGTTGTCGGTTCCCCTGGTAGTCTGCCTCCAGCAAGATCACACGGAGATGGGAATGCATCGAGGGGCCAAACTATGAGCAAATTTCAATAATTTCCTGCACAACCCGCCAACTCCAAAGTTACCTCCGCTGGCCTGATAAGATTCCACCCCAGGGATCAGAATTAGATATCACACAGCGACATGGCACATAACAATCACTTATGTTTATTTGCTGTTGCTACTAACTTAAATATGAACATCTGCACAATGATGATCTTGAACCCATTCCCTTTGAAAGTTCGAATTCATGTCTTTCATCTCCCACAGGTCATTCAAATGTGACACAGGAGCTAGAACGTGAGGAGGCCGAGGAGTCCTCAGAGGAGGTGGCACACTATGGCTGAATTTAGTTGCCCCAGTGGGGCTGCTGGCGCAGGGCCGAAAAGTTTAGTTTAGTTTAGAGATACAGCACTGAAACAAGCCCTTCGGCCCACCGAGTCTGTGCCGACCATCAACCACCCATTTATACTAATCCTACACTAATCCCATATTCCTACCACATCCCCACCTGTCCCTATATTTCCCTACCACCTACCTATACTAGGGACAATTTGTAAAGGCAAGGAGAACCCGGCTTCAGACTTTCTGAGCCCATCCGGCGTGATTCAATGGCATTCAGGCACTTAAGTGCCCCGCGCCAGTGTCCCTATCCTTATAAAGATGGGGATTCTGCCTCCAAGAGCTGCCAGCCAATCAGAGGGCCAGCAGCTCAGTAGTATCGGCAGCGCCACAGGTGGTATGGCCACTGCCAGTACTACAGGAGGCCTGGGAACAGGACCATCGCTGGAGACCTGGACAAGAGGTAACAGAGGTGGCAGGCCCCAGCGATGGGTGGGTTGATAATAAAGGCAGGTGGGGTGGGGTGGTATTACCGGAATGGCAAACACAGATTGCCCACAGTGGAAGCCATCCCCAAGCCTGTAGGGAGGCCACCTCATTTTGCTTGACAACCTCCCCGTTTGGTGGAGGCCCACCCACCCCCCCCCCCACCCCGGCCACTAGTTTAATTCCAACGGCAGCAGGAAGAGGTCCTTAAGTGGCTACTGTTTGGCCATTTAAGGGCCTCAATTGGCATTTGGGTGGGAAGGCCATCATCGGCCTTTCCTACCCCCGACAATCATGGTGCAACGAGCCCTCCACCCCCGCCTTCCATCGCGATTCTATGGGCACACCCCCACCTCCCAGCTTGTCTCTGGGGGGCCCATTAAATTCCGCCCTATGAGGAAGTAACGTCACACGACTCAGGTGCACCCTCCACGAGTGCAGATATACCCTTCTCAGTGGAGCTTCAAAGGGAATTAGCTAGGTTGACACATGGTGAGGTGCACAGCACAAGTGATCAGAAGCAGGTGCTGGAGACAGGGACAGCAGAGGAGAGATCCTGTCAGAATGAGCAGGACAGTCCACAGGCTCTGCTCATCTGGAGGCAGTTATTGAACCTTGGGGGTCATCCACAAAAAGGGAACTTCTGAATCAGCAACAGAAAATGTGTGAGGTTCTATCAGCATTTCCAGAGGCACTGTGAACCCTTGGAGAGATATTGCACTGGTGCCCACATCCACGGAAAGAGTTACCACCTGCATGGAGAATCAGATGTAGGCACCAAACCGAGTACATGCTGGCCCTCGCCAACAGTCTGGACATGGTCAGCCTTTTTAAATAGGATGGAGAAAAGCCTCGCCTTGGCCATTTAGCGCCTCACTGAAGTGCAGCAAAATGCTCTCCAGCTCTTGGCTAGCAGGGAAATGAGGGTGGACTTTGAGCGGGAATTGTAAAAAAGGGCACCTGGAAGTGAGGACTCTGCTCTGACATCTTATTAGTTGCTCCCCCACCACAATACCCACCCACCTCTCCCCAGCTCCCCACAGTCAGAGCCCCACATGCTGATTGCTGCTCTAATGGCCGATTCTGCCCCTGCACAGGTACATTTGGAGCAGTCTTTGGCAGAGCCCTCAGGGGTCCCAAAACCCAGAGGACAATAGCTATGAGCATCTCAGATGTCTGAGCTGGGGAACGAGCAGTCTGCCTCCAGCTCTGTTAAAACTACAGGGCAGGCACCATGTAGAAGTAATAGGAAAAGGAAAACAAGGCCTTTCTAAATTCCACACTTAGAATATTGCGTGCAATTCTGGCCGCCACACTACCAGAAGGACGTGGAGGCTTTGGAGAGGGTACAGAGGAGGTTTACCAGGATGTTGCCTGGTCTGGAGGGCATTAGCTATGAGGAGAGGTTGGAAAAACTCGGATTGTTTTCACTGGAACGACGGAGGTGGAGGGGCGACATGATAGAGGTTTACAAAGTTATGAGCGGCATGGACAGAGTGGATAGTCAGAAGCTTTTTCCCAGGGTAGAAGAGTCAGTTACTAGGGGACATAGGTTTAAGGTGCGAGAGGCAAAGTTTAGAGGGGATGTGCGAGGCAAGTTTTTTACACAGAGGGTGGTGTGTGCCTGGAACTTGCTGCCAGGGGAGGTGGTGGAAGCAGATACAATAGCGACGTTTAAGAGACATCTTGACAAATATATGAATAGGAAGGGAATCGAGGGATATGGGCCCCGGAAGTGCAGAAGGTGTTAGTTTCGGCAGGCATCAAGATCGGCGCAGGCTTGGAGGGCCGAATGGCCTGTTCCTGTGCTGTACTGTTCTTTTTTCTTTGTTCTTTGGTTGTTCAAACGCACGCTGTTAAAGGCTGAAGTGATCAGGATTATCTTGGGTTTCCTACACTCTGGCAATTTTTAATGATTTAACCCCTCCCCCCCATCATACTGGCACCAGCCCCCACCACCCTTGCATATTAAAATTATGCCCAACCTCTCAACATCTCACCTGTCAATCCCTCTAAAGATCACCTCTCATACTTCTGAACTCCAGAGAATATAGACCCATTCTACTCAATCTCTCCTCATAGGGCAGCCCTCTCTTCCAAGGAATAAATCTAGAGAACCTTTGCTGCACCCCCTCTTATGCAAGTATATCCTTCCTTCGATAAGAGATTAAAACTGTGCACAGTACTCCAGGTGTGGTCTCACCAAGGCTGTATATAATTGCAGCAACATTTCCTTACTCTTATGCTCCACCCCTTTGAAATAAAGATGATTGTCCCTTCTCAGAGAAGGGAAGATTTGCTAAAGACCTTTACTGAGCATTGTGCCCCTTTAACGTAGTCTGAACATTTGGCACTAATAATTACTTGGAAAATAATTGGCAAATTTATAGCAGACATCTAATTACTTAGGAAAAGACAAAGGAAAAAGATCTCCTATAGAGTGAATCAACAAGAAACAATTACTGAGGGGTGAGATCAAAATTATTGATTTACCACAAGGAATTAACCACAAGGACTCAATGTCCAAGAAATGTAAATATTTGCAGATTATGTGCAGACAGGGAGTGTGGCTCAGTATAGGCTCAATGATAGCACTCTTGCCTCAGAGTCACACGGTTGTGTTGTAAGTCCCACATCAGAGACCTGAGCAGATATCCTGAGGGAGTGTCCTGTTGGCCCTCTGAAGTGGGCGTAAAAGATCCCAAGGCACAATTCAAAGAAAACCAGGGGAGATCTCTCCAGTGTCCTGACCAATAGTTATCCATCAACCAATATCAATAAAATACAGACTATCTGGTCTGGTCATTTATCACATTGCTTTCGTGGGAACTTGCTTTGCACAAATTGCTGTGTTTCCTACATTGAACAGTGATGAGACTCTAAAAGTACATTATTTGTTGAAATGTGCTTTGGGACATCCTGATGTCATGTAAGAACAATATAAGTGCAAGTCTTTCTTTCTTCCTTCCTTTCTTATCCACATCCCTCTACCATGGATATACTGTTGAGAAATACAGAAATGTATTCATTTCTATATTCAGATACACAGAGGTTAAATGGTGGGGGGAGTGGGGACGGGGTAATTTTAACCAAAACATGCAACAATGGGAACAAATGTCTGGATTTGGATCAGATGTCTGACCCAAACCCACCGGACAGGTCAGGTTAAAATCAGGACTTGTATTGTTGCCATTAATGTGTGCTGAACCCAGAATACCGTCAAGTGGAACATTGGATCATTCCACATCATTGGCTGATTTTTCCCGTTTGAGGCACAAGCCTGACCTCGGGCTGATTACCTGGTCGCAAACCCAGACGTGCACGTGGCAGGACAGTGAGGCCAATTAAGAAGCCACCTCTGGGACACCCGTCCAATTGAGGATGGTGGGTGGCCTGAGGACATGGGGGCACTGAACACCTGAACTGAAAGGCGGCTGGCAGACCCACTGTGAATGCTATGTGTTGAGGTGAATGGAGAAGGAGAGGCTGGCACAAGATGGAGGCACCATACTGCTAATGGGAAAGGCAGCCAATTTCTCACACGCAACCCTATCTGGTCGATCTGACTGCAAGTGGCAAGCAAACAATTGCAAGCATATGCCCGCGGATGTCCAGAGGATTGCCAATTTTGTCCTTTAAATTGACCACTGCATATGAATCTCATGGTGCTCTGACAACCCGCTCTGTTCTCACATTCTTTGAGTAGACGAGCTGCAGACACAATGGGAGTCCCATGTGCTGCCAGCAAAATTCCAAAGGCTTCCAAACGTTGCCTCCATAATTACCTTAATTGACTTCCTGCTGCTGATGGGTAGGTGGTTATCACTGCTCTGAAATCGCCTCCGCTCTGAAGTGCAGAGGGGTAGGAACACGTCAGTTAGCTGGCCCAGCACATTTTTTTTGCCATTTGCCTGCTTCCAAACCTGCCTCCATAGTGATGGGAAAATCTTGTCACTGGGTCTCTACATCATGCTTCTCCCTCGCTAATCGTTCATTATTTACAAATCCGTCATATTTATTTTTTCAGTGAGGATATTTAGCTTTGGCAATTAACTTTTGGAATAATTTCGTCAATTATCGAGAAATGTACCATGTTAATGATGTTAAAAGTTGAGTTCATGTTAATAACCAGTTAATTATAGCAATTAGCTGCCCTCATCATTTGTGCCACTCCCAGATAAGGTAGGTATGACTTACTTGGTCTGGTGCTAATTAAACTCACATAATTAGAATATACATTGCTGCATTAAATTATCTTGAAAAGTTTATTGTGATTCAACTGATGAGATCTACTGTACAATTGCAACTGAAACCTGTATTCAAAACAGGAATAAAATAAATTAAAACACCATTTAAAAAGTTAATAGTAAATCAGGCACATTAACATTATATCAATGTTTCAGATTTATTTTTGTGGCGAAAAGATATGCTTCACAACTGCCCAGAGAGTCATTGAAAATATCACTACACCCCCGACACACCCTGTAACCAACACCAGTTCACTAGTAAATTACACCACACTCCTCCTGTAAATATTACCACACTCCCTCTGCAAATATCATCACACACTTCCCTTGTAAATATCATCACACTCCTGTGTAAATTACACCACGCTCTCCCTGTAAATACCAGCACACTCTCCCTGTATATATCACCACACTCCTCTTCTAAGTATTGCCACACTCCCCCTGAAATATCACCAAACTCCCCTTGTAAATATCACCACACTACCCCTGTAAATATCACCACACTCTCCCTGTAAACATCATCATGCCCCCTGTAAATACCATCACACTCAACCTTTAAATTTCACCACACTCCCCCTGTAAATATAACCACACTCCCCCTGAAAATATCACCACATTTCCCCTGTAAATATCACCATACTCCCCCATAATATCATCACACTCCCCCTGCAATATCGCCACACTCCACCTGCAAATATAATCACACTCCCTCTGAAAATATCAGCACACTCCCCAGTAAATAACACTATACTCTCCCTGCAATGTCACGACACTCCCCTTGTAAATATCATCACACTCCTCCTGTAAATATCACCATGTCCTCCTGTAAATATCTCCACACTCCTCCTGTAAATATCACTAAATTTTCCTTGTAAATGTCACCACACTCCCCCTGTATACATCACCACACTCCCCTTGTAAATATCAGCACACACCCCATGAAATATCACCGCATTCCCCTGCAAATATTGTCACACTCTCCCTGAAAATATTGTCACACTCCCCCGTAAATTATACCACACTCTCCCTGTAAATATCAGCACACTCCCCCTGTATATATCACCACACTCCCTTTGTAAGTATTGCCACACTCCCCTTGTAAATATCACCAAACTCCCCTTGTAATTATCACCACACTCCCCTGTAAAAATCACACTACCCCTGTAAATATTACTACACACTCCCTGTAAGCATCATCATTTCCCCAGTAAATACCATCCGACTCAACCTTTAAATTTCACTACACTCCCCCTGTAAATATAACCACACTGCCCCTGTAAATATCACCACACGCCCTCTAAAAATATCACCACACTCCTCCTGTAAATATCACCACACTCCTCCTGTAAATATCACCACACTCCCCTTGTAAACAACATCACACTACTCCTGTAAATATCACAAAATTTTCCTTGTAGATGTCACCACATTCCCCTTGTTAAAATCACTAAACTTCGCAATAAATATCACCACACTGTCCCTCCAATATTACGACACACCCTCCTGTAAATATCACCACACTCCCTCTGTAAATATCGCCACACTCCCCCCTGTAAATATCACCACACTCCCCCTGTAAATATCACCACACTCCCCAGTGATTATCACCATGCCCCCCTGTAAATATCACCACACCCCCCCTGCAAATATCACCAAACACCCCCTGTAAATATCACCACATTCCTGCTGCAATTATCACAACACTCTCCCTGAAAATATCATCACACTCCCTCTGTAAATTGTTATGACCGAGGCAGGAGGAGTGCACTGTTTAATTTAGTTCCACTTCTCTGCAGGTCACAACATATTTTTAATTTTCCCACTTACCAATACGGTCAACCTAAAACTCTATTTTTCCAAGAATAAAACAAACCAACCAGGTTCCTTTAATACACAACAAAATTATCAGTTTATTATAAAACAAGGCTTAACCAATAATGAAATGAAACATGCACACACACAAATTGAAATATTAAAGCCCTTTATTTATCTTAGACACACACACACACACACACACACATACATACCCAGTTAACCAAAAAAAGGGATTTTTTGTTTATAGCATGGTTAAAAAGAAAACAAACAACAAAAAAACACTTTGGCGGAATATTTGTCCTTGCTTTTGGTTTGGCATCCCAAATGCATATAGCTGGCTGTCACTGGGATCTTCCTAGAACAGTTCTTTCCAGGCGATGTTGAAGATCAGTTTAGGTGGATTTCCAGGAAATGCAGCTACAGAGGGTTCAGATGGATCTTACAGCAGAAATGCGGCAACAAAGGTTTCAAACATTCGATGTGCAGGGTTTCTTCAAATGCAGTTGGAAGTCGGAAATTGACACACTGTATACAGGCTTTATTTTCAAGAGAGAGAGAGAACTGGGTCTTCTTTGAACAGTTTAAAGACATTTCAGAAGTCAAGTCTCCTGACCTCTATAAATTGTGACCTGTCACTTCTTCGTAAGCAACTCCCCAAATCAAAAACAACCCTTGCTGTGTGATTATCCAGACAGGTGCCTTCTAGTAAAACTTGTAAACAAGGCAAATCCAGGAACCTTCTGGTGACTTCTTAAAAAAAAACAAATTCAGCACCTCTTCAAGATTCCAGATGAATCAATGTCCATAATTCAACTATAAGTTCATATAAACAAATTTTACAAAAGAAAAAGAAATCTCGTAACAAACTACCATCATGTCCCCCTGTAAATATCAACACACTCAACCTTTAAATTTCACCACACTCCCCCTGCAAGATCACCACACACCCCAGTAAATATCAACACACTCCCCCATAAATATCACTAAACTCACCCTGAAATTATCACCGCACTCCTCTGTACATATCTTTACACTACACCTAAAAATATCACCACACACCTCCTGAAAAGCTTATCACACTCCCCAGTAACTATCATCATGTCCCCAGGAAATATCACCACTCCTGCCCTGTAAATATCATCACAATCCCTTTGCAATATCACCACACACCCTCTTGTAAATATCGCCACACTTCCCCTGTAAATATCACTACACACTCCCTGCAATATCACCACATTCCCCAATAAATATCACCACACACCTCCTGACAGGATCATCACACTCCCCCTGTAAATATCACCACACTCCTCAGTAAATATCTCCACAGTCACTCCTCCTGAAAATATCATCACACACCCCCATAAATATCTCCACACTCCCACTGCAAATATCACCACAGCTCACCACCCCCCCTGTAAATATCACCACACAGCTCCTGAAAAGATCATCACACTCCCCCATAAATATCATCGCACTCCCCAGTAAATATCATCACACTCCCCCTGCAAATATCACCACACTCCCCCTGTAAGTATCACCACACTCCCCTGCAAATATCACCACACTCCTCAATAAATACCTCCACAGTCACTCCTCCTGAAAATATCATCACACTCCCCCTGTAGATGTCTCCACACTCCCGCTGTAAATATCATCACAGCCCACTCCACCCGTAAATATCACCACGCACCTCCTGAAAAAATCATCACACTCTCCCCGAATATTATCACACTCCCCCTGTAAATATCACCACACTCAACCTTTAAATTTCACCACACTCCCCCTGCAAATATCACTGCACCCTCTCTGTAAATTTCATCACACTCCTCCTGTAATTATCACATTTCCCTTAAATATCACCACAATCCCCTTGTAAATATCATCACATTCCCCCTGTAAATGTCACCATGTTCCCCAATAAATATTGCCACATTTCCCTTGTAAATATCACCAAATTTAACCTTTAAATGTCACCACACTGCCCCTGCAAATATCACCAAACTTCCCCTGTAAATATCACCATTGCCCCGTAAATATCATCCCACTCCCCCCGTAATCACGACTTTCCCTGTAAATATCACCAGATTCCCCTTTAAATATCAGCACACTCCCCCATAAATATCAACACACTCCCCCTGTAAATTTCACTACACTCCTCCTGTAATCATCTTGTTTCCCTGTAAATTGCACCACAGTTCCCCTGCAAATATCAACACATTCCCCTTTAAGTATTGCTCCTGAGAATTAGGAAATATGCTTTGATGGTAGCAACCTACGGTTGGAAAAATGATCTAGTACGCCAAGAAAAGCCAAGAATTGTAGCTATCTGATGAACAGAAATCTAATGACCTCCTGGTTATCTTCCCAGTCCGTATGGAAAATAAGGCCTGTAGAACACAATCGATGGTGCAAGAATATTAATGAGCCAAAAATTTAAATCTTCAGAGGATGATATTTACACACAATGATTGTGAAAGAAACTAATTAGGTAAACACCCAGTGAGTTATTTTGCTTTTGGCTGATGTATCAAAGCTGCTACATTTATGTTCAACGCATCCTTTGCTCTTATCATAATTTCCAATGTTTAGAGATACAGCACTGAAACAGGCCCTTCGGCCCACCGAGTCTGTGCCGACCATCAACCACCCATTTATACTAATCCTACACTAATTCCATATTCCTACCTGTCCCCACATTTCCCTACCAATACTAGGGGCAATTTACAATGGCCAATTAACCTATCAACCAGCGAGTCTTTGGCATGTGGGAGGAAACCCACACAGAAACAGGGAGAACTTGCAAACTCCACACAGGCAGTACCCAGAATTGAACCCGGGTCGCTGGAGCTGTGAGGCTGCGGTGCTAACCACTGCGCCACTGTGCCGCCCTTATGTTATTCTACCGAGAACTTCTCAAGCAGAACACCAAGAATTCAGTTTACCATAGCGTTATTACAGATAATCAGCTATGAAAATATAAATTGTCGATAACGTTGATTTACTGATTCACTGATAAACATTCAGATCACCTTTCTATGCTTTGCCAGTTTTTTTTCACAATAGTCCTAAGTGCACTTAGATCTTTCTTTGTCCGATCTCCTGTAATGCACAATGAAGGCTGGCATTTCCTCTGTCCGTTCGTATCTACAGCAGATTTCAGGGGCATGTAAGGTTTGAATATTTATTTTCGCCACGATTGCATAGCTGCATCATATCATAGTCCGGTAGTAAAACTGTGTGTCACTTCACTCTACTGAAGGCTCGAAATTACTAATGGTTATATTAACAGTGGAAAACCTAATGAAAACAGTGCATATTAAAATAAAAGACAGGAAAAGAGCAGCTGGTCAATTGTGTTACTTTAACTCCGGTGTTAAACTGTTTATTTTAAATTGGCCAACACCTTCAATAGAACAACAGACAAAGGAATATCATACAGATATCTGAAGCATTTATTTGTTAACATCTCCAGTAGTGGCGTACGATGATCAATTATAACGAACTGAAAATGCAAGTTCAGATAATTCTGCACTCTTGATACTTATAACAGGGCAAAGGTCCATTGGAATTGAAATGCATTATTAGTGTAGGAGTCATTTGAATGATAAAGCGACTGTGCTGTAGCGTTAAACAGGGGAAAGCGAGCCAGCAGCCGTCTCACATCTCTGCCGATTGTTATTTGCATTGATTTCAATGGGATGTAAAATAGGCTTCCGATTCTCTTATCACCCATTTTACTCTATTGCACAAAGACAAGATCGACTCTGCTGATTTTGGTAGTTCATTAGGGAAGAGGTCCAGGTTCACAGCAGTTGTTGGTTCAAGGGAGATCATTATTTAAGCAGGCTACGATCTGATGGTTGACTGTCAGCAGATGTTTGAGTTGTTCCACTTGGGTCTTGTTTCCCAGGAAGCTAATCTTGAATGTTGTAGGACTCAGTGAACCACAGACGTCACTGCTGAAATGCCAGTGGAGAGCTCAGAATATATTTGCTTATACATTCATGGTTGAGTAGAGGTCTTAACGGTTTGAACTGTATTCAGTTTAAATGTGGTCGTTAAAAAGCACAATAGTAAAGGGCAAATATCCTGGAAGAATTAAAAATTTCGAAGGCAAGTGTTAATGGCAAAATACATAGAACATGAATCATTCTTTTCTTTTTCTTTCCTTTCTGCTAAAACCTAAACTTAGTCTCACCTGACCACTGCTTCTTCATTTATCTTGTCACATAGGTGGTTTCAATGATTAACTCCCCACCTGACTGCAGCAAGTGTATTTGTATTAGAGTTTAACCCTTAGAACCATAGAAAAGTTACGGCACAGAAGGAGGCCATTCAGCCCATCGTATCCACACCGGCTGAAAAAAACTAGCTGCCCTATCTAATCCCACCTTCCAGCACCTGGTCCATAGCCTTGCAGGTTACAGCATTTCAGATGCAGGTGCAGGCACTTTTTAAAAGAGTTGAAGGCTTCTGCCTCCACGACCGATCCGAGCAGTGAATTCCAGACACCCACCACCCTCTGGGTGAAAATGTTTTTCCTCCTGTCCCCTCTAATCTTTCTACCAATCACCTTAAATCTGTGCCTCCTGGTAACTGCCCTCTCCACTAGGGGAAACTGGTCCTTCCTGTCTACTCCATCTCGGCCCCTCATAATTTTGTACATCTCAATTAAGCCTCCTCTGTTCAAAGGAAAACAACCCTAGCCAATCCAATCTTTTCTCATAGCTGCAAATTTCAGGCTCTGGCAACATTCTGGTAAATCATCTCTGTACTCTCTCCAGAGCAATTATGTCCTTCCTGTAATGCAGTGACCAGAACTGTACGCAATACTCCAGCTGTGGCCTAACCAGTGTTTTATACAGTTCCAGCATTACA
Source organism: Heterodontus francisci (assembly GCF_036365525.1). Taxonomy (NCBI): domain Eukaryota; kingdom Metazoa; phylum Chordata; class Chondrichthyes; order Heterodontiformes; family Heterodontidae; genus Heterodontus; species Heterodontus francisci. The sequence continues at coordinate 22,050,523 of NC_090401.1, read as the reverse complement.
TCCTGCTTTTGTATTCTATACCTCGGCCAATAAAGGAAAGCATCCCATATGCCTTCTTCACCACTCTATCTACCTGTCCTGCCACCTTCAGGGACCTGTGGACATGCACTCCAAGGCCTCGCACTTCTTCTACCCATCTCAATATCCTCCTGTTTATTGTATATTGCCTTGCTTTGTTTGCTTTCCCCAAATGCATTATCTCAAACTGCTCCAGATTGAATTCCATTTGTCACTTTTCCACCCACTCAACCAAACCATTGATATTATTCTGGACTCTACAGCTATCCACCACACTATCAACTAATGGCCAATTTTTGTGACATCTGCAAATTTCCCAATCATGCCTCCCATATTTAAGTCTAAATCATTAATATATACCACAGACAGCAAGGGACCCAACACTGAGCCCTGTGGAACGTCACTGGAAACTGCCTTCCATTCGCAAAAACATCCATCGACCACTAAGCTTTGTTTCCTGTCACTGAGCAAATTTTGGATCCAACGTGCCACATTCCCCTAAATCCCATGGGCTTTCATTTTTCTGACCAGTCTGCCATGTGGGACTTTGTCAAATGCCTTACTAAAATCTATGTAGACCACATTCACTGCACTACCCTCATCAATTCTCCTTGTTACTTCCTCAAAAAATTCAATCCAGTTAGTAAGACATGACCTTCCCTTAACAAATACATGCTGACTATCCCTGATTAATCTGTGTCTTTCTCAGTGGCAGTTTATCCTGTCCCTCAGAATTGATTCTAATACTTTACCCACCACCAAACTCAGACTAACCGGCCACATCTTCTGCATCCATACATATGTTCCTTTGTACATCTCTGATAGGGCCTACCCTTTCCTTAGTTATCCTCTTGCTCTTAATGTACTGATAAAACAACTTTGGGTTTTCCTTGATTTTACCTACCAATAATTTTTCATGTCCTCTCTTTGCTTTCCTAATTTCCTTTTTTACTTCATCCCAGCACTTTTTATACTCCTCTAGGCTTTCTAAAGTATTAAGTTTTTTTGTGAACGTCATAAGCTTTCTTTTTCTGCTTTATCTTTCTCTGTATGCTTCTAGATAACCAGGGAGCTGTAGATTTGGCCGCACCACCTTTTATCTTTGTATGGATATGTCTACACTGTGCCTGTAGAATCTCACTTTTGAATGCCTCCCACTGGTTTGTCACTGATTTTCCTTCAAGTAGCTGTATCTAGTCTACATTCGCCATTTAAAACTTTTACTCCTGTTTTATCTTTGTCTTTTTCCTTGATAATGGAAATTATGGTATTTTATTTCTCAAAATAAACAGACAGCGACAGGTTTTGAAAACAGAAAGTCAATGGAGTATTGATCAATTCGCCTTATCCCGAAATTGTCGCAACCGCATCCATTCACACATTTGCCTGCACACACACACACACACACACAAGAGACAGATAGAGAAGAGAAAAGCAAAATAAAAACAGAAAGTGCTGGCAATACTCAGCAGTTCAGGCAGCATCTGTGAAAAGAGATGCAGAGGAAGGTGGCTTTAAGTGGGAGAAAGGTTACAATAAACCAGTTGAATTCTCTTGAGAATCAAGTTCTGGATGGATGTAGGCCTGACATAATTGTAGGTCTCCCTCTTGATTGGAGGTTATTTTGATGACGGTGGGTGACTTCTAGCTCTCACTGCTGTATCCTGTAGATGTTGGATTTTTCCAGCACAGCACTATGTTTCCTGGCTTGACTGGAACTCCAGCTACAAGTAGCTTCACCTGCTGGATCAGTCTCTCTCTCTCTCTCTAGCTGTCTTTTTTTCAGGTAAAACTGTATCACCCATCACCCCCTAGTAGGAGACATTCTCATCTCTTCCCCATGGTGATTGTACAATGGCCCAGGACATGGCTACTTCACACTTTTCAGAAGAAGACATTCAGTCTGGATTTTTTTTTTAGGATAAGTGTAAGATGGGTTTCATTGGCATCTTTTTGCTTTGAAGATTTGTCATTGGTCTTTGCCAGACAGTTTGAATGCACAAAAGGCCAATCTCCTTTTCTTCAGAAGCTATTTTGGACCATTGATAACTTTTAAAAATAAAGGTTCATTTTTTTAAAGATAAAATCTGTTTTTCATAACTCCTCAGAATTAGTCTATGATTGTTGTATCATCGCACTTTCAGTGTTCAAATGTGTGTGACATTGTCTTCTCAATATGTTTACACTTGGTGGTATCCCATATGTTGAGTCTTGGGCTAGTTTTGTAGAGAGTTCATTCATATATATATATATATATATATATATATATATATATATATATATAAAACTCCTAAAGTAAGGCTGCCCACAAATGTAAAATCTTTCATGTGCCAATGTAATTGGGCAATGTAATAGAATGTAATTGTTTTCCTTTTGGTCCATTAAAAATATTCCTTGATGTATGTAAAAATCATAAACTGCTGCAGTTTAAGTTCTGACAAAAGATCCCGACCTGAAACGTCAGCTCTTTCTCTGTCCACAGATTTATTTCCAGCACTTTCTGTCTTTATTTCAATTTTATTAACATAGCTAAAAATGGCTCTCATGAGAAATAAGCATTTTTAATAAATGTCTTTTTAAATAAATGTTTATTTCATCCAGTCCTCCACCTGTGAGCAGCCTGATTTAAATTCACTAAAAAGGACTTAAAAACTATGCTGAACGATTTAATACTTTCATTTGTGTCCACTAGTCAGTTTCTTAGTAAATAAAATGCTGTTTGATATGAAAAACTTTTAAAATGAGTCTACTAGTGTCAACGCACCGAAGAAAATGAGTTCAATTTGAAAAGACCTCCCCAACCACTGCAATTGATGGAATCTCGTAATTTTAACTGGGGGCTTGGCCAGTTTTCTGGGGCGGGGCCTGATTCAGGTGAATTGAATCTTGGAAAAAGTGTAAAAGATTGCAGGAAACATTAACGCACGTGGTTTTGGGCTTAACTCATGTGTATGTTTTACATTCCCTGATCTTTTGAACTTGTTAGACCAATCCTGCCTGACTTACACTGATGCAACTAATGGAAATAAGCAGAAAATTTATTCTGTGACTAAATCTTTAGGAGGTTTATTTTTGGCTGCAATAATAGCCCATATCTTTTGCATTGTTTTATTCTATTGAAGTTGTTTTAGTGTTCTTCAACATCTAAGATTAAAAGATAAAAGAATATATTTAAAAAACCTGTGACTTTTCTAATATTTGTCAGTTCCGAAGAAGGGACACTGAACCGAAACGTTAACTCTGCTTCTCTTTTCACAGATGCTGCCAGACCTGCTGAGTGGTTCCAGCATTTCTTGTTTTTATTTCAGATTTCCAGCATCCGCAGTATTTTGCTTTTATATTTAAAAAGGCTTCATTTAAAAATAAACTTTGCACACAGCAAAACACTTTACAGCCAATGAAGTACTTTTGAAGTGTAGTCACTGTTGCAATGCAGGACACTGCAGAGAATTGACAATTGTTAAAATTTATTTGTGGTATCCTCCTCAAATTAGAGGTACTTGTCGTAAACCTGGTGGGAATCAACCCTCTGTCCAGTCTGTACAAAACAAGATTTACAGAGGCAATCAGCAACTCCTGCTCACATACAAATTCTATCTTGCAGATTGCTTGACTCATGCCAGCTGGATATAATTCCTTACTTTAATTGCGGCCTTGATGTAGCACATATTGGTGTTGAGGGAACATCTCTAATTCGGCCATAATCAAACTGATATATCATTATATGTTCCTTGAAAGCGACCAAACATTTGCACATCATGAGAACTAAATGGTTCCCATAATTTTTATTATTTGCATCCATTTTTTGTAATCTTGCAATAGATTATGTACTTATATTGTTCCACAGAATTTCATTCCCCCTTAAAATTAATGTTAATCTCTATACAATTGTACCTACCTTATAACAGTGTGTTTTCTGTTACATTCAAGACTGCAAACCACTTCCCAAAGTTTGATAGTGGTATGTTTTATTGACAAATCATTTTTTTTTTGTTGCTGATTACATAAAACTGTACACAAAATATATGAGTAGCTTTTCAACTTAAGATCAGTTAGGATTTTTCAGACGGATATGAATTGAAATAGTGTTGGCCAGTATTAGTGATAGAAGTATTAATGTACATCTTGAAAAGAAGACTATGGGAACATAGTCGACTATTCAGCCTCTTAAGACTGCTCTGCCATTCAATTAGATCATTGCTGATCTCCAGCTACCCACTTTGGCTCCATAACTCTTAATATCCTTGCCTAACAAAAATCTAGCAATCAGATTGGCATTGAAATTGCTCTCTGTTTTATTTTAAGAAAATGTTTTAATACAAACAGGTTAACACCTCAGTTAAAATGACAGACAACAGACTTTTATGCACAAAAAGGATGCTGGAAATAATGAGCAGGTCAGGCAGCATCAGTGGTGAGAGAAACAGAGTGAATGTTTCAGGTCAATGAGCTTTTGTCAGAACTGGGAAATGTTACAGATATAATAGGTTTTAAGCAAATACAAAAGCAGGGAAAGGTGGGAAGGGGAGAAAAGAACAAAAGGGAAGATCTGTGTTATGGTGGAAGGCAGAGATTAAATGGCAAAAAGGATGATGGGACAAGGCAAAAGGAGATGGTACTGGGACAAATAAAGAAATGGCAGATGGATCTAGAGGAGGTGAAAATGGCAATGGCACAATTATTACCAGCATCTGCTGTCCAAAAAGATTAGAACAGCAGTTATGATCTAAAGGTGTTGGACTTGATGGTGAGTCTGGAAGGTTGCAACGCGTTTAATCAAAAGATGAGATACTTTTCTGCAAGCTTCTCTTGAGCTTCACTGGGACAGTGTAGGAGGCCGAGGAAAAAGAGGCCAGAATGGGAGTGGGGTGGAAAAGAAGAATGGCAAGCAACTGGAAGCTCAGGATCATGCTTGCAGACTGTCTGGTTGTGTCCATTCCAGTGACACTGCAGCATGAAATTTTAAGGCAATAACAGATAGTTTTATTCATGATCCACTTTGCACTTGTTGAATCAATTGAGTTCCATTAAATTTGCTGGTGATTGACGATAATGGTTGGCATTCCCAAAATAATATTGCACAGCTGCTGTTCCAACTGGAGGTAACATATTAATTATCACAGTCTAAATTAGAGACCTGCCAGTGGTGGCAGTGAGCTATTGCTACTCTTATGTAACTGGCACTTATGAATTATGATGTTTTGTAAAAGTGAAAGAATATTTGGAACTTGCATTCACCAGTGGTTATCTTTAAGGATTGACCAGTCCCTTGATTGGCTGAAAAAAAAAGTTTAGCTTTGGTATAATCATCCTCTTCTTCTAAAAAATAAAAACAAGGCATCTTCTTCATTCCACTGCTTGTTGTTGTCAAGGCTTATTGATTAATTCAGTCTTTGTAACTGATGAGGCTTATTAATTAATTCAGTGGTAATTGATGAAGCTCGTTGTATAATTCTCATGGCTTGTTAAAGAACTGTTTGTAATTGGCAAGATTTGTTTCGTGTTTTGGAATTCTGCGCTTGTAATTGACAAACTTTGCTGAGCTTGTAATGTCCAGTTCCTGGGATTTTATTTCTTAAAGTCAGGGCCATTTTCTCCAGAAGCAGTGGTTAAACTGTATGTCCATATTATAATCAGCTGTAGTCGAAAAGAGTACATGGGACAGTAACATGCTAATTAGCTGTCTAGTTAGTAAAATCAGACAGTTGTAATGTAATACTCCAAGCATATGAATAATTTCTCACATGAATAAAAGTTTTATTTATTTTTTAGATTGAAGGCATAAAGTACAAAAATAAACAATTCAGCATTATAAACAGTGGATGATTTCCAATCCAACATGCATAATGCAACATCAGGAAGAACTATAGACTATAAATATGCTAAAGAGGCAGGTAGGATATGTAATTGTTCTTGTCCAGTACTGATTGCTACTGAATGTATAGTTATTACTGAAACTATGTTCATACAACCCATATGCGTATATAAAGAATGACAGACAAGAAAAGGCCCACTTGTCCATCCAGTCTGTCACACACAACTGTGATGCCTTATGCATTACAATATATACCAACACCCGCACCATCCCCACCAGCTGCCCCGTCCCCCACTCCCCACACCCCACCTTGGCAAACAAAGCTATGCAAACTTTTGGAAAAGGCAAAAAAACCAGACAAAAACCCAGACCAATTAAAGGAAAACAATCTGGAAAATTTCTCTCCAAACCCTCCTTAGGTGATTCAAACTAGTCCAGGAGATCATGCAGGCCCTGCTAATTCCCTGCAGTACCTACTTATTGCAAGAGGTGATGTCCGCCCCAGCCAGAAACAGGACCAGCGAATTGGTGTCCACCACATGAGTCAACAGCCTCTTCCAGATGTTCGCTATTCTCTACAAAAAGAAGCAGTTCCTGACATTTAACTTACTTCGGACCTTACAAAACTTGAGATTTTGACCCCTGGTCTTTCCTAAGGTATTTAGTTGAAACAAACACAAACACAATCTATTTCCTTCATCATCTGATAAACTTCAACCAAAACACCCCGAAGTCTACGTTTTTCTAATATATACACATTATGGCTCTTTGAGATTATCCTGATAACTAAGATGCTTCAAACTGTGCATTAATCTTCTGATCCTCCTCCACACCTTTATCAATATCACCCACATTCTCAGGAGACCAAAAACTGAGCATAGCATTTTAATCATTTGGGGAGATTTTATGATGGCTCGGTGCACCACTGTGGAAGCTCTCCATCTCACTTGAGCGGATATTGTTAATTGGTGGATAGAGAGTCCCCAAATTATGGTCATGCACGGTCACATGCTAGTTCTTAAATTCAAATTCTCTTCCCCCGTCTGAAAACTTGATCAGTTTACATTGGGTTTCTGAATCCGTGTCATTTAATGTAGATTAAGAACAGTTGGAGCCTCAGCACCAATCCCTGGGAACTCTGACGTAATTTCTCGAACAAGTTGTAGCATACGAACACACGAATTAAAAGCAGGAGTAGGCCACTCAGCCCCTCGAGCCTGCTCCGCCATTCAAGAAGATCATGGTGGATCTGATTGTAACCTCAACTCCACATTCCCGCCTACCCCTGATATCCTTTCACCCCATTGCTTATCAAGAATCTATCTACCTCTACCTTCCACTGCTTTTTGAGGAAGAGAGTTCCAAAGACTCATGAAGCTCTGAGAGAAAAAAATTTGTCCTTATTTCTGTCTTAATTGGGCAACCCCTTATTTTCAATAGTGCCCCCTAGTTCTAGATTCTCTTTCTACATCCATCCTGTCAAGACACCTCAGGATCTTATATGTTTCAATCAAGTCACCTCTTACTCTTCTAAACTCCAGTGGATACCAGCCTAGCCTGCCCAACCCTTCCTCATGAGACAACCTGACCATTCCAGGTATTAATCGAATAAACTGTCTCTGAACTGCTTCCAATGCATTTACAGCCTTCCTGAAATAAGGAGACCAATACTGTGCACAGTACTTCAGATGTGGTCTCACCAATGCCCTATATAACTGAAGCAAAGCCTCCCTACTTTTGCATTCAACTCCTCTCACAATAAACAATAACATTCTATCAGCTTTCCTAATTACTTGCTAATTACACCCAGATCCCTCTGCATCTCAAAGCTCTGCAATTTCTCACCACTTAGATAATATGCTTCTTTTTTATTCTTCCTGCAAAAATGGACAATTTCACATTTCCCCATAATATACTCCATTTGCCAGATATTTGCCCACTCACTTAACTTATTGTCATGGTCTTGTAGTTTTTTTTTAGGGATATGCGGTTTGCCTTTAAGGTTTGCAGAAGATCAGTATTGCTTTAAGAACCAGCAAGCCTCAGGAGTTATAGAAAGGTGTTTTTTGGTTGCCATTGGAAACAGCCATTTGCAGACTGCGATTCAAAGGATGCATTCTCGTTATGATAGATACAGCCACTGGGAGTGAGTAGCAAGCGATACATTTGTTACAATTCAATTTTGAACTGGCTTTTAGTCGAAGACAGTTTGTTCTAACAGAACACATAGAAAGAGGGCACAGACAGCTGTGGTGCTTAGCACACCTGAAAAGAGCTCTCAACCATTTAAACTGAAAGAATAAGATTTTAGTCTGTTTATTATTATCTATCAAAATTCTAAAAAAAAATCAAACCAAAACGGAGATCTCTGGTAATTTAAATTGAAGAAAGGGAAGCTAGACTGTGACAAACTTTTATCCCTCAAAAACTCTGAAGTCAGCTTGATTCTATAAAAATGTTTGCAAGTCGTTAATTGTTGAAAGTCGCTGGAAAAGGAAAGCATCACCTACTGCTGAAGTTAGACTATGGACTGTTCGACTGTGGAAGAACCTTTTTCCCCACATCGGATGGCTGTGAGGACTTCAAGCAGCATTCTGTGAGGACTTCAAGCAACGTTCTGTGAGGACTTCAAGCAACGTTCTGTGAGGACTTCAAGCAGCTTTGGATGGTAACATTTGCAAGGATTCTTTTTTTTCTATTTTAAATGTTGTTTATATCTTCATGGTGTTGAAGAATTTAGTTCTTCTAATTAAAGAGTTAATTAGTTGATTTAAAGACACCTAGTTTGGTTAGCCGCATTCGGGGGTTAATAGATGGTACAATTTGGCTGGGTCTTTCTTTAATTTGGAAAGTTTTAAATGATATGTTAGGCGATCTGTGCAGTGACGGAATTGAATTATCAGTGTGTCTCTCCCACCACAATCAGAATCGTATATTTTAATTGGAGGCTTTGACTGGAGAGGTCGGTCATAACATATTTATTGGGGGCTCGTCCTGGGATTTGAATAACATATTAATTGGGGGCTCACTCAAGATTTGAATCACATATTAATTGGGTTTCTGGATTTGAATTATATCTTAATTGGGAGTTCGCTCACAGTTGAATCATATTTAATTCAGTGGCTTGCATCTGGGATCAGAATCAGACTAATCTGGAGGGCTCACATTTGGAATCATAGTAATTACTTGTCTCTGGGATAACATATTTAAATTGGGGTCTTCTGTTTGGCATCAGATTAATTGCTCTTGAGTCTGGGATCTTATCAATTGGAAACTTGATTGTTGGGATCTAAATCTGACGCCAATTGCAAAGAAATTAAAAGAACCAGGTCTCTTGTATAATAAGGTACAGTCTATACCATTGTTATGGGATTAATGGTTGTCGCAGAGTTTTTGGGAAAGCAGAATGTTTCCCTGAGTGACTTGACAAAAGAATTGGCAGTGAAATTGGGGTTGGAATTGAAATCAGGCGCCAAAAAAAAGCAGAAATAATTGACACAATAGCCGAACATCTGGAATTAGTAGAAGAGGAGGATGTTGATGATGATGATGATAATACAGATGACGGGCAATACGAGGAACAAGAAAGGGAATATGAGAGACATGAAGGTAATAGGTCCGAGACTGATGCGGTGGAATTGGCTAGGATTCAGTTAGAAATGAAAAAAACTGGAGCGTCAGCGGGAAAAAGAAACAAAAAAACTTGAGGCAGAGAAAGAATTAAGAAAACTTGAATTGGAAAAAGACGAAAGAGAGAAAGAGAGAGCATTTCGGAAAGTGAAAGAGAAGAAAGGGAATTTAAGTCAAAAGAGATGGAACTAAGACAAAAGGGTAGTCTTAATTCTAGGGAAAATTCGGGTCAGGAAGAATCTGAATTTAGATCAGGACCCAACGAGAAGTTGTTTAAATTTATACAGGCTCTTCCTAAGTTCGAGGAAAGGGACGTAGAGGCATTTGTCATATCTTTTGAAAAAATAGCCCAACAGATGAAATGGCTGAAAGAAAGCTGGACATTGCTCATGCAGGGCAGGCTGGTAGGCAGAGCTCATGAAGTTTATGCCAAGCTTTCTGAAGAGGCTTCTGCAGATTATGAGATGGCAAAAAAGGCTATTCTCTTTGCTTATGAGTTAGTCCCTGAAGCTTACCGTCAGAAGTTTAAGAACTTATGGAGATTGACTAGGCAGACATATTTAGAATTTGAAAGCGTGAAGTAAATGAATTTTGACCGTTGGATTTGGGCATTAAAGATAGAAACCACATATGTGAACCTTCGAGAATTAATTCTCTTACAAGAGTTTAAAAACTCCATTCCTTCAGTAGTGAGAACTCATATAGATAACCTGAAAGTTTTGAAAGCTAGGCAAGCAGCAGAGATTGCTGATGATTTTGAGCTTGTGAATAAGCCAACCTATTTTGTCCGTCACCCCCATAAAACCGAGAAGGATAGGAAGTGGGAGAGTGAAAAGAAGGCAGGTAGCCGGGGACAAGAAGGAACAGCTGGGATTGCCCCAGAATCACCTCTTCAGGTCAGAAAGGAAGGTGCTGGGGGTAGAAGTGAGGTTTGCAAGCCCAAGTGTTATCATTGCAACAAAACGTGTCATCTTCGTTCAGAGTGCTGGAAATTGCAAGGTAAATCCATAGGACTTGTTGGGGTACGCAAGGTTAGTGCAGAAGAAAAGACTCTGACTGGGAGTATAGCAGACCAGGCTATAGCTTTAATAACAGCTGTGAATGTGAAACCCCAGATACTAAAATTATGAGGAGTGTAGAGGTTAAGAATAAAGTACCTGAGAGTTATAATGATTTTTTGTCAAAGGGGAGAGTAACTCCGTATCCTGTAAGTGAGGCAGGAAAACCTATCATTATACTCAGAGACACAGGAGCAACCCAAACACTCTTGCTGGGGAAAGATATGAAGTTTCCACCAGAGAGCGCCTTGAACGCTAAAGTTTTAGGAAATGGAATTGGCGGGCTGTATATACCCGTACCTCTGTATAAAGTAAGCCTAGAGAGTGACTTAATATCTGGGATAGTAACTGTAGGTGTTGTCCACAGTTTACCAGTAAAGGGAATTGATCTACTCCTAGGAAATGATTTGGCAGAATCAAAAATATCAGTTTGTCCTATGGTTACAGAGGAACCATGTGAAATTAAGGAAACGGAGCAATTACAGGAAGAAGTTCTGAGAATATTTCCTGCAGAATTACCTGAGGAATGGCTAAACAGGATTCATTGTCGGAGGTAAAAGGGGCACCACAAATAGATAATCAGGCATCTGAAACCTTATTTGGGGATTTAGATAATCCAAATGAGATGTTTAACAGATCATCTATCATTGCAGCACAGCAAGCTGATCCTACCAAACTGTACAGATGGCTCTGTCAGAAGCTGAGGTGAAAGGAATTCCGGAAGGCTATTATATGGCAAACGGGGTTTTGAGGAGGAAATGGAGACCGTCTCATAGACCTACCGATGAAGACTGGACCATTGTTGAACAGATAGTGTTACCACCTAAATATCAACAAGGATTATTAAGGATAGCACATGACATTCCTTTTTCAGGACATAGGGGAATTCGGAAGACCAAATCACACATAAGCAAACATTATTCCTGGCCAGGTCTTACAAAAGATGTAAGACAATTTTGTAGGGCATGCCACACCTGACAAACAGTGGGAAAACCACAACCTACCATAAAACCAGAGGATGAGGTATTAGTGTTGTTACCATCACAGGGAGAACCAGTGAAAGCACAGTTCAGTGGCCCATATAGAGTGATCAAAAGAGTAGATAAGGTAGATTACTTGATTGACACCCCTGATCGCCTGATGAAGAACCTGTTGTGTCACATTAATTTGCTCAAACCATATTACCACAGGGAGGAGGAGAAGCCAGTACAGGGGTGTTAGGTAATTGGGACTGTGGAGAAGGAAAAGGATGGTGAAGATGAGGCAGAGTAGGCCTAGGAAATTCTCAGATTGAACCTCCAACTATCCCATTCGTGAATGCAGAATGGATAGGAAAATTAAACAATAGGCTTTTACACTTAGAGGCAAAACAGCGTGAAGTCCTAACCAGAGTTTTCACAATGTTTCAAAAAGTTTGTAGGGATAAGCCAGGATGTACAACCTGAGCCACACAGGATGTGGGTATAGGGGGAGCCATTCCTTTAGAAAAACATCCTAGTTGTTCAGGTCCAGACAGACAGGCCCAAGTGGAAGCAGAGGTACAATGCATGCTGAAGGGCAGCTTAGATGAACCTAGTCAGGACAGCTGGAATTCGCAGATGGTCTTGATGATTAAACCTGGTGGGACGGCTCAAACTTGCATAGACTCTAGAAAATTTATTGTGGTAAAAAAAGGCAGACTCCTGCCCAAATTCTCATTTAAAGGACTGTAAGGACAGAGTGGGCAACACAATGTGTCTTAAAGTGACAGATATGTTCCTTTGACACCCCAGGGTAAGAAAAAATATCAGCTTCTGTTACACCGGACAGGGTTTTCCAGTGTCAAGTGATGCCAAATAGATTAAGGGGTACTCGAGTAACTTCTCAGAGAATAGTGAACCCAATTGTTGTCAGTGCTCCTAGCTGTGCAGCTCACCTGGCTGAGGTGATGGACAATAGGGACACTTGGAAGGAAAACACAAAACAATTGGAAGACTATGCTCGGAAATTTAAAATGGGTTAATTGGAACAACCTTTTGAAAATTTAAAGCCAAAATTTTCTGGTGTAACTTGTTGCTGTAGTCTAAACATTTTTTGTTCGAAATGTGTATATCTATAAATATGTGAAAAAAAGTTAGCATTTTTTTCAATTTGTATTTTTTTTTACCCATTGTAATGAAACGCATTTCACGAATGGCGTTTCATTCCGCTAGGGGCGGAGGTATCATGGTCCTGTAATTTTTTTTTTCTGGGATATGTGGTTTGCCTTTAAGGTTGAGGATCAGTGTTGCTTTAAAAACCAGCAAGCCTCAGGAGTTATAGAAAGGTGTATTTTCAGATGTCATTGGAAACAGCCATTTGGAGACTGCAATTCAAAGGGTGCATTCTCGTTACCATAGATATAGCCACTGGGAGTGTGTAGTAAGTCATACATTTGTGACAATTTAATTTTGAACTGGCTTTTAGTTGAAGACGGTTTGTTCTAACAGAACGCACAGACAGAGGACACAGACAGCTGTGCTGTTTAGCACACCTGAAAAAGAGCTCTCAACCATTTCAACTGAAGGAATAGGATTTTAGTCTGTTTATTATTATCTCTCAAAATTCTAAAACAAAAAGTCAAGCCTAAACAGAGATCTCTGGTAATTTAGATTGAAGAAAGGGAAGTTAGACTGTGACAATCTTTTATCCCTCAAAAGCTCTGAAGTCAGCTTGATTCTATTGAAAGTGTTTGCAAGTCGTTAATTGTTGAAAGTCGCTGGAGAAGGAAAACATCACCTACTGCTGAAGTTAGACTGCGGACTATTCAAGAACCTTTTTTCCCATATCGGACAGCATTCTGTGAGGACTTTTTTTTTTAAAGAGTTACAGCACTGAAACAGGCCCTTCGGCCCACCGAGTCTGTGCCGACCATCAACCACCCATTTACACTAATCCTACATTAATCCCATTACCCTCTCACATCCCCACCTTCCCTCAATTCCCCTACCTATACTAGGGGCAATTTATAATGGCCAATTTACCTATCAACCTGCAAGTCTTTGGCTGTGGGAGGAAACCGGAGCACCCTGCAAAAACCCACGCAGTCACAAACTCCGCACAGGCAGTACCCAGAATCGAACCCGGGTCGCTGGAGCTGTGAGGCTATGGTGCTAACCACTGCGCCACTGTGCCGCAAGTAACATTGGACTGTAAATTTGCATGGACTCTAATTTTTTCTCTTTTAAATGTTGTTTATATCTTCATAGTGTTTAAGAATTTAGTTCTTCTAATTGAAGAGTTAATTTGTTGATATAAAGACATCTGGTTTGGTTAGCCTCATTCAGGAGGTTAATAGATAGTACAATTTGGCTGAGTCTTTCTTTAATTTGGAAAGTTTTAAATGATATGTTAGGCGATCTGTGGAGCGACGGGATTGTATTATCAGTGTGTCTCTCCCACCACAGTCAGAATCGTATATTTTGATTGGGGGCTTTGACTGGAGCACTATCTATATCCCTTTATAGCTTCCTTATATCCTCTTCACCACTTAAGTTCCTACCTATCATTGTGCCATCAGCAAATTTAGCAACCATACCTTCGGTCCCTTCATCCAAGTCATTTATATAAATTGTAAGAAATTGAGGCCCCAGCACTGATCCCTGTGTCAGACCACTTGTTACATCTTGCCAACCAGAAATTGAAGTATTTATGCCTACTCTCTGCTTACTGTAAAATAGCCTATCTTCTATCCATGCCAATATGTTACCCCCTACACCATGAGCTTTTATTTTCTGCAATAACCTTTAATGTGGTACCTTATCAAATGCCTTCTAGAAATCTAAGTACAGTACATCCACCGGTTCCCCTTCATCCACAGCACATGTTAATTCTTCAAAGAACTCCAATAATTGGTTAATCATGATTTACCTTTCACATGACCATGTTGACTCTGCCTGATTGCCTTGAATCTAAGTGCCCTGCTGTAACATCTTTAATAATAGCTCCTAACTTTTCCCGATAACAGGTATTAAGCTAACTGTCCTGTAGTTTCCTGCTTTCTGTCTCCCTTTCTTTTTGAATCTAATGGAACCTTCCCCGAATCTAGTGAATTTTGGAAAATTAAAACTAACTCATCGACTATCTCTCTAGCAACTTCTTTTCAGTCTCTCGGATGAAGTCCCTCAGGACCCAGGGACTTGTCAGCCTGCAGCTCCAACAATTTGCTCAGCACCACTTCCCTGGTGTTTGTAATTTTCTTGAGTTCCTCCCTCCCTTCCATTTCCAGAATTATAGCTATTACCGGATGTTTCTTGTATCCTCTATGGTGAAGACCAATGCAAAATACCTGTTCAATTAATCTGCCATCTCCTTATTTTCCCTTATTAATTCCCCAAACTCACTTTCTTTAGAACCAACACTCACTTTTTAAAATCTTTTCTTTTTAAAATATCTATAGAAACTCTTTTCTTTAGCCAATTTCATCCACATCCGGGAATTCTGATGGTTATCACAGGGAACTTTATTTAAAAATTTTTGGAAATCTAAATGCATCATGTCACATTGTTATTTCACTGTCCACCTAGGAAATAACATCCTCAGAAATGTCACAGAGGCTGGCAAGACAGGGGATTCCTAGAACCATGTTTCCTATTATTTATTAGATTATTCTCATACAGAATGTTCTTAAGTTTGCTTCTCATGGTTAATTCCATCATCGAGCAAGGAAGGAAAGAAATTACAAGCATTTATAAACATCAAAACATCAAGATGTAACAAGGCACTTCAGAGACAATGAAGAACTTTTTGAAGTGCAGTCACTGTTGTAACGTAGGAAATGAGGCAGACAATTTGTGCACAGCAAGCTCCCACAAACATCAACATGATTATGACCAGATAATCTGTTTTACTGATTTTGATTGAGGGATAAATATTGTTCAGGGCACCAGCAGGGGTGGGGGGGGGGGCGGTGGGGGGGGGGGGGAGGGGAGCTCCATTTTTCTTCTTCACTGTCTCTACATCATCAGACTGCTTTTCCGACATTCAGTACTGGATGAGCAGAAATTTCCTCCAATGAAATATTGGGAAGACAGAAGCTATTTTCTTTGAGTTCCACCTCAAACTCTGCATCCGCGTCACTGACTCTATCCCTCTCCCGAGCTACTGTCTGAGGCTGAACCAGTGTGTTTGCAACCTTGGTGTCATAGTTGACTCTGAGATCAGACTCCGACCAGGTATCTGCACCATCACGAAGACCATCTATTTCAACTTCTGTAGCATTGTCTGACTCTGCCCGTACCTCAACTCAACTGCTGCTGAAACACTCATCCATGCCTTTGTTAACTTTAGACTTGACTAGTCCAACACACTCCTGGGGAATCTCCCACCTTCTACTCTCTATAAACTTGAGATCATCCAAAATCCTAACTCGGACCAAGTCCCATTTGCCCAACACCCATGCTTGCTGATCTACATTGGCCTCCAGTTAAGCAACACCTCAATTTTAAAATTCTCATCTTTGTTTTCAAATCCCTCCATGGCCTCACCCTTCCCTATCTCCCAAATCTCTTCTGCCCCACAACCCACTGCTCAGATAATTCTGGCCTTCAGCTGCTAAAACCCTAAGATTTGGAATTCCCTCCCTAAACCTCTCCATCTCTCTACCTTACTTTCCACTTTTAAGACACTCTTTAAAAGCTACCTTGATGACTTCTGTCTTAATATCTCCTTAGGTGGCTCAGTGTCATATTTTGTTTTCTAATACACCTGTAAATTGCCTTGGGATGTTTTATTATGGTAAAGGCACGATATAAATGCAGGTTGTTGTTGTTCAAAATAGTGCCATGGGATCTTTTCTGTCTACCAGAGAGGGCAGATGGGATTTCAGTTTAGCCTCTCATTCAAAAGTTGGTGCCTTCACAGTGTAGCACTCCGAAGTAGCACTGGAGTAGAGAAAGGTTCTATTTCCAGAAACTTGATCAATCCAAAGGTGTAATGATGTAACTCTGTAAGTGAATGCATTTTGAGTGGTTAAAATCAGGCCCATCAATATTTCAGTTTGAATATTGGAATTCATCAGAGTACCATTGATCACTATACAATATTACAATTAGTTAACTGTTTGGACCCAGTTGAAAGAAAACTGCAATTTTTTTTATTCTTTCATGGGATGTGGGCATCGCTGGCTAGGATAGCATTTATTGCCCATCCCTAATTGCCTTTGAGAAGGTGGTGGTGAGGCACCTTCTTGAATTGCTGCAGTCCATGTGGTGTAGGTACACCCACAATGCTTTTAGGAAGGGAGTTCCAGGATTTTGAACCAACGACAGTGAAGGAACACGATATAGTTCCAAGTCAGGATGGTGTGTGGCTTGGGGGGGAACTTGCAGGTGGTGGTGTTCCCATGCATCTGCTGCCCTTGTCCTTCTAGGTGATAGAGGTCGCAGGTTTGGAAGGTGCTGTTGAAGGAGCCTTGGTGAGCTGCTGCAGTGCATTTTGAAGATGGGATACATTGTTGCCACTGTGCATTTGTGGTGGAGGGAGTGAATGTTCAAGGTGGTGTATGGGATGCCAATCAAGCGGGCTGCTTCGTTCTGCATAGTGTTGAGCTTCTTGAGTTTTGTTGGAGCTGTGCTCATCCAAGCAAGTGGAGAGTATTCCATCACACTCTTGACTTGTGCCTTGTAGATGGTGGACAGGCATTGGAGAGACAGGAGATAAGTAATTCACCACAGAATTCCCAGTCTCTGAACTGCTCTTGTAGCCACAGTACTTATATGGCTGGTCCAGTTCAGTTTCTGGTCAATAGTGAACACCAGGATGTTGATAGTGGGGGATTCAGCATGGTACTGTCATTGAATGTCAAAGGGAGATGGTTGGATTCTCTCTTGTTGGAGATCGTCATTGCCTGGAACTTGTGGTGCGAATGTTACTTGTCACTTATCAGCCCAAGCCTGGATGTTGTCCAGCTCTTGCTGCATATGGACACAGGCAGCTTCAGTATCTGAGGAGTCATGAATGGTACTGAATATTGTGCAATCATCAGTGAACATCCCCACTTCTGATCTTATGATGGAGGGAAGATCATTAATGAAGCAGCTGAAGATGGTTGGGCCCATGACACTACCCTGAGGAACTCCTGTAATGATGTCCTGCGACTGAGATGATTGACCGCCAACAACCACAATCATCTTCCTTTGTGCTAAGTATGACTCCAACCAATGGAGAGCTTTTCCCCTGATTCCCATTGACTCCAGTTTTGCTAGGGCTCCTTGATGCCATACTCGGTCAAATGCTGCTTTGATGTAAAGGGCAGGATCTCTCACCTCACCTCTTGAGTTCAGTTCTTTTGTTCATGTTTGGACTAAGGCTGTACTGAGGTCAGGAGTTGAGTGGCCCTGGCGGAACCCAAACTGAGTGTCAGTGAGCAGGTTATCGCTGTGTAAGTACCACCTGATACCACTTTCGATGACACCTTCCATCACTTTACTGATGATTGAGAATAGACTAATGGGGCGGTAATTGGCTGGGTTGATTTTGTCCTGCTTTTTGCGTACAGGACATACCTGGGCAATTTTCCACATTGTCAGGTAGATGCCAGTGTCGTATCTGTATTGGAACAGCTTGGCTAGGGGAACAGCAAGTTCCGGAGCACAAGTCTTCAATATTATTGCCAGAATGTTGTCAGGGCCTATAGCTTTGCAGTACCCAATGCCTTCAGCCATTTCTTGATATCACGTGGAGTAAAACGAATTGTCTAAAGACTGTCATCTGTGATGCTGGGGACCTCAGGAGGAGGCAGAGATGGAACATCCACTCGGCACTTCTGGCTGAAGATGGTTACAAATACTTCAGCTTTGTTTTTTGCACTGATGTGCTGGGCTCCCCCATTATTGAGGATACAGATATTTATGGAGCCTCCTGCTCCTGTTTCTTGTTTAATTGTCCACCACCATTGATGACTGGATATGGCAGGACTGCAGAACTTAGATCTGATCCATTGGCTATGGGATTGCTTAGCTCTATCTATCGCATGCTGCTTCCACTGTTTGGCTTGCATGTAGTTCTGTGTTGTAGCTTCACCAGGTTGACACCTCCTTTCAAGGTATGCCTGGTATTGCTCCTGGCATGCCCTCCTGCTCTCTTCAGGGTTGATGATTTGGCTTGATGGTTCTGGTAGAGTGGGGGATATGCCGGGCCACGAGGTTACAGATTGTGGCTGAATACATTTCTACTGCTGCTGATGGCCCACAGCGCCTCATGGATGCACAGATATGAGTTGTTAGATCTGTTCGAAATCTATTCCATTTAGCATGGTGGTAGTGCCACACAACACGATGGAGGGTAGCCTCACGTGCCTTTGTCTCCAAAAGGACTGTGCGGTAGTCACTCCTACCAATACTGTCATGGACAAATGTATCTGTGACAAGTAGATTGGTGAAGATGAGGTCAAGCAGGTTTCTCCCTCTTGTTGGCTCTCTCACCACCTGCCTCAGACCAAGTCTAGTATCTATGTCCATTACGAATTGGCCAGCTCGGTCAGCCGTGCTGCTACCAAGCCACTCTTGGTGATGGACATTGAGGTCCCCCACCCAGAGTATATTCTGTGCCCTTGTCACCCTCAGTGCTTCTTCCAAGTGGTGTTCAACATGGAGGAGCACTGATTCATCAGCTGAGGGAGGGCGGTAATCAGTAGGAGGTTACCTTGCCCATGTTTGACCTGATATCATGAGACCTCATGGGGTCTGAAGTCAATGTTGAGGAGTCCCAGAACAACTCCCTCCCACTGTATACCACTGTGCCACTACCTCTGGTAGGTTGGTGTTTTTGGCACAAGCTCCCAGATGTTAGTAAGGAGAACTTTGCAGGGTCGACAGGGCTGGGTGTGCCATTATCATTTCCGGTGCCTCGGGTGGTCCATCTGGTTTCATTTCTTATAGACTTTTCTCTCACAGTTTGGTACAACTGAGGGCTTGCTGGGCCATTTCAGAGGGCATTTAAAAGTCAATCACATTGCTGTGGGTCTGGAGTCACATCTAGGCCAGACCAGGTAAGGATGGCAGATTTCCTTCCCTAAAGGACGTTAGTGAACCAGATGGGTTTTTACAACAATCAATTCATGGTCATCATTACTAAGACTAGCTTTCTTTTTAAATTCCAGATTTATTAATTGAATTTAAATTCTACTAGCTGCCATGGTGGGATTTGAACCTATGTCCCCAGAGCATTAGCTTGGGCCTCTGGATTGCTAGTCTAGTGACATTACCACTATGCCTCTGCCTCCCTCTGCTAAACGCTGCTGGATGTAAAAAGAAAGTTGGCCCCCTACATCCAGATTGTTCATTCTCTTTCAATACTGGAATGTTAGGAACCATAAGAATAATTTGATAAGGTGCCACATCAAAGGTTATTGTGGAAAATAAAAACTCATGATGTAGGGGGTAACATATTGGCATGGATAGAAGATTGGCTAGCTAACAGGAAACAGAAACTAGGCATAAATGGGTCATTTTCTGGTTGGCAAGATGTAATGAATGGTGTGACACAGGGATCTGTGCTGGGGCCTTAACTTTTTACAATTTATATAAATGACTTAGATGAAAGGACTGATGGTATGGTTGCTAAATTTGCTGATGACACAAAGATAGGTAGGAAAGTAACTTGTGAAGAGGACATAACAGGGCTACAAAGGGATTGAGATAGGTTAAGTGAGTTGGCAAAGACCTGGAAAATGCAGTATAATGTGGGAAAGTGTGAAATTGTCCACTTTGGTAGGATGAATAAAAAAAGAAGCATATCATCGAAATGGTGAGAAGATTGCAGAGCACTGAGAGGCAGAGGGACCTGGGTGTCCTAATTCATGAATCGCAAAAGGTTAGTATGCAGGGACATCACATAATTAGGAAAGCTAATAGAATGTTATCTTTTATCTTGAGGGGAATTGAATACAAAAGTGGGGAGGTTATGCTTCAGCTATACAGGGCATTGGTGAGACCACTCTGGAGTACTGGTCTACTTATTTAAGGAAGGTTGTAAGTGCGTTGGAGGCAGTTTAGAGAAGGTTTACTGGACTAATACCTGGAATGGGCGGGCTCTCTTACGAGGAAAGACTGGACAGGCTAGGCTTGTATCTGCTGGAACTTAGAAAAATAAGAGGCGACTCGATAGAAACATATCAGATCCTGAGGGGTCCTGACGGGGTGGATGTGGAAATAATGTTTCCCCTTGTGGGAGAATCATGAACTAGGGGTCACTGTTTAAAAATAAGGGGTCGCCCATTTAAGACAGAGATGAGGAGAATTTTTTTCTCTCAGAGAATCGTGAGTCTTTGAAACGCTCTTCCTCAAAAGGCAGTGGAAACAGAGTCTTTGAATATTTTACGACAGAGGTAGATAGAGATTTGATAAGCAAGGGGATGGAAGGTTTTTTGGGGGTTGTTGGAAATGTGGAGTGATCAGTTCAGCAATGAACTGATTGAATGGAAGAGCAGACTCGAGCGGCCAAGTGGCCTATTCATAGAGTCATAGAGCTTTACAGCACAGAAATAGGCCCTTCGGCCCAGCGTGCCTGCGCCGACCATCAAGCACGCGTCCAAACTAATGCCATTTTCCCGCACTTGGCCCATAGCCTTGTATGCTATGGCGTTTCAAGTGCTCATCTAAATACGTCTTAAATGTTGTGAGTTTTCCTGCCTCTACCACCCTCAGGCAGTGTGCTCAGATTCCAACCACCCTCTGGGTGGAAAAATGTTTCCTCAACTCCCTTCTAAGCCTCCTGCCCCTTACCTTAAATCTATGCCCCCTGGTTATTGACCCCTCTGCTAAGGGAAAAAGTTTCTTCCTATCTATCCAACCAATGCCCCTCATAATTTTGTATACCTCAACAAGGATGTTGGTCCCATTCCGGTTCAGGTGCAACCCGTCCATCTTATACAGATCTCACCTTCACCAGAAACAGGCCCATTGATCCAGGAAACTAAAGCCCTCCCTCCTGCACCATCTCTTCAACCATGTATTCATCCGCTCTAACCTCCTATTCATATACTCACTAGCCTGTGGCACTGGAAGAAACCCAGAGATTACAAGCTTTGAGGTCCTACTTTTTAATCTGCTACCTAGCTCCATAAATTCTTTTGTAGGACCTCATCCCTCTTTCTTCCTATGTCTTTGGTACCAATGTGGACCACGACCTCCAGCTGCGCACCCTCACCCTCAAGAATACTCTGTAACCACTCGGTGATATCCCTGACCCTTGCACCAGGAAGGCAACATACCATCCTAGAATCACGTCTGCGATCACAGAGATGCCTATCTGTTCCTCTAACCATAGAATCCCCTACCACTATTGCCCTCTTGCCCCTTTTTCTCTATCCCAGCACAGCTGAGTCACCCATGATATTCCAGTTATGACTGTCTGTGCATTCCCCAGAGGAACCCTCTTTCCCATCGGTACCCAGAACTGAATACCGGCTAGAAAGTGGGATGTCCTCTGGGGACTCCTGCACTACCTGCCCTGACCGCTTTGTCCATCCGGCAGCCATCCAGTTCCCCCACCCACCGACTGTGCTTGCACAGTCACAGGCTCCTGAAACGTGCCATCCTTGTAGTCCTCCACCTCGCGGATGCGCCACAGTGATACCAGCCGCCGCTCGAACTCCAAAACCCGAAGCTCATGTATTGTGTCAAGCCAAAGAAACTTCTCAACTCTCGCTTGTCTCTTGGGGCTTCCATCCCGGAAACAGCTGAGATTCTTTCAGGATTGCTGCAGTTATACAGGGCCTTGGTGAGACCACATCTGGAGTACTGCGTGTAGTTTTGGTCTACTTATCTTAGGAAGGATGTTCTTGCCTTGGAGGGAGTGCAAAAAAGATTTACCAGGCTGACTCCTGGGATGGCAGGATTGACGTATGAGGAGAGATTGGGTTGACTAGTCCTATTTTCACTCGAGTTTAGAAGAATGAGAGCGGATCTCATAGAAACCTATAAAATTCTAACAGGACTAGACAGTCTAGATGCAGGGAGGATGTTCCCGATGGTCATGGAGTCCAGAACCAGGGGTCACAGTCTCAGAATACGGGATATGCCATTTGGAACCGAGATGCGGAGAAATTTCTTCACTCAGAGGGTAGTGAACCTATGGAATTCTCTACCACAGAAGACGGTGGTGGCCAAATCATTAAATATATTCAAGAAGGAGATAGATATTATTCCTTAATGCCAAAGGAATCAAGGGATATGGAGAGAAAACAGAAACAGGGTATTGAATTAGACGATCAGCCGAATGGCCTACTCCTGCTCCTATTTTCTATGTTTCTATGACTTGGCTTGACTCTGTCAGGTGTGTACACCATTCCAAAGAACTGGTATTCTGACACTTTCCCAATGCATTTGTCTGAATTTAGCTTGACCCCAATTTTCCTGGTTCTCTCCATGGCTTCATGTAGATGATAGTCATAATCTTTTCCGCCTGCACCATATATCTGATATCATCAGCTATGCTGACTTCTCCTTTACATCCTCGGTATGTCTCATCTACTTTCTGCTGGAACACATCGTGGCTCACTTTAAGGCCAAAAGATAGACGCAGGAATTTGTACTGTCAAAAGGGTATGTTGAATGATGCAAACAGCGGCAATTCCTCATCGTGCTTCACGTTCCAGGAGACATTTCAGGCATCAAGCTTGCTGAAAACTTTTGTCCCAGCCAGTGCTGGTGTGATCTCTTCCAGTGTTAGAATAGGATATTGATTCCTTCCCTTCCGAAGAAGGGTCACTGACCCGAAACGTTAACTCTGCTTCTCTTTCCACAGATGCTGCCAGACCTGCTGAGTGAATCCAGCATTTCTTGTTTTTGTATTGATTCCTCTTTATTGTTTGATTAAGATCTTTGGGATCCAGACAAATTCTTAGCCATTCATTTGGCTTCTCTTTCACCACAATGCAATTTACCCAAGCTGTAGACTCTGTGACTCTGGTGGTTACCTTCTTTATTTCCATCTCTTGGAGCTTTCAAGCTTTCCTTTTAGTTCTATTGACACGTTACATGGAGGTGAATCACTGGTTTCATCACTGGGTCAATAGTGATGTGATACTCAAAATCTTCAAAGCATCCAACTGTCGCATCAAGTTAGTCCAGGTCATTTGTGCCAGATCTTATTTGCTTTTAATTGGAGGGCACTTTTCATTGGTGTATTGTCTTCAACCCTCAGTGTCGCCTCCTTCACCTTATGGTTTACTGAGATAATCTGCAGTTCGTCGCAACTGCTCAGCCCCAGCAGGATCATTTGTTTCCGTGATGTAGAACACACAGTTAATGTCTTTTCCTTTGTATGTCCATCTGTTTTGGGTTGTTCCTGGCTGTCGAATCTCAGTTCCCTTGTATACCATCAGCATGATGTTGCTCTGTTTCAGAGCACCTTTCCTTAGATAACCATTTTTTCCAAATTTTCAGGCAAGATCTTCTGCTATATTCTGAGCCGGATGATGTTACTTTGTGCTCTGGTATTAATCTTCACCTTCAGATTTATCTTTGTGGGCTTATTTCTCACCCTCTTCCTGATCTGAATGGTCATGAGAATTTCTTTTCTCTGGGAACTGTTGCATCCAGAAATTTCATGCAGTTATACGGTTCTTATGTCTATCACGTTCTCAAACCCATCATCATCTCCCAGGTTATGGATGTTTTAGTTTTTTTTCCTACTCATTTACCCTGTTGCTCTATTTCTGGTGAATCATCTATCACCTTTTTCCTTTGTTCCACACATCTTTTCCCAGTGATTGACCTTTCTGTAATTTCTGCAGATTGATCCATATGCAGGACATTTCCTTCTCTCTGTGAATTCATGTGATTGTCCATGGCTCCTGCATGTCTTTCTCCCTGTCTGGTGTGCATTCTTTTGTTGCTGTTTCACTGCATCAGCCCTGTTGTCTTTCTCTTGGCTTAACTGAAGGTTAGCCATTTGGATAATCAGTGTCTTCATCTGTCTGCCCGTGACTTCGTGTGCTTTGGCAGTGTCTACAGTCTGCGATGTTATGAGCTTGTCCTTCCCAGTTAGAGCTTTTTGTACTTCAGGGTGTGCAAGGCACCAAATTAGCTGATCTATCAGCCTTTCATCTGTGTATTTAAATTTATTTTTCTGGGTGCATGTTACAATCTTGTTACAAAATTGTCAATAGAGTCAGAGTCATTTATGGCACAGAAGAAGGCCGTTCAGCCCATCGAGTCAATGCTGGCTCTCCAGGGAGCTGTCAGTCCCACACTCCAGCTCGATCCCCATAGTCCTGCAAGTCTATTTCTCTCAGGTGACCACCCAACTTCCTTTTCAAGTCATTGATTGTGTCCGCTTGCCGACCCTTGTGGGCAATGAGTTCCAGGTCATTACCACCCGCAGCATAAAAAGTTCTTCCTCGTATTCCCCCTGCATCTTTTGCCCAAAGCTTTCAATCTGTGTCCCCTAGTCATTGTACCATTTGTTAATGGGAACAGTGTTTCCTTGTCTAACTTATCTAAGCCTGTCATAATCCTGTACACTTCTATGAAATCTCCCCTCAATCTCCTTTGTTCCAAGGAGAACAAACCCAGCTTTTCCAACCTAACCTTGTAACTAAAATTCTCCATCCCTTCAACTATTCTGGTAAATCACCTCTGTACCCTCTCAAGGGCCATCGCATCCTTCCTGAAGTGTGGTGACCAGAACTGGTACAATACTCCAGTTGGGGCCCATCCAGAGCTTTATAAAGTTTCAGCATAACTTACCTGCTTTTGTACTCAATACCTCTATTTACAAACCCCAAGATCCCATATGCTTTACTAGCCACTCTCTCAATATGTCCTGCCACCTTCAAAGATCAATGCAGTTGCACCCCCAGGTCCCTGCACGCTCTTTAGAACTGTGCCATTAAGTATACATTGCCTCTCCCTATTGCTTCTGCCAAAATGCATCATCTCACACTTGTCAGTATTAAATTCCATCTGCCACCTCTCTGCCCATCCTGCTAGCCTATCTGTGTCCAGTTGCAGGCAGTTCACATCATCCTCACTGTTTGTTTCACCTCCAAGTTTGGTGTCATTAGCAAATTTTGAGATTCTATGCTGTGTTCCAAAATCAAGTCATTTATATGTAGCAAAAAAAGCAGTGTTCCCAGCATTGACCCTTGGGGAACACCATCCTCCAGTCTGAAAAGCAACCATTTACTGTGACTCGCTGTTTTCTGTCTTTAAGCCAATTTTTATCCAATTGGACACTGACCCTCCTATTCCATTAGCCTCAATTTTGTTAATCAGTCTTTTATGTAGCACCTTATCAAATACCTTATCAAATCAATAGACTCATCTAATTCCTGTCGGAGGCCTTGAAATTCATATCAGTAGATCTGATGATTTGATTTTGGCTAGAGATGGGTGCCAAATCTTTCAAAGATTTTGTCTGGGTTTCTGCTGTCCTCTTCACTTAGCTCCCAGCTATTAAACAAATTTAATCCTTTGTCTCCTGCCTACTGAAGGATATAGCTGGCCCTATCCTCTTCGCTAGTGCCTTTTAGAATACCACTGAATGTCAATCTGCACTTTTGTTTAAACTTCTTAAATGCCTCTATGACATCATCAGCTTCCCAATTCATTATGGGTTATAGCTGTGCATTCATTGCTGTGTCGGTGATCATTTCGTTTTCATACGATTTACTCAGTTTCTCTCTCTGGCACTAATTTGGGTTGATTTTTTTTTCAATCTAAGTCAGCATTAAATTAGTTTAAAATGTTTTAGGTTTACTCACAGCCACCTACTGCCAGCATATTACATCTTCTGGTTCCCATGGTTAGAAATAATCACACTTTAAGCTTAAAAATACCGGAGCTCTTTGTTTATTTCATTTAGCTTCCATGTTGCCTGGTAAGGGCTGCTTTAGACCAGTGTTGTGTTATGTGTCACATGACTACAGTGCAACAGTGAATCTGGCACACTGGAACATACTTACACATAACAATTGGTTCCTAGCTAATTAGTTCCTAGCTTTTTATGAATGATACAACAATATACAACAGTCCCCATGTTGTTGCTTCCCCCATGAGCTCCGAGCTGAATTTTAATGTAACATTGGAATACAGAATACCTTGTGGTCCGAAACAATTCCAGTACTGGATATGAATTCCTCTCACATATTTCTTTTAATGATGATTAAATACAGGGCGGGGGTCACCTTATCAATCAAAAATTAAATCCAGGACAACTGCTGGCTATCTTTGTTGCATTCTTGAATGTGTGATCCTCCATTTTCAATTACTTTCCCTCTTGATGTTCTTGGAATGATCAACAACAGTGTCAAGAGGACAGACACCTTGCATCTTGATTTGCTTTAATGTTTCTTGGAGTTGGTTGCTAATACAGTTCGGTGACAATTCTCCCTCTGATTTTTGTTCTCCCCTGTGAAGATGTACCCTGCTTCTACTTGGCATCTTCTTGTAGTGCCATGGCAGGGATCTTGAGCATAAGCTGGCATCTCAACTATCAGGGCATGACTCAGCTTTCAATGCAGTGTGCCATAATGCTCCTTGTCACAGTGGACCACAGCTGGAAGAGTACAGTATACAAACTGGGAGGAAGGTGCACAGGGATCTTGGGCTTCATAAATAGATACATTGAGTACAAAAGCAGGGAGGTTATGCAGAAAATTTATAAAGCTCTGGTTAGACCACACTTCAGGAAGGATGTAAGGGCCCTTGAGAGGTTGGAAAAGCTGTGTTTGTTCTCCTTAGTACAAAGGAGATTGAGGGGAGATATAATAGAAGTGTATAAGATTATGACAGGCTTAGATAAGTTAGACAAGGAAACGCTGTGTCCATTAACAAATGGTAAAAGGACTTGGAGACACAGATTGAAGGTTTTGGGCAAAAGATGAAGGGGGAATATGCGGAAGCACTTTTTTTACGCAGCAGCTGGTGATGACCCGGAACTCGCTGCCCAAGGGTGGTGTAAGTGAAGACGATCAATGACTTCAAGAGGAAGTTGGATGGCCAGCTGGGAAAAATAGACTTGCAGAGCTACAGGGATTGAGCTGGGGAGTAGGAATGACTGCATAGTTCCGTGGAGAGCTGGCATGGACTTGATGGGCTGAACGGCCTCCTTCTCTGCCGTAAATGACTCTATGACTCGAGGTGGGATGGGCGATGACCATGTTGGGAGTTTTAAAATGAGAATTTTGATTTGGAGGTTGTGGGGAGGAGATGGTAATAGAGCTTGATAGGACAAGAGTGGCAAGTGAATGGCGCATTGAGTGGGATGTGGAGTGAAGGAGCTTGACGAGATAGATTTTGTACAGGGTGAAGCTCAGGAGACCGCCATGGGCATTGATGGAGAAAATGAGCTGGAAGGTGAATTTTGAAAAATTCAACAATGGTGGAGTCAAGGTAGGGATTGAGCTGATGAAGCGACGCAACAATAGTGAGCAAATTTTAGGGGAGATTTTTCAATTAGATTTTCCTCTTTGTTTGCGAGAAAAAAATATTGAGACCAGCTCTATGTGGAACATACCAGTAAATCCAGAGAGGATCTAAACTAATTAACAATAAGCCCAAGCATTTTCTTTACTTGTTGATTGTGAAATTTCTCATGAGTTAATAAATGTCACTGATCTTACATTAGCGCATTGTGGTCATCCTTATCTGTGCCATTTCTGGGCGAGTGAATGAATAAATAAAAAAAAAACCCTCCTTAATACCCTGCAGTTTAATCAGCGTTAATGTGATGCCAGGAGGTTAAGCACAGGATGATGTGCAGATTAAGTGAATTCAATAGCACTCTGCCTTCCGGCTTCCTATGTCAATAGAAGCAGCTTACTAAAAAGAGAATTAATCAATGTGCGGATGATAGTTTACAGCAGGCCTGAAAGTATCTCTTGCCAGTCACTGACAGATTAAGGATTGTTTAGTCAAATTGGAATTCAGTTTGAATAATAGACTGTTTAGTTGCCCAGTGGACGGGATGATTTAAGCAGCTCAAGTCTTGTTCGCTCTCTGTCTGTGCAATATGTTGGGTATCCTTTTAAAACTCCATTGCAGTACTGTAACAAAATAAATATATAATACTTGCATTGTGTAGCACATTGAATGCCTTGAAGTGCTCCTCACAATGAATTGCTTTTGGAGTGCAGCAACTTCTACTGTGCAGCAGTGATTATGCATCAGCAATGTCCCAGAAGAAGTCAGTAAGATGAATGGCCACTTTATCCATTTTTGGGATAATATTGGTTGTAGAATGAATGTTAGCAAGGGTTGGGTGTGGGGGTGCAGTGTTAACCGTATCGATCAAAGACACAGGGCAGAATTTGAAGGGAACAAAGTGGACAGGAACGGAAGCGTGGGGGGGTGGGGGTCATAAAATCAGGACGGGACATGTTGGATAGGAAGTCTGATGTTGTGATGTCTCATCCCGATTTTGTCCGTGACATCAAAAGTGGAGGACTGAGGTCTGAGGTCTGATGGTGACCCGGCGAGCAGGTAATTTAGATACTTCAGAGGCCAATTGAGTGTC
This sequence comes from Heterodontus francisci, assembly GCF_036365525.1. Classification (NCBI taxonomy): domain Eukaryota; kingdom Metazoa; phylum Chordata; class Chondrichthyes; order Heterodontiformes; family Heterodontidae; genus Heterodontus; species Heterodontus francisci. Next base: position 22,021,522 of record NC_090401.1, on the reverse strand, counting down.
ACACTGCTCTCATGCAGTTTCAGAGACTCGCCTCCATCAAGGAGACAACATGGAGGCAGCAGAGCATGGCTGGTTACAAGGGGAGGCCATCAGGAGGGCAACCATTGAGGGTCTGGTCGGGTAATGAAGGGAGGGCTGTGTGCATCGCTTCAGGAGTGAGGTGGTTGGTTGAGCTGGAGGGTGGGGGGCAGCATTACAAGGAGGGCAATGGGCAAGTAACACCTGGGCAAGGCTCACAGTATGGTGAACAAGAGGGGGCCACTGGCAGGGAAGGACTGCCTTTCAGGGAAAGGCCCCCTATTATGGGCCTCATTCATCCAGACTTCAGGGACCCCGTTAAAGACAAGGTGTAGCAGAGTGGAAGGGAAGGCCAGGCATCTTCAGTGGCACTGCTACAGCCTATGAGGCCACAGGAGGGTCAGCAGTGGCCTCCATACACTGGAGAAGAGTGCGGAGGACAGAGAGGGGGCACTGCCCCGCGTACAAGGTGGTACCCTCCAAAATGTGTCTACAGGTTAAGGCTCACTTCTGAGACCGTGCCAACAAAGACTCTGCCTCTCCAGGGAGGCTGTTATGGACCTGTGTGCCATGATGCATGATGAGCTGTACCCCAGGGGACTTGATAAAATCTGATGCCCTGCAGGTCACCATGGCGCGGAACTTCTATGCCACCAGATCATTCGAGCGATCCACAGGGGATGTGTGTGGGATCTCACAGTCAGCGGCACATCAGTGCATCAAGGAGGTCACTGATGTCCCATTCAGGAGGGCCGGAGACTATGTGTGCTTCCGCATGGATCCCAACTCTCAAGCTGAAAGGGCCATTGAGTTCAGGTTCATCACTGGATTCCCCCAATGACACAGGTGCAGGGTGTCATTGATTGCATGCATGTGGCCATCAAGGCTTTTGAACACCAGCCAGCGGCCTTCATCAACAACAAGGGCTTCCATTCCCTGAATGTACAACTGGGCTGCAACCACTGCAGGTCTCTGCACGCTTCCCAGTAAGTTGCCACAAAGCCTACATTTTGACAGAGTCACAGGTGCTAAAGCTTTTCTTCCCTCTCTCCAGCCTCCAGGGATGGATCCTTGGAGGAAAGAGTTACCACTGAGGACCTGACTCCTGACACCTGTGAGGAACCCATGCACAAATGCAGAAGAGAGGTACAATGTCTGCCACTGAACAACATGAGCTACCATAGAGCAGGCCATTGGTCTGCTAAAGATGAGATTCAGGTGCTTAGATCGGTCCAGTGGAGCCCGTCAGTATGTCCTGGCGAGTGTCTCTCATATTGTCATGATCTGCTGTGCACTGCACAACCTAGCCTTGCAGAGGGGGCACCTGATGAGCAATGAGGAAAGTGACGATGTGCAGCAGGAAGAAGGGCAAGCCAGGCCAGATGAAGGACCCCGGGACAACAGGAGAGTGGCCATGAGATACAAGCAAGGGAGGCTCTCAATGCCCTTATACATTCTCGTTTCCTTTGATCTTTACTGTCACTTGTACCTTGACCAATAAACACATACTTTTATGCAGCCATGTTGTCACCTTCCTTCCTTAAAAGTGCATTGACTTATTGGACGTTTGTGCACCGCAGAGCTGATGAGGCTCCAGAGTTCAGATTTAGATTTAGATTTAGAGATACAGCACTGAAACAGGCCCTTCGGCCCACCGAGTCCGTGCCGACCATTAACCACCCATTTATACTAATCCTACACTAATCCCATATTCCTACCACATCCTCACCTGTCCCTATATTCCCCTCCCATCTACCTATACTAGGGGCAATTTGTAATGGCCAATTTACCTATCAACCTGCAGGTCTTTTGGCTGTGGGAGGAAAACGGAGCACCCGAAGGAAACACATGCAGACACAGGGAGAACTTGCAAACTCCACACAGGCAGTACCCAGAATTGAACCCGGGTCTCTGGAGCTGTGAGGCTGCGGTGCTAACCACTGTGCCAGTTGACCCATCACAGATTGTTCGATCGCCTCCAATGCAGCAAAGGGCCAAGTCCTTGGTGGAAGAGAAAGGGAGGGAATTTATACTTATCAGAAATGATTTATTTATAATCACACTGCAGCCTGCCACTTGCATATGGAACATACACTCACCCATGATAACCCATGATTCGATGCGCACTTCTTAATTCTCTTTTGGGAGCTCCTATACTGTGCTGCCGCTGTGCTGTCAACTGAGGTGGAGGTTGGCTGCTGACCTTACAGCCCCGTGACTGTGGATGACCTTGACGGTCGTCTTCTGGATGCCTTGGGTCCAGAGGCCCAGCATGCTGAGGACCTTCTGCACAAAACCAGTACCACCCTCTGTCAGCAGGGATGTTGGAGGAACTGACAACACTAGCAGAGGGACAGAGGAGTAGTTGCCCACACCAGGAGCACCCTGAGAGCAACTCCCAGCTATGGGAGGCAGCTGCTCTTTCTCCCTAGCAAGGCAGACTTTTGCCTTCCTGCTGACCTGAGAGTGCAGAGGACCTGGTGGTGACTCGAATTGCCCTCTCACCCTCTCGCCTTGTGTTTGCTGCCTTGCGCCCATGGTTAAGACAAAGGTATGGTCATCTGACAAATGTCCTGCAGACAGTGAGTGCTCTGCTGGATGTAGCTCTCCATCAGAGCCATCAATCTCTCAATGGAGGATGCTACTCGTGCACCAGTCAGACTGTCAAGCTCAAGACCTGGATGCACTCCTCTATCGTTCGCTTTTAGGCATGTATTGCCTCTGGCATCTCTGCCAGAATCTGCCACACCTCTCGCTGCAGCGCCAGCATTTACTGTATTGCTGCCAACAGCAGAGACATCTCATTAGTCTGCGTCTTAGCATGGGCTTGGCCTCCCACAGTCCTCTGACTATCAGAGGCCTGGCTGTCAGAGTCCATCAGCTGCTTGGGTGCGTGTGCACTGTACACACCAGGTTGTGTGCCCACATCTAAACTTGAATACAAACCTAATGAGGTGCGAGTATCTGCGCTGGTGGAGGGTGCAGGAGTATGAGGTGCCGATGGACCCTCTGAGACTCCTTCTTCCCCCTCAGGTGACAGGCTCCCCCATGGATTTGGAGGTTCTGTGATTTGGCACCGCTTGACCTGCATGAGAACAGAGACATGTAAGAGTTAAGGGCCTGCCCATCCTCTTACCACATACCCCTATAATGCAGACCCCTTTGGGCACCAGATGCCTTTTGAGTAGCCTGGCTCCATTACTGCAGATGCAGCCTTGTGCCCCATGGCGACCTTAGTCACTGTCTTGGGATGATGCCCCTGCCTCTGTCCACCACGCTCTGGCTGTCTTGCGGTCCAGCCAGCTCCGTGGCCTCTTCCTCCATTAGTATGCAGCGATGGCAGCCTGATTGTGTGCTATCCTCTCCTGCAGACAGAGGGAAGGGAGATATTGGTCCCCAAGCGAGATCAGTTCCAACACGTGGCATGCTGGTAGTGCAGTTGCCACTGACGGGAGCACACAGATGCCTCCTGCATGTGTCCCCGTTCCAGGGATCTCGCAGGATAGCACTTAAACAAGGGGCCTTTTTTTAAGGCCACCACTCCATGCTACTGCCATTCATCTTGCACCCCTGACCCTTTGACCACATCTGGGGGTTGATCCCTCTCTTCCCAATGCAGAGCCCTGCTTTGCCAGATGCAGCTTCCAAGAGGATGAAGGCATTAAAAGGTACTAATTTTCGCAGCCCAGATGAGGTCGTTGAGCCGCTGGTGGCACTGAATCCATGTGTGCGGTGTGACCTTACAGCTGTTGACCTCCTCTGCGATCTGCAGCCAGGCTTGCTTTGCTTGGCTCCCAAATCTCTTCCTCCCGTCCCTAATAGAATTGATGGCGTACCTACACCCCAAGGACTGCAGCGGTTCAAGAAGGCTGCTTACAGCCACCATCTCAAGGGCAATTAGGGATGGGCAACAATTGCTGACCTAGCCAGCGATGCCCACATCTCACAACTGAATAATAAAAAACAAGTTTTCCCTCCTCACCCTCGCAGCCTGCACAAGCATATGGAGGGAAGCATCAGGGAAGTGTGGGGCCACTTGGGGTCTCCTCTCAGCCATCCCTTTACTTTCTGCAGTCACCTCCTCCTTTTCCATGTCTTCAGAATGCAGAGTCCAATGCAGGGCTGACACCATGCTCCCCGCCTCTGGGCCTGATACCGACCAAGCAATTGGTTGGAGTCATGACTCATATGACTTAATTGGCAGGCCGTTGAATCAAGCCCTGCCTTGCACCTAGTTCTGGTCTCAAATAAAATTTGGCTCGCTGGTACAAAATGAGAAAGGGATGATATACTTGAGGGTTCAAAGACATTAGAATTAAGGAACAATCGAGGAGTTATTATGCTGCTGGGTGTGTACCAAAAGCCACCAAGTAGTGGAAAGGAGATAGAGGGGCAAATTTGCAGGCAAATTGCAGAAGATGCAAAAACCTCAAAGCAGTGATAATGTAGGACTTCAATTATCCTAATATAGATTGGGAAAATAGCAGTGTATATGGCAAAGAGGGGGGAGGAATTCCTATAATCTGTACAAGAGAACATTCTTGATCAGTGTGTTTCCAACCCAAAGAGGAAGAAAGCAGTGCTGGGTCCAGTTCCAGAGAATAAAGTGGAGCATGTGAAGCATGTTTCAATGGGAGAGTGTTTGAGAAACAATCATCACAATATCATTAGGTTTAGAGTACAGGAAAGGATAAGGAAAAATCAAATACGAAAATGCTCAACTGGAGCAGGACTAATTTCAGTGAGTTGAAAAGGGATCTGGCCCAGGTAGAATGGAATCAAAGATAGTCACGTAAAACAGTAAATGAGCAGCGGGAGGCCTTCAAAGAGGTAATAGTTCGGGTACAGACAAAGCACGTTCCCATGAGAAGGGAAAAAAGGCCATCCAAAGCTACAGCCCCCCACCAGTCCACCAGACGGCTAGCTATTTCATCAGGCAGGCTTTCTGAGGCCTCGGCCACCACCCAGCCAAGGGTAAAATACCACTGGCGGCGGGCGGCAGGCCTTTAAGTGCCAGTTAATTGGCCTGGGTGGGCGGGCCATTTCTCGCCACCACCACCCCGCGTAAATTGGCACCAGAGGCAGGAGCAGGTCAGAAAGGGCCCCCACAGCCTCCCACGCCATTTTACATCCCCACCCACTGTCACCAGCCCGCCATTTTGGGGGGCGTAAAATTACGACCAAGGTAAACAATGAGGAAGATGGTAACAGATTAAAGGAGGACATAAACGGACTGTGGATAGACTATGGTGAAATGGGCAGACATATGGCAGATTAAGTTTAATGCAGCAAAGTATGAAGTGATTCACTTTGGAAGGAAGAATGTGGAGAGGCAATACAAACTAAATGATACAGTCTTAAGGTGGGAGCGAGAACATAGGGACCTGAGGGTGCATGCACACAGGTTTTGAAGCTGGCAGGACAAGTTGAAAATGCTGTTAAACAGGCATACGGGATCCTTGGCTTTATAAGTAGAGATACAGAGCACATAAGCAAAGAAGTTATGCCCCAGCTGGAGTATTGTGGATACTTCTGGGCAAGGCCTTAGAGAGGGTGATTTAACAGAATGTTAGAAGGGATGAAAGACTTCAGTTATGTGTAGAAACTAGGAAAACTGGCATTGTTCTCCTCAGAGCAGAGAAGATCAAGGGGTGATTTGATAGAGGTGTTCAAAATCATGAAGGGTTTTGATATAGTAAATAAAGAAAAATTGTTACCAGCAGCAAGAGGGTTGTTAACCAAATGACACAGATTTAAGGTAACTGGCAAAAAAACCCAAAGGCGACAGGAAGAAAAAGAAATCACACAGCGTGTTGTTAAGATGTGGAATGCACTGCCTGAAAGAGTGGTGGAAGGAGATTCAATAATAACTTTCAAAAGGGAATTCAATATATACTTGAAGGGGAAGGATAAGGGCTATGGAGAAAAAGCAGGGGAGTGGACTAATTGGAAAGTTCTTTCAAAGAGTCAGCACAGGCATGATGGGGCAAATGGCCTCCTTCTGCATTGTATTATTCCATGATTCAAAGTTTGAAACAGATCTTTTTGTGCTGTTTACAAATTATGATTCATGTGTGCCTCCAGGATTGCTAGTGTGTGTGCCCTGCTATTGGTAGTTGACTGAATCAATGGAGCCTTCTATGATCTAGAAGATCAACTGCCTGTAACCAACTACCTATGATGTCTCTACAGTGGTATGGGTACTCTGTGTGTAATCACTTGTGGCTCATTCCTTTTTAAAGAGATGTCTGTAATCACTTGTTTAGGGCCATGTAGTAAAATCGAAAATATCATTGAACATACTGTCACTCAACTGCTTTTGTGCTCCTCTACACTCAGTAGTGATTGTGGTGTCCACAGATCTGTTTTGAGTATCAACAGTGGATCTATATATGGTATTTGAATTGTCATGAAGACTCCCACCTGCCAGGAATGAGGCATATTAATTTTGTCACATGAACATTAATTTTAAACTGTTGCTGGAGTGGAGAAATGACTTGTTTAGAGAGATCAGCAGTGGCTGGAAATAAATTGTATTCTAAGACAGTCACCAAGGAAAAGACAATGGGAACTTCTCACTGATTCAATAAACAGAGATTGGCTGGACAATGGTGATCGACATCTTGAGGGTGTAAGAGACTTCACTACATTCCCCCCAGCCCTCCACCGAGAGCTTCGAAATCTACAAATGCAGGAGTTTGTTTAAACAGTGAGTCACATGACTAACCTGCTGGCCCTGGTCTGGTTTTGAACTGCTCACAGGACAGCTTGGGTCAGACTGCAGATCGCAACTTTAAACAAAGGAAGAAGAGAGCCTCTCTCACTGATCTCTAGATCCACTGAAGTCACTTAATCCTCAAGACAGAAAAGACTCCAACATCAAAACAAGTTTTAAAACATGCACTGGGCCCCAACGAAACAGCAGGACTTACCGGCAACCAAAGACTCTATATCGAATTCAAAGGACCGCAAATAGAAACACAGCTATTGCCTCAAACTTGTCCTCTTTATTCTTTCTACTTTTTCTGTCTCTATCTGCGTGTGTGTTTATCGCGTATGCATGCTAGAGTGGTCGCGTTGCATATTCGTAATCATTAACCGAATTAGAGTTTAAGATTAATAAACTTCCACCTTTCTTGTTTAAATCTAAGAAAACCAGTCTGATTGATTTCTTTGCCTTATAATTGGAAAGCAGTGAACAAGGATTCACTGATGGGGAGTTAAAAACATGGTGCTTTTAAAAATTAAACCCTGTTACAGTTAGACCAGGCAAAGGCTGAAGGAACCCCTAGACCCCTTTCTCACCTGGTTGTAACAGAATTCTTCTCTGGTCAACGATAGGTATTATCCAAGAAGGTCAATGTGGTCTTTCGATTTTGGGTGCCAAAACATTGAGAAGAACAGTATGAACAGTAAAAAGAGATGCTCCAACTGCTGTACCTACAGTCACATTACTGTGATTACCACTAATGTTCTCTTTGTCCTTGGTCAGACTGCTGTGTGGGCAGTGCTTGTCCATCTCTTACCCTGTCATGGAAATGAAGCAAAGTGCCTGCCCAAGCTTGAGGCCACGCATGTGGGCATTCAGCATTCTGGACCTCCACATGTACACTCTCTTTCGCACTTTGGAATATAGATTGCTTTAACATATTTTATTTGCACAATATTTTTCTTTGCCTTTCTCGCTATGAGTATAGTGTTTTTCACAGATATATACACAAACTCACGGCTTTAAAATTATCACCATAAATGTCCTTCATATTAAGAGTCTGGTTTTGCATCTGGCATCTCATTTGTTCATATGTCTATGTAAGCACTACTTCTTCGCTGATATCTTTGACAGCTTAGACTCAAGTCTATCACCCTTATATAGCCAGCACCTTCATATTAAGGCAGTGTGCTGCACTGACTTTACCTTTGCATTTCTGATACTTTCTGATGGATTGCCTCCCAGATCTTTTCAGTGGCCAACCTTGAGTTGATTTAGTCTGTGATGTAAACCCCACCTCCACCTGCTTCTTGCCCCCCGAGACCCACCCCCACCCACCCTCCCTGCAGCCAGAAGAGCTTGTTTAAATATACAGTCATATCATAATCATGTCAGTACTTCTTAAATGTTTGTTGTACCATTTGGGAAACATTTCATCCATGGCTGGATGAAATACTCATCATTTATACCAGTTAAGTTGCAATTATGCTGCTTGAGAAGCATGAAAGGAGCCTCATTACAGAGGTAACTAAGGACCAGTTGGTCTAATGATAGTTGTGGAATAATTTGAGATAAATGATTGAATATTTAGAGGTACATAAGGCAATGCTGTTTTACTAAAGAAATAACTTCATATCAAATTTCCATATCATGCTCCTTATGCTGTAAACACAGTGTATATGGATTTTCAGAAGGCATCACTTAAACCCACCTCTTTATCCAAGCTCTCAAACACCTTTTGATCATAAGATCTATTTCTTTGTCTTGAGGTCCAATTTTTTGATTACGACCAGTGAAGTACCTTGGAACAATTTTTCTACATCAAAGGTGCTAAATAAATGCAAATTTTTGCTGCTTTTAATCTTATTCAATAATAAGGTGTAGGATTTTAAAGTGTAAACCTTTGAATCAATCCAATAGTTAGTAATAAATCAGAGAGTGAGATTATTATAAAGCTGACTTCATGACTGAGCATCAATGACAATTTATAACCAGACCTTTCACGAGTGAAATAAGGAAACACTCCGACACACAAAGACTGGAATTTTACGGGCCCTCCCCGAGGTCGGATCGGAGGCGGGGGGGTGCGGGGAGCGGGGGGGGTGGTTGGTGGTGGTGGCGGCACGGAGAATCGCGATGGGTGGCGGAAGTTGGCAGGGCAAAGGGCCCGTTGCCTCTGCCTCGCCCAGCGACCTTCCCGGGTCAAGATAGGCTGACAACAACCTTCCCGTCCAAAGGCAACTTCAGGCCCTTAAGTGGCCTATTAAGGGCCAATTAATGGCCTCTTTCCACCGCCGCTGAGATCTTAGCAGTGGTGGGGGGGACCTCCGCTGCCAGGGGAGATGCCTTATAAAACAAGATGCCCTCCCTGTGGGGTGGGGGGGGGGGGAGGGCGGGGAGTTGGTGAAAAGGAAGAGCTGGGGTTTCCCCCCTTTTTTTCAGCCTGGCACCAAGTGCCCCACCTCCAGCACAAAATCCAGCCCAAAGTGTGGCAGAAGATTCAACTTTCTTCCACAAACGGCAATTGATGCCGTTAACAATCAATTGTTAATTCTAAAACTGTGACAAGAAAATTTTTGTTAACAAAGGTATTAAAGAATATGGGGCAAAGGTAGGTATATGGAGTTAGGCCACAGATCAGCCGTGATCTCATTGAATGGTGGAGCAGGCTGAAGGGACTAAATGACCTACTCCTGTTCCTATGTTCCTATTTTCACCAGAAAAACATTTATACGACCTTTTTCTGGGGAGTGGAGCTCAAAACCTCAGAGTGATCAAGTTCCTTGGTCTTGGGAAGTATTCGATGAATCATATCTTCCTTCTTCACCTGTCTTCTCCTTCTCTCTCTATCTTGGATTAGACCCGTTCTTGATACACTACCCCACTGTCATATACATACCATATATCTTAGGCAGAAAAGTACAAGCCAGAAGTTTTTCATGTGCATCTTACCTTCGGGAGCTGAGAGGAGTGGCACCAGACATGTGAGGGAGCAGCTAGGCCGAGGAGAGAATAAATAAAGTGCCAGGCTTGGGGCCTTCACTTGCCTTCGGGAGCTGAGAGGAGTGGAACAGGACCTGCGAGGGAGCACCTCTTCAGGAGTCGGTACGTGCAGGCTGAGTTTGAAAAAAAAATCAAATGTGATATCACAGGAAAGCTGTAAGATGATTGGTTGGCGAATAACTGCTGTTAAAGAGTCTCTGTAAATAGCTAGCTTAATACACTACTGTTAGTGTGCATGTGTAAAAAGCTACAAATTAGAAAAAGATTTAAAATTAAAATGTATTTAATTACCTTATAATGAAAAGCAGAAGGGAAAAGCTGGTAAGTTTACTTTTCTGTTTTATTTTAAAGCAGTAAGGTTTATAATTGAGGTTATTAGTACTATTGGTAACATTTTAGTATTGGTAGATGTCTTGAAGATGCCAACTGCCACGGATGAGGCATATTAATTTTGTCATATAAACATTAATTTTCAACTGTTGCTGGACTGAAGAGATGACTTGTTTCAAGAGATCATCAGTGGCTGGAAAATTTGCATTCTAAAAGACAGTTGCCTAGGAAAAGACAATGGAACTGCTCCCTGATCCAATTAACCCAAATGGACTTTGATCACTAGACATTGAAGGTGTAAGGAAGCTCACATTCCAGGGTCTGCTAAGATGATACAATCCATAAAGACAGGATTGGTTAAACCAGCTGGTTACATGACTGACTGGCTGATCCAGGCCTTTGAACTAGAGACAGGACAGTTTGAATTCAGACTGCAGAGTTTGCAACTGAAGCTGGAACAAGAAAGCCTCTCTCATGGCTATTTCTCTCTCATTTTCTCCCAAGCCACCAGACCCACAGAAGACACATAAACCTCAAGAGAGAAAAGACTCCGACATCGAAACAAGTTGAAGCACGCACTGGGCTCCAACGAACGGCAAGACGTTCTGGCAACCAAAGACTCCACATTGAACTTAAAGGAATGTAACTATAATCCAGATATTGCCTCAAACCTTTCCCCTTTATTCTTTTCTATTTTTTCTCCCTCTATCTGCATGTGTGTTTATCACATATGCATGGTCACATCGCATATTCATAGTCGTTAACTGGATTAGAGTTTAAAATTAATAAACTTCCATCTTCCTTGTTTAAATCTAAGGAAACTTGTTTGATTTCTTTGCCTTACACTTGGAGCAGGGAACAAGGATTCACTGAGGGGGAGCTAAAAACTCGGTGTTTCTAAAATTAAACCCTGTTACAGTTAAACTAGGCAAAGGCTGAAAGGGAACCCCTAGACCCCTTCCCACTTGGTCATAAGACAACAGAGAAGGAAGGTCTCTCTCCCTGCTGTCTCTCTCATGAATTTCCAGATCCACTGAAGTCACTTAAACCTCAAAAGAGAAGACTCCTACATCAAAACAAGTTTGAAAGCGTGCACTGGGCCCCAATGAAATCGCAAGATTTAACTGCAATCAAAGACTCGACATTGAACTCAAAGGACAGTAAATGACCTGCAGCTATTGCCTCAAACTTTTCCTCTTTATTCTTGCTCCTTTTCTGTCTCTATCTGCGTGTTTGTTTATCGCGCATGCATGCTAGCGTGGTCGCATCACGTATTCGTAGTAGTTTTAACCGAATTAGAGTTTTAAGGTTAATAAACTTCCACCTTGCTTGTTTAAATCTAAGAAAACCTGTCTGATTTCTTTGCCTTACAATTGGAAAGCGGTGAACAAGGATTCACTGAGGGGAAGCTAAAAACACGGTGTTTTAAAAAATTAAACCCTGTAATGGTCAAACCAGGAAATGGCTGAGAGGGAACCCCTAAACCCCTTCTCACCTGGTCGTAACATGGGGTATAATGTTAATAGTAGTAAGGTAGATTAGTTTTGGTAAGTTTAACATCACAGGGAAGCAGGTAAGTGATTGGCTGGGTGAGAATTCGGAGCTACAAATGGCATGAGAAGGAAGAGAAAACAGTGAGGCACAGGGAGACATTCGGTGAGTATCTGGTGGGTATTTTCTTAATTACTTATTTTCTTTTTTCTGCTGATTTTTATTTTGTCTCTAACATTTAAGTCTATCAAAGTACCAGTAGTCGGTAGGTAGTTACATGTTTGTTCTATTTATACCATTTTATTTTGTTTATTTAAATTCCAATTTTAGTGCAGTAAATAAATAATTTGAGGCATGGCAGGGCTTCTCACACTTATCGAATGCACATCCTGTACCATGTGGGGACTCAAGGACCTTACCCATGTCCTGGACAACTACATGTGCAGAAAGTGCCATCAAATGCAAAAACTCGAGCGCCAAATCTTGGAGCTCAAGGAGCAGCTGGTGTCACAGACATGCATCCGCGCGGATGAGACATGCGTGGAAAGCACGTTTCAGGAGGTGGTCACCCCGCAGCTTAAGAGAGCACAGGCAGGGTGGGACTGGGTGACAGCCAGACAAACGAGATGGAAAAGCAGGTACTGTAGGAGTCCCCAGAGGGCATCCCACTTTCTAACCAGTTTTACATTCTGAGTACCGATGGAAGAGAGGATTCCTCTGGAGAGTGCAGCGAGAATCATGACCAGAGCACTCTGTGTGGCTCAGCTGTGCGGGGGGGGGGGGGAGCAGAAAAGACAGGAGAGCAATATTGGTAGGGGATTCTATAGTTAGGGGAACAGACAGGCATTTCTGTGGTTGCAGACGTCATTCCAGGATGGTATGTTGCCTCCTTGGTGCAAGGGTCATGGATATTATCCAGCGGCTACAGAGCATGGGAGAGCAAGGGTGCACAGCCAGAAGTCGTGGTTCACATTGGTACCAATGATATAGGTAGAAAAAGGGATGAGGTCCTACAGGCTAAGCTTAGGGAGTTAGGAAAGAGATTAGCAAACAGGACCTCAAAGTAGTAATCTCTGGATTAGTCCCAAGTCCACATGCTAGTGAGTATAGAAATAGGAGAATACACCAAATGAATGTGTGTTTGGAGAGATGGTGCAGGAGGGAGGGCTTCAGATTTATGTGGCATTGGGACCAGTTCTGGGGAAGGTGGGACCTGTACAGGTCAGGCAGTCTATATTGGAACAGGACCAGGAAGAATATCCTTGCAGGAAGGTTTGCTAGTGCTGTTGGGGATAGTTTAAACTAGATTGGCAGGGGGATGTGAACCTGAGGGCAGTCTCAGTTAGGACAGATTCAGAGCAGGGAACAGGAGGCAGAAAATTAACAAGTTACTCTGAAAGACAGAAGAAGCAAAGGTGAAAATGTGTGCAGCACAGGAATTTTGCAGTGTTAAAAGGTATTTATTTAAATGAAAGGAATATAGGAAATAAAGCCGATGAGCTGAGGGCACAGATAGACACATGGCAACATGATATCATTGCTATAACGGAAATTTCCTATCCTATTCCGCCCTTTCCTATCCTGAGTGGTGTGAAACAGGGCTGTGTTCTCGCACCCACACTTTTTGGGATTTTCTTCTCCCTGCTGCTTTCACATGCGTTCAAATCCTCTGAAGAAGGAATTTTCCTCCACACAAGATCAGGGGGCAGGTTGTTCAACCTTGCCCGTCTAAGAGCGAAGTCCAAAGTACGGAAAGTCCTCATCAGAGAACTCCTCTTTGCTGACGATGCTGCTTTAACATCTCACACTGAAGAATGCCTGCAGAGTCTCATCGACAGGTTTGCGTCTGCTTGCAATGAATTTGGCCTAACCATCAGCCTCAAGAAAACGAACATCATGGGGCAGGATGTCAGAAATGCTCCATCCATCAATATTGGCGACCACGCTCTGGAAGTGGTTCAAGAGTTCACCTACCTAGGCTCAACTATCACCAGTAACCTGTCTCTAGATGCAGAAATCAACAAGCGCATGGGTAAGGCTTCCACTGCTATGTTCAGACTGGCCAAGAGAGTGTGGGAAAATGGCGCACTGACACGGAACACAAAAGTCCGAGTGTATCAGGCCTGTGTCCTCAGTACCTTGCTCTATGGCAGCGAGGCCTGGACAACGTATGCCAGCCAAGAGCGACGTCTCAATTCATTCCATCTTCGCTGCCTTCGGAGAATACTTGGCATCAGGTGGCAGGACTATATCTCCAACACAGAAGTCCTTGAAGCGGCCAACATCCCCAGCTTATACACACTACTGAGTCAGCGGCGCTTGAGATGGCTTGGCCATGTGAGCCGCATGGAAGATGGCAGGATCCCCAAAGACACATTGTACAGCGAGCTCGCCACTGGTATCAGACCCACCGGCCGTCCATGTCTCCGTTATAAAGACGTCTGCAAACGCGACATGAAATCGTGTGACATTGATCACAAGTCGTGGGAGTCAGTTGCCAGCATTCGCCAGAGCTGGCGGGCAGCCATAAAGACAGGGCTAAATTGTGGCGAGTCGAAGAGACTTAGTAGTTGGCAGGAAAAAAGACAGAGGCGCAAGGGGAGAGCCAACTGTGCAACAGCCCCAACAAACAAATTTCTCTGCAGCACCTGTGGAAGAGCCTGTCACTCCAGAATTGGCCTTTATAGCCACTCCAGGCGCTGCTTCACAAACCACTGACCACCTCCAGGCGCGTATCCATTGTCTCTCGAGATAAGGAGGCCCAAAAAGAAAAAGAACGGAAACCTGGCTTAAAGAGGGCCAAAAATGGCAGCTCAACATTCCTAGATAGAGTTTTCAGGCGGAATGGAGAGGGGTATAAAATGGAGGGGGTGTATCATTATTGGTTAAAGAATCAACTACTGCTGTGAGGAGGGATGATATGCTAAATGAATCATCAAATGAGACCATATGGGTTGAGCTCAGAAGTAAAAAAGGGGCAGCCACACTACTAGGAGTGTATTATAGACCCCCAAATAGTGAGAAGGAGATAGAGGAACAAATAGGTAGGAAAATTTCTGGGTGCAAAAAAAATAGGGCAATAATAGTTGGGGATTTCAACTGCCCTACTATCAACTGGGATACACACAGTGTGAAGGGCACTGAGGGCACAAAATTCTTGAACTGCATTCAAGAGAACTTTTTTAGCCAGCATGTAACAAGCCCAATGAGAGGAGGTGCAATTCTAGATTTAGTCTTAGGAAATGAAGCTTTGACCAAGCTATTAGTCACCTGTCCTAACGTCGCTTTATGTGGCTTGGTGTCAAATTTGTTTTGGATAAAGCACCTGTGAAGCACTGTGGGACATCTCATTATGTTAAAGACACTACATAAATGCAAATTGTTGTTAATTTGGAGAAAAAAGAAATATACAATGCTTAAGAGAATAATTTATTTGACTGCGTATGATTTATAAAAAATTGTGGGGTGCACTTATAATTTCACTACAGGTAACAAAAGGGCAGAATCTTCTCCCCTCAAAGCTTTTCAGTGCATTCTGGGAAATGTTTGTTTCACAGCTCCTGTCCAATAGAAAAGACTATAACTTGTTCAAAAATGTTAAACAATGCGGAGAGACAGGAAGGCTTCGACATGTCTGTTTTTGAATTGATCCATAAGAGTGACACTGGGTTATCCAACTATCATCAACAGGACAAACACATTTACAAGCATCCTCTCATGAGGAGGCACAAATAATATAAATATTCAAACATATCATCTAAATTTAGCTGAAAAGAAAACTTATAAATCTAAATCACAATGTTATTTGTATCTACCAAACACTGTTTCATGCAGTCCCCACTGGTTCTAGAAGGCTCCAAACATATTGGTGAACCCTGCATGCTCTCTCACCATGGTCAGCTGGGCACAGTCAAGACCGTGGAAGAGAGGCAGGCAGCCAGAACGACCCTCCCCTGCATGCCATGGGCATTCTGGATCTGTGAATGAGCATCTATCTTTGCCAGGCCCAGGGCCAGATCCACAAGGAGGTCCTCCAACTTGTTTGCTTCCCTCTGTACCAGGTGGCCTAAGATCAGGACCGTAGGGCTAAAATCTAAATACATGTTGTTATCAACTGTGAAAGCTTAGTTTGTCATGAGCTATCTTGAGAATTAGGTTGGAGCCTAATCAATAAAGGAACCATTGGGGATTTACATGGATGTTATTCACTCAAGGTTGCAGCAGTGGCAAGCTGTAAACCCAAGCAAATGGTTGTTTTCTGGGGGTTTGTGCTTGTTTTAAGTGAGGGTTCTCATTGTTCAGGAATCATGGCGCTTTGTGAAAAAGCCATAGGGATGAGAAATTGGCTGAACTACTCTGCACATGACTTTATTAATTAAATTAACTTTAGAAGGAAAAACTGAAGATTTCAGAATATTGAATTAAATGCAGGAAGTAAAAAGAAAAAATGGAATACTTAAGAAACTGTTTGTAATCTTAATCTCTGGATTAATGTTGCAATCTTTCTTAAAAACAGAAAATGTTGGAAATCCTCAGCACATCTGGCATCATCTGTGCGGAGAGAACAGAGAGCTACATTTTATAGGGCCTTCGCGTCAGGAACGGTGGTGGGGGGGTGCGGGGCATGAAGATCACTCATGAGGCTCACCACCGACCTTGATGCTGGCAGGGCCCGTTCCAATCTCGGCGGCGGTGGCGAGGCCTCGTGTCAGCCCCCCTGCCGCTCGGCAACAGGATCCATATTAACAATATGCAGATGAGAACTGACCATGAATTAACGTGCATTGTGATTCTGACAGCATGACAGGCCGACATCGATGCGCCTTCGGATCCCCCATCCGGGGAAACGAGGCGTGACTCCTGTGGGGAGGTGGGACAAGGTACTTTTCTCAGTGCAAGAGGGGGGGAGCGAGGTCAAACTTTTTGGATTGGTTGTGGGGATGGTGGAAAGGATTTGAGGGTTAGAGTTTATGAACTTTTTGGGTGGGGGGGAAGGTCATGTAGTCAAGGAAAGTATTTTGGGGATGAGTGGGCAAGGAATTAAATGTAAGTCTTTTGGGGAGGTTGGGAGAGGGGACGGAAAGATTTTTGAAATTATTTTTAAGGCTTATAAATGCAATGGTCCTTTCAGATTTGAAATGGTCGTTTGGGGCTCTAAGCCCTTTAAAAAGCGAGCTGGCGCCTGTTCAGTGGCGCCAGTTGCCATTGTCAGGGATGGCTCGTCCACCCCCTCCACGTCATCGGGAGGGGGCGGTGGCCCGGGCATGCTAATGAGCCGCCACATTTAGGATCGCAGCGGCTCCACGACATGTGGCCTGAGTGTGCGGGCATTCAATTTTCTCGCCCGCCGCCAATTTCGATGGTGGGCCAATAGAATCCAGCCCAGAGTTAATGGCCTCTATTTTCTTAGCCCTGGGTTAGTGGGTTGAGAGGTGGGGGGAGGCCAGGAAAATAGCAGGGAGCTGTGTTGGGACAGCTTCCTAATGCAGTCCCACCACTAGGGAAGTTACCCAGCAATGGGACCAGACGCAGAGCAATGGCCAATTTAAATATTTAACGACTCACTAAGGGTGGATTCTTTGGGCCCAGCTGCATTTTACCTGTGGCAGAGTGGCTCCCCGGTGTGTGGGGAGACTACCAGCTTCATGGTGGCAGCCTGCCTGCGGCAGCCTAGGGGACCATCAGAGCTGCAGAATCCATGGACCAAACGGGGTCTGCGGGCAGGGAAGGCTGCCCCCAAGACCCCAATGAGCCATCAGAAGGGCTGTACCTGCTTGGCGACTCTTGATTTTAATTTTTAACTTATCCCTCAATCCTCACATTCTCCATGCTGCCTCAGCAGTGCCTACCTCTCTGTGGGGATGCTGAGGATCTCTCGCTGACGGCCCTCTGGGCCAGCAGCCTCTACCTCCAACCACCCCCACCCCACCTGCAGGCGAGCCCAGAGGTGGCCAGTTAGGAGGCTGCCTCCAGGAAAATAGCTGAGTCAGTCCCATTTCACCCCGATGTCAGGGTCTTGAAGCCCATTCACTGACCTTTCACTGACCTGAAACATGGGCTGGAATTTTACACCCCCCCCCCAAAGAGTCAGATATGGTGGGGGATGCGTAAAATGGAGGTTCAGGGGGCCCTTCACGCAGGGCAGCGAAAGCTAAAAATGGTCCACCTGCCCCAGGCCAATCAAGGCCCTGAAGTGGCCGCTAAGTGGCCACTTCAGGGCATCCGCCCGCCGCCACAGGGATTTTACCCATGGCTGGTCAGGCAGCCAGGCCCATGAAAAGCCACCTCACAAAAGCAGGCGGCTCTCTGACCTCCTGGGGGGCCCTCATGATCGGGCACTCTGTGCCCGACGGAGGGCCACCCCCGATGCCCCACCCACCCCCAACACGCAACATGCACCCCCCCGTCCCCCCAGTCGACCACTCTTGCCTTGCCAGGGCCCAACCGATCACCCCGGCAAGGCAACAAGAACTTACCTGCGTTCCGGTGTTCCCCAACATCTTCTTCGCGATGCTGGGTGCAGTCCCAGCAGTGGCCACTGGGAGCTGATTGGCCGGCAGCTCTATTAGGCAGGACATCCTACCTCAAGCGGGTGGAAGTCTCGCCTCAGACCAATTAAAGCCCGGAGACCAGCAAAATATGGGTTGGATTCCCAAGCCAGGTGGAAGCGGGTTGCCACCCATTCGCAAGGGTAAAATCCTGACCATTAACTCTATTTCTCTCTCCACAGATGCTGCCAGACCTGCTGTGTATTTCCAGCACTTTCTGATTTTATTTCAGATTTCCAGCATCAGCAGTATTTTTCTTTTGTATTGCAAACTTTCATCTCGTTTAAACTTTACATTTGTGCTTCATACGATTAACCCATGCTTGGCCTATAAAATGCAAGGAACAGATTCAAGTCTACTAGTATTCATTTCCTTCTGATTCTGATATCTCATTCTTTGATATTCAAGAAAGTGAACCTTTTCTTCCATAAATTCTGAGTTTACCATGAAAAATAAGGTCCCTTATTAACTGTTACATTTTCCTCTAAGTCATTAACATCTCCTTATTTAGACTTCAGAATTCTTTGTTTGAGAACAAACCAAGAAGGAATTAAATACTTTTAAGTTGGAGTCATTTTGCTATATAGACAAGCATGGCCACCAATTTGCACAAAGATTCTACAAACAGCTAATGAAGTGAATGAACAGTCTGTTGTTTGTAGCAATGTTGGTTTAGGGATGATTATTGGCCAAGAATGTAGACAAAGTTTCTCCTCTTCTTTGACTATGGGATCTGTAGCATCCACCTTAACAGGAAGACAGAGGCTCAGTACAATGTTTCATCAAAAAAGCATAATCTCCAAAATCCAGCACATCCCTCAATGTCATCCTGGTCTACGTGCTCAATACTTGAATGTAGTTTGAACCCTTGACTTTCTGACATGGGTGTTAGAGGGATATGAGTGCTACTGACTCTTTGTTGAGCACAAGAATGTCACTGGAAAACAAATTTATATATAACAATTCAAAATTATTCATTAAGAGAGAAACCTTATTTGAAAAATAGTGTTGAGAAAAATGTTTATATTGAGAGCAATACAGTTCGTCAGGGAATAGGAAATGGTGAACGAGGTTTTAAGGTACCGATTGAAATGTTTGCTTTGTAAATGTGCTTTCATGAATTCCTATCTAAATCTCACTGACAGATTGGTGTTTTAATCATAATTTGTCAAATTTATGATGGTGTGTAATGGTGTGTAGCATAAAATGGCAAATCATCTTAATCTTGATGGAACAACTGTGGTAAAAGACCATCCATCACTGGACGTGGGATGGAGCAGATTGATAGCATCATGTTCAGTTTACTGTCCTAGTAAAGTGTGCAGGAGAGGAGAGTGATTCTGGTTGGATCAGAAAACAGACACTTGTCAGAATTTAAATTCAAATTCAATGATCTATTTGGAAGGGAAAAGGATCAGAGTACTCAGACCAATTGTAATGTACATTTGCTAATCTAACTATCCTGTTTGTTACATGCATTCATTAATCTCATTCCCTGTTTGTAACATACATTTACTAAATATATTGTCTTGTTTGTAACATGCATTTGCTAATCCTGTTAATTTGTTTGTAACATGCTTCACTAATCTCATTCCAGTTTCTACCATCCATTCATTATTTTGCTACGTCAATGTGTTTTGTTGAATTATAATTTTCTTTGGTCCACTGGCTGGAGATCTGAATTTGTATTTTTTTTTAAAAAGGCACTTTAAAAAGACAAGCTGCAAGCAAAATAATCCTTTCAGTTTAAGATGATAACTTAATTTGCAACACCGTATCCTGCACTGTAATGCTTGTGAGGAGAGAGACAAAATGTCTGTGCATTTCCCAGCAAGAACCAAGACCCAGGAAATTTAAAGGAACTACCTGTTCTTTCAGCAAGCAGAGAAATACTCCTAACTGCTATGTTTGAATGAGTGAGTGACTGTCATGTGACAAGCCCTTCCCTATCTGTGTTTTTTAAGCTGGTGTTTACTCTGCAGCAAAGGAGAAGAAACTGGACTCTGACATGAGCAGATTCTAAGTATGGGTCCCTCTCTCTCTCTCCATTCTAGCTTGAAAGCTTTCAAATCCTGCCTGTTGACTGACCATCTTTCCATACTCCGGCTACATTCAGAAAGCCGTTGGAGGAAAACATCCACATCGCTATCTCCAAGAGACTCACTGAACCAGTCATCTACCTCTTCAAACTAAAAGCCTCAGGCCCACTGAATTCAGTTCGAAGCCAGCTGAATCACCAAACTTCACAGACTGTATACCTTTTTTGTAGTCTCTAACTCAACCAATCTAACTTTCCCCACTCTGTAACCTATTTTTGTGTGTGTAAAATGCTAGTGTGTCTGGGAGTGAAACTTGATGCGTGTTTATTATCTTATTAGTTCGGTTTAGGTACAATAAAGTTAACCTCTTTCTTTGTTAATTCAAGAAAACCTGTCCAATTATTTCTTATTATGAACATAGCAAGTAAGTAATCAAATAACTACTGAATTAGCCAGTACAGCCACTTTAAGAAAGAATTAAACCTGTTATGGTCCAACAAGGAGAGTGTCATGCAGGCCCCACCTGCCAAGAATGAGGCACATTAAATTGTTGTTGGGTAGAAGAGAAGGCCTGTTACAAGGTGTTGCCAGGTCCCTGGCTGGAAAGACATTTTTGCATATTAACAGTGTTGGAACAAAGGAGCTATCCCCTGCTCCAATACAATCCACAAATAGACCTGGTCAAACCAGTTAGTCACATGACTAACCTGCTTGGCAGTCTGTTTTTTTTTGAATTGTACAGTTGTTTGCATTGAGAACCAGCAGAAATCTCTTTGCTCCTTGATTGAAAACAACTCTCCTGGCTGTCTCGCCACAGCCTCTCCTGTCTGCTCCCATCTCTTTCTCACAGAACTCCAAAAACCCACTGAAGACACATGAACCCCAAGAGGGAAAAGTCTCCTACAGGGAACAAGGTTTAAGAAGAATACCAGGCCCCAACGAAAAGCAAGAACCACATACAATCAAGGACTCTACAGGGAGCTGGAAGAACCATAACAACAATTTTTCAGATATTGCCTCAAACCTTTCCACTTTAATTTTTCTTCTCTTCTCTTTTGTATGTGTGTATTTAGGAATTAGGAATTTGAGTTTAAGTTGAATAAAATTTCACATTTCTCCTTTAAACCTAAGAAAGCATGTTTGTGCTTGTTTGTTTGCCTTATAATTGGAAAGCAGTGAACGAGGATTCACCAAGGGGGAGCTAAAATACAGTGTGTTTAAAAATAAAACCCTGTTACATTAAGACCAAGTGAAGGCTGAAAGGGAACCCTGGACCTCTTTCTCACCTGGTCATAACAAAAGGGAAAAGAGGGAAGCCCTTTAACCTCTCCTCACTTGACCATAACGCTGTCCTGTTTGTAACATGCATTCACTAATCTCATTCCCCTCTTTGTAACGCACATTTCCTAAATGTATTGTTTCGTTTGCAACTTGCATTTGCTAATCCCTTTATGTTGTTTGTATCATGCTTCGCTAATCTCATTCCAGTTTCTACCATGCATTCATTCATTATCCTTTTTGTAACATGCATTAGTTAATATCATTATTTTGCTTATAACATGCACCCATTAACCTCATTATCCTGTTTGTAACACACATTCAGTAATTACATTACCTGGTTCATATCATGCATTTGTTCACCTCATTATGTTATTTGTAGCAGACATTCACTGCAGTTCCCAGAAAGCATTAATCATTTACATTCAGATAAATTTCAAAGTTATATGGGGTCATTGTAATCCCTAAAAAGGAAAAGGTGTGGTTCGAGTGAAAGATTAAAATGTTAAAAATCTGACTCATCCACTTCAGGATTTAGCAGAGGCAGGACGAGGGGTGTCAACCAATCTACTCTCAAGAGGTAGATCAATCATTGAAACCTATTAAGGAAGTTGAGTGTTTCCATTTTAACAGGGTTTTTATTTTTAATCCATATTGCCGGGGTTCCCCATGAGAAAGGCTGGAGCCGTCAGGTAAGTGCATTTATGCCACTGATTATGGGCCAGGAGGAACAGGAGTGTTTCTTCTAGGCCCAAAAATCTACCCTGTAAACCTCTCTCCTCCACCATTATTCCAACATCTGCGCGCCCCCCGAAACCCCCGAAAACATTGACCCCCATATTTCCCCCAATCCCACCCATGATCACCAACCCCCGAATCTTCCTCAGTCCCCCGCGATCGCAAACCCCGATCTCCCTGAAACCTGCCCCATGATCATCTTTGCCCCCACCCCCCTGCCTCATCTCCTCTCACACATGCGACAGCCATTATATTCAATATTGTGCATAGCAGACAAATTGCATTTGCATGAATGCTTCTGCTATAAGTGATGGGGACTGTAATCTCAACACTGTTTGTGAGATGCTTTGTGGGCAGCATCTGGTGGGCACTGGGTTTTAGATGGTTTACTAAAATGTAAACCAGGTGCCAAAGTCTCTTTTCTCAATAGGTGCTTTGTTTCCTATTGTGATTTATGATAGGTTTGCATAAGATATTAAGATTTCAAATAAATTCTATTATCAGCAAAAGAAACACCAGAACGCAATGTGTGATCCCATATTAATCTTCCTCCTCCCTAGCTGGAAGGTGCGATTGCTGCATTCACTGACCTGCATTGGCTACCAGTCCAGCATCGCCCCAATTTTAAAACTTCCATCCACGCTTACAAATCCGCTAACCCTCCATATCCCTGTAACCTCGTCCAGTTCTACAACCCTCCAAGATCTCTGCGCTCCTCCAATTCTGGCCTCTTGCACATTCCTGATTGTCATCGCTCCACCATTAGCGACTGTGCCTGAGACCTCAGATCTGAAATTCCTTCTCTAAGTCGCTGTGTCTCTCTTGCTCTCTTTCCTACTTTTAATCGCTCCTTAAAACCTACCTCTTTGGCCAAGCTTTCGGTTATCTTTCCTAATACTGTGCTTGTCAAATTTTGTCTAATAATGTTCCTGTGTAGTGTCTTGAGGCATTTTACTATGTTAAATACACTGTTTGCTTGAAAGTTAATGTTGCTGTTATGATGAAAACTGGTAACTCACCAAGAATTTAAAACAGGAAAGAAATCCAAAATTGAATATAAAATGCACAAGCTAAATGAAGGTGTTTAAATTACTTTTAATGTGTCCCAAGGTACTATACCAAAATGCAATATAATCCTAAGAAAGACTCAATAAAGACTCCAAGCCAATCAATTGGGATTGATAGGTATCAATTGCTTTCTCTCTTTCCATTTGCAGCTGAACATGTTGCTGCAAATTTCAAATAACAGTGACTGATTTCCATTAAAGCATGCAACATATGTCACATGGAAAAATGGGCACATCGAGGGAGAGTAGCTAAAGTAAGCATTGGTCATTTAAGGACAGAGACAGGAGAAATTATCATTGGCATGAGGAAATGGCATATATTTTATGTCTGTCTTCACAGTAGAAGACACAAATTACATCACAGAAATAGAGGGTAACCTTCTTCTTTTGGGCCTCCTTATCTCGAGAGACAATGGATACGCGCCTGGAGGTGGTCAGTGGTTTGTGAAGCAGCGCCTGGAGTGGCTATAAAGGCCAATTCTGGAGTGACAGGCTCTTCCACAGGTGCTGCAGAGAAATTTGTTTGTTGGGGCTGTTGCACAGTTGGCTCTCCCCTTGCGCCTCTGTCTTTTTTCCTGCCAACTACTAAGTCTCTTCGACTCGCCACAATTTAGCCCTGTCTTTATGGCTGCCCGCCAGCTCTGGCGAATGCTGGCAACTGACTCCCACGACTTGTGATCAATGTCACACGATTTCATGTCGCGTTTGCAGACGTCTTTATAACGGAGACATGGACGGCCGGTGGGTCTGATACCAGTGGCGAGCTCGCTGTACAATGTGTCTTTGGGGATCCTGCCATCTTCCATGCGGCTCACATGGCCAAGCCATCTCAAGCGCCGCTGACTCAGTAGTGTGTATAAGCTGGGGATGTTGGCCGCTTCAAGGACTTCTGTGTTGGAGATATAGTCCTGCCACCTGATGCCAAGTATTCTCCGAAGGCAGCGAAGATGGAATGAATTGAGACGTCGCTCTTGGCTGGCATACGTTGTCCAGGCCTCGCTGCCGTAGAGCAAGGTACTGAGGACACAGGCCTGATACACTCGGACTTTTGTGTTCCGTGTCAGTGCGCCATTTTCCCACACTCTCTTGGCCAGTCTGAGGGTAACCAAGGGGCTAATAAGAGTGAAGAACTTAAAGTAATTAATATCAGCAGAGAAAAAGTACTGGAGAAACTTAAGGGACTCAAAGTTGACAAATCCTCAGGAACTCAGCCTACATCCTAGAGTTCAAAAAGAGGCAGCTGCAAAGAAAGTGGATGCACTGGTTATGATTTTCCAAAATTCCCTAGATTCTGGAATAGTCCCAGAGGATTGGAAGTTAGCAAATGTAACACCGCTATTCAAGAAAGGAGGGAGAGAGAAAACGGGGAACTACAGGCTGGTTAGCCTGACATCAATCGTCAGGAAAATACTGAAATCTATTATAAAGGAAGTTTTAACAATGCACTTAGAAAATCATAGTATGATCAGACCAAATATACATGGTTTTACAAATCGGAAATCATGTTTGACAAATCTAAGAGTTTTTGAGGGTGTAACTAGTTGGGTAAATAAAGGGGACCACCAGTAGATGTAGTATACTTGGATTTCCAAAAGGCATTCAATAAGGTGCCATACAAAAGGTTAATATGGAAGATAAGGGCTCATGGAGTTAGGGGTAATATATTAACATGGATGGATGATTGGTTAATGGACAGGAAGCAGACAGTAGGGATAAATGTGACATTTTCAAGTTGGCAGGCTGTGACAAGTGGAATGCCACAAGGATCAGCGCTGAGGTCTCAACTATTGACAAGCTATATTAATAATTTAGACAAAGAGACTGAGAGTAATGTATCTAAGTTTGCGGACAACAAAAAGTTAGGTGTGAATGTAAGCTGTGAGAAGGACACAAAGAGGCTGCAAAGAGGTGTAGACAGGTTAACTGAGTGGAAAACAAGGTGGCAGATGGTGTATACTATGAGGAAGTGTTATTCACTTTGGTAGTAAGAATAGAAAAACAGAATATTTTTTAAAAGGCGTGGAACTTGTAATTGTTGATGTTGAGAGAGACTTGGGTGTACTCATACAAGGAACACAGAAAATTAGAATGCAGGTACAGCAAGCAATTAGGAAGGCAAATGATATGTTGGCCTTTATTACAAGGGAAACAAAGAAAAGGAACTCTTGCTACAATTGTACAGGTGAGACCACACCTGGAGTACTGGGTTGAATTTTATCAGCTCTCTAGGGATGGGCAGGGAGGCAGGGCCCCATAGAGTAGATAGGGAAGGCAAGGGGCAAAGTGCCTGTCTTCTTCCCGACGCCATTCAATTTTATTGGGGTGAGTAAGGTCGAAGATTACCGTCTTGTCCAGAGGCTAATTGAGGCCCTTAAGAGACTCTTCCTGCCAGTAAAACCAGGTGTCTCCCTATGGGTTGGGCAGAGGGTTGGGGCCCTCCTGCTCAGACAATCTGTGGTCTGTGAAGGATCCCCAGTGGCAAAGGCTGCCCCTGTGCCAAACCCACCCTCTACCCACAACAACTACATCTCCCATCCCTTGTGGGGCCTAACTCTAGGGTGTCAGGGCGATTCCTGGTCCTGGGCCTACTGCAGTACCAGCACTAACCACTGCTCTTGATGGCACTGCTGGGACTGCTTAGCTGCCAGCCCTCTGATTGGCCAGCAGCTCTGAGAGGCAGGACCCCAGTCCTTAAAGGGTTGGAGACCCCGGCACGAAGCATTGAACTGAAATGCAGCCAGGGTGTCCCCAAAATGGCTAAGGCAGGGTTCTCCTTGCCTTTCTGGTCCTGCGTCGAGACCCCCACTGCCTGCATAAAATCCAGCCCGCTGTGTGCAGTTTTGGTCTCCATATCTAAGATGGAGAAGTAACAGTGAAGGTTCACTAGATTTATTCCTGGGATGAAAGGGTTGACCTATGATGAGAGGCTGAGTAAATTGGGCCTGTACTCTCTGGAGTTTAGAAGACTGAGAGGTGATCTTATTGAAACATACAAGATTCTGAAGGGGGTTGACAGTAGAGACACTGAGAGAAATAAAAACAAGAAATGCTGGAAATACTCAGCAGGTCTGGCAGCATCTGTGGAGAGAGAAGCAGAGTTAATGTCAGTGACCCTTCATCAGAACTAGCAGATATTAAAAATGTGAAAGGTTTTAAGCAAGTAAAGCGGGGCTGGGGCAAGACATAACAAAAGGGAAGGTGCAGATAGGACAAGGTCACAGAGAATAGCCTACCAGAAGGTCATGGAGCAAAGGCAAACAATATGTTAATGGTGTGTTGAGAGACAAAGCATTGGTACAGATAGGCTGTTAATGGACTGAAAACTGAACAGCCACAAGCACAAACATGAAAAAAACAGTGGGTAGGCAAACTGAACAAACTAAGATAAATAATATAAAATAAGACCGCAATTGTTGACAACGCGATCGGTAGGTGGCGCTGTTTTGGCACATGCGCAAATACAGCATGTGCCACGAAAACGTCACAGCTTGCGACTGTAGCAGCTGCCAGGACTAAAGATGGCGCTGCTCAAAGAATCACAGAGATGAAACCTGACAAACACGTGGCAGAATACAATGGCCGGAGTGAGAGAGTGGAGCGGGCCGGGGAGAGCAGCGCGGGGGCCGGGGAGAGCAGCGCGGGGGCCGGGGAGATCAGCGCGGGGTCCGGGGACAGCAGCGCGGGGGCTGTGGAGAGCAGTGCGGGGGCCGGGGAGAGCCGCGCGGGGAGACCAGCGGTAGCGGTGCCGGGAGGGGAGGGAGAGGGAGGAGAATGAGGGAGGGGAGGAAAATGAGGGAGGGGGGGAGAAAGAGGGAGGGGGGAGAAAGAGGGAGAGGGAGAGAAAGAGGGAGAGGGGGAGGGGGAGAGAAAGAGGGAGAGGGGGAGGAGGGGAGAAAGAGGGAGAGGGAGGGGTAAGGAAGGGGGGAGGGAGAGAGCTGGGAGAGAGGGAGGAAGGGGAGAGAGTGGGGGGGGGAGCAGCGGAACGGAAGAGGAGTGCCTTTTTCTGTGCATGCGCCATAAACACAACAGCAAAAGACTTACTGGCCAGTCCCTGGACCCGGTGACACCAAGGTCTTCGCACGCTCGCTCCCCGCGGCTCTCTACGGCCTCTCGCTTCCGGCCCTCTCCATTCAGCCGTTCCGTCCAGCTGCGGATGCCCAATCCAGTTGCTTTCTCCCCTTCCCAGTTGCTTTCTCTACTTCTCCACAGTACTTCAGGCATTGCAACTGTTTGGTCCCTGCATTTTGCATGCTCCCTCTCCCCACCCCTCCCCGCTCTCCCCACCCCTCCCCCTCTTCACCCACCCCTCCCTCTACCCCCCCACCATAGTTGAATATCTGAAGTGCAGTTGCAAAGTCGGGGAAATAGCATGCAAAACAAAACCTCAACAATTCTGGGTTTAATTATTGAAAAGTTTTATTAAGTTCATTAATATCCGAGGAACTGCTGTGCATGGATACATGAGTGTTGTGTCCAGCATTCCCGTTAGACAGACAGGCCGAGTCTCTGCTATGCACAGCGAAAGAGATTGTTCCTGGAGAGCCTTGTGGTGAATAAACGCTTGGCTCTCTATTCCACTACTGTATTGTCCATGTGAAGAAGGCAAAGGCACAAGAGTCTGAGCTCAGTCTATTCTTGGTGAATGTTCCCCAAGCGCATCCCAATGTGCATTCCCAATTCATCCATAAATGCAATGTTCCTTTCCACATCGTGATGAGCTCCGCAGCATGATCTAGTTGCCTTCATTGCTTGAATGCTGACCTTAAGTCTCAAGGACTGTTTTCTTGACAGCATGTTTTACATGAAAAGAAATAAAGCAAATCAGAGTCAGAGCTTGCCTCCCTCCATCCACTGAAATTACTGTTGTGCACACCTTTTTAAGTTCTGCAGTGAAGGCACCAATTGATAACGTCGCCAATGAAGCACTTATTACCCACCTCAGATGCAGGAATCAGCACATCCTTGCGTCCTCTCCTGCACTGCCTCCTTTGCTTGAATGCCGTCCTTAAGTGTCAAGGATTGTTTTCTCAAGGGCACGTTTTACATGAAAGAAAATAAGGAAAGAACATCAGTGTCAGAGCTTCCCTCCCTCCAATGAAATTACTGTTGAGCATGCTTTGTGTTCTGCGGTAAAGGCATGTACTGATAACACCGCCAATGAATCACTTAGTACCCACCTCAGCTGTAGGAGGCAGGATGATGTTACTGCCCCTATCTCGTGATGGTTCAATGCTGCTCTCAGGGAAAACATGAATGATGTGAGGGTGCTGGAAAAGAAGCACATTTCTTTTGGGCTATGAACATAAAGCTGGCCATTTAGCCCAGCAGTTCCCTGCTAGTGGTTATGTTACTCGTGTGTCTTCCCATCCATTCCCATTTAATCCTGCCTACTACTATCACCAGTTGTGTTCACAGCAAGAGCATTCACATTTCTGCTACCACTGGACACGGCATGCTTGTTTCTTTTAGTGCTCAGTCTCTTCTTGCTGAATGTTCCCCAAGTGCTTGACCCCTTTGGACGCCCTCTCTGCTTGACAGGCAGCAACTGGCAATTGCGGAGTCTCACAAGGCTCTGCATGGTTGTTTCAATGTCGGATGTGGAAACAGGTGGCTGTGTGTCCATGAGCACTGCCCTGATGGGTGTAGGAGCAGGTAACTGTGTGCCCATGTGCACTGCCCTGATGGGTGTAGGAGCAGGTAACTGTGTGTCCATGTGCACTGCCCTGATGGGTGTAAGAGCAGGTGACTGTAACTGAGCAGCAAGGAGAGGGTACCGCAGGTAGGGGAAGTGGAGATTTGAACAGACAGGCATATGTATGGTCCATCAGATCATTAGGCCAGGGGGTGAGACGCTCAGGATCCAGGGTTTGTGACACGTGACTGATGTCCAGCGCGCGGCCACCTCCATCCAAAGGTGCTTCCGGGCAATTGTTGGGCATAGTAAATGGCTCCATCTCATCAGCCAGTCCTTGCTGCCAGCGGAGAGTCTGTTGCCGCAGCCAGTCCAGTCTCCTCATGAATGCTGCCGTTCCACTCTGCAGAACGGCCTGTTGTAGCTGGTACAATTGATCTGAAAGCAAGCGGTATTTTTCATTGTGGCTGAGGGGCCTTGGCTGTTCCTCTGTAATCACAATGGCAGCAGCCATGCCTGTCGTCGTTGGTGTCTGAGATGCACGCCAGCGACAATTCGGGGCGAGCCTGTCCAAAGGCAGACCCAGATGCCTCTGCACAACAACAGCATGTTTGCAGGGCAACAAAGTCTGAATGGAGAAGATGCAGCTGCAGGTAGCCTGGCCATCATGTATCTGCAGTGAGTACTGTTTGGCGCCAGAAATCACAGTCACTGTGCCTTCATCCTGCTACATGCGGTGGCCCAGACAATGGAAATGTTTTTAGAGCAACTCACAACAGGGACTGGAGAACATGCGGTAGCCCAGACAATGGAAATGTTTTCAGAGCAACTTACAACAGGGACTGGAGAACATGCGGTAGCCCAGACAATGGAAATGTTTTCAGAGCAACTCACAACAGGGACTGGAGAACATGCGGTGGCCCAGACAATGGAAATGTTTTCAGAGCAACTTACAACAGGGACTGGAGAACATGCGGTAGCCCAGACAATGGAAATGTTTTCAGAGCAACTCACAACAGGGACTGGAGAACATGCGGTGGCCCAGACAATGGAAATGTTTTCAGAGCAACTTACAACAGGGACTGGAGAACATGCGGTAGCCCAGACAATGGAAATGTTTTCAGAGCAACTTACAAAGGCAGAGCAACTTACCTTGGAACAATCTCCTGTGTCAAATAAAAATGAAGCAAGTCTCCAAAACGAATAAATAATTCAGATAAAATGCGAGAAAATGCCCGACGAAACCTCCCCTCCTTCCACTTTCAAAAAGTCGCGCCGAAGCTTTGACGCATGCGCTGAGGCCAAACAGGCGCGTCGGCGAGGAAGACGAATAAACGCAATGACGTCATCTGCGCATGCGCACAACGGTCCTGGCAGGTCAGACCGCAGCGCATGCGCAGAGATGAGGAGACTGTGTGCGCATGCGCGTACCGTGTCATCTGCGCATGCGCAAAGTGGTCCTGGTAAGCCGGACCGCAGCGCATGCGCAGGGGGCATGCGACCGTCTGCGCATGTGCGCACCGCGGCGCATCCTGATGACGTGTCCGATGAAGTAGCGTTGTCATGAATTACTTTGATAAAATAAACACAAAAAAAAATAAAAAACAGAAAAGAGAAAATAACTAAAAACAAAAGTAAAATGGGGGGCCCGTCATGCTCTGAAATGATTGAACTCAGTGTTCAGTCCGGCAGGCTGTAGTGTGCCTAATCAGTAAATGAGATGCTGTTCCTCAAGCTTGTGTTGATGTTCACTGGAACACTGCAGCAATCCCAGGACAGAGATGTGAGCATGAGAGCAGGGGGGGGGTGTTGAAATGGCAAGCAACCAGAAGCTCGGGGTCATGCTTTCGGACTGAGCGGAGGTATTCCGCAAAGCGGTCACCCGGTCTGCGTTTGGTCTCCCCAATGTAGAGCAGACCACATTGTGAGCAGCGAATACAGTATACTACATCAAAAGAAGTACAAGTAAATCACTGCTTCACCTGAAAGGAGTGTTTTGGCTCTGGGATAGTGAGGAGAGAGGAGGTAAATTGTCAGGTATTACACCTCCTGTGATTGCAGGGGAAGGTGCTGTGGGAAGGGGATGAGGTGGTGGGGGTAATGGAGGAGTGGACCAGGGTGTCGCAGAGGGAATGATCCCTTTGGAATGTTGACAGGGGAAGGGAGGGGAAGATGCATTTTGTAGTGGCATCACGCTGGAGGTGGCAGAAATGGCGGAGGATGATCCTTTGGATATGGAGGCTGATGGGGTGGAAAGTGAGGACAAGGGGAACCCTGTTGCGGTTCTGGAAGGGAGGGGAAGGGGTGAGGGTAGAGGTGAGGGAAATGGGCCGGACACGGTAGAGGTCTCTGTCAACTACAGTGGGGGGGAATCCTCAGTTGAGGAAAAAGGAAGACATAACAGAAGCGCTGTCATGGAAGGTAGCATCATCAAAGCAGATACGTCGGAGACGGAGAAACTGGGAGAATGGAATGGAGTCCTTACAGGAGGCACGGTGTGAAGAAGTGTAGTCGAGGTAGCTGCGGGAGTTGGTAGGCTTATAATGGATATTAGTAGACAGCCTATCCCCAGAGATGGAGACAGAGAAGTCGAGAAAGGGAAGGGAAGTGTCGGAGATGGACCATGTAAAGGTGAGAGAAGGGTAGAAATTAGAAGCAAAGTTGATAACGTTTTCCAGTTCGGGGCGGGAGCAGGAAATGGCACCGATACAGTCATCAATGTACCGGAAAAAGAGTTGGGGGAGGGGGCCTGAGTAGGACTGGAACAAGAAATGTTCAATATATCCCACAAAAAGACAGGCATAACTAGGACCCATGCAGGTACCCATAACAACACCTTTTACTTGAAGGAAGTGAGTGGAGTTGAAGGAGAAGTTGTTCAATGTGAGAACCAGTTCAGCCAGGCGGAGGAGAGTGATGGTGGATGGAGACTGGTTGGGCCTCTGTTCAAGGAAGAAGCGGAGAGCCCTCAGACCGTCCTGGTGGGGGATGGAGGTGTAGAGAGATTGGACGTCCATAGTGAAGAGGAGGCGGTTAGAGCCAGGGAACTGGAAATTGCCAAAATGATGTAGGGCGTCAGACACTGAGAGGTTGTTTCCCTGGATGGGAAATTTAGAACACAGGGGCACTACCTCAGGATAAGGTGTCAATCATTTAGGACTGAGATGAGGAAAAATGTCCTCACTCAAAGGGTTGGGAATCATTGGAATTGTCTACCCCAGAGGGTTGTGGATGTTCCATCATTGAGTAAAATTAAGACTGATTTTTGCTCTCTCAGGCAATCAAGGGATTATGGGGGATGGACAGGTAAGTGGAGTTGAGGTAGAAGATCAGCCATGATTGTATTGAATAACTGTGCAGGCTTGAGGGGCCGTATGGGCTACTCCTCCTTTTTCTTATTTTCTTATGTTCTTAACTCCCGTAGTATTTTAAGATTTGGATTCATCAGAATACAGTTTCACTGCTCAGTGAGCATTAGAGGATAGCTCACCCAACTGGGGCCAGAACATGTGTCTGGTGTATGGGTGAGCTGAGCTGGGGGTGGGTGGGGCAGTCATACCATGGCAGGGGGGCAATCCAGCGGCTGGCAGTGGGCCTTAATATACTTGCTTCTCCATCTGACCCCACAAAAACTCACCCTTCCAGCCAAAAAAAAATCCAGGCCACTTTTGGATCAGTCTTCCTTTTAAGGACTCTTGATTAGGTTTCTCACCATCTGGTACAAATGGTTGGACCTTGCATAGCACATGTTTCATTCATTTAAAAACATAGGAAATACAAGATGAAAAAAAAAAACAAGTTCCATCTAGTTCGCCTCCAACCATCCTGGTGGTCCCAATATACAACAATATTGAAGTTGTTGATTAATCATAGTGATCAATCTCCATCAATTAGCCTACACGCCCAAGCCATGAGGTGAGGAAAAACCAAGTGATGGAAAGCAGTGGGGACCATAGGTGCAAAGTCACCTTTTCTTCCCATGCACACTACAGTTACCACATGCTATGGCCGGAATTTTATGCCCCTCCACAGGAACGGGCTGGTGGCGGGTGTAAAATTGAGTGGGAGGTGGGGAGGTCATGTCCGACGACTTCCCGCCTCCACTACAATTTTCCCAGTCGGGGTGGTGGTGGGAAACGGCCTGCCTCCCCCCCACCACCCCCCCAGGCCAATCAAGGCCCTCAATTAACTGCCATTTAAGGGCCTTCTCCTGCCGCCGCTGGTATTTGACCAGTGACCAGCAGGCACCTGAGGTCCCCAAAATGCTGTCAGGTAAAACCTGGACAGCAAAAAATCTACAAATATATTGCAAGCACTCTCCACCTGCTTGACTGAACCTTCAAATACAATGGATCAGATTTTGCAGTAGAAATAACGGTGAAGGTAATAACCATTGTTTATGTGGAAATCAGACAGCAACATCTGGCAACGGCACAACTGCTGTTGAACACAGAAATTGCAAATTGCTGTTCATGATGGCCTGTTCCTTCAAAGGTTGAGTGATAACAATATCTTGCCGAGAGACTCACCATTCAAATGCATTTAACAGCGTGAATTTGCTATACTTACCCAGTATATACAAACTAAACTTGCCAAACAATTTTAGAGCTTGTCCATGCTGGTGCAAGTTCCTTTTAATGCTGTGTTAAGTCTTAATTACTGACAAACAACCTCTCTGGCACTGAAAATTACATTTACAGGTGTAGAGTTTCATTCCTTCAGTTTTAATTATTGTTGGAAATGCAAAAAATGAAAAAAAATAAAGATTTTTTTTCACTTTTTCTTTCTATCCCTTCTTATCTCTCTCTTCTAATCCCATCGTTCTTTCCCTCTATTTCACTTTCAGCACCCAATTTGATATTGAATTCAATACTCTAACTGACACTTCTTGGTGCAGACACTGCACAATAATGTTTTTTCAATCTGATTGATTAAGAAGATGCACTTACTTGCCGTTCACACAGGTCTCAGATGCCTGGTAGGGAATGGCATGCTTTTCGATAATTGGCTGATGGGAACTTCCAGTGTAAGAGCAAGTGGGCAAGTGCAAGTGTAATGAGTGTCTGGCACTGTTCGTTCACCACTGACAGTAAAATCCAGCCCAATATCAATAACACCAGCCAGTGAAAATGATATGGAATTTTATTTATTTTTTTACTGAAGAGGAAACCAGTGCCATCTTTTGAGTAAGGCCAGATCAATGTGCACAAGATTTTCAGTAAGTCTAAATTGAACCCAGAGCAGACAGCTATGCTTTCATCTTTAAGGAAAGTGACTGTTTTAATTTTGGCCAAAAAACCATTAAAATATCAGTGGAATGCCAGTACTAGGCTCTTCCACTGTCAAAATCCATTTGCTCAAAAGTGGGCTTTTAAATGATTGCTAATTTAAAAATGAGGTCACCAAGGTCACTGATTGGAGTAACTTACTTGCTGGCAAGACTAGTCCTAAAATGACTGCCTCACTGATGTTAAGGAGTAGTCAAGGTAATTAAAAGTGGCTTTTTAAAAAAATGCTGTAAGGATAGAAACAGAACACAGCTTGTTTCGGCATAGTTTGCACATCAAAGAATTAAAATCATTAGAACTCAAATTCTTGAAATTGTTTCAGGACTGATATAGTGCTCATTTGCTCTGCCACATATTAATTGAAAGTTGAGGTGGTTGCATGATTAATGTTGGAATCGGGAGTAGTACATCAAAAGAAACAGGATAAATGCCTCCTTCTTTCTGAAAATTCTGGAAAAGGGAAGTATTGTAAGCTGAACTGTGGCTGTACCGTATATTCACGGTGTCACCTTCACAGCTGCCTGCATCGTGTGACAAATCTCTGAAGGGAGAAAAGCAACTTGTTAACCAAACTGGAGAATGATTGTACGTCATTTGAAATATTTAGTTGGGAAAAGAAGATAGATTTTTTTTTAAAAAGAGGCCTGCAGAAGTTACCAGTTCTGACAAAGGGCCTGCACCTGAAATGTTAATTTGTCTGCTCTCTCCACAGATTTTGACTGACCTGCTAAGTGTTTCCAGAATTTTCTGTTTTTTTGTTTCAGATTCCCAGCATTGATAAAGTTACATTTTGCGTTGCGTTTCCTTTTAGTCCTGTCACCTGGCGTAATCCCTTTTGTGCTGAAAAGCAGACATGTTCATAGCAGCATGATGTCAACAACTCACAAAGACAAAATATATCCCAACAACTTTAATGCCAATAGCAGCAAAAGTGAAATGACAGCTTGTGATGTGCTTGCAATGAGCTTGTGACACGATCATGTTCTTTGTGTGCTCGGTCCTTCTCCTTCGCCATTGTATTTTTATATAATTCAGAGTGAAGTACTGTGATACCACTTTAACAGGTTGAGTACTTCACACAACATCACAGGAAGTGGCATCAGCCAACACGTGAAAGCTCAGTTGGAGCTGTGTTAGATATCTAGTCACACGTATATTATTGAGCTCTCTTGCAAACCTGTTACATAATTAAAAAAACTCCTTGATTATCTTGCAACTCAAGATAGTTTGCTACCTTATTGCTGAAGAAGGCAATAACACAACACAGTGACAGCTTGTGGTTTCTGAAGCTTTTTGAGTTCTGGGCACCATCCACATCTGGTAGCATTAAGGTGCAGTTGAAGACCACAGAGTGGAGGTAGCAGAACACATTGAAGCAACAGTACAGCTGAGAGGCTCAGCAATGGCACTCACTAGGGACAGTGATTTCTCCCGTTGAAATGCATCAAAGGTGACGGCGATAGCAAGACACTGTCATGTTCCACGACCATTCGCTGAATTCGATGCTCAAGGGTGTGTGAGTACACAAAAATGTGTTGTTATTCAACAGTGGTTGGCGAGAAAAAGCAAGAATGGGGCGTAATTGGGCTTGGGAAAGGCAAAGAGGGTCGGTTCACATCAGGGCTGTGGAGTGGCGCCACCATTCTGCGCTGTGTGTTTTTCCGCCATAACTGCTTCATGGACAGAGTCTCCCCAATTGCAGGCTGAAAGCTTACACCACAGGCACTGAACACAGGGCATGGCTGAAGTCCAACGCTGTACACGCAGGAGACCTGCAATTTTTTCCCCTTCAGGGAAAGCCTCAGAAAAAAGATGGAGTAATTTAAAGGGGAAAGCTCCAGCTAAGAATTCTTGCAGACAAGTAGTTTGGTACGATGACTACCAAATACCCATCAATGAATTGGAAAGCCCAAGACTTCCTCCGTGAACTCTTCAGACAATGCATGGAATTGTATTTCTGGGACCTTGTTGTCACTGAGCTGAACAAACAAGCAATTAAAATAAAAATTGTGATCGGCAATGCATTGCTCTGAGTTAAATCATATATATAAAATATCCAGCAACCCAGCGTAAACATAACAGTATCAACACTTTGGGATTATCTGAAGCAGACTAGAAGGACCCAGTGAGACTCTGGGCTACATTAGAGGACCAGCTGAAGGTCAAGATTAATTTTCGAATCCATCGTTTGGAACTGATGGCATACAGACAGCAGTCCAAAGAGACCATCAATCAATTCATAAGCAGATTCATTACCCGCAACCTCTACCAACTAGAAGGACAAGGGCAGCAAATGCATGGGAACGCCATCACCTGCAAGTTCCCCTCCAAGTCACACATCATCCTGACTTGGAACTATATCGCCGTTCCTTCACTGTTGCTGGGTCAAATTCCTGGACCTCCCTTCCTAACAGCACTGTGGGTGTACCTACCCCATATGGACTGCAGCGGTTCAAGAAGGCAGCCCACCACTACCTTCTCAAGGGCAATTAGGGACGGGCGATAAATGCTGGCCTAGCCAGCGACACCCACATCCCATGAATGAATAAAAAAAAAGATGCCACGAAAAGGAAAAGGTCTGTGATGTCACATAAGTGAAGTTATCTTAAAGAATCATGGAATTGGTCATTGCATCTAACCCGATAGAAGCTTTACAGAAAGACAAGGAAAAAGGGTATGATATAAAAAGTCACCTGAGAGAAGGCAGGAAGTTTGAGACCATTGCCGCAAGTAGGCAGTGCATACGAGCACTTGGAACAACGACCATGGGTGAGGTAATCAGATCACCTCAACAAGACAAGATATGTGGCGAGTGCAGTCTGGTACACCAACTGAGAAATTGTTCCACTTACATGGATGACTAAAAGGTGTGCTAGTATAAAGGGCACTGGGCAAAGCTGTGCAAGAGGTCTGGTACTGGAAAACTAGCCAGAATTCACAGCAAACCACGACCTGACATGAAAGAAACACCACCTTCTGAGGAATGTAGGCATGGAAATGCTTTGTGGTCACAGCTAACATTCTACATTATCGATACCAGCGGTCCAGCATGTAGCAAGCTTTGAATTATGACAATCCATGAGATCAGCAGTGTGCCAAGGACAGACGTCCAATCCAGGTGTGATCCCATTGAATCTAACCATGACTTACAACAAGTGGACCCAGATCGTTTTGCTACAGTGGGAAGTTTCAAAGGAGTAGTAATTCTACAACTGAGGGACGATGCCATTCCTTCTGTAGATCTACCAAGGAAATGTAGCGTCCTTACTAAGGACAAACTAAAAGCTGAGTTGGATACTATGGAGAAGCAAGAAATTATCAGTTGTGTTCAGCCACACACAGATTGGTGCAGCTCTATACAGCGGTGATGTAAAAAAATATGGCAACATCTGGCTGTGCTTTGACCCTAGTAAGCTGAATCAAGCATTCAAATATTGTCCTCATAAAATCCCCGCCTTGGAGGAACTGAATCCAAAGTATGCAAAGGGTAGATTCTTTTGCAACTTGATGCAAAGTACAGATATTGGTGGGTCCATCTGGCTGAAAGTTCGCAAGAGTTAATGACTTTCAGGACTCTGGGAGACTTTGTTTTTTGCACCTACCGTTTGGCTAATCGGTCAGCCAGGATTTATTTCAGCAACGTATGGATAATATCACAGAGAATGTGCCGGGGTGTGTCCATATAGCAGTAACGGGCAGCACAAAAGTAAAGCACGACAGGAATCTTCATATCCTCATGCAAGCAGCCAGCAAATAAGGCCTTGCCTTCAACAGCAAGCAGTGTGCTGTGAGAACAAATCACATCAATGTTTTTGGTTCCATTTACACAGATGCAGGCATAAAACCAGATCCTGGAAAGATAGAGGATATCCAGTCCATGCAAAGTCTACAAGACAATTTATGGAGACGTCTTGGTCTATTTAATTTCCTAGCTTCCTACATATCAAATTTTTCAGAGAAGTCCTCATCTCTATGGGAAGTCCTTCAGAAGGATACACCTTATCTGTGGCATGAGGATCACCAACATGCGTTTGATTTGCTGAAGCAATCAGTCGACCGAGGCATGTTTATAGTATTATGACCCGTTTAAGGATATCATTCTTGAAGTAGATGCTTCGTTGAATGGTCTGGGAGCATGCTTACTGCAAGAGGGTTGTTCAACTGCTTTTGGATCAAAGAGTTTTTAGCCCACATTGGCAAGTTATTCCAACATAGAAAGGGAAATACTATCTCTAGTATTCAGAATCGCCAAATTCACACTTATTTTTTTAGCAAGCATTTTCTAGTTGAGAAAGATCATAAATCACTAGCTGCGATATGGCCAAAACCACTTAGTATTACGCCACTACAATGACTATCGTTTAAAGTGCAGGGTATGACTGTGAGGTCAGATATAAGCCTGGGAATCATATGGTGACCTCAAACACCCTTAGCAGGCTACCTAATCCCAGAGAATGTGAAGACATTCTATTAGACATCCAGGTTGATGAAATTGACATAGAACCGGAAGATTTATACCAGATAGATTTAATATGGTTCAGACAAACAAAGTGTGAGGAACTACAGGAAAAAACTTCCAGAGACCCAGTCTTAATGGGGCTGTGTCAACTCATTGTCAAAGGATGGCCTGACACAATGCAAGAAGTTCCCACAGAACTTAGAATCTATTGGCCATACCAAGATGAGTAGGAAGTTTCTAGTGGCATAATCTTCAACGGAAGGCAGGTGTGAATTCCACAATTGCTTTGTCTTGATATTCTTTCGCAGTTGCACCTAGGTCATCTGGGTGTAGTGAAATCCAGGAGGCTTGCACGTGAAATTGTCTACTGGTGGGAATTAACAATGGCATCAAACAAGCAGTACGGTCTTGTGATGCATCCCAAGAGCATCAACCAAGCCAACATAAAGAGCCACTTCTTCAGCACAAAGTTCCATTACATCCTTGGACATGGGTCTCTACTGATCTCTTTATTAAAGGTGATGATTAACCAATTAAGTTTCCAAGTCCCCCATAATCCAACAATTGAGGGAAACGTTGAGCCAATCAGTTGCTAACACTATCAGCGCAATATTGCGCTTATTTGGCCCTCCAGAGGAGATAGTATCGGACAAACCATTTGAAGATATGAGGTAAGAAATGGGCAGTGATCCATATCACATCTTCGCCATGTTACCCCATCTCAAATGGCCTAACCAAAAGAATAGTACACACAGTCAAATCACTGATTGTGAAGTGTCAAGAAACGAAACAGAATCTGCATATTACACTTAAGGGTAACACCAACTGGCATAGGATTACCATCAACTGTGGAAATTATATTTGGAAGACAAATCAAAATGATGCTACCAAGTCATCACTTCATGAAATCTTCTTCAAAACAGGACAAACTGATAGAGAAACAAGAGAAGATGAAAGCTGTGCACGACAAACAGGCAGGCATGGAACTACCACCATTACAGATTGGAGAGGGTCAAAGTGATCCATTCGCAACAGAGAATGTGGTTTCCTGTGGAGGTGTCCAAAATCTGCACTGAACCAAGATTGAATGAAATTACGACCGCTAATGGAGCAGTACTAAGGAGAAACCGATGTCAGTTTCGGGAACTAGTGAACAATTGTTGCTTTGAGAACATGTTCCCATTCCATTCCACAGAACTTAGTGAAAGAAAGTGACAAATGTAATGGTCATGCACACGATGATTATTAGAACACAAATACAGGTCAACTGTGATATTTTTTTGTAGGTTTAACCTGCAGGATCACACAGATGGTTCTGCCATCACTAACTCTTATTAGACTGAAAAAAAACCTGGCACAGCTGTTTTGCTGATGCAGCAGACAAGATAATTCATCAAGCAGCAGCTAGACTCTTGCACATGAGCTGTGTGTCTGTTGTGGCTCAGTGGTCATGCTCATCTCTGAGTCAGAAGTATGTAGCTTTAAGTCCTACTCCAGAGACTTGAGCACATAATCTAAGCTGACCATCCAGGGGAGTGCTGCACTGTGAGAGGGGCCATCTTGAGGATGAGATGTTAAACCAAGGCCCAGTCTGCATTTTCAGGTGGACTTAAAAGATCCTGTGGCATTATTTGAAGAACAGCAGGGGGGATTTCTCCCCAGTGTCCTGGTAAATATTTATCCCTCAACCAACATCACTAACACTGATTATCTGGATGTTATCTCATTGTTGTTTGTGGGATCTTGCTGTCTGCATCTTGACTGCGACATTTCCCTATTGTATAGTAGTGCTGACACTTCAAAAGCACTTAATTCACTGGAAAGTATTTTGGGAAGTTCTGAGGCTGTGAATGGTGCTACATAAATGCAAGTTTTCTTTCTTCTTAAATCACATCAAACATTGATTTGGTCACATTTATGATGTAGCTAGATTTCAATCTTTAGGGCTTTGATCGGCTAAAAAACATATTTGGAGTTTGGATGGTGGAAGGAGGATTGGAAAGTAAAGTCCCTTGAATTTATTCTTAATTAATTTGGATCCACTTAATTGTTGTTTTGTAAATTGGGACATAAACAATATCTTTGAGTTGTGAAGCACATTCTATTTCTCAATGGTACTTTTAAACATAGTTATCTATCTGCAGTGTAAAGCTCAGTGCTGACAGGCAAAGCACTACTGATGTTCAGATAAAAGCATTGAAGTGATTGTGATAAGTGCAGTTGGCTAGAAATAACAGTAATTTACAGGCCTCACCCATGACCCTTTACTGTAGAAGGTGGCCTCTTCAGTGTATCAGATCATCAACATTGAAAGGCTTTGTCACTCACTCAATGTTTGCTGTCACAGCTGTATCTCAAAGCCTAACAGGTAAAGATTGTAGGTTGCATCATAAAAGCATTTGGTTTACCACAAGACACAATCAAGGAGGTAAACTGCAGTTGGGATTGAACAACTTATTGAAAAAGCTACCATGAAGTGAGGGAGAAGTCAGTGGGTTCAAAGATAGGAAATTATTTAGATTGGAAGTCAGCCATTTTGAAGATTGTTTTGGAGTGGAGAAGTAATGAAAGAAAAATATGATGGGTGAAATGTTGGCATTTCATTCAATAAAGATGTTTGACACTGATAACTAAAATGGAGCAGTTTCTCTGGAGGATAGTAATGTCCCTCATTCTACTTCATGCCAGAATACTGTTTCTCCTGACCCAGTAGGCTTATCCGATAGGACACAATGATAGGTAGGGCGGTTTGTGCTTTTTACATAGGTTACATTGGTTGTGCAAAGTTTGAAGTTTGGCAAACCCCTGGGAAATTCATCAATATTATAACACATTACTTAGAATTTAGTTGGCACTGATCATTTGCACAAGATCCTCTCCACCCATGCACAGCTGCATGGAACCTATGAACAATGTACAAACATAGTGATAAGGAATTGAAGACTCTCCTGCTTTTATATTCAATGTAACATGAAGAAGTCCATGTCTGATGTAGCACAGGTAACAACTTAATCTGTACTTTCCCAATATCAACCATCTTGGGAAGAATGGCCCTATCTGTTTCATTGTGACTTTTCCATTTCCCTGACTAGTGATCCTTGTGGTCGGTCCGAAAAGGACAATTTAGTGCCAATGTGTATTAAATAGTGGAAAGTTCAATTGTTTTGGGTTTAGGCCCACTAGGAATTGAAGCTCTTCAGATTACTTTTACTTAGGATCCTTACAGTTGACCGAAAGTGGTGACTTTCATTCCAACAATCAAGGGTGGATTTAAGCCCAGGACCCACAGGTATTGTACATTTCACTGGAGAGCCCACATAATTCCATGGTTTATGTGCATCCAATAAGCTGGGAGAAACACAGAGTAAATAGCAACACAACATCTACGTGCAAACAATTTTTGGACAATTCAGTGCTGAGAAGACACCTACTGATCTCCGCATTACACTCATAGGGTATCTCACAGAAAATCTGACAGCAATCAGTCTTGAACTTCAGGAGTCTTGATTAGCTTTTCTCTTTAGCCCCAAAGAAGATAATTGTTTTGGAAGAAAAAGTCAACAGGAATGTAATGCCCAACTACAAACAAGGAAGTTCTTGGTTCAAAATCAAAGATCAAAATTGATCCCTGCAAGCTAGGAAATATTAAAAAGAAAGAGCTTGCATTTATATAGCATCATTCACATCCTCAAGACATCCCGAAGTATCTCACAACTAATTAATTACTTTTGTGATGTGTAGTCACTTTGTTATTGCCAAATGCAACAGCCAATTTGTCCATTATAAGTCCCCATAAACAACAAATCAAATAATAATTAGTTAACTGGTTTTGGTAGAGGTGATTGAGGGATGAATTCTGGTCACAAAGAACTCCCTGTTGTTCTTCTATGGGATCGTTTGCACTCATCTGAACACAGGACTTCATTTTAACATCATAAAGACAACACCTCAGACAATGCAGCACTCCCTCACGAGTTACTGAAATATCTGCCTCAACAATGTTCTCAAGTCATGGAGCAGTACTTAAACTGACAATCTGCTGGCTCAAGATGAGAGAAAGCTGATGGTTTAGTCAAAATGTTCAAATATGAAGAGGTCCTTTCCTTCCTAGGTTATGTATCAGACCAGATTTGTGATGGGCTAATTGATTCTTCTGCCTCCTTTTGCTTTGGAATGTCCCCATGTGGGTGAGATGAATATCTTGCATGAAATGGACTCATTCATTTATGCCTATTCATGGGATTGAACTAATGAAGAGAAGGATATCACTTCTTTGAGGAGTAAGCTAAATTCTAAACTAACATCTACATTCTAACACTTGTTCTGGAGATAGTCTGTTGACTGAAGATCATTAGGTTTGTTCAGATTTGGACTGGAATTTTTTTAGTTGACGATTTAAAAGATCAGTAGGTATATTTCAGCCGTGAATAAATTGTCATATCATCACAGCTGCTGAAATGTTGGAGATGCTCAGATTGTTGATTCAGGTAGACATTCGGTCGTGAGTCCCAGCGGTGGACCCGGAAGCAGGTGCTGTCACCACCTGTGATGCGTGTGGCCTGCAGACCTCGTTTACACAGCGGGTGGCCACTTTACTTATTGGATGGGCTCGGCGCTTCCATTTACGTGACGGGGGGCGGGCTCTGAGATGCTGATTACAGAATCAGGTGACTCCAATGCAGGTGCTGGCACCATTTCTAAAGTACTGCCAGCCCGGCTGGTATTGCTGCCTTTCCGTGAGGCACTGAAGCTGGAGTGCTGATTGGTGCTCTTTGATGGTACTTCGAATTACTGGATCCCCCAGCAACACTACTATCGCTGCTGTTTCCTGTGACTACTGGAGACCCCACCCCACCCCGGGCAACGCTACTGTAGCTGCTGCTTCCTGGGAC
Source organism: Heterodontus francisci (assembly GCF_036365525.1). Lineage (NCBI taxonomy): Eukaryota > Metazoa > Chordata > Chondrichthyes > Heterodontiformes > Heterodontidae > Heterodontus > Heterodontus francisci. The sequence goes on along the minus strand of NC_090401.1, from coordinate 21,978,030 downwards.
CACTAGAACCCCCTGCAAAACTACTATTGCTGCTGTTTCCTTGAACTGTGACTCATGCAACTGCCCTGCACCAGGACTGCGAACCATCAGAACTGAGCTTGATCGAGCTGGGATCATGTCCAATGCAAGACATTGGGTGACCCCATGGTTTTGCGATGCCTCCCTGGAGAATCTCCACCAGGCTGCAAGGGAAAGGCAGGACGTCCTCTTTCCAAGGCATGGCAAGAAGAGGTCCTTCCGCTTAACCAAGCAAGCCTGGATGGAGATCGCGGAGGAGGTCAGCAGCCATGGGGTCACTCAATGCAACTGGGTCCAGTGCAGGACAAGTCAATGTCCTTTTTTCTGCCAAGGTGAGTGCACCATACCTCTCTCCTCTTTGGGGCTTGCATGTAGCTATGCAGGAGGTAAGGTGACATGGGGAGGGAGTGACCATAAAGGCGCTTGCAAAGGGGGTTAGGCATCACCGAATCCTGCCAGATGTATGGCTGCATCTCGGCCACAGGCCACCTTCTTTCATAGCTCAACCCCATTATGTCCCCTGAGAGCGGACGTAGGGAACAGCCATGTTGGAGACCCCCATCAAGGTAATAGGGGCTGCCCTAGCAGAACTGTTCTCTTGCTCTTCCTCTGAAGTCTAACTATCTCTCTCTTTCCACTTGCAGAATAAGCAGGCCCAAAACATCAGGGAAAACCCACGGACAAATGAAAGTCCAGCAGATAACCGGCCTCTTTCTATGGCTGAGGAAGAGGCATTGGAGCTAGAGGGAACCTAGGGCAACCATTAAATAGTCGGTGGTGAGACTGGAGTCTCTGCACAAGAGAGTGAGGATTGTTTTCATTAGACATCCGCCACACTCTAGAGGATGCATCATCATTTGACCCTCCTGCACCGTCCACCAGTGAAGATACTTTCACGTTGGTGGGTATGCACTCGGCCTTTGAATCAGGGTCACAAGCTGGTGAGAGCACTGCACACACACCCGAGTGGTTGATGGAGGCTGTAATAGCCAAGGTTACTGACAATCTGGTGACTGTAGGTGGCCAGGCCCATGCTGAGCCCCAGGCTGGTGGTGGCCCTCTGGTGTCAACAGCACAGGGTGTGCTGGAGTTGCAGAGAGGGATAAGGCAACATCTGACGGAGCTGCTAGAAGCCATGCGCAACCATAAGCGGACAATGGAGGAGTCCATTCATTCCATGAGTGCTGCCATGTCTCAGGCATGTGAGTGCATGGCTTCCTCCAGCGAGCTTGGTGACCCTCATGGAGAGCTAGATCCCACAGATGCTCGCAGACCTGCACACCATCACCTTGGCCACGAGCTCATGCTGCAATGGCAAGGCGAGAGAAGGATGAGGCACCAGGAGTCTTCTCCAGGTCCTCATCCTTCTCTGGTCAGCAGGGAGGTTCAAGTTAGCCTTGAAAGGGAGGAGGAGAGGCTAACCTCCATAGCAGGAGCCTCCCCTCAGGGTGCTCTAAGTGTGGACAGCAGCTCCTCAGCCCTCCCGCCAGTAAGCCCAGCTCCAGTAGCCGTGACGCCTGAGGAGAGTCCTGCAATTGTGCAGGAAGCCCTCAGGCAGCCAGGCTCTCCAGGCTTCAGGCAACCAGAGGACGGCCGCCAAAGTCATCACAGGCCAAGGGGCAGCATGATCAGTCATCTTCCTCCAGCCCAGCTGCTAATGTAGGGGGTTGCACCTCATAGAAGCACTTGAAAACGTATAAAGTAAAACACCTAGACACTCTTCAAGTTTCACGAGTGTTTGACATTTGAATTTTGTTTTCTTATATAAAGTTCTTTTGTTTTTGAAATCAACTTTCATTGTGGAAAATGATTATTCTATCGTGTCTTAATTGTGAGCTGCTGACTTCACCATTTCCTCTTAGTGCATGCCAATATAGACAGAGCCCTCATTTGATTAGCATCTCCCATGGCCCACAGCGCCTGGTTCCGCTGGGTGCTAGGCACGGAAAACAAATAGAAAGGAGGCAACAGGCTGCATTGAGGTGAGACTTTATTGATTTTACTCTGAGAGGTCATCATGGTGGCTGGAAGTGGATAAGTTTGAGATTGTCTGTTGCCTCCTTGGCCTGTTGCTCAATGTGCCTGGCCTCTGGTGCAAGAGGTTCAATATCTAGTGCTGCTTGCTCATCACCCTTCTCCGTGTCCTCCTCATCAGTTAAGGAGAGGCATTCAATTATGTCCTCATCATGCAAGCACTCCCCCTTCTGCACTGCTAGATTGTGCAGAGCACAGCAGACAACCATAATACGCAAGACCCTCTCCAGGGCATACTGCAGTGCTCCAACAGATCGATCCAGGCAACAGAATGTCATCTTCAGCAGCCTAATGGCCTCCTCGGTGATTGCTCCGGTGGGGCCATGGCAAGTGTCGTACCTCTCCTCTGCTGCAGTGCAAACATTCCACACATGCATCAGTAGCCATGTCTTTAATAGGTAGCCCTTGTCCCCAAGAATCTATTCCTAAAGGCAAGCGGGGGGCCTGAAAAGCTGTGGCACCTGAGACTGTCAAAGTATGCAGACATCGTGGCTGCTTCCCAGGAAGTGAGTACACACCTGCAGGAAACGCTTTTGGTGGTCGCAGGCCAGTTGAACATTGATTGAATGGAAGCCCTTTCTGTTGATGAAGGCGGCTGGCTGTTCTGTTGGAGCCTCGATGGCCACATGCGTGCAATTCATCATACCTTGCACCTGGGGGAATCCAGCGATGGCCCCGAATCCGATGGCCCTCTCAGCCTGAATGTCGGGGTCGGTCCGGTAGCACACATAGTCCCCAGCCCCCTAGAACAGGACATTGGTCATCTCCTTGATGCAGCACGGGGCTACTGCCTGGGAGATGCTACACATGTCCTCAGTGGATCCCTGGAATTATCCAGAAGCATGAAAGGTAAGTGTCACTGTGATTTTCGATGCCACTGGCATAGGGAGTTCACCAAATCCCATAGATCATAAATCGTCCTGCAGCATGGCACATAAGTTGGTGATGGCATCCGTGAAAAGCCTTAGTCTTCACTGACAATGTCACTTGGACATTTGAAGGTAGCTGCCTCGAGTCCAGTAAACTCTCTTGTGCAGGTTGACCCTTCTTGCAATGACTGGCTGCTGTTTCTCTCGTCGTGGAGCTTCACAGGCAAGCACAGGTGCCTCCTAGCCTTCCCTCTGTCAGTGGCACTGCATCATGCCACAGGGGTCCAGAAAGACAGGGTGTATGAGAGCCATGCCAGTTGATCAGTAGCCCTCCAGAGCGCTGTCCTTGCAGAGATGAACTTGCATTGGTGCCTTCCCCTTTGCTAACCCCCTTCGGTTATGCACAAATGCCCCTCAGGCTCCGCTCTTGCAGAGAGCCCAGAAATCAGGCCTTTGATCACCGGAGCCTCACACCCGAGACCAAGCCCATCTGGCACTGCCGTCCAAGGCCAAACCCACCTGGCACTGCCACCCAAGACTAAGCCCTCCTGGCACTGTTGTCCAAAACCAAGCCCACCCAGTCCCACCCAGAGTGCACAGCACTGCAGGCCAACAATGGCCTCTGCTCCCCTCTCTTCCCCAATCCACTGCTCATCATGGCTGCATTCCGTTGCGGCTTTGAGGCCTTGCCTCAGTGCCACCACGTATCAATAGCTGGAGATCCGAAGGCATGTGAGGCCCACCCGCTGTTCACTTAATTCCGAACCCCCCCACTGAATCGCGATTAGTGCATGCTAATGTGTTACAATGACCTGTTCAACAATTTAAATTGCAATCCTGTCACGCCGGAGCAGCAACGTTGCCACTGACTAAATCCGGATCCGACGTCACAACATCGGATTTCCAGGCAGGCGCATCCATCGCTACTCCCCAGTCCCTATGCTTCCATTCCTGATCCTAATGGCCTCATGAAATTCTATCCCTATTTCTCTTCTCATGGCAAAAAATATTGCACAAATATTGCTAACCTGTTTGTCAATGAACACAATGCTTCATCAGTTGATCATCTCATATGCTTTTCACATACTTGATTATACAATGACAATAGTTCATTTTTGAAGAACGGTTTTCTATTCTGGATCTGTGTCTCTTGACACTTTTTGGGAGTAAATATCCAGATTTCCATTTCAGTTTTTGCAGAGCACCCTGTCACCTCTGTAGCCCCGGCATTCTAACTGTGGAAATTTGAATGTCAGTAACTTTTCTTTTTGCCAAATTGATCCACCGAGGCTTTGGGCTTTACAGATTGACGAACATCTTGACAGTCACATTCGGGTATTTTTCTTTCTGTTTCTAAGTGTGCTCATTTGAGGCTGCTGGAGTATGTCTTCCTGGTTAGTGCTGAATCATTAATTAGGCAAGTTTGCCAGATCAGAAAGTTTCTAAGTGGCATTAAACAATATTTCTATTGGCAAGGCTTGTCTTCTTATTATGTAACTGATAAAACCTGAATTGAGTGTAAAATAATGCACATTAATTAGGAGGAAATTCCACACTTCTTTAGTCTCTGATACAGTTTCAATAGAGGTTGGCACTGTTAGCTGTCAACATTTTGTGATAACGAGATTACCAGCTCTCAGTTGAGCTGAGAGATACATCAGGGCCTGGGACAGGAAAAAATGAACCAAACTGTTGACTGAGAATCCTACAGTCTCTCTGCTCAGATAAATCATAGCAAATGTTGCCACACTACTTGATGCTGCAACATTTTTGCTGAATTTTTGCTTTCCCCCCTCAGAGATGGACAGGGCCCGAAAATACCAGCGCCATCCATGTTCACCAAGATCGTGATACAGCCCTCCCTGATTAAGGCCAATTAAGATGGTTGAGGCTTTTATTAAGAGCTCGTTAAAGCGGGGTGTTGAGATTTTTGTGGGGGCGCACAATTTTCATGCATTGTCTGGGGCAGACCAGGTGAAGGGAGGTGATTACACAGTGGGGAGCCAGTCATGGCCTTTTAGGGAATTACCTCTGCTCCATAAAAGGGTGAATGATGCAGAAGGGGACTCATCCATTGACAAACAGATGCACGCAGTGCAAATGGAAGGGAGAATGAGCATTATGCAATCTAGCAGTGTAGGAGGTCGTCACCCTCCTGGCATCACGGGAGCATAACAGCAGAATGCAAGGCTTCCAAGGACAATAAGACGACCGCTTGACCACCAGGAAGGCTGAAGCTGGCAATGGGGGCCGACTCTCAGATTTTGGGCCTAGTCGCAATGAGTAGCAACACCTTCCCCAGGAAGGGCAGAGCTCTGGGTATCAGTGGGGTGGGGAAGGGATGAGGGGCAGGAAGGACACAGAGTCCATAGCCTCAGCATAGGATCTACTGGCAAAGACTGTTCTACCTGGCAATGACTGAGAGCCAGTGCTGCAGGAGACTGTGACTCTCCAGGCAGATGGTCACAGACATCTGTACCCTCATCCCCATGCCCTGCCAGTAGCTGTCAAAGTCACTTTGGCTTTGAACTTATTGACTTCTGGCTCCTTCCAAGGATCAGCTGCAAAGCTTGGTGGCATCTTGTAAACAGCAGCCCACCACTGCATTTCGCTGGTCACTGATGCCCCCTTTGCCAGAGCTGGGCAGTACATTCACTTCACGAAAGACGCAGTCTCACAAGGGCAGAGGGCAGTGAGCTTTTCCTCCTTTGTTGGATTCCCTCAGGTGCAGGGCATCATTGATTGCACTCATGTGGCCATCAAGGCACCCAGTGCCGCTCAGTGAGATTCATCAACACGCAGGGCTTCCATTCCCTCAAAGTTCAGCTGATCTGTGACTACTAGAGCTTTTGCCATGTGTGTGCTCACGTTCCTGGCAGCTTCCATGACTCCTTCATCCTCTGCCAATCCAGGTTGCCACAGCTCTTTACTCCAACCCCCAAAGCCAGTGGATAGATCCTAGGGAACAAGGGCTATCCCTTGAAGAGATGGCTTCTCACCCCTCTACAAGAGCCCCAGACTGAGGCACAGAGACGCGACAACCAAAGCCACCTGCTGACTAAGACAACCACTGAGTAGGCCATCGGGGTTCTGAAGATATGATTCCGATGTCTCGACCGGTTAGGTAGTGTCCTGCAATACACTCCTGCAAGGATCTCGCTCATTGTAGCGGTCTGCTGCACTCTCCATAACATGACCATCCAGAGAGGTGTGGACCATTAGGATTGGCTGAGGCTATGGAAGGAGAGAGCGCATCTGAGGAAGAGGGGGATTAGGAGATGGGAGAGGAGGAGGAAGAGGAGTTTGAGGGAGAGAATGCAGAACACCGTGGCACTCCAGCTGCACGAGGAGGTGGCTGGATTGGGCACAGGGTGCAAAGGTCTCGTCAGGATACCATGAATGTCAGGAATCTTCTGATTCAGGAACATTTCAACTGAGTCCCTGTGACCCAGGATGAAGGGTACTGTGCTAATACATCCACTGATGATGCAGCCTGGAACATCTAAACTTTTGCAGTCAATAAAGGAAACATATCTGGCCAGAGGCTTTGCCAGCATTGTTGAGGAACTCTTGATCTCCTTCACCACCTCATACGTCTTTCCTTGTCCAGCCATCAATAAAAGGAGTTTCAGATGTGTGCCTTTAAGTGACATTATTTACATAGAGCTCAGAATGGAAACCAGTGCAGTTACAGCAAGAAGACACCCCAGTGACCCACTCAGTACTCTGCCTGAAGTGGTGGCATCTACTGTAAGATTATTAGGTTACTAAAAGTTACTAACTACAGTACCCCTATATTATCAAATCTTACACCGTGTTCAGCCACTTCTGTGCAGTATTTTCCTTGGGCCTCGGAAGAGTTGGATGCAGTCTGTTACGTGTCTCAGTTTGTGAATGGGGTGCACCTGGCAGTTGTCTTCATTGTGGAGGTGCCCGTGGGGGTATCTCCAGAGGCTGCTGCACCTGCATTATTGCTGGGGCAGCCTCTGCCACTTGACTCTGCTGCAGAGAAGCTCCCGCTGCCAGAGGAGCCAAGGAGGCCAAGGATGATGAAGGTGCCCTGTGAGGAGTGGCACCCTTATCTTCCTTGGTGACATCCTCAGACTTTGACGGGTGCTCCGGATGATTCAAGACATTCTCTAAACATCACTGCACCATCTGTGCCACTAATCAGTCCAGGCTACACAGTGTGGCATGCATCCTGTGAACATCAGTGCGCAGTTCCTGAATGTACTCCAAGTGCTGCCACAAATGGATCTCCATGAGATTAGCCACTCTCTCTATGGAGGAGCTCATATGCTCATAGCCTTAAGCCATGATGATGGACATGAGCTGGATGGACTCCTCCATTCTCTCCCCATGACCCCACACTGAGTCAGGGAACTCCGATATAGGAGCACAGCTCCTGCTGCTGGTCTAGGTAGGGCCTTCTTTCCACCTGAGGCCCAGGGTTGTGTCTATCCTCATTCCTCTGAAGGGAACTGACCACTGCTGCTCTGCCTCTGACAGCTCCTCCTGCACACTAGTGCCATGCTCCTCACCCAGCAACATCCTGTCTAAATGTGCTTGAGGACTCAGTGAGGTGAGAGTATCTGCGCTGGTGAACAGTGCACTCATCAGGTGTGACAGTGCTTCTTCACTTCCTTGGTGGTCATCTTGGGCCACTGACAGAGAGGGAGATGGTCTCTTGGGGTGGACATCTGCACCTGTGTGAGACACAAGAATGAGATCATAAGAGTTAGTCTTGGAGAGCAGAGACCTCTGCAGTGCCAAGCTTCCCAGTGCAACCCAGTGTTCATCGTGCTGTCACACAGGGCGGAGTGCAATGCACCCCCTTGATAAGCACATTGCCCTCTGTAATCACCACCTCCACCATGAGTGTCCATTTTGCCAGGGCCGACTTCCTCCTGATCCGCGATGCTGGCTATTTCCATCACCCACTGCTCCAATGCCATGATGATCTGCAGGAAGGGTAGCCCTCCACCTGTGAGGACCCTCTCTCAGCCATTATGTGCCCATTTCTCCTGCAAGGACAAAACAGTGCGTGATAAGGCACTGCTGTCCTCCTATGGCCAATGGCAGCTCCTCCAATTTATTAGAAGCTGCATGTTTCAGTGCTGACCAGTCTCCAGCGGCACTATGGTTCTGGGGGTCCATTTTTCGGGACCAGTAAGTGCCCTGGGCACACACTCCTCCCATGTTCAGAAGCAGCATGTGCCCTGAGGCTCCTCAGGTCTGCTGAAGGGTGAATACCCAAAGGCCTGTCCTGAGAGTTGGAGGCTGTACGCATCTTGCCAGAGGATATATGAGGTCATTGAACTTTTTCCTGCACTGGATCCAGCTCCTTCTTATTTTGTCTCTGTTGCTCACAGTGGCAGCAATTTCTTCTTAGGCCTGTTTGGTTTGTCTGGGTGGCCTCTTCTTGCCACCCTCCAGGAAGATGACCTCCCTCCTGTCCCTCATGGCCTCCTGCATGTCCTCAAGATTGGCATCCGAAAAATGAGGGGCTGCCCTGCACTAGGTTCCTGGACTCCAGCTCTCCTGAGTCATCACTGAGATGATAACTTCAGCCCAAAGTTGTCTGTGAATCTGCACCATGCACTTTCACCACTCAAACAGCAGCCACAGTATTGGCTGCCATGGTGAGTTAAATCGGGCCTGCAGTTCAGTTGGTCTGCCTCTATTTCACCCCCGCGGCCACTAATTGGTTAGACATGAGACAAGATGTTTAAGGCAACATTTCTGGATACATTCTAAGAACCCCTCACAATTTTGATCTCAAACCTCTGTCTTATTCCAGTTTACTTTTGGATTGTTAAAATGACCCAGAATAATAACACTGTTACAACTTTAAACACCTTTAATGTGCTCACAAATCTCAACCTCTATTTCTATCACACTTATTCAGTAGTCTGTAATATAGTTCCAATATGGAAAACATAAAGAAGAGATAACTTGCATTGATATAGCATCTTTTGTAATCTTAGGACATCCCAAAATGGTTCATAGCCATGAAAGCTCTTGAAGTGTGGTCGCTATTGTAATATATGGAAACGCAGAAGTCAATTTGCACACAGCAAGGTCCTACAAACAAGGATGTGATAATAATTCAAATATCCATTTCAGTGGTGCAGGTTGAGGGATAAATGTTGACCATGGCACAGTGAAACTCCTGCTCTTCTTTGAAAAGTACCTGGGGATCTTTTATATCCACTGGATAGGACAGATGGGTTTTAGAAATGGTAACAATGGTTCGTGATGCTTTACAAATGTTTTTAACTCTTCACAGACAGACTGTTTGTACACCAAAATCACTAAAAAAATATTCCTTTCCATGGTTTTAATCATGTATTTAATTATAAGGTCACACATTTCCTTTTCTCCTGTTCAAACTCTTAGTCATGTAATATTCTGGGATATTGAGTTCCAAATCGCACCTTAGCTGAAACCAATCACCTGTCAAGGCTACAATCAGTGCCTATTATTTCCAACTTTATTTCTAGAGATTTGTATGTCTGTAATACAATCCAGCTTCCATGTTATCCTGTCTGTGATACACTCTAGCCTGCGTGTTATCCTATTTGTGATACACTCTAGTCTGAGTGTTGCCCTGTCTGTGATACACTCCAGCCTGCGCGTTATCCCATTTGTGATACACTCTAGTCTGAGTGTTGCCCTGTCTGTGATACACTCCAGCCTGCGTGTTATCCCATTTGTGATATACTCTAGTCTGAGTGTCGCCCTGTCTGTGATACACTCCAGCCTGCGTACTGCTCTAACTGTGATATACTCCAGCTTGTGTTTTACCCTCTCTGTGATACACTCCAGCCTGTGTTTTACCCTGGGTTGGATTTTACCAGCCCCCCTGAAGTTGGGGGTCATGGCAGCGGGGCCCGGAAAATACCTCCGGGAGAGGACTATCACGGGCCTTGACCAGGAAGGCCCCACCCCATATTACTGGCAGTGGCAAGGCCTTGTGGTGGTCTCACACCACTTGGTGATGGAATCTTAATTTAAATGCATGTTAATTCATGCATATTCACTTCCTCATCCCAATAACCCTTCCATGCCGATATTGCGACCGGTTGCTGGAACTCCCACGCCTTCGGATATCTGTTCAGAGATCTGAGGTGGAACATTGGTGGGGAGGGGGGAGGAATGAAGGTTTCAGGACGGCCGGTGGGGGGGGCGGCAGGGGCAGTGACGCAGCAGGGAAAACACCTGCTTTTGGTTGTGGGGATGGTGGGAAGGGGTTGAGGGTCAAAGTTAATAAAGTTCGGTGGGAAAGTTCGGGGTCGCAATAAAAGTTTTATTTGGAGCAGAGGGCAATTTATAGATTGATTACTCATTGCAGGGGTGGGAGAGGGGATTCAAAATGCTATTAAGATTTTAATTTTATTTCTTGCAGACAGGGACTGTCATGCAGGCCCCCACCTGCTGAGAATGAGGCACATTGGTTTTGTCTTATGAACATTGATTTTGAACTGTTGCTGGAGTGAGGAAATGACTTGTTGAACAGATCAACCATGGCTGGAAAAACATTTGCATACTAACAGATGGTGCTTGTGTAGACAAAGGATTATTCCCTGACACATTCAACACACAATGGTTGTTGATCACTGGACAGTGAGGGGGTGGGGAAGTGCATTCCAGGGCCTGCTGGGGTGATGGAATCCTCCGGGGCCAGGACTGGGTGGACCAGCTGGTCACATGACTAACTGGCTGTTCCAGTGTTTTTTGAATTAGCCATAGAGAGTTTGAACTCAGAAAGACTGTTTGCTCCTGGACTGAGAAGATCTCTCCTGTCTGCTCCCATCTCTTTCTCATGGAACTCCAAATCTACTGAAAACACATGAACCCCAAGAGAGAAAGGTCTCCTACAGCGAATAAGGTTTAAGAAGAATACTGGGCCCCATTGAAAAGCAAGATCTACTTATAATCAAGGACTCTACAGTGAGCTTGAAGATCCATCACAAAAACCCTCTTCAGAGATTGCCTCAAACTTTTTCACTTTATTTCTTCTGCTCTGTTCTGTTGCTATCTGCATGTGTGTATCGGAAATGCATGCTAGTGTGGGCGCGTCATATATCCTTAGGCGTTAACCGAATTAGAGTTTAATTTTAAGTTTTAGAAATGTCAACCTTTTTTTCTTTAAACCTAAGAAAACCTGTTTGTGCTAGTTTCTTTGCCTTATAATTGGGAAGCGGTGAACAAGGATTCACCAAGGGGGAGCTAAAAACACGGTGTGTTTAAAATTAAACCCTGTTATGGTAAGATCAGGTGAAGGCTGAGAGGGAAACCCTAGACCCCTTTCTCACCTGGTCGTAACAGGGACCTTTAAAAATTTTAATAGCCCTGAAAGGCCCTTTAAAAATGGTGCCAGTGCCTGTGCGGTGGTGCTGGACACCATTGCCGGGGACGGAGCGCCTACCCTCTCAACTTCATTGGGGGCGGGTGGTCAACCCCCTCTATGGAAATGAGCCGCCGCATGAAGTATCGCGGTGGCACCACAGCACACGTCTCGCGCATGCACCGCACCAGTTTTGAAGGTTCAGCGAGCTGGAAAAATCCCTTTAAGATCGCAGTATGCTAATGAGGCAAGTACAGGATGTAGTCATGTGACTACAAGCCTTGGTCACTCTGCAACTGTAACACCCAGATGAAAGTTCTGTAAATAGTTTGCTCTGTACTGTATAGTAGTTAGCTGTTAATAAACCTGTTGGAGATTTTCAGCATAACTGGACTCACATCGCATTTATGTTGGATAAGACAACATAAAGAACATATTACACTCTTTACTCATTCTTCACTCAGCTCTTCCCCCACAACAGGTCTTCTCTCTCTATCTCTCCATCTTTCTTTTTATCTCTGTCTCTCTCCCTCTGGGAGTAAATGTAGCCTTTGACAGTAGCTCAAAATGGGCTCAGAATGAATCAGCAACCAACTTTACTCCATGCATGATTTTCCTTTCCATTATCTTCAATTAAAAAGGAAATCAAATGTGTTGTAAAACAGCCTGTTGATTCATTATGAGCCCTTTTCGTACTATTGGTGAAAACCAATTTCACCAACTCCCTCGATGTCTCTATCCCAAAACAAATTATTTCTCTATTGATCCTGGATAAAGTCTCTAAATACATATGTGCCTCACTCCTCCAGAACCCTAGTGGAAAGGATGCTCTTTATTTGTCCCAGCATTCTTACTCTTCTCATTCACTTCTGATTTTTTCTCCTTCTTGTCCTTCCCTTCCTTTCCCACTTCTGCTTTCATTTTCTCTCTGTCTTTAAGGAAAGGGCTAGGTTCTCAGGAGAATTGGCATGGGTGGAACAAGTTGGAGCCTTAAGAGCACAGTGAACAGGAGGGAGTAGGTTGAGGTCTCATGAGATGTTTATATCAAGGTAACAACATGTTTCTTTGCTCATGCATTGAAGCCCTAGCCATAGGGGAATGGCACGAAGTGAATTGCTCATTTGGAGAGCCGATGCAGACAAAATGGGCTGAATGGCCTCCTTCTGTGCTGTAACAATTCTGTGATTTTGTTCTGTGATTCTATAATGTTATGACTTCTAGAAATTGTAGTCTTTTGTAGCAGAGACTAACTCCTAAACATGCACTATTTACTTATTCACATCAGACCATTACTTTGAACTTTTTGTAGAAATAGTTTACCACCATCTTCAATCTCTACTCCTTTGTATTCTAACTGTGGCTCCTTACCCATTCACTCCACCATCCTCAGCCATTTCCAACCTTGTCTCTGTAAGTGTCTGACTCAACCCATACTCCTTGCAACTTCTCAATCTGCTTTCAAAAGCCTCCTCATTACTTCTTTAACCATCACCTTCAGCCTCTGTCGCAAACTCTGTTTCCTTGCCAATGATTCTTTCCCCTGGTCAACTTCTGTCTCAAGCTCAACTTGTCCATTCAACAGCCTTGGTGTACTGTTCAACCCTGAGGTATGTTGCTGACTCCATGTCCTTTCCATCATAAAAACTGCTGAATTCCATCTTCACATTGCTCATGAAACAAAAACAGAAAGTGCTGGAAATACTCAGCAGGTCTGGCAGCATCTGTGGAGCGGGGAACAGAGTTAATGTCTCAGATCGATGACCTTTCATCAGAACTGATCAGATTACAAAGTGGAAAATTGCCAGGACAAATCCAATCTGGTTGATTACATCCCCATCAGTCTAGTCACAATCATCAGCAACGTGATGGAAGCATTTCCTTCGGACTGCACGAGAGTGTCAGCCTAAATAAAAAGTTTGTTTTGAAGAGATGAGTTTTGAGGATATTTTTAAAGGAAAAGTGAGAAGTGGAGAGGCAGAAGGCCTTAGAGAGGAACTTCCAGTGCGTGGGAATGTTGATGGGGCTTTGTTTCCACAGGACAGTGTGGTGGTCACTCATGCCAATACTGTCATAGATAGATGCATCTGTGACAAGTAGATTAGTGAGGACAAGGTCAAATAGGTTTTTTCCTTAGTTTTGTCAGTTTCACCACCGACCGTAGGCCCAATCTGGCAGCTATGTCTTTTAGGATTCTGCCAGCAGGGTCCACCAGACAGTGTACATTCTTCCAAGGGAAGGAGTCCTGATTCATCAGCTCAGGGAGGGCAGTAGGCGACAATCATCAGGAAGTTTCCATTTCCATGTTTTACTTGATGCCATGAGACGTCATTGGGTCCCAAGTCATGGTTGAGGATTCTCAGGGCCACTCTCTTCTGACTTTATACCACTGTGCCACTAGTGACTCTGTCCTGTTGTTGAGGAATGGTGATGGAGGAGTCTGGGACATTGGCTGAAAGCTGTGATTCTTTAAGTATGACTATTTCAGGATGTTGCTTGACTAGTCTGTGGTGCAGCCCTCCAATTTTGGCACAAGTCCCCAGATATTAGTGAGGAGGACTTTGCAGGCTTGACTAGACTGGGTGTGCCTTGTCGTATCCAGTTGATGCCGGGTCTTTACAACAGTGACTACACTTCAAAAGTACTTCATTGGTTGTAAAACTGTTGGAATGTCCTGAGGTTGTGAAAGGTTCTTTATAAATCCAAGCCTGCCATTTATTTCTTTCCCTTCTGGCTCAACCACAATTTTCATTACTCCTATTTACGAAGTAACTTGGGATTTTTTTTTTAATCATGAAAGGTACTATATAAATATAAGCTTCTGCATTATTGAACAAATTCAATGATATCAGATTTGTAGGATGATTTTTTTTTGTTGTTGAAACAGATCTATTTCATTACTGTACATAAAAAACTTTGGCAAACCTTTTATAGGTCTTTTATTGCTGGTGATTTATCTGCCATGTAAAATATCATTATGTTTGGCTGCGGAGTCATTCAATAACAGTTAGTCGCTTACACTTGTCAAGATTGGCAGTAAATCCAGCTTTAATTTTATTGGCTTTAAAAACTCAAATCTGTTTCTCGCCAGGTTGGGTAAAGCAGTTAAAGGGGAATGTTCCAGATGATTCAACTTCAGGGCCCAAGCCTACCTGTGAGCAGACCATGTGATTCCTTCTGTTGGTAACTTTACCAAAAATCTTTGCTTGCGTACAAAACAGGAAGCTCCATTCTTGTACTCAGATAGAGTTTTTTTTAGTAAAAGTAACCACGGGGATAGAGAAAAAAAATTAAACCAAGTATCTGTTCATTTTGTGGACTGATTTTCTTTCTAGACAGCTTCTAACTACACAGTCTGACCACTTCCTCTTCCAGCTCTGGGTGAAGTATTATGTCCCATGGTCCTATTACCAAACCTTAATGCTCCCAAACATGGGTATTTCTCTCTTTGTTAACTCTGATCCCTGGGAGCAGAGTGATGGTGTCTCTGAGACACTTTCCTGTTCAGGAATTCACCAACAAGCCTTCCAACCAAGTGAGCTACCCACTCTCCAAAAAGTACATTCTCAACTGATACCTCCTGCTGGGTCTCCATTGATAGAATTTACCTCAGAATATTTGCTGAACTTCTGAGATGAGATAATTAATTTCTTTCTGTGTGCAGCCATTATGGAAACCTCTCTGATGTCCAGCTCCCTTGACACTCCAGGTTTCCTTCCATCTTAGTTCTGTATCCTGTGACTTATAAAATATGTGGAAATTTATGTTGTTACTTTTTCAAAAAACAGATCACTTGGACACAATTCAATTTCAAATCTTTTCCATACTGTAAATCTCGAAGAGTGATATAAGTATTATTAGCTATTTATATTGTCAAAGGTATTGTTATGCAATTTCAGGGTCATTGGAGTTGAAAGTCTTGCCGGTAGCGCAGAACAGGCAATATTGAATTGACTGCCTATTATAATCGTCGCTCAATATTCAGTTCCATTGTCTTCAATAAAATTGAGTATCAATGGGCAGTCAATATTGTCTTGTAAGAAGTGGACTTGAATACAACCCAGACTGACAGGATGAATGATATTTTTCTCTGCCAGTTATTGGAATCCTAAGTGAAATGAGTTTGTGCAGTCACGATGCAATCCCTCATTCGTGTGAATTGATACTAAACTCTCCTTTGCAGAGCACAATACCGGCAGTCTCATTCAAAAAAGACATGAGTATGGTAGATGTGGCAAATGGAAATGCATAGCCGGCTAAATTCGATCAGGTCAAAACAAGAGATGGGGGCAAAGGTGCAGATCTAAATGTTGCTTCATGCTCAATGAATCCTAGCAGCCTCCCTCGGTACATTGGATAACTGCAATTACTATAATGATTTGCACAAGAGGAGAGGTTTAAATAATGTCTGGAATTCTTTCACTGGTACTTTATTGAAATAAAGGACGGGATTTTCCCAGCCCCAAGGAGGCTGCTTTGAAGGTGGGGCGGCGGGGCAATTCAGATAGCTGCCTGTCAGGATGGCTCCCTGATGCTGTCCCACCTCTGGGTGAGGTTCTCAGGGCCTAGCTGCCACAGGAATCAGCAACCCACTCCACGGATGTGGGCAGCCGATTAGGCCAATTAATGCCCCACTTAGGGGCTATTTTCAGAACCTTCCAGCATTTTCCCAGCATCGGACCTGCCCCCTGCTGAGTCCAGAGCCCGGCAGCAGCCTGGAGGTGGCCTCCCAGCGACAGGCTGGGGGGCCATTGGAGCCTCCTCTCAATGCCCCAATGAAGATGCTACAAGAATGGCGTGGTCACAATCAATCCTGAGGAGGGGTTTCCCATCCACACTAATGATCCTAATAGCTGTGGGTCTCCTTTAATTTTCGGGCGAGTCCAGGGTTGGCAGCCATTTTTCAAGTAGACCATGGAGAAAAAGCATGGGCACGCCCGAAAAGAGCAGGAAATCTTTTAAAAGCGAAGAAAAATTTCTTAAAAGAAAGAGAAATCCTAAAGAGTTAGGAAAAAATGGATTTGAAATGCAGGATGTCTGTATTTCGAACAAATGTGTTAAGCTGTTATAAGTTTCAGATTTGCCCTATACTTCATGGGTGCAATTGTGGATGACATAATTGTAAGGCAAGGTATAAAAGAGGCTTCAGACAAGCTTGATGACGTGTTCCAAGCCTTCGACAAACGCACTAATTTGAGAAGTAAGAAGATCCTGGAAAGAACAAAGTTCAATAAAAGAGTCCAGAAGCTGGGCGAATCAGTGGACTCTTTCATTAACGATTTGTACAGATTGGCTGAGGGATTTGACTACGGTGAACTGAAATCTGAGTTGATCATGGACTAAATAGTAGTAGGAATAGGTGACGGGTCTTTATCAGATTTCTTACAGTCAAAAGATGACCCCAATCTTGAGAAAGCAATTCAGATGGTGCAACAGGCAGAGGTCAGAAGACAAAATACAGCTATCTTGTGGGCTGAAGGATCAGAACGAATTCGATGACAGTACAGTTCCTGAAGCCCAGGATGGAAAATCACTCTTCAGATAAGAAGGTTCACTCAGGGGAAGGTGCAAGACACCAAGAAACCCTGCCAGCACTGCAGAGCCAGAAAGATGCATAGAGGTAAAAAGTGTACTGCTAATAAAGCTGAATGCTTTAATTGCAATAAGACAGGCCATTTCAGATAGATATGCCAGAGCAAGACTTCTTCTCATAAAAATGCCAAGCAAAAAGCCTTCACACATAGAGCTGCGGATGAAATGGAACAACTTCCATTGGATGACAAACTAGAAGACTTCCTAGGGGGAAATTAATGACCATAATCAGGCATTGTGGATGGCAGACACTTATGTAAATGGACAGATTACTAAATTCAAATAGGACACAAGTGCAAGTGTCAGTTCTGTCAAGCCAAGAGCCGACACATTTCTTACAACCCACTGACACTCAGTTACACGGTCCAGGAGGGATCGAACTGAAAGTCAAGGGAAAGCTACAAGCTACTTCAATATCAGGAAGACAGATAATGGAAACCCTATATGTTCCAAAAAAAAAGAATTTTCTCTGTTAAGTAGAAAAGCTAGCTTAGACATACAATTAATCAAAAAGGTGGATGAAATCAAACAGCCAGATTCCTACACTCGCTTTCAAGAAGACTTTCCAAAGCTATTTTTAGGTCTAGGAAGACTGGAGACCAAGTATGGAATTACATTCAGAGAAGATGTCAGACCGGTATGTATCTTTACACCCAGAAAGATACCATACCCATTGATGAATCAAGTACAAAATCAGCTGTAAAAGATGAATAGAATGGGTGTCATTTCTCCTGTCATGAAACCAACTGAGTGGTGTTCGCCTGTGGTTCCAGTTCCAAAACCAAATGGTACTCTTGGTATCTGTGTGAACTTAATGCAGCTTAACAAAGCTGTGGCAAGGGAAATCCATTCTATATCTTCAGTGGATGAAAGCCTGGCAAAGCTGTCCAAAAGCATAATGTACACTAAACTCAACACGAATAGTGGCTTTTGGCAGGTTCCGTTGGACGAGAAGTCAAGATTACTCACAACATTTGACACTCTATTCGGGAGATTTTGTTTCAATCGCTTACCATTTGGTATCATATCTACACTTGAAATCTTCCAAAGGACCATGTCTAACATTCTGCAAGGCCTCAAAGGGGTGATATGTCACGTGGACGACATCCTGATCCATGGCGAATCCATCGAGGAACATGACCGGAGAGTAATGTGGTTTTAAGCCATCTTCAAGAAGAAGGGCTGACACTTAATGATAAGTGTGAATTCTTGAAAGCATCTATTTGTTTCTTGAGGCTTATTGTAAGCAACAAGGGCATAATGGCAGACCCACAAAAGACGAGAGCCATTACTGAATTCTCAATCCCAACCTCAGTCCAACATCACCAAAGATTCCTTAGAATGGTGAATCAGTTGGCAAAATGTTTACCCAATTTGGCGCAAGTAACAGAACCATTAAGACAATTCTTGAAAAAGGATCAAGCGTGGTGTTGGAACACACATCAGGAGCAGGCATTTCAAAGAATTAAGGAGATGCTAGTCTCGCCAGATATATTAGTGCATTACAACCTTTTATTAGCAACTATAATTGCAGCAGACACCTCATCCACAGGGTTAGGGGCAGTCCTCTTTCAAGAACAGCCAAATGGATGTTGAAGACCGATCTATTTTGCATCTAGAGCTTTGTCCGAGACAGAGACAAGGTATGCTATTGTTGAAAAAGAAGTACTTGCAGTCACTTGGGGTTGTGGGAAGTTTTCTGATTTCATTATCAGCCTGAAAGTGGTTATTGAGACAGACCACAAACCCTTGCTTTCCTTACTGGGTGAGAAGGAAATTGCAAGGATGCCTCAGAGAATTCAGAGATTCCGATTGAGGTTGATGAGCTATACCTACAAGACGGAAATGTTCAGGGAAAGATGCAAACTTCCACTGATGCACTATCAACAGCAACTGTTGACCATCCTTCACAACAGGATGTTAACTTTGTTGAAGAGATAGTCGTATTTGCAGTCTACAGCATCGAAATGGCCGGCAAATACACAGAAACTCCAAGAAATTCCTCATGCTCAAAAGCGGGACGAGGAGTGCATTTGGATACGCCAGTATTGTACCACAGGAATGTCCGAGTGGGAAGGTAATGAAAATTTTCTTCAAATTTGGGAGACATTTCGCAATCGTAGGCAGTTGGCTGGTGTTTAATGACAGACTAGTCACTCTGATTTCTCTTCGATCAGGTATCATGGCAAGAATACATCAAGGCCACATAGAAATCACAAAATGTAGAGCAAGAGCTCAATCATCTGTTTGATGGCCAGGAATATCCAAAGATACAGAAAACATGATCTTGAATTGCCAGATATGCACGATATACAGACCAGACCTGAGGGAACATCTGATAATGACACAATTTCCAACCAGACCATAGCAATGGATTTATTTATGTATGATTAATAGTAATCGATTAATTTTCCACGATGGATTGAAGTGAAAAGATTGTACTCAAAAACAACAGAATCTGTTATTAGAGCTTCACAGGATCTTTGCAATGCATGGTATTACTGACGAGATTGTGTCAGACAAGGGACCACAGATTTCAAATGAGTATTTCACACAATTTGTGAGGAAGTGGGGATTTGAACATCTCACAAGCTCCCCTCATTACCCTCAATCAAATGGTAAACTGAAGAGAGAAGTACTCACTATTGAATCATTGTTGAATAAGAACAAAGATCTTTCAACTGCACTTTTGGAATTATCAATCTACTCCGTTGTCATGTGGACTTTCACTTTTAGAGTTATTGATGGGGAGGAAGCTAAAAACTCAACTTCCTATTCTACCCAGAAAACTGCTTCCGGGGCTAGACGTACAAGATGACAAAAAAGTACAAGACAGAGAGAAGTCTTACAGGAACCAACAAGCTCGCAATTTTTTTTTATTCATTCATGGGATGTAGGCATCGTTGGCTATACCAGCATTTATTGCCCATCCCTAATTGCCCTTTAAAAGGTGGTGGTGAGCTACCTTCTTGAACCGCTGCAGTCTATGTGGTGTAGGTATACCCACAGTGCAGTTAGAAGGGAGTTCCAGGATTTTGACCCAGCAACAGTGAAGCAACGACGATATAGTTCCAAGTCAGGATGGTGCGTGGCTTGCAGGGGGTGGTGTTCCTATGCAACTGATGCCCTTGTCCTTCTAGATAGTAGAGGTCGTGGATTTGGAAGGTGCTGTCTAAGGAGCCTTGGTGCATTGCTGCAGTGCATCTTATAGATGGTATACACTGCTACCACTGTGCGTCAGTGGTGAAGGGAGTGAATGTTTGTGGATGGGGTGCCAATCAAGCGGGCTGCTCTGTCCAGGATGGTGTTGAGCTTCTTGACTTTTGGGAATTACAATGAGAGATTTCGTACCAGAAACCTAGCAATGTTAAAGGACGGAGAGAAGGTATGGATCTGAGATCAAGGACATGAAGTGGAGAGGCGCTGGTGTAGTGGTATTGTCACTGGACTAGTAACCCAGAGACCCAGGGTATTGCTCTGGGGAGATGAGTTTGAATCCCACCACAGCAGAAGGTGGAATCTGAAGCCAATTAATAAATCAGGAATTAAAAGCTAGTCTAATGATGGCCATGAAACTATTGTCGGTTGTTGTAAAAACCCAACTGGTTCACTAATGTCCTTTAGGGAAGGAAATCTGCTGTCTTACCTGATCTGGCCTACATGTGACTCCAGACCTACAGCAATGTGGTTGACTCTCAATTGCCCTCTGAAATGGCCTAGCAAGCCACTCAGTTGTATCTAACTGCTACGAAATCAATAAGGAATGAAACCAACGGACCACTCGGCATCGACCAAGGCACCGGAAATGACAACAGCAAACCCAGCCCTGTCAACCCTGCAAAGTCCTCCTTACTAATATCTGGGGGCTTATGCCAAAGTTGCGAGAGCTGTCCCACAGACTAGTCAAGCAACAGCCTGACATAGTCATACTCACCGAATCATATCTTACAGAAAATGTCCCAGACACTGCCATCACCAGCCCCGGGTATGTCCTGTCCCACCAGTGAGACAGATCCAGCAGAGGTGGCAGCACAGTGGTATACAGTTGGGAGGGAGTTGCCCTGGGTGTCCTCAACATCGACTCCAGACTCATGGCATCAGGTCAAACACGGGCAAGGAAACCTCCTGCTGATTACCACCTCCCACCCGCCCTCAGCTAATGAATCAGTACTCCTCCATGTTGAACACCACTTGGAAGAAGCACTGAGGGTGGCAAGGGCACAAAATGCAGTCTGGGTGGGGGACTTCAATGTCCATCACCAAGAGTGGCTTGGTAGCACCACTACTGACCGAGCTGGTTGAGTCCTAAAGGGCATAGCTGCTAGACTGGGTTTGTGACAGGTGGTAAGGGAACCAACAAGAGGGAAAAACCTACTTGACCTCAACCTCACCAATCCGTCTGCCGCACGTGCATCTTTCCATGTCAGTACTGGTAGGAGTGACCACCCCAAAATCCTTGTGGAGACAAATTCCTGTCTTCACATTGAGGATACCCTCCATCATGTTGTGTGGCACTAGCACTGTGCTAAGTGGGATAGATTTCGAACAGATCTAGCAATGCAAAACTGGGCATCCATCACTGTGGGCCATCAGCAGCAGCAGAATTGTACTCAACCACAATCTGTAACCTCATGGCCCAGCATATACTCCACTCTATCATTACCATCAAGCCGGAGGATCAACTCTGGTTCAATGAAGAGTGCAGGAGGGCATGACAGGAGCAGCACCAGGCATATCTCAAAATAAGATGTCAACCTGGGGAAGCTACAACACAGGATTACTTGCATGCCAAACAGCATAAGGAGCATGCGATAGAACTAAGTGAACCCAAAACCAATGGATCAGATCTAAGCTCTGCAATCCTGCCACATCCAGTTGTGAATAGTGGTGGACAATTAAACAACTAATAGGAGGAAGTGGCTCCAGAAATATTCCCATCCTCAATGATAGGAGAGACCAGCACATCAGTGCAAAAGATAAGGCTGAAGCATTTGCAACAATCTTCAGCCAGAAGTGTGAAGTTGATGATCCATCTCGGCAGCCTCCTGAAGTCCCCAGCATCACAGGTGTCAGTCTTCAGCCAATTTGATTCACTCCGTGTCATATCAAGAAACGACTGAAGGCACTGGATACTACAAAGGCTATGGGCCCTGACAACATTCCGGCAATAGTACTGAAGGCCTGTGCTCCAGAACTTGCCGTGCCCCTAGCAAGCTGTTCCAGTACAGCCTCAACACTGGCATCTACCCAGCAATGAGGAAAATTGCCCAGGTATGTCCTGTATACAAAAAGGACAAATCCAACCCGACCAATTACCGCCCCATCAGTCTACTGTCGGTCATCAGTAAAGTGATGGAAAGTGTTGTCAACAGTGCTATCAAGGGGCACTTGCTTTGCAATAACCTGCTCAGTGACGCTCAGTTTGGGTTCCACCAGGGCCACTCAGCTCATGACCTTATTACAGCCTTGGTTCAAACATGGACAAAAGAGCTGAACTGTAGAGATGAGGTGAGAGTGACTTCCTTTGATATCAAGGCAGCATTTGACCGAGTATAGCATCAAGGAGCCCTAGCAAAACTGAATTCAATGGGAATCAGGGGGAAAACTCTTCACTTATTGGAGTCAAACCTAGCGCAAATGAAGATGGCTCTGGTTGTTGGAGGTCAATCTTCTGAGCTCCAGGACATCACTGCAGGAGTTCCTCAGAATAGTGTCCTAGGCCCAACCATCTTCAGCTGCTTCATCAATAACCTTCCTTCAATCATAAGGTCAGAAGTGGGGATATTTGCTGATGATTACATAATGTTCAGCACCATTCGTGACTCCTCAGATACTGAAGCAGTCCATGCAGAAATGCAGCAAGACCTGGACAACATCCAGACTTGGGCTGATAAGTGGCAAGTAATATTCTCGCCACACAAGTGCAAGGCAATGCCTATCTCATAGGAACATAGGAACATAGGAGCAGGAGTAGACCCTTCAGCCCATTGAGTCTGCCCCGCCATTTAATAAGTTCATGGCTGATCATCCACTTCAATGCCTTATTCCCACGCTCTCCTCATATTCCTTTATGTCATTGGTATTTAGAAATCTGTCAATCTCTGCTTTAAACATACTCAATGACTGAGTTTCCACAGCCCTCTGGGTAAAGAATTCCAAAGATTCCCTCTGAGGAAAGAACTTTCTCCTAATCTCTATCCTAAGCTGCTTCCCCCTTATTTTTAATTTGTGTCCCCTGGTTCTAGACTCCCCAACCAGGGGGAACATCTTAGCTGCATCGACCCTGTCTATCCCTTTAAGTATTTGTAGATTTCAATGAGATCACCTCTCATTCTTTGAAACTCTAGAGAATACAAGCCCAGTTTCCCCAATCTCTCTTCACAGGACAGTCCCGCCATCCCAGGAACAAGCCTGGTGAACCTTCGTTGCATTCCCTCTATGGCAATAATATCCTTCCTAAGGTAAGGGAACCAAAACTGCACACAGTACTCCAAGTGCGGTCTAACCAAGGTTCTATACAATTGAAGCAAGACTTCACTACTCTTGCACCTAAATCCTCTAGTGATAAAGGCTAACATACCATTAGTCTTCTTAATTGCTTGCTGCAAACAAGAGTGAATCTAACCATCTCCCCCTGACATTCAATGACACTACGATTGCTGCATCCCCTGCTATCAATATCCTGAGGGTTACCATTGACCAGAAACTGAAGTGGAGTAGCCATATGAATACCGTGGCTACAAGAGCAGGTCAGATGTTAGGAATCCTGTGGCGAGTAACTCACTTCCTGACTCCCCAAAGCCTGTCCACCATCTACAATGCACAAGTCAGGCATGTGATGGAATACTCTCCACTTGCCTGAATGGGTACAGCTCCAACAACACTCAAGAAGCTCGACACCATCCAGGACAAAGCAGCCCGCTTGATTGGCACCCCATCCACAAACATTCACTGCCTCCACCACCGACACACAGTGGCAGCAGTGTATACCATCTATAAGATGCACTGCATCAACGCATCAAGGCTCCTTAGACAGCACCTTCCAAACTTGCGACCTCTACCATCTAGAAGGACAAGGCAGCAGATGCATGGGAACACCACCACCTGCAAGTTCCCCTCCAAGCCACACACCATCCTGAAATGGAACTATATCGTCGTTTCTTCACTGTCGCTGGGTCAAATTTCTGGAACTCCCTTCCTAACGGCACTGTGGGTATACCTACCCCACATGGACTGCAGGGTTTCAAGAAGGCAGCTCACCACCACCTTCTCAAGGGAAATTAGGGATGGGCAATAAATGCTGGCCTGGCCAGCGCACCCACATCCCATGAATGAATTTAAAAAAATAGTCATCCAGAGAGATGAAATTCATCTGAGATCCTATATAGTACACACTTCCGAGGATACTATCTGTCAAAATAGGAGAAACCTTACCCTTATTCCTCAAATACAACAACCAATCATATTGGAAGAACCAGGTTATAATCAAGAAACCCAGGGACAACATGATACTACAAACATTGGTCAAGGCCATCCAAGTCATCCAACAAGACTTTCAAGAAAGACTACAGATCTTCCAAGTCTGACAAGAACATGATCAGGGAGAGTCGTGAAGCCTCCTGACAGATTGAGTCTGTAATATCAGAGACTTGGGGGTAGATAGAACTGTACATAAAGTAAAAATAAATATATATATATATATACATATATAAAAATATATGGACAAAGATTTGGGTATAGATGTAGTGTAAGGGTCTGAAAGAGTTAATGTTTGGGTCAGTGAGAGCAACAACTCCCACTGTGATGATGACATAAGAGTCACATGTGTAACAGACTTCGGAGAAGCTAGAAGCATCATGAGAGGTGCTTACTGGGCTTGCTTAATGAGAGTGTAAATAGTAATGAATATAAAATTAACTGTTACTGTTTAGCCTTACAAAGACTCCGAGACATCTGTAAACAACGCTTGAACTATGCTAACAACAATAAACACCAGATGGCACACGGTAGTGAAAGAATATAAAGCCACACTCTTAATGCATAAATACATTTTCTGTGAAAAGATGAAAATTGTGTGGAATTGCACGATGCCCACTTTAGTTGCTCAGTCAGCAAAAAAAAAAATCAAGGCATGTTGTTAATTCAAATAAGCACACTCAGTATGAAAATCTATCCGGAACTTTTCTGAGGGAATGTGATATCATTTAAAATGCCTGGGTAATGAATCATGTGAAATTTCAGTAATGTTACAAATGGTTTTCTTTGCAGACTATTAGTTTGTTTCTTGAGGGTTCTAATAGAAGACATGCTTCATTTAGATACCAGCATGTCCCGCAGCTACACAGAATAAATTGTATTTTTAATGGCTGCCTTTTCCAATGTTTTTATCACAACGATACTGTAATGTTTTTGTATAGGTTATTACTTTCAACAACTGCTGCAGGCCTTCTGCTATTGTTACAATACTCAATCACTTCTTCATGCTCTGTGAAAACCGGTGAGCTTTGACATCTGACTGTAGTTCTCTATTTTTCTTCCATTATGTCATGAGTTGTGGCTCACTGTGAGTTCTGTGCTTGCATGGATTTAAATCTGATAGGGACCAAGGTCACATGCTTTTATTGAAGTCCTCAGCCTGGTGGTCTTCATCCATTTCTTCAGCAATATCCGCCAGCATTCCTTAGCATCAGGATCAATGGGCAGTTTAGACACATGTGCATGCAGGCTTTTACATAAACTTACTGAAAGCTTATCTTCGACATCATTCTACTTTAGGATTTATTTATGGCTTTCACAGCTCCCACATTTGATGTTAGAGTGGGATCCGTGGACCTGAAATAGCCTGAATAGAAACACTCGGATACAATACTTCCCACAGGTATCTCCTACTTAACCACTAGCACGCAGATTAAATAATAAACACATCTAGACCTGTCCTGGAGTCAAGTGCCTAGTGGCCAAACAGACGATCATGTGAAGTCAGTTAAATCTTTTCATGCCATCCCTCTCTTAGAGTAGGACTACAGTGAAAAAGCTAAATATTTTATTAGCTCTTATATTCTTTGTGCCCACGCTTCCTTTGTGATTCTCACATGCACATCCCAATGATTGGTTCCTTCAAGTGTGCCTTTAGCCTTTGTTGTTCATTATTGGTTCAAAGTTTAGTGGGGTTGCCTCATAATGTTTGTCACTTACTGCTGTTCAGTGCTGCCTTATCTCAAGACTGCAACAGTCTCTTCTGCCCATCCCATAGCAACCTAAGATTTGTCCTTGGTTACCAGCAGCCTTTTGTCTGACAGATAAGTGTCTATTAATGTTGCTTTATATTCCTGTTTCTCAGCTTGCAGTTTAATGTGGTTTAGACATTATTAAGGTTCTCTTTTGTGTTAAATTTCTTCTTGTCCAGAATTTTACACCTCCCGCAGGAGCAGGCTGGAAGTGGGGGAGATGTGAGGTGCAGTTCCCATCCCCGTCCCCGTCTCCATCCCCGTCCCCTTCCCCATCCCCTTCCCCTTCCCACCCCTGCTGCAATTTTACCAGCGGCAAATGAGGTGTCAAACAGCCCGCCCACCCCAGACCAATTAAAGCCCTTAAGTGGCCAATTAATTGCCACTTTTAAGGACTTCCTCCTGCTGCCACTGATATATTACCAGCAGTGGGTGGGTGGTTCAGTAGCTCAGAAGGCTGCCTCGTAAAACCTGGCGGCTTCCTTGTGAGCTGTAGGGGACCCTCCTGATCAGGTATCATGTGCCCAACAGAGGGTCCCCCCACCCCCGGTGTACAAGCCATCCCCACTGGAACACATCCACCCCTCTTGAGCAACGCCCCCACCCCCTCCAACTTGCCGGGACCCGGCCAATTGTCCCTGGAGAGGCCCCACTCATTTACCTATTCTGGGGCTATGTCCATGTTGCCGGTCCTGGCTGCGTGCAGTCCCAGCAGTGCCACCACTCCCGGTGATTGGCCGGCAGCTCTTGTAGGTTGGACTTCCTGTCTCAGAGGGGCAGAAGTCCTGCTTGAGGCCAAGTAAGGGCCTGGGCCATGTAAAATTACAGTATAGTTTCTAGGCCCGGCGGGGGCAGTCTCGCCACTGCTTTTTTTAGCTGGTGCGTGGGGCCTCCACCCTGACGTAAAATTCCAGCCTTTGATTTAGGGATGTTTAAAGTGATTTTTTTCCTTCGCTACTATATAACAGGGAAAATGAATATTGTTTTCCCACCTCAAACACTGATTGATTACAGGAAATACTACATTTTTGAAAGCGTCACTGTTATCACATTTGGCAAAGCTCTTGTGCTTGCTACAAGTTCTTTTGGGCCTCCTTAACTCGAGAGACAATGGATACGCGCCTGGAGGTGGTCAGGTTTGTGAAGCAGCGCCTGGAGTGGCTATAAAGGCCAATTCTAGAGTGACAGGCTCTTCCACAGGTGCTGCAGAGAAATTTGTTTGTCGGGGCTTTTGCACAGTTGGCTCTCCCCTTGCGCCTCTGTCTTTTTTCCTGCCAACTACTAAGTCTCTTCGACTCGCCACAATTTAGCCCTGTCTTTATGGCTGCCCACCAGCTCTGGTGAATGCTGGCAACTGACTCCCACGACTTGTGATCAATGTCACACGATTTCATGTCGCGTTTGCAGACGTCTTTATAGCGGAGACATGGACGGCCGGTGGGTCTGATACCAGTGGCGAGCTCGCTGTACAATGTGTCTTTGGGGATCCTGCCATCTTCCATGCGGCTCACATGGCCAAGCCGCTCTCAAGCGCCGCTGACTCAGTAGTGTGTATAAGCTGGGGGTGTTGGCCGCTTCAAGGACTTCTGTGTTGGAGATATAGTCCTGCCACCTGATGCCAAGTATTCTCCGAAGGCAGCGAAGATGGAATGAATTGAGACGTCGCTCTTGGCTGGCATACGTTGTCCAGGCCTCGCTGCCGTAGAGCAAGGTCGCTCTGAACAGGCTCCAGAAGCTGGCCGAGCGCGTCTACCCTGAGGCACAGTGTGGCTTTCGTGCAGAGAGATCGACCATTGACATGCTGTTCTCCCTTCGTCAGATACAGGAGAAATGCCGTGAACAACAGATGCCCCTCTACATTGCTTTCATTGATCTCACCAAAGCCTTTGACCTCGTCAGCAGACGTGGTCTCTTCAGACTACTAGAAAAGATCGGATGTCCACCAAAGCTACTAAGTATCATCACCTCATTCCATGACAATATGAAAGGCACAATTCAACATGGTGGCTCCTCATCAGAGCCCTTTCCTATCCTGAGTGGTGTGAAACAGGGCTGTGTTCTCGCACCCACACTTTTTGGGATTTTCTTCTCCCTGCTGCTTTCACATGCGTTCAAATCCTCTGAAGAAGGAATTTTCCTCCACACAAGATCAGGGGGCAGGTTGTTCAACCTTGCCCGTCTAAGAGCGAAGTCCAAAGTACGGAAAGTCCTCATCAGAGAACTCCTCTTTGCTGACGATGCTGCTTTAACATCTCACACTGAAGAGTTCCTGCAGAGTCTCATCGACAGGTTTGCGGCTGCCTGCAATGAATTTGGCCTAACCATCAGCCTCAAGAAAACGAACTTCATGGGGCAGGACGTCAGAAATGCTCCATCCATCAATATTGGCGACCACGCTCTGGAAGTGGTTCAAGAGTTCACCTACCTAGGCTCAACTATCACCAGTAACCTGTCTCTAGATGCAGAAATCAACAAGCGCATGGGTAAGGCTTCCACTGCTATGTCCAGACTGGCCAAGAGAGTGTGGGAAAATGGCGCACTGACACGGAACACAAAAGTCCGAGTTGTTACAAGTACATATATAATTAAAATATTGGGGTAGATCTTGATTGAGCTTGTGCAATAGTGTAAATTGGGTGGTAGTGAATTACCAACCCATTTTACATCTCTTCAGATTTTTATTTGCATTGACTTCTCCTGCATGAAAGAATGGAGTCTGTCAGTGAGAGTCTTGTGAGGTGTGTGAAGAGTGTGCTTGTCAGGGTGGAATAGCTGGGAGTCGGTATGTGAGTTTTGGGGAAGTGAGCTCTGTAATAGTGGTGATTGTGTAAGTGTGATGAGAAGGAAATGTAGTGAAGAGTGATGCCTTTGTTGGAGGAAGGTAAGGGAGAGGAGTCTTGTGTGAGCAGTGTGTGTTAGTAGTGAGGCCATAGGTGATGAAGGTGTGAGCAGAGAGTAAGAGAACAATAATCGTACCTTGATAATTCTAGTGAGGTCATTGAATTTCTTCCATCGTTGCAGCCACGTACTGGGTGTAATGCTCATGGCATTCACATTCTCTACAACATCTTCCCATCTTCCCATTCCTTAGGTTAAAGAAGATGCCCCTCCTCCTGTCCACTGCCTGGACACTACAAGGCAGCATCAGAGAACCTTAGTGTTCTGTCAGTCCTTGTTTCAGCCATTTCTCTCCTTGCAAGTTCTTTTCTCGAGAGGCAAATTGCACCTCTCCTTTAAAATGGGCTGGTGCCTTTAAGTAGCATCAAAGGCAGCTGAAGTGCTGCCACCTTCCCCTCAGCACCCCAACAGGCATGCAGCCAGTGAGTAGCATAGGTAGTGCTGGCTGCACACCTACATGATTAAAATGATCAGATAGGACCAATATCACATACTGCCTGAGTCAATGCTAACAAGCGTGAGCAGTGCACATCCACAACCCATGGTGATGGGCATGATCAGATTCCTCGACCCATAAGTTTCAACTGGAGTTGGAACAATACAAATAGGAAGATTAGCAAGAGCAACATAGACAGGAAGAAGGACAATGCAGACTGTGAGAACTGAGGGAATGATTTTAAGAGCACTGGTGAAGAAACATGAGGCTGTCGTGAAGGAGAAAGAATATTAAGGTGCTATTGAAGTAACAGAGAAAGATGCATCAACAGAGAGTCTGAAGGTTGTGAAACCTGTTGACCAAAATTGTGTGAAATGAAATTTGATTACAAACTTTAATGAATGAGGTAATATTGAGTGTTTTAATACTTAAATGGTCACCAGTGCTCTTATAACCTCACTGTCAATGTGAGGCCGGAGACAGACCGAGAGAGAGAGAGAGAGCACAGCAGGAGTGGAGGTTTAAAAAGCACACCAAAGGGGATAGAGTCGGCGGCGGGAGACAGACAGACCGAGAGAGAGAAAGAGAGAGAGCACAGCGGGAACGGAGAGAGAGAGAGAGAAAGACAGAGCACAGTGGGAGCGGAGCAGGGGAAAAAAATCAAAAAGTGACATCAGAGTGACGTTACAATCAACAGTGAGAGCAGGAACCGAGAAAGCAGCTGGGGTGAGTGTACAGGTAAACTTTTAATTTAATTTAATTTAAATTAAATATAGAATAAGACTTGAATGATTTATTAGTATATAAACTAAAAACTGAAGTGGATTTTATAATTT
The DNA here is from genome assembly GCF_036365525.1 of Heterodontus francisci. Taxonomy (NCBI): domain Eukaryota; kingdom Metazoa; phylum Chordata; class Chondrichthyes; order Heterodontiformes; family Heterodontidae; genus Heterodontus; species Heterodontus francisci. The sequence goes on along the minus strand of NC_090401.1, from coordinate 21,947,773 downwards.
CTAATAGAGTGAGAGAGAGAAGCCAGTAGGGAGTGTTTTAGTTCAAATTGGGACAACTTAATACATAAGTTGTATTAGATATTTTTAGGGTTTATCTGCATTTGTAAGCTTTACTAATAGTAGCAAGGTTTATTAGTTTTGGCAAAGCTTTATTATCGTTGGCAAGGTCTATTAGACTCACGGTGTACAGATTACAAGCTGAATCTGGAGATTCAAGTTTGTTGAGTGGCGAGTTCGATGAAGGGGCAGAGGTACTCCATTTTTCTTTTTTTTCCTACTTTTTAACCCTCGGTGCAGTGGAAGGAGCTGTTTGGTGACTACGTGGTAAGCTATTCTACATTATAAGAAATAATCTGTAAAGCTAAGGTATGGCAGGGCAGCTCCTTCCAAATGGAACGTGCCTCCTGTGGTATGTGGGAAGTCATGGACGCACCATGTGTCCTAGACAAACACATCTGCAGGATGTATCACTGGCTGCAGAAGCTTGAGCTCCGGGTTTGGGAACTTGAGCGATGGCTGGAGTCGCTGTTGTGCATCTGCGAGGTGGAGGACTATGTGGATAGCACATTTAGGGAGGTGGTCACACCACAGATTAGGAGCAGGCAGATAGGGAATGGGTGACCACCAGGCAGTCTAGGAGAACCAGGCAGGTAGTGCACGAGTCCCCTGATTTGATCTCACTCGCTAATCGGTTTTCCATTTTGGATACTGGTGAGGGTGATGATTCCTCAAAGGAGTGCAGTCAGAGCCAAGTTTGTGGCACCGCATGTGGCTCAGCTGCACAGGAGGGGAGGAAGAGGAGTGGAAGAGCAGTAGTGATAGGGGATTCATTAGTTAGAGGAACAGACAGGCATTTCTGCGGCACTAAACCTGACTCCAGGATGGTGTGTTGCCTCCCTGGTGCCAGGGTCAAGGATGTCACGGAGAGGCTGCACGACATTCTTCTGGAAAAGAGTGAAGAGCCAGAGATTGTGGTCCACATTGGTACCAATGACATAGGTATGAAGGGGGATGAGATCCTGAAAGCAGATTTTAGGGAGCTAGGAAGGAGATTAAAAAGCAGGACCTCAAAAGCAGTAATCTCAGGATTACTCCCAGTCCCATGTACAAGTGAGCATAGGAATAGGAGAACTGAATGATTGAAAACATGGTTGGAGAACTGGTGTAGGAGGGAGGGCATCAGATTTCTAAGACATTGGGACTGGTTCTAAGTCAGGTGGGACCTGTACAAGGTAATGGGTTGCATCTTAGCAGGACTGGGTCGAATATCCTTGCAGGCAGATTTGCTAGTGCTGTTGGGAAGGGTTTAAACTAAATTGTCAGGGGGATGGGAACCTGAGAGGGAGCTCAGATTGGAGGGATGCAAAACTGGTAACTAGTCAGGGGTATGGGAACCAGGAGCAAGTATTAGAGAGGAATACCAAGGTGAACAGAATACTGGGGGAGATAGATAGCACGAGAGTAGGGAATAGTACATTATAAGGCATGGTCAGAATAAAGGAGAAAGTAATAAAATCTGAATCAGGGTTAATATGCATGTAATTGTACATGGAGTGTGGTTAATAAGACTGATGAGGTACAGGCGCAGATTGCTATGTGGAAATATGATGTTGTGGCGATAACCTGGCTCAAAGAAGGGCAGGACTGGTTATTAAATATTCCTGAATACAAGGTGTTCAGGAAAGCTGGGAAGGGAAAGAAGGGGGAGGGATGATGGTATTGATTAAGGAGAGCATTGCAGTGCTGGAGAAAAAGGATGTCTCTGAGGGGTGGAGGACAGAATCAACTTGGCTAGAGCTATAGAACAAAAAGGTGCAGTTACATTGCTTGGTGTTGTCCATAGGCCACCAGTTAGTGGGAAGGATGTGGAGGAACAAATTTGCAAGGAAATTACAGAGGTGCAAAAATGATAGGGTAGTTTTAATGGGAGACTTTAATTATCTAAACATAGACTTGGATAATAGTAGTGAAAAGGGAAGTGAGGGGCAAGAGTTCCTTGTGTGTGTTCAGGAAAAGTTTCTGCAACAGTATGTTGGTAGTCTAACAAGAAACAAGGCACTGCTAGACCTGGTTCTAGGGAATGAGGTGGGCCAAGTGGATCAAGTATCCGTAGAAGAGCATTTAGGGGATAGTGATCAATTTTATCATAAGGTTTAGGCTCACTATGGAAAAGGACAAATCGCAATCCAGGGTATGAATAATTAACTGGGGGAAGGCCGACTTCAATGGGTAAATAAATTGCAGTCAAAAGTTGGCTGGAAAACTGGTAGATGAACAATGGGCTACCTTCAAAGAAGAGATAATTCAGGCTCAGTCAAGGTATGTTCCCTCGAAGGGGAAAAGTAGAGCAAACATATCCAGAGCTCCCAGAGTCAAAGTTAAAGGAGAAGGTAGGAGTGCAGGTTGAGGCAAATTGTTACCAGAAAATAAAAGGAAGGGACAGAATGTGTGAATGTCATATTGCACCAAGAAATCGTACAAGAGTAGGGAAATTTGATAATAGAACAAACTTAAAGGCGTTGTATCTGAATGCACGAAGCATTTGGAATAAAATAAATGAGTTAACAGCGCAAATAGAGACGAATGGGAATGATTTAGTGGCAATTACTGAGATGTGGTTGCAGAGAAACCAGGTTTGGGTACTCAGTATTTTGGAAGGATAGGAAGGAAGGAAAAGGAGATGGTGTAGATTTGTTAGTAAAGGAAGAGATCAGTGCTGTAGTGAGAAATGATATAGGCACTGGAGATCATGGCATAGAATCAGTCTGGGTAGAAATAAGAAATAACAAGGGAAAGAAGTCCCTGGTGGGAATAATCTATAGGTCCCCAAACAGTAGTTCCGCAGTGGGGTACAGTATAAACCAGGAAATACTGGGGGCTTGTAAGAAAGGTACGGCAATAATCATGGATGACTTTAATATGCATGTAGACTGGATTAATCATATTGGCAAGGGTAGCCTCGAGGGAGAGTTCATTGAATGTATTAAAGATTGTTTTTTGGAGCAATATGTTGTGGAATCAACCAGGGAGCAGGCTATTCTGGATTTGGTATTGTGTAATGAGGTGAGATTAATTAATGATCTCATAGTTAAGGATCCTCGAGGGAAGAGTGATCATAGCATGCTAGAATTTCAAATTCAGTTTGAGGGCGAGAAACTGGAGTCTGACACTAGCGTTCTGGAGTTAAACAAAGGCAATTACATAGGCATGAGGACAGATTTGGCCCTAGTGGACTGGGCAGGAAGACTAAAAGGTAGGACAGTTGATGAGCAGTGGAGATGTTTAAGGAGATATTCAATTCCTCCCAAGTAAAATATATTCCAGAGAGGAAGAAAGATTCTAAGAGGGGGAAAAAACATCCATGGCTAAGCAAGGAAGTTAAGGATAACATAAAGACAGAAACTATGGCATACCATATTGCAAAGGCCAGTGGCAGGCTGGAAGATTGGGAAACTTTTAAAGATCAACAAAGGGTTACTAAAATAGTAATAAAAAGAGCAAAGGTAAATTATGAAAGAAAACTAGTGCAAAATATGAAAACGGATAGCAAAAGCTTCTATAAGTATATAAAAGGGAAGAGAGTAGCTAAAGTGAATGTTGGTCCTTTGGAGGATGAGACAGGGGAGTTAATAGAGGGGAACACAGAAATGGCAGAGACACTAAATCAGTATTTTACCTCAGTTTTCATGGTGGAGGACATTAGTACCATCCCAATAGTAACAGGAAATGCAAAGGTTTGAGAAAGGGAGGAACTTAGAAAAATCATCATCACTAGGGATAAGGTACTGAGCAAACTATTGGGATTGAAGGCAGACAAGTCCCCAGGGCCTGATGGCCTACATCCTAGGGTCTTAAAGGAAGTGGCAGCAGAGATAGTGGATCCATTGGTTATAATATTCCAAAATTCCCTGGATGTGGGAAAGGTTTCAGTGGATTGGAAAAAAGCTATTACAACACCCTTATTCAAAAAGGGAGGGAGGCAGAAAGTAGGAAAATATAGACCAGTTAGGTTAACATCTGTCATTGGGAAATTGTTAGAATCAAAGAACAAAGAACAGTACAGCACAGGAACAGGCCATTCGGCCCTCCAAGCCTGCGCCGATCGTAATGCCTGCCTAAACTAAAACCTTCTGAAAGAACAAAAATGATTATAGTACAACTGAATATTGTATTAAGTTTGAGAGCGACATTTATTTTTATATTTAGAGATGCAGCACTGAAACAGGTCCTTCAGCCCACCGAGTCTGTACTGACCATCAACCACACATTTATACTAATCCTACATTAATCCCATATTCCTATCACATCCCCACCTTCCTTCAATTCCCCTACCTATACTAGGGGCAATTTATAATGGCCAATTTACCTATCAGCCTGCAAGTCTTTGGCTGTGGGAGGAAACCAGAGCATCTGGCGAAAACCCACACGGTCACAGGCAGAACTTGCAAACTCCACACAGGCAATACTCAGAATCGAACCCAGGTCGCTGGAGCTGTGAGGTTGCGGTGCTAACCACTGCACCACTGTGCCATTATTAAGGAAGTAATAACCGGACATTTAGAAAGTCAAAACGCAATCCATCAGAGTCAGCATGGTTTTATGAAGGGTAAATCGTGTTTGACTAATTTGCTAGAGTTCTTCAAAGCTGTAACAAGCAAAGTGGATAATGGGGATCCTGTAGATGTAGTATATCTGGACTTCCAGAAGGCATTTGATAAGGTGCTGCACAAAAGGTTAATACACAAGGCAAGATCATATGGGGTTAGGGGCAATTTATTAGCTTGGATAGAGGATTGGCTAACCAACAGAAAACAGAGAGTCGGGATAAATGGGTCTTTTTATGGCTGGCAAGATGTAACTAATGGGGTGCCACAGGGTTCGGTCCTCAGGCCCGAATATTCACAATCTATATTAATGACTTGGATGCAAGGATAGAAGGTACTATAGCCAAATTTGCAGATGACACTAAAATAGGTGGGATAGTGAGTTGCAATAAAGAAATACGAAATTTACAAATGGATATGGATAGGTTAGATGAATGGGCCAAAATTTGGCAGATGGAGTTTAACGTGAATAAGTGTGAGGTTATCCATTTTGGTCAGAAGAATAGAAAGGCAAATTATTATCTAAATGGAGAGAGATTTCAGAGTGCTTCGGTTCAGAGGGATCTGGGTGTCCTCGTGCATGATTCGCTGAAAACTAATGTGCAGATACAGCAGGTAACAAGGAAGGCAAATGAAATTTTGGCATTTATTGCTAAAGGAATAGAGTACAAAAGTAGGGAAGTGTTGCTGTAACTGTACAAGGCATTAGTGAGACTATACCTGAAGTATTGCGTACAGTTTTGGTCCCCTTACTTGAGGAGGATGTAATTGCACTGCAGGTCGTTCAGAGGAGGTTCACTAGATTGATTCCAGAGATGAGGGGTTTGTCTTATGAAGAGAGATTGAGCAGTTTAGGCCTTTACTCTCTCGAGTTTAGAAGAATGAGAGGAGATCTAATTGAGGTATATAAGATGATTAAGGGGATTGACAAAGTAGACGTAGAGAGGCCATTTCCTCTTGTGGGGCAATCCAGAATGAGAGGTCATAGTTTTAGGATAAGGGGTAGCAGATTTAAAACAGAGATGTGGAGAAAATACTTCTCTCAAAGGGTCGTGAGTCTGTGGAATTCACTACCCCAGAGTGCGGTGGATGCCGGGACATTGAGTAAATTTAAGGAGGAGATAGACATATTTATAATTAGTAATGGGTTGAAGGGTTATGGAGAATGGGCAGGAAAGTGGAGTTGAGGCCAAGATGAGATCACCATGATGGTATTGAATGGCGAAGCAGGCTCGAGGGGCTGAATTGCCTACTTCTGCTCCTAGTTCTTATGTTCCCTGGATGACAAAAGAGGTAGAGATTAAGATAAACAAGAAAAAGTGTGCTTATGACAGATGCCAGGTAGAAAATACTACTGAGAACCAGGCTGAAAATAGAAGGTCCAGAGGGCAAGTGAAAAAGCAAATAAGAGAAGCAAAGAGAGAGCATGAGAAGAGACTAGCAGCTAGCATTAAAGGAAATGCCAAAGTTTTCTATATCCATATAAATAGTAAAAGGGTGGTAAAAGGAGGAGTGAACTGATTAGAGACCAGAAAGGGGATTTACACATGGAGGCAGAGGGCATAGCTGAGGTCTTAAATGAATACTTTGCACCAAGGCAGAAGATGCAACCCGGGCAATGTTGAAAAAGGAGGGAAGTCAGACACCAAAGAGGTTTAAAATTGATAAAACGGAAGTATTAGATAGGCTATTTGAACTTAAAGTGGATAAAACACCAGGGCTGAATGAGATGCATCCAAGGATACTGAGGGAAGTGAGGATGAAAATTGTAGAGGCACTGGCCATAATCTTTCATTCTTCCTGAGACTCATGGGTGGTGCCAGAGGACTGGAGAATTGCAAACGTTACACCCTTGTTCAAAAAAGGGTGTAAAGATAAGCCCAGCAGCTACCGGCCAGTCAGTTTAACTTCGCTGATGGGAAAACGTCTGGAAAAAATAATTCGAGACAAAATCAATAGTTACATGACCAAATGTGAGTTAATTAAGGAAAGCCAGCATGGATTTCTTGAGGCAAAATCATGTTTAACTAACGTGCTGGAGTTTTTTGAGGAGATAACAGAGAGGGCTGATGAGGGCAATACTGTGGATGTGGTGTACATGGACTTTCAAAAGGCATTTGATACAATGCCACACAACAGACTTGTGAGCAAACTTGTAGCTCGCAGAATAAAAGGGACAGTAGCAACATGGATATGAAATTGGCTGAGTGACAGGAAACAAAGATGGATGTTTTTCGGGCTGGAGGAAGGTTTTTCGTGTAGTTCCCCAGGGATAAGTGTTGGGACCCTTGCTTTTCCTGATACATATTAATGACCTAAACCTTGGTGTACAGGGCTCAATTTCAAAGTTTGCAGATGATACGAAATTTGGAAGCATTGTGAACTTTGAGAAGATAGTGTAGAACTTCAAAAGGACATAGACAGGTTGGTGAAATGCGCAGGCAAGTGGCAGATGCAATTCAATGCAGAGAAATGTTAGGTGATTCACTTTGGTAGGAGGAACATGTAGAGACAATATAGAATAAAGGGCACAATTCTAAAGGGGGTGCAGGAGCAGAGGGACCGAGGTGTATATGTGCATAAGTCATTAAAGGTGGCAGGACAGGTTGAGAGAGCAGTTAATAAAGCATACAATATCCTGGGCTTTATTAATAGAGGCACAGAGTACAAGAGCAAGGAAGTTATGTTGAACTTATATAAGACACAAGTTGGGCCTCAGCTGGAGTATTGCGTCCAATTCCAGGAGCTGCACTTAAGGAAAGATGTGAGGGCATTGGAAAGAGTACAGAAGAGATTCATGAGAATGGTTCCAGGGATGAGGAATTTCAGTTATGAAGATAGATGGGAGAAGTTAGGACTGTTTTCCTTGGAGAAGAGAAGGCTGAGAGGTGATTTGATAGAGATATTCAAAATCATGAGGAGTCTGGACAGAGTAGATCGAGAGAAACTGTTTCCACTTGTGAAAGGATCGAGAATGAGAGGGCACAGATTTAAAGTATTTGGTAACAGAAGCAAAAGTGACATGAGGAAAAACTTTTTCACACAGTGAGTGGTTAAGGTTTGGAATGTGCTGCCTGAGAAAGTGGTGGAGGCAGGTTCAATTGAAGCATTCAAAAGCGAATTAGACAGTTATATGAAAAGGAAGAATGTACAAGGTTATAGCTCCATGTGATGTTTGTCCATAACCTATTGCCAATATTTTAGAGGCCAAAAGGGACAGCTTCCTATCCAGTTCTGGATGAGCAGAAATTTCCTCCAATTAAATATTGGGAACACCGAAGCAATTGTCTTCAGTCCCCACACAATCTCCTTTCCTTAGCCACCGAATTCATCCCTCTCCCTGGCAACTGTCAGAGACTGAACCAGACTGTTTGCAACCTCGGTATCATATTTGACCCCGAAGTGAGCTTTCAACCACATATCTGCACCATCATTTAACCACCTATTTTTACCTCGGTAACATCACCTGACTCCGCTCTTGTTTCAGCTTATCTGTTGCTGAAACTTTCATTCATGCCTTTGTTACCTCTAGACTTGACTATTCTAATGCATTCCTGGCCAGCCTCTCATGTTCTGCCCTAGGTAAACTTGAAGTCATCCAAAACTCTGCTGTCCAGGTCCTAACTCACACCAAGTCCCATTCACCCATCACCCCTCTGTTTGCTGACCTACATTGGCTCCCAGTTAAGCCATGCCTTGATTATAATATTTTCAACCATGTTTTCAATTTCCTCCATTGCCTTGCCCCTCCTTATCTTTGTCATCTCCTCCAGCTATCCTCCAAGATATCTGTGATTTTCCAATTCCGGCCTCTTGAGAAACCCCAGTTTTAATCACTCCACCATTGTTGGCCATGCTTTCATCTGCCAAAGCCCTAAACTCTGGAATTCCCTCCCTACACCTCTCTTTCCTCTTTTAAGATGCTTCTTAAAACCTACATCTCTGACCAAGCTTTTAGCCATCTGCTCTGTTAGCTCTTTATGTGGCTTGTTGTCAAATTTTGGTTGATAACACTCTTATGAAGTGCCTTGAGATATTTATTACTTTAAAGGCACTTTATAAATACAAGCTGTTGTCGTCGTCATTGTCGTCATCTGGAATTGTAAGCTGCCCTGGCAGAAACTGAGACTGTTGCAAACTGATCATCACAAGCAGTAAATGTAGATGACAACTTGCATTCTATCAGCCTGGTCAGGACTCTGTTGTGGGACAACCTTAAGAAGGGACCACCTTAAGAGAACACAACCTTAAGAGCTGTAAGTGAAGATCACTGGAGGAAGTGCTGCATGTCATACATGACCAAAAGGGTGTAGTCCAACAGAGTGAGATCCTTTTAGATGTGCGTAGTGCAACAGCTGTTCCTGTATATATAATATATATATATATATATTGTTAATTCATAAGAAAAATGTATGTTTTCTTTGAATATTACTTGGAACTTTATGAATCTTAAAATAGTTCACATATCAGAGGATCAATAATATTACATGGTGGCAACATTTGGGATACATTTTTTCTGAAGACCACCAAATATTACATCATGTCAACGTTTGATTTTTTTTGTTATGAAGAACACACCAAGTGAGAACAAAGAAACGCAGGGTGCTTACCTGGAGTGGCTGAAGGGATATCATGTTTAACCAATTTATTGGAGTCTTTTGAAGGAATTACATGTGATGATGAATAAAGGGGAACCGATGGATGTATTGTCCTTAGATTTCCAGAAGGCATTTGATAAGGTGACACATCAAAGGTTATTGCAGAAAATAAAAGCTCACGGTGTAGGGGGTAACATATTGGCATGGATAGAAGATTGGTCAGCTAACAGGAAACAGAGAGTAGGCATAAATGGGTCATTTTCTGGTTGGCAAGATGTAACGAGTGGTGTGACACAGGGATCCGTGTTGGGGCCTCAACTTTTTACAATTTATATAAATGACTTAGATGAAGGGACCGAGGGTATGGTTGCTAAATTTGCTGATGACACAAAGATAGGTAGGAAAGTAACTTGTGAAGAGGACATAAGGAGGCTAAAAAGGGATGTAGATAGGGTAAGTGAGTGGGCAAAGACCTGGCAAATGGAGTATAATGTGGGAAAGTGTGAAATTGTCCACTTTGGCAGGAAGAATAAAAAAGAAGCATTATATCTAAATGGTGAGAGGTTGCAGAGCTCTGAGATGCAGAGGGATCTGGGTGTCCTAGTGCTTGAATCGCAAAAGGTTAGTGTGCAGGTACAGCATGTAATTTGGAAAGCTAATAGAATGTTATTGTTTATCGTGAGGGGAACTCAATACAAAAGTAGGGAGGTTATGCTTCAGCTATACAGGGCATTGGTGAGACCACTCTGGAGTACTGTGTACAGTACTGGTCTCCTTATTTAAGGAAGGATGTAAATGCGCTGAAAGCAGTTTAGAGAAGGTTTAATAGACTAATACCTGGAATGGTCAGGTTGTCTTATGAGGAAAGTTGGACAGGCTAGGCTTGTATCTGCTGGAGTTTAGAAGAAGAACAGGTGTTTTGATTGAAACATATAATATTCTGAGGGGTCTTGACAGGATGTTTCCCTTGAGGGAGAATCTAAACCTGGGGTCACTGTTTAAAAATAAGGGGTCACCCATTTAAGACAGAGATGAGGAGAAACTTTTTTTCTCTCAGAGGGTTGTGAGTCTTTGGAATTCTCTTCCTCAAAAGGCAGTGGAAGCAGAGTCTTTCAATATTTTTAAGGCAGAGGTAAATAGATTCTTTATAAGCAAGGGGGTGGAAGGTTATCGGGGTAGGTGGAAATATGGAGTAATCAGTTCAGCCATGAACTTATTGAATGGCGTAGTAGGCTCGAGGGGTCGAGTGGCCTACTCCTGCTCCTAATTCGTATGTTCGTATGTAAGACTCAGGCTGGAGTGCAGTTAGCAGGAGATCCCACAACACAGCAGTGAGCAAGGCTCTGCTGGGAGTGTTGAAACTCTATGAGTACAGTCGGCAATTTGCCAGGAAATCGGAGCTTTCACCTAATCTGGCAATGGGTCTAAAAATTTGAAAAGAAGTAGTACAACCATAACAATTTTAGTTTTCCTGTATTTTGGCTTGTGGGTGGGGCCTAAGACAAAAAGAGACGGGATTATTCAACAGCACCACTAGAGGTCCGCAGCACAGTGAGAAATCCTGATTGTGGCAGCTGCTGGTGCTGCAAGCTGCAGTTGGCTGCAGAGAAAAAAAAACTTTAATGGTTAAAAAAGACTGATGTAGTCTCACTCTTAAAGGGGCAGGCCTGCAGATAACGAATCTGTTTAAACAAGAAAAATTATGTGCCTGTGAAAATGAAAACCTGTAAAAAGTCCTATATTTATATAAAAAAATGCAGGATCATTAAGACAATGGCTTTCAGATATCCAGTTATAGATTGGAGGGCATTGGACACAGCATCTGTATTTAAATTGTTTTGACAACGAATGGAACTATGTTTCCTAGATCAAAAAGTGAGTAAACCAGAGAAACATGCTACTAAAATTAAGATCGCACAGGGCAACGAGGGCCTGCAATGGAACAATACATCAGGATTGTCAGCTGATGATCAGAAGGACCCTAGCAAGCTATGGACATTCCTGGAGCAGCAACTCAAGATGAAAGTAAATTTCTGAGTACATATACGTGAGCTTATGACCTACCAACAAAGGCAAGATGAGTCCATTGACCGGTTTGTTACAAGGCGCCGAGATAAAGCTCAAGAATGTGAGTTTGCCGATATTGTATTGTCAGAACAGGTTATCGAGCTAGTAATTGCATCTAATCCAATCGAGGTCTATCAAAAAGACCTGTTAGAAAAGAAGAAAGGGCACACCATAGATGCACTGCTCTATTATGGAAAGGAAATTGAAGCCATCATAGTTGGGTGCCAACAGTTATAAGCATTGGGGGGAGGCTACAACAATTGGTATGGTAACTGTCAAGCAGACCCCCACCTGCCAAGAATGAGGCATATTAATTTTGCCATATGAACATGAATTTTAAACTGTTGCAGGAGTGAAAAAAAATGACTAGTTTGAAGATCACCAGACACTTGGCTGGAAGAACATTTGCATACTAAGAGATAGCACTTGGAGAGACAAAAGAATTACTCCCTGATCTAATTAACCCAAATGGGTTTCGATCACCAGACATTGAAGGGGTAAGGAAGCACTTTCCAGGGACTGCTAAGATGATACAATCCACAAAGCCAGGACTTGGTATACCAGCTGGTCACATGACTAACTGGCTGGTCCAGGTTTTTTGAACTAGCTACAGGACAGTTTGAATTCAGAAGGAAGTTTGCACCTGAAGCTGGAATATGAAAGGCTCTCTCCTGGCTGTCTATCTCTCACTTTCTCCCAAGCCACTGGACTGATGCAAGGCATGTAAACCTCAAGAGAGAAAAGACCCCAACATCGAAACAGATTGAAGAGTGAACTGGGCCCCAATGAACAGTAGGACTTACCGGCAACCTAAGACTCCACAATTGAACTTACAGGACTGTAATTATTATCATGATATTGCCTCAAACTTTCCCCCTTTATTCTTTTCTACTTTTCAGTCTCTATCTGCGTGTGTGTTTATCGGTGGTCGCATCACATATTCGCAGTCGTTAACCGGATTAGAGTTTAACATTAATAAACTTCCACCTTTCTTGTTCAAATCTAAGGAAACCAGTCTGATTTCTTTGCTTTATAATTTGAGCAGTGAACAAGGATTCACTGAGGGGGAGCTAAAACATAGTGTTTCAAATTTAAACCCTGTTACGGTTAAACCAGGCAAAGGCTGAGAGGGAACCCCTAGATCCCTTCTCACCTGGTCGTAACAGTAACCAAGGGTCAGAAGTCTGCTAAGCCTTATTGCAAGTGTGGCCTGACTATCCCAATTTGCAGTTGTCCGGTACACCAGAGCCTGTGCAAAGCATGTGGCATGCAAGGGCATTGGGCAAGGCAGTGCAGAAGGCTGAGCTCAGATACTGCACATAACAGTGGTGGCAGATCACATGCTGAGAGAACGTCTGCAAGACAGGATGGCAAATGCCACAAAAGGTATGTCAACGCACAACAAAAGCCCAAGCAGGTACATCAGGTCAGCAGAGAGATAGATTGTCAGGAGGGCACGGATGAAGAGTGTACTCATACGATCAGCAAGCAAGCATTTCACACAGTTAACATGGATCAACATGTCAATGCTATTAAGCAATCTGAGGCATTCATCATGATCGGGATTATATGTCAGGGCTCGGGGCCTTCACTTACCTTCAGGAGCGGAGAGCAGTCGGACCAGTGTGGAAACAACCAGAACCGGGAGTGGATAAATCCAGCGCGAGGCTTTCACTTACCTTCAGGAGCGGAGAGCAGTCGGACCTCTTCCAACATGCCGGAGTTTTGAAAAAAAAAAGCCAACAGTGATGTCACAGGAAAGCTGCAAGGTGATTGGTTGGTGAGTCACTGCTGTTAAGGAATAGCTCTAAATAGCTGGGTAAGTATCTCAGGCAAGAAAGGTTTACAGTTTATTTCACATATAGTAAGTAGTGCTTTTTTGGGGAGTTCTGCAGGATCGAGGACCAGGGAAGAAGGGCCATAGAGTAACTGATATTATTTGACATTAAGATCTTCCAAAAGGTTAATTTAAAGGGTTAAGTGATGGCAGGAGAGCTCAAAGCTGTGGTGTGCTCCTCATGCTCCATGTCGGAAGCCGGGAACATTTCCAGTGCCCGGGATGTGTGCGGCAAGTGTCTCCAGCTGCAGCTCCTGGAAGCCTGGGTTTCGGAGCTGGAGCGGCAGCTGGGGACACTGAGGGGCATCCACGAGGGGGAGACTATCTTGGATAGCACATATAGAGGGGTGGTCACACCGCAGGCTCAGACTCCACAGGCAGGAAGGGATTGGGTGACCACCAGGCAGAACAAGAGGACAAGGCAGGCAGTTCAGGAATGTCCTGTGGCTATGCCCCTGCAAAACAGATATACTGCTTTGGATACTTTTGGGGGAAATGGCCTCTCAGGGGAAAGCAGCAACAGCCCAATTTGTTGCACCATGGTTGGCTCTGCTGCACAGGGAAGGAGTAGAAAGTGTGGGAATGGAATAGTTATAGGGGATTCAATTATAAGCGGAATAGATAGGTGTTTCTGTGGCCGCAAAAGAGACTCCAGGATGGTATGCTGCCTCCCTGGTGCTCGGGTCAAGGAAGTTTCAGAGCAGTTAGACATTCTGAAGGGGGAGGGTGAACAGCCAGTGGTCGTGGTGCACATTGGTACAAACGACATAGGTAAAAAAAAGGATGAGGTCCTAAAAGCAAAATATAGGGAGCTAGGAAGTAAGTTGAAAAGTAGGACCTCAAAGGTAGTGATCTCAGGATTACTACCAGTGCCACGTGCTAATCAGAGTAGAAATAGCAGGATATATCGGATGAATACGTGGCTGAAGAGATGGTGTGAAGGGGAGGGTTTTAGATTCCTGGGACATTGGGACCGGTTCTGGGGGAGGTGGGACCAGTACAAATTGGACGGGTTACACCTGGGCAGGACTGAGACTGATGTCTTCGGTGGAGTATTTGCGAGAGTGGTTGGGGAGGATTTAAACTAAAATTGCAGGGGGATGGGAACCTTTGCAAGGAGTCAGAGGAGGGCGGATCAAAGACAAGAACGAAAGACAGTAAGGGGAATAAGCAAAGTGATAGGTAGAGGAAGCAAGGGCCACAATCAAACAGGGCCACAGTGAAAAATAGTGGGAAGGGGACAAGTAATGTTAAAAAGACAAGCCTTAAGGCTTTGTGCCTTAACGCATGGAGCATTCGCAATAAAGTGGATGAATTAATCATACAAATAGATGTAAACTGGTATGATATAGTCGGGATTACGGAGACATGGTTGCAAGGTGACCAGGGATGGGAAGTGAACATCCAGGGGTATTCAGTATTTAGGAAGGACAGACAAAAAACAAAAGGTGGTGGAGTTCCATTGCTGGTTAAAGAGAAAATTAACGCAAAAGTGAGGAAAGATATTAGCTCTGACGATGTGGAATCTGTATGGGTAGAGCTGAGAAACACTAAGTGGCAAAAAACTTTAGTGGAGGTTGTATATACACCCCCAAACTGTAGTGGTGATGTTGGGAATGGCATTGAACAGGAAATTAGAGATGCATGCGATAAAGGAACATCTGTAATTATGGGTGACTTTAATCTGCATATAGATTGGGCAAATCAAATTAGTCACAATACCGTAGAGGAGGAATTCTTGGAGTGCATACGGGATGGTTTTCTGGACCAATACGTTGAGGAACCAACTAGAGAACAAGCCATCCTTGACTGGGTATTGTGTAATGAGAGAGGAATAACTGACAATCTAGTGGTGCGAGACCCCTTGGGGATGAGCGACCATAATATGATAGAATTCTTCATCAAGATGGAGAGTGACGTAGTTGATTCCAAGACTGGGGTCTTGAATCTTAGTAAAGGAAACTACGAAGGCATGAGGCGTGAGTTGGCCATGACGGATTGGGAAACGTTACTTAAAGGGATGACTGTGGATAGGCAATGGCAAATATTTAAAGAGCGCATGGACGAACTGCAACAATTGTTTATCCCTGTCTGGCGCAAAAGTAAAACGGGAAAGGTAGCCAAACCATGGCAAACAAGGGAAATTAGAGATAGCATTAGATCCAAGGAAGAGGCATATAAATTTGCCAGAAAAAACAACAGACCTGAGGATTGGGAGCAGTTTATAATTCAGCAAAGGAGGACCAAGGGATTGATTAAGAAGGGGAAAATAGAATATGAGAGCAAGCTTGCAGGGAACATAAGAACTAACTGTAAAAGTTTCTATCGGTATGTGAAGAGAAAAAGATTGGTGAAGACAAATGTAGGTCCCTTACAGTCAGAAACAAGGGAATTTATTATGGGAAATAAAGAAATGGCTAACCAACTAAATGCATACTTTGGTTCTGTCTTCACAAAGGAGGACACAAATATCATACCAGAAATGTTGGGGAACACCGGGCTTAGTGACAGAGAGGTACTGAAGGAAATCAGTATTAGTAGAGAAATGGTGTTGGGGAAATTGATGGGATTGAAGGCCGATAAATCCCTCGGGCCTGATGGTATGCATCCCAGAGTACTTAAGGAGGTGGCCTGAGAAATAGTGGATGCATTGGTGGTCATCTTCCAAGCTTCTGGAACAGTTCCTACAGATTGGAGGGTAGCTAATGTAACCACACTATTTAAAAAGGGAGGTAGAGAGAAATCAGGGAATTATAGACCAGTCAGCCTGACGTCAGTAGTGGGGAAAATTCTAGAGTCCATTATCAAAGATTTTATAGCAGAGCACTTAGAGATCAGTGGTAGAATTGGGCAGAGTCAGCATGGATTTACAAAAAGGAAATCATGCTTGACAAATCTACTAGAATTCTTCGAGGATGTAACTAGTAGACTTGATGAAGGGGAGCCAGTGGATGTGGTTTATTTGGACTTTCAGAAGGCTTTCGACAAAGTCCCACATAAAAGATTAGCGTGTAAAATTAAAGCGATGGATAGAAAATTGGTTGGCAGACAGAAACAAAGAGTAGGGATAGATGGGTCTTTTTCCGAATGACAGGCAGTGCCTAGTGGGGTACTGCAGGGATCGGTGCTAGGACCCCAGATATTCACAATATATATTAATGATTTAGATGAGGGAACTAAATGTAATATCTCCAAATTTGCAGATGACACAAAACTGGGTGGGAGGGTAAGTTGTGAGGAGGATGCAAAGAGGCTTCAGGGTGATTTGGACAAGTTGAGTGAGTGGACTAATGCATGGCAGATGCAGTATAATGTGGATAAATGTGAGGTTATCCACTTTGGTAGCAAAAACAGGAAGGCAGATTATTATCTGAACGGCTATAAACTGAGAGACGGGAATATGCAGCGGGACCTGGGTGTTCTCGTACACCAGTCGCTGAAGATAAGGATGCAGGTGCAACAGGGGGTAAAAAAGGCAAATGGTATGTTGGCCTTCATAGCGAGAGGATTTGAGTACAGGAGAAGGGATATGTTGCTGCAATTATACAGGGCTTTGGTGAGGCCACACCTGGAGTATTGTGTGCAGTTTTGGTCTCCTTATCTGAGGAAGGATGTTCTTGCTATAGAGGGAGTGCAGCAAATTTTACCAGACTGATTCCTGGGATGGAGGGCCTGACGTATGAGGAGAGATTGAGTCGGTTAGGATTATATTCACTGGAGTTCAGAAGAGTAAGGGGGGATCTATAAAGAGAAAGGGGGAAACCTATAAATTCTAACAGGACTTGACAGGGCAGATGCAGGAAGGATGTTCCCAATGGTGGGGGTGTCCAGAACCAGGGGTCATAGTCTAAGAATACGGGTAAACCTTTCAGTACTGAGATGAGGAGAAATTGCTTCACCCAGAGAGTGGTGAGCCTGTGGAATTCGCTACCGCAGAAAGCAGTTGAGGACAAAACATTGTATGTTTTCAAGAAGGAGTTAGATATAGCTCTTGGGTCTAAAGGGATCAAAGGGTATGGGGCGAAAGTAGGAACAGGCTACTGAGTTGGATGATGAGCCATGATCATGATGAATGGCGGAGCAGGCTCGAAGGGCCGAATGGCCTACTCCTGTTCCTATTTTCTATGTTTCTATGTCCACCGAAGAGTGGAAATCATAAACTCAGAGTAAAAATCGACACTGGAGCAAGTGCAAATATTCTGCCCATCGTTGTTCTGAAGGACATATATCTAAAGAAATGGGTATCCATGGTGCAACCCACCATAGCTCGGCTGACTGCCTACAATAGTTCTCCAATCATGTGTATTGGGTCGATAACCTTGCAGTGCAACTATGGGAACTCCAAATGGCTATCATATATTATGGACATAACTGGACCAGATGTTGCCGGACTTCCAGTATTCCGAGGTCTATGAATTGTCATAATACTTGAAGTCAGTAATGCAGCAAAGATAGTGCAACATATGCAAGTGCATTGAGTTGGTCCATTTAAAGGTGACACAAAGGCTGGGAGTCTTGATGTGAAGAGGCAATATGACAGGGAGTCTCTCCTCATGCTTCAGTTCATTGCAGCAAGTATCTGGAGGCCAGAGGGATTGCCAGAGTTTGGTGATGTTGCCAGTCATTATTTTTCTAAACACTCTAAACAAGGGAAGATGAAGGCATCGTACGACAGGCAAACAGGACCAGAATTAGCCTGAATATGGGTAGGGCAGGGGTCAGAGTCCTCAATCATGCGTCGGGAACTTGGTATCCCGCAGAGGTTGCTAGGATATGCAAGCAGCCCAGATCGTACGAGGTCCAGACACCCAATGGTGCGATTCTCAGATGGAACCAAAGTCAACTTGGGGAGATGTACGACAACACTATATGTGATAACACTGTGGCATCGCAGGCATGTTCAAAGACAAAGTCTGAAGATGAACATGCAGAGGCTATGAGCACAGAGGAAGAACACACCAATCAGGGTTCTGAGTTACAAGAGTCTCAGAGGAGTGACATCCACATCCCATGACAGATTAAAAACAACACATCTTCAATATGTATATTCAATGAAAGTTTTAAAATGCAGTTTGAAATAGAGGTCCCAATCTTACCTCCGAGGCACCTTCTGTGGCTGGGTGGGGTGGGCGGAGTGTATGGACATTGAAGTTAGGCCCAATCCCTGGAATTAGGGGCAGATAGCGCTTGGGAGGGTCCAATTGTGAGGGAGCAGGGCAGATGGTAGTCAAGGGGTTCGATTGTAGCAGGGGTCTGATGGTGGTCGAGTGGAGCAGATTGCAGTTGGAGGCTACAATCACGAGGGGAGTCTGATGGAAGTGTTGGGGCGGGGGGCGGGGTTGGTTGCTGGTGGGGACAGGAGCAGATAGCGGTCGTAGGGTTCTGATCATGAGTGGGGGGTGCATATAGATCGTGGGGCAGAGCAGGGTGGTTCTGGGTTTTTACTGGTAAGCTTGTTGGGCCTACTGCTTGGTCCAAGGCAGTGCTGTAAAGGTTCTTACTTCATGGATTCAGCCCTCCTTGCCTCCATTCACTAGTCGGGTTTCCCAAGCTCGAGGAAACCCGGATGCCTGTGGTTCAAAATAGAATCACTAATAAAATAAAGGCATGCAGCCTCTATTTAAATGACCAACCCACCTACTTAGAGCTGATTTGTCGTCCACCCTTCATCCTGACTCTGTTAGACCAGATGTGGGTGGGTTTAAGGCAGGCTGGAATCCAGTTTCAGCATTTTAGCTTTTTAACCTCTCACCCAACCTAAACCCAACCATTTTTGGAGAGTTAAAATTACCCTCAGAGACTCCAGCTGTGCAGCATATAGTTGCATCCTGACTGAATTTAATGGAAACTGATGCAAATTGATTTGAGTCATGCCTAAAACTCAACAAGGCCTGTGAATTATGGTGCTGTCACATCTTTTCAGAGATGCTTTTTGACATGTATTTAATAGAGGGTCATTTGCCTTAGAATGAAACTCACTGGGACATTGACCTTATATATTGAACAACTGTGTCAATAATAACCTAGGATCTGTAGATTTCTGCAAATAAGTGCATTGCTGGTCTAATTTTATCCACATCAATGAGTTGAATTTGGATAAATTGGTTATAAATTATTGGGCACATGAAGCATAATTACAACTCACATGTCTTCTTCAATTGCTTGATCAAAAGTCTCCTCCTAAATCTCAGTTAACGAATAGGGTGAAGGATTCAACATTGCTTTGCAATATTTTGTATTCCATGTTCCAATTTCCCACTGCAAATAGGAAATCAAAATAAAAAGATTGAAACATCTGATGTAAAAATGTCCATTTCTACATTTACTTGATGACAAACAGAAGGGACCCATTTTGAAGCCAGTGATATTAAATTAAGCTATTTCAACATTGTATTAAAAATGTCTTTGACTTTGTAAGAAAGATTTTTATCATATTTAGTAAAGGCTGCACACTTCCTTGTTATGACACGTTGCTGGTTCATTACATGGTACCTGCAGCCACACGTAATAAGGATCATAAAAGTTGCATACAGTTCTTAGTGTATTGGAAGTTTTTAAACTTTTTTCGAGGTTATCATACTCCAGGAAAGAGATTTTTGAAGTATACAAGATGATAGGTTTCTGTATTCAATGTGTTTACACCTGAATCCGATGTTTGTCCATTAACTGGGTTGAATATTAATATCACAGAGACACAACAGGTTAAATATTTCTATTTCCTATTACAGCAACAACTTGCATTTATATAGTGCCGTTAATGTAATAAAATGCCCCAAGGCACTTCACAAGTGCATTATAAAGCAAAGTTTGATACCAAGCCACATAAGGTGATAAAATGGAGGAAGGTTCACAGTGGTGTTTCTTCGGAAGAGAGAAACTTGCATTTATATAGAGCCTTTCATGACCTCTGAATGTCCCAAAGCCACTTTACAGCCAAGTAAGTACTTTTTGAAGTGTAGTCATTGTTGTAATGTAGGAAACGTGGCAGCCATTTTGCACACAGAAAATTCCCACAAACAGCAATGTGAGAATGACCAGATAATCTGTTTTAGTGATGTTTGTTAAAAATAAATATTGGCCAAGACACCAAGGAAAACTCCACTACTCTTCTCTGAAATAGTGCCATGAGATCTTTTACAGGGCCTTAGTTTAAGGTCTTATCTGAACAGCACCTCCAACAGTGCTGCACGCCCTCAGCAATGCACAGGGATATCAGCTGAGATTTTTACATTTAGGAATGAGTGGAACTGTAAGGCATGTTGTTCTGAGGAGTGCAGTGCAGGGGAATGGTGGGAAAATCAGACTGTGGGTCTTGGCACCTGAATATGTTTTGCCACTCACCTTTCCCACCCTCCGGAGGTCCCAGATCCTCTTGCTGCCCTGGCTCCAGGCTGGAGGGACCACACTCCTGCCGCTGACTTCCTTGGCCTCTTCCACCCACACCCATTTGGTTGGAGAGGTTATCCTCTTTCTTCAGTCCTTGGGAGAGCTCACCTCCCTGCAAGCCCACAGATCCCACTGCAGGACCTCCAGATAAGAGTGAGAGACCTGGGGGACAACCTTCCTAGGTCTTCTCTCATTCCTGTGGCTGCTGCACCCTCAAAAATCCAAGTTCTGGTGAGCCCTTGTAACCCATGTTGTGGCCCCTTAAATTAGAAATCCTTCCTTTGACAGAATGGATGCCTCATCATGCCACCCGCCCCCCTCCTCTGCACCCCTCATGATTGGTCGGGGATGCTAATACTGTGGTTCAGGGAAAGAGCCATGGGAATGTCGGCTCCTTCCACATTTGAATTCCCAACCCGCAAATGGTCCCACCATTCTGGCAGGGACTAAGTTGACAGAATTCCATTCATGGAGTTCCGGGAAAGATGGGCATGGATTTGAGAGGTGATAACAGGTTCAAGGACTTTGGAGAAGAAAGGGAGGTTGGAGACGGTTGGTAGTTTGTAAGGATGGCGGGGTTGGGGAGAGGAGTGATGATAGCAGAATTAAAGGAGAAGACCAGTACCTGAAGAGAGAGAACAGGTAATATCAGCTAACATGGGAGCCAGGAATGGAAGGTGGGTGATCAGCAGTTTAGTGGAAATAAGGTTGAGGGAGAAGGAGGTGGATCTCATGGACAAGATAAGCTTGGAGAGGGCATGAGGGGAAATAGGAGAAAAACTAGAGAAAGATACAAACTCAGGGCTCGGGGGGGGGGGGGAGCTTTAGAAGAAGTTTGGTCTGCTGGGCTATTCGAAATGAGGGTCGTGGCAGAGGCAGCTTAATCTTAGTGACAAAGAGATCCATGAGTTCCTTCCACTTATTGTTCGAGATGAGGGTGGAAGAGACAGAGGAGAGGTGTTTAAGAAGACAGTTTGTAGTAGAGAAAAGAAGCCATCATTATCTTTGTATTCCAGGATGATCCTGGAATAGGGAGCAGTTTTAGCAGATGAGAACGGGAAGTGATGGTGCTTTACATGATACAGCCAGATCTGGCGATGAATAGCTAAACCAGTTGTCCACCAAATCATTCAAGTCTCTGTCGATTGGACATAAGGGAGTGGAGATGAGGACCATGCTGGGGGAATGGGCAGGGTGAGAGAGAGTAATGGTTTTACTGGGGACTAAAGCATCAATATGGAGGTGTGGGTTTAGTTGAGTAAATCAGTAGCTGCAAAAGTGTCATGGTGAACAGAGGGCCAAATGCTAGACAGGTAGGATTTTAAAGTGTGGTTGTAAGTGAATTGGGGGAGAGTTTTTTTCCAGGGGCAGGTACAGAAAGGGGTAAGATGTAGAAGGGGGAGGTGAGACAAGGAAACGATCAGAGATGGCCTTATTGATAATTGATATGATGGGAGGAGCAAGGCCACATAGAACCATAGAAAAATTATGGCAAAAAAGGAGGCCATTCAGCCCGTCGTGCCTGTGCCGGCTGGAAAAAAAAAATAGCTGCCCAATCTAATCCTACCTTCCAACACCTGGTCCGTAACCTTGCAGGTTACAGCAGTCAGGTACATGTCCAGGTACCTTTTAAATGATTGAAGGTTTCTGCCTCCACCACCATTCCTGGCAGTGAATTCCAGACACCCACCACCCTCTGGGTGAGAAAGTGTTTCCTCATGTCCCCTCTAATCCTTCTACCAATCACCATAAATCTGTGCCCCCTGGTAATTGACCTCTCCACTAGGTGGAAACCAGCCCCTCCTCTCGACTCTATCTAGGCCCCTCATAATTTTGTACATCTCAATTGAGTCACCCCTCAGCCTCATCTGTTCTAAGGAAAACAACCCTAGCCAATCCAATCTTTCCTCATAGCTACAACTTTCAAGCCCTGGCAATATTCTTGGAAATCTCCTCTGTACTCTTCCCAGAGCAATTGTGTCCTTCCTATAATGTGGTGATCGGAACTGTACACAGTACTCCAGCTGTGGCCTAACCAGCATTTTCCAGCATCACATCCCTGCTATTGTATTCTATACCTCAGCCAATAAAGGAAAGCATTCCATATGCCTTCTTCAGCACTCGATCTATCTGTCCTGCCACTTTCAGGACCTGTGGACATGCATTCCAAAGTCTCTCACTTCTTCTAACCCTCTCAATATCTTCCCGTTTATTGTGTATTCCCTTGCTTTATTTGCCCTCCCCAAATGCATTACCTCACACTTCTCTGGATGGAATTCCAGTTGCCACATTTCCGCCCACTTAACCAAACCATTGATATAATTCTGGAGTCTACAGCTATCCTCTTCACTATCAGTATCACTATCCATATTCACAGCCACATGAGATAGCAAGGTCAAGGGGGTGGCTGTGAATATGGGTTGGGGAGTTTACATGGAGGGAGAGATTAAGGGAGAATAAGAGGCAGTGAACTCAGAGGAGAGAGAGCATGATGAGTTGGGATGCAAGTTGAAATCACTGAGGATGAGAAGCCGTTACTGAGTAAATGCTGCGTGTGGAAGTGGTGGCAACTGTTAATTGGTTCAACTCTGGTGACATGAGGGGCTGTATTTTGTTCTGGTGATAAGGGTCCTGACGGCAGGCTGGAAAGCAAGGGGAGACCACGCCTGGGCCCTCCATCAGACCTCTGAAGCCACTTGACGGTGGGCAGGCAATTAACTGCTCACTATTGGGGCTGGCATCCTTTTAGGGGACAAGTTCCTGTTTCCTCGGCCAATCGAAAGGCCGGTAGCTCTGCAGTACTGGCAGCGTCACTGGGAGTGGTGGCCACGGCTGATACAGCATGAAGCCTGCAGTACTGAGGAGAGAGATGACCCTATGACAGATGAGTGGGTTCAGGCAGGCCCAGCAACTGGGTGGGGGGAGGGTTTGGTGAGAGTTGGGGGGGGGGGGTCTTCCTGTTGGGAGCAGTGATCGCTACTGGAGGGCCCTCCAAGGAGGGACACCCCTAACCCCACTAGGCAGCTGCCAGGCTTTACCTGGCGATATCTCCCCATAGCGCTGGGCCCCTCTACCTTCTACAAAATTGAGGTGGAGGTGGGAAGAGGCCCTTAAATGGCCATTAATTGGCCACCTAAGGTCCTCAATTGGCCTGGGTTGGGAAGGCCATCCTCGGCCTTCCTCGCCCCGGACAAAATAGCAGGGGAACTGGGCAATGTCGGCCAGGGCGCCCCCTGCCATTTTGTTTCCCCCCTGCTCTGTGTCCACCTCCAAAGGCAGAATAAAAGTCTGCCTGAGATTTCTGCCTACTTGCTCGTAACAATGGTCAATGTTATGGCAAATGGACAACCAATCTGGTGACGGCATGTTGGGCTTCATAATAGATAAGGAATGGAGTGAATGGAGTGAAAGATCTACTGTAAATCTGAGGCACAATTTGGATTATAATGTTTCTGTGATTCTTTTACAAGGAAAGTAAATCCTACATTTCTATAACACCTTTCACAATCCTTTGATTTCCTTTTTAGCAAATGAAGTACCTTTGAAGTGGAGTCAGAGTTTAAACATTACAGCCAATGTGCAGACAGCAAAGTGTCAGAAACTACAATGTGATAATGACCACTTAATCTGTTTTTGTGATGTTAGCTGAGATACAAATATTCACTAGGACATCAGAAATCACTCCCTTGCTTTTCTTCAAATAGTGTCATGGAAGTTTTATATCAAGTTGAGAGACCAAATAGTATCATCTGAAAGACAGCACCTTCAACTTCTCACTACTGCACTGTGGTGTTCACCCAGATTTTGTACTCAAGTCACAGGGCTGGGAATTGAACCCACAATTTTCTGACACACTGAACCACAGATGACACCTAGTTGTAGTGCCACATATTAACAAAGAAATAAATCATATGGATACGGGATCTATTTTCCTTAGTGAGATGGAAGCAGAGATTTGTCACATGTTCAATGTGCGTTCTAACTTATTTACATGACTTTACGTAAGCTTAATAATTATATTTTTGAATATGGTCTTTAGGGACCCATACCCTTAAAGGAGTTCTTTTGATTTTGTGTCATGTGAGCAGCCAAGACTCTCACATTGTCCAGAAAATATCCACAGTTTCATCAGTAATTTAAATTACTGGGCTTTTTGCAGGACAATGTATGTTTCCATGGTAGACCTTTAAGATTGGCTTAAACACAGGAAATGGTGGAAATATTCAGCAGGTCAGACAGTGTTTGTGGAGAGAGAAACACAGTTGGGTGGAATATTACCGGCCCCATGGCGATGGACTTGGAGGCAGGGCAGTGGGAAAAGAGTGAGAGAATGCATCGGAGCAGATACCTAAATGTCTTCCCACCATCAGCCAAATTTCCCAGGGACAGTCGAACAGCAGGATCGAGACCCTGCAGGCCAACGCTGGGCATCCAATTGAGCCTTTTACGTTGTCATTTGAAGATGATATTCCACTGCTTTTAGAATTTTCCATGGGGTGCATGGGTCCCACAGAGCTTCAGTGGTTCACCAACTCAAAGGAAGTGAGGTCTGAGTGACAGGTTAGTGTTGGCTGTAACTACCATCCATTCAGTTCTGCTGCTTTTACAAGCTGGAAGGCTCAAGGCAGAGTTTGGAAAACAGGGACCTTTAGAGGGATTGCTGTGTGGAAGGCCAGTGTGGAGTGCTGTAACTGGAAGGGTGTCTCCCAGGTCCCTTGCAACAAATACAGGTAACTCAAGGTGGGGGGGAGGTGACAGCCATTGCGATGTGAAGACTCAAAAGGGAGATGGGTGCCCTGCATTCACTGACATACTCTGACTTGTTCTTCCTGAGATAGATCCACGTGCCTCAACTGTTCACTCCGCCCAAATGCCTTGGTGGATAGCAATACTGGGAGCTGTGTTCTTAACTACCTTCCCATGAGTAATTCTGATGGTGATAATCCACACAGCAGTGGTGTTGAACGATAAACTAGGAGTGAGATAGGAAGATCTTCATTTTTCTTGAGTAAAGATTTTATCGTTCTCACACCTCGTTCTGCCTCGCCATTGGACTGTGGATACCTTGGTGAGGTCATAAGATGCTGAAAGCCCATCTTCACGGCAAACTGGGTAAAACATTCATTTGCGAACTTTGGTCCGTTGTCTGATAATATTTCAACCTGAAATCCATGTGTCGTGAAGATGTCCGTAAGGATTCTGATAACTACGTCGGTGGTCATAGAATGTAATCGTCGGACTTCTACCCACATGGAAAAGTAGTTGAGAATGATGATATATGACTTTCCACCAAACATGAATAAATCCATGCTGAGCCTTTGCCAGCGTCTAGTTGGAAATTGGATAGTTAACAGTAGTTCATGCTGTTCTGGTGATGGATGATCTACGGTTGCCCTCAATAACGCATCGGCTGATGATTGGAAGGAATTGTTTCCCTTTGTTTGTTTGAATTTGGCTACCTTTTTCAATCAACTGTGTTCCAAGCATGCACTCTTGCTCAGTAAAGAAAATTCTTGATTGTGTAAGACGTATAAGATCTCTATCAGTTGTCTTCCTTAATGCTGAAGAGTTTCTTGGGTATGCCTTTTATTTCACAGTTGTGTTCCACCTGGACCATGCAACTGTATATCTGTCAGTTGCAGATAGTGTCTCTTCACCCAAGACTCTTGGTTAGACAATACCGTGACACTGGCCCCTGTGTTAAACTTAAAATTTGTGAGGTGTCCATTCACGTAGATGTCTGCTGTCCAGAAAACTTGGTCTGGATTACTGATTTGTCCCAAGAACTCTCTTGGTTCTTTCTCTTGTGGATATTTCTGTACTTGATTCACTGCTGTTTGCGTGAAGGTCTTCTGTTTTGCACCTTTAAGCAAAGAAATTTTGCTGTGGCAAATTTTCCCATAGTGTCCAGTTTTTCCACACTTAAAACACTCAGCTTTACTCGCTGGGCACTGCTTTCATCTGTGGGTCTTCTTGGCTCCACAACATTGGTAAGGTTTTCCAATGCCCTGCGCCTTCTCACTGGATGTTTTTTCTGTTCCTCAAAGTGTTTTCCTGGCTTTGGCTTAACCAGTTGGATGGGCATTAGACTCCTTCTCATCCACGGCTTGTTTTCAGCTCGTAAGATGTCCCTATTCTGTTTGCGGACTTCAGCCTGTCTTACAATTTGAATGGCCTTTTCCAGTGTAAGGTCTTCCTTGGATTGCAGCAAATCTGGCAAGGATTCATCCGCTATGCCAACGACTATCCTGTCTCTGATTAGTTCTGCCTTTAATTTGCTGTATTCGCAATCTTCTGCCAATCTATACAGCTCATTAATATAGGACTCTACAGATTCGCCAATCATCTGTGCCTGCTTATTAAATTTGGCTGTTTCCAAAATTTTATTGGAACAGAGATTAAAATATTTATCAAAGGCTTGGAGTACCTCTTTGAATTTATTGGTACCCTCATTGATCCCTCATTGGATAATTACATTGTCCACAATCACCCCTACTGAATATAGGAAGGTATTCGCTTGTTCCTCTTCAGATTTTGTTTGGAGTTGTGAAGTAATTCTAAACCTTAGGAACTTGCCATTATGCATGCCACTCACCTTGCCAGACCTCACTAGTCATTGACGTGCTTCTGGCACTGCACCCATGTTCACACAACCCCACTGTGGCTGCTCACTACCTTGGCCTCTTCCAGTCAAGCCTTCTTCACGATGCTTGCTGGCCTCCTCCTCCTCCTGTCCACTGGAACAGAACCTCACTCTGTTCCCTTGCCACAGGGAGGTTTCAATGAAACATGGTCCACCCTTCCTCTCACTGCAGCCATTCCACCCAAATTCCCCTCTGCTGCACCCCTTCCCCTGCCTTCTCTGTTTGAAGTTAGTATGAAGGCTGCATACTGGCCTTTAAAAATGGCATAGTTAACCTCCCTGCCAGCACTAGCTCCCACTCACCACCTGTTATTTGCCAGTTCCCCCACTGGCAGGATGCAAATTGGCCGCATAGCAGAAAGTTGCTGCGGAAGGCCCGCCATCTGCACTTGCAGACGAGCAACGTGCAAATGATCCCAGTGTCGGGACTTGGAGTCAATTGGTAAAATCAAGCCCAACATTTCAGGTTGATGACCTTTCATCAGAACCGAGGAAAGTTAGAAATGTAATAAGTCTAGGTGGTTAAGAAGGCGTATGGGATACTTGCCTTCATTAACCGAGGCATAGAATTTAAGAGCAGGGAGGTTATGATGGAGCTGTATAAAATGCTAGTTAAGCCACATCTGGAGTACTGTGCACAGTTCTGTTCGCCACACTATTGGAAGGATGTGATTGCCCTGGAGAGGGTGCAGAAGAGATTCACCAGGATGTTGCCTGGCCTGGAGCATTTCAGCTATGAAGAGAGACTGAAAAGGCTAGGGTTGTTTTGCTTAGAGCAGAGACGGCTGAGGGGGGACATGATTGAGGTATACAAAATTATGAGGGGCATTGATAGGTTAGATTGGAAGAAATGTTTTCCCTTAGCGGAGGGGTCAATAACCAGGAGGCATAGATTTAAGGTAAGGGGCAGGAGGTTTAGAGGGGATTTGAGGAATTTTTTTTTCACTCAGAGGGTGTTTGGAATCTGGAATGCACTGTTTGAAGTGGTGGTAGAGGCGGGAACCCTCACAACATTTAAGAAGTATTTAGATGAGAACTTGAAATGTCATAGCATACAAGGCTATGGGCCAAGAGCTGGAAAATGGGATTAGAATAGTTAGGTGCTTGATGGCCGGCACAGACACAATGGGCCGAAGGGCCTGTTTCTGTGCTGGATAACTCTATGACTCTAAGTTTTAAATTTGCTTTCCCCTGCCAGAAGAGCGTGTAGTGTTTATCTTTGAGGGATTCACTTTGAACAAGCCTTGTTTCTTGCAGTGTAGCAATGTCCACGTTGACTCTTGTGAGCTCTTTGTCAATCACAGCTGTCTTGCACACATCATCAATCTGCAGAAGGTCGTTAGTAAGGCCTGGACGCATAGTCCTTACGTTCCAGCTTGTGATGCTAAGGACTGGTGTCTTCTTTGCTGAGTTTGTCTTGCCTGGTGCATAAATTATCGACCTGCCTGTTGAGAGATAACTCGCTAAGCTCCAAGCACTCATTGAAGCAAGCAGGTCATGGCAGGACAGCACCTAACTGACTGGGGGCTGCCCAGCTTGGAGCAGGTGGTAGTTATCCAATGAGATGTGATGATCTCTCCCACCTCTTGCTCTACGCCAATTGAGCAAGGGCTTATAACTAGTAACTGTTTCTTCATGTGTTGTGCCAACATTTAACCATGAAGCTGGACTGTCCTTTCCAGGGCACAGGCCTGGGCAAATATTATGGAAACCCTGAGTTGCCCAAGCATCAGGAACCCCCTCTTGGCATTGCTAATATTGTCCAAAGGAAAGGAAAATAAAAAGTACTGTTTGGTACCAGGCGTGCTGCAGAAGTTGTCGGAAAACTGCCAGATAAGTAAACAGGACTCCACTCCAAATTTTCTCTCAGCGTTTACTCCCTAAGTCTTCTCCTCTCCCAAGAGACCCACAAGGCAGTGAGGCTATTTACCCATGGCTAGGGCTCTGTTTCCTAGCACCTTGGCAGAATCACATACCAGTGGGCCTGCATGCCATGCGTCTGGGGGCCACGCCACCCAGTCATCCACAATAACCCAGGGATAGAGCTCCCAACAACCCAAGGACAGAATTTCCAATTAGCCAAGGACGAAAACCCCAACAGTCCAGGGACAAAACTTTAATGGCCCAGGATAAAACCTCCAACAATCTGGGGGATAAAACCCCCAACAGTCCAAGGATAAAACCCCCAGTAACCCAAAGATAATACTCCAATAACCCAGGGATAAAACTCCAATAACCCAGAGATAAAGCCCCAATAACCCAGGGACAAAATCCCATAACCCAGGAACCAATCCCTAATTACCCAAGGAATTAGACCCCCAATAACCCAGGGGATAAAACCCCTAACAACCCAGGGTCACTTCACTGCTTACTGTATATCTTCTCGATAAGTGCATAAAATTATATAAAACCCAACGGATTGCACATGTGTGTTCATGTGTGGGCACAAGCAAGTTCCACAATCTAAAGATTTAATGACTGTATCTTTAACAGAAGTGGTGCAGAGTCGGAGGGGGGGGTGGTGGTGGTGGTTAGTGGGAATTGATGTAAAATACCAACAGAAAACCTGTTTCTTTCTTCTACCTTTAGTTCAGTAGTGACAATGAATAAGTTATCCTAATGGTTAATAATTTTGCCACCATATTTTAATGTTAAAGGTTAATTCAAGGTAAATCAGGTAGTACATGCTACCATTTATTGACTGTTTCTTTGTCCTTAACTATTCAGCTGAAAGTCATTCTCCAAGGGTGAGCTCAGCTCTGTGTGCTTTATGCTGTGAATTCTACTGAGGGTTCAGCTTCGACCTTGTGAACCAATGAGGCATATGTTTGCTGGAAGTAAAAATATTTTGCTTCAGTAACGTGGGAGAAGACTGATGCTTCGAGGATTTTTAACGTCTCTTTTCTTCCGTTAAAATCTCAGTCACAGATTGCTGGATACGCTGGCCTCTAGTCTCTAACACAAGAAAATTGTCAGCCTGAGTATAAATCAGGGAAGCTGCTTACCCTCATATTGATTTTTAATGGCCAGAGGAATATACACCCGTCGGGTGAAAGCTTATTAGAGACTATGTGACATGTAGAAATAAATGTTTACTTTTGAAGCATTATAAAAATGGCATGTAATGCAGAGAGCATTTTTAATAAATTATTTCATCTTTTTAAGGAAACAGTACAGAATTGTTGATCACAATAAAATCAATACTTGTAATAATATTGAGGATAGAAATCAAAGATATATATGAAATTGCAGCTTGATGAAAAGTGCACTGAAAGGAAATGTATTTGGTGAATAAAAGTAGCAGATTCATCATAGATAGTGACTGGGGCTGGAGAGAATAAAATTACAAGGATTAGGCTCATTTAAAGTCTGGGCTCACTTGCTGTACAGAGGATGGTTTTTAAAAAACACTCCCCTCTATTGTAGCAAGGGAAAGGATTCGACAGTGAGGGCTAGCAACTCCTGCATTCTCAGACTAAGTCTGGGAAAGGTGAAAATCCAGCACAGATTCCACTCCAGAACAAACACTGAAAGAATGAACCCTTCCCAGTGCGACAGTGCAACAGCTCATGGTCAGTGCAATACTAGAGCCGGCCTTTGATCTCTTCCTGTCAGTTAGCTATTGTGATGACTCTGCGTAACTTTAGGGGTGAACAATTCAACCGATGCGTTGGAATGTCACAGTCGAGAGCTCCTCTGGTGGCCTCTTGACAGAGTTGTAATTTTTTTGCCAAATCAAAAGCCAGGCAGGGCAATAGTAGAATGATATCTTTAGTTGGATGTCTTCCTTACAAACGTTGAAAACTCCTCCAAAATTTCAATAAGCCTAATTACTCTTGCCCCTATATAATAAAACACAGAATTAAGTAGGAAAATAAAACAATTTCTTACATTAAACAATGTTTTTTAGTGTCAAGTTTAGAAACATTAAAAACTAGAACATTTACCTTGTTAGAAAAGGCATTGTCTGGTGCTGCACCAATCAATACATAACGTAAGCTTTCGGGTCTTCTGACCTATGCTGATTTAGCTGATCTTGACCAGAGCAAGACCTGGAGCTCAGTGGCTTGAGTTAGGGAGAAGAAAATGCATCCAGGGTTCCTGCTCCCATTCCTACTCGCCATCCAATGTTTGTCAACATTCACCAAGCACACCTGCCATGGAAGTCTATTCCAGCAAGAGGTAGGACCTTTAAAAGTGGAATGGAGAAAAATTGCCAAAAAAAGAACTGTTGACATTGAGAGTTAGTGATTAATGGCATTTTTAGGAGGGGGGATGGTTTATTAGCTTGCATGAGACCAGGAAATGAAGTTGGGTGACCATCAGTTGAGTAGGAATGGGGTCAAGGGAGAAGATGAGGAATAAACTGCAGAAAGAGGAAGGTTCCGGGCTGGAGTGTGTGAGGAATGGGGGTGGGGGGGGCAACATAGATGGGAGGGTGTAACAGAGGCAGCCGCCCAGATGATGTGAGGACTGCACAATGTTCAAAATAAACACAATATAGAATTAGAAATTTAGTATTGAAACAGAAACAATGGGTTAAAGAGGCAAAGTAAAAATCACATTAAATAAAACACACATTTACTAAGCTTTTAAAAAAACATGAGGGATGGGGGAGATTAGAAAATGTATAAAACTGAATTAAAAATTGCTAAAAAGACGATTTAGACTGATAACAGATAATTGGAAAAAAAATTGCGAGGGGATTAAATGGAATAAACAAAGAGTTTTTGTGGATGTGTTTATAGTAGGTGAAGCATTAAAAAAGGATAATGGAGCACTTAAGAAAGAAAGAACTCACATTTGCATTGTGCCTCATAATATCTAAAATTGATTCACTAGCAGCAGACTGCTTTGAAGTGCAGTGAATATTGGTAAAGGTAATAATGCTTCAATACACAGTAAGATCCAAGAAATATCTACACAATGAATTCAGCACTGGATGAGCTGAAATTTCCCTCAACTAAATATCAGGAAGACCGAAGTGTTTGTCTTTGGTCCTTGCCACAAATTCTGTTGCCTAGTCACTGACTCCACCCCTCTCCCTGGCAAATGTCTGATGCTGAACCAGACTGTTTGCAACCTTTGTGTTATATTCAACATTGAGATGAGCTTGCGACCATATATCTGCACCATCGCTGGGAACCACCTACTTCCACCACTGTAACATTGCCCGTCTCCACCTCTGCCTCCTTTCATCTCTGCTGAAACCTTCATCCATTTCTTTGTGACCTCTAGACTTGAGTATTCCAATGCACTCCTGGCTGGTGTCCCATCCTCCACCCTTGAAGTCATCTAAACCTTTGCTCTCCATATCCTAACTCGAATCAAGTCCCGTTCAACTATCACCCCTGTGCTCACTAACTTACATTGGCTTCTGGTTAACAAATGCCTCAATTTTAAAGTTCTCATTCTTATTTTCAAATCCTTCTATGGCCTCAGCCCCCTTTAGCTCCATAGACTTCTCCAGCCCTCCAACCCTCTGAGATATCTGTGCTCCTCCAATTCTGGCCTTTTGACCATCCCCACTTTCAATTGCTCCAGCATTGCCGGCTGTGCCTTCAACTGAATAGGCTCTAAACTCTGAAATTCCCTCCCTTAACCTCCCTGACTCTCTAACTCTCTTTTGTTCTTTAAGATATACTTAAAAATCTATCTCCAACATCCCTAATGGCATATTGTGTGGCTCGGTGTCAAATTTTGTTTGATAAGACTTCTGTGAAGTGGGACATTTTAGAATGCTAAAGGTGCGAGATAAATGCAAGATGTTGGTGTTGTTAAATTACCAGTTAATTTATTTTTGGCACCATTGGTTCAGAGATAACACCGGTAGAATTCCTTGGTTTCCTATGAGTCATGTCAAGCGACCTTTAACAACCACCTGCAAAGGCAGACACAATTTTGTTTTAATATGTTACCTCAAAATAACGGTTCAGGTCTGCTTAAAGATCAGAGAGAGAAGAGCAGGGCAGAGATGGTCATTGACATTTTTAGAGCCATTTCTGCTACAGAAATTGATGTTTTTCCTTTTCAATACTTGGAGAGTAGTTGGGATGGCAGAACATCATTTGTTCTGTATTCAAGGGATCTCTTGCTACTTTCTTCAAGAGAATATTGAACATATTGTTTGCATGTATGACAGGCTGGTCTGCAAAGGTATCAACGGGCAGCCCACCTGCCAGTCAATCCATCCAGATTTTATCTGGGTACTGACAAGAAGTGAAAATGATATGGCAGGAATAGAAGTGGCAAAGAGAAGTATATCTTCATGTTGAATCCAAATATGTGAGGACCCTGTCCTCAGTCTCCCAGAGCTGCAAGCCTAGCATCAGCTTCAAATGAGTGATGAAAGGATGGCAAAACATTATCAAATCTATTCCCATCAAGCTGAACCTTACTTCCCCTTCCTTTGAGATGAATAGATTTGCATATCATCACTGTGGACAAGGGAAGTGTGGAAAAGCCATTGGAAATTGGGAATCCAACAAAATTTTCATCAGAATACAATAATTCAGTTCATGAAATCAAGGTTACTCACAAGGAATATAGGTATCTATTTCAAATGCTTAATCCCAGAGAAGCAACATGTCCAGATGGCATAGTACCAGGGTTTTCAAATCCCTACCTGAGGAAGTATCTGGCTAATCCATGTTAACTGTCTCTGTGGAATGGTGTTATCTCAGCCAAGTAGAAAACAGCTTGCATTGTATTTATCCGCTAGAATTGAGCAAAATCAAAACGTGATATCAACAAAAAAATCATTGGTAAGGTACTAGCTAACGCAGTCAACAAATATACGTTATACACAAATTGGGTTGACTATAGTAGGAACAGCCTATAGGAGTGGGATTTGTCATGTGTTCTGAGTGTTATCTTTAGCAACACAATGAAGTACATGGATTCCAATTCCTTGAAGATTTCAAACAGGTTTATTAACAGCTAAGTAGTATATACAGTACAGAGCTAACTATTTACAGAACCTTTTTCTAGGGAGTTACAGTTACAGTGACTGTGGCTCCTAGTCACATGACTAAATCCTGGTACTTAGTTCATTAGAATACTGAGTTCTTAAAGGGATATCACTCTTGAAGCGATCATACAACAGGACTGACTACATAGCTCCGTGAAGAGCTAGCATGGACTTGATGGGCCGAATGGCCTCCGTCTGTGCCATAAATGACTCTAAGACTCTAATTCCAGCTTCTCTTAGCAAATGCTTAGCAAGACATCGCTGGTGCTACCAATGGCAGGTCAGCTTACAATGTTCAACCATCCCGATCATGCAAGGAAATAAATGACTTTCATTTAAATAGCACCTCCCAGCCAATTTGCATACAAATTCTCAGAAACAGCAATGAAACTAATGACCAGTCAATCTATTTTGGTGACATTGGGTGAGGGATGAAGGTTAACTAGGGCACTGAGAGAACACCCCTGCTTATCTTCAATTAGTACCAATGTTCAGCATATCACAACATTATAAAATCTCATGAAAATCATTGTGAATAAAAAGCAGTACCTGAGCCCAGAAAAATGATCTATCTTGTCTCAGTGATGAGGAGTCTCTGAATCTGAACATGATGCGTTCAAGGACTAATTGCAGGTCTTGAGTTCATAATCTAGACTGACAGTGTAATGCAGTACCGAGGGGGTGCTGCATTGTCAGAGGTTCCAACGTTTGGATGAGACATTCAACTGAGGTCCAGACTAACCGTTCAAGTTGTTATAAAAGGTTCATGGCACTAATTGAAGATAAGCAGGGGTGTTCTCTTAATGTCCTAGCTAACCTTCATCTCTCACCTAATGCCACCAACATAGATTGGTCAATAGTTTTATTGCAGTTTTTGAGAACTTGTGTTCAAATTGGCTGGTGGGTTAGCTGTGAAACACTTTTAGAAGTTCGTAGGATGTGAGAGGCGCTATATAAAATTAAAGCTGTTTCTTTCCTTGCATGATCGGGGTGGTTGAACATTGTAAGCTGACCTCACATAGGTACCGCCAGCGATGTCTTGCTAAGTAATAAAAACAAGAAATGCTGGAAATACTCAGCAGGTTTGGCAGCATCTGTGGAGAGAAAAGCAGAGTTAATGTGTCAGGTCAGTGAACTGTTCTGATGAAGAGTTACTGACCTGAAATGTTAACTCTGCTTCTCTCTCCACAGATGCTGCCAGACCTGCTGAGTATTTCCAGCATTTCTTGTTTTTATTTCAGATTTCCAGCATCTACAGTATTTTGCTTTTATGTCTTGCTAATTGTTTGCTGAGGGAAGTTGGAATTACTGTAGACTGTCCTTACAATTATCAACCCAATTTGTGAATCACCTCTTTGTTGATTGTGTTAGATAGTACCTTACCGATAATTTTTTTGTCTTCATGTAGCATTTTGTTTGTAAATAATCCGGAGCAACAGTTTAGCCTGTATAAAACTGTCTACTAATATAATACTTTCCATCGTTCTAATTATCAAAATCATTTTCTCCTACCTCTGCAAAATGACTCGCTTGATTGCTAACATGGAAATTAAAAATATCATTTTAATTTCAATAATTGTTCCATTAATGCTAAAAAAAGCAGTACTGTTTTCTCCCTGCTGAATGCTGCTAACTTTAATCTTGCTGTGAAGTATTGTATATTTAACTAGTCTATGATAAAGCAGAAAGGACCATTGCGTGACTAGCTTCCGAAGGAATTATGCAGCCACTTTGAGGCAGTCATTCACTGTTTAACTTCAAAGTGTTTTCAGTACAAATACTGACAGTTGTTTACTCATCTCTTATTAGGGATCAACATCAATTTAAGTGTTAAATATGAAGTGAGAGGAATTTTAGGTGTATTCATGCAGTACTAAATTTGACCCCTACTCAACTTATTTTGGTACCTGCCCTATTCCCGTAAAAATAGGCCCACCATTAATCATTCATATTATCTATCGTGCTGAAGCCATTACAATCGCGCTAGAGTCTCTTATTTTCCCCACATGTTGTGAATCTTTACCAGCAATAAGGGAATTTCCCTTATCCCTAATAGAGTAGCATTGAAAGGAAGGCAACATTGTGTTGTCGAGCAGTCCTAATAGGATGTGGGCATCTCAGGGTTAATTTTTCAAATGCACATGATCAGTGAGAAACGCTTCCTACGTTTGGCTCTTTAATCTAGCAGTGAATTGAAAATGTAATTGTGTAATCAAGCCATTGAGCTTTCAGTGTTGTGAAGTCTAAGCTTCAAGTCTCAAGAAATCCATAAAAACTTGGAATTATAGCATAAGATAGCACAGAAGGAGGCCATTCCACCCATCGTGCCTGTGCCAGTCCTTTGAAAGACACATTAATTATTCTCACTCCCCTGCTCTTTTCCTTTGGCCCTGCACTTTTTTCCCCCTTCCTCATCTCCTCTATGCTTCTTTTGTCAATTACCTCAAATCTGTGTCCTTTGGTTACCCACCCTCCTGCCAGTGGAAACAGTTTCATGTATTCCAGGAAAACACCTCAACATTTTGAAAAGGTCTATTAAATTTCCCCTTAACCTTCTCTACATCCAGGGAGAAGACTCGGAGGGCGGAGTTCCGGACCGGTAAATTACCTCGGGTGGAAACAAAAACTGAAAATGAAGGAAGCTGTGACCTGATTGGCTGGTAGGGAATCTGTACCGAATTTGAAAATAAAACATTGATAAAAATTGATTAAAACCCAAATTAACAAATTAATTAATAAGTAGAGTAACTAAACCAGAGGGAGGAGATTACTGTATTTAGATAGTATTTAGTATTTATAGTAGAAATCTAGCACTAGGGACCACATAGTTAAGTGTATCATAATTTAGTAAGGATTTAATAAGTATTTATTTATCTTAAATTAATTTATTAATTAGTGATAGAAATGTCAATTAGAGGGGTGAAGTGCTTCACCTGTGAGATGTGGGAAGTCCGTGACGCTTCCAGCGTTCCGGATGACTACATCTGCAGGAAGTGTACCCAATTGCAGCTCCTCACAGACCGCATGGATCGGTTGGAGCGGCAACTGGATGCACTTAGGAGTATGCAAGTGGCAGAAAATGTCATAGACAGGAGTTTTAGAGAAGTGGTTACACCCAAGGTGCAGGCAGATAGATGGGTGACCGCTAGAAGGGGCAGGCAGTCAGTGCAGGAATCCCCTGTGGCTATCCCCCTTTCTAACAAGTATACCGTTTTGGATACTGTTGGGGGGGATGGCCTAGCAGTGGCACCACGGCTGGCACTGTTGTTCAGCAGGGAAGGATAAAACGCAGAAGAGCAATAGTTATAGGGGACTTTATAGTCAGGGGCACAGATAGGCGCTTCTGTGGATGTGAAAGAGACTCCAGGGTGGTATGTTGCCTCCCTGGTGCCAGGGTCAAGGATGTCTCTGAACGGACAGGGGGCATTCTGAAGGGGGAGGGTAAACAGCCAGACGTTGTGGTACACATCGGTACCAATGACATAGGCAGGAAGAGTGACGAGGTCCTACAGGGGGAGTTTAGGGAGTTAAGTATAAAGTTAAAAGACAGGACCTCTAGGGTTGTAATCTCGGGATTACTCCCTGTGCCATGTGCCAGTGAAGCTAGAAATAGGAAGATAGTGCAGCTAAACACGTGGCTGAACAGCTTGGTGTAGAAGGGAGGGTTTCAGATATCTGGACCATTGGGATCTCTTCAGGGACAGATGGGACCTGTACAAGAAGGACGGGTTGCATCTAAACTGGAGGGGCACTAATATCCTGGCTGCAAGCTTTGCTAGCGTCACTCGGGAGGGTTTAAACTAATGTGGCGGGGGGGGTGGGAACCAGAGCAGTAGGAGAGCTAGTGAAATAAAAGAGGAGGACATAGTAAATAAGGCCAGTAGGACTAAGAGGAAGAGCAGGCAGGGAGATGTTGCTGAGCACAGTGGGACTGGTGGTCTGAAGTGCATTTGTTTCAATGCGAAAAGTATAACAGGTAAGGCAGATGAACTTAGAGCTTGGATTAGTACTTGGAAATATGATGTTGTTGCTATCACAGAGACTTGGTTGAGAGAAGGGCAGGATTGGCAGCTAAATGTTCCAGGATTTAGAAGCTACAGGTGGGATAGAGGGGGATGTAAAAGGGGTGGGGGAGTTGCATAACTGGTTAAGGAGAATATCACAGCTGTACTGCGGGAGGACACCTCAGAGGGGTCATGCAGCGAGGCAATATGGGTGGAGCTCAGGAATAGGAAGGGTGCAGTCACAATGTTGGGGGTTTACGACA
This sequence comes from Heterodontus francisci, assembly GCF_036365525.1. Lineage (NCBI taxonomy): Eukaryota > Metazoa > Chordata > Chondrichthyes > Heterodontiformes > Heterodontidae > Heterodontus > Heterodontus francisci. The sequence goes on along the minus strand of NC_090401.1, from coordinate 21,909,401 downwards.
GGCCTCCCAACAGCCAGCGGGAGGTAGAGGAGCAGATATGTAGACAGATTTTGGAAAGATGTAAAGGTAACAGGGTTGTGGTGGTGGGTGATTTTAACTTCCCCTATATTGACTGGGACTCACTTAGTGCTAGGGGGGATGGCCTAGCAGTGGCAGAAATTGTGAGGAGCATCCAGGAGGGCTTCTTGAAACAGTATGTAGATAGTCCAACTAGGGATGGGCCATTCTGGACCTGGTATTGGGGAATGGGCCCGGCCAGGTGGTCGAAGTTTCAGTGGGGGAGCATTTCGGGAACAGTGACCATAATTCTATAAGTTTTTAGGTACTTGTGGATAAGGATAAGAGTAGTCCTCGGGTGAAGGTGCGAAATTGGGGGAAGGCTAATTATAACAATATTAGGCAGGAACTGAAGAATTTAGATTGGGGGCGGCTGTTTGAGGGTAAATCAACATCTGACATGTGGGAGTCTTTCAAACGTCAGCTGATTAAATCCAGGACCAGCATGTTCCTGTGAGGAAGAAAGACAAGTTTAGCAAGTTTCGGGAAGCTTGGATAACGCGGGATATTGTGAGCCTAGCCAAAAAGAAAAAGGAAGCATTCATAAGGGCTGGAAAGCTGGGAACAGACGAAGCACTTGAGGAATATAAAGACAGTAGGAAGGAACTTAAGCAAGGAGTTAGGAGGGCTGAAAGGGGTCATGAAAAGTCATTGGCAAACAGGATTAAGGAAAATCCCAATGCTTTTTATATGTATATAAAGAGCAAGAGGGTAACCAAGAATAGGGTTGGCCCACTCAAGGACAGAGATGGGAATCTATGTGTGGAGCCAGAGGAAATGGCCCAGGTGCTAAATGAGTACTTCGCATCAGTATTCACCAAAGAGAAGGACTTGGTGGATGATGAGCCAAGGGAAGGGAGTGCAGATAGTGTCAGTCATCTCATTATCAAAAAGGAGGAGGTGTTGGGTGTCTTGCAAAGCATTAAGGTAGATAAGTCCCCAGGACTTGATGGGATCTACCCTAGAATACTGAGGGAGGCAAGGGAAGAAATTGCTGGGGCCTTGACAGAAATCTTTGCCTCCTCATTGGCCACAGGTGAGGTCCCAGAGGACTGGAGAATAGCCAATGTTGTTCCTTTGTTTAAGAAGGGTGGCAAGGATAATCCAGGAAATTATAGGCCGGTGAGCCTTACGTCAGTGGTAGGGAAACTATTAGAGAGGATCCTTCGGGACAGGATTTACTCCCATTTGGAAACAAACGAACTTATTAGCAAGAGACAGCATGGTTTTGTGAAGTGGAGGTCGTGTCTTACTAATTTGATTGAGTTTTTTGAGGAAGTGCCAAAGATGATTTATGAAGGAAGGGCAGTGGATGTTATCTATATGGACTTAAGTAAAGCCTTTGACAAGGTCCCGCATGGCAGACTGGTACAAAAGGTGAAGTCACACAGGATCAGAGGTGAGCTGGCAAGATGGATACAGAACTGGCTCGGTCATAGAAGACAGAGGGTATCAGTGGAAGGGTGTTTTTCTGAATGGAGGGATGTGACTAGTGGTGTTCCGCAGGGATCAGTGCTGGGACCTTTGCTGTTTGTAGTATATATAAATGATTTGGAGGAAAATGTAGCTGGTCTGATTAGTAAGTTTGTGGACGACACAAAGGTTGGTGGAGTTGCGGATAATGATGAGGATTGTCAGAGGATACAGCAGGATATAGATTGGTTGGAGACTTGGGCGGAGAAATGGCAGATGGAGTTTAATTCGGACAAATGTGAGGTAATGCATTTTGGAAGGTAGAATGCAGGTGGGAGGTATACATTAAATGGCAGAACCCTTAGGAGTATTGACAGGCAGAGAGATCTGGGCGTACAGGTCCACAGGTCACTGAAAGTGGCAACGCAGGTGGATAAGGTAGTCAAGAAGGCATATGGCATGCTTGCCTTCATCGGTCGAGCATAGAGTATAAAAATTGGCAAGTCATGTTGCAGATGTACAGAACCTTAGTTAGGCCACACTTAGAATATTGCGTGCAATTCTGGTCGCCACACTACCAGAAGGACGTGGAGGCTTTGGAGAGGGTACAGAAGAGGTTTACCAGGATGTTGCCTGGCCTGGAGGGCATCAGCTAAGAGGAGAGGTTGGAAAAACTCGGATTGTTTTCACTGGAACGACGGAGGTGGAGGCGTGACATGATAGAGGTTTACAAAGTTATAAGTGGCATGGACAGAGTGGATAGTCAGAAGCTTTTTCCCAGGGTGGGAGAGTCAGTTACTAGGGGACATAGGTTTAAGGTGCGAGGGGCAAAGTTTAGAGGGGATGTGCGAGGCAAGTTCTTTACACAGAGGGTGGTGAGTGCCTGGAACTTGCTGCCGGGGGAGGTGGTGGAAGCAGATACGATAGCGACTTTTAAGAGGCATCTTGACAAATACATGAATAGGATGGGAATAGAGGGATATGGGCCCGGAAGTGCAGAAGGTTTTAGTTTAGGCAGGCATCAATATCGGCGCAGGCTTGGAGGGCCGAATGGCCTGTTCCTATGCTGTACTGTTCTTTGTTCTTTGTTCTATTCTCTCCACATCACTGAAGTCCTTCAGCTCTGGTACCTACTTGAATGCTTAGTTCTTAGTTCAGCCTCTACCAGTCATGGATGAGCTGGACATGCAGCCAACAAAATTGGAACTCTGTGATGCCATTGATTCTCTAGCCAGCGGAAAAGCCCCTGGGAAGGACAGCATTACCCCTGAAATTATCAAGAGTGCCAAGCCTGCTATACTCTCAGCACTACATGAACTGCTATGCCTGTGCTGGGACGAGGGAGCAGTACCTCAGGACATGCGCGATGCCAATATCATCACCCTCTATAAAAACAAAGATGACCGCGGTGACTGCAACAACTACCGTGGAATCTCCCTGCTCAGCATAGTGGGGAAAGTCTGTGCTCGAGTCGCTCTAAACAGGCTCCAGAAGCTGGCCAAGCGCTTCTACCCTGAGGCACAGTGTGGTTTTCGTGCAGAAAGATCGACTGTTGACATGCTGTTCTCCCTTCGTCAGATACAGGAGAAATGCCACGAACAACAGATGCCCCTCTACATTGCTTTCATTGATCTCACCAAAGCCTTTGACCTCGTCAACAGACGTGGTCTCTTCAGACTACTTGAAAAGATTGGATGCCCACCAAAGCTACTAAGTATCATCACTTCATTCCATGACAATATGAAAGGCGCAATTCAACATGGTGGCTCCTCATCAGACCCCTTTCCTATCCTGAGTGGCGTGAAACAGGGCTGTGTTCTCGCACCCACACTTTTTGGGATTTTCTTCTCCCTGCTTCTTTCACATGCGTTCAAGTCCTCTGAAGAAGGAATTTTCCTCCACACAAGATCAGCAGGCAGGTTGTTCAACCTTGCCCGTCTAAGAGGCGACGTCCAAAGTACGGAAAGTCCTCATCAGGGAACTCCTCTTTGCTGACGATGCTGCTTTAACATCTCACACTGAAGAGTGCCTGTAGAGTCTCATCGACAGGTTTGCGGCTGCCTGCAACGAATTTGGCCTAACCATTAGCCTCAAGAAAACGAACATCATGGGACAGGACGTCAGAAATGCTCCATCCATCAATATTGGCGGCCACGCTCTGGAAGTGGTTCAAGAGTTCACCTACCTCGGCTCAACTATCACCAGTAACCTGTCCCTAGATGCAGAAATCAACAAACGCATGGGAAAGGCTTCCACTGCTATGTCCAGACTGGCCAAGAGAGTGTGGGAAAATGGCGCACTGACACGGAACACAAAAGTCCGAGTGTATCAAGCCTGTGTCCTCAGTACCTTGCTCTATGGCAGTGAGGCCTGGACAACGTATGTCAGCCAAGAGCGACGTCTCAATTCATTCCATCTTCGCTGCCTCCGGAGAATACTTGGCATCAGGTGGCAGGACCGTATCTCCAACACAGAAGTCCTTGAGGCGGCCAAGATCCCCAGCTTGCACACACTACTGAGTCAGCGGCGCTTGAGATGGCTTGGCCATGTGAGCCGCATGGAAGATGGCAGGATCCCCAAAGACACATTGTACAGCGAGCTCGCCACTGGTATCAGACCCACCGGCCGTCCATGTTTCCACTTTAAAGACGTCTGCAAACGCGACATGACGTCCTGTGACATTGATCACAAGTCGTGGGAGTCAGTTGCCAGCGTTCGCCAGAGCTGGCGGGCAGCCATAAAGGCGGGGCTAAAGTGTGGCGAGTCGAAGAGACTTAGCAGTTGGCAGGAAAAAAGACAGAGGTGCATGGGGAGAGCCAACTGTTTAACAGCCCCGACAAACAAATTTTTCTGCAGCACCTGTGGAAGAGCCTGTCACTCTAGTATTGGCCTTTATAGCCACTCCAGGCGCTGCTCCACAAACTACTGACCACCTCCAGACGCTTACCCATTGTCTCTCGAGATAAGGAGGGCAAAGATAAAAATCATTTGTTGAATATGAACTATTTTCTACTCTATGTTTGTGATCACTATGGGCACTTTACAGGAATTGAACATAATCCCACTTCAGTCATGTGGCATCAGCAATGGTCACATTCAGGCCAATCATCGTTTAGCTTGCTGCAGATTAAAGCTCGTACAGCGCTGCTCCAACCTCCAAAGGGCTCCCTCTACTGTACTGATATCGCAATTCTATCTCCAATGTGGACTACCATCCTGACCTCTCTGAAAGAGTTTGCCAATTGGTGCTAGCAACTGTTTTGGAACTGCTTAATCTCATTTTATGCCAGGTCCCTTGCAGCTAGCAGATGGGAGACTTTCTTATCCTCAGTCTGGATTAAAACACGGGTCACAGATAGTGTGCTAATCCACTGTTTCACACCCAGCCTAACTGAAAGATTGACTCTTGCCTAAAAGTGATATCAGCTCACCACAAGTCGAATCACACAACACTGCAGAGTGTTATGATTGAAACATGGTGTGCATCTGCTGTGCAATCTCTGCCATATGCTCACTACCATCTGTCATTGTGAAGAATGTTTCATAAGATTGCCATCAAAATGATGGCAATAATTTCCAAGCTTTGATCAGATGGAGCAGTAAGATGAAGAAAATAGCAAGGAGGTTCTCTCCACTTCCACTAGCAATTCCATCCTTGTTTTTGCAAAACAAAACTCGACAAATGTTGTTCTTTAAAAACTAGGTCAAAAGATGTCATCCTACCTCCTCTTCAATGGGAATAAAAATTCAGATATTTTGCTTATTGCTGCTGATGTTTAAAACTTCAAAGCATTGATCATGTTTTTCTTAAATGCCCAGTTAGAATCAGGAGCAGAAAAAGTGAGGTCAGAATTGGAATGGAATTATAATCTCAAAATTAGCACTGGGATGGGGCCAGAGCAAGATCTGGAGGTTGGAATCAAATTGGGACTGCCTGTAAAAATCTTGCTTTCCATCTCCAGGAGAATGAATGAGGTTTTTGAAGCCTTGTTCAAGCTTTAACATCATCCACATCCATAAAGATGGTATGAAAATGTGATCCACTTAAATAAAAATATGGCTTGCAAAGCTTATTTTCACCCATGGCTCAGTTGGTAGCAATATTACCACAACAGCATAAGGTTCTGGGTTTAAGTCCCACTCCTGGGCTTGAGCACAAAGGTCATGGCTGACACTCAAGTGTAGTATTGAGTGAGTGCTGCACTGTTGGAGGTGCTGTCTTTCAGATGAGTTGTTAAACTGAGGCCCCCATCTGCCTGCTCAAATGGATGTCAAAGATCCTATGGCACTATTTTTCAGGCCTGGTCAATATTTATTCCTCAATAAACATTACAAAAAACGATTATCCAGTCATTATCACATTGCTGTTTGCAGGTTTTTTGCTGTGTGCAAATTGGCTGCTGCATTTCCTATATTACAACAGTGACTACACTTCAAAAGTACTTCATGGGCTGTAAAACACTTTGAGACATCTGGTGGTCAAGAAAGGTTCTATATAAATGCAAGTTTTTCTTTTTTTTACCTTGTGGGTCAAAAACAAATGGAGGTGGAATCCTTTCAGGATTCAGGGGAAATGTTTGATATTTGACCAAGGACAAATTAGCTCTTAAGTTGATCACTCTGCACCAAATCAGGCAAGATTTTTCTGCTCCACCTTTTCAAACTCTCCTTTAAAGTCACATTCCTATCTCTGGTCCTTGTTGCAAGGAAATTTCTCCTAGTAATAATAATTTACACCAAGAATTGTTGTGGCTCGAACTCCAGTTTGTTTGAATTCTGTTGCTGCTCTCGTCTCTCGTTCCCAAACCTTGATCTTTGACTTGGTCATTTGTACTGATGTGCAGTGGAAAACCGTGAGCCCTTCCTAAATTAGTGAACTAGATCCCTAAACTTACTTGCTTTGCCATGTTGTAATCCTTTTTTATTTGCCTTTCACAAAACACCCGACTCATTTGTAGTCATCAAAATCATTGCAACAGTCATAAAAGTCTACTTGAATTTTGACTCCCTCTTGGGTGCCTGCAGATCATATTCCCCCAGCCTTACAGAGCTGCCACTGAGGTAGCTCACCCGTGCAGAGATGGTATGATCCACCTACTTGAATCTGACAGATTGAAGTTCTTTGCGAAACAATTCAAAACACGACTGATTCTAATCATGATCTGTTGTGACTGTGAAACCCTTTAGCCTAATTCATAACTTATGGAAAGAAGCAAGGGCTCAAAACTAATTTGTCGTACTGTAAAGAAAATTTCCAAGCATTGACTAAGGGATACCATAAGGCATAGAAAGAAGTGAGCCAAAAAAATGCACCAAAGCTAAGTTCAAATTGTTGCGTTGTAATGCTACATATTTGCGCTTACGGATTATGTCACAATATTGAGTCAGACCACAGTCTGGCATTATATTTAAGTCTCACTAGGGGGATGAAATGTTGAGTAATAAATTGTCTATAACCTCAAAGGCCAATAAATCAGCTAAAATTTCAGGGACCAATAAATCATCAAGCACTTCACGCTCTGTGCTGTCACCTCATTAGTGCCCCATCGTGATGATCTGCCCATTGTCCAGCAGATCCAGGTGGCACTAGTAGAGAAAATGGACACCAAGCATGGCCAGTTCCAGGAAGCATTTATTTACATCATTATGTCATAAAGTCATTATGTCATTCGTACAATATACAGATACATTACACAGCTTTCCTTTTCAAAAGAAAAATATTTTTCATTTTGTTTCTTTTCAATGAAATATATTTACAAATCAAGTTTAATACCAGGTTTACAGAGTCTTTCTGATCTCCTTAAAGTTTTTGGTGTAGAATCAGGTTTTGGACTGCTTGGTTTTGGTTCAGTCCTTAAAGAAGGTCCTGTTTCTTTCTCAGAACTGGTTCAGACTCTGGCATGAGCTTATGATCAAGCAGATCGTGCTCATATTTTGGTTCCTCCCTTGCCAGGACCATGTACTCTACATGAATGTTTCTCACTTTTCCATCAATTTCAATCAAGTATCTTTTGGTTCCACACACTTCCATGACATTTTCCATTGCCCGCCTGTGTAACTTGTGAGGGGACTCAAAACAGAAACATGCTCATTTTGCCTGAAACTACGTTCTGTTCTGCTTGTGTCATACTGACGTTTTTGACTGAACTGTTTGTGTTCAACGTTAGCAGTCAAGTTTGGTAGGACCAGACTCAAATGTGTCCATAACCTTCTCTTCATCAAAAGCTCAGCAGGGTTATACCCTATAGTGGAGTGTGTGGTTGTTCCATAGTTCAGCAGGAAATTAGCTAACTGCTATTTCATAGTGAAATTTGAACACCCATGCAGCACTTGTTTCTTGAGGGCATCTTTAACTATCCTAACAGATCTTTCAGTTGCTCCATTTGATGCCTGATGGCAATGTTGGCGGCACAGTGGCGCAGTGGTTAGCACCGCAGCCTCACAGCTCCAGCGACCCGGGTTCAATTCTGGGTACTGCCTGTGTGGAGTTTGCAAGTTCTTCCTGTGTCTGCGTGGGTTTCCTCCGGGTGCTCCGGTTTCCTCCCACATGCCAAAGACTTGCAGGTTGATAGGTTAATTGGCCATTATAAATTGCCCCTAGTATAGGTAGGTGGTAGGGAAATATAGGGACAGGTGGGGATGTGGTAGGAATATGGGATTAGTGTAGGATTAGTATAAATGGGTGGTTGATGGTCGGCACAGACTCGGTGGGCCGAAGGGCCTGTTTCAGTGCTGTATCTCTAAACTAAATAAGTGCTATGGACTTCTCTTAACCATTATCCATGACATGACTAAGCATTGCTCCAACTCCATAGTTTGAAGCATCACATACTTGTTTCAGGTGACAATTTATGTCATAATGAATGAGTAGTGGTAAAGTTTCTCTTACATGCTTCATAAGCATCTTGTTGTGCTTTAGACCATTCCCATTTGACATCTTTCTTCAATAACTCATGTAGTAGAGCTAATACCGTTGCAAGCTCAGGCAAAAATTGCAAGCAGTATTGGACCATGCCGACAAAAGATCTAAACTCAGACAAAGCTTTTGGCTTTGGGGAATTGACCAAAGCCTCTATCTTCTCTTTCACTGACTGTTGTCCTTTCTCATTGATTTTTAGGCCAAGGTGCACTACCTTGGATTGCATGAAAGCACACTTGCTCTTTTTCAACTTCACCTTGTGATCATTGAGCCTTTTTAACACTTCATCCAATATTTCCTCTGTTACGGTCACGATCAACACATCATCCTGATTACACAGCAAAGTGGCACTCCTTGCAAAATCTTATTCATTGTAGCTTGGCAGATTTTTAGAGAAGACTTCACACCATAGGGCAGTTTCGTGTAGGAATATAAATAACCCCATGTGTGTGTTTATCGTGAGATACTACTGACTCTCTCGATCCACATTGAGCGGTGAATAAGCATGGGACAAATTGAACTTTGTGAGTAGCTTGGATGCCACCAACTCCCCATATAGATCTTGAGAGGTAGTGTATATTGCTCAGCATCCATTGTCTGGTTGATTGTGACTGTGTAGTCCCTGCATAGCCTTACGGTTTTGTCTGACTTAGGCACTACTACAATTGGGGTTGTTCAATTATGGTGGTCAGTTTTCACGAGTGCACCATTTCTCTCCAGCTTCTTTAGCTCCTCTTTAACCTGGGTTTTGAGACCATAAGAAACTGGCCTAGCTTTGTAATACACTGGTTTTGCATCAGGCCTGGTTTGGATTTGTGCTTTCGCACCAATTATGCTTCTTAGCTGTCCTCGAAAATGTTGCTGTAACTGTTCAATTGTTGATCAAGCTTTTAGGACATCTCAACTTGGATAACATGCTTCCAATGTAACTTCTGCTTGAGAAGCTAGTCTTTGCCTATTAACATTGGTTGTTGACATATCTAGCTACAACAAGGAACGTGCCTTCACATTGGATATTGCACTCCATTTGTCCACGCATTTCTCACACCTCACCAGAGTCGGTTTTCAGCTGAGCTGTTCTCTCAATTACAGGTACATCACTGAATTTGGTCTCATATATATCCTTACTCATAATGGAGCAATCTGCAGCTGTATCAATGCACATGTTGATGTACTGTTGATTTATCAACACCTTTGTAGAAAAGTTTCTGTCATTCTGTCATTATGCTAGTGGCATAAATGCTATATAGCTCTCGCTCTGCTTCACGGAGGCACTCTGGATTCACTTCAAGATTGTGAACTCCACCCTTGTGACATTGCTGTTTTCTATTACCACTGGAATGAGTTGCCTTTCCTGCTTTGGCCTTCACTCAGCAAGCAGTTGCAATATAGCCTTTCTTTTGGCAATTAAAGCACTTGGCATTTCTGTCCTAACATGCTTGTACCACGTAGGTGCCCTTACAGTGATAACAAGACACTAAACCGCTATCACCAGCACTCTTCTGACTTTAGGCTTGGTGGAAGCCTTCCGACAGTGGACAGAAGCTGCACTAGTCACTGGCATGCAACGAAATTCCCAAGCAGTCTTTGATGTCATCTCCATAGAAACAGCAATCTTGCACGTTAGCTCAAATATAAGATTTTGTGAGTTTTGTAACTTCTATTGGATTCTTTTATCCACCAATACACACACAAATCTGTCTCGTAATGCACAATCTAAGATTGTGCCAAAGTTGCAATGTAGTGATAAATTCTTCTGTACTCACCAACTGTTTCACTACTTTTCTAATTTCTGGTTCCAAATTTGCAGCTTTCTGCTGTATCAAGTGGAATAGGGTTGAAATGTTCCTCCAACCTGATGATGATTGTTTTGAATGGCACATCTTCTGCCTTGAAGAGAGCAAGAAAATTTGTTAGCGTGCCATATACTTCCGGGCCAATTTCCATTAGCAAAATTGCTTTCTTGTGCTCAAGAATGCCTTATTACCTCTTCATTTTCACCTTCAATTTCCAAAATGTTATTAGTTCTGAAGAAACATGTCCATTCTTTCAATATATGAACTGAATGGTTCTCGAGCCCTCTCATATATTCCTAACCTTCCAATGTATCCTATGGATGCAGCCATTATGCCCCATTTACAAATTCAACAGTGATGCAGTAAACACTTTACTGTGGTTGGTGGTTGAAAATATTCTCTTAGCAAAATGAGCACTTTGAATCTGGTGCACATTAAGACCCTGTGGCGTCCCATTTAACTGAGGAAACAGTTTGAGACTCAGGCTTCACACAATCTAGCCAAAATTTCCGTCATCCAAGCAGGTAGATCACCGGGAGCTGGCTGATCTTGATCACTGCAGTCCCTTTGTCTATATTTACAGACTTTGATCTCATCCTCGTTGCCATTTTTTTGTAATATATTTGGGTGGAACTAGCAGAAAAAATGGACACCAAGCATGGCCAGTTCCGGGAAGTGTTTAGATGAACATACATACGAACATACGAATTAGGAGCAGAAGGAGGCTATTCGGCCCCTCGAGCCTGCTCTACCATTCAATAAGATCATGGCTGACCTGTTGGTGTTTCGAATTCCACACTCCCATCTATCCCTGATAACCCTTGATTCCCTTGCCTAACAAGAATTTATCTACTCTGCCTTAAGAATATTCAATGACCCCGCCTCCACCATCTTCTGAAGCAGAGAATTCCAAAGTCGCAAAACCCCCTGAGAGAAAAAAATTCTCTTCATCTCTGTCCTAAAAGGGTGACCCCTAAATTTCAAACAGTGCCCCTTGTTCTGGACTCACTCACAAGAGGACTCATCCTCTCGACATCCATCTTATCTAGACCATTCTGGATCTTATAAACTTCAATCAAGTCTCCCCTCACTCTTCTAAACTTCAGTGAAAACAAGTCCAGTCTGTCCAACCTTTCCTCATAAGACAACCCACTCATTCCAGGTATCAATCTAGTAAATGTCCTCTGAACCACCTCCAACGCATTTATATCCTTCCTTAAATAAGAAGACCAAAACCGCACACAGTATTTGAGGTGTGGTCTCATCTGTATAACTGAAGCATAACATCCTTACTTTTATTTTCAATTCCTTTTGTAATGAAGGATAGCATTCCATTAGCCTTCTTTATTACCTGCTCTACCTGAATACGAATTTTTACTGACTGCTGCATTAGAACACAGAGATCCCTCTGCACTTCACAATTCTGCAGTTGTTCGCCGTTTAAGTAAAACTCTGCTTTTATATTCTTCCTGCCAAAGTGAACAACTTCACATTTCCCCACATTATACTCCATCTGCCAGATTTTTGCCCACTCACTCAACCTATCTATATTGGTCTGCAACCTCCTTACGTCCTCTTCACAACATACTTTCCTATCTATCTTTGTGTCATCTGCAAATTTAGCTACCATGCCATTGCTCCCCTCATCTAAGTCATTGATATAAATTGTAAAAAGTTGAGGTCCCAGCACAGACCCCTGCGGGACTCCACTTGTCACATGCTAACAATCAGAAAAGGGCCCATTTATGCATACCCTCTGTTTTCTGACAGCCAGCCAGTTTTTTATCCATGCTAATATGTTACCTCTTCCACCATGAGCTCCTAATTTACGCAATAACCTTTTATGCGGTACCTTATCAAATGCCTTCTGGAAATCCAAGTATAGTATGCCAACCCCTTTATCCACAGCACATGTCACTCCTTCAAAGAACTCCAACAAATTGGTTAAACATGAATTCCCTTTCACAAAACCATGCTATTTCCGATTGCCTTGGGTTTTTCTAAGTGCCCAGCTACAACCCCCTTAATGATCGATGCTAACACCTTCCCCACAACAGATGTCAAGCTAACTGACCTACAGTTACCTGTTTTTTGCTTCCCCCCCTCCCCACCTTCTTGAATAGAGGGGTTATATTTACTATTTTCCAGTCTGATGGAACCTTACCAGAATCTAGCGAATTTTGAAAAATTAACACCAACGCATCTCATTAGCCATCTCTTTTAAGACCCTAGGATAAAGCCAATCAGGACCTGGGACTTTCCTGACACTGTGAATTGGGAAGCTGACCATTGTGCTATGTCCTCAAGTCAAACAGTAAAGGAAGAGATCAGTGCTGTAGTGAGAAACGATATTCTTTGGCCTCCTTGTCTCGAGAGACAATGGATAAGCACCTAGAGGTGGTCAGTGGTTTGTGGAGCAGCGCCTGGAGTGGCTATAAAGGCCAATTCTATCGTGACAGACTCTTCCACAGGCACTGCAGATAGAATTGGTTGTCGGGGCTGTTACACAGTTGGCTCTCTCCTTGCACTTCTGTCTTTTTTCCTGCCAACTGCTAAGTCTCTTCGACTTGCCACACTTTAGCCCCGCATTTATGGCTGTCCACCAGCTCTGCCGATTACTGGCAACTGACTCCCACGACTTGTGGTCAATGTCACAGGACTTCATGTCGCATTTGCAGACGTCTTTAAAGCGGAGACATGGATGGCTGGTGAGTCTGGTACCAGTGACAAGCTCGCTGTACAATGCGTCCTTGGGGATCTTGCCATCTTCCATGCAGCTCATATGGCCAAGCCATCTCAAGCGCCGCTGGCTCAGTAGGGTGTATATGCTGGGGGTGTTGGCTGCCTTGAGGACTTCTGCATTGGAGATAGGGTCCTGCCACCCGATGCCGAGGATTCTCCGGAGGCAGCGAAGATGGAATGAGTTGAGACGTCACTCTTGGCTGACATACGTTGTCCAGGCCTCGCTGCCATAGAGCAAGGTACCGAGAACACAGGCTTGAAACACTCGGACAATTGTGTTCTGTGTCAGTGCGCCATTTTCCCACATCCTCTTGGCCAGTCTGGATATAGCAGCAGACGCCTTTCCCCTGCGCTTGTTGATTTCTGCATCGAGAGACAGGTTACTGGTGATAGTTGAGCCTAGGTAGGTGAACTCTTGAACCACTTCCAGGGTGTGGTCACCGATATTGATGGATGGAGCATTTCTGACATCCTGTCCCGTGATGTTTGTTTTCTTGAGGCTGATGGTTAGGCCAAATTCGTTGCAGGCAGCCACAATCCTGTCACTGAGTCTCAGCAGACACTCTTCTATGTGAGATGTTAATGCAGCATCGTCAGCAAAGAGGAGTTCCCTGATGAGGACTTTCCGTACTTTGGTCTTCGCTCTAAGATGGGCAAGGTTGAACAACCTGCCATCTGATCCATGTGTGAGAGCAGCAGGGAGAAGAAGATCCCAAACAGTGTAGGTGCGAGAACACAGCCCTGTTTCATGCCACTCAGGAAAGGAAAGGAGGCACCGCTATGCTGAATTGTGCCTTTCATATTGTCATGGAATGAGGTGATGATATTTAGTAGCTTTGCTCGACATCCGATTTTTGCTAGTAGTCTGAAGAGACCACGTCTGCTGACGAGGTCAAAGGCTTTGGTGAGATTAATGTAAGCAATGTAGAGGGGCATCCGTTATTCGCGGCATTTCTCCTGTAGCTGGCGAAGGGAGAACATGCCAATGGTGGATCTCTCTGCTTGAAAGCCGCACTGTGCCTCAGGGTAGACAGCCAGCTTCTGGAGTCTGTTTATAATGACTTGAGTGAAGACTTTCCCCACTATGTTGAGCAGGGAGATTCCACGGTAGTTGTTGCAGTCACCGTGGTCACCCTTGTTCTGATAGAGGGTGATGATATTGGCATCGCCCATGTCCTGTGGTACTGCTCTCTCATCCCAGCACAGGCAAAGCAGTTCATGGAGTGCTGACAGTATAGCAGGCTTGGCACTTTTGATTATTTCTGGGGTAATGCCATCCTTTCCAGGGGCTTTTCCACTGGCTAGAGAATCAATGGTATCACTGAGTTCCGATTTTGTTGGCTGTTCGTCCAGCTCATCCATGACTGGCAGAGACTGGGCTGCATTGAGGGCGGTCTCAGTGACAACATTTTCCCTGGAGTACAGTTCTAGGTAGTGCTCCACCCAGCAGTCCATTTGCTTGCGTTGGTCAGTGATTGTGTCCCCTGATTTAGATTTGAGGGGGGCGATCTTCGTGATGGTTGGCCCAAAAGCTCTCTTCATGCCATCATACATTCCTCTGATGTTTCTGGTGTCGGAGGTCAGCTGAATACTACTGCATAGGTGTTGCCAGTAGTCATTTCCACAATGCCTGGCTGTTCTTTGTGCAGTGCTTCTGGCTACTTTAAGTGCTACGGATGTTAACTCGCTGGGGGCTTTCTTGTAGTTCAACAGTTCAGTGCGCTTATTGGCTATGATAGGTTCCAGCTCTTCAAAATGAGATTGAAACCAGTCTGCATTCTGCTTCTCACGTTTGTCAAAGGTGGTCATTGCTGAGTCATAGATGGCCTCTTTGATGTGGGCCCACTTTGTCTCTGCATCCCCAGCAGGAGTATTTTGAAGGGCTTTTTCAAGTGAATTTAGAAACTTATGTAACAGCTGTGGATAAGAAAATCTGTTAGTGTTGATGCATGGGCAGCCCTTCTGCTTGTAGTGATGTAGCTTCTTTGGTTTGAGTCTAACTTTGCTGCACACCAGGGAGTGGTCGGTGTCGCAGTCCGCACTGTGGAAGCTGCGTGTGATTTAGACACTGTTTACAGAGGTGTGCCTTGTGATGATGAGGTCCAGCTAGTGCCAACGACATGATCTTGGGTGTCTCCATGAAACCTGGTGACAGGGTTTAGTGTGAAAGAACGAGTTGGTGATGCAGCGGTTGTGATAGGTACACAACTCCAGCAGTCTCTGCCCATGAGAAACGATATAGGCACCAGAGAATCAGTCTGGGTAGAAACAGCAAGGGAAAGAAGTCTCTGGTGGGAGTAATCTATAGGTCCCCAAACAGTAGTTCTGCAGTGGAGCACAGTATAAACCAGGAAATACTGGGAGCTTGTAAGAAAGGTACTGCAATAATTATTGGTGATTTTAATAAGCATATAGACTAGATTAATCAATTTGGCAAGGGTAGCCTCAAGAGAGAGTTCATTGAACATAGGAACATAGGAACAGGAGTAGGCCATTCAGCCCCTCGAGCCTGTCCCACCATTCAATGAGATCATGGCTGATCCGTGGCCTAACTCCATATACCTGCCTTTGGCCCATAACCCTTAATATCTTTGTTTAACATAAATCTATCTATCTTAGATTTAAAATTAACAATTGTTCTAGCTTCAACTGCTGTTTGTGGGAGAGAGTTCCAAACCTCGACCACCCTTTGTGTGAAGAAGTGCTTCCTAACATCTCTCCTGAACGGTCTGCTCCTAATTTTTAGACTGTGCCCCCTAGTTTTAGAATCTCCAACCAGTGGAAGTAGTTTATCTTTATCTAGCCTGTCTTTTCCTGTTAATATCTTGAAGACTTCAATCAGATCACCCCTTAACCTTCGAAATTCTAGCGAAAACAGGCCTAATTTGTGTAATCTCTCCTCGTAACTTAACTCCTGTAGTCCAGGTCTCATTCTTGTAAATAAAAGCAAAATACTGCGGATGCTGGAAATCTGAAATAAAAACAAGAAATGCTGGAACCACTCAGCAGGTCTGGCAGAATTTGTGGCATCTCTCTTTCCATCATTCTTGTAAACCTACATTGCACTCCCTCCAAGGCCAATATATCCTTCCTAAGGTGTGGTGCCCAGAACTGCTCACAGTACTCCAAGTGGAGTCTAACCAGGGTTTTGTACAGCTGCAGCATAACCTCTGTGTCTTTATACTCCAATCCGCTAGATATAAAGGCTAGCATTCCATTAGCCTTTTTGATTATTTTCTGCACTTTCTTGTGCCAATTTAAAGATCTATGCACCTGAACCCCCAAGTCTATTTGGACATCCACTGTACTTAACCTCTTCCCATTTAGAAAGTACACTGCTCTATCATTTTTGATCCAAAATGGATAACCTCACACTTGCCCACATGAAATCCATCTGCCACAGTTTTGCCCACTCACCTAGTCTGTCAATATCCCCTCTTTGCAATTTTATGCTATCATCTAGACTGTCTACAATGCAGCCTAACTTTGTATCATCAGCAAATTTGGATATAAGACTTACTATGCCATCATCCAAGTCGTTAATGAATAATGTGAAGAATTGAGGCCCCAACCCAGATCCCTGCGAGACACCACTAGTTACAACCTGCCAATCGGAGTACTTACCCATTATCCCCACTCTCTGTCGCCTACCACTCAACCAACTTTCTAACCATGTCAATAATTTACCCTCAACTCCATGGGCTTCTACCTTAGTTAACAGTCTCTTATGTGTGACTTTATCAAATGCCTTCTGAAAGTCCATATAAATAACGTCCATAGACACTCGCCTGTCACCCCTTCAAAAAATTCAATGAGATTTGTCAGGCATGACCTTCCCGTCATGAATCCATGCTGGCTGTCCCTAATTAACTGAATTTTTTCTAGGTGTTCAGTCACCCTATCCTTGATTATAGACTCCAGCAACTTGCCCACCACAGATGCCAGGCTAACTGGTCTGTAATTTCCTTGGTTCCCCCTTTGACCCTTCTTAAAAAGTGGAGTGACATGTGCAACTTTCCAATCCAGAGGGACCACTCCTGAATCTAGGGAACTCTGAAAGACTATAGTTAGGGCATCTACAATGTGCTCCCCTACTTCTTTTAACACCCTCAGATGGAAACCGTCAGGTCCTGGGGAATTCTCACTCTTTAGTTCCATTAATTTATTTTTTACTGATGAATTACTTACGTTAATTGTATTAAGTCCCTGCCCCCTATCAGCTATTAATTTTTTCAGGACTTCCGGCAAGTTATCCTCCTTTTCAACTGTAAATACTGAGGCAAAGTAATTGATCAACATGTCTGCCATTTCCCCATGATCAATGACAATATCTCCAGTTTCAGCTTTTAGTGGGCCTACATTGTTCTTGACCACCCTTTTTCCCTTTATGTAACTATAAAATTTCTTCTTCTTGATTTTGATGTCCCTTGCAAGTTTCATTTCATAATGCCTTTTAGTAGCTTTTATAAGCTGCTCTGTGACCCTTTGCTGGTCTTCGTATAGATCCCATTCAGCTGGATCTGTGCTGCGTTTAGTATTTTTGTAAGCCATTTCTTTTTGATTTATGCTATCCCTAATCTCTTTAGTTGTCCATGGCTGTTTTTTTCTGTGAAGTGGAGCTTTTCCCTCTCAGGGGTATATACTCGCTCTGTATTTTGTTATATGTTTCTTTAAATATTCTCCACTGTTCTTCAGCCATTTGACCCATTAACAGATCTTCCCAGTTTACGATGGACAGTCTCTGTCTCATCCCGGTAAAGTCAGCCTTACCCAAGTCTAAAATTCTAGTAGCTGATTCGTGCTTTTCACTTTCAAATGCTACCTTGAATTCGATCATGTTGTGATCACTATTTGATAAATGTTCACGAATTTGATAAATGTTCATTGAAGGTATTAGAGATTGTTTTTTGGAGCAATATGTTGTGGAAACAGCCAGGGAGCAGGCTATTATAGATTTGGTATTGTGTAATGAAGTGGGATTAATTAATGATCTCACAGTTAAAGATCCGCTAGGGAAGAGTGATCATAACATGCTAGAATTTCAAATTTAGTTTGAGGGCGAGAAATTGGAGTCCCACGCCAACATTCTGGAGTTAAACAAAGGCAATTACATAGGAATGAGGACAGATTTGGCCCTAGTGGACTGGGCAGGAAGACTAAAAGGTAGGACAGTTGATGAGCAGTGGCAGATGTTTAAGGAGATATTCAATTCCTCCCAACTAAAATATATTGTAGAGAGGAAGAAAGATTCTGAGAGGGGGAAAAACATCCATGGCTAAGCAAGGAAATTAAGGATAATATAAAGACAAAAACTAAGGCATACCATATTGCAAAGGCCAGTGGCAGGCTGGAAGATTGGGAAACTTTTAAAGATCAACAAAGGGTTACTAAAATAGTAATAAAAAGAGCAAAGGTAAATTATGAAAGAAAACTGGTGCAAAATATGAAAACAGATAGCAAAAGCTTCTATAAGTATATAAAAGGGAAGAGAGTAGCTAAAGTGAATTTTGGTCCTTTGGAGGATGAGACTGGGGAGTTAATAGAGGGGAACAAAGAACTGGCGGAGACACTAAATCAGTATTTTACCTCAGTTTTCACGGTGGAGGACACAAGTAATATCCCAATAGTAAAAGGAAATGCAGACATTATAGAAAGACAGGAACTTAGAAAAATCATCATCACTAGGGAAAAGGTACTGAGCAAACTATTGGAATTGAAGGCAGACAAGTCCCCAGGGCCTGATGGCCTACATCTTCGCTCTTAAAGGAAGTGGCAGCGGAGATAGTGGTTATAATATTCCAAAATTCTCTGGATGTGGGAAAGATTCCAGTGGACTGGAAAAAAGCTAATATAACGCCCTTATTCAAAAAGGGAGGGAGGCAGAAAGTAAGAAACTACAGACCAGTTAGTTTAACATCTGTCGTTAGTAAATTGTTGGAATCCATTTATAAGGAAGTAATAACCGGACACTTAGAAAGTCAAAACGCAATCCATCAGAGTCAGCATGGTTTTATGAAGGGTAAATCATGTTTGACTAATTTGCTAGAGTTCTTCAAAACTGTAACAAGCAAAGTGGATAATGGGGATCCGCTAGATGTAGTATATCTGGACTTCCAGAAGGCATTTGATAAAGTGCCGCTCAAAAGATCAATACACAAGATAAGATCACATGGGGTTAGGGGCAATTTATTAGCTTGGATAGAGGATTGGCTAACCAACAGAAAACAGAGAGCTGGGTTAAATGGGTCTTTTTCTGGTTGGGAAGATGTAACTAGTGGGGTGCCACAGGGTTCGGTCCCTGGGCCCCAACTATTTACAATATATATTAATGACTTGGATGCAGGGATAGAAGGTACTAATGCAAAATTTGCAGATGACACTAAAATAGGTGGGATAGTAAGTTGCAATAAAGAAATAAGAAATTTATAAATAGATATGGATAGGTTAGGTGAATGGGCCAAAATTTGGCATTTGGAGTTCAAGAGTGAGGTTATTCACTTTGGTCGAAAGAATAGAAAGGCAAATTATTATCTAAATGGAGAGAAACTTCTGAATGCTTCGGTGCAGAGGGATCTGGATGTCCTCGTGAATGAATCAGAGAAAGCTAGTACGCAGGTACAGCAGGTACAGCAGGTAACAAGGAAGGCAAATGTACTTTTGGCATTTATTGCTAAAGGAATAGAATATAAAAGTAGGGAAGTGTTGCTGCAATTGTACAAGGCATTAGTGAGACTGCACCTGGAGTATTGTGTACAGTTTTGGTCCCCTTACTTGAGGAGGGATGTAGTTGCACTGCACGTAGTTCAGAGGAGGTTCACTAGATTGATTCCAGAGATGAGGGGTTTGTCTTATGAAGAGAGATTGATCAGTTTCGGCCTTTACTCTCTGGAGTTTAGAAGAATGAGAGGAGATCTAATTGAGATATATAAGAACATTAAGGGGATTGACTAAGTAGATGTAGAGAGGATGTTTCTTCTTGTGGGGCAATCTAGAATGAGAGGTCATAGTTTAAGGATAGAGTTAGCAGATTTAAAACAGAGATGAGGAGAAATTACTTCTCTCAAAGGGTCGTGAGTCTGTGGAATTCACTACCCCAGAGTAGTAGATGCCGGGACATTGAGTACATTTAAGGAGGAGATAGACAGATTTTTAATTAGTTAAGGGTTGAAAGGTTATGGAGAACAGGCAGGAAAGTGGAGTTGAGGCCGAGATGAGATCAACCATGATGATATTGAATGGCAGAGCAGGCTTGAGGGGCTGAATTGCCTACTCCTGCTCCTAGTTCTTATGACCTTATCATCACAGGTTGTAAAGGTCCTGAATTCCATTTATGGTCTGCCCTGAGTTAGCTGATTTTAGTTGGCACTGCAATTGGTCACAATTCCCCAGGATTGTTGGGGAGTTTCAGAAAATAGCCGGAATGTCCACTCTTGATCCAGCAAGAAACACATATGAGCGGACGTCAGGACAAGACAGGGCCACCTCAGGTGTGATGCCCTCCAGAGTCAAACAACCTGCCAGAGTGTCTTCATCCACACATGATGACCTTTTGGTTGAGGTATTGGCCTGCAGTGGCTGCAGAATAAAACCCAGCACAGAGTCAATGCTTTCAAAAAGGCAGAGCGACGATAAATAGGAAGAAAAATAAGTCAAGAACAAAGGTATAATAAGAACCATCAGCAAGTGTACAGATATACAATCATCCTTATAACATTTTGGATGACAGGTCCCACCATATATACATGCCAAGCTTATCATGGGCAGCTACCTATATCAGGCAACTTATGCTTGCCATGACCACTGAGGCCAATTACAAATGCACCTCTTATAAAATATAAAGCGCACCAGCTATTTCAGGCAGCTATTTTTGGATTCACTATTCTTCTAACACATTTCAGAGACCTGGACACTACATAGGCTGGAGAGAAGGTGAAGGACATATTATTAATCTGCCTTGTATCACATTCTGCTTGACATTGCATGTTCCACAAGGTCATCAGTCTTTCAGCTCAGGAAAGCATTACCTGTATCTAGTATAATAAAAGCAAAATGCTGCAGATGCTGGAAATCTGAAATAAAAACAAGAAGTGCTGGAAAATACTCAGCGGGTCTGGCAGCATCTGCGGAGAGAGAAGCAAAGTTAACGTTTCAGGTCAGTGACCTTTCATCAGGACTGGCAAAGGTTAGAATGTAATAGGTTTTCAGCAAATAAAGTGTGGGTGGGGCAAAAGAGAACAAAAGAGAAAGTGTTGATAGGACATCGGGTCACATAGAATAACTGACAAGGAGGTCATGGAGCAAAGGCAAAGAGTGTGTTAATAATGTGGTGAAAGACAAAGCGTTATTGCAGAGAGGGTGTAAAATGACAGAATAATGAAAGCCCTCGCCAAAAGCACAAACATGAAAAAAACAGTGGGCAGGCACATGGTTAAAAAAAAAATTGAATGATGAAACAAGCTAAAATAAAATGAAATAAAAATTAAAATTAAAAAGTGAAACTAAAATAAAAGGGGGGCCAGTCATGCTATGAAAGTATTGAACTCAATGTTCTGTCCGTTTGGCAGTAGCGTGCCTAATCGATAAATGAGATGCTGTTCCTCGAGCTTATGTTGATGTTAGCTATATCTAGTAACTACTCCTGAAATACTGTCATTTACAAGTGTTGTTACAATTAGGGTCAAATAGTGAGGAAAAGCTGATAAGTTCTCTCATATTCTGTTAAAAAAAACAAAGTAGCATTTTTAATTAAAAGAAAATTCAGTAGTCCTACAGACTCAGGCAATATACAGACAGCAATTGAATACGGACAGTCCCAAATACTTCACATTATAGAAGATACAAAAGGCACTCTGAAGTGGCAGACTCAAAATTCCAGATCATGTACAGTCTTCAATGTAACAAGCCCTACTGACTTAATGCATTTACACCTTAAGACATGGGACATGAGCCGCTGTAAAGTTTTGCACGATCTATATCACTGGTGCCATATCACAAGGGTCTTTGTAACTAGCTAGATGGAGTCAAAAGTCCATACTGTTTGGGAATCAATCACTAATTATTTCTTTAAGTGACTCTAGAGGAATAATGAATGAACATCTTTTATTTGTTTGAATGACTGTGCTTATTAATTACTAATGTTATGAAAATAAAAATACTGCTTAATAGGAGATCAATTTTCAGGAATTTATGAGTGTTTCAACTGATGACTATCTATGTACAACCTAGCTAAAATTAAATACAGTACAAGTACCACTCCAGAGACTTGACACAAAATCTAGGCTGATACTCCAGTCCAGTACTGAATGAGTGCTGTACTGTAGGAGGTGCCAGCTTTCAGATGAGGCCTTAAACCGAGGCCCTACCTGCCCTCTTGGGTGGATATAAAGGATCCCGTGGCACTATTTTGAAGAAGATCGAGGCTGTCCTGCCTGGTGTCTTAGCCAATATTTATCCCTAAACCAACAACACTAAAGCAATGTATCTGGTCATTATCACATTGCTACTTGTGGGACCTTGCTGTGTGCAAATTAGTTGTCAAGTTTCCTACATTACAGCAGTGATGACACTTCAAAAGAACTTCATTGGCTGGAAAGCACTTTGCAACATCCTGAGATCATTATAGGTGCTATATAAATACAAGTCTTTCTGTATTTTTATTACTGAAAGATACAATGGGTAGAATTTTCCCAGGGTATCAGAGGTGGGTTCGGGGGAGAGTGGGGTGGGAAAGTTCTGGAAAGTGACATCAGGTTGGGATCCTGATCTGATCCCGCCCTCGGAAGGCTTTGCAGGCAAACAGAGAACCCCCTTGGACATAAAAACAAGAAATGCCGGAAATGTTCAGCAGGTCTGGCAGCATCTGTGGAGAGAGAAGCAGAGTTAACGTTTCTGCTTCTGATGAAAGGTCACTGACCTGACACGTTAACTCTGCTTCTCTCTCCACAGATGCTGCCAGACCTGCTGAGCATTTCTGGAATTTCTTGTTTTTATTCCAGAATTCCAGCATCTGCAGTATTTTGCTTTTATTACCCCCCTTGGGCATGTTAGGTAAGTAATTAAGAGCTTGTTGGGGTTGTTAAGAAGAAATTATGAGGTGTTTAGCCTTGAATCCTGGATTTTCCAGCCATGGAACCTGTTTTCTGACCTGCCAGCAACTCGCCAGGGTCACCGAGCTGAGTGCACAGTGGGAAGAGCTTCTTCAATGAAACTGACAAGTTGTGAAGGCTTTGATATGTTATACTGAAGAGCTCCAGCCATGACCATTAAGAGACTGCTGTTCAATTAACTTCCTTTCTCAGTGAGTGCTTTCACTGCTCGACAGGTGATTGTCAACTTCTTGAAGGCACTTCTCCTGCCTAGCGCTTCGTTGATCTTCACCGGCACTGCTCTGCTGCCAGTCTTCAGCACTGCATGGGAGCAGCTTTTGCAGCACTACTGTCCACCTCTGCTGAGGGTCAGGAGCAGAGCCACACCACAGCCATTTGCTGTTGCAGCAGCAGAAGCAACATCAGCAACAACACCAGGTGCCTTCTCCTCAGCCAGATGCCCCTCCACAGGGCAGATTGGATGTTTGCCAACAGTCAGCTGGGAGGAAGACGGTGAGACACGCAACAGAGATTCTACAGGCAGAGAATTTGCTTTCTCAGCATGTCTGAGCATCAATGCCTCAGGAGACTCAGGTTCCCACAGCAGGTGACTGCTGACATCTGCAGCCTCCTGGAACAAGACCTCCTTCCAGTGGGCCAGGTGGGTACACATGCTAGTGGCCAATAAGGTGCCTCCAACTGGAAGACCACCAACCCACCCCACCCCAGGTCTCTGCCTCTCACCAAGTAGTGTGCTCTCTTCTGTAAGGAGAGATTAGAGAAAGCTGTGTGTTCTTCATGACTTGTGCTGAGAGGAGGGAAGGCCACCATTTGTGGAGGGTGACTGTGAGGTATGGATGTGAGAGGCAAATAGGCTGAGAGTGAGTGTGAGTGTTGACTCTTCAGATGGGGATGTGAAGTGTCTGCAGAGAGAAGAATGGGTAGAGCTACAATGTGTGTTATCCTCAGGCATGCTATACAGGAGAATGCTGTGCAACTCAAAGTGTGGGGCTTGACACATGAAATTCTTATAACACTCAGCTGCCATGCCCTCCTGAGGTCCTAGATCCTCTCGTTGCACTGTCTGTAGATTGAGAGAGCAGACTCCTGATGCTGACTTCCATCCATGCATGCTGGTTGGAGAGCTGACCTCAGTGCATTTCCTCAGAACTCTCAGCAGGACCTCCAGTTTGACCTTCCCAGGTCTCCCCTCCATTCCTGTGGTTGCTGCAGCCTGAAAAATCCAAGTGCTGGTGAGCTTTTCTGAAACATGCCATCGTCCCTTTATAGTTAGAAATCCTTCCTTTAACAGAATGGACACGTCATCCCGCCAGTCCTCCCTAATTGGTCAGGGGGCCCAGAGACGAGATGTCAATTGGTTTGCTCTGGTAAAGAGCCATTGTTGGGCACGCTGTGCAGGGTGTTAGGTTCCAAAGCTGAACATAGTCCTGCTGTTGCACCAGGGACTAAACTGGTAAGATTCTTCCCAATGTCTCTGTATCCATCTTCATGAAGTCCTTTTGAGTTAAGTCAACAACAAAAGTCAGTCATTAAATTGTACAGTGCTTTCTGAAGCAGCAGGCTAATATTTGCATCTGAGGTTATTCATGTATAATTGTAAACGAGGACAATTCATTTTGACATCTTGTCCATCAGTATCTACTGGACTAGGGCAATGTAAATACATTTAAGTGGTGTTAAACAGTTATTGTACTCCTAAGCCAACAATTTTTGCTGGATCAGTTTTTTGTTTGTTTTGCAGGGTACTTTGTGTTTACCTATGTAAATTGCACATGTCAGATGCTAAGCACATCGAATTTGTGTGAAATCATTTACTCGCGTGTTCTGAATATTAATTGAAAATAAATTGTTAAAAAAACTCACTTATAAATAGATTTCTGTGGTTTTAATTTGTCAGCATAACTTTCAAGATAGGGTTCCCTCAAATTAGTCATCAGGTTAGGTAGATTAAGATGTCCTTATATACAGAGTATATGCAGTATTAGCCTGCGCATTAGCATGCTCACCTCTGAGTATAATGCTTGTGGATTTATGTTCTGGTCCTGGATTTAATCACATAATCTAGCCTGATACTTCAATGTAATACAGAGGGAGTGCTGCATTGTTGGAGGTGCTTTAGATGAGGCACTGCATGACCCTGCCTGCCTGGACCAATGGTTCAGGTGGATGGTTAAGGTCCTTCATTACTAATTTGAAGAAAAGCAGGGACCTCTCCTGTACCTGGGACAACTTTCCTCTCTCAATGAAAATCATCACAAACAAATTAGCTAGACATTCCTATCATAGCTATATGTGAGCATATTTGGAACAAATTTTCCAGCCAGGTGAGAGTGGGACTTCAGGTTCCATCTCCTTCCATACCTGCCCCAGCACTTGTTAATCTTTCAAATTTATTGACAAGCTGAATCTTTCACTTTGTCACTGAACAGTTAGAGAGGGATGAACACACAAAATAGAATGAAGCAACAAGGAAATACACATAAAGCAGGTACTTCCATCACAATGAAGCTGGCAGGGAGAAACACGGGTGTGAAATTGGTTTTCAGTAATCGTATAAAACAAACATGGCACTGAAAACCTCCACACCCTGAAATAGGTGAAATATAACTGAACATGTCTGTGACCTTTTTGTAACCTTAATGGCTGCGTAGCAACCCTGACCATCCATATCACATGTGTGTTATTTACACTTGATGGTCAGAGTGATGGAAATGCTGTGCACAGGGATGGACACACTGACAAATTAACATTTAAATGAAATAACTTCCTGTTTAAGGCAGGTGCTTCCACTTCCATTGGCCCTGTCCCAGGAAAACTACACCGGGAGGCTAACTTAGTGGGGCATTAGTGGTATGGAGCTCTAATCCAAGTGCATTTCAAGGTACACTACATCTGCTTGAGGCAGGAGCCTATAATATGCAAATTGAGGTCCTATAATGTACATAGCACAATTCTGATGTATCAATGAGCAGAGCATACTCCACCCACGCTTCACCCATTGGTTCCAAGTGTTGAGTAACCTTACCAGCTATCCTTAAAGGGACTTCTGCAGTCCACTCAAGTAAAGATAAGATTTTTTTTTTGAATTCTCCTCTTAGCCCAACAAAAATCTTCAAACCCACCCCAACCCAAGCTAATATTTCAGGCTTGTAACCCACTATTAAAATGAAGGCATTCCTCAAAATGTTTCAGGTCTATCGGCAATAACTTGGGGCAGGGGTACTTGTCTCCCTTCTGTCCAAAGTCTACTCAAAGTTAAAATTGAGCTCCACATATCCCCAAGGTATGGTTGATCTTCTTCAAAACAGTAAATCTTGAGGTACAGTATATTGGAGAAGTGAGTTTACTCTGAGATATAGGATGATTTTCATATCCCTCTTGCACCCTTTGTATGAGCAATGTGGTAACAAGACAAATATCAAAAATAAATCACCAACTTACTGTCAATAAAATACTTTTTTTGAAATATAGACACTGTTTTCATGTGGGGAAATGGGGTAGTCAATTTGTAAACAGCAAGCTCCCAAGAACAGTGAAATAAATGAAAGATCATCCATTTTAGATGTGACACCGAGAGAACTCTCGTGTTCTTCTTCGTACAGTGTTATGGGATCTTTTATGTCTAACTAAAAGGGTAGATGGGGCCTCAGTTTAACCTCTCATCTAAAAATGGCACCTCTGACAGTGCCTCCCTCACCACTGCACCAGAGTGTCAGCCTAGATTATTATGAAAAGTGCTATATAAGAGCAAAGTTGTCTGTTTATCGCAGTCTCTTTATATCCCACGTTGTTATTTATTCCTCTGCAGAACAACAAAACGAAAGATGTAGAAACTGAAAAACCTGCAAGCAATTTGTGTTTGATGTTTAAAAGAAAACTTAACTGACATAGATACTATCACACAAGTTAAAATGTGATAAACATAATTAACTGTAGTAATACTGAATCTACTTCCTTAATTTCTAACAGCTAAGGATATGTCTGTATAAGCAAGTCGGTGCAACTCATGCAGTAGACAAGCACCAATATGCACTGTCCTCAGTAAACAGAGTTCTCCATCTTGCCCTATGGTTTGAAAACTCCCTGTGTCTGTGTATAAAAAGGAGGATTCTTGGCATGTGTCAAAATGTTGAGCCCATTCCCTTCGCACTTGACAGCTGAAATTAAATTCAATAGCAAAAGAACCTAATATATTTTGCAGGCACTTCCTCAGAAGTGTGTGGAAGATCACAGAGCACTTAGGACATATATCAGTGCAATTATTGTAACACTGCTGAACTAGTTTGTTGTCTACAATTTCCAATTAAATTCATTTTGTTCCCTGACAGGACAGATTAAAGAATGTCTTCCTGAAAGGATGGCTTACTGCTGCCACTGTTGGCATTTAATTGGCTGGTGTCTCTAACAGAAGCTGCTAGCGCTTCAAGATGAAAGACAAGTGACCATAAGCTTCTGCAGTGAGCATTGTATCATTTATAAGACTGAGGATTAGGAGAGTGTCTTAAGCACCATGTCAGATAAGATAAATTGCATTATTTTTTATTAACCAGGATTACGAGGTTAACACAATATTGTTGCAGTCATTACATTTCCTTCCCTTGTGTTCTTTCTGCTTTCCCTATATATTAGGAGTTTTATTTTCAACTTGAGGAAGCACTTTGTTTTCTGTTTAGAGGAAGCATAAATATATAAAAGTGAAAGAGTACAAGTATTAGAAATAAATTTATATAGTGCTTTATCACAGCTCCCAGAAGATGAACAGCTGGTTAATCTGTTGTTTATTGTGGGAAGAATATTGGACAGGGCACCAAGAGAATTCTGTGGTCTTGTTCAAATAACAACATGGGAGCTTTAACAGCCACCTAAACAGGTAGACAGCCAGCCTAACACCTCATCTGATGGACAACACTTTGAACAGTGTAGCATTTCCTCAGGTCTTCCTCAGGAAGTGCTGGCCTAGATTTTGAGATCAATTCCTGGAATTGAATTTTAACCTAAGGGGATAAACGTAAACTAAGCTGTCCAGCAGAAAACTGACAGATTGGATCAGCCACCTAATTTAAACTCTGCCCAATTTTACTTTCCTTTGAAGCCAATGATTAGATTTTTAGATTAGAGATACAGCACTGAAACAGGCCCTTCGGCCCACCGAGTCTGTGCCGAACATCAACCACCCATTTATACTAATCCTACACTAATCCCATATTCCTACCAAACATCCCCACCTGTTCCTATATTTCCCTACCACCTACCTATACTAGTGACAATTTATAATGGCCAATTTACCTATCAACCTGCAAGTCTTTTGGCTTGTGGGAGGAAACCGGAGCACCCGGAGAAAACCCACGCAGACACAGGGAGAACTTGCAAACTCCACACAGGCAATACCAGGAATCGAACCCGGGTCCCTGGAGCTGTGAGGCTGCGGTGCTAACCACTGCGCCACTGTGCCACCCTAAAATGATGACCAATCTGATTTTATTGAGTCGACATTGAGTAGAATGGACTGATCTCCTCTGCAGTTTAGAAGAATGGGAGGTAATTTTATTGAAATGTATAAAATTCTTAAAGGTCTTGACAGGGCAGAAGCTGAGAGGCTGTTTCCCCTGGCTGGAGAGTTTAGAATGTGGGGTAATAGGCTTAGGACAAGGGGGTCAGCAATTTAGGACTGAAATGAGGAAAAATTTCTTCACTCAGATGGTTGTGAATTTTTGGAATTATCTACCCGAGAGGGTTATGGATGTTCAGTCATTGAGTAGATTCAAGACTGAGATCAATAGATTTTTGGGAACTAAAATCTATTGAGGAATACAAAGATAGGGTGGGAAAGTGGAGTTAAGGTAGAAAATCAGTCACGATCTTATTGAGTTGGAGAGGCCTACTCCCTCCTATTTCTTACGCTCTTAGTTAGTAAACAAGCTAGCTTATTCCACTAAATTGTATGTAAACAGCCTTTGATCTGTCATTTGATAGTACACAATGCTATAACTTATATGAAGTCAAGTTATATGAACGCCTTCATTTACAATTATTATCATAGGGTCCCATAAGGTTATACTCACTTCAAAGGCAGCTGCCATGATGGTTTCTTTTTAATGTCGTTCAATATCTTATCAATATTTCATCCACAAAAATAAGTGGCATGGTGATCACAGCTATCTTCTGCTACCCTGACTTATGACAAGCTTGTGCTATATGAGTACACCAGCTGAGAACAGAAATAAAGTGGTGCATAGATCTCCATGAGCAATCAGAGATTGCACTACTGGAATTTCGAAGCAATGCTCCAAGTATTTGGATAGGTCTGGGGTGATCTGCAATACAGCCTAGCTCGGCTGTCAAGGATCATGGTGAACTATTGCACATGGCACATCATCAGCAGCAAAGAGGTATCATCATGTTTTTTATTCTTTCATGGAATGTGGGTGTCACTGGCAAGTTCAGCATTTGCTGCCCATCCCTAAATGCCCTTGATAACTGAGTGGCTTGCTAGGCTATTTCAGAGGGCAGTTAAGTGTCAACCACATTGCTGTGGGTCTGGAGACGCATATAGGCCAGACCAGATAAGGATGGCGGATTTCCTTCCCTAAAAGACATTTGCGAACCAAATGGGTTTTTTCACGACAATTGATGATTGTTTCATGGCACCAATACTGAGAGTTCAATTCCAGATTTTTATTAATTAATTGAATTTTTAAAATTCCACCAGCTGCCATGGTGGGATTTGAATCCCCAAGGTTTTAGCCTGGGTCTCTAGATTACTAGTCCAGTGGCATTACCACTATGCCGCCATCTAGGCCCTAAATGTCAGAAAAGGAATTCAACCAGCTGAAGTAAAGAGGCCAATAAGAGGAGTAGGAGTAGACTGAAGAGATTTGGAAACAGAATCTGTTGTTGAACTTGGGAATCATTCATCAGGATCTCATATAGGAGACCTGCAGATGGGAACAGCTGCATTAACAGTTTTTATTCCCCCCTCCCCATCACCCCCCACCTCCTTGCCCTCTAATAGTCAGCCTTCATATACTGTACCTTGACTGTCCTGTTCAGCTCCCAGACCTACCAAACCTGCCAGCTGTTAAGGACAAAAGAAATAGGAACAGAAGTAGTCCATACAACCCCTCAAGCCTGCTCATCCACATATAATTCTATGATGAGATACGGTCTAAAGTTTACAAAGAATGCTCTCCATACCGACCAGCTGCAGTGCAACAATATTTTTTTCAACTGCCCTATAAATTTGACGTATTTCAATGCCCATTGTTGGGGGCTCAGGTGCATGCCCTCTGTAATCTATTTGTGTTTGTGTGATTCTCGTGTGTGTGTGTGTGCGCGCGTACATGAAAGTGTAGCGTAATTTTATTATCTTTATTTAGATCAGGTTTATATTTTTAAGTATAATAAACTCACCTCTTTCTTGTTTAAACTCAAGAAAACCTGTCCAATTTGTGCTTTTATGATCACAACAAAGGTACAAGGTAAAACACTCACTGAAGTGGTAAGCACATCCACTGTTTAAAAAAGGAATAAACCTTGTTGTGGTCAAATAACAGGAAGGACAAGAGGGGAGTCTTGTGACCCCTACTCAACTGATTGTAACAGCACTTTTACAAGGTATGATTGCATCCAGTTACTTTATATACCCTGGAGAGGTCAGTTAATTTATTCCCATATTGAATCGCCTTGCACAGGTCACACTCACTGTGAAGACTGCCTCCTTCCACGTGCTTGGATCATCTTTGCGAGCCTCCTTCCTTTGGGAAAAAAACAGCTGAGTCAACCTTTGCTGGATTATAGATGACAGCACCTCAACTAAAGAGTCTTTAGAGGCTAAATTGGATAGCCCCCACAAATTGGGCCCATTCAAAGTGATGCAGACAGCATGCAAACGTTATGTCCCCTGCTTACTTGAATGATGGTGGCATGCAGCTCAGTGCTGACTGGCTTGGTGGCTGCACTCCTCAGCAGTGGGTCCAAGTTTCTGCAAGATAGGTACCACTGAAAGCTAGCCTTCACCACTTAAAACCAGACTGTATCTCTTAAAGGTGATGTGCATTCTGGCTGTAGCTGGGGCTGAAATGGCTTGGAAATGATTTGAAGACCTGGAGGAAGGAGCAGAAATGGTGCAAAAGGCCAGAGAGCATCTCCCATGGTTTCCAGATGCCACACTGGAGTCACTGATGCAGAATGTGGACAGGAGGTTCTTTTCCCTCAGGGTCAGGAGGCCCTCCAGACAAGTGCTGAGAAGGCAGTGAGAGCAGGTGGCCATGGCAGTCAATGCCATTAGTCTGGTGGCAGAGACCTGGATGCAGTGTTGCATGAAGTATAATGACCTCAGATGAATGGTCAAGGTCAGTGAATGCATCCTTACATGCCAACTGCATCACGAGCCGCACACACTGCTCCATTCACTCCTTCACTTTTCACTCACCTGCCAATGGTCAATGACAACAACGACTCAAAACCTCACATTCCTATACTTCACCCTCAGACACTTCTCACTACTACAAGTTTCACACTCATATCTCACAACTTGCACACACTGCCACCTATTCAACTATGGCAGGCACATCACCCAAGCACATGGCCCCAGACTCAATGTCATACTTCCCTCTCTTTTGCAGGACAAGATGCCCCACAATAGAGGGCAGCAGCAGCAGCTAATGGGCAGGGTGGGGGGTGGGGGAAGGGGGCTCAGGGGCACAGCTGCATGTGCTCACCCCGATGGAGGAGAATGTGCTGGGGATGATTGGAACAGCTATCACTGAGGTCATGCCCAGCGGTGTCAATGAAGCCATCGAGGATCACAGTATGTTCCTGCTGAATGCGCCTTCTCATATCCTATGCAACCCAAATTCCCACATCTGTTATGATGTACAAGCTGCAGATGGTATAACCATGCACCTCCTGCTTTGCCACCCACCTTTCCTCAACTCAATCTTCCCCTTAGTCTGGAGTCATGAGATCTCTGCTTGTTGCCATGCAATCTCAGTTTGGTGCCATGCAGACTCAGACTGCTGCCATCATGGATGCAGATATCAGGTCTCAAATGGGGCTTTCAGGGTCTCACAGCAGTGAGCAAACTGTGCTGCAGCAGGATACTCAGATTTCTGAGGTGTCCCCCCACAGGAGTGGGAGTGCCTCTGTGAAGCATGACCCTCCTGTCCTCTCTCAGGATGACAGCATTCGTGCTCCCATCACTGCCACTCCACCTGCATCCTTAATGTTGCCGGTCGGTCAGCCAGCCCAGACTGCAGCCACACATGTCGAGGTAGTGCAGACCGAATCTGGGCCTTCTAAGCCCAGAGCTGCTTGAGGGCATCCTGCAAGGCCATCTGCAGTCTCCCCCAGTGAAAACCAGCAGCCTTCCACCAACCATGCTGCAGCCACTGGGGTAACACTGCATAGCAGCACTAGTACAGAAAAGACATACACAAGACAGGCACTAAGGGAATGCACAAGGTTGAACAGTTGAGTATTGCGCGAAGAATTGGTTGCATTGGTGGATAAAGTTCGTATGGAAAGGTTGGTTTATGGTAGCTATTATGTCAGGATTGTGGCCAAGGGGATGCCGTGATGCTCTATCACAGAGGGATGGTAAAGTGGGGAAATGTTGAACAATATGGTCTGAGTTTCATTCGGGGAACCAGAGTCTGATGATGCACACATGTACAATCCGTCTGGAATGTGAATGTGCCAGCTTCCTCCTCCCTTCCTCATCCTCCTCATATCCTCTTTCACCTCCTGCTCCTGCTTATCCTCCCGAGGTGACTGCTGAATCTGTGATGGCAAGGGCTGTGCCCTCATGATGGTGAGTTTGTAGAGGATGCAACAGGCCACCACGAATTGAGACACCCACTCTGGCGAGTACTAGAGGACTCAGGCAGTAGAACCATTGCTTCAGCACCCCAGTGGTCTGCTTGATGGCGTTCCTCATGGCAGCATAGCTCTCACTATATCAGCATTGGCCATGCGCACTGGGGTCGCGGAGGGGAGTCATCACCAAGGGGTAGAGCAGATAGCCCTTGTTGCCGAGCAGCCACCCTATGGTTGAGCACGGTGGCTGGAAGATTGCTGGAACAGCGAACCGGCAAAGAATGAATGCATCAAGACCCAGCATGATGTGCTGGGCATGGTCACACACCAACTGCATGTTGAGTGAGTGGTAACCTTTGCAGTTTCAGTACATCTCAGCATTGAGATGTGCTGCCCGCATGCAGTCGATGGCACCCTGCACCATGGGGAAGTCGCTATACGGTCAAAAGCATATGTCTGCTTCTCCTGCTTTGCTCTGTTTGGAGAGAAGACAATGAACTCTCCTGGTGTACAGAGCTTCTGTAACCTCTCAATTGCAGCGATGGATGACACACTTTGAGATGTTTGTTATGTCACCTGTTCCAGCCTGACAGGATCCATTGGTAAAAAATTTGAGGGCTATGGTCATTTTGACGGCCACTGGCAGCTCCGTCCTCACCCTGCTCTGAGGCTGCTGGTCTAGTGGCACACCAAAGAGGTGAGGGCACAGTCCTGTGATCACTTCCTTGGTGAAGCACAACACTAAGTGCACTGCTCCTGGCTTAGGTGCAGGTAGGAGGAGTACTCTCTGAAGTAGGGGTGGTGCAGTGGTTAGCACCGCAGCCTCACAGCTCCAGCAACCCGGGTTTAATTCTGGGTACTGCCTGTGTGGGGTTTGCAAGTTCTCCCTGTGACCGTGTGGGTTTCCGCCGGGTGCTCCGGTTTCCTCCCACAGCCAAAGACTTGCAGGTTGATCAGTAAATTGGCCATTATAAATCACCCCTAGTATAGGTAGGTGGTAGGGGAATTGAGGGAAGGTGGGGATGTGGTAGGAATTTGGGATTAATGTAGGATTAGTATAAATGGGTGGTTGATGATCAGCACAGACTCGGTGGGCCGAAGGGCCTGTTTCAGTGCTGTATCTCTAAATAAATAAATAAATCCTAGATAGGTAAGTCTTCCTGCTGAGAGTCCTGCTCCTTCTCCCTCTGTGAACAGCTTGTCTCCATTTCTATCTCTGCTGCATCTCCCCCTGATACTGCAGCACAATGGGGACTGTAACTACAGCAGATAATGTACTCAGATGCCTTTCAGTAGCAACCAATGTCATCCCAACATCCAGCACCAATGCCTGCAGAATTTACCAACTTTTCTGATCTCTTCCAACTCCTCAGCACTTCCACAGACACAGCAAGAACCAATAATAAGCAACTAATCTGCAAGTTGAATGGTGATGTCTTTAAACAGCACTGGTGGGGGTTTCATCACTCTCACTAACATGGCATTTGGCACAGGCCTCACTGGAAGTGGGTGCCATTTTTTACCTAAACCAGCACCTGCAGTTGAAACTACCAGTGCTAGAGAGTTGAATTTTGTGGCCTGTAAATTTGCTGGATGGTACCCTGAAAAAGTATCGGCTTAAGATGTCACAGCGAGTCATATTGTTACAGACACAAAATAGTTGTTTTGTCCCTTTTAGCTGCCACAACAGCATGACATTCTCCTTCCCACTCAAAAGCAAGTACCTACAAATGATACCAATAGCACCAGGAGTTCAATGCGAATATTTAGTAAGAGTGCACTGAGGAAGCTTGGGCTGCTTCTTTGCTGAGTCATGCTATTTAGTGAAAGTGTACATTTGGTGCTATTTCAGTGATAAGTGCACCACTGAGGAAAAGCTACAGTGAGAAACAGCATCAGAAAATATTTTAAAACGTCTTTCATGTCTTGACCAATCTCTGTTTTCTCACAGTCTCAACAGGAAGAGCTCAGCACAAAATATCTGCTTTCAGACTGCCTATACAAAATGATTCTAAAGCATAAAACGGGGCGACAAGAGATGACTGAGAAAGTCATACAGCTATCTCCCTTTATTAC
Source organism: Heterodontus francisci (assembly GCF_036365525.1). Taxonomy (NCBI): domain Eukaryota; kingdom Metazoa; phylum Chordata; class Chondrichthyes; order Heterodontiformes; family Heterodontidae; genus Heterodontus; species Heterodontus francisci. The sequence goes on along the minus strand of NC_090401.1, from coordinate 21,874,476 downwards.
AATTAACATAATGGAACAGGACCTTCTTTCCTTTTAATTACCTTAGTTAATCATGTTTTTAAATAATTGTCCCAAAAATAGTGTGGAAAATCTGTTGGTTTATATACCATCTGTCTAAAAGAATATAATTTCAATACCTCTGCATTGTCTCATGACTGATAAAAGCATAGCATGATTCTTCAGTACTGTGTGAGAGGAAGAGTAACAGCGGGTAACTTATCAAACACAAGAGGATTAGATCTTAAATAAAAACAAAAAATGCTGGAAATACTCAGCAGGTCTGGCAGCATCTGTGGAGAGAGAAGCAGAGTTAACATTTCAGGCCAGTGATATTTCATCAGAACTGGCAAAGTTTAGAAATGTAACATGCTTTAAGCAAATAAAGTGGGGTGGAGCAAAAGATAACAAAAGGGATAGTGTTGATAGGACAGAGGGTCACAGAGAACAGCTGACCAGAATGTCATGGAGCAAAGGCAAAGGGTGTGTTAATGGTGTGGTGAAAGACAAAGCATTAGTGCAGAGAGGGTGTTAAATAACAGGATAATGAACAGCCCTGCCCGAAAGCACAAACATGAAAAAAAAACAGTGAGAAGGCACATGGTAAAAAAAAATGAATGATGAAACAAACTAAAATAAAATATAAATAAGAAATAAAAAATAAAACTAAAAATAAAAAGGGGGGCCAGTCATGCTCTGAAATTATTGAACTCAATGTTCAGTCCGGCAGGCTGTAGTGTGCCTAATCGGTAATTGAGATGCTGTTCCTCGAGCTTGCGTTGATGTTCACTGGAATACTGCAGCAAGCCCAGGACAGAGATGTGGGCATGAGAGGTGTGTTGAAATGGCAAGCAACAGGAAGCTCAGAGTCATGTTTTCGGACTGATCGAAGGTATTCCGCAAAGCGGTCACCCAGTCTGCATTTGGGCTCCCCCATGTAGAGGAGACCGCATTGTGAGCAGCGAATACAGTATACTAAATTGAAAGAAGTACACGTAAATCGCTGCTTCACCCTTATTTGCTCAAAACCTATTACATTTCTAACCTTTGCCAGTTAGGTCACTGACCTGAAACGTTAAATCTGCTTCTCTCTCCACAGATGCTGCCAGACCTGCTGAGTATTTCCAGCATTTTTTGTTTTTATTTCAGATTTCCAGCATCTACAGTATTTTGCTTTTATGTCAGGATTAAATCTGACTCAGCTTAATATTTATTGTATACAAAAAAAGTAATTTCCCTTATAACATGAAGCTCCTCTGGCTCGCTGCAGGACTTGTTGTCAGAAATTGTAATATGCTATTGTCATTTTCTGCCTTTCCATTTTATCAAGTGAAATATCTGTAGCTGTCAAACTCAGGGGATCCTTCAAACAATGCCCGACGTGATTCACCTTGCCATGAGATGACTTCTATATGTTCTGGGAAATGGAATAAAAAGCATGGATATTTTCAGTGCTGCTTGATTGACAAGGCGATCCAGTCTATACATCATTCCAACCTCATAAAAGACTGCAGAGGGGGAGATTGGGGAGGAGGGGAGAGATCAAAATAATATGAGAGCGTCTGCCAGCAAAGGTTATTGCAAACAGTAACTGTCTGCACCGTGTAGCTTGGTATAGCTCCAAGGGCAGTGTTTGTGTCTGAAATATGCACAGGATATTTGTAACTTGGGAACATTCTGGATGTCAGCTTCTTTTTTACTCTGCTTTTGTTTTCTTTGTGCTCATCAGGGGATAGATTTCCACTGTTATTTGCAGTATAATGGTACACAGGAATATTAAAAATATGCTTTTACCATTTTGCTACTGATAGTGAATGCTCTGTGGTGCACCTCCCATTTCACTCATTTCTGTATCTTCTCTGGAGTGAGATTGCGAACCTACTGCATAATTCTGAGCATGTTTTGTACTATGGACTTGTGCTTATGAAGCGATAATTGGGTTTACTAAAACCTTGGGGATTAATTTCCTCAGAGTCTCTTTCTCTCTACTGCCATAACCTTCACGAAAGTCATAGGAGGAGAGCCCAAGGAAATTCACCTCCCCCCCCACTCCGCCCACCATGTTTCAGGCAAAAACCTTCTGGCAGACAGTGGAGACAGTCACCCAACCAGTCACAGCTAGATTCAAATTCAGTCCTCAAATGTGAATGTAATTGTGGTGTAACTTACTACACCACCCATTTCCCCATGTCTGCTCCTGTTTGCTTGACATCAACCATTGATGAGAGAAAAAAGTCATTTGTGATTTAGTTTGACAAAGTTTTAAATTAACAACAATGCTTCTGTCATCCAGATTTTTGGTCAAGTTTACAGACTTGAAATCACTCAATCTCTAGCTTTCCTTAGGGTGGGGCACTTTCATTTGACTTTAGTCTTCTGTTCAGCTGGCACCAAACATGGCATTGAGATTAACACTGCAGTTAAAATTCATGATGTGATCATTGCAAGTTTATTAACTGAAGATCATTAGCTTATTACTGTAAAAAATGTGATTAATATTTATTCAAGGCCGGAATTTTACGTCGGGCGGGAGGCCTCACCCATTGGCCTAAATGTCGGGGGCGAGCCTGCCTCTGCCAGGCCTGGGGAGCCACCCTGAGATTTTATGCTCTCCAGGCCCTTAATTGGCCTGAGGCAGGACTTCCACCTCTTTGAGGAAGGAAGTACCACCTAATGGAGCTACCAGCCAATCAGTGGGCCAGTAGCTTTCAGTCCCAGCAGCACCACCGGGAGTGGTGGCCAGTGCTGGGACTGCATCCAGCCAACAGCAGCAAGAGGAAGAGAGGCCATGGAAAAGAGGTATGTTTTAGGGGCCTCACTGGGGACAACCAGCCTGGCCCTGGCAAGGCAAGGGAGATCAGTTGGGAGGGGGGTGAGTGTTGTACAGTGGGGGCGATTGGGCCATCAGTGTGGCCCTCCATGGGGCATAGGTTGCCCGATCAGGAGGGCCCACCCCAGCCCGCAAGAAGGCCACCAAGTTTTATGTGGAGGTGTTCTGGGGGCCTTTGCACCCACCCGCCACTGGAAAATACCAGCGGCAGCAGGAGGAGGCCCCGAAGTGGCAGTTAATTGGCCACTTAAGGACCTTGATTGGCCTGGGGCTGTTTCTCACCACCACTGCCCCGTGCAAAATTGCAGTGGGGGCAGGACTGCATCACGAATGGCATTCCCCGCCTCCCACTCAATCTTACAGCCCCCCACCACCACGAGCCCGCTCCTTTCAGCAGCCCATAAAATTCTGGACAATTTGTTTTTAATTGAGTGGTGTGCTGATAATTAAATTGTAATGTAAAATGATTACACCAACAACATCAATTATGAGTTGCTAGCACGTAGGCCAGTCCTCCATGTTTATGTTGGAAATACACATATTGCAACATTCTGGATCATTCCAATAAAGTTTCCAAAGGTTACCATTTCCCTCTTCACTTCTCCTGCATGCTGAGCTGAGTTTCTGAAGCTTTTGTTATTTGGATGAGTCAAAGGATTAACACAAAAGCCACTATTCGATCTGCATTGAGCTCTGGGAAATGTGTCTGTTGTTTCTTTCTTGAACGGTGTGGGTGTTTTCTGAACAGAAGTATGTTCAGCTAATATAGTTTCTTGATTTCTTGAGAAATCTGAGTGAAAGATCAAGGCCCATAGTGCAAGTGACACCATTAGCATTGGTGTGTGTAGAACAGAAAACAAGATAAATGAAAAAAAATAGTGATTTAATCAGTTTGGGTTTTAAAACCAAAGAATTGTAGTGCAAAGAGAAGACTGAGGGTGTTCCACTGCTTGAGATCCTGGGAAAGAATTAATTAATATACATGCCACAGTGAAGGAAGCAGACCACATACAAAAAGTAGGATGGTTTCCTCCAAAATAAAACATTGTTTTTCCAAGGCAGATATGGATAGGCTGTCTGAAAGAAGCTTCAATCCCTAAATCAAAATGTTAATACTTCGGCTATAGTGAATGACAGGTCTTTTGTGCCGGAGGCTGGTAAATGAAGAAATGTTTCCCCCAACCTATATCCTATCATCACCTAACTGGTTTCAATGTATGAGAAATGAAAGAACAATTTCAGTTCTTAGCAAGCAATTCATAAACAATTTCAACTAACAGTAGTTCAAGTTAGGATGCAGTCCGACAGTCTAGTGATAGTATCTTTGGCTATTGTTTGTTGAGATAGAAGTAGGGTTGGCACCTGTTTGTTTGCCATTATCAATTTGATTTTTGAGCTAGACTTATTAATTAGAAATGAGACACCAAACTGTAAGTTTTCTGGTTCCAGTGCTAACACAGCTTTTTGCCTACTGCTTTGTCTGTGCTTCCTCAAGTTTTTTGAAGATGTAACTATTAAGGTAAATAAAGGGGAACCAGTAGATGTAGTATACCTGGATTTCCAAAAGGCATTCAATAAGGTGCCACATAAAAGGTTAGTAGGCAAGATGGGGGCTCATGGAGTTGTGGGTAATATATTAACATGGATAGAGTATTAGTTAACAGACAGTAAACAAAGGGTAGGCATAAATGGGGCATATTCAAGTTGGCAGGCAGTAAATAGTGCAGAGCCGCAAGGATCAGTGCTGGGGTCTTAGCTATTTCCAATCTATATCAATGATTTAGATGAGGAGAAAGAGAGTAATGTATCTAAGTTTCCTGATGATACAAAGGTAGGTGAAAAGGTAAGCTGTGGGGACGACACAAAGGGGCTGAAAAGAGATATAGACAGGCTAAATGAGTGGGCAACAAGATGGCAGATGGAGTATAATGTAGAGAAGTGTGAAGTTATTTACTTTGGTCATAAAAACAGAAAAGTAGAATAGTTTTTAAAAGGTGCGAAACTTGTAAGTGTTGCTGTTCAAAGAGACTTGAGTGTGCTCGTACAAGGCACGCAACAAGTTAGCATGCAGGTACAGCAAGCAATTAGGAAGACAAATGGCATGTTGGCCTTTATTGCAAGGGGATTGGAGTACAGCAATAATGAAGTATTGCTACAATTGTACAGGGTTTTGGTGAGACCACATCTGCAGTACTGTGTGCAGTTTTGGTCTCCACATTTAAGAAGGGGTATATTTACATTGGAGGTGGTGCAGTGAAAGTTCACTAAATTGGTCTCTGAGATGAGTGGGTTGTCCTATGATGAGAGGCTGGGTAAATTGGGCCTATATTCTCTGGAGTTTAGAAGAATGGGAGACGATCTCATTGAAACATATAAGATTCTAAAGGGGCTGGATGGGACAGACGCTGAAAGATTGTTTCTGCCGGTCGAGGAATCTAAAACATGGGAGCACAGTCTCGGGATAAGGAGCCAATCATTTAGGACTGAGATGAGGAGAAATTACTTCACTCAAAGGGTTGTGATCCTTTGGAATTCTCTACCTCAGAGGGTTGTGGATGTTCCATCGTTGAATACATTTAAAGTTGGGATAGACAGATTTTTGGTCTCTCAGGAAATCAAGGGATATGGCGAGTAGGTGGGAAAGTGCAGTTGAAGTCTAAGATCATCACGATCGTATTGAATGGTGGAGCAGGCTTGACGGGCCATATGGTCTACTTCTGCTCCTATTTCCTGGTTTCTTGTGCAGCGGGTTAAGAAGGAAACCCACCACCATCTTATTAAGGGCAATGAGGGATGTGCAACAAATGTTGACCTTGCCAAAAATGCCCACGTCCTGAGAATGAATAAAAAGAAACTCAATCGCAACCTTATTCATACACAGTTTGTTATCCAAATTATGATATATTTTATTTTTAATTCGATTTTGGATATCTTTGAATATAGTATTGGCAGCAAATTACACCAAGATCGCTTCTCCCTTGCCACTGTTCATTCTGTGCTAAAAAAAACTTACTGCTTGCATCAAGATCACTTTATGCTTCATAGCTTACAAACTTTCAGAAATATTGGGGATGAAATTAGCCTACACAGTAGCATGAAATGGATTCATAGCGAATTGAAACCAATGGAAAAGGAAACGGAGAGCTTGTAAAACATGCAGTCAATTTGTTATGAACCAGTTTTGCACTACTGGTGTAAACCAATTTGTCTCCAGTGAATAAAAGATTACAGTGGCACCTGTAACACTAGCCTTGGAATAAAATCCCCCTTATAAAATATTCATACATCGGAAAGCATAACAAAATATGGTGGCATTAGCAATTAGCAATTTTGTCACGCTACAATCAATTTTTAATTGAACACAAAGGTAATGAAATAAAAGCCCATAAAAATCTAAGTTTACATCTACAATAACTGTGCACTTGTTTGAGAATGAATATTTAGTGGCACTTCAATGATAACTGTTAATTTCTTTCACAAACAGATGGTAAAAGCTTTCCTTGTTTTGATTTTTAACACTGAGTATAGTGCAAGTTTGCTTCATGAGTATGTGTCGGTCTATTTCTTATAACCTCACTAATTGGTTTTATTCACAATTGGTATTACTTTTCCTTCCAAATTTTGTTCCTATTAAATTAGACAAGATCTTATTTGATTTCTTAGGTTATGAATGAATACAAACTTATGCTGGAACCAGGCCAATGGATATGTACAGTCTTTTCTAGATCTACATATTCCTACGTAGCGTGCATGTTGTTTTGTTGGCTTGCATAATGCCTTTGCACCTTTATAAAGTGGTTCTAAAATACAGTTTCAGTTTAAGGTCATTTTTCATGCTCATCAAGATGATCGACTGCTGGGAGATGGGATGTTCTATAACTGCCTCTGTTCTGACTCAGCGATGTACCTTGTCCCCAAGTTCAGAGGGTAACTAATCTGTAACACCTTTGATATCCTTGAGGCTTCTCTCAGTGAGACTATTAAGTGCCATGGACCTTCGCCCCCAAGTAAATGGGCTGAACCTGCCCCAAGTTCATTGCACTTAGAACCCTTATAGCTCTTTGAGAGAGACATTCATCCTATCAGTCTGGGCTGATGTCAAAACTCAGGGTTTGGAGCTGAAGGAGAATGACTTAATACACCGCACAATTCAGTTTTAAGAACATAGAACATAAGAACATAAGAACTAGGAGCAGGAGTAGGCCATCCGGCCCCTCAAGCCTGCTCCGCCATTCAATAAGATCATGGCTGATCTTTTTGTGGACTCAGATCAACTTACCCGCGCTCTCACTGTATCCCTTAATTCCTTTATTGTTCAAAAAGATATCTACCTCAGCTTTAAAAACGTAGCGTCAACTACTTCACTGGGCAAGGAATTCCATAGATTAACAAGAAGTTCCTTCTCAATACTCATACAAGGTTTTCTACATTTCCTACTGGATTATTAACCCACATTGTTAATGCAGACAGACTCACCTCTTTAATGCATTTAAAAAGGTTGTTAAAATTATCAAACACATGTTATTAATGAGGCTCCAAACACTGTTATTTATGTGCTATATTAATGTATGTTTACTCAATTCTCAGGCGGTGCTGAGGCTGCCTGGTAACAGCATGGTGCTAAGAGCAGACAAAGGAAGGCAGATAAACAATGTGGAGTGAAGGGAGGGGGGAATGTATGAGACGACAGAGTCAAAGGAACAGAGGGAATGGGGAGTTTCAGGAGTGGAGGAGATTGCAGAGATGGGCACAGGTGAGATTATCTAGGAATTCCAGCATGAGGAGGCAATTTTAACTTTGAGGCTTCAAGCAATTGGGAGCCAATTTTGCTCAGCAGAGACATGGGTGAGCAGTGTTTGATGCGAGATAGTTTATGAACAGCTGTTTTGGTTGAGGTGAAGTTTACGGAGTGTGGAAGATGCAGGGCCAGCCCGGGAGAATTGCGATCGTCAAACCTGGAGGTGAAAAAGGCATGGATGAGGCTATCAAGATACTGCAAAGGCTATGGGTCCTGACAACATTCCAGCAATAGTACAGAACACCTGTGCTCCAGAACTAGCTGCGCCCCTAGCCAAGCTGTTCCAGTACAGCTACAACACTAGCATCTACCCAACAATGTGGAAAATTGCCTCGGTATGACCTGTGCACAAAAAGCAGGACAAATCCAACCCAACCAATTACCGCCCCATCAGTCTACTCTCGATCATCAGCAAAGTGATGGAAGGTGTCATTGACAGTGCTATCAAGTGGCACTTGCTCAGCAATAACATGCTCAGTGACGCTCAGTTTGGATTCCACCAGGGCCACTCAGCTCCTGACCTCATTACAACCCTGGTCCAAACATGGACAAAAGAACTGAACTCCAGAGGTGAGGTGAGAGTGACTGTCCTTGACATCAAGGCAGCATTTGACCGAGTATGGCAGCAAGGAGCCCTAGCAAAACTGGAGTCAATGGGAATCAGTGGAAACTCTCCACTGGTTGGAGTCATACCTAGCACAAAGGAAGATGGTTGTTTTTGTTGGAGGTCAATCATCTCAGTCCCAGGACATTACTGCAGGAGTTCCTCAGGGTAGTGTCCTAGGCCCAAACATCTTCAGTTGCTTCATCAATGATCTTCCCTCCATCATAAGGTCAGAAGTGGGGATGTTCGCTGATGACTGCACAATGTTCAGCACCATCCGTGACTCCTCAGATACTGAAGCAGCCCATGTCCATATGCAGCAAGACCTGGACAATATCCAGGCTTGGGCTGTTAAGTGGCAAGTAACATTCGTGCCACACAAGTGCAAGGCAATGACCATCTCCAACAAGAGAGAATCTAATCATCTCCCCTTGACATTCAATGGCATTACCATCACTGAATCCCTCACTATCAACATCCTGGGAGTTAGCATTGACCAGAAACTGAACTGGACCAACCACATAAATACTGTAGCTACAAAAGCAGGTCAGAGGCTGGGAATTCATGGCAAATAACTCACCTCTTGTCTCCCCAATGCCTGTCCACCATCTACAAGGCACAAGTCAGGAGTGTGATGGAATACTCTCCATTTGCCCGGATGGGTGCAGCTCCAACAACATTCAAGAAGCTCGACACCATCCAGGACAAAGCAGCCTGCTTGATTGGCACCCCGTCCACCACCTTCATCATTCACTCCCTCCACCACTGTCGCACAGTGGCAGCAGTGTGTACCATCTACAAGATGCACTGCAGCAACTCACGAAGGCTCCTGCGACAGCACCTTCCAAACCAATAACTTCTACCACCTAGAAGGACAAGGGCAGCGGATGCATGGGAACACCACCACCTGCAAGTTCCCCTCCAAGCCACACACCATCCTGACTTGGAACTATATCACTATTCCTTCACTGTTGCTGGGTCAAAATCCTGGAATTATCTTCCGATCAGTACTGTGGGTGTACCTACACTCTAAGGACTGCAGTTGTTCAAGGGCAACTAACCACCACCTTCTCAAGGGCAATTAGGGATGGGCAATACATGCTGGCCTAGCCAGCGATGCCCACAGCCCACTCACGAATTAAATAAAATCAGCAGCTGAGATGGGGCAGAGGCAAGGAATGCGGAGTGAAAGTAAGTGATCTTATTGATGGAGTGTATAGGGAGTTAGAAGCTTAGCTCAGGATCAAATAGAATGATGAGGTTACGAACAGTCCTGTGACATTGGCTGAGGGGTGGGATGGAATTGGTGGCAGAGGCCGAAGGCAATAGTTTCAGAGGTGGAAAAGTCATAAAGCGGAAAGACATCATCTATGGTTATCAGCTGGAAATTGCATGCTGTGCAGATGTGGGCAGGATTATGGCCAACCATGATTCTTCCCACAGTTTAATAGCCTGCTGACAGTCACTACTTAGAGTTACGTATAAAGAACGGCTGCTTCAGGAAGGGGATATTGACCAGGTGACCAAAGGCTTGATCAAAGAATTGGGTTTTAAGGAAAGCCTTAAAGGCAGTACCCCTGATCAAGTTCCAAACCCTGCAGCCATGTCACTGTAATACTAGTCACTGGGGGACACACAAGGAGCTACCAGTTCCTGCCTATGACACCACATTCAGGTTTAGGAGGTGCTGTTGATCGAGAACCATTTGAACAAACTCATCTGCTATCAGTAGCGGCACAGCTAGAAGGACCTTCATTATGCTGGCCAAACCAATTCATACTGATAACACCAGGAGCAACCAAAATTATCATGGAATTTAGAAAATTATTATTTTTTTAACTGTTGTAATCACCAACAGGAAAAAGTGTCAGTGAAAATCAGTGTCTTGCCAGACTGCAAACTGCTGATTATCGTTCAGCCTCTAAAACAGAGTCCTGCTCCCCATGGAAAAGATTCCAATCACTTGTGATTTTCCATGCCTCGAAGTCATAAGGGAATCCCCCCCACCCCACCCCGGCTATATATGTATAGCCTCAAGCACTTTCAAGTGTTTCACTGCAAACTGTTGTACAATTCCACAACAGACCAATAAGTGGTCTGCATGTATTGTGCAAATCCATACACTGTTCTGTTGCCAAGTTGATAGTGACAAAGATGAATTATGCTCATTTAACAAATATAAGTCAAATGAGCTCACTCATAGGGCTGAATATATGGGGCTGAGTACAGAGGCGGGCAGGTGTAAAAATTCTTGCTTCTGGCCTGCCTGCCAGTTTTCTGATACCATTCTGTCCCCAGGCCATTTTCCCGGAGACAGGATGGGGATCAGCAGGGCTACTCACCCGCCAACGGTGGATAACCAATTAAGGTGGGTAAATGGCCTATTGTCTGAGGCCAACTGGAAAATTCCAGTTAGCCTACCGGCCCCCCAAGGCATCGGGAACTAGGCCGGCTGGCTGGAGGCAGTCTCCTGGTGGAAAACTGTTGTGTGGGGGGTGGGGGTGGGGGTGGGGGTGGGGGGGTTTGGTGGCAGGGTGTCAGCAGTCCAGACAGGCTTTGAGGCCCTTCCCACCTGTCTGGCCACAGCTGCAGCCATAGGCCATTCTGTACAGGAGATCCTCCTCCACAATGGCGGCCTGGCTGCTGAGGCCATTTTTTAAGACCGCAATTGTTGACAACGCGATCGGTAGGTGGCGCTGTTTTGGCACATGCGCAAATACAGCATGTGCCACGAAAACGTCACAGCCTGCGACTGTAGCAGCTGCCAGGACTAAAGATGGCGCTGGTCAAAAAATCACAGAGATGAAACCTAACAAACACGTGGCAGAATACAATGGCCGGAGTGAGAGAGTGGAGCGGGCCGGGGAGAGCAGCGCAGGGAGACCAGCGGTAGCGGTACCGGGGTGGGATGAGAGGGAGAGGGAGGGGGGGGATGAAAAAGGGAGAGGGAGGGGGGATGAAAGAGGGAGAGGGAGGGGGGGGGGAGAAAGAGGGAGAGGGAGGGGGGAGAAAGAGGGAGAGGGAGGGGGGTGAGAAAGAGGGAGAGGGAGGGGGGAGTGGGAGGGAGGGGGGGAAGAAAGAGGGAGAGGGAGGGGGGGAGAAAGAAGGAGAGGGAGGGAGGGGAGAAGGGGGAGAGGGAGGGAGGGGAGAAGGGGGAGAAAGAGTGGGGGGAGAAGGGGGAGAAAGAGGGAGAGGGAGGGGGGAAGAGGGAGAGGGAGGGGGGAGAAAGAGGGAGAGGGAGGGGGGAGAAAGAGGGAGGGGGGGAGAAAGAGGGAGGGGGGAAAGGGGAGAGGGAGGGGGGAGAAGGGGGAGATGGAGGGGGGGAGAAGGGAGAGAAAGAGGGGGGGAGAAGGGGGAGAAAGAGGGAGAGGGAGGGGGGGAGAAAGAGGGAGAGAGTGGGGGGGGGGAGAAGGGGAGAGAGTGGGGGGGGAGAAGGGGAGAGAGTGGGGGGGGGGGGAGCAGCGGAGCGCCTTTTTCTGTGCATGCGCTATGAACACAACAGCAAAAGACTTACTGGCCAGTCCCTGGACCCGGTGACACCAAGGTCTTCGCACGCTCGCTCCCCGCGGCTCTCTACGGCCTCTCGCTTCCGGCCTTCTCCATTCAGCCCTTCCCTCCAGCTGCGGATGCCCAATCCAGTTGCTTTCTCTACTTCTCCACAGTACTTCAGGCATTGCAACTGTCTGGTCCCTGCATTTTGCATGCTCCCTCTCCCCACTCCTCCCCCTCTTCACCCACCCCTCCCCCTCTTCACCCACCCCCCCCTTCATCCCCCTACCTCCACCCCTCCTTTACCCCCCTACCTCCACCCCTCCTTTACCCCCCTACCTCCACCCCCCCACCATAGTTGAATATCTGAAGTGCAGTTGCAAAGTCGGGGAAATAGCATGCAAAACAAAACCTCAACAATTCTGGGTTTAATTATTGAAAAGTTTTATTAAGTTCATTAAGTATCCGAGGAACTGCTGTGCATGGATACATGAGTGTTGTGTCCAGCATTCCCGTTAGACAGACAGGCCGAGTCTCTGCTATGCACAGCTAAAGAGATTGTTCCTGGAGAGCCTTGTGGTGAATGAACGCTTGGCTCTCTATTCCACTACTGTATTGTCCATGTGAAGAAGGCAAAGTCACAAGAGTCTGAGCTCAGTCTATTCTTGGTGAATGTTCCCCAAGCGCATCCCAATGTGCATTCCCAATTCATCCATAAATGCAATGTTCCTTTCCACATCGTGATGAGCTCCGTAGCATGATCCAGTTGCCTTCGTTGCTTGAATGCTGACCTTAAGTCTCGAGGATTGTTTTCTCGACGGCATGTTTTACATGAAAAGAAGAAAAGCAAATCAGTGTCAGAGCTTCCCTCCCTCCAATGAAATTACTGTTGCGCATGCTTTATGCTCTGCAGTATAGGCCAATGAATCACTTAGTACCCACCTCAGGATGATGTAACTGTCCTTATCTCGTGATGGTTCAATGCTGCTCTCAGGGAAAACATGAATGATGTGAGGGTGCTGGAAAAAGAAGCACATTTCTTTTGGACTATGAACATAAAGCAGGCCATTTAGCCCAGCTGTTCCCTGCTAGTGGTTATGCTACTCGTGCGTCTTCCCATCCATTCCCATTTAATCCTGCCTACTACTATCAGCATCATCTTCCATTTCTTTCACTCTTATCTACCTTTGCCTTAAAGCAACACTGAGGATGGAGAATGGTGTGGCTGCACTCCCACCTCACCAGTTGTGTTCACAGCAAGAGCATTCACATTTGTGCTACCACTGGACACGGCATGCTTGTTTCTTTTAGTGCTCAGTCTCTTCTTGCTGAATGTTCCCCAAGTGCTTGACCCCTTTGGACGCCTTCTCTGCTTGACAGGCAGCAGCTGGCAATTGCGGAGTCTCACCAGGCTCTGCATGGTTGTTTCAAGGGCGGATGGGGAAACATGTGGCTGTGTGTCCATGTGCACTGCTTGGATGGGTGCAGGAACAGGTGACTGTGTAACTGAACAGCAAGGAGAGGGTACCGCAGGTGGGGGAAGTGGAGCTTTGAACAGGCAGGCGTATGTATGGTCCATCAGATCATTAGGCCAGGGGGTGAAACGCTCAGGATCCATGGATTGTGGCACGCGGCTGATGTCCAGCGCGTGGCCACCTCCATCCGAAGGTGCTTCCGGCAATTGTTGGGCAAATTAATTGGCTCCATCTCATCAGCCAGTCCTTGTGTCCTCCCCCCCACCCCCCCGACCTCCCTTCCCCCCAGTCCCTCCCTTCCCTTCCCTCCTTTCCCCCCCCCCTTCTCTCCTCCCTTCCCTCTCCCTCCCTTCCCTTCCCTCCCCTCCCTTCCCTTCCCTTCCCTTCCCTTCCCTTCCCTTCCCTCCCTTGAAATGTATTTTCAGAGCAACTTACCTTGGAACAATCTCCTCTGTCTAATAAAAATGAAGCAAATGTCCAAAATGACTAAATAATTGAGATAAAATGCCCGACGAAACCTCTCCTCCATCCATTTTCAAAAAGTCGCGCCGAAGCTTTCGGAAGATTGACGCACATGCGCACACGGGCTCCGGTCATCTGCGCATGCGCTGCGGTCCGGATTGCCAGGACCAGTTTGCGCATGCGCAAAGGCCAACAAGGCGTGGTCCCCGAGGAAGATGACGTTACGCGATGACGTCGTCTGCGCATGCGCAAACTGGTCCTGGCAATCCGGACCGCAGTGCATGCGCAGAGGGCCCGAGACCGTGCGCGCATGTGCGCACCGCGGCGCATTCTGATGACGTAGCGTTGTCATCAATCACTTTGATTTTTTAATTGAAAAATTTAAAAAAGTTGTGGGGGGGTTGGGGGGGGGGGGCACCTCGAGATGGAGGTGCCCTCTCTCTCTCTTACCTCAACTACAAACTACTGCTCCCTCCAAACTGGAGGGCTCCGACCAGCCCTCCAGCTTCAAGACCCTGCTTGCCATCCTTAATTGGACGGCAAGCCCGCCCTCTGGCTACTATTTGTTCAATTTGGGGAAAATCACTGTCAGGTGACTGTTTCCCACACAGTATGGGATTGTGACCCCCATTTAACTGGACATCAGAATCCCAACCCAATACCCAAAATCCTGCCCATAGAATCATACAAAAGAAGGCCATAGTACCTGTGCCAACTCTTTGAAATTCAATTAATCCCACTCCCCCACTCATTCCCAATTTTTTCCTTCTCAAGTATTTATCCAATTCCCTTTTGAAATTAACTATTGAATCTGCATCTACCACCCTTTCAGGCTGGACATTCCAGATCATAACAAACTGTTGCATTAAAAAAAAACTCCTCATCTCATCTCGTCTTCTTTTGTCAGTCATCTTAAACCTTTTCCTCTGGCTAACGATCCTCTGACAGTGGAAATGTTCTCTTTATGGGAGTATATATAGAAAAGTTATTTTATTGGGTTTATGAAGACAAATTTACTTCAAAACATGTTGCAAAAGCTCTTATAGGCAGTTGTCTATGTATTGCGCTGGCCAAAACCTCAATTTTCCTGTCCGTTGAAACAGGAGATGGTAAATTACAGAGTTCTGATAACATGAGTGAAAATCCCAAGCCAATTACATTTATGTTTGTTTTTGATTAGATTGGAGAAAATGGCAGATTGCACATTTATTTAATGGGATAAGACAAGGGAGCGTTGCTGTTACTCTTCTTTGATTGGAAGCAGAGAGTGGACCATCACAGTGTAGGGCACCATGGGGTACTCTTTTTAACATGAAGCTGGTCATGAGACAGCCTACTGCTGATTTGGAGCAGTGCATCATCCCTCAGTCAGCATCGGTATTGTATACTTTATTATTAACGTCATTCATCGTCACAAGATACGTTGGTTCTCTAATTCTTTAATATTGGTGTTGTTATGTTTACATCAACCAAAAGTATGCTATTTTTAAAGGAAAAGGGTGAGGGGAATTGCTGCTTTTAAATTTGTGTGTGTGTGTATAGTCCATCCCCAAAATGTTATCATGGCTATTGCCTCAAGTATTCAGTAAATATAATTTTCTGGGTGATTCCTGCCATCAGTATGTAACAGCTATGTGTGGTGCTAACATACAGGGGTGCACAACCCAACTGGGAGGCTCACGGCCTGCTCAAAATTGAGCCTTGGGCCTCATTAACGTTACTAATGTGATGTTGCCATGTGACAAAACAATAAATCCCCAAAGTGCACATGCCATTTGCTCACGATTAATTTATTTTATAGGTAAGAAGGAAATAATTCTCATTAGACAAGAATTGTTGTATAGTCTGCAATTAATGAACAGTTTTGAAACCTTTCTCTGCACCAGGTCTATGACGCTGAGAGCAGGAGACTCACATTAATTCACAAAAACTGTGAAGCACACAACTGTAATTTGATTAGAATCATAAAATGGCTATAGCAGAGAAGGAGGCTATTCGGCCTGTCATGTCCATGCCAGCTCTCTGGAAGAGCAACTCACCTAGTCTCATTCCCCCACCTTTTCCCCATAGTCTTGAAAATCTTTTTGCCTCATAGAATAATCCAATTCTCTTTGAAGGCCTCGATTGAATCTGCCTCCACCACATTCACTGGCATTACATTCCAGATCCTAAACACATGCTGCATAAATAAGTTTTTCCTCATATTGCCGTTGCTTCTTTTGCCAATTACCTTAAATCGCTGTCTTCTGGTTCTCGACCCTTCCACCAATGGGAACATTTCTCCCTATCTACTTTGTCTAGACCCCTTGTGATTTTGAAAACCTCTATCTAATCTGCTCTTAATCTTCTCTTCTCTAATGAGAACAGCCTCAGCTTCTCCACTCTATCCATGTCACTGAAGTTTCTCATCCCTGGAACTATTCTCATTAATCATTTCTGCACCGTCTCTAATGCCTTCGTATCCTTCATAAGGTGTGGTGCCCAGAACAATACTCCAGTTGTTTTAATGAACTCCAATGAAGTCCAAGGCATGTGTTTGTCCTTGAGTGTGGTTATATTTCACCACCTGTCAGAGACTGGTAGCCACTAAGAATGATTTGTCACAATAGCATCAGAGTTATACTGTTAATATGAGTTCCAACTCATCTTATGATTAGGCAGCTCACTACTTTCTGAACTCAATATTGAGTTCAACAATTTCAGATCATAACCACTGCTCTTTTTTTTCAGACAGCAAGTGCTAGTGCTGGTTCTGCTGTTGCTATTTATAGCTCCCCAGACTCATCTTTTGTTTCTTTACTTGTGGTGTTATCACCCCCTTTTGCCTTGCACCATTATCTTTTTTGTCATTTAATTTCTTCTGCGTTCCACCCTATCACTTTCTGTTCTTTCCTCCATTTCCCACCTCTGTATTTTGCATAAAACCTGTTACATCTCTAACTTGTTCCAGTTTTTAAAAAATTTATTTACTCATTCACAGGATGTGGCCATTGCTGGCAAGGCCAGCATTTATTGCCCATGAGAACCACTGCAGCCCATGTAGTGTCGGTATACCCATAGTACAGTTAGGTAGGGAGTCCTAGGATTTTTGACCCAGCAACAATGAAGGAACAGTGATATATATCCAAGTCAGGATGGATATGTGATTGAACTGATTGGCACACTTTACCTCAAGAACTCTGCTCAACTCTGCAAAACCGACATTGTCAGTGTGATGTTAAGCATGCAGAAATTTAGCCAAAGGCAATTGATTTTCACTAAAAAATTCATTGCACTAACACTTTTCTGAGGAAAATTCAGGCTCTGAATGCAATAAACTCCATTTGACAAAGTAGGTCACTGAAAACTTCTGGATCTTAAATTCATTGCACTAACACCAATTGTGATTGCACAGACAACATTTCTGTACCAATACAAGGTGCCTTTATCAATTTACCTGAGGAAGCAGTATTGCTTTGTATTTAAGGCAGTTATGCTATGGGGTTTCTTAAGGCAATAAGGTTGAACTGTGTTCTAAACAACATTTTAGTACCACATCCGATGTACTTTACAACCATGTAAACAGCTTTAGAGTTTCACTTGGTGCACTCAACTATTAGGAAATTAGCTATAGGCTGAATTAAAAAATGTAGATAAGATGGCACGTGGCAGTTGAAGCAACATTTATGCATTTTAAGTAAACAGAACAGAGGCAATTTTCAAGGCAGTATGATGAATGGGGACTGAGAAATCGGTTGCATGTTTAATGCAGCTACTGGTATGTAAAATAAACTCACTTAAGCACAAGAATGATGCCGAATAAGTACCATGCAAAATTCCACATCTTCGGTCCACAGCACATAAAACCTGGCGGATGTGTTGTTGCAGGGCCTTTCCTGTTAAAGTAAGCTATTTAAAGTGTTCCTGTTGCTCGTTAAAAAAAAAATGTATTTTCAAACATATTTTGTTCTATGCTTTAGTTGATCTTAATGAATAGCCCTATACTTTGGATTTTTGCCAATCTGAACAAATACTCATTTTTTTTTACCATCACCACAATGGGAAGGTGCAGCCCTTTAAACAGTTGCTGTGTTGTTGGATTCAACCCCCATCCCACACACACACAAACACACACACTTCCCCCTGCCAATTGTAGTTAGACCAAGCTCCCTGGGCATGTTTTGGAATTGGTAGCAGCATATTGAAATTGAGTAGAGGGATTTGCATCTCAAAATGGTTTCACAGGTCGGCACAACATCGAGGGCCGAAGGGCCTGTACTGCGCTGTAATGTTCTAATAAAAAAAAAAAATGTGTCCTGGCTGGATGTCTAAGCTGCCAGAGTAAGTGCAGCAGCACCACAGATTGACACTACTGTTGCTGTCATTGCAAAATTGGAGCCAATGGGTTCATTCTGGGGGCCCTTAGCATTGTGGAAGAGTGCCGTGTGCTCTGTAACATATCTACATCAGGATGAAGTTACCTGGCAAGTTCAGATCGGAGACATAGAAAATAGTGAGTAAAAGCACCTGGCTCCAAAATTCCTGGGGTCATGGTCCCAGTGATTATTCCAGGTTTGTTGCCTGGTGACTCACTCCAGCAATGAATTTGCTGAAGTCAAGCTTATAGTTGGTATATATGATAGTGATACGACCAGGTGAGAAAGGTGTCTAGGGTTCCCTCTCAGCCTTCACCTGGTCTTACTGTAACAGAGTTTAATTTTAAACACATCGTGCTTTGAGCTCCCCCCTTAGTGAATCCTTGTTCACCGCTTTCCAATTATAAGGCAAATAAATCAGCAGAAACAGGCTTTCTTAGGTTTAAAGAAGAAAGATAAAATTTATTAAAACTAAAACTTAAACGCTAATTTGGTTGACGCCTACGGATACATGATGCGCCCACGCTAGCATGAATATACGATAAGCACATGCAAATAGAGACGGAAAAGAGCAGAAGAAAGATAAAGTAGAGAGGTTTGAGGCAATGTCTGAAGAGTTTGTTAGGGTTCTTTGAGCTCATTGTAGAGTCCTTGCTTGTAGGCAATTCTTGCTTTTCATTGGGGCCCAGTATTCTTCTTAAATCTTGTTCACTGTAGGAGACTTTTCTCTCTTGGGATTCATGTATCTTCAATGGATTCCAAAGCTAGTGAGAAAGATGGGAGCAGACAGGAGAGAGATGTTCTCCATCCAGGAGCCATGAACTTTCTGTCTTCAAACACACTGTTTCTCCAATTTAAAACTTTCAGTTCAAAACTCTGCAACAGCCAGTTAGTCATGTAACTAAACTGGTCTGACCACGTCCATTCTGTGTATTAGGAGCAGGGACTGGTTCCTTTGTTCCAACACTGGCTGCGAGTATGCAAAAATGTGTTTTCGGCTAGAGGCCTGGCAATTCCTTGTAATAGGCCCTCTTTTCTTCCCAGCAACAATTTGAAGTTTAATGTCCATGTGGCAAAATTAATGTGCCTCATTCTTGGCAGGTGGGGGCCTGTATGACAATAGTTAAAATGACAAAATACTTTCAGATATGTCAAATTCGTAAGACAAGGGAACACATGTTCAGGGGCATGGGAGCAGTGACAGAAAACAAAGAGTAGTGGTTAATGGATGTTTATCAGGCTGGAGGAAGGTTTATAGTGGCGTTCCCCAGGGGTCAGTGTTGGGACCCTTGCTTTTCCTGATATGTATTAATGATCCAGACCTTGGTGTACAGGGCACAATTTCAAAGTTTGTGAATGATATGTAACTTGAAACTGTGAACTGTGAGGAGAATAGTGTAGAACTGCAAAAGGACATAGACAAGTTGGTGGAATGGATGGACAGGTGGCAGAAATGTGGAGAAATCTGAAGAAACATTGGTAGGAAGAACACGGAGAGACAATATAAAATAAAGGGTACAATTCTAAAGTGGGTGCAGGAGCAAAGAGACCTGGGTGTATATGTGCATAAGTCATTGAAGGTGGCAGGACAGGTTGAGAGAACAGTTAATAAAGCATACAGTGTCCTCAGCTTTATTATTAGGGGGAGGGGGGGGTGGGTGGAGGGGCACACTTAAGGAAAGACTTGAGGGCATTGGATACAGTACAGAAAAGATTTGTGAGAATGGTTCCAGGGATGAGAAACTTCAGTTATGAAGATAGATTGGAGAAGTTAGGACTGTTTTCCTTGGAGAAGAGAAGGCTGAGAGGAGATTTGATAGAGGTATTCAAAATCATGAGGAGTCTGGACAGAGTGGATAAGGAGAAACTGTTCCCACTCGTGAAAGGATCGAGTAATGAGTAAGAGAAACAAAAGTGACATGAGCAAAATCTTTTTCACGCAGCAAGTGGTTAAGGTCTGGAATGCGCTGCCTGAGAGTGTGGTGGAGGCAAGTTCAATTGAAGCATTCAAATGGGAATTAGACCATTACTGAAAAGGAAGAATGTGCAGGATTACGGGGAGAAGGTGGGGCAATGGCACTAGGTAAATTGCTCTTTCGGAGTGCTGGTAGAGACATGATGTATCGAATGGCCTCCTTCTGCACTGCAACATTCTTTGATTCTGTGAACAGTGAACCTTACCTGGGTTTATGCAAGCAGTGGGAGGGTACCTCATCTGCATGGGGCCTGTAGAAAGCACCCAGTTTCAGACCTTGCTGCTGACAGGAAGTGGAAGCATTGCTTTACAAAGCTGCACCAAAATATTTCTGCTCCTGTCCTGGAAGTGCACCAATACCAACTGACCAATCTCTGCAATGCCATTCCTATTTATATGAGGAGAGTGGAGAAAGCCTGAGGAGGTCCCCTCTGTGCCCGAGAACAAATTCTTGGCCCCAAAGTGGAATTTTAACCCCATGCCGCCCAAACACCCACCCCCATATTCAGTGTTGACTATGATCAGTATGGTTAAATTAGTACAAAGGAAATAATCTCTCAAATCTTCTTTTGATAAAATACAGCCACTGGGCAGTGTAGTTAGTTAGCACACTGCATTTCATTTTCAGTACCTGGTCTCGGTGAAACGTCTTTCTGTCTGGTTTCCAGGTGATGTAAGTTTGAGCACTGCAAATAAGTTACACACTAGACTTCTGTGTTACGGCAGAACTTGAAGGTTACAATTTGAATTATAGTCATGTTGTGTTCCATTTCACTCCCCACTATTGAGATTATATACTGCAGTGTTGTAGATGCGAATAAACATCAAAACACCAACAATTTCTATTTATATAGCACAATTAAGGTAGTAAAGCATCCCAAGTTGGTTCACAGGAGTGTTATCAAACAAGATTTGTCACCAAGGCACATAAGGAGATATTAGGGCAGATGACCAGAAGCTTGGTCAAAGATTTAAGGAGCATCTTAAAGAGAAAAGTGAGGTAGAGAGGCAGAAACATTTAAGGAGGGAGTTTCAGACCATTGGGCCGAGGCAGCTGAAGGCACAGTTACCAACTGTGGAGTGATTAAAATCAGGGATGTTCAAGAGCCCAGAATTAAAAGAGCGTAGATATATCAGAGGGTTGTAGGTCCAGAGGAGGTTACAGAGATAGAAAGGGGTGTGACCATGGAGGGATGTGAAAATAAGAATTTTAAAATTGAGATATTGCTTCCCAGGGAGCCAATGTAGGTTAACAAGCACAGGGGTGATGGGTGAACGAAACCTGGTGTAAGTTAGGACACAGGCAACAGAGGTTTGGATAATCACATGTTTCGAGAGTGGAAAAAGGGAGGCTGGCCAGGGGTGTGTTGGAATAGTCATGTCTAGAGGTTAGAAGACCATGAATAAGGGTTTCAGCAGCAGATGTGCTGAGGCAGGGCTCATCTGAGAATAGCACTGTAATTCAGAGGTGATTGTTTATTTAGGTTCATAGCGAGGAGAAATGAAAGAAACAAAAGGCCAACTGATGAGCTTAATTGTGCCATGGACGGGGGAGTGGGGTGGTGGTGGTGGGTGGTGCAAAGCAAGCGCCAGCTCACATGACTGTGTGGTCATGAAGCCCTGGCCTTTTGAACTCTCGGGTTCTATCTTGATTAGTCTTAACAATATCTCACCCAAAGTCAGCAGGTATAATAAGATGACCAGCAGGCAGGAGCAGGAAATCTTAACGGCAGCTGGTCACCATCAGCGACCCATGGAAGCAGTCCACGGCAAAGTGAGAGATAGGGGTAATGGGGGCCTCAGTCCAAGGTGATCATGATCCTGGGAAGGGGAGCTGGGGCAGTGAAGATTCCTTGTAGGCCACTGCTGCTCCTCTTGACCCACAAGGAAACCACTAAAACATTGATTAAATTACTTACCTTCTGGCCCTTGATCAAATGTCAAAGCAGCCTTCTCCAGCACAGTGTAGTGTGCAGCACTCATGCGCCTCAAATTAAAATCACACTGGGGTCTTCATTGAGTACCATCACACAGCCATGAAATTGTAATGCCATCATAACCACAAGCAGGCAATCTGATCTATCGAACTCAACCCTAAACAAAAAACTATACCAGGCCGGTCCTCCAGCTTTCAACAGATGTCTGAGGTTCATCTTCTGTTGATCTCAAAATTTGAACGTCTCAGTGGATTCTTCAGATCCCACTAGATGGTCCACGTTTCCATTCTTTTTGTGACCATTCCAGACACAACTGGCTTGCTAAATAGTTCCAGGTCTCAAGAATTGTCCTATGCATTATTGAATCTCTGAACTCGTCTTGTCCTTGAGGGGTGTCTCTAGATCCACCACCTACTGAGTTCTCACAGCAGGCTTATATTTCTGATTTTTGCTCGCTAAACGTTTTAAGGGATATGGCACTAAGGCGGATGGAGGGAGTGAGGATACAGATTAGCCTTGATCTAACTGATTATCAGAAAAAGCTCAGAATAGTCTGGCCTACTGCTGTTCTTATGTTACTGAGTTAAGCTGTCAAAGAATCACTGTGTAGTTTCACATATTATGTGTTGTCACAAGGCCAAGATTATTGACGATTGCCGGTGTTGGTGAAACAAACCTTAACTCACCATCTTCAGAAGGGGAAGAGAGAAATTTGGAGAGAGCAAAACATACAGAAAAGCATTCACCTCTATTAATGTGTCTGTAGCCATGCACAAAAGGCATTAGAAAGGGAAATCTTTGCCAGAACACAACTGTCTATCTGTAAAGGGGCATTTTATCCCTCTGAACACATATGTCATCACTTTTGAAAAGGATTGATGCACATTGGAACCTGAAGATATGGAGTTTGAATTAGAACTTTTGCAATACCACTAAGTTGCCTACAATTTATTTCAAACCCTGAGTTTAACAACAGACAGTACCTTACATTGGACTTCATTATCCATTATCTGTCTCTAAAGAATCCTAGTTAACATTTCCAGTTGTATTGCAATAAAACTGTAGATGCCAAGAATGCGACAAAATTCAATTATAATCAATGCACTATTACAGTAGAATCCATTTCAATAAAGAAGTGATGATTGGCTCAGTCTGAAGAAAGCATTGATCATATCAGATCAGCAGTCCCAAGATAAACTGCCTTTTTTGTTTTAAGTGACTGCCTCACGTTGACTTTAAATGTGACCAGACTATCGACGAGAAAACAGATGAGAAATCAATAAGGCGCTGGAGTGTCACGGCCGAGATTAATGAAGGGGAATCAGTCTGGGAACAAACAGCATCCGCTTGACTGCAGATTGTATACATCAGGACCCTGAGTCTTTTCAATGAGTCAAGACTTGAAGAACTTACACCAGCCTGGAAAGGGGATTATTAACTTGGACTGATTATTTGCAGAATGCAAGCTGCTAAAGGCTGTGCAAGTAAATATTTAATGATATCTGACAGGTGGTGAATGAGAATTATTGACAAATGCTCCATTGTAGTCGTTCCATCTGATTTTTGATGCAAAGTGGTAATGTAGACTCTAATTAGATGTAAGAATGTATTTGTTTCATATGGCCCAATGTAGTGTCTTTTACCACATTGCCTTTTACGTGGACACCAATATGAAAGGTAATCCATACAGCATAGCTGTTTTGGGGACTATGTTAATGAAGTCTCTCACATGCACATGACATAGAATTTATTAGTTTACATAAAGTTCTGTGTTCAATGTGTCATGCAGACCCCCACCTGCCAAGAATGAGGCATATTAATTTTGTCATATGAAGATTAATTTAAACTGTTGCTGGAGGGAAGAAATGACTTGTTAAAGAGATCACCAGACCTTTGACTGGAGAATATTTGCATACTAAGAGACAGTGCTTTTGGAGATAAAGAAGTACTCCCTAGTCCAATTAACCCAAATGGATTTTGATCACTAGACATTGAAGGTGTAAGGAAGCTCGCATCCCAGGGTCAGCTAAGATGATACAATCCGCAAAGACAGGACTGGTTAAACCAGCTGGTCACATGACTGACTGGCTGATCCAGGCTTTTGAACTAGACACAGGACAGTTTGAATTCAGACTGCAGAGTTTCCAATTGAAGATGGAACAATAAAGTCTCTCTCCTAGCTGTCTCTCCCTCTCGTTTTCTCCCAAGCCACTGGACCCACAGAAGACGCGTAAACCTCAAGAGAGAAAAGATTCTGACATCGAAACAAGTTGAAGTGTGCACTGGGCCCCAACGAATGGCAAGACTTATTGGCAACCAAAGACTCCACATTGAACTTAAAGGATTGTAACTATAATCCAGATATTGCCTCAAACTTTTCCCCTTTATTCTTTTCTACTTTTTCTGTCTCTATCTGCATGTGTGTTTATTGTATATGCATGCTAGCGTGGTCACGTTGCATATTCGTAGTCATTAACCAGATTAGAGTTTAAGATTAATAAGCTTTCACCTTTCTTATTTAAATCTAAGAAAACTTGTCTGATTTGTTTGCCTTACAATTGGAAGGCAGTGAACAAGGATTCACTGAGGGGAAGCTAAAAACAGTGTTTTAAAATTGAACCCTGTTATGGTTAAACCAGGCAAAGGCTTAGAGGGAACCCCTAGACCCCTTCTCACCTGGTTGTAACACATATGGTTTGTGAATTTAACAAAATAAAGTTTGTTGAAGTAGCAGAACAATTATATATTTAAATAATTATAATCCCGAGAGACCAAGAAAGGGTTATCATATGTTGTATTTTAACCCGTCTTAGAGTTAAGTAGAATCACAGAATTGTTACAGCGCAGAAGGAGGCCATTCAGCCCATTGTGTCTGCACCAGTTCTCTGAATGAGCAATTCACCAATTCACTCCCCTGCCTGGTGCATAAGTCGGTGATGTCCTCCCTGAAGAGCTGTAGTCTTCGCCGATCATGCCGCTCGGACATTTGTAGGTAGCTGACTGGAGTGTGGTACACTTTCTGGTGCAGGTGGGCCCTTCTTGGCATGGCCCGCTGCTGTTGCTCTCGTTGTGGAGTTTCACAGGCTGACACAGCTGCCTCCTGTCCCTCCCTCCATCAGAGGCACTGCATCACGCCACGGAGGACCAAAAATACTGAGTGCATGAGACCCATGCCAGGGGATCAGTAGGCTTCCAGAGCACTGTCCTTGCAGATACAAATCTGTCTTGGCAGCTGCATCTTTTCTACTTCTCCCGCAGACGCCCTAATGGCTCTCAGTGCCCACCCTTACTGATAGATGACCCTCTCACCCTGCAGTATGGGCATCCGAACCTCTCAACCAACAGTTTGGACACCCGATACTGCCATCCAAAACCGAGCCCCTTGCAGACCACCCCACACCCAGCACCCCCTTGCACAACACCTGAGACCCTGCTTACCCGGTAATGCTATCCGAGCCCCATCAACCCCTTGCACAACACCCAAGACCAAGCCCACCCAGTCCTGTCACCTGAGACCAAGCACACCCATGCAAAATGCACAGCACTGTAGGACGACAATGGCCCCTCTCTTCCCCATTGAAGTGCTGGTCATGGCTGCCTACCCATTGCAACACTGAGGCCTCATCTCAGAGACACCAGCTTTCAACGGCCGGGGTTCTGAAATACATGAGGGCCACCCGTTGTCCACTTAATTCCAAACCCCTCATTGAATCACTTACAATTAAATGAAAATGCATTAAAACACATATTCGGGCCTGCTGCCGGGACTGGCGGTGAGCTCGTTACATTCAGCCCAGAGTTCCAGAATTTCGACCCAGTGACAGAGAAAGAACAGAGATATAGTTCCAAATCAGGATGCTGTGTGCTTTGAAGGGGAACTTGCAGGTTGTGGTGTTCTCATGCTGTCCTTGTCCTTCTAGGTGGTAGAGATTGTGGGTTTGGAAGGTGCTGTCAAAGGTGGCTTGGTGAGTTGCTGTAGTGCAATGTGTAGATTGGTACACACTGCTGCCACTGTGTACCAGTGGTAGAAGGAGTGAATGTTTAAGGTGATGGATGGGGTGCCGATCCATTGGGCTGCTTTATTCTGGATGGTGTCGAGCTTCTTGAGTGTTGTTGCAGCGGCACTCATGATAGGCTTAGAGAGTTATGGCCTTTTACTTTGGAAAATCATAGACTTTGAGGAGATATCATTGCTGTCTTTAAAATAATGTGCATGATAAGCCAATCTCCACTCTGGGAGCATTAATTTGTAACATTCATTATCATGTCGAGCCAAGGCAGGAAAGATTTGGAGAAAAGATGGAGACGGGAAATCAAGAATAACATTTACTTTCTTTCCCTGCCAAATACAGTATCCTGGGCTTCATTAATAGTGGCATAGAGGACAAGAGCAAGGAAGTTATGTTGAACTTATATAAGACACTAGTTAGGCCTCAGTTGCAGTATTGTGTCCAGTTCTGGGTGCTGTGCTTTTGGAAGGTTGTGAAGGTGTTAGAGAGGGTGCAGAAAAGATTCAAGAGAATCATTTCAGGGATGAGGAACTTCAGTTATGAAGATAGATTGGAAAGGATGGGATTATTTTTCTTGAAGAGAAGACTGTGAGGAGATTTGGTAGAGTATTCAAAATCATGAGGGGTCTGGACAGAGTAGATAGAGAGAAACTGTTCCCACTCGTGAAAGGATCGAGAACGAGAGGGCACAGATTTAAAGTAATGGGTAAAAGAAGCAAAAGCATTATGAAGAAAGGCTTTTTCACGTAACGCGTGGTTAAGATCTGGAATGCATTGCCTGAGAACTTGATGGAGGCAGGTTCAATTGAGGCATTCAAAAGGGAATTAGACAGTAATATGAAACGGAAGAAAGTGCGTGTTTATGGGGAGAAGACGGGGGAGAGGCACTAGGTGAAATGCTTGTTAGGAGAGCCTGTGCAGACACGATGGGCCAAATGGCCTCCTTCTGCGCTGTAACAATTCTGTGATTCTGTTTGCTTCTTGCTTACTGCATCGGAAGACAATGGTTTCTATATGGTATTTTGCTTGGGCGTGAAGTAGATTGTCAATGTATTTTTGCAGAGTCGTAGTCATTCTGCTTAAGCGTATCTCAAAGATACCTTCTAATTCTTCCCCTCCATGGTGTAGAAGTAAGGCCTTTTTCCTTGTATTATTTGTGATTGCAAAACCTGCCCTCACGCCTTTGAAAAGTCGCAGCCACTTTTGCCAATGTGAGGATTCAGATGATGGCTCTGAGTACACATCAAAATGTGGTAGGTTGGGCCTAGACAATGCCATATTGATCAGCAACTCAGTGATGATGTGTGATCAAGGATCTGGGATAATATTCCCTATCAGAGGAATCTTCTCTGCAATAATCCAAGATTATATATATTTTTTGATTGGATGCTTATTTTGGAGGGATGAGTGTGTGTGTGTGTGTGTACACTGTACCAGCTTCCTGTGTGTCACTTGAACACAGTCTGAAACTTAAAATGCTGTCTGTAAGAGTAGACAAAAACCTTCTAAAGTTATCATACCTAAAAGCAATGTTTTCTGTTTTTCACCATCTGTCTTCTATTTACCTCATTGCCATTGTGATGTTCTCGGGACTAGAGTGAAGTTCGGCCGAGTTTAGCATAGAACGTGAGGCAGAGATTGAGCCAGAAGCAGCAAACTGTTGAACATAATGGAGTCTTCTTTATTCTGTTTTTCTTTCACTTTCCCTTTGCTTGCATGTGTGCTCTATGGCAGCTCCAAGTGTACACAATGCATAATGCAATTGCAATTTCAAAACACTCCAGCACTACACCTCCTGTTATGGGCCCGTTTGTCCTGCAAGTGGAAAGAGAGAGATAGTAAGACTTTGCAGGAAGAACGAGATAACAGTTCTGCTAATGGCAGCCTCTTGTCCCCTGCAGGGGTGACCTACATGGCTCTTCCCCATGTGTGCTGTCAGGGGAGGTAATGGGGGTGAGTTTTGAAAGAAGGTGGCCTGTGGCTGAGATGCATCCATCCATCTAACAGGATGTGGTGATGCCTAACCCCCTTTGCTAGCGCCTTTGTCGTGTCTCCCTCCCCATGTCGCGCTGCCTCCCCTGTACCCACATGTAAGCCCCAAAAGGAGAAAGGTGTGGAGCACTCATCTTGGCAGACAAAATTAGGCCCTTGACTCTCTTCCTGCACTGGACCCATGACTGGGGGCGGGCGGATGGGGGTGACCCCAAGGTTGCTTACCTCCTCTGCCATCTCCATCCAGGCTTGCTTGGTTAGGCAGGAGGGTCGTATTTTGCCATTCCTGGGGAAGACGACCTCCCGCCTTTCCCTTGCAGCCTGGAGGAGAATCTGCAGGGAGGCATCACTAAATCGTGGGGCCACTCAGTGTCCTGCCTCATTCATGATCCCAGTTCTATCAGACTCTGTTACAATGCTTGGAAGTCCAGATGCAATGGGGTCCAGGAATTGCAGTCACAGGAACCAGCAGCTGCAGTAGTGTTACAGGGGTGTCCAGCAGTTCAAAGTACTATCAAAGGTCTCCAGCAGCAGTCCAGCTTCACTGCCTCACTGAAAGGCAACAACACAAGCTTTTAAATATGGTACCAGCATCTGCTGAGGGGTCAGCTGATGCTGCAATCTATGCTGAAGAGCCCCAGCAGCACCACGTAATTGGACAGGCCCCGTGCCTCCATTACTGTAATTGGCTGCCTGCCACCTGATTGCCGTGGGCCTGCCACACACGTGACGAGCGGAGGCGGCACTCACTTCTGGGTTCACTGCTGGGATCCGCGAAGGAGTCACTAAATTCAGCCCACCATCTTGCTTCGGTGGTACAGGTAGATTTTTGAATACATTTTGGCTCTCAAGTTACGTTTGCTTTTGGTTTTAAATATGTAGTATACTGCATTTTATATGTTGCTTAACAACATAAGAAATAGGAGCAGGAGTAGGCCATACAACCCTAGGAGCTTGCTCTGTCTTTCAATAAGATCATGGCTGATCTGATTGTGGCCTTATCTCCACTTTCCTGCAGGCCCCCCATAATCCTTGACGCTTGGAGATTCTATAAGATAATAGCTGATCTTTCACCTCAACTCCACTTTTCAGCCAACTTCCTTAGAGTCCATATATCAATTTAAGCCTTGAATAGACTCAATCACTGAGCTTCTACAGTCCTCTGTACAGAATTTCAATGTTTCACAACACTGTAAGTGAAGAAATTTCTCCCGATCTCAGTCCTAAATGGCTGACCCCTTATCCAGAGACTATGTAACCCATTTCTAGACTGTCGAGTCAGAGGAAACAGCCTCTCAGCATTTACCCTGTCAAGCCCTCTCAGAATTTTATATGTTTCAATGAGATCACCTCTTATTCTTCAAAACATTAGCGAGCATAGGCCCATTTTCTACACAATTTCTCCTCATAGGACAATCCTTTCATTCTAGGAATTCATCTAGTGAACCTTGGAACTATTGTGAACTGTGAGGAGGATAGTGATAAACTTCAAGAGGACGTAGACAGGCTGGTGGAATGGGCGGACAAGTGACAGATGAAATTTAATGCAGAAAAATGTGAAGTAATTCATTTTGGTTGGAAGAATGAGGAGAGGCAATATAAAATAAAGGGTACTGTTGGATCCCATCAGTTACAAAGAGAGACAAAGTCCGACTGTAACTTTTAGAAACTTTATTGCAGTACGTGATTGTTACATTGCAAGGATACAAAAAGAACAAAAAGCAAAACAAAGGAACAAACAAAAGAACAAAACAAAAGAACATGTGCTCACTACAGCAAGCCTTTCTTATAGTTATTCGAACAAAACTAATAACGCCCACCCCCCCCCCCCCTCCTTGTATCTGATTGGTTTGCAGACTTCTGTTGTCAGTGCCTGATTGGTTCATTCACACCAGCATTTTATTTTTGCATTTTATTTCAGTAGTTTCACATCCCCCCTCCTTGAACTGTTAGGCTGAATATTAAACAATAGGCTACTATTAAGCTATCTGCAGCTGTCCTGTTAGCTTCTGCTTGTTAGTTTTTTTATAAATTGTCTCCACAGCTCCACAGTTAGTTTGTTAGTTGATTAGCTTACTTTTGATCTGTCCCCACAGTCCCCACTTTGAATCTTCAAACTTCTTGAAGAATCATTCCATCAATCCCACCTAGGTGCCTTTAATGGTCTCTACTCGTCTAGAAACAGCCTTCAGCACACGGAGGAGTTGCGCTTAATACGTTGCTCACTTGTGCCACAAAAGGGGATGGTGGGAGCTCTATAAGGGCATAAGTTTGGCAGGGGCTTCAGTTACTTGCTTACAACAGCACTTAATAAGCAAAAACGTAAAATACAAAATTATAATTATAACAAAAAAGATCAAACCCTGTACCATTCAGGTCCCTATTGAGCCCAACCACCCAGTCGCCCAACCCCATAAGGTGGGAGTTGGGGGTTGTTTGAGTTTCTCTAACAACGTGCATTTCCCTGGACACTCGATTAGTTCTCCAAAGTGGAAAGGTTTGGTTAGCCAAAAGTAAGCCGATACTTAAAATGCATGCAAAGAGGATAATAAAAATTCTGAACATATTGGCAAATGGTAATTGACCTGATAGCAGGTCGGTGTTTAGTCACGGGTCGCTCGTTTGACGTGAGAGGCGTGTATCCAGGCTTTCTTCCCTTCCACCTTAACTGCTGCCTGGGTGGTCAGTAGCACCTGGAAAGGTCCCTCCCACTTGGCACCCAATGGTTCTTTAAGTATTTTCTTCACGTAGACCCATACTCCCGGGATGATGTCGTGCCCTCCTTCTGGTGGGTCACCCCAAACTGCTGATACCTGCGAGGAAGCAGAACTGATAGCATTTGTTAGGTTCTGACAATATTCTAGTAGAGCGTCACTCATCAGGTGACAATCAGCTTTTCGCAAATCAATTGTTCCCGGCAGAGATATGGGTCTCCCTGTTATTATTTCAAATGGACTCAGGCCCGTAGTTCTGTTCGGAGTCACCCTAATTTCATGTAGGGATGTCACCGCCCATCCTGCTTTCTGGGTACCGTTGTCAACAAAGGAGGAGCCATCTGTAAAAAGGATTAAATCTGGATTGTGCAATGCCTCCTCCACCACTAAGGTTACTTCCTCTGTCTCTCTCATCGCCTCCACGCAGTCATGCTCTTCCCCCTCTGGCTCCCCAGGCAACAGGAACATAGTTGCTGGGTTTACCAGGCTGGCTCAGACTATATGGAGGTTGGGGGCCTCTAGGACCGTTGTCCATCGGGTCCATCTAGCTGCTGTCACTTGGGATACTCTATTCATGTGCAGCAATGTGTGGACGGTATACGGACACTTGACTGTTAGCTTTTGATCCAATACCAGAACTGCAGTAGCCATCACAGCTTGGCATGTGGCTTCCATGGCCCTGTCCAGCTGACTGCATCGATCAATCAACTGTGCGTATGTTACTCCTGTGCCTTCCCAATCTGGTAAGGTTACCTTCAGCATCTTGGATAATTCTGGTTTTAGCCCTGCAATAAAGGCAGACTTCAAAGGCACAAAATGCGTATTATCCAGATCCTCTAGGGCAATGTCCCTTATCCCCGAGTGTTCCAGCCAAGCAGATCTAAACCTCTCTTCATACTCCCGCACCTCTTCGGTACCTTTTTGCTGACAGGCTGTAATTTTATTCCAATCCGTCTTTGTGGGACAGAACACTCGCAGCCACCAACTAATCGCAGCCCATCCGGCATCTAGTTGTTGCTCGTCCTTGCCCAAAACAGTTTGGACCTCTCTGTTCAGTCTTCACCCCACTCGCCCGGGCACCATCACAGTCAAAATCTGTACCCCGTCCCACGGGTGGAGGTGGTAAATTCTCTTCAGACATTCCAACTATTCCCACGTCTTCTGACCCCCCTTTTTCGGGTCAGACAATTCTTTAGACCATTTATCAATTTTCTCAGGATCCGTCGGGACATGCATCCAATAAGTGTTGTGCTCAGACGTGATCACCTCGTTACCGTCTGTAGTCTTCTTTTCCTGTTTGACCTTAACGAGTTTCTGTTTAAGGGGGGGGCGAGCTGTGCAAAAGGAAACTCATCATCAGTATCACTTTCTTCGCTGGAGGTCTCAGCTTCCTCTATACTGGCTTCACGCCGTTGTGTTTTTCGTAGTTCTTTTAGTGACTCCAGATTCAGGTACAGGCGAGACGGTTGTGGTCGGCGGGGTCTGCAGGGCGGTCCCGGTCCCATCGGTTGAGTCGTCTGTCCGTCTCGAAATTGTTTTTTAAGTTCTTTAATTTCAATCTCAGACTTTCCTTTTCAGATTGTTTTTCAGTCTCTAGTATTTCTAATTTAAGCTTTTCCTTTCTCAGTTGTTCGCAGACCGCCTTCAGTTGGTCCTTCGCATTAGTCAGGTCATGGTCGCGTTGAGACAGTTGAGCTTGTTGGATAATTTCATTACGCTGTCGGATCTGGCCCATTACGGCTAAGGACCATTGAGTCCGTTCTTTATCCTTTAAACGGGTCGTTTTACCCCAAGCTCTCTTTATATCTTCCAGGAACCACTGTCCCTTGGAGGCACCGTATTTCTGTTCAATTTCAGTACAGGTTTTCGCCAAATTAAACTGTTGCTCTATATATCCTTTTAACTGCCAAAGAATTTAATCTTCGGAAACGTCTGGCGGGACCCGCCCGCCTTTGACGGTGGTCGGTAACTGTCGGTTGCCTTCGTCAGTCGTTGTATCGATTCGAGTAGGGAGGGGGTCTCGAGCCGTGAGGCTTTTCAGCCGGGCTGGTGTATTACAGTCGAACACCACCGAGTCAGACGTCTATAAAGGGGGTCTTGAGCCTTGGAAAAGTTTGGGATCACATGGTGGAGTACCGAAACTAAACAACGGCCGAGGACTTTTTAAAGTAAAGAGGAGTCCTTACCTCCGGGGGCCGATATAGTTCCGATGTCCAGGGCTTCGGTCTTTATCCTCCAGCAATCCTGCCGACTACACCAAGTTGTTGGATCCCATCAGTTACAAAGAGAGACGAAGTCCGACCGTAACTTTTAGAAACTTTATTGCAGTACGTGATTGTTACATTGCAAGGATACAAAAAGAACAAAAAGCAAAACAAAAGAACAAACAAAAGAACAAAACAAAAGAACATGTGCTCACTACAGCAAGCCTTTCTTATAGTTATTCGAACAAAACTAATAAAGCCCCCCCCCCCCAACTTTGTTTCTGATTGGTTTGCAGTCTTCTATTATCAGTTCATTCACACCAGCATTTTATTTTTGCATCTTATTTCAGTAGTTTCACATCCCCCCTCCTTGAACCGTTGGACTGATTATTAAACGATAGGCTACTATTAAGCTATCTGCAGCTGTCCTGTTAGCTTCTGCTTGTTAGTTTTTTTACAAATTGTCTCCTCAGCTCCACAGCTAGTTTGTTAGTTGATTAGCTTACTTTTGATCTGTCCACACAGGTACAATTCTAAAGGGAGTGCAGGAGCAGAGGGACATGGGGGTATATGTGCACAAATCATTGAAGGTTGCAGGGCAAGTTGCGAAAGCGATCAAGAAAACATACAGGATCTTGGGCCTTATAATTAGGGGCATAGAGTGCCAAATCAAGGAAGTTATTATTAACCTGCATAAAACACTGTTCAGCCTCAACTAGAGTATTGTGTCCAATTCTGGGTACCACATTTTAGGAAGGGTGCAGAAATGATTCATGAGAATGGTTCCAGGGATGAGGAACCTCAGTTACATGGTTAGATTGGAGAAGCTGGGGCTGAGAAGATGAGAAGATGAAGAGAAGATTTGATAGAGGTGTTCAAAATCATGAGAGGTCTGGATAGAATAGATAGGGAGAAATTGTTCCCATTGCCTGAAGGATCCAGAACCAGAGGACACCGATTTAAGTGATTCGCAAAAGAAGCAACAACGACACGAGGAAAATCTTTTCACTCATTAATTGGAATGCACTACATGAGTGCAGTGGATGCAGAGTCAATAGAGGACTTCAAAAAGGAGCTGGATAATTATCTGAAGAGAAAATATTTGCAGGGCTACAGGCAAATAGTGGGGGAGTGGGACTAGGTGAGTAGCTCTTGCAGAAAGCCTCCTCTCCTCCTGTCTGCTCCCAACTCTTTCTCATGGAACTGAAACCCACTGAAGACTCATGAACCCAAAGAGAGAAAAGTCTCCTACGGTGAACAAGGTTTAACAAGAATACTGGGCCCCAACGAAAAGCAAGTTTAACCTACAAAAGGACTTGACAGTGATCTCAAAGAACCTTAACAAACTCGTCAGATATTGCCTCAGACCTTTCCACTTTATCTTTTCTTCTGCTCTTTTTTGTGTGTATCGCGTATGCATGCTAGCATGGGCGCATCGTGTATCCATAGGTGTTAGCTGAATTAGAGTTTAAGTTTAACTTTAACAAAATTTCACCTTTTTTCTTTAAACCTAAGAAAGCCTGTTTGTGCTCATTTCTTTGCCTTATAATTGGAAAGCGGTGACCAAGGATTCACCAAGGGGGAGCTCAAAACATGGTGTGTTTAAAATTACAGCAAGACCAGGTGAAGGCTGAGAGGGACCTCGAGAAACCTTTCTCACCTAGTTGTAACAGCATATTAACTTTCTGTGTTTTTTGTAATAGGACACTCAAATCCTTCTGAACACTGACATTTAATAATTTTGCACCATTTAAAAGATACTCTGTTTTTCTATTCTTCCTATCAAAGTGAATAATGTCATATTTCCCCACCTTATACTCCATCTGCCACCTTCTTACCTGCAGTGGTTTGTTCATTCATTGTTCATTTGATATGTAGTGTATTGTCCATTTGAGGCCATCATACATGCTTGATGTAGCAAGAACAGTGTGCCACTATAGGGAGTCGATAATAAAGTTTCAGTTTACAGGAGCAATCCAGAAGGTAGTACTGGGTTCTGATGAAAGGTCACAGACCTGAAACGTTAACTTTGCTTCTCTCGCCCCAGATGCTGCCTGACCTGCTGAGTATTTCCAGCACTTTCCTCTTTTATTTTCAATTTCCAGCATCTGCACTATTTTGTTTTATTTAGGTAGTGCTGTGTGTTTCATCCAGAGATATAGCAGATCTACAATGTAAGATCTTACAATGGCTCCAAGGATGGAATCTGCATTTACCTTATAGCCAGGTATAATTTACTGTGCCTTCAGTTGTGAACTCCAGGCAATGCAGAATGTCAGATACAGTCAGTGTTGGGATTTGTGCACAACATGCCCTCTCATCTTTGTGCAACTAATGCAGGACAGCCATTTTATCTCATACACCAATGCAAGGGTAGTTTGGTCTGCTTAAACCTTAGAGAAGAATTTATTGCAGGATTGTAGCACCCCACAAAATGTCTTTCTCCAAGCCATTAAACTTGTATTTTAAAATAACTTAGCCACTAGGTTAAGTTTAAACTTTAAGTTTACAGGCTTGGAGCAAGACATTTAAAATTACCATGGACCTCAACATTGTTATCATGGACACTGGTGTCCTTGTATGAACATGTTGCTGACCCCTGGTTGTGACCAATACAAAAGAACCACTGATCACTGCGAAGCATGGTTCACAAATCATCGCACGAAACACATTCTTCAAAGTGTTGCAAACAATATTCGCAGGCATTGCGTCCAATCCAGACATCGACACTTCAGCTAAAGCACATGAGTTAAATGAGAGAACATCTGAAACATCTGTCACATGGCGAAATCCTACTCGTGAGTGAAAACGTCGCCATATTTAAGCGATTATGGGCGGCACAGTGGCGCAGTGGTTAGCACCGCAGCCTCACAGCTCCAGGGACCCGGGTTCGATTCCAGGTACTGCCTGTGTGGAGTTTGCAAGTTCTCCCTGTGTCTGCGTGGGTTTTCTCCGGGTGCTCCGGTTGCCTCCCACTAGCCAAAAGACTTGCAGGTTGATAGGTAAATTGGCCATTATAAATTGTCACTAGTATAGGTAGGTGGTAGGGAAATATAGGGACAGGTGGGGATGTTTGGTAGGAATATGGGATTAGTGTAGGATTAGTATAAATGGGTGGTTGATGTTCGGCACAGACTCGGTGGGCCGAAGGGCCTGTTTCAGTGCTGTATCTCTAATCAAACTGAAGTAATGTCCAAACAGAACAATGTAAGCAAACCACTGAAGCTCTCATTTACCAAGAAGGGGAGGGATGTAGTGTATTGTTCATTTATTGTTCATTTGATATGTAGTGTATTGCTCTTTTGAGGCCACTGTACATGCTTGATGTAGCATGTGCATTGTGCCATTAGAGGTAGTCAATAACAAAGGTTCAGGTTTACAGCAGCAATCCAAAAGGTAGTGTCGTGAGTTTCTTTCAGTGATTTACAATAGCAGATCTACAAAGTGAGATCTTACATTGTCCACTCATTTAAACTGACTATATCCCTTTGCAGTTTCTGAGTCCTCCTCACATTTTACTTCCCCACCTAGCTTTGTATTGTCAGGAAACTTGGATACATGACACTTGGACCCTTCGCCTAAGTCATTAATATAGATTGTAAATTGCTGAGGCCCAGCAGTAATCCTTGTAGCAGTCTGTTACTAACAGCCTGGCACCCTGCAACAGACCCATTTATTCTTACTTTCTTTTTGCTGTCCTTTAACCAATCCTCTATCCATGCTACTAATATTACCCCAACCTCATGAGCCCTTATCTTGTGCAACAACCTTTTTTGTGCCACATTATTGAATGCCTTTTGAAAACCTAAATATACTACATCCTCTGGTTTCCCTTTATCTGCCCTGCTACTAATACACTCAAAAAAGTCCAGTAGAATTGTCAAACACAATTCCCTTTCATAAAAATAAATAGGAGAAATGAAGGACCATGTCCCAAAGATTGGGCCAATTATACTACAAGTACTGTTCTGAACCACACCCACATGGACAGAGCTCTATTCAAAGCTTAGATAAAAGGTGGGAATGGCGTTTGCAGAGAGGTGGAACATTATGGCTTCAATCTTCCCCATGTTTAATGGAAGAAACCAAATTCCACATGTTCAATTTTTTCCCCAATCTTTGCTCGTCCTTTCCTGAAGGCTCATTCTGACACTCATTTACAGTGGCATCAAAAGCCTTATAGTACCGGCACAGACACAATGAGCCAAGTGGCATCAATCAGTTAGAACTTTAAAGGAGCTACATGGGTCAGTGAGGACAGGAATGAGGGAAAGTAATGCTTAATGCTGGATTGAACACAGGTGGCAGCGTTTAGATGAAAGGTCAAAAATGGGCAGTTGGCCAACAAAGCATTGGAGTAATCACCTGGAGGTGACAACAGCATGGATGAGGGTTTCAGTGGCTGATGAGCAGAGGTAGGGACAGAGGCAAACTTACTGAGGGCATTTTTGTGATGGAGAGGACATGGGGTCAGAAAATTAGATCAGAGTTCAACAGGACACCGAGTTTATGAACAGTTTGATCGGCTTGAGGCAATGGTTGGAACAGGGGATGGAGTAGATGGCTGGGGTACAGAGTTTGTGATGAGGTCAGAAATGATGGTTTCAGTCTACTCAATATTTAACTGCAACAATTTAAAGTTTATCCAAGACTGGATATCAAACAAGCAGTGTGGGACTGGGGGGGAAGGGAGGTGGTGGAGAGGCGGTGCTTTGTGTCATTAGCCAACATGTGAAATCTGACCTATTGTCTCCAGATTAGATGAGGAAGAAGTGGAGCCAAGATATTTTGGGATCTCGGAAATAATGATTAAATGGCAGAAAGAAAAGCCATTGTGAGAGAGGCACCTGGTTCAAATGCCTAGGAGTTAGTAGATTTCTTAGTGATTACCGTTGCAACAAAGGGTTGTTAGCCCAGTGACAATTGACTGCGCTTATGATTCATGCATGAGTGTTTTTTATAATAACAAGCTTCATTACAGAGATTAATGTGGTCTTCCATTTATATTAAATGGCATGCAAATAATCAAAGCTGTTTCCCAGGCACCGACTACCTCCAAGAGCACTCTCTGATGTCAGAGAGCAACACAAGTACTGTAGTGACCAGCTCCCACCCTCCAGGAGCTCCTTGCAGCTGCATTGCTTCTGATCTTTGAAAACACCTTGAAGTCGAATGGGACCTAGTTCTATGCTTATGGTACAATACACCTTAATTCTGTGTTTATGTTGTACATAGTTTGCGCATTTAGCCAAGGACGCAGCTTATAATCTTTTCAGCTTTTGTTTCTGTGCATGAGCTTGCTTTATAGTACAGTCAGTGCTTAGGCCGAATGTTTATCCCATTCTCTAGTCCTGTTGTTCCTTTATAGAAACAAGATTACATTTCCTTTCTCACATATTTGCTTCACCAATAGTAATGATAAAACAAAGGAATGCTGGGATAGATAGACTTCTTAAATCATCTTAAAACATTCTAACAGTTAATGAGAGTGAAATGGAGTAACAGCAGTTCTACTAAGCTCAACGATGGGCGTGTGTTAGAGGAAGACGTCTGGTCCTGTCAAAGGCTGCAGAGAGAATGGGGAAGAATAATGCATCATGGTCACAATCACAGAGAATGACATTTGTGACTTTGGATAGAGTTATCTCAGTAACTGTAGGAGCCTGATTGAAATAATTGAAACAGGGAGCTGCAGGAGAGATGGATACAGATCTGGGAGGTGACAACATGTTCAAGGAGCGGAAAGAAAGATTGGAAGTGTGTCAGTAGTCATTAAGGTCATGGGTGAGTTTTTGAGGAGGGGAGTTGATGGAAATTTTGAAGAGGAGGGGGATAGTGCCTTAAGAGAGGGAACCATTCATAATGCCAGGTAACATGAGGGATGGAAAAGTGAGTTGGGTGGTCAAGGGTTTAGTGGAAATGTTGTCAAGGAAGCAGGTTGTAGGTCTCATGGATAATATAAGGTGTGAGATGCAGGAGAACCTCAAGTACATGAGATTTAAGGCCAGAATGGGAGGTTTATGGGCAAGGGGCGTCATTGGAGACAGCTGAACGGTGGTCTCTACCCTCTTATAAGCCAGGACATTCACATGTTCAAACCCGTGTAAAGTTTTACAAGAAAATTGCTCTTTGCCGTGAATGTGACTTTGATGTGACACATTTAAATTTCAATCAACATAAAGATGGTTATCTGAGTTTTAAAGCCGATTTCTAATGATTCTTTTTGTGTAAGTGTTCCCTAAAATAACAAGACTTTAAAGAGCATTTTATCTCCCTGAAGCTGTTTGAAAATGTGTTTGAAATGTTTTACCTACCACTCAATTTTCTTATTTCACTGCACATCAATTGATTAACCATTGAAAATATGTGCTCATTTTTCTCCGATTTCTGAAGGAAACAAGTAGATTTATAGCAACGATTAACAGGAAACATTTGATAGAACGTTAAGGTAAATTCACCGATCGCATGCTCCGACCAAGGAGCCACTCAAAAGAGCGGGTGAGTCAGAGATACTTCAGTAATAATGCATGTTATAATAATGTTCACCAACTCAGGCTTGGTTTTCAGTGCAGCTTCTCACCAGAATTTATCTCAGAGAATCTTGTCCCCCTGTCAGTTATTTAAACTACCTTTTTATCCTGCCTTTCACTGTGAGTAATAGCACAGGAGAGCCACTAAAATATATATTAGTTATTGGATATGTTAGAAAATTCAAGAAGTAATGTTTCATTTATATAACAGATTAAGCCACAGTTTTGAGTACTGTGTTCAGTTTTGGGCACCCCATTATAGAATGGATATTAAAGCTACGGAAAGTGTACAGCAAGCATTCACTACGACAATGTCAGAGAGTTTCCTTGAAGCTGCTCTTGCTTCATTGCTTTTAACTTCACCAGAAGTGTGCTGGAAACCATGTTCACACAGGTAAATGGGATTTTCCGCCTACTTGCTGCAAATTTCTATCAGCGGATAGGGAATGGCTCCGTGGGAATTCCTGGCCTATTAATTATGAGCAAAAACAGGATACTGGGACTATTTCCACTGCAGCAGTGCAGGCTGAGAAGATTTAATAAAGATTTTTAAAATAAATTATGAAGTGTCTTGCGAGACTGAATAGGAAAAGCTTATTTCCTCCAGTTGGAGAGTCAGTGGCAAGGGATATATGTGTAAAATTGCCACTAAGAAAGTGAGGAGAGAATTTAGGAAAAAAAATCTTTGCACAGGATTGTTGGATTGTGGAATGCTTTTGCACAGGGAGTAATTGAAACAGAAACCATCACATCTTGGAGGAGATGCTGTTTTTTACACCAAGAGTTTTATTCACAAAGTGTGACAGGAAGTAAGTGTGGCTCTTACAGTAAATGTATACTATATTCAAGACTTTTAATAACCTCTTTTATCATCCAATGACCAGATGAATGGTCTGCCATGATGGATTTCAAAGCGACACCTGACAACGCAACGCTCCGCTGATGTCATCAGAGCACTGCAAGCTGCGGGCATGCGCAAACGGGTTCCTGCGCTCTGCGCATTCACGGCCTGCTGTCTTGCCAGGTCTGGTTTTAAAATAGAGCTCAAATAAAAACATTAAAACTATTTGAAGAAGATCATTGAACAACAAAGAACAAAGAACAATACTGCACAGGAACAGGCCATTCGGCCCTCCAAGCCTGTGCCAAACTTGATGCCTGTCTAAACTAAAACCTTCTGCAGTTCCGGGGACCGTATCCCTCTATTCCCATCATATTCATGTATTTATCAAGATGCCTCTTAAACGTCGCTATCGTACCTGCTTCCACCACCTCCCCCGGCAGCAAGTTCCAGGCACTCACCACCCTCTGTGTAAAGAACTTGCCTCGCACATCCCCTCTAAACTTTGCCCCTCACACCTTAAACCTATGTCCCCGAGTAACTGACTCTTCCACCCTGGGAAAAAGCTTCTGATTATCCACTCTGTCCATGCCGCTTATAACTTTGTAAACCTCTATCATGTCGCCCCTCCACCTCCGTCGTTCCAGTGAAAACAATCCGAGTTTATCCAACCTCTCCTCATAGCTAATGCCCTCCAGACCAGGCAACATCCTGGTAAACCTCTTCTGTACCCTCTCCAAAGCCTCCACGTCCTTCTGGTAGTGTGGCGACCAGAATTGCACGCAATATTCTAAGTGTGGCCTAACTAAAGTTCTGTACAGCTGCAGCATGACTCGCCAATTTTTATACTCTATGCCCGACCGATGAAGGCAGGCATGCCGTATGCCTTCTTGACTACCTTATCCACCTGCGTTGCCACTTTCAGTGACCTGTGGACCTGTACACCCAGATCTCTCTGCCTGTCAATACTCCTAAGGCTTCTGCCATTTACTGTATACTTCCCACCTGTATTAGATCTTCCAAAATGCATTACCTCACATTTGTCCGGATTAAACTCCATCTGCCATTTCTGTGCCCAAGTGTCCAACCGATCTATATCCTGCTGTACCCTCTGACAATCCTCATCACTATCCGCAACTCCACCAACCTTTGTGTCAAAACCAAACTTACTAATCAGACCAGCTACATTTTCCTCCAAATCATTTATATATAATACAAACAGCAAAGGTCCCAGCACTGATCCCTGCGGAACACCACTAGTCACAGCCCTCCATTCAGAAAAGCACCCTTCCACTGCTACCCTCTGTCTCTATGACCGAGCCAGTTCTGTATCCATCTTGCCAGCTCACCTCTGATCCCATGTGACTTTACCTTTTGTACCAGTCTGCCATGAGAGGCCTTGTCAAAGGCTTTGCTGAAGTCCATATAGACAACATACACTGCCCTTCCTTCATCAATCATCTTCGTCACTTCCTCAAAAAACGCAATCAAATTAGTGAGACACGACCTCCCCTTCACAAAACCATGCTGCCTCTTGCTAATAAGTTCATTTGTTTTCAAATGGGAGTAAATCCTGTCCCAAAAAATCCTCTCTAATAATTTCCCTACCACTGATGTAAGGCTCACCGGCCTATAATTTCTTGCATTATCCTGGCTACCCTTCTTAAACAAAGGAACAACATTGGCTATTCTCCAGTCCTCTGGGACCTCACCTGTAGCCAATGAGGATACAAAGATTTCTGTCAAGGCCCCAGCATCATTGAAGTTTCCCCAGAAACTAGAGGGAGACCGGATTCAGGTCTACTGTGGGAGGCTTAATGGGAAAGAAAAGACAGTGCAGAAAGCGGAACAGTTGTCTGTATCCTTTTAAGCCAGGAT
This sequence comes from Heterodontus francisci, assembly GCF_036365525.1. NCBI lineage: Eukaryota > Metazoa > Chordata > Chondrichthyes > Heterodontiformes > Heterodontidae > Heterodontus > Heterodontus francisci. The sequence goes on along the minus strand of NC_090401.1, from coordinate 21,832,385 downwards.
GTTCATATGTACAAACCTGACAAAAGTTTTACAAGATGATGTTTTGTTACACTGAATGTAATTTGAATTTGTTCTGGCCAACATTTAACTCTCAAGTGCCAGGCAATGATGATCTCCGACAAGATAGAATTTAACCATCTCCCCTTGACATTCAACAACATTATCATCGCTGAATTCCACACTACCAACATCCGGGGGGTTACCATTGACCTGAAACTGAACTGTCGCAGCCATATAAATACTGTGGCTACAAGAGCAGGTCAGAGGCTGGGAATTCTGTGGCGAATAACCCACCTCTTAACTCCACAATGCCTCTCCACCATCTATAAGGCACAAATCAGGTGTGTGATGGAATACTCCCACTTGCCTAGATGAGTGCATCTCCAACAATACTCAGGAAGCTTGACACCATCCAGGACAAAGGACTTGATAGGCACACCATTCACAATCTTTAACATTTACTGTCTCCACCACCAATGCACAGTGGCAGCAGTGTGTACCATATACAAGATGTACTGCAGCAACTCACCATGCCTCCTTCGACAGCACCTTCCAAACCTGCGACCTCGTGCACCTAAAAGGACAAGAGCAGCAGACGCGTGGGAACACCACCATCTGCAAGTTCCCCTCCAAAGCCACAAATCATCCTGACTTGGAAACATAGCACCTTTTCTTCACTGTCACTGGATCAAAATCTTGGAACTCCCTCCCTAACATCCCTGTGGGTGCACCCGCACCAGATGGACTGCAGCGTTCAAGAAGGCAGCTCACCACCACCTTCTCAAGGGCAATTAGCGATGGGCAACAAATGCTGGCCTTATCAGCAACACTCACATCCCATGCAAATGAATGAAAAAAAAAATCACCACCAAAACAGATTAACTGGTCACTTATCTCATTTTCTGGTTGTGGGGCCTTTCTGTAGACAAACAAGCTGCTGCACTTGCTCAGGTAGCTAAAATAGAAAGGAAAAACAAAGGTTTGTATTTATATTGTGCCTTTAATGGCCTCAAGACATTCCAAAGTGCTCCACAACCTATGAAGTACTTTTGAAGCATAACCACTACTGTAATATAGGAAATGGAACAGCCAATTTGCCCACAACCGAGTCTGTCAATCAGCAATGTGACAATGGATAGATAATCTGTTTTAGTGATATTGATTGAGGGATGAATATTGGCCAGAACACCAGGCTACCCCCCGGTCCTCTTCAAAACAGTGCCATGGGATATTTTACATCCTCCTGAGATAGCTGACAGGGTCTCAGTTTAACATCCCCTTGAAAAGACAGCACCTCTGACATTATCATATTCCTTTGGTACTTGCACTGGAGCAGCAGCCTAGATTTTATGCTCATGTTGCTGGAGTGCGACTTGAATCCACAAGCTTTCTAACCAAGAGTACCACCAACTGACCCATGGCTGGCACTGACAGCAATGATAATACTTCGAAACTAATTAATTGTCTGTGAATGGCAATATATAGCGCAATTGGACCTCCTTGGTTAAGTGCATTGATCAATGTACTCCTGGCATTGTGTTCAAAAATCCATTGCAAAACCAAACTGTTGGATTCAAAAATGGGATGGATGCCAGCAATGTAAGAACTGCAAACCCAAGGATTATAGTTCATAGTGAATGAAGTACTTATGAAGTGTGGTCACTATTGTAACAAAGGTTATGACCAGGTGAGAAAGAGGTCTAGGGTTCCCTTTCAGCCTTCACCTGATCTTACTGTAAGAGGGTTTAATTTTAAATACACTGTGTTTTAGCTCCCCCTTGGTGAATCCTTGTTTACCGCTTTCCCAATTATAAGGCAAAGAAACCAGCACAAACCGGCTTTCTTAGGTTTAAAGAAGAAAAGAGAAATTTTATTAAACTTAAAACTTTAACTCTAATTCATGTAATGCCTACAGATACACGACACACCCATGTGAGCATGCAAACACAATACACACATGCAAATAGAGACAGAAAAGAGCAGAAGAAATAAAGTGGAAAAGTTTGAGGCAATATCTGAAGAGTTTTTGTTATGGGTCTTGAAGCTCACTGTAGAATCCTTGATTGCAGGTAGATCTTGCTTTTTTGGGGCCCAGTATTCTTCTTAAACCTTGTTCACTGTAGAAGACTTTTCTCTCTTGGGGTTCATGTGTCTTCAGTGGGTTTTGGAGTTCCGTGAGAAAGAGATGGGAGCAGACAGGAAAGGCTATGGTGAACCAGTCAGGAGAGGTCTTTCCAATCCAGGAGCAAACCGTTTTCTGCATGCTCTCAATTCAAACTGTACAATTCAGAAAAAAATCCAGACTGCCAAGTAGGTTAGTCATGTGACTAACTGGTTTGACCACATCTGTTTGTGGATTGTATTGGAGCAGGGGATAGCTCCTTTGTTCCAAATACTGTCTGTTAATATGCAAAAGTGTCCTTCCAGCCAGGGGCCTGGCAAACCCTTTGTCACAGGCCTTCTCTTCTTCCGAGCAACAATTTGAAATTTAACGTCCATGTGGTGAAATTAATGTGTCTCATTCTTGGCAGGTGGGGGCCTACATGACACATAAGAAAACGTGGTAGCCAATTTGTGCACAGCAAGGTTCCATAAACAGCAAAGAGATAACTGACCAGATAATCTGTACTGATGACATTGGTTGAGGAAAAACATTGGCAAGATGTCGAGAGAACACCCATACCCTTTTTTAACTGGTGTTATGGGATCATTAACATCCACCTAAGAGGGTAGACAGGACCTCCAGTCAACATAGGTTACATGTTGTCGTCTCAGGAGTAAGGTTTGACCCACAATTTTCTGACTCAGAAATAAGAGTGACACCTTGATTAGTGCAGTGAGCACATGATCATAAAACAACATTTCAATTCTCCAGTGCTCTTTATGCTGAAACACCCTACCAAACAGTGTCTAAATTCATACCTGGCTGAGGTACCAGAGGTACCAGATGTTTCCGTTGCCGATGTGACTGCAGTTCCTCCAAGATAAAATCTAAGCTCTTTCATGGAATAGAATGTGCTTTTGAGGTAATAGGATGACAGCAATAACAAAGGCAAGAACTCCAAGCTCAAGTCGGACCCAAAGAATGTGATTTACGAAACCTTACTGTACTTTTTATTGCCAGGAATTGTCTTTTATTGCCAGGAATATTGTAACTCTTACATTTTTCCCCCAACGTTGAATGCTGAAAATAGGTAAAGAATCCTGGCTGTTTCTGCAATGTTGCAGCATTTCATGAGATACAGTGTCGATGCTGCCATCACCAGGTGACTACAGTGTCAGAGAGGGTTTGATTTTAAACCAATTTGCTCGGCTGACTGGTTCATTCCCGAAGAGACAGAGATCTGCAATTAATCATGTGAGTTATCATTAAAACCCAATGAACTGGAACTATTTTAATTGTGAAGGGGGGAAGCTGCTGAAGGACCACAGTGTAACGAGAGCTCAACATAACATATAATTTATGCTGGGATCAGGGCAGGAGGAGAAGATAATGAGAGTGCAGTGCTGGACAGGGGATATATTATCTGTTTAAAAAAAAGCTTGACATTTTAAACACTAGAATTACCATGGAAACTCAGGTGCAACATTGTAATAAGGACTATAATTATAAGCAAGACGAGTAAAACATTATTTTGAGCAAAGCCCTCTGATTGTTATAATAGGAATTTAGGGATGTTTCCCTATTCCATAAGCATGCTGACTTGTTAAAATTGTCAGCTAGAGGAATTTTATTTCCTTCATGCCATGGATGCAAACAGAATGAAAACAGACCAGTTGCTATATATCAGACTTTCCCTTCAGTGCAGCCAATCATAACCATTCTGGTTTATGCTCTATTATATAATATATTTTTATTTTATATATTTTTATCCCTCATAATTCTGCCTGGAAACTGAAAGATAACTCCTGTATAATTATATGCCATCCTGATTGAGTTATTGCTTGAGAGTTGACTGACAGTAACCTTTTCAAAGGTTAATCCCTCAGTGTGAAACTCATGACCCTTCACCTATGTAGGGTGCCCTGGCCTGCAATATCCAGCAAAACATCCGCTTCTATTAAAAAATAATGAAAGCCGAATATAACTGTTCCCACAAAGTCTATGGTGTATATACTATTTTAAAAATAGATGTGTTTAGGCTGAAATAGGAGAGAAAAAAAGAGTTTGCATTTACATGTGGTAGGAATGATAATCAAATCTTTACTCAAAGATGTAATAGAAAAACATCTAGATACCAAAATTAAAATACAGAGTAGTCAGCATGGATTTCAAAAGGGAAGGTCATGCTTGGTTAACCTTATTGAATTCTTTGAAGAATTAACAGAAAGAATAGAGTGGGATTATGTAGTAAATATATATTTAGATTTTTTTAAATCTACGATAAAGTAACGCATAGTAGACGCAGTAAAATCAGAATGTGTGGAATCAGGGGTAAGTAGCAAAATGGATAGCAAGGTAGCTACAAAACAGAAAACAGAGAGTAGAGGTTAAGCATAGTTACTCAGACTGGGAAAAGATGGAAAGTTCTGATAAAAGGTCACACAGACCTGAAATGTTACCTCTGTTTTGCTCTCCACAGATGCTGGCTGACCTACTGAGTATTTCCAGCATTTTCTGTTTTTGTTTCAGATTTCCAGCATCCGCGGTATTTTGCTTTTGCAAAAGATGCCAAGCGTTGTTCCACAAGGATCAGTGCAGGGAACACTGTTATTCACCATTTACATAAATGATTTGGAAGCAGGAATCAGAAGGACAATTTCAAAATTTGCAGATGACACCAAATTATGCCGTATAGTTAATATTAAGGAAAACTGTGATTAAATATAAGACATTAATAAACATGCAGAATAGACATGTAATTGCCAACTGAATTTCAATATAAGTAAATATGAGGTGGTCCATTTTGGTCGTGACTACTCAGATACTGAAGCAGCCCATGTCCAGATGCATCATGACCTGGACAATATCCAGGCTTGGGCTGATAAGTGACAAGTAACATTCGCGCCACACAAGTGTCAGGCAATGACCATATCAAACAAGAGAGAATCTATCCATCTCCTCTTGAGGTTCAATTGGATTACCATCACTGAATCCTTTACTATCAACATCCTGCGGGTTATCATTGACTAGAAACTGAACTGGATCAGCCACATAAATACTGTGGCTACAAGAGCAGGTCAGAGGCCAGGAATTCTGCAGTGAGTATCTCCCTCCTGACTGCCCAAAGCCTTTCCACCATCTACTAGGCACAAGTCAGGAATGTGATGGAATACTCTCCACTTGCCTGGATGGGTGCAGCTCCAACAACACTCAAGAAGCTCGACACCATCCAGGACAAAGGAGCCCATATACCACCTTCAACATTTACTCCCCCCACCAATGCACAGTGGCAGCAGTGTGTACCATCTACAAGATGCACTGCAGCAACTCACCAAGACTCCTTCGAAAGCACCTTCCAAAACCATGACCTCTGCCACCGACAAGGACAAGAGCAGCAGATGCATGGGAACACCACCACCTGCAAGTTCCCCTCCACACCACACATCATCCTGATTTGGAACTATATCACTGTTCCTTCACTATTGCTGGGTCAAAATCCTGGAACTCCTTTCCAAACAGCACTTTTGGTATATTTACACCCCAAGGACTGCAGCAGTTCAAGAAGGCAGCTCACCACCACCTTCTCAAAGGCAATATGGATGGGCAATAACTGCTGACCTAAGCAGCAATGTCCACATTCCATGAACGAATGAAAAAAAAGAATAAGGAGGCCACATATTCTGTGGAAAATATGTGTCTAAATGGGTTAGAGGAGCAAAGGAATCTAGGGGTACTGATACAAATAAATCACTGAAAGTAGTGACACAGGTTAATAAGGCCCAAAAAAGGGCAAACAAAGCACTGGGCTTCATTTCTAGAGGAATGGTATTGAGGAACACAGAAGTTGTTTTAAAGTTGTATAGAACCTTAACTAGATCTTACTTAGATTACTATGAACACTTATGGTCTCCACATTATAAAAAAGGATATAGAGTCACTGGAGAAAGTGCAAAACAGATTTGCTAGGATACCAGAACTAAGAGAATATGCCTATCAGCAAAGATTGAACAGGCTGGGGCTCTTTTCTCGAAAAAGAGGGTGACCTGACAGAGCCTTTTAAGATTATGAAAGGATTTAATACAGTAGATGTAGTGGTGGGGGATTGGGGGAACCAGAACCAGGGGTTATAACTATAAGATTGTCTCTAATAAATCCAATAGGGAATTCAGGAGAAACGTCTTTAGCCAGAGAGTGGTAAGAATGTGGAACTTGCTACCACAAGGATGCATTGAGGTGAAATAAATAGATGCATTTAAGTGGAAGCTAGATAAATACATGAGGTAGAAAGGAATGAGAGAAAGATTCACATTTATATAGTGCCTTTCATGACTCCAGGACATCCCAAAATGCTTTATAACCGATGATGTACTTGAAGTAAAGGTGCAGTCATTGTTGTAATGTAGGGAACACAGCTGCCAATTTGCACACAGCAAGCTCCCACAAACAGCAATGTGATAATGACCAGATCATCAGTTTTAGTGATGTTGATTAAGGGATAAATATAAATAAATAAAGCTCTATACATGTTCAAAATAAATAGGCGTGGATGGGGATTACTGCAGCAGATGAGCTGGGGCAGAGGTGGAATCGGGTGATGTTATCAGGTGATAAGTCCCTACAGCCTGATGGTCTGCATCCCAGAGTACTTAAGGAAGTGGCCCTAGAAATAGTGGATGCATTGGTGGTCATCTTCCAAGATTCAATAGACTCTGGAACAGTTCCTACAGATTGGAGGGTAGCTAATGTAATCCCACTATTTAAAAAAGGAGGTAGAGAGAAAGCAGGGAATTATAGACCAGTAAGCCTGACGTCAGTATTGGGGAAAATTCTAGAGTCCATTAGCAAAGATTTTATAGCAGAGCACTTAGAGATCAGTTGTAGAATCGGGCAGAGTCAGCATGGATTTACGAAAGGGAAATCATGCTTGACAAATCTACTAGGATTCTTCAAGGATGTAACTAGTAGAGTTGATGAGGGGGAGCCAGTGGATGTGGTTTATTTGGACTTTCAGAAAGCTTTCGACAAAGTCCCACATAAGAGATTAGCGTGTAAAATTAAAGCGCATGGGATTGGGGGTAGTGTGTTGCGATGGATAGAAAATTGTTTGGCCGACAGGAAACAAAGAGTAGGGATAAATGTTTTTTTTTTCCGAATGGCAGGCAGTGACTAGTGGGGTACCGCAGGGATCGGTTCTAGGACCCCAGCTATTCACAATATACATTAATGATTTAGATGAGGGAACTAAATGTAATATCTCCAAATTAGCAGATGACACAAAACTAGGTGGGAGGGTAAGTTGTGAGGAGGATGCAGAGAGGCTTCAGGGTGATTTGGACAAGTTGAGTGAGTGGGCTAATGCATGGCAGATGCAGTATAATGTGGATAAATGTGAGGTTATCCACTTTGGTAGCAAAAACAGGAAGGCAGATTATTATCTGAGCGGCTATAAACTGAGAGAGGGGAATATGCAGCGAGACCTGGATGATCTCGTACACCAATCACTGAAGGTAAGCATGCAGGTGCAACAGGCGGTAAAAAAGGCAAATGGTATGTTGGCCTTCATAGCAAGAGGATTCAAGTACAGGAGAAGGGATGTCTTGCTGCAATTATACAGGGGCTTGGTGCGGCCCCACCTGGAATATTGTGTGCAGTTTTGGTCTCCTTATCTGAGGAAGGATGTTCTTGCTATAGAGGGAGTGCAGCGAAGGTTTACCAGACTGATTCCTGGGATGGTGGGACTGACGTATGAGGAGAGATTGAGTCGGTTAGGATTATATTCACTGGAGTTCAGAAGAGTGAGGGGGGATCTCATAGAAACCTATAAATTCTAACAGGACTTGACAGGGTAGATGCAGGAAGGATGTTCCCGATGGTGGGGGAGTCCAGAACCAGGAGTCATAGTCTAAGGATATGGGGTAAACCTTTCAGGACTGAGATGAGGAGAAATTTTTTCACCCAGAGAGTGGTGAGCCTGTGGAATTCACTACCACAGAAAGCAGTTGAGGCCAAAACATTGTATGTTTTCAAGAAGGAGTTAGATATAGCTCTTGGGTCTAAAGGGATCAAAGGGTATGGGGCGAAACTGGGAACAGGTTACTAAGTTGGATGATCAGCCATGATCATAATGAATGACGGAGCAGGCTCGAAGGGAAAAATGGCCTACTCTTGCTCCTATTTTCTATGTTACGGAGGTGGAAATAGATGGTTTTCATGATGGTATGGATGTGTGGTCAGAAACTCATCTTCTGGTCAAGTATGAGGAGAAGTCCCATGTTCTCCTTCAAAACAGAACCACAAGATCATTTACGTCCAACTCAGGAAGCAGACAGGGCCTCGATTCAACATCTCATCCGAAAGACAGCACCATTGATAGTGCACTACTGCTCATATCTCTGAAATGGAACTTCAACTGCAGCTTTACGACTCATTGACAAGAATATTACCAACTGAGCCTAGCAGGACACAAGTTGCTAGAAGAATATGCTGATCGGGTTAGATAGAGTGGGATGACTTTTGTGTGCAGCATAAATATCAGTGTGGGCTGAATGGCTTGTTTCTATGCTGTGCGTTCTATGTAACTTATATATTTATTTATTCTTCATTCTTCCTGTCTGCTTTTCTTTCTTTCACATTGTCTCTAACCTTAAACTGCCTCAGGTGCATTTACTTTCCATCTTGTCTTACGCTGACTGGATTGCTCAGGAATGTTTCCTCTGTTGTCAGCAGAATCCATTAGGGCCATGTGCTGTGCTGCTTGTACTACTCACTTCTTCTCACTATATGCTAAGTATCCCATCATCCTGTGTGAGTCACTTAAGTTACCACAAGCACATAGCATAAAAGATATATTTAGCAATAAAGTTAAAATATCAAGCACAGTCCTACAAATTTTCAATGCTGGAAACAATAGGATGGATTTTCCAGTTGGTCACATCTGATTAATGTGCATGAAGTGGGTGTAACTGATTAGAATATCAAGCAGAGATCCATAAAGCTGGATTTCAACCCATTTAGTGCCTCATCTAAGTTTCCAGTTGGGTTTTGTACTGGCACGAGAAGCAGTCATTTGTTTGCTGTGAATTATAGTGAAATTAGAGCCAAGGATATCATTTCGACACCTGAGCAATTTTTCAATATTCTAGCAATATAGAGAGTTCAGTCATCTACCCCCACCAAATATAAAATTACATCTGTGCTGCTACTCTGTAACAATTATAGAAGTCTATTTTTAGAACTCTTATAGTGAAACCTTACTTTGAGGCAATTTTTGAATCTATTCTCTTGCTTTCCTTTTGTTTCTTCTCTCTTTGTTGATCAGGAAACTTTTTGGCAGCTGGGAAGGTCAGTTTAAAGTAAACTTAATTTCTTTTTGTTTTCGGCGGAGACCAGGGGGCTGCTGGGTAAGTAAAACCCTATATATTTGGGCCGTTTAAAATAACTTGCCTTTCATTGCAGCAGCTTTTTCGGGAGCAGAGAGTGCGAGCGAGTGAGCAGTTGGGAAGGTCAGTTTAAAGTAAACTTAATTTCTTTTTGTTTTTGGCGGAGACCAGGGGGCTGCTGGGTAAGTAAAACTCTATATATTTGGGACATTTAAAATAACTTGCCTTTCATTGCAGCAGTTTTTTCGGGAGCAGAGAGTGCGAGCGAGTGAGCAGTTGGGAAGGTCAGTTTAAAGTAAACTTAATTTCTTTTTGTTTTTGGCGGAGACCAGGGGGCTGCTGGGTAAGTAAAACCCTATATATTTGGGCCGTTTAAAATAACTTGCCTTTCATTGCAGCAGCTTTTTCGGGAGCAGAGAGTGCGAGCGAGTGAGCAGTTGGGAAGGTCAGTTTAAAGTAAACTTAATTTCTTTTTGTTTTCGGCGGAGACCAGGGGGCTGCTGGGTAAGTAAAACCCTATATATTTGGGCCGTTTCTGAATCCGAGACACTACACCTGTAGTGTCTCCCACCCGCCCTCCTCCTCTAACCAAAAAAAAAGGACCCGGTGGTGTGTAGATAAGGTAAGGCTTTTTCTATTTCTCTTTTTTTTAATTGTGTGATTGGTAAAAAACTTTTCGTTCCTTTTTCATTTAACTAAGTTTAAGCTTAAGATTAAAAATGGCAGGAGATCTCAGACCCGTGACATGCTCCTCTTGCTCAATGTGGGAGCTCAGGGACATGGCTGATGTCCCTGACTCCTTCACGTGCAGGAAGTGTGTCCAGCTGCAGCTCATGTTAGACCGCATGACGGCTCTGGAACTGCGGATGGACTCACTTTGGAGCATCCGCGATGCTGAGGAGGTCGTGGATAGCACGTTTAGCGAATTGGTCACACCGCAGATTAGGATTGCTGAGGGAGAAAGGGAATGGGTGACCAAAAGGCAGAGAAAGAGCAGGAAGGCAGCGCAGGTGTCCCCTGCGGTCATCTCCCTCCACAACAGGTATACCGTTTTGGATACTGTTGAGGGAGATGGCTCACCAGGGGAAGGCAGCAGTAGCCAGGTTCATGGCACCGTGTCTGGCTCTGCTGTTCAGAAGGGCGGGAAAAAGAGTGGAAGGGCTATAGTCATAGGCGATTCGATTGTAAGGGGAGTAGATAGGCGGTTCTGTGGTCGAAAACGAGACTCCCGAATGGTATGTTGCCTCCCAGGTGCACGGGTCAGGGATGTCTCAGATCGGCTGCAGAACATTCTGAAGGGGGGTGGGTGAACAGCCAGTTGTCGTTGTGCACATAGGCACCAATGATATAGGTAAAAAATGGGATGAGGTCCTACAAGCAGAATTTAGGGAGTTAGGAGCCAAGTTAAAAAGTAGGACCTCAGAGGTAGTAATCTCCGGATTGCTACAGGTGCCACGTGATAGTCAGAGTAGAAATGAAAGAATAGTCAGGATGAATGCGTGGCTTGAGAGATGGTGCAGGATAGAGGGGTTCAGAGTTTTGGGACATTGGGACCGGTTCTGGGGGAGGTGGGACTATTACAAATTGGACGGTCTACACCTGGGCCGGACTGGAACCAATGTCCTTGGGGGTGCTTTTGCTAACGCTGTTGGGGAGGGTTTAAACTAATGTGGCAGGGGGATGAGAACCAAATGAGGTCAGTAGAGAGTAAGGATGTAGTAACTAAAGCCTGTAAGGAACTAGATAATGAAGTCAGTGTGACTTCAGTGTAGGGCGGCACAGTGGCGCAGTGGTTAGCACCGCAGCCTCACAGCTCCAGGGACCCGGGTTCGATTCCAGGTACTGCCTGTGTGGAGTTTGCAAGTTCTCCCTGTGTCTGCGTGGGTTTTCTCCGGGTGCTCCGGTTTCCTCCCACAAGCCAAAAGACTTGCAGGTTGATAGGTAAATTGGCCATTATAAATTGTCACTAGTGTAGGTAGGTGGTAGGGAAATATTGGGACAGGTGGGGATGTTTGGTAGGAATATGGGATTAGCGTAGGGTTAGTATAAAAATGGGTGGTTGATGTTCGGCACAGACTCGGTGGGCCGAAGGGCCTGTTTCAGTGCTGTATCTCTAATCTAATCTAAGGGAAAGAGTAAGCAGGGAGCAGATGATGAAAGCAAAGGGCCTGGTGGTCTGAGGTGTATTTGTTTTAATGCAAGAAGTGTAGTAGGTAAGGCAGATGAACTTAGGGCTTGGATTAGTACCTGAGAGTATGATGTATTGCTATTACTGAGACTTGGTTAAGGGAAGGGCATGATTGGCAACTAAATATCCCAGGATACCGATGCTTCAGGCGGGATAGAGAGAGAGGTAAAAGGGGTGGAGGAGTTGCATTACTGGTCAAAGAGGATATCACAGCTGTGCTGAAGGAAGGCACTATGGAGGACACGAGCTGTGAGGCAATATGGGCAGAACTCAGAAATAGGAAGGGTGCGGTAACAATGTTGGGGCTGTACTACAGGCCTCCCAACAGTGAGCGTGAGATAGAGGTACAAATATGTAAACAGATTATGGAAAGCTGTAGGAGCAACAGGGTGGTGGTGATAGGAGATTTTAATTTTCCCAACATTGACTGGGATTCACTTAATGTTAGAGGTCTAGATGGAGCAGAATTTGTAAGGAGCATCCAGGAGGGTTTTCTAGAGCAGTATGTAAATAGTCCAACTCGGGAAGGGGCCATACTGGACCTGGTGTTGGGAAATGAGCCGGGCCAGGTGGTTGACATTTCAGTAAGGGACTACTTTGGGAATAGTGATCATGGAACGCTTTGCCAGCGGAGGTGGTAGACGTGGGCACGATAGCGTCTTTTAAGATGTATCTAGACAGATACAGTAAATGGAAAAGTCCTGGGGAAAATTGATGTACAGAGAGATTTGGGTGTTCAGGTCCATTGTTCCCTGAAGGTGGCAACGCAGGTCAATAGAGTGGTCAAGAAGGCATACGGCATGCTTTCCTTCATCGGACGGGGTATTGAGTACAAGAGTTGGCAGGTCATGTTACAGTTGTATAGGACTTTGGTTCGGCCACATTTGGAATACTGCGTGCAGTTCTGGTCGCCACATTACCAAAAGGATGTGGATGCTTTGGAGAGGGTGCAGAGGAGATTCACCAGGATGTTGCCTGGTATGGAGGGCGCTAGCTATGAAGAGAGGTTGAGTAGATTAGGATTATTTTCATTAGAAAGACGGAGGTTGAGGGGAGACCTGATTGAGGTGTACAAAATCATGAGAGGTATAGACAGAGTGGATAGCAAGAAGCTTTTTCCCAGAGTGGGGGATTCAATTACAAGGGGACACGATTTCAAAGTGAAAGGGGAAAAGTTTAGGGGGGATATGCGTGGAAATTTCTTTACGCAGAGGGTGGTGGGTGCATGGAACGCTTTGCCAGCGGAGGTGGTAGACGCGGGCACGATAGCGTCTTTTAAGATGTATCTAGACAGATACATGAATGGGCAGGAAGTAAAGAGATACAGACCCTTAGAAAATAGGCGACAGGTTTAGATAGAGGATTTGGATCGGCGTAGGCTTGGAGGGCCGAAGGGCCTGTTCCTGTGCTGTAATTTTCTTTGTTCTTTGTTCTTTGTTCAGGTATGAGCTTTTATTTGGTATGACTACAACAAAGGGGCAATGGGTTTGCCAATGGAATTTCCCCTCTGCTTACAGAAAAGGAGGAGAAAAAGGAATGGCGTGATGATTAGCATGACAGGCTGCATATGAGACCCACCTGACAGCACTCGCCAGCGTCTTGGCTCAGTTGTAGCACTCTTGCTTCTAAGTCTGTAGGTTCCATTCCTACTCCAGAGACTTAAGTGCAAAATCCAGTACTGAGGAAATTGTGCACTGTCAGAGGCGCCATCTTTTGGATGGTCCTGTCTGCCTTCTGGACTATAGGGGTTAAGTTATGGAGAGAGATTACCCAAATTAGGCCTGTTTTTGCTAGAATTTAGAAGGTTAAGGGGTGATCTGATCGAAGTCTTCAAGATATTAACAGGAAAAGACAGGTTAGATAAAGATAAACTACTTCCACTGGTTGGAGATTCTAAAACTCGGGGGCATAGTCTAAAAGTTGGGGCCAGACCGTTCAAGAGAGATGTTAGGAAGCACTTCTTCACGCAAATAGCAGTAGAGGTTTGGAACTCTCTCCCACAAACAGCAATTGAAGCTCGAACAGTTGTTAATTTTAAATCTGAGATAGATAGATTTTTGTCAAGCAAAGATATTAAGGGATCTGGGCCAAAGATAGGCATATGGAGTTAGGCCGTGGATCAGCCATGATCTCATTGAATGGAGGGACAGGCTCGAGGGGCTGAATGGCCTACTCCTTTTCCTATCTTCCTATGTTCTTATGTTCTTAGGTGGATATAAAAGATCCCATGGCACTACTTCGAAGAAAAGCAGGGGAGTTCTCCCAAGTGTTGTATTTGATCTCCTATTTCCACCTCCATCACATCATTTGTCTCCACCACTGCCTCAGCTCATCTGCTGCTGAAACCCATTCGTTACCTCTAGACTTTAATTATTCCAACACAATCTTGGCTGTCCTCCCATCATGCACCCTCCATGAACTTAAGCTTATCCTAAACTCTGCTGCAAGTAACCTAACTTGTACTATGTCCCATTCACCCATCACCCCATGCTTGCTGACCTACAATGGCTCCCAATTGGGCAACACCTTGAATTTAAAATTCTCATCCTTGGTTTCGAATACCTTCAATGCCTGACCCCTCCCTATCTCTGTAACCTCCTCCACCTCTGCAACACTCTGCGATGTCAGCGCTCTTCCAATTCTGGCCCCTTGCACACCCCCAATTTTAAATGCTCCACCATTAGCAGCTGTATCTTCAGCTGCCATGGCCCAAAGCTCTGGAATTCCCATCTAAATCTCTCCACTTCTTTGCCCCTCTTTCCTCCTGTAAGATGCTTTTTAAAACTTACCTCTTGAACCAAGCTTTTGGTCATCTGCCCTTGTATCTCCTTATTTGCCTTGCCATCAAATTTTGTTTGATAACTGTGAAGTCCCTTGGGACAGTAAAGGGGCTATATAAATGCAAGTTGTTGTTATTGTGTGCAGGCCAATATTGTATCTTCAACCAACATCAATAGATAAAGGGATTATCAGGTCATTATCATATTGCTATTTGTAGGACCTTGCACAAATTGGCTGCCGTGTTTTCTATATTAAACAGTATTTCATTGTCTGCAAAGTGTTTTAGAATGTCCTGAGGTCATGGAAGGTGCTAGATAAAGGTAGGTCTTTGTATCTTTCTTGCATTTGCAAGGACAGGTGCACCTACCTCTGTAGAACTGGCTGCTGAGGGTCAAGGTCACCAGACAACCAAATGAAAAATTGAGCCATCTGCTAAAAGGACCCTGCAGACAATATGTGCCATGGACTTGGCATTGCCAGTAGTAGTAATTATCTGCTTTGTCCTCAAGTTTCATTCCTCCATATCTTTCCATGCAAACTATGATGATATCCTACAAGAGAGTTATTAAAAAATGCCAAACAGTCCCACCCTCCTCACGCACTGCTCATTCTGCACTATCTGCACATCATCAGCTATCAAACATATATTTCAGTGGATGCATCCCTTTAAATGCATCCTTCATCCCTTTAAATATATCTTCTTACATACAATTTTGCTTCCTTCACCCTCTCCTCCACAGGCAAACTCCCAACACCAAGCCCATTATGGGCCATGTGCTCACCAGCATTGTGCAAATGAAACTGATCCCACAAGCTCAGGTGGATGCCAATAACACCCTGGCGGACTAATGGCTGATAAGAGGTCTGATCCTGGTCTTGGCAATGTTCTTAAATCATAGGATAGAGGCTTCCCAAGTGCAACAGAGAAAGTAGAAGAGTCAGAATACAGGCTGTTATTAGCTGCTCATCGTCCATTACAGAACAACTTTGAAGAGGCTAGAAACCAATGTACCCGCTGGACACTCTTCTAGGAAAAACTGAAGAGCAGATAAAATAGGGGTAAAAAGTAGATTAAATGCAGGTTACAGAATAAAATAAGTGATATATTTTAACCTTTTCCCACAAATCGTAAAAGCAAACAGGAAATGGAAAAAATTTAAATATTTTTTCCAAATAGCTGATGAGATCATGAGTGCATTAGAATGTCTTTCATCACGTGTTTTCGTTGTGTGGATGTTATAGACAGTAGACAATTGTAACTGAATTTTGTCTTGGAGTGTTTCCTTTGTGCAGGGGTGAACAGGCCAATTGGGAAATCAGGAGTTTTCTCGACTGTCCCTTGTGAATGAGTTCACAGCGCAGTATTATTGCGTTGCCTCTACCAACATTCCCCACCCCCCCCACCCCACCACTTTCCTCTAAGAATCGTGCACCCTTTCAGGGGACCCAATCCATACCTATCTTAATGAATTTACTTATTAACTTTTCATCAAAACCCTTTCTCGGGAATGCTGCAATATTCTGTATTATATAGTGACCTATGTCTGTGCCTGTGAAGCCCCACAAGGTGAGTTCCTGATTTCAATCATACCAATGTGATGGAAGAGATATGAGGTTTGAATCTCACCTTTGGGTCAAATATGACACCATGGCTGCAGATAATTTGGTTCAAACCGAGACAGTAGCTGGGGAGAGGAATAGAATTGGTAGCCAGAGTATTGAGTTTCTGGAGGGGCTGGAGAAAATGGCTTCACTCTCCCCAGTGGAGGAAATTATAGCTCATCCAGGACTGGATGTCAGACAAGCAGTCTAACAACACAGAGGTATTGGGGAGGTGGTGAAGCTGGCCCCATGTCTTTGGATGATAACCCCAAGCAACAACATATAGAGGAGGAAGAGGTGGGGGCCATGGATTGATGCTTGGGGGACTTCAAATGTAATAGTGAAGAGACAGGAAGAGAAGCTGTTCCAGGAGATGATCTGGCTATGATTGGATAGGTTATAGTGTAACCAAGTGAAGGCCCCATGTGAAACACTTTTCATTTCTCTGCATTTAACCTTGGTTCTCCTCAGTCTGTAAGGCAGTCCATTTAGCAGCTGAGATGCCAGGGTGGTGCTGAAGACAGGGACTCACATATTCTTACATTCCACTGGAAATGCAGATGCTAAAAGGATATAAGTTTATCTGGCTTTGGAACTACACTGGTGAAAGTTGGAGTCATTGCCTGGATCTTATGTTTGAATAGTCATTAGAACTAATATGATTTGGAGAAAGATCTGATTTATAATGCTATCTGTATTTATTTGTGGTAATAAAAGAATTAACAAAGGTTTGGGGATTTGAGTTTGGACTTGTGGAGAACCCCAGGGTAAAGAAGGATGCGTTGCAGAATGATTAAGTGAGCTTGATGGCTGGTGGAATGTAAGTTTATCCCTTCAGTGACCTGATAAATGTTACACTAATGCCAAACTGGTATTAGATGATAATCTCAAATAACATCCCTTTAACACTGCACAGACTCCCCTGTGCACACTACCACACTGTTGTGGGTGGAAAGATAATTAGGGACAAGGAAAGTATCTGCAATTCCCTGTGGGGAAGCCCCAGCATGCAATGTTTTCAGTCATTAATTCCAGCATTGTTGTAAACGGTTGTTACCCAGCTCTGTTCCCCAGGATGCCAATCATACACAAAACAGAATGTTGAAACACATTGGTGTTTTTCTGTAACATTGATGATATTCAGTTTAATCAAAGTTTCTGATCACCGCGAATTAAAATCTCATGAATAAGGTATAAATGCTGATGCCTGATGCCTGCACCCATACCCATTTGTTAATAAAATCTATCGGTTACAGGTGTTCCATTGCTTTCCTATACAACAGTAGCTAAATCAAACTATACACCATACACTTACTGCATCTATAACTGCAGATTGTCAGGAGTCAATTCCATACATATTAACCATTGATTAGACCCTTATGTACATCTGTAAGTCCCAAATTGACAAAAAGCTTAACTCATCCCCTGAGTATTCATTATTTGGTATGTTTTTTTTTAAAAGAAGGCTCCTTTCACGAAATGTGTTTGCTGTTCCAACAAATGATTGATGTCAAAGTTGAATAGTTACAGGAAAGTATCTGCACATTCCATTATTCAAACAGCTTCACTTCATTTTCAGGCAATGTTGAGAAAGAAATAAAATAGTTTGAAGATATATAACGTATTCCACAGCGTCAGGCTGTCCCAAAGCACTTTACAGTCCATTAAGCAATTTTTTTAGTGTCGTCAATGTTGTAATGTAGGAAGTGTGGCAACCAATTTGAATGCAGTAAACTCCCACAAACAATAATATGATAATGACCAGATAATCTGTTGTAGTGCCGTTTATTGGGATATATATCTTGGGCAGGACACCAGAGAACTTCTTACTCTTCCTCAAATAGTTCCATGGGATGTTTTACATCCACATGAGAAGGTAAGCATTTAGCATTTAATTGGTCTGAAGTCTCATCTAAAAATCTGCACCTCCAACAATGCAGCACTCTCTCAATGCTACCTTGAAGTGTCTGCCTAGATTTTGTGCTCAAGTCTCTAGAGTGGGACTTGAACCCATAACCATCTGAACCACAGCTGATAAATTCAAATGTAATTATTTGTGAATATCTATATAGGGATAAATTCTCTGAGTTAGCATGCCTGCAGGAAGCCTTACCCGATGGGATCAGAAGTCAGCAAGCTCAGTTTGTGGTTTTCCAATTGTAATAGGTGGAAAATTGAGGGGGCTGTGAACTAGACAGGTGTGCTGACCTCTGCACACTAACAACCAAACTAGGGCTACACTTTTGGGCCTCAGGCCTTATTGCACTCTCTCACTTCCAGTACTTAGGCAACAGTTGTGGCTCTGTTGGTAATACTCTCATCTCTATGTCATAAGATTGTGAGTTCAAGTCGTACTCCATGGACTTGAACACAAAAATGCAGGTTGACACTCCAGGAAGTGCATCTTTCAGATGAGATGTTAATTCAAGGCCCTATCTGGCATCTCAGGTGAATGTAAAAGATCCCATGGCACAATTTTGAAGGAGAAGAGGGTATTTCTCCTTGGTGTCCTAGCTAATATTTATCCCCCAACCAATATCACTAAAAAAATTATCTGGTCATTATCACATTGCTGTTTCTGGGACCATGCTGTGTGCAAATTGGCTGTTGCATTTCCCACAATAGTGGCTACACTTTAAAAGTATATTGGCTGTGAAGCACTTTGAGATGTCCTGAGGTCTTGAAAGGTGCTGTATAATTACAAGTTATTTTGTTCTTCTTATCTCCCATTCCAGTTTTAACCCAGGAACTACCTCACCCTTGCACATCACTGCCTGTTCACTCCAAATAACAATCTGTTCCCCCACTCCTGTCTAGGCTCATGTTCCCAGAGTTTTTCTCCACAATGCTTGGCACACACCATGAAGGGACCTGTCAGGGCAGTGATGGCGGATCCATTGTATCATCAATGACAAGGCCACCAGCCTGAGATACAAAACTATCGATTTGCACCCACTGCTCCCTCTTAGGCTAAGCCTGACCCAGCTGCTTCCCACTTCCCTTGTCGACCATGTCATTTTACACCTATCCCTCATAATGATAGCTATTTCCCAGCTCAGGTCTTAGCCCTGAGTTTCACTTATACCCATGAGTGTCATAGTACCGCTTGGATGATCTCTCCCAGCCTAACCAGATTCCAATCTCCAAACAGATTAATTTTGGCTTCCTACCTCTAGCCAGACACATTGGTCTGGAGTTTCTGTACTATTTCTCTCCAGCTAACAGCTTAATCTGGGCAGAATCAAATCAAATAGCACAATGGATCACAGAATTTTTAGCGTAAGTGAGCGGCACCCATAACTACTTTCTGCTCAAGTATCCACGAATCTTTTATGCTACTGCAACAGTCACTCCATCCAAGCCAGGCCCCGCTCTCAAAACTAACCATACCCCAGCTTGAAAAGGCGAGTATCCACCAATTACACTTGTTCAGGGATTGGGTGTGGGGTGTTGTCGGAGGGGTGTGGGGAGGAGTTTGCATCACATTGCGCCCAGATTTTCAGGCACCTGCAGTCACATTATTCCAGGGTTAAACACCTGACCAGAAATGACCAGCAGTCAGTTGAAGCCACAAGTCTGCCCTGGTTATCAATTAGTTTAAACCAAGAGAAAGGTGCTGCTGACCTTGTGGTCTCCATCTTCATCTTGAAGGTGAATATTTTTCACCTTACCTTTTATATTGCCACACCTTAGCATCTTGAAGCCCCATTGGGCCGATTCTTTTCATATTTCTGAGTGATGTAGGAACAAGACTCCTGCCATCCTTTCCTCTCCTGAACCCACAGATTCTGAGGACAATTGTAGCATGTTTAATGTAGCTAAAACTGAGAGTAGCAATCTCAGCTCCACATGAATATTGAACCTGAAACTTTGCCAGTCTGAATGTCTTAACTACCTGTTGGATAAACTCACCGTACATTCAGAGGGCCCATTTCATCCATAAATATTTGGAAAGACTTTTGTGCTGGCCACATGGGTGCGAATGCTAGTTGGACTTATTCCTGGAAGTTTCAACAAAGGACTTCCAGCCTTCAGTCATCCTGCCCAGTCAAACAGCCTTTTCTTCCCATCTCCACTGTTTTAATAGTAACTAATAAACCAAATTATTCCTGTGATGTTTCTCGAGAGTTCCTCAAAGTAGTGACCAGGAGATTAATCTTCAGCTATTGGAGACTCTGGGACAATCCTGGAGAGTTAACAACACTGCAGAGGAAGAGGGCTGTGTCTATTTGCAACGCAAGTGAGTTGGAGCATATTTCTGATTGGTCCCCTTGGAGGACAAGCCACATCCAACCATTTGTCTGCAATATGTAACTTCATCCAGTCATTGTCAGACAGGCAGGTTACAGAATTCAGAGTGCTGCTGAGATTGTACAGTATGTTTGAGGAAGGTGCAAATCATGTGAGAACAGTGATATGGTAGAATGCACAAAATGGAGCTGTAGTTTGCTTTGTGATCCGATGTTTTGCAACTGTAATTATAGTTTCCCTTGATTTTTTTATTCTTTCACAGAATGTGGGCATCACTAGAAAGGCCAGCATTTGGTGCCCATCCCTAATTGCCCTTGTTGCTTGGCGGGTTTCCACTTTTCTTTAAAAGCCCACCAGAAAACCCTGAATCTGTCCAAAGCTGGGAATGCATTGTTCCTGCTGTCAGCTATGAAAGTGACAGTGCGATGTTTTTAAAAAGAACTGACCAACCACAAACCAAGATGGTGTTTACAGTTGTACTCTTAAGCTGCTGCGCGGAGAGCTCTGCACCCACTCCCTGCAACTGTCAGAGAGAGATGGTGTGGGGTGGGGGGGAGGGGGAGAGAGAGAGAGGAGAGAGAGATTGGGAGAGAGAGAGGGGAACAGAGAGAAAGAGGGAGGAACTGAGTGGGGAGGGGCAGAGAGAGAGGGGAACAGAGAGAGAAAGAGGGGGGCCACAGAGAGCGAGGACAACACAGAGGGGATAACAGATAGAGATAGACAAAGGGAGACAGAGAGATACAAAGAGAGGGAGAGAACGCTATCATGATCACTCCTGACAGATGAATGTCTATCCGGAATACTCCGGATCGCTACAAGTGTGCGGGCAAACATTAACTACTTGTGCAAGCAAACAAATGCCATGTATCTCACTAAATCAGTGTCCAACATAATGACGAGAAAGTAAGTCAAGAAATTAATCTTCTCATTTAAAGCATTTTCGCAAAAATGCACTTTTTTTGTTGTTTTGATTAATAGTAAGATACATTTTTAATGCCTTTAACTTTCCGAAATTGTCTCAGCAACCCTCCATGCGAAAAGGTTGGACAACCCTGCTTTATACCTTAATTACTGGTTTAGGTATTTCTTTGGAGTGTTTTAGTACTTCTGGAATTGAGAAAAAATTCTTTAATTCAGATGGAAGAGACCAAGGTCACGACAACAACTGTAAGGTAGAAACATTCATTAAAATCAAAAACCTGACACAACATGGGCACAGCCCCAGTAGCAAGTGGCCCATCTGGCCCAGCATATGCAGTAAGGCCTCCCTCCGCACACTGCTACAGCCTAACTGGCTGCCAGTGCAACCCACATGGGCAAGAAGTCCTTCTTTCCACTGCCCAGCCGGCAGGAAGTGCTTCACCGAGTCAGTGGCTTGCACATGCATTGACACGCCCACACGGGGAAAAGCTCTTCTGCTGCGAGGAGTGGAGCAAATGCTTCCCATGCTCCAAATGCTTGGTGGCCCACCACCAGTGCACACACCCACCTGGGACAGGCAGCAAGTAGCTTCATGCTCCAGGCTCCAGTCTCAGAAAGGTAATGGGCTTCCCCACTTCTGTTTCCCTCTCCAGTCAGCTTTATGGAGTTCTGGTCTATGCGTGGTCTGGCCACATGTGCGACTGATCGAGTGTGCATGCGCAGTCCCAAAATGATCTTCAGTTCTACAGAGAGTGTTCAGGTTCCCCTATACGAGTATTTGTGTACAGAAGGACTGCTACGCCTTGCAAGCAATCAAACCAGAGGAAGACAGAAAGATGGTGCATTTAAATAGCTCCTTGTTACCATCTCAAAGCACTGCATAAATAATGACGCATAGTCACTGTTGTTATACAGGTATACAAAGACTATAGGAAGGCTCCTCAGTCACTGATGTTAACTAAATCTATCTCAATGAGGTGGAATATTTGAGTGTCTGGAGAATTCATCCATTGGGAGCATGCGGTGGCTTGGCTGATTTTGTAGCAGTCTTCCCCTCTGATTATGGTTTTGGTCCCACTCCCACAGCAAGGCAGGATAAAGGAACGGGCCTGAGAGAGAGCACAGTGAGATCGTGGCAGGACAAAGGAATAGGCCTGAGAGGGTGCACAGTGAGACCAGTGGCAGGATAAAGGTGCGGGCCTGAGAGAGAGCACAGTAAGACAGTGGCAGTGTAAAAGAGAGGGTCTGACAGGGATGTGCTGACCGACTGTGTTCTAAAATAAATCATATTGTGATGTCACAGGGAAGAACGTAAGTGATTGGTGAGTATTTTTCTCTTTTCTCTCTCTAAACTAGGGTATCAGTTCAAATTAGGAGCTAGGAAAATAAAAATATTCAACCTGGGTTAGTATAACAGTAACTGGTGTAATAAGAGTACAAGCACAGAGCAGGACTAGAAGTATTAATTAAAATTGATAGGGTACTAAATAGATTGTTTAAAAAGGGAATAGAGGGTTTTTGTTGTGATCATGGATGGGCAGCTACAACCTGTAGCTTGCAATTCCTGTGCCATGTGGGAACTTCCGGACACCTCATGTGTCTTGGATGACCACATGTGTAGGAAGTATTTCCAGATGCTTTAGCTCAAGCTCAGGATTTCCGAGCTTGAGGGGCAGCTGGAATCACTGTGGAGTATCAGGGAGCAGGAGAATTTCCTGGATTGTACATTTCAAGTGGTGACCCCACAGGCAGAGAGGGGTTAGGATAGTAGGTGAATGGCCATACAGAAGATTAGGAAGAGGTAGGAAGTCTAGGAGTCTTTGGGGTGTGTGCTACTGTCAAACTGGTGCTCAGATTTGGAGACTGCTGGGAGTGACGACACCTTGAAGGAATGCAGTCCAGACCATGGCACCAGTGGGCAAGGGACTGGTCAGTAGGGAGCAGCAAAGTACAGAAATGCAGTTGTTATAGGTGATTCTATAGTCAGGGGGACAGATAGGCATTCCTGTAACCGTTACCATGTATCCTGCATGGGGTGTTGCCTCCCTGGTGCCAGGGTAAAGGACATCATGGAGAGGGTGCAGGATATTCTGCAGGGGGAAGGCAAGGCAGGTATTGATTTTCAGGAGCTAGGGAGGAAGTTAAAGAGTAGGACCTTGAAGGTAGTAATCTCTGGATTACTCCCAGTGCCACGTGCTAGTGAGAGCAGAAATAGGAAGATAGGGAGGATCAATGCATGAATGGAAACATAGTGCAGGAGGGAGGGCTTCAGATTCTTGGGGCATGGGGACCAATTCTGGGGCAGAAGTCACCTATTCAAAAGAAACAGGTTGCACCTCAACAGGATTGGGACCAATGTCCTCACGGGGAGATTCACTAGTGTGGTTGGGGAGCATTTGAACTAAATTGGCACGGGGATGGGCACCAGCCTATAGAAGTTGGAAAGAGGAATAAGGTGAATCATGTGAGAGTGTTAGACAGTACTAAAGAAGGGAATAGTTCCATTTTAAATTGGCATGGTAGGAGAAGAAATACGAGGAATACAAAGACAGGATTACAATGCATGTATGTAAATGAACAAGGTGTGATGAATAAGATTGGTGAACTACAAGCACAAATAGCAGTATGGCAATAACGGAAACATGGCTTAAAAGTGGTGAAGACTGGGCTTTTAATGTACAAGGATATAAAGTGCTAAAAAAAGATAGAAAAAGAAAAAAGGGAGGTAGGGTGGCAGCACTGATTAAGGAAGACATTATAGTGTTGGAAAGAGAGGATGTCTTTGAGGGGGAAAAGACAGAATCCATTTGGTTAGAGTTGAGAAGCAAAAAGGATATGATCACCCTTCTTGGGGTATTCTATAAGCCTCCAAATAGTGAGAGAGAGAGACATGTATTTACCATCACAAAAAGTAAAGCACCAGGTCACTAAGTTCAGCACCTAGCGTCTCTTCAGTCTTGTCAGATGTTGAGGGAACCCTTAACCTTCTTGATAACGTCATTGTCCACAGAGGGGATAAAGCTGAACATGATCAACATTTATCAACAGTGCTCACTCGACTTGAAAAACACAATTTTATGCTAAACAAGGACAAATGCACATTTGCGGCAGCCAAGATTGACTTTCTAGGTTACAGAGTGACAGCAGCTGGAGTAAAGCCTACACATTGTCATGAAAACCACACCTACCAAAATGAGACATATTAATTTTGTCCGACTATTTTTGATGGTGGAGGTTATCTCAGCATAGAGTGTGTACTCTACTTGTTAGGGCCCTTGCTCAGGGATACAAGCTAACAACCCCACTGCCTTGTGGGCATCTCAGGAAAGACTAAGGCAAAGGGAGTAAACCTGAACAGAAAATATGGAGAGGAGCCCCTAAGGCAGACATGTGTCACCTTTGGCATGTTTCCAGCAGTTCCTCCAGTCAAAGTGGTGCAAAATGTTATGCTGTGCACTCCTTTGGACCCTACTAGGAAGGCTGAGAGGGGGGCTTTGACACTTGGGCGACTGACAACCTCCATACATTCCAAACAGGCATGCACCATGGGGAGGTCACTCCATAGTCGCCTCACAGTGACACAAAACAAAACCCAGTTATGGGTTTTAAGTCCAGCTCAATTGGCGTAGAGATTAGGCACCATGGGTTGCCTTTGTCGGTGGGAGAGGTCGTCACATCTCATTGGACAGCTATCGCCCGCCTCAAACTGGGCAGCCCCAGTCAGAAAGGTTCTGTCCCGCCACAGTCCACCTGCTTCAATGGGTGCTTGGAACTTAGGGTCATTGCCTAACAAGTGGACTGTAATACCACACCAAACAGCACGACAAAAAAAGGAAAGAAGGTACCAGCCCTTCATTTTGCAAGCTGGAACATTAGAACTATGTGTCCTGGCCTGTCGGAAGATCTTACACAAATCAACGACTCTCGGAAGACCGCCATCATTAACAACAAGCTCAGTAGACTCTATGTGGATATTGCAGCACTTCAGGAGACACGCCTCCCTACGAGCGGATCGCGAAGGGAGCAAGACTACGGAAAGTCCTCATCAGGGAACTCCTCTTTGCTGATGATGCTGCATTAACATCCCACACAGAAGAGTGTCTGCAGAGACTCATCGACAGGCTTGCGGATGCTTGCAACATCATGGGACAGGACGTCAGAAATGCTCAATCCATCAATATCGGCGACCACACTCTGGAAGTGGTTCAAGAGTTCACCTACCTGGGCTCAACCATCACTAGCAACCTGTCTCTCGATGCAGAAATCAACAAACACATGGTAAAGGCATCTGCTGCTATGTCCAGACTGGCCAAGAGGGTGTGGGAAAATGGCGCACTGACAAGGAAGACAAAAGTCCAAGTGTTTCAATCCTGTGTTCTCAATACCTTGCTCTACGGCAGCGAGGCCCGGACAACGTAAGTCAGCCAAGAGCGACGTCTCAATGCGTTCCATCTTCGCTGTCTCCAGAGAATCCTTGGCATCAGGTGGCAGGACCTTATCTCCAACGCAGAAGTCCTCAAGGCAGGCAACATCCCCAGCATATATGCCCTACTGAGCAAGCGGCACTTGAGATGGCTTGGCCATGTGAGCCACATGGAAGATAACGGGATCCCCAAGGACAAATTGTACAGCGAACACATCGCTGGTATCAGACCGACCAGCCATCCATGTCTCTGCTTTAAAGACATTTGCAAACGCTACATGAAGTTTTGCGACATTGACCACAAGTCATGGTAGCCAGTTGCCAGTGATCGCCAGAGCTGGTGGACAGCTATAAAGGTGGGGCTGAAAAGAGGCGAGTCGAAGAGACTTAGCAGTTGGCAGGAAAAGAGACATCAGTGTAAGGAGAGAGCCAGCTGTGTAACAACCTCGACAACCAACTTTACCTGCAGCGCCTGTGGAAGAGTCTGTCATTCTAGATTGGCCTTTATAGCCACTTCAGGTGCTGCTTCACGAACCACTGACCACCTCTAGGCACTTGCCCATTGTCTCTCGAGACAAGGAGGCCAAAAGGAAGGAAGGAAAGGAAGGAATTTCATCATATGGAACATTAATTTTAAACTGCTACTGGACTGAAAAAATAGCTTTCCCCTTCTTTCTCCTCCTCTGTCTCTATTTGTGTGTGTTTATCGCATATGCATACTAGTGTGGTCGCGTTGCATATTTCTGGTAGTTTTAACCGAATTAGAGTTTTAAGGTTAATAAACTTACACCTTTCTTGGTTAAATCTAAGAAAACCTGTCTGGTTGATTTTTTTTGTCATTACAATTAGAGAGCAGTGAACAAGGATTCACTGAGGGGAAGCTTAAAAAATGGTGTTTTAAAAATTAAACCCTGTTATGGCCAAACCAGGCAAAGGCTGAGAGGGAGCCCCCAGACCCCTTTCTCACCTGGTTGTAACACATGACAATGTCAAAGCCCGTCATGTGCTTCGAACACCATCTAACATGAAAGTGTTGGCACCGTTCTTCAGTACTACCAACTTTTATCATAAATTTCTTCCTCAGTACGCAGAGATTGAGGAGCCTCTTCGGAAGCTACTGCGTAAAGGTGCTCAATGGGAATGCACTGTCGCACAGCAATCAGCATTTGAAACATTAAAGGTGAAGATAGCATCCGCCAGTCTTCGCGCATTTCAGACCACATCTGGAAACGTATGTCACGACAGATGCATTGGGAACTGCAATTGGAGCTGTATTTTCACAGTCCATTGATGGATGTGAACGACCAATAGCTTATGCGAAGTCCATTGTTGGAAACTGCATGTAAATACTTTCGAGCAGGAAGCACTAGTCTACATCTATGCATGTGAACACTGGCACATGTATCTTTTTTGGTAGAAAGTTTAATGTCTGTACCAATCACAAAGAGTTGACTACATTATTAGTTACATCAGGATCAGGTCATCGACCTCTACGCATCTACAGATGGTCAAATCATTTACATCAGTATAACTTTGAGGTCGAGCACCTTACAGGTTCACGCAACCAAGTAGCTGATATGCTTAGCCGTAATCCTGTCACGGAAAGTGTTAACGAAGCAAAGCAACTTGCGACAGTGAAGACTACGTGATCGCAGTGATTTTACATGTGATCTCAAATCATGTTAGGAAAGAGGAGTTGAATGCTATGTCAGCAGCAGACGACGTACTGAAGCAAGTAGGTCGATACATCAAAACGGAGTGGCCTCATGATATAGGAGAAGAAGTGATGCCATTTTGCACAGTACACAATGGAGTCGCATTGTTTGGTGATAACTGTATTGCACGTGGCACTCAGGCAGTTATCCAAAAGGCACTACAGCAATGTGTATTGCATCTTGCCCATGAAAGACAATCCCTTGAAGTAGTCTGGTGGCCAGGAATAGATTGCTGCATAGAAGAGTTCATTAGGGACTGTGTAGCTTGTACACTCAGTGAAAAATTTGCTAAACCATGTCCCGCACCTCTACAACTGACCCGTGGCCCACAAAACCATGGCAAGAGCTCCAAGTTGATATTTTTGGAGAAGTGCAAGCAGCCCCTAGGAATCAACGATTTTTTGCTTGTTGTTCATGATCTCCATAGAAAATGGTTGGAAATTGCTCCAACAAATTCCATTAAAACCACTTTAATCATTGACACTCTAAGCAATTTATTTTATAAAATGGGGTCTGCCGGAGACCATCACTCCAGACAATGGATTGCAGTTTGTTTCAAGTCAGTTCACGGAGTTACATACGAACATACGTACATACGAATTAGGACCACTCAACCTCTCAAGCTTCCTCAGCCATTCAATAAGCTCATGGCTGAACTGGTTACTCCACATTTCCACCTACCCTCAATAACCTTTCACCCCCTTGCTTATCAAGAATCTATTTACCTCTGCCTTAAAAATATTGAAAGACTCTGCTTCCACTGCTTTTTGAGGAAGAGAATTCCAAAGACTCACGACCCTCTGAGAGAAAAAGTTTCTCCTCATCTCTGCCTTAAATGGGTGACCCCTTATTTTTAAACAGTGACCCCTAGTTTGAGATTCTCCCACAAGGGGAAACATCCTTTCCACATCCACTCTGTCAAGACCCCTCAGGATCTTATATGTTTCAATCAAGTCACCTCTTAGTCTTCTAAATTCCAGCGGATACTTGCTGTCTAATCCTTCCTCATAAGACAGCCCACCCATTCCAGGTATTAGTCCAGTAAACCTTCTCTGTACTGCCTCCAACGCATTTATATCCTTCCTTAAATAAGGAGACCAGTACTGTACACAGTACTCCAGATGTGGTCTCACCAATGCCCTGTATAGCTGAAGCATAACCTCCCTACTTTTGTATTCAATTCCCCTCACGATAAGCAGTAACATTCTATTAGCTTTCCTAATTACATGATGTACCTGCATACTAACCTTTTGCAATCCATGCACTCGGGCACCCAGATCCCTCTGCATCTCAGAGCTCTGCAATCTCTCTCCATTCAGATAATATGCTTCTTTTTTATTCTACCTGCCAAAGTGGACAATTTTATACTTTCCCACATTATACTTCATTTGCTAGGGTTTTGCTCATTCACTTAACCGGTCTATATCCCTTTGTAACCTCCTTATGTCCTCTTCACAAGTTATTTTCCTACCTTTCTTTGTGTCATCAACAAATTTAGCAACCATACCTTCAGTCCCTTCTTCTTAGTCATTGATATAAATTGTAATAAGTTGAGGCCCCAGCACTGATCCGTGTGGCACACCACTCATTACATCTTGCCAATCAGAAAATGACCCATTTATGCCTACTCTCTGTTTCCTGTTAGCTAGCCAATCTTCTATCCATGCCAATATGTTACCTCCTACACCATGAGCTTTTATTTTCTGCAATAACCTTTGATGTGGCACCTTATCAAATGCCTTCTTGAAATCTAAGTACAATACATCCACCGGTTCCCCTTATCCACAGCACATGTAACTCCCTCAATGGACCCCAATAAATTGGTTAAACATGATTTCCCTTTCACAAAAGCATGTTAACTGCCTGATTACCTTGAATTTTTACCTTGAAATGTCCTGCTATAACATCATTGATAATAGCTTCTAACATTTTCCCTAAGACAGATGTTAAGCTAACTAGCCTGTAGTTTCCTGCTTTCTGCCTCCCTCCCTTTTTGAATAAAGGAGTTACATTTGCTATTTTCCAATCTAAAGGAACCTTCCCCGAATCTAGGGAATTTTGGAAATTAAAAATAATACATCGACTATCTCACTAGCCACTTCTTTTAACACCCTAGGATGAAGTCCATCAGGACCCCAGGACTTTTCAGCTCGCAGCTCCAACAATTTGTTCAGTACCACTTCCCTGGTGAATGTAATTTTCTTGAGTTCCTCCCTCCCTTCCATTTCCTGACTTACAGCTAATACTGAGATGTTACTTGTATCCTCAATAGTGAAGAACGATGCAAAATATCTGTTCAATTCACCTGCCATCTCCTTATTATCCGTTATTAATTCCCCAGACTCACTTTTTATAGTACCAACGTTCACTTTGTTAACTCTTTTCTTTTTAAAATATCTATAGAAACTCTTATTATCCGTCTTTATATTTCTAGCTAGCTTTCTCTTGTACTCTAATTTTACCTTCCTTATCAATCTTTTAGTCATTCTTTCCTTTTTTTATATTCTGTCCATTCTTCTGACCTGCCTCCCATCTTTGCACAATTATCGGCTTTTTCTTTAAGTTTAATACTATCTTTAGCAGTTTTAGTTAACCACGGATGACGGGTCCCACCCTTGGAATTTTTCTTACTCGTTGAAATGTATCTATTCTGTATATTCTGAAATATCCCCTTAAATGTCTGCCACTGCATCCCTATGGACCTATCCGTTAACCTGAAATAAAAACAAGAAATGCTGGAACCATTCAGCAGGTCTGGCAGCATCTGTGGAAAGATAAGCAGAGTTAACGTTTCAGGTCAGTGACCCTTCATCGGAACTGACAAATATTAGAAAAGTCACAGGTTATAAGCAAGTGAGGTGGGGGTGGGGCAAGAGGTAACAAAGGAGGTCTAGATTAGACCAGGCCACATAGCTGACCAAAAGGTCACGGAGCAAAGGCAAACAATATGTTAATGATGTGTTGAAAGACAAAGTATTAGTACAAATTAGGTGTTAATACACTGAATATTGAACAGCAGCAAGTGCAAACCTGAAAAGAACAGTGAGTAAGCAAACTGAACAAACTAAGATGAAATGAAATAAATGCAAAAAAAAGATTGTAAAAAATGTAAAAAAGAACGTAAAAAGAAAGAAAAAAAAATCACTAAAAATGAAAGTAAAATGGGGGGCTGTCATGCTCTGAAATTATTGAACTCAATGTTCAGTCCGGCAGGCTGTAGTGTGCCTAATCGGTAGATGAGATGCTGTTCCTCGAGCTTGCGTTGATGTTCACTGGAACACTGCAGCAATCCCAGGACAGAGATGTGAGCATGAGAGCAGGGGGAGTGTTGAAATGGCAAGCAACCGGAAGCTCAGGGTCCTGCTTGCGAACTGAGCGGAGATGTTCCGCAAAGCGGTCACCCAGTCTGCGCTTGGTCTCCCCAATGTAGAGGAGACCACACTGTGAGCAGCGAATACAGTATACTACATTGAAAGAAGTACAAGTAAATCACTGCTTCACCTGAAAGGAGTGTTTGGAGCCTGGGATAGTGAGGAGAGAGGAGGTAAATGGGCAGGTATTACACCTCCTGCGATTGCAGGGGAAGGTGCCATGGGAAGGGGACGAGGTGGTGGGGGTAATGGAGGAGTGGACCAGGGTGTCGCGGAGGGAACGATCCCTTCAGAATGCTGAGAGGAGAAGGGAGGGGAAGATGCGACTGGTAGTGGCATCACGCTGGAGATGGCGGAAATGGCGGAGGATGATCCTTTGGATAAGGAGGCTGGTGGGGTGAAAAGTGAGGACAAGGGGAACCCTGTCACGGTTCTGGGAGGGAGGGGAAGGGGTGAGGGTAGAGGTGCGGGAAATGGGTCGGACACGGTTGAGGGCCCTGTCAACCACAGTGGGGGGAAATCCTCGGTTGAGGAAAAAGGAGGTCATATCAGAAGCACCGTCATGGAAGGTAGCATCATCAGAGCAGATGCATCGGAGACGGAGAAACTGGGAGAATGGAATGGAGTCCTTACAGGAGGTAGGGTGTGAAGAAGTGTAGTCCAGGTAGCTGTGGGAGTCGGTGGGCTTATAATGGATATTAGTAGACAACCTATCCCCAGAGATGGTGACAGAGAAGTCGAGGAAGGGAAGGGAAGTGTCAGAGATAGACCATGTAAAGGTGAGAGAAGGGTGGAAATTGGAAGCAAAGTTGATAAAGTTTTCCAGTTCGGGGTGGGAGCAGGAAACGGCACCGATACAGTCATCAATGTACCGGAAAAAGAGTTGGGGGAGGGGGCCTGAGTAGGACTGGAACAAAGAATGCTCGACATATCCCACAAAAAGACAGGCATAACTAGGACCCATGCGGCTACCCATAGAGACACCTTTTACTTGAAGGAAGTGCGTGGAATTGAAGGAGAAGTTGTTCAATATGAGAACAAGTTCAGCCAGGCGGAGGAGGGTGGTGGTGGATGGGGACTGGTCGGGCCTCTGTTCCAGGAAGAAGCGGAGAACCCTCA
Organism: Heterodontus francisci; assembly: GCF_036365525.1. Classification (NCBI taxonomy): domain Eukaryota; kingdom Metazoa; phylum Chordata; class Chondrichthyes; order Heterodontiformes; family Heterodontidae; genus Heterodontus; species Heterodontus francisci. Next base: position 21,800,531 of record NC_090401.1, on the reverse strand, counting down.
AACCATCCTGGTGGGGGATGGAGGTGTAGAGAGATTGGACGTCCATCGTGAAGAGGAGGCGGTTGGGACCAGGAAACTGGAAATTGTCAAAATGACGTAGGGCGTCAGAAGAGTCACGGATGTAGGTGGGAAGAGACTGGACCAGCGGAGAAAAGATAGAGTCACGATAGGAAGAAATAAGTTCAGTGGGGCAGGAGCAGGCTGACACAATGGGTCTGCCGGGACAGTCCCGCTTATAACCTGTGACTTTTCTAATATTTGTCAGTTCCGATGAAGGGTCACTGACCCGAAACGTTAACTCTGCTTCTCTTTCCACAGATGCTGCCAGACCTGCTGAGTGGTTCCAGCATTTCTTGTTTTTATTTCATATTTCCAGCATCCGCAGTATTTTGCTTTTATCCTTTAACCTGATTTGCTAGTTCATTTTAGCTAGCTCGTCTTTCATGCCCTCATAATTGCCCTAATTTAAGTTTAAAATACTAGTCTTGGACCCACTCTTCTCTCCCTCAAACTGAATGTAAATTACGGAATTCATCACCATCTGATGTCACGCTACAACCCTCAATCGAATGGTGGCGTTGAACGATTCAACAGGGTGATAAAGGAATGTCTAAAAGCTAGTATGGCAGTGGGGAAAACATTTGAGCAATCCATTCACATCCTACTCTGCGCATATCGATCCACCCCACACTCTCTGACCGGAAAGACACCAGCCAAACTTATGATAGGTTGTAACATTTGCATGCCCATGGATCATTCTTAAGCCATCACTACCAGTTAACGAGGATGTCAGAGCGAAAGCGGATGAAATTGAAAAGCAACAAGGTAAAGAAAAAGCATACTTTTACAATGTATAGGCGCAGGAGAAGCACAATTTAAAGTTGGAGATTGGGTTCGAATCAAATGGCAAATTGTGACCACAAACATCAATCTCAGGTCCAAAGCAGATTAAATGTTTACTAGGTACCAATGCTTATCTGTTGGATGACTACATCAAGTGGAATGCGAAAGGGAGAAGACCAGGATATTTTGAGGATAGTGATTATGAGGATACATTTCCTTTTCCTATGAGTGATTTGGATCATTCACCTCATCAAGCTGATCAAACAGATCCACAATCTCAATTCATAAATCTAATCACAGACCTAAGAGACCTTCCTATCACAAAGACTATTTCTGTACTTAGAGAAAACAGATAAGTTGAACACTAAGAAATAACTTGATGTATATATGTTTGATGTTTAGAATATTTTAATTCAAAAAATAATGTATTTCGTCAAAAGGGGGAAAAATTTAGCTTTGATTGATCTGGGTTTGATTGTATTAGTCTATCCATTGATCAGTGTTTACTGTGCAGAGATATTTGTATGTGCTGTAAATAAACCAGTTGGTGATTTAATACAAGTGTGATATCTGCATTGCTCTGAGATAAATCAGATATGCATAATATATCCAGCAACCTGGTGTAAACATAATAGACAGTCCGAGCAACTACAGCCCAGTTAGTTCAACATCTGTGGTGGGTCAGGTTTTAGAAACAATAATCAGAGGAAAAAATCAGCAGACAATTGGAGAGGTTTGAGTTAATTAAGGAGAGCTAGCATGGTTTTGTAAAAGGGAGATCATGCTTGACTAATCTAAGCAATTTTTTGATGAAGTAACAGAGAAGGTTGATGAAGGGAATGTGGTGGATGTTGTTTATAAGCAGTTTAAGAAAGCATTTGATAAAGTACCATATATAAGGCCTGTTAACAAAATTGAGGCTTATGGAATAGGAGGGTCTGTGTCCAATAAGATTAAAAATTGGCTTAAGGACAGAAAACAACAAGTCATAGTAAATGGTTGTTTTTCAGACTGGAGGATGGTAGACAGTGGTGTTCCCCAAGGGTCAGTGTCGGGACCACTTTTTTTTTGCTATATATAAATGACTTGGATTTTGGAATACAGAGTAGAATTTCAAAATTGTCCGATGACACCAAACTTGGAGGCATAGCAAACAGTGAGGATGATATGAATCACCTGCAATAGGACATGGATAGGCTAGCAAAATGGGCGGACAGGTTGCAGATGGAATTTATTACAGACAAGTGTGAGGTGATGCATTTGGGCAGAAGGAATAGGGAGAGGTAATATATACTCAATAGCACAGTTCTAAAGAGTATGCAGGAACAGAGGGACTGGGGGGATGCATGTGTATCGATCTTTGAAGGTGGCAGGACATATTGAGAGAGTGGCTTGTAAAGCATATGGGATCTTGGGCTTCATAAATAGAGGCACTGAGTACAAAAGCAGGGAAGTTATGCTGAACCTTTATAAAGCTCTGGTTAGGCCCCAACTTTGCATTCAGTTCTGGTCACCACACTTAAAGGAAGGATGTGAGGGTCCTAGAGAGAGTGCAGAGGTGATTTATCAGAATAGTTCCAAGTATGGGAGATTTTAGTTCCAGGATTAGGTTGGAAAAGTTGGGATTCTCCTTAGAGCAAAGGAGATTGAGGGGAGAGTTAATAAAGGTCATAGAGTCATAGAGAGATACAGCACTGAAACAGGCCCTTCGGCCCACCGAGTCTGTACAAGAGGTGTACAAGATTATGACAGGCTTAGGTAGGTTAGACAAGGAAGAACATTAATTAATGGTACAAGGACTAGGGGACACAGGTTGAAGGTTTTGAGCAAGAGATGCAGGGGGGAATAGGAGGAAGAACATTTTTATGCAGCAGGTGGCAATGACCTGGAACTCTCTGCTCACCAGGGTGGTGGAAACGGAGACAGTCAATGGCCTCAAAAGGAAATTGGATGGCCACTTGAAGGAAATAAACTTTCAGTGTTGTGGAGATCGAGTGGGGGAGTGGGATTTACTGAATAGCTCCGTGGAGAGCCGGCATGGACTCGATGGGCTGAATGGCCTCCTTCAGTGCCATAAATGACTCTATAACACCAGAGACATGAGCACAAAATCTAAACTCATGCTCCCAATGTAGTGCTGGGGAGTGCTGCACTATTAGAGGTGACGCCTTTTAGATGAGACATTAAACCAAAGCCCGTCTTTCCTTTTAGTTGGATGTAAAAGTTCCCATAGCACTATTTTGAAGAAGAGCAGGGACATTCTTCTGCATATCTGGGTCAGCATTTATCCTTTCAACCAACATCACTAATAAAATGATTATCTGGTCATTATCACAATGTTGTTCATGGGAGCTTACTGTGTGAAAATTGGTGCTTCCGACATTACCACAGTGACTAGACTATAAAGTACTTCATTGGCTGTAAAGCACTTTGAGATGTCCTGAGGTTGTAAATGCAAGTTTTTTTTTATACTGTCAAGAAAACTCGATATGCCAAATGAGGAATTTTAATTCATAGGTTGGAAAGTTTCATTAAACTTTTAATGGAAAAAAAACCTACAGTTAACATTAAAAAAAGCTGGCAGCCAAGATGGCCACCACAATTTGCAGCTGAACACCTTACACATTCCAAGGCCTCCAACAGGAGACACATGTCTAATGAGCTTGTACCCAAAACAATGGCTTGCTCTAGTGATTGAATTATCTATGATTGCTTTCTTTAATACAACATTCAAGGCCATCCTGACACATTGACTTTGAACAAGCAAACCCCTCCTAGTGTAAATATTGGCATCCTGAGGCTGAAATGGAAACTCCTAACCTTGAATCTCATTAGAAGGTTCCAGAGAATACACTGAGGCAGTCATGTGACAGTCTGTCCATCTCTGTGAAAGCTGGGAGCTTCCATTGGACAAAGACAGACAAGCCAGTGACTCATTCTGGAACCAAGACAAAAACACCAGGGGAAGAAAGCCACCTACAATTCTACCTACAAGGAAAGCCTGAACCAGGTGGGCCAGCCACAAACTGCACCTTTACCAGCCAAAGATTTCAGGAACACAACTTCAGCCAGAAGGCAACGGAATCATCCAACCCCACAGACTGTGTATCAATTTTATTTGTTCTGGACTCTAATCCAATCACAAATCTACCCCTTAGCACTCTGTAATGTATTTGTGTGTGAGATTCTTGTGTGAGTGTGTGCATGGACGTGCTGTGGCTTTTATTATTTGACTTGCAAAGACAGCCAAAGACTTGCAGGTGATAGGTAAATTGGCCATTGTAAATTGCCCCTAGTGTAGGTAGATGATAGGGAATAAGGGGTTACTGTAGGGTTAGTATAAATGGGTGGTTGTTGGTCGGCACAGACTCGGTGGGCCGAAGGGCCTGTTTCAGTGCTTATATCTCTAAACTTCGGTCGGGTTTAGATTGTTGAGTATAAGAAACTCACCTCTTTCTTACTGAAAATCAAGAAAACCTGTTCGATTGGTTCTTTTACGATCACCACAAAGGTAAAAGGTAAAACACTGAAGTGGAAAGCACATCCACTGTTTATAAAGGAATAAACTCTGTTGCAGTCAAATAAGAGGAAGGATAAGAGGGGAGCCTTGTGACCCCTTTTCACTGGCCGTAATAGTACTCAGTACTTCAACCTAGATTATGTCCTGAAATGGATTCGACCAATGTTTCTGTAAGCTGTGCGTGCACAGGGCCATGCAGACACCCAGAAGGTACTGCACAGACCACTCACAAGTTGTCCCTGCTAAGATACTATGCATGTGGGGCAACACAAAAATAAATTAATGGTCCCACACAATGAATGAACAGGCTGCATACAATGAAAAATATTTAGAGGGGACATTGGAGTTTACCCTATAACCAACCAGCTCAGAGGGGGAAATTGCTATAAACCGAGCCAAGCTGACACATGATTCCAAAGGCAGTCTTCTCAGGCACTTACAAATATTCCATCTTACTGAGGTGCAAACTGGTTATCTTCAATGAGTTAGAAGCCTTCCTATAGTCTAGGTACCGAAGGCAAAAGAATCTGCTAAATGGAAACTGCATCAAATAAGGAGCATCACAAAGAAGTGAACTCCAAATCAAATACGTTACTTTCTAGTTCTTTCGATCAAGCTGAGAAATAGAAGACTGCAGAAGCTCTATCTCCAAAAGTGTGAGTGTTAAGTGAAGATAAGGAATTCTGCATGGATTCACTTTCTTATCAGTAACTATATTACAAGCCTCACCATTACAAGAGTTGGATTGTTTGATCTGCTGGGAGTGATTGCAGCCGTCTGAATGTCCAGTGGCTCATTAGAGTGATGCTACATGACTTTACTCCTTTGCATTATACTGCAAAATCGAAATTGAATACATTGTAAAGACTGCAAATGGAAAATAAAAGCACTTTATCAAGCTAAAATGTAGCCAGAAAGCAGATTGAAATTCTGCAAATGGATTATTCTGCAAATTCACTCTGCATTAAATGGAAAGCTGCTTAAAGTTAAAGAAGCTGAATGATAGGATCGAAGGAATGACTTTTATACCAAAGACACTGCAAACTCTTTTATATACAAATTCAAACGGGACTGGTGAAACGTTTCAGTATGTCAAGATCCCTACTCCTGACCCAGCCCTGTGCTCCTGCTTCCAGTCTCCTAAACTCTCAAAACGCTGAATATACCAGCACTGTGGCCTAACTTGTCCATTATAACTTCAGTGATAGTTCCTCCTTTCCCATCCAAATTGCTCTCCTCCGCCAAAGCCCAGGTAGCGTAAGGAACAATCAGTGTGGGATTTCAGCAGTCAGCTCTCCTCCTGTCTATGCCACTGTGTTTGTTTAAATTTTCTAGACTCAGTGGCATGCAACTTAGTGCAGCTACCTCACTGGACGATAAACAATTTTTTTTCTAGTTTCCTCCTAAAGTGCTGACACTTACTGGGGTATAGTTCCTGAGATACTTTAAGGAATTACCCAAGTACCCATTTAGATAGTGAGTGTGCAGATTATTTGCCTTTGGAGGGCATCACAGCCAAGCCCAATTTTTCTGTGGACTAACCAGGAGAGTCACTGGAGAGTGATTGGCTGTGGGCACCATGGCTGAGGTTTTTTTTCCCTACTACTAAACCCAATGGTACTGAGGCCAATTTTAGCACCCTTATCATTGCCCTGACCAACATCAGCAAAGTCAACACAGATTGGGAATCAGCCTACAATCAGCCTGGTTTGTATGGCTCAGTACAACACTGAGCCTGTTCCATGTATCTGCTCTTGCTGGGGGAGAAAAAGTTCTTTCAATCTCCAGGTCTGCTCATATCTCTCCAGTTTTGTACACATTGGCCCTAAAATTTCTGGAGGCACCATTTTACTGACAAAAATGTAGTGGAGTGGATTCCCTGTTGGACCCTTCTCCCAAATCATAATAGAGGCGAGGTCACTTAACTGCCCCCCAGCAGAAAACTAACAGAATGGAAACAGTCACCTGTTTTATACCCTACGTATTTACTTTCCACGGTGGGGTGTAAAAATTGGGTTGCTGGTCTATTCCTGTCAGTTTACCACTAGGCAAGTTAGGGTAAATTACTCTGCTCCCCAGGATCATTTGGTATGGTCAGAGCATTATGCTTCTGAAATCAATTACCTTGCCTCAGAAAAGGTTTGATGTCTCATATGGCTCTCAAAAGGACTCTCAGCTGGCAAGAGTTCACTCAAGCTTTTAAAGGGCATAAAGGGCAGAACTATTGTGATAAGTTGAGAACATCCCCCAAACATAATGTGAGGCAGATGGCAGGAAAAAGAGTCCATAGTACCCTACCATTGCATATTTGGGTGTCAGTGATGGCTTAGTTGATAACACTCTTGCCTCTGAGTCAGAGATGGTGGGTTCAAGTCTGTCTCCTAAAACCTGAGCACAAAATTCAGGCTGATATTCCAGTGTAGCTCTGAGGGAGTGCTGCACTGTCAGATGAGACATTAAACTGAGGTCCTATCTGCACAGAAATGATAAAACAAGTAGGCTGGCTTCAATTACATTGCTCCAAGGGCATTGTACATTAACTATCTGAGCACTGAATTTCCATGGTAAAGCACAAAATACCCAGTTATTTTAAAATCTACCATACTAACACTTTGTGAATGTTCAACACAGATTGAACACAGATATCCAAAGGTTGTTGTCCTACTGTACCATTAGTTTAGCAAAAGCAGCATCTTTCTCTCCAGCTCACCATTGAAATGCATTGAACCGTGTGAAGTTATTGGGCTGAAATTTACGGTGCAGCCCCCACTGTAAATAATAGTGGTCTTTCCATGCGGGCCACGTGTTGCAGAGCCGCTGTGATATTAAACGCGGCAACTCATTTAAATGGCTGAGTGAATTGCCACCAACCCGGCACCCCCCTCCCGATGACATGGAGGGGGCAGGTGGTCCACCCCTGGCAATGGCATCAGCTGCCTTTGCGCTGATGCTGATGCCATTTTTAAAGGGCTTCGAGCCCTATTGTTATATTTAAATATTTAAAGATAAGTTTAAATTGCCCCTCTCCCACCCCCCCAATAACCATAAAATTCATTACTTGCCCTCTCCCCCGCAAAGCCCTCCCCATGCCCACCTGACCCCCCCCCCCCCCACCAAAGTTCATAAACTGTGCACTGTAACCCTTCCCACTGTCCCCTACACCAATCAGATGAGTTTGACCCTGCTACCCCTCCCCCTCCCCCCACACACACTGGAAAACTTACCTGCTGCCCCTTCCCCACCAGTGTTCTGCCTCAGATCCCTGGACGGGGTTCCGAAGGCACGGGAGTTCAGGCCCCCGGCACAATATCTCTCGGGAACATTAACTATCTGAGCACTGAATTTCCATGGTAAAGCACAAAATACCCAGTTATTTTAAAATCTACCAAGCTAACTCGCGGGAGTGCGACGGTCATTAATTCAGGCATTTAAATTAATTTACAAACTGAAATTGGGTTCCCATCACCGAGCAGCGGGTGGGCCACCGCCCGCCACCGGCAATATGGGGCCAGGCCTTCCTGCTGTCTTGGTCTGTGGCGGGCCTCTCCCGAAGGCATTTTCCGCCCCCTCCTCCCCACTATGACCCCAGATGTCAGGTGGGTGGTCTGTAAAATTCAGCCCATTGTATTTGTGTGGTAGATACAAACTAAACCTGCCACCAAAAGTTAAGTCTTGTCCACTTCAGTATAAACATCCATTTAGCAATGTGATAAGTGTTGATTACTGCCAAACAACCTCTCTGGCACTGAAAATTAACTGTTACAAGTGTGAAGTCTTACTCCTTCAGGTTTTAATTGCTTTTGGAGGTAATAAAAATGTAAAATTCAATACTTTTTTATCTTTTCCTTTTTGCTCTCTCACTCTGTCCACTCATTCTTGCCTTCTCTTCATTCCTCTTCCTGTGTCTGATTTCACATTGAATACGCCCATTCTAATTTAGTGTTCCTTCTCAGTCTTTGCGCTAATAATTTTACAAATTTTCAATTTGATTGGTTAAGAAGAAACGCAGTCGCTTGTCCTGCTTGCTCAGGTCCCAGATGCCTGGTTTCCCTCATTGTTTCATTATCAGCTCACACTTTCAGCAACTTGCCATGCTAAAAATTTATAAACCGAATCATACAAAGGTGTATCCACCTAATGGCAGACACCATTAGATGCCTTGCTACAGCAAGCTATGGCCCATTATTAATTACATCTTATGTTCATTGTTCTCAGCACAACTATGCAAATTAAATTTTGAAATATTAAATATTTGGTAGTGTTGACTTAATTTGTTTATACAATCAGTAGATGTGCGTACCCAATCATGATTCAGGAAATGGCAAGAACATTAAATTAGGAAATGCTAGAAATACAAAGTTAGTCACAAGACATCTTGAAAGGCTAAAAGATGGGTTAATGCTTTGGGTTAGAGACCGTGGGGAGGTAAATTACCATGCTCACATTGCTGGCAGGAAGACACTTGGCAGAAGTGCATCTAGGAAAACCAATAAAACAATAAAATCTTCTTTATAAGATTGAATCTTCTGGAATTTGTGGCACTCCACTGCACTAAATTGCAAACTGTTTGAACATCTGTAGACAGAAAATGATTGTAGATGGATTTGGATCTGTTTCGAGACTGATCATTAGTGGTGTCTCGCAGGGATTGGTTTGAAGACAATTGCTGTTCATTCATGATTTAGATACAGACATTGAGGGGAACCATCTGCCATAGAGTCATAGAGTTATAGAGTTATACAGCACAGAAACAGGCTCTTCAGCCCATCGTGTCCGTATCGACCATCAAGCACCTAACTATTCTAATCCCATTTTCCAGTACTTGGCCCGTAGCCTTGTATGCTACGGCGTTTCAAGTGCTCATCTAAATACTTCTTAAATGTTGTGAGGGTTCCTGCCTCTCCCACCTCTTCAGGCAGTGCATCCCAGATTCCAACCACCTTCTGGGTGAAAATTTTTTCATCAAATCCCCTCTAAACCTCCTGCCCCTTACCTTAAATCTATGCCCCCTGGTTATTGTCCCCTCCGCTAAAGGAAAAAGTTTCTTCCTATCTAATTTTTAAATGCCCCTCATAATTTAGTATACCTCAAAGATGTCCCCCCTCAGCCTTCTCTGCTTTAAGGAAAATAAGCCAAGCCTTTTCAGTCTTTCTTCATAGCTGAAATGCTGTAGCCCAGGCAACATCCTGGTGAATCTCCTCTGCACCCTCTCCAGTGCAATCACATCCTTCTTATAGTGTGGCGACCAGAACTGTCCACAGTACTCCAGCTGTGGCCTAACTAATGTTTTATGCAGCTCCATCATAACCTCCCTGCTCTTATATTCTACACCTCAGCTGATAAAGGCAAGTATCCAATATGCCTTCTAACCACCTTATCTACCTGTGCTGCTGCTTTCAGTGATCTATGGACAAGTACACCAAGATCCCTCTGACCCTCTGTACTTCCTAGGGTCCTACCATCCATTGTATATTCCCGTTCCTTGTTAGTCCTCCCAAAATGCATCACCTCACACTTCTCAGGATTAAATTCCATTTGCCACTGCTCTGCCCATCTTACCAGCCCATCTATATCGTCCTGTAATCTAAGGCTTTCCTCCTCTCTATTTACGACACCACCAATTTTCGTGTCATTTGCGAACTTACTTATCATACCTCCTATATTCACGTCTAAATCATAATGTACACTACAAACAGCAAGGGTCCCAGCACAGATCCCTGTGGTACACCACTGGTCACAGGCTTCCACTCACAAAAACAACCCTCAACCATCACCCTCTGCCTCCTGCCACTAAGCCAATTTTGGATCCACTTTGCTAAATTGCCCTGGATCCCATGGGCTCTTACCTTCTTAACCAATCTCCTATGTGGGACCTTATTAAAAGCCTTACTGAAGTCCATGTAGGCTATATCAACTGCTTTACCCTCATCTACACATCTAGTCACTGCCTCGAAAAATTCAAGCAAGTTAGTTAGAGACAATCTCCCCCTGACAAAGCCATGCTGACTATCCCTGATTAATCCCAGCCTCTCCAAGTGGAGATTAATCCTGTCCCTCAGAATTTTTTCCAATATTTTCCCAACAACTGATTTTAGACTCACCAGCCTATAATTACCTGGCTTAACCCTGCTTGAATAATGGCACCACATTCACTGTCCTCCAGCCCTCTGGTACCTCTCCTGTGGCCAGAGAGGATTTGACAATTTGTGTCAGAGCCCCTGCTATCTCCTCCCTTGACTCACATAACAGCCTGGGATACATCTCATCTGGGCCTGGGGATTTATCCAGTTTTAAGCCCGCTAAAACAGCTAATATTTCCTCCCTTTCAATGCTAATATGTTCAAGTATATCACAGCCCACCTCCCTGATCTCTACACCTACATCGTCCTTCTCCATAGTGAACACAGATGAAAAATAATCATTTAAAACCTCACCTATGTCTTCCGGCTCCACACACAGATTGCCACTTTGGTCCCCAATGGGCCCCACTCTTTCCCTGGTTATCCTCTTGCCCTGAATATACTTATAAAGCACCTTAGGATTTTCCTTTATCTTGCCTGCCAGTGTTTTTTCATGTCCCCTCTTTGCTCTCCTAATTACTTTTTTTAGTACGGCGGCACAGTGGCGCAGTGGTTAGCACCGCAGCCTCACAGCTCCAGCGACCCGGGTTCAATTCTGGGTACTGCCTGTGTGGAGTTTGCAAGTTCTCCCTGTGTCTGCGTGGGTTTCCTCCAGGTGCTCCAGTTTCCTCCCACAGCCAAAAGACTTGCAGGTTGATAGGTAAATTGGCCATTATTAATTGCCCCTAGTATAGGTAGGTGGTAGGGGAATATAGGGACAGGTGAGGATGTGGTAGGAATATGGGATTAATGTAGGATTAGTATAAATGGGTGGTTAATGGTCGGCGCAGACTCGGTGGGCCAAAGGGCCTGTTTCAGTGCTGTATCTCTAAATCTAAATCTACACTTTCTATACTCCTCTAGTGCTTCTGCTGTTTTCAGCACTCCGAATCTGCCATAAGTCTCCTTTTTTTTCCCAGATCCAATCCTCTATATCTCTTGACATCCAGGGTTCCCTGGACTTGTTGGTCCTACCCTTCATCTTAATGGGTACATGTTGGCTCGGAACCCTCACTATTTCCTCTTTGAATGACTCCCACTGGTCTGATGTAGACTTTCCTACAAGTAGCTGCTCCCAGTCCACTCTGGCCAGATCCTGTTTTATCATATTGAAATCATCCTTCCCCCAATTCAGTACCATTATTTCTAACCCGTCTTTGTCCTTTTCCATAACTACCTTAAATCTTACAGAGTTATGGTCACTTTCCCGAAATGCTCCCCCACTGACACTTCTACCACTTGTTCAGCTTCATTCCCTTCGTTGCCAGTTTGCAGATGATAACAAGATATGTGCAAGAGTCAGGATTGTAGAGGATTGTCGACCACTACCAGCAGGTTTAGATGGGCTTGTGCTATCATCACCTGAATCATGGTTTATATTAATTTTCTTGAGGTAGCTTTTTATTTGGGAATTGACTTTTTTTTAATGCAATGAAAGCACCTGATTTGAGAAGCTGGCAACCAAACCTAGGGTGGTTACAAATCAAAGGGAGGCCCATGTTTATTTCGTAAGTGCATAATGGGAAGTGTAAAGACCCTAAACAATGGTAACATCTCTGAACTTTTTGATGGAGATGGTGTGTCTGCAGCTGCTTCAGTCAGGAGTTTAAATTATTTATATGATTTCCCAGAACAAAGAGAAGATTTGGGATTGGAATTAATTACTTTAAATTGCTATCTGGGACACCCCACGTGTAGCACTTGCTGTGGAGATAGACGATGCAGGGGGTGCCTGTTGGTGTTTTGATCTGTGTGCTTTGGAAAAGCAGTTGGCTTTTGGAAAGCTGCTGGCTTTGAGAGAAGCTGGACTCAACAGCAAAGAGGCCATCGGAAACTACGGGCATTTCTGTTTTGAGTAAGGGCCAAGCTCAAGCTGGGAAGTCCAGATTCAGGAGATCTAATATCTCAGAAGATAGCTGAGAAATCAAGGAAATCGAAGAGAATTCCTAGGATTGGTCCTAGAAGAAGTGAACAAACCACCAAGATCCTGTACCATATAGGGGACTCTCGGGGTGAAAGTCAGGAGTGTAATGGAATACTCTCCACTTACCTGGATGAGTGCCGCTCCAAGAAGACTGAAGATGCTCAACACCATCCAGCCTGCTTGATTGGCACCTCATTTACCACTTTGACCATTCACTCCCTTAACCACAAATGCACACTGGCAGCAGTGTGTACCATCTACAAGATTCACTGCAGCAACTCACCAAGGTTGCTCCCAAACCCATGACCTCTACCACCTAGAAGGACAAGGGCAGCAGATGCATGGGAACACCACCACCTGCAAGTTTCCCTCCAAGTCACGTACCATCCTGACTTGGAACTATATTGCCATTCCTTCACTGGCAATGGGACAAAATCCTGAAACTTCTTATTAAAAGCACAGTGGGTGCACCTACCCTACATAGACTGCAGTGGTTCAAGAAGGCAGATCACCACAACCTTCTCAAGGGCAGTTAGGGATGGGCAATAAACACTGGCCTAGCCAGCAATGCCCACATCCGTGAAAGAATTTTTTTAAAAATAACAGTCAGACAGGAGTGTTCTGGTAAGATTTAGAGTTTAAAGCATACAACTTAATCTTCTTTTAAGGTTTTAAGTTTAAATATAAATGTTTCCAAATTGCAGTGTTAAATTAATCAGGTTTTGCTTTGTTTAACTCTTGTAAAGTTTTTTGTTTAAAATGTGAAATCTTGTGGCATAATTCTTTCAGTAGTAACTGCAAATTTGGGATTGGATCCATGACTGAAAAATGTTGTTTAACTTCAAAAAGTGCAGTGTTATGCACGTGGGCAGATCAAATGCTGAGCGTGCAAACAACCTTCAGGGAAAAGAACTAGGGCTGGATTTTAACAAGCCCTCAACGTGGTGATCTGTGGCAGGGGCTTCCTGAAGATGGCTTCGGATGAGGCCCACCACAACCCCCCTGCTGCTAGACGATGGGACCACAATTAACATATTCAAATTGATAAAATTAATACATTTAAATAGACTTACCTGAGATCTTGAGGACCTGCTGTAATCTTCGGTGCGGCGGCCGGCACTCCAGCACCTTCAGATCCCTGTCCGGGGAAACGAGACATGACACTAATCAGGAGTGGGGAGGAGGTACGTTTATCAGTGCCGGGGGAGAGGGAACGGGATCAAATACACGTAATGGGTGTAGGAGATGGTTGGAATGGTTGAACCTTAAACTTTGTGCAAATTATGGGGGGGAAGGTCAGATGTAAAAGGTAACTTATTTTTTGGGAGGGAAGGGCAAATACTTCTTGTAATTGTTATTGGGGGAGGGGGGGGTGAGAAAGTTATTTATTTACTTTTGGTGGGCATCTTTCTTTCAAAATTTAATGATGCCGGCAGGGCTGGCTGCTGTTTAAAAATAGCGGCAGCGCCTGTGCCCCGGCAGCTGATGCCATTGCCGGTGATGGACAGTGCATCCCCTCCACTATATGTGGGGGGCGGGGTGCGGGCTGCCCTGTCTGTTTAAGTGAGCAGCCGCGCTTAAGATCGTGGTAGCTCTTTGGTGAGCAGCCCACATGGGTGGGCCGCCATCTTTTGAGCTCGCTGCCAATCTCGTTGAATAGGTGCTAGGGTGTATTTACAGGACAATTAGCTACAACATGAAGCGTATTATTTTGTCCTTGTACACGATCTTGGTTAGGCCTCACTCACATAGTGATATTGAGGCTTTGAAACAAGATCAGAGGAGGGCCATAAAATGAGTCCCAGTTTAATGCAACTTAGTGGGGTTGGGGGGTGGTGAGGGGGATGGTTTTATACTCTCCTTGCAGCAGGTTTGGAGCAGGGGAGAGAATGTAACTGGGTGGGATGGTGTCGGAAGAGGGGTCGGGGAGGAGGTGGTGTGGGGACCCTGTCACCTTCCTGCCTCTGCCGAAATTACGTCCGGGCAGGAAGACCTGTGAATGGCCTTTCTGCCCTGCCACTAATTGAGGTCCTTAAGTGGACAATTAATGCCCAATTAAGGGCCTTATCCTGCTGCTATCACAATTATCCCAGCACTGGGTGGACCTTTCACTGCACAGGGAACACAGCAAGAAAACCCATGCAGGTTGCTTGCTGCGGCTCCGGGGATGGGGGGTGGTGGGGGGATATGGTCCCTCGTTAAAAGGCACTTAGTGCCTGAATGAGGGACCCAACATTGGGAAGGTGGGGGCAGGGGGGTGCACGCTGAAAGCTACCCCCTGCCCTGGTTATCGATCCCCTCTACACCCACCTCCCCCACGACCCCCACACCATGAGGCCCCACTTGCCCTGACCTACCTGTGGCCTGGGTCCAGTGCTGCTCCTAGGCCTCAGGCGAGTGCTTCTCTGGCAACAGCCACCTTGGTGCCACTGCTCAGTTAAAGAGCTGCCAGCCTCTGATTGGCTAGCAGCTCTCAGAGGATGGGACTTCCATCGCCATTTTCCTCAATCACAGCCCTTTGCACACAATAGTGCCCATTGCACTAAATCGAAGAAGAGCAGGTGGGTTTTCCCCATTTTCCCGGGAACTAATTATCCCTCAATCAAAATCACTAAAAAGCAGATTGTTGGGTCATTATCACATTGCTGTTTGTGGGACTTTACCATATGCAAATTGTCTGCCTCATTACCTACATTCCAACAGTGCCTACACTTTAAAACGAACTTCGTTGGCTGTAAATGCTTTGAGATTGACGACATGAAGCTGCTATTCAAATGGAAGTCCTTTCCTTTCTTATTGGACTGGACTTGCATTTATTTTCCCTGAAAGGAGCAAACCAAAGTCAGTTTTTTTTTCAAGTGGCAGCTGTTGGTGATAACGCTGCTCTTACTATTTACACCTCCTCAAGAGCCATCTTTTGTTTCTTTACTTGTTCCTTTCCATCTCATTTTGCTTAACACCATCATCCCATTCATAATTTAATCTCTCTTGCCTTCCACATTATCACAGACTATACTTTTTGTTCTTCCCCCCCAACTCCTTTCCCTATCTCTGCACTTGCTTAAGGCTTGTTACATCTCTAACTTTTCTCAGTTGTGATGAAAGGTTATCAACCCGAAATATTAACCCCGTTTCTCTCTCCACAGATGCTGCCTGACCGGCTGAGTATTTCCAGCATTTTCTGTTTTTTATTGCAGGTTTTGTTTAATATTCTGGAAATGCACGCCATTCAAAGATCATTGTACAATGAGTGCAATGGGCTTTTAAAAGTACAACATTACCTTTTGAAAGAAACTGTCTTTCTGATTTGGATAAGTTTATTGGGAATGACAACTGTAATCCTGTGATGCATAAATGCGAGTTCTTTTTTTCTCTAATAGCAAACCTCTGTCGATGTCCAATTTGGCTAGTCACAACGAAGCATGAATTACAGTACAGGAGCAACAGTCCTGTTCATTCTTCTCTAGCACTAATGAGAAGCATCACAACCTTTTCTTGGGACGACCCCACCTCACTCAGAGTGATTCAGATCAAAAACTGCTTGGACTGCGGAAAAGGGGAAAGAAATTGCAACTGCGCTGTCTCACAGTCCTACCAAACTGTGATCAGTGGAGGATGAGAACAGTTGCTATTGAATAATAGTTCTGAAAATACAAAATAACTTTTCAAGAGTCACTGACTCACTAAATTGTATCGTTTTACCAAATAAAGCTACCACAAGAAGTTAGCTGCTGTAATCTTCCTTGCTTGAGAACATGCACGGACCATTGCATTGTACAATGGGAGATTATAATAACATAAGCCATTATGGATGCATCAGGGAGGCACAAAGCATTTCCAGTTAGTACTGCCCTGGCTAATCACTTGTGACTCAGTCTAATCACAATCACAATCTTTTGTGGGACAGTTTGTTCAGTGCCAACCATGAATGCTCCACTTGGATTGTCTTGCCCCAATACATACTTTGGCTTCCAAACAGGCAGATAGCCAATAAGAACATTCTGGGAACATGTAGAAATAAGTTCATGAATATGAACTGTTTTGTCAAAGATATTTAGCTTTGTTTAACCTATTGGATTTTGATGCTTATCCAAAATTCAAATGGCCCTATTTTATCCCATATCAAATTTTTGGCTCCTGGTTCCCCAATACCTTAAAATTCCCATTATTATATTTATCTTTGCATGGCCTTGTCTTTCCATATCTTTGCAACTTCTTCCAGCACCGCAACCTGATCTCTGTTCTTCCAACTCTAGCATTCTATACATTTCTTCTTCCCTTCAATCCACCTTTGGAAGCATTGTCTTCAACCAAAAAAGTCCCATGTTCTTTAACCCACTTCCTAAACCTCTCGTCCCTTAAAGCCTTCCTGAAAACCCACCTCTTTGACCATGCTTTTTATCATCCTTTCTAATATCCCCTTCTTCATTTTGGTCCAAGGGGGTTATGTAGGTTCAGGCAGGGCTATGGAGATACAGCGGGGAAATGGAACTGACTAGGTTGCTCTACGGAGTGCTGGGATGGACTTGATGGGCCGAATGGCCTCCTTCTGTGCCGTAAAATACTCTATGACTCTATGGGACCTAATGTTTGTATTAAACCTCTGTGAAGAACCTTGAGTCATTTTTTTAAATGCAAGTTGTTCTTGAACACATTATTTATTTGTATGTTCATCAAACAATTTGTCAGCTGCAAAAGATAAGCATCTGAAGTAAAATAACGCCAAATGGTAGAAACTGTCATATTACTTGTTCTTTTGATATGTGAACTATTGTAAGACTCACAGGACTACAAGTAATATCCAAAAAAAAATGGGTTTTTCTTATACTTTAATCTAGAACATAAGCACGCAAATACACATTTCACTCTGTCGGGCCACACCCACAACTCCCCAGTCATATGTGACATGATATCACTTCCTCCGGTGATCTGCACTTAAAGCTTCTTAAGCTGGTCATCTTAAGATGGTCCCACAACATCCTCCATTTTTCCAAAGATAAAAAGATATGTATAATATACAATGATGTTGCAATTTGGACTAACTATACATGATTAAAACAAAACACTACTTAAAAGTACGTAAGTTTAACATTCCCTAAAACATAGAGGAGGTTTGCTTATTTGTCCTGATCTTGCTATCTTAAACCTCTTCCCAGAGTTGAGCTCATCTTTCACTATGCTTGTAGCCTCTGTACGTTCATCTTCAGACTTTCTCTTTGAACTTGTCTGTGATATCACAGGGTTGTCACATGTACAAAGAACAAAGAACAAAGAACAGTACAGCACAGGAACAGGCCATTCGGCCCTCCAAGCCAGCGCCGATCTTGATGTCTGCCGAAACTAACACCTTCTGCACTTCCGGGGACCGTATCCCTCTATTCCCTTCCTATTCATGTATTTGTCAAGATGTCTCTTAAACGTCACTATCGTATCTGCTTCCACCACCTCCCCTGGCAGCAAGTTCCAGGCACTCACCACCCTCTGTGTAAAAAACTTGCCTCGCACATCCCCTCTAAACTTTGCCCCTCGCACCTTAAACCTATGTCCCTTGTAACTGACTCTTCCACCCTGGGAAAAAGCTTCTGACTATCCACTCTGTCCATGACGCTCATAACTTTGTAAACCTCTATCATGTTGCCCCTCCACCTCCGTCGTTCCAGTGAAAACAATCCGAGTTTTTCCAACCTCTCCTCATAGCTAATGCCCTCCAGACCAGGCAACATCCTGGTAAACCTCCTCTGTACCCTCTCCAAAGCCTCCACGTCCTTCTGGTAGTGTGGCAACCAGAATTGCACGCAATATTCTAAGTGTGGCCTAACTAAGGTTCTGTACAGCTGCAACATGACTTGCCAATTTTTATACTCTATGCCCCGACCGATGAAGGCAGGCATGCCGTATGCCTTCTTGACTACCTTATCCACCTGCGTTGCCACTTTCAGTGACCTGTGGACCTGTACGCCCAGATCTCTCTGCCTGTCAGTAGTGTTATCTCTTAGTTGGTTCTATCTGAGAATTGCACCATTGGATATCTGGAGTGAGGCAGAGCAGTTCTTTGTTTACACAACTTGTACATTTCTTTTAAAACTCAGAGAGCTTTTTTTTTATAAACGGAGGGCAGTTTTTTTTAACAAAGACTGCAGCTTGCATTACCAGGAGCTGCCACCACCAACCTTTTATTTTGTGCTGGACCTCCAGTGGCCCTGTTGAGCACTTCCCGCTCTTTTCTGCATAGGTCCCACCCACAAAACAAAAAACTGGGAAAACTAAAGAGGTTATGGCTGTACTACTTCTCAAATTTTTGGACCCACTGCTAGGTTAGATGAAAGCTCCAAACTTCTGGCAAATTGCTTGCTGTACTCAGCGAATTTCAACACCTCCTGGAGTCCTGTTTGTGCTCTCCGCCTGAATTTTCAGCCACTCCAAGTAGGCCATAGGCTGTTCATATTCTCTCTTGGTGTGTTCTTCAGAAAAAAAAATCAAACGTTGCCATGATGTAATATTAGGTGCTCTTCAAAAAAATATATCCATAGGTTGCCACCATTTATATTACTTGTTCCTTTGATATGAACTGTTGATTCATAGGACCACTAGTAATATCCAAAGAAAATGTGGGTTTATAATTATACTTTCAACAAGAACATAATATATATAAAACCCAAATATCTTCTACTGACATGTAAATAGTAAGCAGGTAGTAAGAGGTGGAGTGGGGCCTATTAGAACAAAGAACAAAGAACAGTACAGCACAGGAACAGGCCATTCGGCCCTCCAAGCCTGCACCGATCTTGATGCCTGCCTAAACTAACACCTTCTGCACTTCCAGGGCCAATATCCCTCTATTCCCTTCCTATTCATATATTTGTCAAGATGTCTCTTAAACGTCGCTATCGTATCTGCTTCCATCACCTCCCCTGGCAGCAAGTTCCAGGCACTCACCACCCTCTGTGTAAAAAACATGCCTTGCACACCCCTTCTAAACTTTGCTCCTTGCACCTTAAACCTATGTTAGGGACAAAGAGGGTAATATATGCTTAGAAGTGCAGGGCAAGGCTAATATAGTTAATGACTACTTTGTATCAGTGTTCACTAATGAAGTGGAATCTGCCAAAATATCGGTAGAAGCAGAGAGAATAGAGGCAATGGATAGGGTAAAAATTGAGAGGGAGCACATACCAAAAAGGCTGGCTATGCTTAGGGTTGATAAGTCACCTGGTCCAGATGGCTTGCATTCCAGGTTGCTAAAAGAAGTGTGGATAGAGATAGAGAAAGGGCTTCCCATAATCTTCCAATCTTTCCTGGATACAGGGGAGATGCCAGAGGTGTGGAGAGTGGCAAATGTGACACCCTTATTCAAGAAAGGGTATAAAGACAGTCCTAGTAACTATGGGCCAGTCAGTTTAACATCAGTGGTGGGTAAGGTTTTAGAAACAATAATCAGGGAAAATATCAACAGTCACTTGGAGAGGTTTGAGTTAATTAAGGAGAGCCAACACAGATTCTTAAAAGGCAGATCATGCGTGACTAATCGAATTGAATTTTTTGATGCAGTAACAGAGAAGGTTGATGAAGGGAATGCAACAGATGTTTATATGAATTTTAAGAAAGCGATTGATATACCACGTAAAATGCTGGTTAACAAATTTGAGGCTCAATGGAATAGGGTTAGTGTCCAATTGAATAAATAAAATTGGCTTAGGGATAGAAAACAGTGAATTGAAATAAATGGTTGTTTTTCAGACTGGAGGACAATCAATGACTTCAAAAGGAAATTGGATGGCCTCTTGAAGAAAATAGACTTACAGGGCTACGGGGATTGAGCAGAGAAGTGGGACTGACTGAATAGCTCCATGGAGAGCCGGAATTGACTTGATGGGCCGAATGACCTCCTTCTGTGCTGTAAATGACTCTAGGCCTGGGTGTCTTACAATTCTTCGCACACCAAATGAGCAAGTAATATTACTGAAACTCTTACAGTCTATAATACTGAAATCAAAAGCTTGACGCTTTTTGTTTATTAGTAAATCTCTTTTTTAAGGAATAAGAAGGTGCAGTTTTGTAGTTTCTGCTTTGCAGCATTGAGAAGCTGACAAGATAAATTTGCACAATCAAGTGTAATCTGACTCTGAGGCCTGAATTTTACATTGAACCAGAGGTCCCATCCAACAACAGAAAAGCCAGTGGTGAGCTTGCCTCCACTGGGCTTGGAAGCCACGCTATGATTTTACGTGGACCAGGCCCTTAATTGGCCTTGGGTGGGACTTCAGCACCTCTGAGGCAGCAAGTTCCGCCTCCAAGATCTGCCGGCCAATCCACGGGCCAGCACTTCAGTCTGAGCAGCGCCACTGGGAGCAGTGGCCACTGCTGGGATTGCCAGGACCAGCAACATGGACGAGGCCCTGGATTGCAAGTCAGTATGTGGAGCCTCGCCGGGGCCAATCAGCTGGGCACTGGCATGGCTGTTGGGGGAGGTGCGCTCAAGGGCAGTGGGTGGTGGTACTCCAGTGAGGGCAGCTTGTGCTGTGTGTGGGGGGAGGGGGTGTCTCTCCATCGGGCACAGGGTGCCTGATCAAGAAGTCCCCCCCCCCACAACCTGCAAGAAGGCCTCTTCTTCCAGCACATAGATGACTGTATTGATGTCACTTCCTGCTCTTGCCCTGAACAGAAAATTTTAATTTTCTTTGTTTCCAATTTCCACCTTTCTCTCACTTTCACATGGTCCAACTCTGACGCTTCCCTTCCCTTCCTCAACTTCTCTGTCTTCATTTCCAGGGATAAGCTATCAACCAATATTCACTATAAGCCCACAGACTCCTACAGCTACCTGGACTACACTTCCTCACACACCATTTCCTGCAAGGATTCAATTCCATTCTCCCAGTTTCTCCATCTCTGTCGCATATGTTCCAATGATGCAACTTTCCATACTCGTACTTCTGATATGTCTTCCTTTTTCCTCAACTGAGGATTTCCCCCAGACTGTGGTTGAGAGGGCCCTCAACCATGTCCCATCTATTTCATGCAATTATGCTCTCACCCCTTCCCCTCCCTTCCAGAACCATGATAGGGTTCCCCTTGTCCTCACCTTCCACCCCACCAGCCTCCGTATTTAATGGATAATACACCACCATTTCCGTCACCTCCAGCATGATGCCAAAGGGACTGTTCTCTGCAAAACCCTCGTCCACTCCTCAATCACCCCCAACACATTCCCACTTTCCTACGGCACCTTTCCATGCAAGCGCAGAAGATGCAATACTTGCCTTTTTACCTCCTACCTTCTCACTATCCAGGGCCCCAAACACTCCTTCCAAGTGAAAGTGATTTACTTGTACTTCTTTCAATTTAGTATACTGTATTCTCTGCTCACAATATGGTCTCCTCCAAATTGGAGAGACTAAATGCAGGCTGGGTGATCGCTTTGCGGAACAGCTCTGTTCAGTCTACAAGCATGACCCCCGAGTTTCCTGTCGCTTGTCATTTCAATTCCCCACCTTTCTGTCATTCTGATCTTTCTGTCCTTGGCCTGCTACAGTGTTCCAATGAAGCTCAACGCAAGCTCAAGTAGTGGCACCTCATCTTTCAACTGGGTACTTTGAAGTCTTCTGGACTTAACATTGTGTTCAATGATTTTACATCATAACTTCTGGCCCCATTTTTTTATTTTCTCATAAATCTTCTTTGCACTCTCTCCATGGCAAGAACATCCTTCCTCAGATGAGGAGCCCAAAACTGCACACAATATTCCAGATATGGTCTCACCAAGACCCTGTATAACTGCAGTAAGACATCCTTGCTCCTGTACTCAAATCCTCTTGCGATGAAGGCCAACATACCATTCGCCTTCCTAATTGCTTGCTGCACCTGAATGCTTGCTTTCAGCAACTGGTGTACAATGACACCCAGGTCTCGTTGCACCTCCCCCTTTCCCAATCTATCACCATTCAGATAATAATCTTCCTTTCTGTTTTTACAACCAAAGTGGATAACCTCACATTTATCCATGTTATACTGCATCTACCCTGCATTTACCCACCCACCCAACTTGTCCAAATCACATTGGATCCTCTTTGCATCTTCCTCACAGCTCACATTCCACGCACCCCCCCACCCCCCCAGCTTTCTGTCGTCTGCAAACTTGGCAATGTTACATTTAGTTCCCTCACCCAAGTCATTAATACATATTGTGAATAGCTGCAGCCCAAGCACTGATCCCTGCGGTCCACCACTAGTCACTGCCTGCCTCCCGGAAAAAGACCTGCTTATTCCTACTTTCTGTTTCCTGTCTGTCAACCAATTGTCAATCCATGCTAGTATATTACCCCCAATCCCATGTGCTTTAATTTTGCACACTAACCTCTTATGTGGGATCTTATCAAAAGCCTTCTGAAAATCCAAATACACCACATCCACTGGTTCTCCCTTATCTATTCTTTTAGTTGCATCCTCAAAAAACTCCAGTAGATTTGTTAAGCATGATTTCCCTTTCGTAAACCCATGCTGACTTTGCCCAATCCCGTTTATGATTTCTAGGTGTTCTGCTATCACATCCTTTATAATAGACTCTAGCATTTTCCCCACAGCTGATGTAAGGCTAACTGGTCTGTAATTCCCTGTTTTTCCTCTCCCTCTTTTTTCAAATAGTGGGGTTACTTTTGCCACCCTCCAATCTGTAGGAACTGCTCCAGAATCTATGGAATTTTGGAAGATGACCACCAATGCATCCACTATTTCCAGGGCCACTTCCGTTAGTACTCTGGGATGTAGATTTTCAGTTTCTGGGGATTTGTCAGCTTTTAACCCCTAGCACTTTATTTTTACTAATACTGATTTCTTTCCGTTCCTCCCCCTCATTAGACCTTTGGTTCCCTAATATTTCTGGGCTCACCTATAAAATTGTTACTTCACAATAAACTACCACTCAACTCAAGATTGTTTGGTAACTTATTGCTGAAGAAAGCAAGAACACTACAACTGGATTT
Organism: Heterodontus francisci; assembly: GCF_036365525.1. Taxonomy (NCBI): domain Eukaryota; kingdom Metazoa; phylum Chordata; class Chondrichthyes; order Heterodontiformes; family Heterodontidae; genus Heterodontus; species Heterodontus francisci. The sequence continues at coordinate 21,777,146 of NC_090401.1, read as the reverse complement.
AACTAATCACACAGCTTTATTTACAGATTACAGCCAGCTACTCAATGCTGGTACACCAGAAGCAGCACCATTACCACGGATGTTGTGCCTTTAAGGATATGATTCTGGCTCAGGAGCAATTCTACATGTCTCATTATGCTGTTGTCTTTCAGTCACTGCTGGTTCTTTGAATCCTATCGCAAAGTGCAAGTGGGGCGAATTCAGCACACTGAGTCTAAACACATTGCAGAGCCACTTGAAGTGCAAGTGGTTCTCAAATATTAATGGGGCATGAGAGCTAACTTACAGCCTGAAGCTCAGGTCTGCATAATAATTGTCTCGACGAGCTATTGTGGTGTGTGGGGGAGGGCAGGGAATTCAGCCATCACTGACAATGCGTTGGAATTACAGCCTTCAGCCTTGCTTCATTGAATTTTATTTTTAATGTTCAATGGTATTTCCAAAAACCAAATCTTCAGCCAATTGCCCTGAGCTATGGAGAGACATGCAGTAAAAAAAACACTGGGATGTAATTCGTCCCATTTCTAATGGTTTCTGCTGATCTTCCACCAAATTTATGATAGGAGATTGGCAGCACCTCCACAGGAATTCTACCTCACCAGCTACAGAAGTAAGTTATCCCAAAACACTCCTCCTTATCTTCTCCCCACACAAAGAATCTGTGCCTAAAATTATAATTTTGTTTCTTATGAATTCAAAATTCTACAATATCAAATACTGACCATACCAAAAACTTGCAGATGACACCAAAGTGGGCTGTGGGGGTGTGGGTGTGGGGAGGAAGGCCTCATGCAATTAATAGTGATAAAGACCGCGACAAAACACAACAGGACATTAACAAGCTTATGGAATAGGCAGCTAAATTAATTTCAATATAAATGTCAGGTGCTGCATTTTGGGAGGAGGAATAAGGAGGTCACCTACTCCTTGGAAAATAAGAGACTACCTGGGTTAGAGGTGCAAAGGGATCTAGTGATACAGATTCATAAATCATTTAAAGTAGCAGCAAAAGATAAAGCCATGGAAAGCACAAACAGAGCACTGGAATTCAAAAGCAGAAAAGTTGTGTTAAATTTATATAAAACCTTGACTCGACTGCACTTAAAATGTCATGCACAGTCATAGTCTCTAAATTACAGAAAGCATATAGGAGCGCTAGAGAAAGTGCAGAAAAGATTTGCAAGGATGGTACCAGATCCCCGAACATACAACTATCAAGAAAGATTGAACAGGCTGGGATTCTTTCCTCTAGAAAAGAGTAAACTGGGAGGTGACCTGACAGAGATCTTTAAAATTATGAAGGGGTTTGATGGGTTAGACAAAGGAGGGATGGGCTGAATTTTCCCAGCCCATTGGAAGCGGGCCGAGAGACCCGATATTCCGAAGGGCAGCCAGCATGGCAGGAGGACATTGTTCTTGCATGAGGCAGGCAGGTAGTTAAGCCTTTTGAAAAGGCAATTAACTTCAATTTTATCAGAGATTGCTGATTTTTCTATAAGCGCATGGGAACCACGGGGCTTCAGAGTTTCGTCAGGTCAGGTATCAGGAGGCGGTGAGCTAGCTGGAGGTCAGTTCAGATACTTCAATACAAGCACGGTTCATATAATCCTTAGTGACAGATACATGCAATTCAATAAAGCCTCAGAACTCTGCAGCCCTGTTGCCAACTCCTTTATTAACCTTGCCATTTACCTACACCCAATAAGACATCACTTTGTGTCATGGAGAGTGTCTGGACCTCACGTGGTGTGCTCCCACCCATCAAACACTTTCAGGGAGCAAGGGTACTCATGAAGTCATAATAGCCCATAAGAAATAGAACCATAGAACCATAGACAAATTACAGCACAGAAAGCGGCCATTCAGCCTATCGTGTCTGTGCTGGCTGAAAAAACTAGCCCCCCAACATAATCCCACTTTGCAGCACCTGGCCCATAGCCATGCAGGTTACAGCACTTCAGGTGCAGGTCCAGTTACCTTTTAAATGAGTTGAGGGTTTCTGCTTCGACCTCCGATCTGAGCAGTGAATTCCAGACACCCACAACCCTCTGGGTGAAAAGGTTTTTCTGCATGTCATCTCTGATCCTTCTACCAATCACCTTAAATCTATGCCCCTTGGTAATTGACCTCTCCGCTAGGGGAAACAGGTCATTCCTGTCTACTCTATCTAGGCCTCTCATAATTTTGTGCACCTCAGTTAAGTCACCTCTCAGCCTCCTCTGTTCTAAGCAAAACAATCCCAGCCTATCCAATCCTTCCTCATACTAGGAAACCTCAAGCTTTGCCACATCAGATATTAAATGACGGAACCAAAAATTACAAGCCTGCCTACTTCCAAAAAAGTAACACGTGCACCCCGAGTGCAGGTAGGTGCTCTTCTTAAATCTCTTCCGTGTGCTCCTTTTAGTGCTCCCACTGTCCTGTCAGCTGAGCAGGATTGCTGATCTTGCTGCCCTGTGGCTTGGGATGACTTTGGCCATTGTCCTCTGGCTTAAAGTCCTGCTCGGGTCTGCAAAAAAAAACCCGACCCGGCCCGAGTCCTTCCACTTTTTCCCACATCCGATCCGACCCGACCATTAGTTAACTTACCTTCCGTTTTTCACTTCGTTGTTGAACTGCACGAGGTTAAAATAACTGTAACAAAACGACCTTTCTAGTCCAAAAATTAAATTAACATGACCTGTGATATAGCGTGTCCGACCCGAGCCTGAATGCAGGACCCAGAAGTGCAACCCGACCCCGACACATATCGTTGGGTCCCGTCGGGTAGCAGGCGTTTATTCTAGCTGCCTCAAAGGCAGGAGCCTCGTCTGTTGCTGCGACTGAGCGAGGTGCTAGAATCACTGACTGAGGGGCCGTGGGGCAGCTGTCCATGCCAGGAGCACCCAGAAGTGGAGCCCCCAGATGCAGCAGGCAGCCGCTCCTCTGCCCTGTCATGGCACACCTGTACCTCCCTGCTCACTTGAGGAGTGCAAGGACCTGGCAGTGAGTCCAGGCACCTCACAGCTGCCCCCTCCTCCCATCCCCCTCCTCCCCCCATCCCCCTCCTCCCCCCACCCCCCCCTTGTCCAGTTATTCCTCCACAAAGCTCATGGATGTGGCAATGGCATGCAGATCTGCTTGCATCTCTGGAATCCACTGTGTGATTTGCTGGACATGGCTGCCCATGGAGGTGGCTAATCTCTTGATGGAGGAAGCCCAGTGCGCACATTCCAGAGATATGGTGGCACTCATGACCTGGATGGACTCCTCCATCATCTGTGCCAGGGTATGTATAGCCTCTGGAAGCTCCGTCAGATAAGAACATAACATAAGAACGTAAGAAATAGGAGCAGAAGTAGGCCATTCAGACTCTAGAGCCTGGTCCGCCATTTAATAAGATCATGGCTGATCTGATTGTTACCTTAAGTATACTTTCTTACATGCCGCCCAAAACCCTTGACTCCCTTCTGGATCAACAATCTGTTTTTCTCAGTCTTGAATATATTCAATGACCCAGCCTCCACTGCACTCTGGGGAAGAGGTTTCCAAAGATTAATGACCGTCTGAGAAAAGAAATTCGTCCTCTTCTCTGTCTTAAATGGGAGACAATTATTTTTAAACTGTGCCGCGTAGTTCTAGATTTCTCCATGAGGGGAAACATCCTCTCAGCATCTACCCTGTCAAGCCCCCTCAAAATCTTATATGTTTCAATAATATCACCTCTCATTTTTCTCAACTCCAATGAGTATTGACCCAACATGCTCAACCTTTCCTTATAAGACAATCCCTTCATCACAGGAATCTCCCTACTGAACCTACTCTGAACTGCCTTCAATACAATCACGTCCCTCTTCAAATAAGGAGACCAAAACTGCACACAGTACTCCAGTCCCATCAATGCCCTGTACAGTTGCAGCAAAACCTCCCTACTTTTATACTCCATCCCTCTTGCAATAACGCCCAATATTACATTTTCCTTCCAAACTACTTGCTGTAGCTGCATATTAACTTTTTGTGATTCATGTACAAGGACACCGAGATCCCTCTGTACTGCAGCATTCTGTATTCTCTCTCCATTTAAATAATATCCTGCTTTTCTATTCTTCCCGCGAAAGTGGACAACCTCACATTTTCCAGCATTATACTGCATCTGCCAAATTTTTGCCCACTCACTTAACCTATCCAAATCCCTTTTCAGACTCTTTGGGTCCACCTCCCAACTTGCTTTCTCACCTATCTTTGTATCATCAGTAAAATTGGCTACAATACACTCAGTTTCTTCATCCAAGGCACTGATACAGATTGTAAATAGTTGAGGCCCCAGCAATGATCCTTACGGCACTCCACTAGTTACAATTTGCCAATCTGAAATTGACCCATTTATTCTGACTCTGTTTCCTGTTAGTTAGCCAATCCTTTATCCAAGCTAATATATTATCCCCCAAACACCACTTATCACGTGTTGTAACCTTTTATGTAGCATCTTATCGAATGCCTTTTGGAAATCCAAATACACTACATCTATTGGTTCGCCTTTATCCACCTTGCTTGTTACATCCTCAAAGAACTCTAACAAATTTGTCAAGCAAAATTTCCCTTTCATAAAACCATGTTGAATCTGCCTGATTGTATTATGATTTTCTAAATGCCCTGCTACTACTTGCTTAATAATGGATTCTAGCATTTTCTCATTGACAGATGTTAGGCTAATTGGCTTGTGGTTACTTCTTTCTGTCTCCTTTTCTTGAATCAGGGCTGTGCATTTGTGATGTGTTTCCTCACCTCACACTGTAGCTCCAGCTCTCTTGCCTTGCTGACGATTCCAGAGGCATATGCGGTTCAGCATCGCCAGGTCCCCAACAGTTCTCGAGTGTCAGTAGCCTCAGTCGTCATAGCCTCAGGCATGTCCGTGCTGTGCACACCAGATTTCGATCTCAGATCTACTCACGAATGAATACCCATTGACGTGAGAGTAGATATGCTAGTGGAAGGTGTGGGGAAAATGACGTGATGATGCATCCTCTGAGGCTCCCTCCTCCTTCTCAGAGGTGGACCACTGTTCCCTGATCTCTTCAGCTGTCTGGTTTTGCCTTTGACCTGCTTGAGAGAGAAGATTAATTAGAGGATAATGCGCATTCCATCACTCCTTTGAGTCCATTCCTAGTGTGAAGTTCCATGTGACCTTTGGCTGACAGATAGGCACTATTACTTGTGTTCACCAGAGGCTCTCGTGTGCTCATCCATTAGGCTATTCACTCTCTTGTGTCTCCACTCCCGTCTTACCATCTGTGATGGAACTGCCCCCATGCGGTCCTTCACATTTCAGTGCCTCTTTCTCCATGGGTGGTGGGGATGGGTGGGTGGGGAGGGTCAGGATCGCAAGGAACGGGATGCCACTGCCTGTGTTCACCCTTTCCTTGCCATTGTGGCTGTCTTCTCCTTCAAGCACATAGATGACCATTGTTTGTCGCATTTATGACCAGGTGAGAAAAGGGTCTAGGGGTTCTCTCTCAGCTTTTCCCTGGTTTGACTGTAGCAGGGTTTAATTTTTAAAACACCATGTTTTTAGCTTGCCCTCAGTGAATTCTTGTTCACTGCTCACCAATTGTAATGGCAAAGAAGTCAACCCGACAGGTTTTCTTAGATTTAAACAAGAAAGATGTAAGTTTATTAATCTTAAAACTCTAATTCAGTTAAAACTACTAAAAATGTGCAATTCGACCACACTAGCATGCATATGCGATAAACACACATGCAGATAGAGACAGAAAAAGAGAAAGAATCAAGGGGAAAGGTTTGAAGCAATAGCTGGAGTTCATTTACTGTCTTTTGAGTTTGCTGTAAAGTCTTTGACTGCAGTTTGATCTTGCCATCTCATTGGGGCCCGGTACATACTTTCAAACTTGTTTCTATGATTTTCTGTCTTCTTGAAATCCAGTTACAGTCTCTTCTTTTCATGAGAGAGAGAGCGAGACAGGGTGATGCTGTCTTCCTTCAAGTTCAATTGCTGTCTGACCCAAACTGTTCTGTGAACACAATTCAAACAAAATATGGGCCAGCAGGCCAGTCATGTGACTCGCTCTTTTATTTCAGGACAACCTGCCCAGTGAGTTTTATGGATTCCTTCAATCTTAGTAGACATCCTCAGTAAGGGGGCTGGAATACTGGCTTTCACACAGTCAATGTCTTGTGATCAAAATCCATTTGGTTAATTGAATCAGGGAGCAGCACCATTGTCTTCTCCAGGGAACTGTTTCTCAGATATAAATATTTCCAGCCACTGCCCTGTTAGAATGCAGGTGCAGCCATGTTTTCAGTCCAGTAAGAGTTTAAAATTAATGTTCCATATGATGAAATTAATATGCCTCATTCTTGGCAGGTGTGGTTTTCATCATAGTTGCCCAACAAAGACATGTTCAAAACCTATGCTGGTGGTTACCTGACTGTCCATGATGGTGCCACAGAAATGCCTCCTGAATGCAGCCACTCAGAAGCATCAGTGCAATAGCCAACTGTAATGGGCCAGAGCCATTCACTGAGATGCTGCCATGCCTGCAACAGACAATGATATTGCCTGGTTCCATTGCCAGGGGCTGAATTAGTATTCCTTTACTTGCTAGATGACCCGTATGCATTGCCACATGTTCACAAAGTATAGTGTACATACCTTGGTGGATCGCATGAGGTCATTGACCCCCTTGCAGCACAGCAGCCAGGTTCTAGGGTCCGACCCCACAGCTGCTGACATCCTCTGCGATCTCCATCTAGGCTTGTTTGTCTGGTGGGCTGGTCTCCTCCTCCTGCCCCAGGGGAAGAGGAACTCCTGCATTGCATAAGCAGTTTGGAGGAGAACCTGCAGGGAGGCATTGCTAAACCTTGGTGCCATCCGGTGTCTTGTCTCTGCCATTCTTGGATAGGCCTACTTTTGTTGTTCTTCCTCTCAGGCTTCTTTGTGGCTGTATCTATTTAAAGGACTGTAGCTCTTTAAATATGGTTCCAGCATTCCCAGTGACGTGACCTCACGCTGCCACCTATGCCTTACTGGACACCTCCCTCACCTGCCTGTAGTTAATTGGCCCAGCCTACCCCTCCCCGCCCACCGAAACTGTAGCACCTCCCGCTTCCAATACTGGCAGCAGGACTTCAGGTTTCTCTGAAAACTTCAGCCCACTGTTTCCACTCTTGTTGGGCTGAATGGCCTGTTTCTATGCTGTAAAATGCTTTGTAATTCTTTGATACCTTGAGTGAATCGGCTGTGTTTCATAAACCTTTAAAGGAAGTGGATTTCCATGGGGAGGGGTTCTACAGATCATTCCCCCTTAAATTATTAATAATGAACACTTTTCTCTGTAAAGTTCTGTGATTAACAGAGGCTATCCACAAACTGGCTGCTATTATGTCTTACAACTCAATATATTATACAAAGCAGAATCAGTGACACTTCCTGATAGAAAAACATGCTGGGGTGAAATTCCTCCCAGCGACAGCGTAACTGCAAGACAGGTTTAGCATTTTGTGCACATGCTAACCTTTTTGCTGAAATGATAGGAGAAATTTTGCATCTTTGAATTTACAAATTAGATTTCACCACAGAACAACATTTCCATAACTTGAAAAACAATTTTCTTCAGGAATAATCTACTGTAACTCTACATGTGAAAGCTCAAGCAGTTTTCCCTATGACCATGACTTATCACGATGCAGTGAATGGGAGTCCCTTTTATTTTTTATCGTATCTGAATTGTGTCTTAGATGGTTAACACAGGGATGACTGAAGTGTTGCTGGAGAATGATGTTCTTGTGTTAATGCATTCATGTAGGTCGAGTTTTCCAATTCATCCCCTGTGAAGAACTGGCATGTTCTTAATGAGTGAGTTGGAGAGTGGAACTGGCTGTTCAACGGGATTTGCCAAGTTAAACAATCAACGTCACTCACAAACCCACAAGATGAGAACTACTGTTTATTCATAGTGGCTGGATAGGAATATTTTATCTTTTCACAGTTTCTGAAGACTCCCAAGGGTCTGTGTGGATGCATTAATGCAAAATCGAAGAAGAGCAGAACAATTGTGAGTACTCACAGGTACTAATCATTATACTGTAGACTCTTAATTCCTTTATAATTCAGACTTAGAACTGTGATCTAATTCCCTTATCATAAAGGGTATGTCACTGCTTTTTAATGTGTTGTGAAATACAGCTAGAGAGTGGTCTATAACATACAGTGTTGGTGTAGTGTCACTGCAGTGTGAATTACATTGTGCTTTAATGATTCCACATCAGTGGTAGCCCATCTCAAGCCAGGTTATCCCTGCTTCAGATTTTACTTAACATATCATTTTATCAAATGCTACATACAGGGGCATGAGAGAATGTTGTCTTGAAGACAGCAGGCCAAGGAGAATAGCGGAGATGTGAGAATGCATGAATATCTGACATTCTGCTTGAGAAGACTCGGGCAACAGAGTATTAAAGCAGAATTGACTCTCATGACATAAACTGGATGTGCTGGAGGCCATGACAGGGTCAATCACTAGTTCTCAAAATGTCAAGCTAATTCAGGGAGGGTGCAGGCTGGAGCAGGCAAAACAAAGCATGATGTTTTAGCCTGCATTTTGTGTGACAGTATTGTGAATTATTTGCTTTTTTATAAAGATGGATCACATCTAGACACCTTGAGCAATAATTTTCACTCTATTCATCCAATACCTTCAAATAGTCCAAAATAAATTATGCTGTTCTTTCTAAATCACATTTTTTTTCCTACCAGGGGTTCTCCAGCTGTTTGGTATAAGTTCAGCTATTGGTAACTAACTTTTTGCAGGTGTCACTTTGTTAGCAAAGAAGGAGCAATCAATTTGCTATCACTTGGATCATCGGTGTATTCACCAAGCTGTCAACTTCCCATGAACTACCCTCCACCCCTCCTTCAGTCAAAGAGTTAGGACCACAGTCATCATATGTGAGAAAGGAGGAACTTGCATTTATATAGCACCTTTCATGTCCCCAGGATCCCCCAAAGCACTTCACAGACACCAAATTAGCCAATTAGCACACAAGAGCAGACACAAACTGTAAATAAAATAAATGACTAGTTCATCTGTTTTGCTGCTGTGAGATGAAGGATGAATGTTGGTCAGACACTGGGAAAAAATGTTCAGAAGGTGCCATAGGATCTTTTACATTCATCTGAATAGGCAGGCATTACCTCAGTTTAATATATCATCCAAAACACGGCACCTCTGACAGTACAGTACTCCACAGTACTGCTCTAGATCTATATGCTTAAATCCTAGACTGGCCTTGAACCCATGGCCTTCTGACTGAGGGTGGGTTTTTTTTATGTTCATCCTTCGTAGTCGAAGATGACTATGACATCAACTAGAATTCATGAGCAAGGTTTCAGGTGCAATATGTTTGAAGACGACTAATCAGTCCAATTTGAGCACAAAAAGATCTGTTGCATGTTGGACAAACATGTATTGTTGGTGTGGAAGAGGTGCTTGTAACTCTGGACATGCAAAGCCTATATTCCGTTGGTCAGTGTGACTCTGTTTTGTTTATAGGAGGTGGCGTCTTTGCCAATGAGACTGCACCAATATAAAGCAATCGTGTGTGAGATTCTCCCATGTCTCAGGGAAGATATTGAAACTCTTCGGTGAGATCGTCAGGGTGTCCTTGAAGTGTTTCTTCTGGCCCCCATGTAAATGTTACCCTTCAGTTAGCTCGCCTTAGAAAAGCTTTTTTGGAAAGTGCTAATCAGGCATTCTGGCAACATGTCCTGCCCATCTTATCTGAGCTCTCTTTAGCAGAGTGTGGATGCTCGGCATAAAAACAAGAAATGCTGGAAATACTCAGCAGATCTAGCAGCATCTGTGGAGAGAGAAGCAGAGTTAACGTTTCAGGTCAGTGACCCTTCATCAGTTCACTTGGGTTTTGGCTTTGTAGTCTCCTCAAATTGAAGACTTTGCCATCTGTACAACATCTAATGTAGATGCAACTATAACTAACACAGAATGCTTCAGAAAGCATGGCAGAGAGCATCATGCTGAATAGCCTTGCTTCACACTATTTGTGACTGGGAAGGTGTCAGAAGACTCTCCACCAACCAGGACATGAGCAAATATGCTGTTGTGGAATTGCCATAGCATAATGATGAATCTTTCTGGAAAGCCAAATTTTGCCATGATCTTCAGGCCCTCACAACTAATTATGTTGAAGGCTTTAATCCAATCAAAAAATGTTGAGCACAAGTTGCAGTTCTGCTGTTGGCATTTCTGCTGGAGCTGATGTTCAGTAAACATCATGTCAACTGTACCACAACCTTATCTGAAGCCCCATTGGCTGTCTGATAGAAGATTCTGTTCGAGATGCAGCATCAAGCGGTTCAGCAGGACTCTTGCAAGTATTTCCCACCAATGCACAGTCAGAAGATTCCTCCATGGTTGTTGCAAGCTTGATGATTTCCCTTCCTTTTGTAAATGTGGACAATCGATGCATCTTTGAATTCGTGAGGAGTGGCTTCCTGGTTCTACATTATCTGTAATAGTTTGCTGAGTTTGTCAGTGACGACTGTGCCTCCTGTCTTGTATATTTCGCCTGGTATTGTATCTAACCCTGATGCCCTGCCGTTCGACAGGAGACTGATTGCTTTCGTGGTCTCAGCTTTGTTCGGGGCATCAGCAAGTGAAAAGTTGTCTTCAGTTATGGGCAAGGAGGGAATTGCCTCATCATTGATTGCTGAGGCAAATTCAAAATATTGTTAAAATATTCCACCCATCTCTCCAGGACTTTGGTCTTGTCTGTAATCAGAGCGGTTCCAACAGCACAAGGAGAGGAGAATTTCCCGAAACCTATAGACCGTAGATTGTCTTCAGAGCATCAAAGAAGCATTTAGTACCATCTCTGTCTGTGTATTATTGTATTTCGTCTGCCTTTTTGCTTAGCCAATGATCCTGCATTTCTCTAAGATTTGATTGGTTTACAGATGTCGTTGAGTTTGGCTTTCTTTGAAGCAGATGAACCGTCATTTTGGTAGCTCTAAGGAGACGGTGTTTGTTATCCAACAAAGTCTGAATCTCCTCATTGTTTTCATTGTCACAGAACTATTAATTTTCTCCTCTCTTTGAAGACTGTGTTAGAAACAGTATACCGTTAAGACAGAGAGAGAAGCTTTTAGATTTCTGAGAACAGTATGCCACAGCCGCATTTGCTACCTAGCAACAGCATGAGAGTGAGGAGGTCACATGGTATAATGTTTCAATTTAACTGGGTGGAAAAAACAGCTAAAACCAGTATTTAGAGACACCAACGAAGCGTGCTCACTGGAGAAAAGAGCTGTTTATTTCTCTCAGCAAAAATTCTACAACTAGCTACAGGCTGAGTTAATTGCCTAAGGAGGAAAAAATCCTCTGACGAGATCATTTTTTTGCTAGAGGTAGCAGAACTCCTTTTCTTTACTTCCAAGCCAGGAAGTCTTTGCTTCAAGATTGAATATCTCTTGACTGATAGTGTTTTCTGGAAGTCGAAGTAAAGTTTCGACTGAGAGACTGTCGGTTTTTAGACCCATTGCTATACTCCTTGTTTAAAGCACTGTTTGACACCAGCTGCAGCCGAAGTGTTTTGAATGCCTATCAAGAAAAGTTTGTTTTATCAAATCCACGTGAAGACTTTGAGTGACATTTGATTATTTTTACACTGGGATACCTCACTCATCAGGAGCGTAACCCACAAAGACTAACAACCCAGTTATTTATTTATTCTTAAGAAACAACTAATTTTTAAAACATCATTTAAAAAAAAAGGTTAACCGTGAGTTTTGAGTGTATGTGTGTGAATGGGGGAGTTAGGTTAAAATAAGAAATTATAAGGTCTTTAAACATAGGTTTATCTTAATAGTGTTTAAGATTTAGTTTTTAATAGATAGTTAATTTACTGCTGTCTAAAGATACCTGGTTTGGTCTGTTTTATACTGGGGGGTGGTGGGTGGGGCGGGGGGGGGGGGGGAGCGGTAACTAGAATGTTAAAATTGGCTGTTTTCCGGTTGGGTTGAAAAACTTTAATAGTATGCTGCGACCTGTGGAGTGATGGGACTGAATTGACAGTGCATTGCTCCCAAGGCGGTCGTAACATTATCAAGCTAGTCTTGATACTTAAGGGTGGTGGTCCCAAATGTCCTAGGGTGGTAGAGTGCACCCAGTCTCTGAAGACTATCCAGTCATCCTCCACACTGTGAGAGACAAATTTAAGACCATCTAGCTGGCAGTGCAGATCTTCTGAGAAGGTTTGCCTCACAGTATTCATTTTAAGTCTTTAGATGTTGAGTCTCTTATTGACTTGTCCTCCCTGGGGCATCTCTTGGGATGAATATGGATGTTAAACTTTGAGACAATTAGTCTGTTGTCAGTGCAGCAATCTGCTCCACACATGGCTTAAGTCACTCTGATATCCTGCCTGTCCTTCCTTCTGACAATACCATAGTCAGTTAGATGCCAGTGCATAGATCAAGGACTATCCAGGATGTCTTGTTTCAATTTGGAAGATGGAATACAGTGTTGGTAATGAGGAGGTTATGCTCTGCACATGTCTCCTGCAGAAGAAGGATGTTGTTTTCGTTGTTACTAACTCCATTTCCCCTTATAATTCCCTTCCAGGTCTGATGGTCTGTGCCAACTCTGGCTCTGAAATCACTGAGGATGATGAGTTTGTCTGATCTTGGCACTGCAGCAATCAAGGATTCTCACTCTTCATAAAATTTATCTTTCACCTCTCATGATTTGTCATCATAGGTGCGTAAGCACTGACAATGGTGACATGACTTTTCCCTGTCACAATGCCATGAGTTAGTCCTTTGTGCCTTTGGAAGGCGGGCAAGTTTGGGAACTAGGTTGGACCTGATAGCAAACCCTACTCCTCCTTCACGATGTTCTTTGATATTCCAAAAGAAGGTGTATCCAGCTCCAGCTTCTGTAATTTGCCCTTCATAAATGAGCTGCATCTCACTTAATGCTGCTATGTGGATGTTGTATCTGGCACATTCTCTCCCGACCAAGGCTGTTTGTCTCTCTGGTCTGTCTGCTCTGACATGGTCCATGAGCATTCACACGTTCCATGTGCCGATGGTAGCGGTGTTATCTTTGTGTTCTTTACACTTGTGTTTCAACCTTTGTAATAGGATCTCAGTCGGTTGCGGGAAATTGGTCAGAGTAGGTGAAACAGATAAAATAGGGCATCTTTTCTAGCCCCTTCCTCCTGTCATGGAGGTGAACAGTGCGATCCTGAAGGGGGCTGCTCAGTCACTCAGGGGGTTTCCGTAATCCACCACCACTTCAATCTGGTGAAAGACAATTCCAGGGTCTGACCCGCCTGTGAGCAGGGTTGTGGCTACAGCTTCCAGTATATATCTTCACCTGCTGCTTCATGGCTCCCCCAATGTCACAGAACCTGAAGGTTAGAATGAATGAACTGTGTGTGATGTCATGACTTGCATGAAATAGATTATAGTGAGGGAAAGTTGCGCTGCGTCAACCTCACTCTCTCATCCAGGCACATCTGCATTCAATGGCAAGACAAAGTTGAGACAGCTGGAGATGGTTCTGGATACAGTGGATGACCTTGGTATCTTAAATGCCTGACTACATTCATAACGCTCCACAAAGATTTGCTTAGTCGCCTTTATGGCCATTGAATTCGTTTTGAACACATCTGCCCACTCCACCAAGTTACACACAAGGATAGGCAAATCCGAACTCACCGATGGGGAGACCTTTCGGTTACCTGCACCTGGTTGTGCCCACCTGTCGAGACGGTTTGCTGGGATGTGACTGATGTCGCATGCAAACAACTACTTGGAGCCACAGATGAGAGCTGGATGCTGGTGAGGACCAACGAAAGGTGAAGCACTCTGAAGAATGTGACAAGTCCTCCTTTTTCAGAGGTACTACCCCTCCCAGACTGATGTCATATGCCTTGGTGGAGTGTTGCCAATGATAAAGGTCCAAATGTTATAATTTGGTTTTTAAGTCCATGGTGTCCATTTTTGTTTCAGTGTCATTGATATTTCATTGATATTTTTCTTTCACAGTCAATAAGTTGCGCTGTTGAAAGTTTGGATAGAGTTGTTATTTTGATGCAAAAAAGTGAATGAGCTCATCAAATGAACAACTTCTGATCAATGGACAACATATCATGGGACGGTGAAAATACACTCACCATCTGATAAAAAATGGCAGGTATGCCTGCTCAGCCTGCCACTTTTGGTCCTCTTGAACTTGCCAGTCACTCTTGCCTCTCCATGGAAAATTGCAATCCCCAGCCCTCTGAGATTGAATTTCTGGGATCACAGATGGAACCCAGGATTGCAAATCCAAAATCGGCACCTTTAAACTTACTTGTCTCAGGCTGTCCCTACTTGGCATGTAAAACAAAGGAGAGATAACTGGAACATTGCTCTTCAAGTGAAGCATGTTTACACAGATCCTGACCAGCTGACCCAAGACATAAATGGATCTTGCTGTTTATGCATTAGATTTTGTAGTAACTCCTTTAAGACGAAGCAGAATAAAGCTGCCAGTGCACTGTCCCTTAGTGAGTGTGCTAAAAATTGGTTTACTTCCATTTTCAGGGGCCAGGGTCATGATTTGCAATCAGCCCACACCTGGTACCATTGAAGCAGGCAATATGCAAATTTTGTGCTGCCTCCTCATTTGAACAATTGCAGTGCTCAGCCAAGTGTGACCTGTGCTGCTGGCTGGCTGAATGCTCAAAAGGGGGCCCAGCAGTGTGTATGGCTAGCACATGTTCCAGGTAACCTGCATCTCTAAAAGACAGCCTGCCCCTCTTAAAGGTGAGCTGCACACATTAGAAGAAAGTTGCTGTTGAGTGTCTCTGCAGGAATTGGCTGTAAGGAGACGCACCTCAAATGGAGCAACAAAAAAGAGAGAGGGCTCCCAGGTACTTGGATGTGGCCTTTGTCCAGGAGGTCGACAGGAGGAGAGAGGCCATGTTTCCTCCAGGGGCAAGGAGGTCCTCAAGGAACACCCTCAGAAGGGAATAGGAACAGGTAGGCTAATTCCCAGAATCTGGCCCCAAGGATATGGAAGCAGTGCCGGAAGAAGTTCAATAACATCATGTGGGTGATCAAAGGCAGTCAATGAATCTTCACTTGCCATCTCCTACCCACAACCAACCTTTGACACTTCTCAATGCATCACCCACCCATCACTCACTCAGCAGCAGTCCCTAGCGGTCAGGACTCAAGCCTAATGTTCAGATGGTCCAGCTCACACTCACACACTTTCCAATGATGCCAACGTCGGACCTACATCTCATTGCTTCCACATCCCTCCAGCTTTTCAGCTGCAGCAGGCACATCACCCAAACACAGTGCAGCACAATCAGTGATATTCTTCCCTCTCTCTTTCAGGGCAAGGTGACCCATAACCACAGAGAGCAGAGCAGAACTGGAGTGGGACAGGCATGTCTGTATCATCTAAAACAACTGGAGGAGATGGTGCTCAGCATCATGAGGCCATTGCATCCAGCATTGGCAAGACCATTCAGGATGATGGTATGTTTCTGCCTTATACCCATTCTCAAATCCCACCTCACCCTCATCTTGCTATCTGGCTTGAAGTGCAAGCTGCAGTTGATGTGACCGTGGACCTCTTCCTTTCCACCCATCACCCCCCACTTCCCTCACCCCAATCTTCCTCTTCAAACTCTCTGCTTTCAGATATCCATGAACTATTGCCTGGCCAGCCATTGCAGCCTCAGGACGAGAGATGAAAGCTGTACCACACCTCCAATGAAGAAACATTGTGACTTGATATTGGCACTGTGTGTACATTAGGAGGTAGTATAGAGTCAGGATCAGCAGATAATAAATCACTGGGCAACAGTGAGCTGCAGCCAGACATGGGCAAAGGACAGTTGGTGTGTCAGCGAGATCGCAGACGGGTTCTGCTGCAGGGACTCAAATGAGAACCCCGATGGTGTGGCATACAGGTGAATGCTGAAGGACATGCACACCGAGATGCCTTTTGCATTGGCTGGCCTGCAAGACAGCCTCTTGTCACTATCAAGGAGCATGGAGGAATCTGGCTCTAATGTGGTACAGGTTATTGCTTGGAGCCAGCCTTTCCAGTGTGGAAGTGATGGCCAACTCCATGTGAGCACTTGCAGATCCAGCCATGATACAGCAACTGGTGACTGATGTCTCAGCTTCCACTGCAGCACAGGCAGAAGCCACCCAATGTCTGAGTGCTCTAGTGGAAGCTCAGGTGGATGTCGTGAGCATCCGTGTTTGTTGACATGGAAGCCCAGACTGGTTCCATGCAGGCTCCAACTGCTGCCATCATGGCTGTGGATCTCAGTGCTCAAAGACGCAAGTAGGGTCTCACAGTAGTCCAGAAATCTGTGCCCCAAGCAGATTACTAAGATTGCTGAGATGCCACCTCAAAGGGGTTCCAGTGGCTCAGTGGAGCACAAAGCTGCTGTACTTTCTCAGCATTCATGCTCCCCGCATGCCCATTCCATCACTGCCCTTGCTGTTGCCTCCCAGACGGCCAGCCTAGGCTGTTGCAGCCATGCCGAGGTGATGCTGTCTGAAGCCGGGGCCTCAAGGTCCAGCGCTGCTCAAGTCATCCTGCAAAGCCATCTGCTATCTTCCCAGCGAATGTCAGCAGTCTTCCATCAGTCATGCTGCAACAACTTGGCTAGCTCTGCATAGGAACACTAAACCAGGCAAAGGTGCCTGCAAGGCAGACACTAAGGGGATGCATAAGGGCTTCAGTTTAATTTGCATTACTGGATGCTTTGTTGGATAAAGTTGTTATGGAAAGGTTTTTATTGGTGGTTTTTATTGCAGGATTTTGGCCAGGAGGATACTGTGATGGGACATCGCAGACGGATGGGAAGAGTGGAGCAATTGTGGTGAAGAGATGCTGTCCGAAGGGAAATTACCAGAATTCCTCCAAAATGCACCAGAGCGTTTCCAAACACTTTTCAAGAGCAGTAGTAAGTCCAAAACACCACACCTGCAGTTGGTTGGGTGTGTCTTTCGTGCAACTGAACGCATGTTCAGATGTGATTGGTTAGCACAGATGTTCACTAAAACTGCACAGCCAAAGTTTGCAGAAAGTACATCAAATCAGCCTGACAGTCTTTTCAATGTCATGATATGTCCACAGCGAAGGGTGAAGGAACATGCATGGCATTCCCGCACTAGCGCCCTTCCTGGCATGCGGCGCTGCATGGGCCACTCCAGAAGTCACCAAAGTGTGTGTACCCTTTTGAGGGCTTCTGACTTCTATGGCGCTGTCTCCAGCGATGTTACAGAACTGAAATTTGCAGCCAATGTGCCTTAATTTGACCTTCAGAAGAATACTTTTGACTGCACCAGCCATCCTGCATTGTCTCTGAATGAGATTGCTGTTAATGTTGAATTATAAAGTGTTCAATGAGGCCAGGGATCATTTGGTAATTGTAAAAACTTGTTCAACTTGGTACTTTGGCAAGGTGTATTCTCAATCATAAGACTGGACACTCTGCCTTAAGGGAGTCAGGTGGCAAGTAAAGACTGTGCTAAATAATGTTTGAGGTTTTTTTTGTAAAACTGAAACAGTGTGCAGTTCTGTTAATAAATCAGTTTCAAGCCAAGCCATCCAGCCTAGTTTTGTGACAAGGCCCTTACAATTATCAGACAGGTGACCTTCATGCTTCATTGAGACTTCGATTCGAATCTACAGGAGAAAGACATCACTTTAAACTGAATATGTCACATAACCCCAAATAACGTGACGTACAAGCCTTAAAGCACTGAAGCAACTGCCCTTTAAGTAATAATTTTTTGAAAAAATGTTGAAATAAAGGTAAAAGGGATATTGTGCAGATTTGATTTTTGTATTGATAAATTTCCGGCCATTTGAACAACATAAACAAGCCTATTGAATGTCTCTTTAATAGATTGATGACACAAGGTCATGCACCAAGGTCTGTTGCAATAGAAGCCAATTCCAAGCTAACATTTTCAAAGGGATAATGGCTTCGATTTTCCAAAGCAATTGTTTGCATTCAACAATGTAGCCAAATACTGAGGAATATGTCACATTTAGTCATTCTTGTTACCTGGGGTTCCAGAAAGGTCAATCACTTCCAGAGTACTCGAAGGAAATTTGTCTAGAAAAGCAAACTTATAATCAGTCCTGTTGGTGTGGGCAGATGCTTCCATTTGGAAGAATTACACATTCTGTTCAACTGGACTCAACTAAAACACTAGAGAAAACAAAGCTGTCATTAATAGGTATTAGAATGTAATCCTTCCAACCTCATTAGTGAAGGTTTCCAAAAGGTCACAGATGGAACAATGCTGGTGAATATGTTAATGATATTGAAGTGGATCTACGAATCCCCACAACTGCCTCAGTCAAAAACTAACTGGGTCACAACATGATGAAAGTGTGAGCTAAAAAGACACGAAGACTAATTTTACATCCATTTGTACTCAGTTGGATAGTGCATGTGAGAAAACCACCCGACTTGAGCTTCAGTTAACACAGTTGAATTTCGAGGGTCCGCCTAATTGCATGTTATGGCCATGTAATCGGGTAAGGCTAAAACCTGGGATTCAGCTCTGTAATAGGTGGGAATTTCTTGTTTTATATTACAATTCTTCAAAGTTAAATATCAATTTTATTCTGCAGTATGAGTCTCTTATCTTCCTATCTTGCTGCAAGTCTTCATTGCTTCCCAAACATTTTGTTTTGTGCAGGTAGGTTCTTACACAGCCTCCTAACACACATTAGTCGAGATCAGTCGACTCATAATTATGAGCCTGTTAATTGTTTCATTCTTTCCCCGGTGATATCATTCTAACCTTCAGTTGCTATCCATTGTAAATTATTTGTCTATGCCATTGTTAATCACTAGATAGATACTAATCTGGGCCTATCTAGCTCATCCATCCAAAAAAAGTCTAGTTTCCTCATCGCAATTGTAAAGGTGTGTGATTATTTGAATAATTTATCTCAGGAGACTATCTGCAGCATGCCTCAAGCTATATTCAAGCTTCGAATTTCCTTTTCTAAGCATATGCACCTTCCATTTCTATGGGGATTCTCCTGCTATAGCTTAAAGGAGGAGAGCGAGGTGGTGAGGCAGAGGGTTTTAGGGAGAGAATTCCAAATAATGACTGAAAGCACTGCTATCTTCTTCTTTTTCTTCTTCTTCTTTGGCCTCCTTGTCTCGGGAGACAATGGGTAAGCGCCTGCAGGTGGTCAGTGGTTTGTGAAGCAGTGCCAGGAGTGGCTATAAAGGCCAATACTAGAGTGACAGACTCTTCCACAGGTGCTGCAGATAAAATTGGTTGTCAGGGCTGTTTCGCAGTTGGCTCTCCCTTTGCGTTTCTGTCTTTTTTCCTGCCAACTGCTAAGTCTCTTCGACTTGCCACACTTTAGCCCCGCCTTTATGGCTGCCCGCCAGCTCTGGCGATCGCTGGCAACTGACTCCCACGACTTGTGATCAAAGTCACAGGACTTCATGTCGCGTTTGCAGATGTCTTTAAAGCGGGGACATGGACGGCCGGTGGGTCTGATACCAGTGGCGAGCTCACTGTACAATGTGTTCTTGGGGATCCTGCCATCTTCCATGCTATCTAAGAGAGAAGGAATTACACAAGAGGCCAAAAACAGACAGATGGGGAATTTTGCTGTGATGGTGGTGGGAGGGGTTAGAGGGGTGGTGAACATGAATGGTAGGAAGAGTTGGGAGCCAATATAGACAAGCATGGACGAGAGTGATAGGTGGATGAAAGTGATGAGTGAGTGAAAGTGATGGATGAGTGAGACGATACGGACAGCAGACATTTGAATGGCTGATGGCGATGCAGGGAGCCACCCAGGAGACCACTGGAGTAATCGAGCATGATGGTAACAGGTATCTATTGGTAACAATGAGAATTGTGAACAGATTAATTTCTAGGCCAATATGTTTTCTAATTCTTCTGATTAGTTATTGTAGTTTCACTATAACAGCAAAATATGGTTTGGCTGTGAGCACTAACTAACCAGAGAAACTAATCTTTCACTATTTACTTTCGAATGCTTTAATAATTTTGAACATTTCTCTTACCTTTTAACCTTGTCTGTTAAGGGGAATAGACATTTTTGTCTTTCAAATCTCTCATTATAACTACATCCCCTAATCCTTGTTACTATTCTAGTAAATCGACAGTGAACCGTTTTCATGCCTCCAATATTTTCTCTATAATTTCTCCGACTATAGCGAAACCAATCATGTACTCTAGAAAAACTAAAAAACAATAAGGGAAACAATGTATGGGAAATTCCCCAGAGCTGCTGCTGAAGGGAAGGAAGCCCCTCTGAGGAATGTCTTGGCCTATATATTCAAATAAACAAAGACATGGAAAATACGACTAATCAGTTTTGGTGGGTTGGGGGAGATCTAAATAAAAGTCTTGAATTTAAACATGTGTTTTTTAAGAAATACAGATGCAAAATATCTGGTAATTTAATATTGATCCCATTATAAAAGCTCAGATCTTAAGCAGATAAAGAGTGCGTTTAAAATCCTATAGAAAGAGCTTTTTTCCACCATGGGTTGTATTTAGATTTGTTAACGTAACTGCGGCAAGGGAAGGAAGCATATTTAGTCATTTATTTATCTTCTAAAAGTAATGAAAACGCTATTTCCAAGAACCAATCAAAGAACACTCACTTCATTATCTCTTAACAAGATCTCTTACAAACCTCTTTCTAAACCTTATCAGTGTAAATATGCACCTCTTCACTGGAGCCCAGTAGCCCTCTTGCAATGTGATGGGATATACATGGATACCGATGTGTATATATCTCTTAAAAAATAAAATGGAAACATAAAATTGCGTGGAAGGAGGCCATTTTGGATCTTGGCTAGAGAAATCCAAAACTAATCCCAGTGCCCTACAGTCTCCCCAGAGCTTTTCTTAAGAGAAGCAGTGGCCGTTGCCTTGACCGCATCCTATGGCAAAACTATACCACAGAAAATAATAATTAAGGATGGTGCACAACTGGGAATTTCTATCTGTTGGATTTTCAGAGTGATTTGGGACCTAAAAGTAATGCACTTTATTTGCGTTACTTGGATAAGTTGTTATTTGAATTCACTAGCCTTTATGAATTTGCTGAATCAGTCAACCGCAGGTCTTTGAATAGACACATTCATAATAGGAGAGAAAATTCCCTTTTCTTGATTATTACAAGATTCAGATCACATTCAAGGAGCCGTAAACTTTGATTGACAGCTTCAAATTGAACAAGACTAAAGACACATCAAGAAATATGAGATAAATAGCATTCTTTAATATAACTGAGTTTAACCTTCAACATGTATTATTTGTGACAGAGTAATTATTTATCTGGTTGTTTGTCAAGAACTGCTTTGTCATGACAAATTGAATCAGTTATTGATGAATGTCCTTTCACAAAAAATGGCAGCCAAAAAATGTTCATTGTGCATGAGTTTAAATGGTACAGGAATTGAAAGTATCAGCATTGAGGGTACAGATCAAGATATGGGGGTAATTTTCAATGGATACTTTTGGTGACAAAGAGCCTCTGATGTGGCCAAAATGGAGTCTTAACCTGAAATGTCAGCTTAGCCCAGGTTTACCACAAGATGCATCTTTTAAGGAATTGAACCCTGAGCAAGGAACAACCGCCCAAGGGGTCATGAAGGGGCTGATTGTTACTTAAATCACCAGCCAGCTTATTGAGGAGGCTGCAGGGCATTTTGGTGAATAGTACTTGAACTAATGCCCTCTCCTAAAAGCGACCAGTTGATTGGGGGTAAACAAGTCATTGAAGAGATTACAAGTGCTACTTAAAGTATATCACCTTTTACTGTCCTCTTGCTGCTAGAGGTTTGAAGAGGGCTTTGAAAGACATCAGGAAACTTTCTGGGACACTTTCTCAAGACTTCACCAACACTTTATCAACATGTATTCTGTAAATTCTCTGAGGCCATCACCTAAAAAGAGTAAGTGCTGTGCTACTTCACTTTATTGGACACCTTATAGGCATCACTAAGAGAAAGGGAGTCCTTCGTCATCTTGCTAGGGGCCCCTGTGGTCTGCAGGAGGAATGGGAGTACATGACAGACTAGGTGAGTGGGTAAAACTGTGGCAGATGGATTTCAATGTGGGCAAGTGTGAGATTATCCATTTTGGACCAAAACAGGATAGAGCAGGGTACTTTCTAAATGGGAAGAGGTTAAGTACAGTGGATGTGTAAAGAGACTTGGGGGTTCAGGTGTATAGATCATTAAAATGCCATGAGCAAGTGCAGAAAATAATCAAAAAGACTAATGGAATGCTAGCCTTTGTATCTAGAGGATTGGAGTATAAAGACACAGAGGTTGTGCTGCAGCTGTACAAAACCCTGGTTAGACCCCACTTGGAGTACTGTGAGCAGTTCTGGACACCACACTTTAGGAAGGATATATTAGTCTTGGAGTGAGTGCTAAATAGGTTTACAAGAATGATACCTGGACTACAGGGGTTAAGTTACGAGGAGAGATTACACAAATTAGGCCTGTTTTCGCTAGAATTTAGAAGGTTAAGGGGTGATCTGATTGAAGTCTTCAAGATATTAACAGAAAAAGACGGGCTGGATAAAGATAAACTATTTTCATTGGTTGGAGATTCAAAAACTAGGGGGCATAGTCTAAAAATTAGGAGCAGACCGTTCAGGAGAGATGTTGGGAAGCACTTCCTCACGCAAAGGGTGGTAGAGGTTTGGAACTCTCTCCTACAAACAGCAGTTGAAGCTAGAACAGTTGTTAATTTTAAATCTAAGATAGATAGATTTATGTTAAGCAAAGATATTAAGGGATATGGTTTAAAGGCAGGTATATGGAGTTAGGCCGCGGATCAGCCATGATCTCATTGAATGGCGGGACAAGCTGTAGAGACTGAATGGCCTACTCCTGTTCCTATCTTCCTAAAGTTCCCATGAGGCCAGGCAGAGGAACACCAGCTGCTGCAGGAGAGAGGGACAGGAGGTACAGGTCCGTGAGGTGGGCTCCTTCACGCTCCCCCACAGGTGCTGGACTTCCCTCCTCCTCTGGACCTCCAACCACCAGGATGTGCAGTGACACACCTGTGAATCCATGCGTCATCTCGCTTGGTCCTTGAGCCATTCTGAAACACACTGCTGTGTGTCAGCCAGCACACTCCACTGACAGAATATTTCCAGCTCATTGTCGATGGGCTGGGAGGCAAGAAGGCTGGCAAAATGGTGAGGAAAGGTGTCTAGAGGGGAGCCATATGTCTTCCTGCCGCCATTCCATATTTCCAGTAGCGGGAGAATTGGTAGCCCGGCCGCCTGCTAGATGGCCAACTGAGCCACTGAAATAGCCAATTCAAGGTCACTTCCTGCCTCCTTTAGCATTTTGCCCTTATCAGAAGGGCTCCTCCACATGAGGAGACAGCCTGTTGAAACCTGCCAGCCTTCCAGCAGGCTCCAGGGGCATGGGACCTTCCTTTATGGGCTCATGCACAGAGGGCTCCAGGCAGCAATGGCCACCCTCCCAGCAACAGTGCCGGCCGTGCTCAACAACCCCTTCCCTCTGATTGCCAGGCCCTGCCACCCTGGCCCCAGCTAATTCCAACCACACATCTCCCTCTTCAAAGGTGCCCTGTCATTGAGGTACCCTCTCACTTGTGTTGCAGCCTCAGAAATGGCCATCGATAGCAGTGGCGCTGCTGAGGCTGCTCACCTGCCAGTCTTTTGTTTGGGATGGCAGCTCTTGGGGACGGGTCAGTATCTTTAATTAGCCGCCAGTAGCAATATTTGCCCCAGGTTCGTGGAGTCAACATATAGTGCTCCATGGAAATAGTGCCTGAACAACACTAAAGTGCTAAACCTGCACATCTCACTGCATTAGCAGCTCCAGGCAAGTTCAAATTATGGTAATCAGCAATTAGGTTCAACATTGCTAAAACCATCTTTCAAACTGCACCCATTTAGCACCTGTTTCACCCTTTCATCAAAATAACACTCATGCTGATTGGATGATCTAATGCATGGACCCAACTGAATAGCACATATGCTAATTTAAAATGGCTTCTCCACTGTCATGTGTTCTTTGTATTGTCTTATGCAACACAATGAGGTACGTGGATTCCAGATTCTTTGAAGATCTCTGACAAGTTTATTAACAGTCAAACTGGTATATACAATACAGAGCAAACTATGTACAGGATCTCTGTCTAGGGTGTTGCAGTTGCAGAGTGACTATGGCGTCTAGTTACATGGCTACATTCTGGTACTTAGTTCATTAGCATACTGAGTTCTTAAAAGGACATCACTCTTGAAGCAATCATACAACATCCCCTTTCTTACCAAAGGTATAAGTAAAAACTCATGAAATTGGATAATATCAAAATTAGTTCTTCAGGGATAGAGATTATAAAATTTACAAGTAAATAGGGATTGTGGAATTTATGAGTACAGAAGCTTAAGAGTCCATATATTGTTTCAGTGGTTTGACAACTCTTCCTGATCTTGTTCTGATATAACCAGCTGGGGATGTGGATTTCACCCTTGGCTGTTTTTGGTTTGCAGCCATGTTAGAAAATACAGCACAGAACAGGCCCTTCGGCCCACGATGTCAATGTGTTGGTTGTTATCCTGTTGTACCATCACACCCTCATTGTCGGAGTGTGTTCTTTCAAGTCCGCTGTGTGCAATTGGAGTATTGCACACTTTTCTTAATTGGCTTCGGTTCTTCCTCAGCACCGCTCCGCTCCGCTAGATGTTGTAACTTCGGAGACCTAGGCTCACTGCATACTTTGGATACCTCTGCGGGTAACCATGTTCTCGTTGTGGGGTGTATGACTCTGATCTTTTGTCCTACATGTAGCTGAGGAAGTTTCGCCCCTGCGTGTCGGTCATGGGCCATCTCCATTCTCCTTTGTTTTTCGAGCAGTGTTTCCTGTATCTTGGAGAATTTGGACAGATGATAGCTTGGCAGAATCATTCTCACTTGCCTGCCAAACATGATCTCTGCTGATGACGGTAAGCCCATATCCATAGGTGTAGCTCTGAGGTGTAGCATGGCAACACAAAAATCTTGTTTTGTTGTCCTATACTTCAGGATAAGTGATTTAACTGTGTGAACCATTCGCTCAGCAAGACCAATAGATCTAGAGTAATGAATGAGGACGTCACATGGTTTACGCCCCATTTGGCGCACATATCCCTGAAAGAGCTGCCCGTATACTGTGGCCCATTGTCAGAAATAATTTCTCTAGGTGCACTGAATAGACTGAATATGGCACTCAATGTATCTGTGACGACTGTGTTTGAAGTGTCTTTTACCTGCCTGACAATTGGAAATTTGGAGAAATAATCAGTGATTAAGATAAAGTCATCTCCATTCATGGAAAATAGATCAGTGGCGATTTTGGACCAAGAGACTGATGGAATCTTGTGAGGGTTGTTATGACCAAGGTTGGAGGAGTGCCCTGTTTATTCTAATTCCACTTCTACACGGGTCACAATGTATATTTAAATTTTTTCCCACTTACCAATAGGGTCAATCATAGACTCTATTTTTATCCCAGAATAAAACACACCAACCAGGTTTCTTTAATAAATAACAAAATTATCAGTTTATTATAAAACAGGTCTTAACCAGTAATGAAGTAAAGCATTAACACACAGATTGAAATATTAAAATTCCCTTTGTACCATAGACCTTCACATTCACATAAACACACATATAGCGGTTAAACGGAAAAATAAAAAGGATTCGTGCTTTAGAGCTCTATTACAAAAAAAAAGACAAAAAAACTCTTGGGTTAAATACTTGCTAATCCTTGAAGATGAAAGGGAAGATATGGAAAGTTGTCCTCTGTTTCAGTTTAGCATGCCAAATGTGTATAGATGGCTGTCACTGAGATCTTCCTAGGACAGTTCTTTCCAGGCAATGTTGAAGATCAGTTTGGGTAGGCTTTCCCAGAAATGTAGCAACACAGGAGATACCGGGATGTTCCCAGCTGCCCTTTCTTGTCCCCGACTACTTGTCTTCCTTTCACTTTCCCACCTTCTATCCTTCTCGAGTTTGTGGGGGTGACGGTCGAAGGCTTATACACAAGCTCATAATCATCAGCAATTTCCGCTGTCTGTATGGCCATTGAAATCTTCTTGTCCTCTACATGGGTTCTTACTGATGGAGCGAGTGAATTTTTAAATTCTTCCAGAAGAATTAGTTCCCTAAAGTTCTCATAGGTGGCTTCCATCTTTAGTGCCCGTATCCAACTATCAGAATTAATTTGCTTTACCTTCTCAAATTCGATATAAATCTGCCCATTCTCCAGAGATTCCAACATTTCTGCCTGTAAGCTTCAGGGACTAACTCATATGCAGCGAGAATAGCCTTTTTTGCCATCTCATAATCTGCAGAAGCCTCCTCAGAAAGCATGGCATAAACTTCATGAGCGCTGCCCATCAACCGGCTTTGCATAAGCAGTGTCTGGCTTTCTGTTGGCCACTTCATGTGTTTAGCTATCTTTTCAAAAGAAATGAAAATGCCTCTAAGTCCCTATCCTGAAACTTAGGAAGAACTTGTATAAATTTAAACAGCTCCCCACTGGGTCCTGCGCTGGAGTCAGATCTTTCCCCATCAGAACCTTCCTTGGAGTCAAGGCCACTCTTTTGTCTAGTTCCATCTTTCTTCATTTGAAGTCCTTTCCTTCTTTTTCTCTTTCCCTTTCCTTTTTGTCAAGTTCAAGTTTCTTCATTGTCAATTCTTTTTCAGGTTCAAGTTTTCTCAATTCTTTTGCCTCCTTTTTCTGTTCAAGCTTAAGTTTTTCTATTTCCTGTTCCTGCTCAAGTTTTTTCAAATCTTTTTCCTGTTCAAGCTACTTCATCTGTAAATGAATTGTCACTAATTCAACTGCACAACCCTTTGGTTTGCTTTCTTATTCTTCCAATTGCAAATGTTGTGGAATTACTTCAATTATGTCTGCTTTCTTAGCTCCTGGTTTTAACTCTAACCCCAATTTTGTTGCTAATGCTTAACCTAGGTTAAGTTCCTCAAATTACTCAGGGATCCATCCTTCATCCCCAGAAAAGTCGCAGAAACTGTTAAAGACATTCCGGTGGTGTAGACTTTATTCTATTACACAACAAACCTTGTTCTTATTATTTTTCCTTTTTCAATTATTATTACCCCACTTATAATTGTACATCGTCAGCATTGGGTTTATCCCACAAAGAGCTCCCAATTAAATGTTACAACTGAGGCGAAAGGAGTACACTGTTATTCTAGTTCCACTTCTCCACAGGTTACAACATATATTTAAATTTTTTCCCACTTACCTATATGGTCAATCATAGACTCTATTTTTATCCCAGAATAAAAATAAAAAACACCAGCTAGGTTTCTTTGATCAACAACAAAATTATCAGTTTATTATAAAACAAGTCTTACCCAGTAAATAAGTAAAGCATAAACACACAGATTGAAATATTAAAGTTCCCTTTTTACCTTAGCCCCTCACACTCACACACACATATACACATTCCAGTTCAGTGGAAAAATAAAAGAGATATACGGTTTAGAGCTCTGTTACAAAAAAACACACACTTAAGTTGAATACTTGCTAATCCTTGAAGAAGAAAGAGAAGATATGGAAAGATGTCCTTTGTTTTAGTTTGGTGTCCCAAATGCGTATAGACAGTTGTCACTGGGATATTTCTAGAACAGTTCTTTCCAGATGATGTTGAAGATCAGTTTGGGTAGGCTTTCCAGAAATGCAGCAACAGAGGTTTCAGGTAGGCCTTACAGCAGAAATGTGGCAACAAGGATTTCAGTTTCCACACATTCAATACATTGTGACTATCCACGAGGTCACCAAGGTACCCATTGCAGCAAAAGAGGCCAAAGGTATCCGCGCTGAGTCTGTCCATGACCTAAAACAAATGTACCTGGACAGGTTTCTTCAAATAAAGGAGGAAAGAGGAGACTGATACACTGGATATTCAGGGTTTCTTTCCAAGAGAGAGAGATGAGCTAGGTTTTCCTTGGCAGGCAAAAACCAACTGTCTTTTCTAACAATTCAAAATGAAACCAGAAACATTCCAGAAGTCAAGCCTCCTGACCTCTATATATCTTGATCTGTCACTTCTCTGTAAACATCTTCTCCAAGTCAAAACAACAAGCTCCCTGCTAGTATTTTATCTGAAAACAGATGCCTTGTAGAAAGGGCTTGTTTACAAGTCAAGTCAAGGAAACCTTTTGGTGGCCTCTTTAAAAAAAAACAAAGTTCAGCATCTCTTCAAGCTTCCAGATGAACCAATGTCCATAATTCAACGATAGGTCCTTAAAACATATTTTACAAACAATAGAAGCACTCTTGTAACAAAGTGTAGAGGTTCTTTACGTTGTTGTGGCTGGTAGCTCTGGCATGCCTCTCACATTCTTACTATTCATTGTCCCCATTGATTCCTGGCCAATAAACAGTGTCTCATTCCATGCATCTTGTTCGCTTTATGCCCCACATATGGCCTTGGTGAAGTTGTGATAAGATGTCCTGTTGGAGAATTTTAGGCACAATCAATTGTTTTCCTTTGAAGGTGATGCCTGTCAAGATACTAAGTTCATCTCTTTAAGGCCAAAAATTTCTGAGGATTTCTGGCACCACTTTTACCATATCAGGCTAACCTTCTATGATGACTCTCCACAGTGCTCTCAGTTGTAGGTTATTGGCTGTTTCTGATTGTAGTTGGTCACAGTTGTGCTGACCAAAATGCAGTAAATTGATATTAAGCACATTTTCCACCTCAATGTCCATGCTGTCTACTTGTTGATCCAGTGGAACTTCTTCATTCTTACTCAGGTTTGGCAATCTGCTCAGCGTATCCGAGGTGACCATTTTGGTACCCAGTTTGTAGCAGACGCAAAATCGTACCCCTGTACTTTCACTAAGAGTCACTGTAGTCGACGTGGTGCACTTGTCAATGGTTTGCGACATCTCCAGTTGTTTGTGGACCAGAACAAGTGTTTCACTCTCTCTGTTTGAGTAATTGGATTGTACTGAGGATGCTCTGCACCTGGGGGAATCCAGCAACGGACGGTGAACTCAATGCCCTCTGTGTCAATGCAGCCCCATCTGTGTCAAAGTTGGTGTAGTCCCCTGCCCTCTTGAAAAGGTCATCTATGGCCTAATGAGTTACTGACTGCAAAATGCCACCTGGGTCCACAGCTGATCCCTGGAATGACCTGGTTGCATAGAAGTTCAGTGCAACGGAGACCTTGATGGCTGCAGAGAGGGGACTGCCATGGGGGCTGTCAGGCCTCAGGTCATTGTGGATCAGAGGACACAAGACAGAGACCATCTGCCTGGATAGGCACAGCCTCCTATGGCACTGGCTCTCTTTCATTTGTAGGTAGCTGACTCTTGAGCTGTGCACCCGATGTCTTGGGTAGCACCCTCCTCCTCTTGCAGCCTCCCCAGTGTGCTCCTCTGGCCTCCAGCTGTCCAGGAGGCTGCCTCTGCCGCAGATCATCCTGGCTGCTCTGTCCAATGTCAGAGTTGCCTGTTCTCATTTGAACTCCCTCAGCTGTGCCTTGAATGTTCACCAGGCTTTCCCGTGCCAAACCCAGCTGCTACTGTGATGCCAGTGAGCTCACATCCCTCTTGGTTTCCTGACACTCTTCATCGTGACATTAAACTCTTCCAGCTGCAGCAATATCCACACAGAGACACATCTGAAGCAAATGAGCTTTATTTGGTGCCTCTGAATTAATTTAATAAGCCCTTTCCATAGCACTCATGGCCCTCCACACCATTCATATCCTCACAACCCTGTTGTGCTCCCCCCATGGCATTTTCCATTCCCAGCCTTTAAAAATTTCTCCCTGATACTGACAAGCCTGTTAATTAGCATTTTAATGAGCTCAACAGGCACTTAATTGGAGGCAAGCACCCAACCCATTTCCTCCCTGCCGGCAGCACTTTGAAAATTGCATCGTGTTCCGCAGGGGCTGGGACTCAGTGCCAACCTCCAGGAACATGATAGTAAAATCATGCACGCTGCCTTTCCTGCTTTTCCGGTTTGAAAATCCGGCCCAAGATCTCTAATAAAGCCCCTGATCTTTCAGTACAGGATTGAGCTTATAGGGACCAAGAAGGTTTCAGCTTTGAACTGTGTCCTGTGTCAATTTAACTGATCTGAGCCAGGAGTCTTTGGGCTGGAGAGTGTGGGATGGGTGGGGAAGAAATATCAGCCAGGATTTTGGCTCCTTATCACTATCCAGTGACTCAAGTGAAAAGTGTGCATGTGCAGGCAGGACTGGCCTGGGCCTCGATGACTGCCCCAGTCAGATAGGTGGTGCACATTCACTGTACAGACTCACATAGCAAGAATGACTATTTTCATATGGTACCAGTGGGAGCACTTGGTACCCATGGAAGATACCTTAACGTGAGGGGCAAGAAAGGAAATAAAGAACCATATTTACTCAGTGCTGAGAGAGTAAGAATTGTGTAAACATAGAACAATGGATGGTATGGAGGGAATTAGAGATGTAATTTGATTCTGGTTGTCATGATCCACAAGAGCGCAGTTTGAATGCTTTAGAGATATCAACAGGACCCAGAGTTACAAATACAGCTTTTATTGTATTGATTTCAGATCAAACATGTGTTGTGCAAGTATCACTGAACATTTCCCATGAGTAATTTCAATTCAGGTATTTATTATATATGTGCCATATGGAAGACAGGTGTGATCGGGAGATGTATACAATCTATAACCTTTATCAGAGGAACAAGAGAAACAGATTACTGAACTCTTTCCATAACATCTATTGCATCATATGTTATAGAAATAATAGTTTAAAATAAAATCAGCAAATAAAAATCAGTAGCACGGACTACTAATACTGTTGTTGAGACGAGGCCCGTAAAGTGAATTTTAGTTAGAGGATGAAGCAATGTTAACGAAGAAAATCAAATGGACATTTTTTAGAACACACTAACAACATCACTAAAAAGAAGAGAGAAAATCTTCACAAATATTTTTCAGCATAACTCTACACAGCAATCAGAAAAAACATACATCATTACGTTAAAAAAATTGTTTCAGTTAACTTTAGTCAAAATCACATCCAAATTTTAAATGTATACGCATAAGGGTTGTGTTATACTGTAACCAATATTTAATATTGCACAGCAATTAATTATGTGGGAATGTTCAGTTCCTTTTGGGTTCCCTTGGTTATTACTCTTTGGTACCTAATGAAATCTGATTCAAAAGGTGCAAAGTTATTTATAATCTTTGCTTGGAGGATGAACCAGATGAGTGAATAGAAAATGGCAAATATCTATTCAAAAACACTAGATTACATACTACTGGGAGTATCAGATGTAAATATTTCATATTAATATCAACCAATGATATCCTTAATTGGCTGCCATCTTGCATACATTCAAACTAATTAAATTGGAATAATTTTTTTGATTGATTGTGTTTAAATACTGTGCATATCTTCTGCAGTGAGGCACTTGGCTCCTGACCTCATTACAGCTTTGGTCCAATCACGGACAAAAGAGCTCAACTCAAAAGGGGAGGGGAGAGTGACTGCCCTTGACATCAAGCCTGCATGTGACTGTGTGGTATCAAGGAGCCCTGGCAAAATTGAAGTCAATGGGAACCAGGGGGAAAACTCTCCACTGGTTGGAGTCATACGTAGCACAAAGGAAGATGGTTGTGGTTATTGGAGGCCGATCATCTCAGTCCCAGGACATTGTTACATGAGTTCCTCAGGCTAGTGTCCTAGGCCCAACCAGCTTCAGCTGCTTCATCAATGACACTCCCCCCATCATAAGAAGTCAGGATATTCGCTGATGATTGCACAATATTCAGTACCATTTGCAACTCCTCAGAAGCTGAAGCATCCATGTCCATATGCAGCGAGACCAGGACAACATTCAGGCTTGGGCTGATAAGTGGCAAGTAACATTCACATCACACAACTGCCAAGCAATGACCATCTCCAACAAAACAGAATCTAACCATCTCCCCTCGACATTTAATGGCATTATCATTGCCGAATCCCCCCACTATCAACATCCTGGGGTTACCATGAACCAGAAACTGAACTGGACCAGCCATATAAATACTGTGGCTACAAGAGCAGGTCAGAGGCTGGGAATTCTGAGGTGAGCAACTCACCTCCTGACTCCCCAAAGCCTGTCCACCATCTACAAGGTACAATCAGGAGTTTATTGGAATACTCTCCACTTGTCTGGATGAGTGTGGCTCCAAAAACACTCAAGAAGCTCAATACCATCTAGGACAAAGCAGCCTGTTTGATCAGCACCCAATTCACCAGCTTAAATATTTATTCCCTCTACCACTAACTCACAGGAACAGCAGTGTGTATTATATACAAGATGCACTGCAGCAATACACCAAAGCTCCTTTAACAGAACTTTCCAAACCCACCTCTAACTCTACCATCTAGATGGATAAGAGCAGCAGGCACATGGGAACACCACCACCTGCAAGTTCCTCTCCAAACCACACACCATCCTGGCGTGGAACTATATAGCTGTTCCTTCACTGTTGCTGGGTCAAAAGCCTGGAACACCCTCCCTAACAGCACTGTTGGAGCATTCGCATCAGATGTACTGCTGCGGGTTCAAGAAGATGTCTCACCACAACCTTCACAAGAGCAATTAGGGATGGGCTTCAAATGCTGGCCTTGAAAGCAATGCCCACAGTTCATGAAAGAATAAAAAAGTTCTTCGTAGCATTGCACAGTGTCACGTGTACAAGATGTATGACGATGACAAAAGTATGGACATAAATCTGAAGAGTTATAAAAACTGACTTTGTCTTTGAAAAATGGACCTTTCTTTTAAAAAATGAACAATGTGCTCTAAAAATGGCCACCAAAGGGAAAGGACTTGGTTTTTGTATATTCACACAGTCTGACAGGGACAAAGGAAAATCTTCAACGCTCAGAAGCGTCAATTGCATCCAACCTAAAATATTCCAGAATTGAATGGGTTCTTCTGAAACAAAGAAGGTGTGAAGTAGCCATGTCCTGGGCCATTGTGTGATCACCATGGGGGAGAGACTGCTTACCAGGACGTTAAATGTAACACAGCTTTCACCTTAAATGGAAGCCCATAGAAAGAAAGGGAGACATCCTAGAAAACATCATCCAAGAAGCTTGTTTCAAGCAAACCAGAAGAGTCGTGCCCTGCTATAGAATTCTACATCTACACCTTCCAGCAGTGAACCAGAAGTGATCCACTGTCTTCAACTGAACTTGCAACCAAGAGAGAAATCTACAAACACATCAGGCCTGCAACCAACGAGAACTTGACGACCAAGAGTATTCAACAAATTCACTGTCACCAAACCCCCCTCACTTATATATCTGTCTCTTCTTGAGTATGTGTGTGTGTGTGTATGCACGCACACGAGTGGATGCAGTTGCGACAATTGCAGAATACGGCATATTGATCAATAAACAATTGATTTCCTGTTTCAAACCTACACAAAACCTGTTGCTGTCTGTTTATTTGACAAATAAGAACAGAGGAGTTAAACCCTATTAACAAAACACACTTGTTGCGGTCAGGTGAACGTTGAACAGTGGGACCACCCCCTCCCCCCCAACAACCCCACAAAGTGGCCATGACAACAGATAGTGATTGAATATGAGAAGAAAGGTTGTGTCGGTTTAACAATTATACACTACCATACTGCATTGTAGGAGGTGAAGGAAAGGACCATGAGGAAGATGAGTAAACCTGCTAGATCTAGGAATGGAGGTCCTCACTGGATAGTTTCCAATGAACAATTGGAGATCAATTATTTTAGTTACTTAAAGGATTAGATATTATTTCAGTAGATGAGTTTAAATATAAGGAGTGATTTCACAACCTCACACTCCAGTCAGGGGTTCCCTTATGGGAACCATGCATTGGAGGTAGGGCTACAACTTTTATTTTCACTTATCTGTTCAAATGCATCAAAGAAGCCAGCCAATTAAGGGCATCATTATCAGTTAGCAATACAAAACATCTGAAATTCTTATTACCAGTAGTTTGTTTTATTTAAGATAGATCTACTGGGAAGCTATCAGATGTTAGGTATTCATACAAATTGCAATCCCTGCAAATGCATCTTTCCACTGGGAGCACAAGATCACAATAAGACTTCACTAGTGTAGTTCAGTTGGTTAATGCATTGTCTAATACAGCATGAGAATAATGGAGGCCAGGTAAGTCCCAGGTTCAATCCCTACTCTGTGATCAATTAGATCTTAGCTGGTGTATATTGGTAAATGTGTTATAATTGGCTTCAGTAGTCCTAAGCTAGAGGAAAGGAACAATCAGCTGAGGTTCTCAATGTTTGCCTGGAAGGTCTATACTTTGGCATGAGCTCTGTATCTGATTTATAGGGTGTGGTTTTATAGGAGGTGGCTGAATATGTAATTAGGATTTCCAACTCTGATTGGATGTATTATTGGAGGTCTTTGGACATGACCTCCCACTTCCAACTGCCAGACTGAGTCAAACAGCCTATTTTTCTGCCTTCAATACTGTTAAAGTTAATAAAATTGATAAAAGAAAATGAAAAAAAAACACCATTTTGTGATTCCCCCTATGATACCTTCCCTGGTTGCTCACAGCAGTGTCCAGTAGATGAACCTTTAACTCCTGTAGACTCCAGGACAATCCTGGAAGGTTGGCAACCCTAAATGAAGCTAATTTATATATTTAAATAAGGATTGCCTAGCGTCCTTTGTCATTGTGTTCTTAAAGTTTAGCTTAATAATTGTACTCTTGAGATCTCTTTTCTCACTAACCTAATTTATCCTGTGTCAATTGTGTGAGATTAATGTCTCCAGTTGTTCTTTTTGAACTATAATGATGATGAGTTTGGATTGGCTTCATTTCTGCTTCTTCACACTGATGCTTTTCCGTCAACATGTATCCATCAAAAAAATGGCACTAATTCTTTCTCAGCTCCCCTCACTATTTCTACAATGTTATCCAATGTCCAAAGGCATGCTCATAAGGGTGATTGAAAGCCCAACAAACCAATCCAGATCCGTTTCTGTGACTGTATATGCCATTTTATTTTTACTTCTCTCAGAGCTAGGACTCGTTTTCTTTTTCTATCAGTTTTGGATAAGATAGCAAAATACTAGTGGACCCCACAGATTACTGGGGAGAAATCATCCAGTGTTCCAAAGCCTAATAGGCATCTAGTGGGACGGGGTGTGAGTATGAATGTCAGTGTGTGTGTGAGATGAGGACAAGTTTTGACTCACTCTGATGCCTGCCACAGTCCAATAAACTGCCAATAGACTCATACTTAAAACAATTTCTCACTAAGGTGAGGCACTGGATGGTGGTTGGCACCTGTGGAACTGTATCATACTATGTATCTACAACTTCAGGAGTGGATGGAAGACACCTGGAAGGAATAAGAATTATAATTAGAAAGGAAGTTACACTTTGAGAAATTAAGTAATGCAAGGACCCACAGAATATCTGATCTATGCAAAATTTCTGCACTCAGGCAAGGAATTGCATTATGTGCAGTACGTGTACAAATTTGACAGATCTATCACAGAATGTTTCTCTTCACTGAGTCACTTTCCCTCATCATCCTTCATGCATTGTACCTTTGGCTTAGTGGAACTCCATCACAGTCACAGAGGAGATTAACTTTCACAAGGTGAAAACTTGAAAAGCATTTGCTTTGCATATCACCATGTTTGTTACACCTGGTCTGATTGTATCAGTTTCCATAGTATTATACTGATGTGTACAAAATGTGTAGAATGTTATAATCAGAAGTTTTCCTTGTTTCATGACCATTTAGTTACTGCAGGTAACCTGGTGGTATAACGTTGAAGCCTAAGGTTCTTGTCAATTTTGTTCTATCTCAGCTGATGTTTATACCTGAGTTTCCTTTGGGGTGTAAGTTTGTCAGGTGTGGGCATGATGGGAAAGGAGAAAACTGCCAGGATGGGTTGGGGCTAGACTCTGCATTTCCAAAGGAAACACCCAAATCGATCATCCTAATAGAGGCAATGATATTATCTATGGATATCCCTGCAGCTTGGATCGTGACATAGGAACATTAATGCAGATGTTGGCCATTCAATGAGGTCATGGCTGATCTGAATCTCAACTTCATTTACTCTCCTTTGCTCCACCCTGACCTGACAAAAAACCATCATTTTCAGTCATGAAAGCTTACTGCGCCAAGAATTCCAGATTTTTACTACTCTTTGTGTGAAAAATCACTTCCTAAATTTGCTCCTGAATGTCCAACTCTAATTTTAAGATTATGTCCACTCATTCTTGATTCCCCCAGCAGAGCAAATAGTTCCCTCAAATCTATCAAATGCTTTTAAAGGTTTTAAACACTTTGATCAGATCTCCCCGAATCTTCTGTACTCAAGGGACTACAAGCCAAGCAACCTGTCCTAATAATTTAACCTCTTCTCCCCATTATCTGGTGAATCTGCGCTGCACCCCCTCCAAGATCAGTTATGTTTCCTGAAGTCCGATCCCCACAACTAAATGCATTATTCCAGATGGGGTCTGACCAAGGGTCTATAGAACTGAATGACATTCCCAGTTCCAGAGAATACCTTTTATGGAGAATGTCACGCCAACTTGCTTTGTTGAATGATAATTTTCTTTAATCCACTGACTGGAGATCTGAATTTATATTTTTGAAGAAATTTTAAAAAATAACAGATAACAAAGGTGAATTTGATGGCATCTTAGGATGGCCACCTAATTTGCAACACTGTACCCTACATTGCAAGCCCTGTGAGGAGGGAGAGAAACTGTCTCTTCATAACCCAGCAAGTAGCAAGATCCAAGAAGTTTAAGGGAACTGCTTGTTCTTTTTCTATTTGCAAGAAGAAATAGTGCTCACTCTTATGTTTGAATACTGAGTGACTGTCATGTGACAAGCTGCTCCCCATCTGCAATTTTAAACTGGTGTTTCTTTGCAGGAGAAGAGAAGCTTCTGAACTCTGACACGTGCAGACCCAAGTCGGGGTCTCTCTCTCTACATTTTGGCTTACAAGCTTCGAACTCTGTCTGTTGACTGACCACCTTTGCATACTCTGGCTACAATTAGAAACCCCATTGGAGGAAATCATCCACATCATTGTCTCTAAGAGGCCCACCGAACCAATCATCTATCTCTTCAAATTAAAAACCTCAGAACCACTGAATTTAACTAGAAGCCAGCCGAATCACCAAATGCCACAGACTGTATACCACTTTTTTCTATTTACTCTAACTCAACCAATCTACCTTTCCCCACTCTGTCACCTATTTGTGTGTGTAAACCTCTAGTGTGTATGTGTGATTGAAAGTTGGCATATAGTTTATTATTTTTATTAGCTCGGTTTAGGTGCAATAAAGTTAACTTCTTTCTTTGTTAAACTCAATAAAACATGTCCAATCGGTCCTTGTTATGATCATAGCAAGTAAGTAATCAAACCCCTACTGAATTTGCCAGTACATCCACTTTAAGAAAGAATTAAACCTGCTGTGGTCAAATATCATGAAAGTGTTTTTTTTTCTGTTTAAAAACTAATGGGGGGGTCTGTGTGCCTTTAAGACTGAGCGTTGTTTGTATCTTTGGGAACAGTGTGTGAGCTGCAAGCCTGTTTCCTAGGCAACGTCAAGAGAGATGCGGTCACATGCCATATTGTATCAGATTGATTGTGTGTAAAGACTGGATAGAACTGTTTTGATCTGGCAGACAGCAAAGCATGCTCTCCTTGAAGGAAGGATTTGTCTCTCTCGGAAGAAAATCTATATTGGCCTATAAGCTGTGTTTCACCTAAAGAGGAAAAGAACCCTAGAAAGGAATCTATGCATTGTCGGAGGTAGAAAATCCCTTTTTACTCCCGTCTCTCAGAAGTCTCTACCTCAGGAGTGACTTTCTGTTGTCTTTTCTATTTCTGGGAGTTCTGGAAACTCAGTAAAGTTTTAACTGATAGACTGCTAATTCAAAAATCTAAATAGACCTGTTGTTATACTACTTATTGAAAGACCTGTGTGATGCCTACTGCAGCTGAAGTGCCTTGAATGCCTATCCATGACAGACTGTTCATCAACTCACCTGGATTCATCAAGTGGCATCTGTCTCTTCGAATCTGAGACACCTCACTGATCTGGGAAAGTAACCAACTAGGACTTACAACCCAGTTGTTTTTATTATTCTTAAGAAACAGCTCTAATTTAAAAGATCATTTTAGAACTGGTTAACCATTGGTTTTTGAATGTATGTACGTGTGCATGAGGGTTAGGAGGAATAAGAAGTTATAATGTATTTTCAGACATAGATTTATCTCAGTATTGTTTAAGATTTAGTTTATTAATAAATAGTTTTGTTTTGCTGTTTAAAGATACCTGGTTTGGTGTGTTTTATTCTGGGAGTTAATAAGGAGTGTAATTTGGCTAATTTCCGGTAGGTGGGAAACTTTAATAATATGCTGTGACCTGTGGAGTAATGGGATTGAGTGCATTACTCCTGCCTTGGTCGTAACACAAACAAGGAGAGGAAAAAGAGGGAAGCCCTATGACCCTGCCTCACTTGACTGTAAGAAGAGAAATTGAAAATTATTACCCTGAAAGAATAATAAAATAAAATTAATGTGGTCACTTTAACCCTGGGCAGGAAAAGGTATGATACCAGCCTGGACAACCTTTCTCTTTTAAATCTAACAAGAATCAGAGGATGGCTTATCCCCATCTAGTTTAATCAAAACTTGTGTCCTAACCCTATTGATTCTATTTCTTCAGACAGTGCCAACATTTCACAATGCTGCTATTTCTGTATAGTGGGGAATACCATGTGTGTATTATCGAACAAATCTAACTTCACCATTCTTCTGAAGGCAAGTGGCAAATAGCAATAATGTTTAGAGTGACCATTAACAACACAACAGCCCTGCAGGAGGCCCAAATATCTATGAAAGCATGATAGGCCATATCGTACCCTTTGTAGCAGTTTGAAATGAAGATGTGAGCTGAACAAAGGGTACATCATAACAAGTTACGGTTAGGCCGACAGCTAAAAACACATACAGAGAGAGTAAAAAGTACAAAAGCTAAAGCGGTTATATGTTTACAAAACTCAACATACTCTCATTAAACTTCAATGCAGAACCATTGCCAAGGTCAATGGGGATAATTTTAACTTTGCTCCACAGTGCAAAATGAGTGATAGCGAGTTGCAAGCCCATTTAACATCTGTCCCGATTGATTTCAAGGGAAACAAAAATATGGAGGGATGTAGAGTGGACTGCTGAGACACTGCCACCCATTTTACACTATTACACCAAGACAAAACCCTCCAATGGGTTTTAGAGAAGAATGATGTGCTCTAAAGATGGTCAGCATTACGTAAACCACAATTGGCGATCAATTAATTGTAGTTATTATGTTCAATTGTTACTCTAGCCCAAAAATAAAGCAGCACCAAAAAGTGGGGTTTTAATTCACAAATAAATTCAGCTGGATAAGATGGACAATGAATTACCCTCTTTTTTGTGAGTGTTTAACACTACCAGTGCTGGTAGTTCTACACTTTTTTGCAACTAGAATCATAGGGTCATTATGCTACAGAAGGAGGTCATTCAGCCCATCGACTCCATGCCAGCTCTCTGCATAACAATCCAGTCAGTTCCATTCCCACGTTCTATCTCTGTAGCCCTGCATTTTACTCAAGTGTCTATCCAATTTCCTTTCGAAATCACTGATAGTCTCTGCTTCCACCATCCTCATAGGCAGTGAGTTGCAGGTAATTACCACTCACTGCGTAAAAAAGATTTTCCTCACATGCCCCCTGTATCTCTTGCTCAAAACCTTAAATCTGTGTCCCCCTAATCCTTGTACCATCAGCTAATGGGAACAGCTTTTCCTTGTCTACCTTGTCTTAACCTGTCATAATCATGTACACCTCTGTCAGATGTCCCCTCAACCTCCTTTGCTCCAAGCAAAATAACCCCAGCTTCTCCCACCTAACCTTGTAGCTAAAATCCCTCATCGCTGGAACCATTCTGATAAATCTCCTCTGCACCCTCTCAAGGACCTTCACATCCTTCTTAAAGTGTGGTGATCAGAACTGGATGCAATACTCTAGTTGTGACCTAACCAGAAATTTATAAAAGTTTAGCACAACTTCCCTGCTTTTGTACTCAATACCTCTATTTATGAAGCACAATATTCCATATACTTTGCTAACTACTCTCTCAATATGTCCTCCACCTTCAAAGATCTATGCACAACAACCCCCAGATCCCTCTCTCCATGCAGTCTTTAGAACTGCACCATTAAGTATGTATTGCCTCTCCCTATACCTTCTGTCAAAATGCATCACCTCACACTTCTCTGTTCTAAATTCCATCTGCCACTTGTCTCTCTGTTCAGCTCACCTATGTATGTTCTGTTACAGTCGATTGGTATTATCTTCACTGTTTGCCACACTTCCAA
Source organism: Heterodontus francisci (assembly GCF_036365525.1). Taxonomy (NCBI): domain Eukaryota; kingdom Metazoa; phylum Chordata; class Chondrichthyes; order Heterodontiformes; family Heterodontidae; genus Heterodontus; species Heterodontus francisci. The sequence goes on along the minus strand of NC_090401.1, from coordinate 21,736,597 downwards.
GTTTGGTATAATTGGCAAATTTTCAAATTTTACTCTGTATTCCAATATCTAAGTCATTTATTTATATATATATATATATATATAAAACAATGGTCCTTGCATTGACCCTTGGGGAACACCACTGTCTACCATCTTCCAGTCTGAAAAACAACCTTTACACGACTCACTGTTTCCTGTCCTTAAGCCAAATTTTTATTCAAGCTGACACTAACCTACCTCTTCAATCAGCAACAATTTTGCTAACCAGTCTTTTGTGTGGTACTGTGTCAAAAGCTTTCTTAAAATCCATATAGACAACATCCAGTAAATTCTCTTTATCAAACCTCTCAGTTACTTCCATCAAAAAATTCAATCAGATTAGTCAAACACAATTTGGCTTTTACAAATCTGTGCTGGCTCTCCTTTATTAACTCAATCCTCTCCAAGTGCCTGTTATTTATTTTGCCCTGATTATTGGTTCTTTTTAAAAAATGTATTCATTCATGGGATGTCAGCGTCGCTGGCTAGGCCAGCATTTATTTCCCATCCCTAATTGCCCTCGAGAAGGTGGTGCTGAGCTGCCTTCTTGAACCACTGCAGTTCATGTGAGGTAGGTACACCAACAGTGCTGTTCGGAAGGGAGTTCCAGGATTTTGACCCAGTGGCAGTGAAGGAACGGCAATATAGTTCCAAGTCAGGTGTGTGGCTTGGAGGGGAACTTGCTGGTAGTGGTGTTCCCATGCACTGCTGCCCTTGTCCTTCAAGGTGGTAGAGGTCGTAGGTTTGGAAGGTGCTGTCTAAGGAGCCTTGGTGCGTTGCTGCAGTGCATCTTGTAGATGGTAAACATTGTTGCCACTGTGCATCGGTGGTGGAGGGAGTGAATGTTGTGGATGGGGTGACAATCAAGCAGGCTGCTTTGTTCTGGATGGTGTCGAGTTTCTTGACTGTGTCATGAAAACCACACCTGCCAAAATGAGACATATTAATTTTGTCATATGGAACATTAATTTTAAACTGTTAATGGACTGAAAAAAATAGCTTGGTTTAAAAGGATAGTGGCTGGAAACGTGAATGCTCATTTTGCATTCCAAAAGACATTTGCCTGGAGAAACCAAGGGGAATGCCTCCCCTAATTCAATTATCCAGATGGATTTTGGATTAAGAGACATTGAATGTGTAAAAGCCAGCATTCCATCCCCCCACTGAGTGTGTCTGCTAAGATTGAAAGAATCCGCAAAACCTTGCAGGATAAGTTGTCCCAAATAAGAGGTTTGTCACATGACTAACCTGCTGGTCAACTTGGAGTTGTGAATTGTGCTCACAGAACAGTTTTGAGCAGAGACTGCAATTTGAAGACAACAGAGAAGGAAGGTCTCTCCCTCTTTCTCTCTCACAAAGTTCCAGGGGATCCACTGAAGCCAATCAAACCTCAGTGCAGAAGACTCCTGCAACTAAACAAGTTTGAAAGTGTACATTGTACCCCAATGAGAACTGTAAGATAGCTGCAATCCAAGACTTTACATCAAACTCAAAAGCTAGTAACTGAACTTCAGCTATTACTTTAAAGATTTCTCCTTCCTTCTGTCTATCTTTGCGTGTGTGCTTATCATGTATGCATGCTAGTGTGGTCACGTTATGTATTTCTAGTAGTTTTAACCGAATTACAGTTTTAAGGTTAATAAACTTACACATTTCTTGTTTAAATCTAAGAAAACCTGTCTGGTTGATTTCTTTGCCATTACAATTAGAGAACGGTGAACAAGGATTCACTAAGGGGAAGCTTCAGACACGGAGTTTTAAAAGTTAAATCCTGTTACGGCCGAACCAGGCAAAGGCTGAGAGGGAACGCCTAGAACCCTTTCACACCTGGTCGTAACAAGTGTTGGAGCTGCATCCATCCAGGCAAGTAGAGAGTATTCCATCACACTCCTGACTTGTGCCTTGTAGATGGTGGACAGGCTTTGGGAAGTCAAGAGGTAAGTTACTCGCCGCAGGATTCCTAGCCTCTGACCTGCTCTGGTAACCATGGTATTTATATGCCTACTCCAGTTCAGTTTCTGGTCTATGGTAACCCCCAGGATGTTGATAGTGAGGGAATCAGCGATTGTATTGCCATTGAATGTCAAGGGGAGATTGTTAGATTCTCTCTTGTTGGACATGGTCATTGCCTGGCACTTGTGTGGCGCGAATGTTACTTGCCACTTATCAGCCCAAGCCTGACATTGTCCAGGTCTTGCTGCATTTCTACACGGACTGCTTCAGTATCTGTGGACTCATGAATGGTGCTGAACATTGTGCAATCATCAATGAACATCCCACTTCTGACCTTATGATTGAAGGAAGGTCATCGATGAAGCAGCTGAAGATGGTTGGGCCTTGAACACTACCCTGTGGAACTCCTGCAGTGATGTCCTGGAGCTGAGATGATTTACCTCCAACAACAACGACAACCATCTTCCTTTGCACTCGGTATGACTCCAACCAGCAGACAGCTTTGCCCCTGATTCCCATTGACTCCAGTTTTGCTAGGGTTCCTTGATTCCATATTCAGTCAAATGCTGCCTTGATGTCAAGGGCAGTCACTCTCACCTCACCTCTTGAGTTCAGCTCTTTTGTCCATGTTAGAACCAAGGTTGTAATGAGGTCAGGAGCTGAGTGGCCCTGGCTGAACACAAACTGAGCATCACTGAGCAGGTTATTGCTAAGCAAGTGCCGCCTGATAGCACTGTTGAAGACACCTTCCATTACTTTGCTGATGATTGAGAGTAGACTGATGGGACGGTAATTGGCCGGGTTAGACTTGTCCTGCTCTTTGCGTACAGGACATACTTGGGCAATTTTCCACTTTTCCGGATAGATGCCAGTGTTGTAGCTGTACTGAAACAGTTGGTTAGGGGCTTGGCAAGTTCTGGAACACAGGTCTTCAGTACTATTGCTTGAATATTGTCAGGGCCCATAGCCTTTGCAGTATCCACTGCCTTCATTCATTTCTTGATATCACGTGGAGTGAATCGATTTGGCTGAAGACTGGTATCTGTGATGCTGGGGACTTCAGGAGGTGGCCGAGCTGGATCATCAACTCGGCACTTCTGGCTGGAGATTGTTGCAAATACTTCAGCCTTATCTTTCGCATTGATGTGCTGGGCTCCCTCATCATTGAGGATGGGGATATTTGTGGAGCCACCTCCTCCAGTTAGTTGTTTAATTGTCCACCACCATTCATGACTGGATGTGGCAGGACCGCAGAGCTTAGATATGATCCGTTGGTTATGGGATCGCTTAGCTTTGTCTATCGCATGTTGCTTACGCAGTTTGGCATGCAATTAGTCCTGGGTTGCAGCTTCACCAGGTTGACACCTCATTTTGGGGTATGCCTGGTGCTCTCCTGCACTCTTCATTGAACCAGGATTGGTCTCCTGGCTTGATGGTAATGGTAGAGAGGGGGATATGCCAGGCTATGAGGTTGCAGATTGTGGTTGAATACAATTCTGCTGCTGCTGATGGCCCACAGCACCTCATGGATGCCCGGTTTTACATTGCTAGATCTGTTTGAAACCTATCCCATTTAGCACAGTGGTCGTGCCACACAACGATGGAGGGGATCCTCAATGTGAAGGCGGGACTGCGTCTCCACAAGGACTGTGCGGTGGTCACTCCTACCAATACTCTCAAGAACAGATGCATCTGCGGCAGGCAGATTGGTGAGGATGGAGGTCAAGTATGTTTTTCCTTCTTGCTGGTTTCCTTATCACTTGCCACAAACCCAGTCCAGCATCTATGTCCTTTAGGAATCGGCCAGCTCTGTCAGTAGCGGTGCTTGGTAATGGACATTGAGGTCCCCCAACCAGAGTACATTCTGCACCCTTCCTTCAAGTGCTGTTCAACATGGAGGATTACTGATTCATCAGCTGAGGTAGGGCAGTAGGTGGTAATCAGCAGGAGGATTCCTCGCCCATGTTTGACCTGATGCCATGAGACTTCATGGGGTCTGGAGTCGATGTTGAGGACTCCCAGGGCAACTCCCTCCCAACTGTATGCCACTGTGCTGCCACCTCTGCTGGGTCTGCCCTGCTGGTGGGACAGGACATACCCGGGGATGGTGATGGCAGTGTCTGGGTCATTGTCTGTAAGGTCTGATTCCGTGAGTATGACTATGCCAGGCTGTTGCTTGACTAGTCTGTGGGACAGCTCTCCCAACTTTGGCACTAGCCCTCAGATGTTGGTAAGGAGGACTTTGCAGGTCGACAGGGCTGGGTTTGCCGTTGTCGTTTCCGGTGCCTAGGTCGATACTGGGTGGTCCGGCCGGTTTCATTCCTTATTGACTTCGTAGTAGTTCGATGCAATTGAGTGGCTTGTTAGGGCATTTCAGAGGGCATTTTCAGAGTCAACCACATTGCTGTGGGTCTGGAGTCACATGTAGGCCAGACCTGGTAAGGACAGCAGATTTCCTACCCTAACGGAAATTCGTGAACCAGACGGGTTTTTACAACAATCAACAGTAGTTTCATGGCCATCATTAGATTAGTCTTTAATTCCTGATTTATTAATTGAATTCAAATTCCACCTTCTGCTGTGGTGGGATTCAAACCCATGAATCCAGAGCAATATCCTGGGTCTCTGAGTTACTAGTTCAGTAATAATACCACTGCGCCACCGCCTCCCCATTCTCAAACCTTACCCACCACTGATGTTGAACCGTCTGGCCCGTAGTTACTAGAAATGTCCTTACACCCTTTCTTGTCACATTTACCACTTTCCAAACCTCTGGCACTTCCCCTATTTCTAGGGCCGATTGGAAGATTATGGCAAGTCCTTCTGCTTTCTCCAGCCCAAATTCCCTTAGCAACCTGAGATGCAAGCCTTCCAGACCAGAAGACTTATCCACTCTGTTATGAGCTCACAGGACAACAGTCTTGTTTGAACTGTGTCTTTGTTGAACTGCCTGCTCAAGGATGCCTGCAGGAAGTGCTTCATGGTAGAGGTCACTTGACTATGGCAAGCCAGGAGGCACGTTAGTACAGTATTGCATTTCTATCCCAAACATCCCCCTTTCAGACAAAAAACAAAAAAAATTGCATGCATTGTCATTTACACTGTGAGTTGCCCAAATTACCCACCATGCACACAACTGTTTCCATGCGTTAGCAGTTCATTATTCTTGTCAGTCTCTGCACATGCATTGCACACGTAGTCTTTAAATTGTGCTGGTCTCTTAATGGTGTGTGTGCGCGTTGTTCTTGGCTGTTCATCTGAGTGATTTTCTTCTCTGGGGAATGTCGTTCCTGCGTCACTTGTTGCCGCGGTAACTGTCGTTGTTCCATTCCCATTGTTGGGATGCTGTGGACCACTGGGATTGATGGGTGATCTGTGGTCTGTGCAGATGGTGAGTTCACTTCTTCCTGATCGGCCGCCTGCAGTGACGGAACAGCTTCTGCAGTTGTGTGTATGTGCCTACGGTTGCGACGATATATCCGGTCATTCACTTCCACCGCATACTATTGAGGTGACAACTGCTGTACGCAGGTCCCAAGTTGCCACTTGGGCTGTCTTTTGTTGAGAGCGTTGAAGGTTTATATCCTGAATGACTCTCCAATGCTCAATTCTGACAATGGTTTGGCGGTTTTATCAAAACGAAATTTGGCTTCCTGCCATTTCACCTTAATTTTGTCACTCAAGTCTGTTACTACTTCTAGCATCAGTAGCTTTTTTGCTATTGGAAGAATAGTTTGGGTGCGACGTGACATTCGTCTTTGTACTGGACTACTTTCTATGCCTTCAGTAGGTGTGTTTCTCCACTGGAGGATTGCCTTGTATACATCTGTGCTGGATTTCTCGATTTCTATATGATTCCATTGGCGATTTTCATTATCGCTTTACCCTTTCCATTTGACTGGGGATAGTGTGGAGATGATGTATGGTGTTGAATTTCCCAATCCTTTATGTAGCGGCTGAATTCTTTACTCATGAACTGAGGGCCATTGTCGCTCATCACAATGTCTGGAATACCCCAATGACCTAAGTGTGCTTTCAGGCATCTACAATGTCACCGGTAGTCATTAAAGGCAGCTGATTTACCTCCTAATAGTCAGAATAGTAGTCTACAGTGACAAGATAATCAGTTCCTGTGAGAATTAAGAGGTCTACTCCCAGCTTCATCCATGGTCTGTCTGGGATGTCATGTGTCATCAGCATCTCTTTAGCTTGCTTAGCTTGGTATTCGTTACACACACTGCACTGGCTGATGCAGTCCTTGATTTCATTGCTCATGTTTGGCCAGTAGAGCACTTCTCTTGCCTTCCCCAGACTCTATTCAATTCCTTAGTGGCTCGCATGGATACACTTTAGCATCTCTCCTCTCAACTCCTTAGGGATAATGACTCTATTTCCTTTGTACGCTATGTCATCTTGGACTGTCAATTCATCTCTGTATACCCAATATGCTCTTGTGACCACAGGAGTGTCCTTGATACTTTCAGGCCATCCTTTCATCACTTGGACTGTTGCATCTTGTTGGGTAGTTCGCTTGATTTGAGCAAGGCGCTTGTCTGTTAGATTCAACGTCTCTGCTAGGTTGATAACTTCCAGAGTATGTCGAGCTACAGCTTCATGTTGGATATGGAAGATTTCACACTGTATGGCAGCATCCTCTACTTTCTTCATAGGGAGTGCTGCTCTCGACAGCATGTCAGTGATGTACATCTGTTTCCCTTGCTTGTATGTCACATCCAGATGATATCTCTGTAACCGGAGCAAGATTCTTTGCAGACGCTTTGGAGCAGATAGTAGCAGCTTGAGGGAAATGCTTTGAAGTGGCTTGTGGTCGGACTCAACTGTCATTTTATCTCTTCCAAATAGATATTGATGAAAACGTTCACAAGCAAAGAAAATGGCCAGGTACTCTTTCTCAATCTGAGTGTAGCATTGTTCCATTTGCGTTAACGCCCTGGATGCAAATGCAACTGGTTGTTCTTGCTGCATTAGGGTTGTTCCAAGTCCTGTCTCACTGGTGTCCCACTACAGGGTGACTTCATCATTTATGTCATAGTATTTCAGCATTGGCATTGCCCTCACTAGTTGTTTGATTTTAGTGAACACTGCTTCTTGTTCTGCGCCCCAATGCCACTGCACATCCTTGGCAGTGAGTTGGTGTAATGGTTAACACTCTAACGACAAATTGGGCAAGAATTTTGCTCAATAGTTGATGAATCCAACAAATCGTTGCACTGCTTTTACATCTGTTGGTTGCCACATCACTACTACTGCTCTCACCTCCTCGGGATCCAGGCAAAGACCTTTTGCTGTCAGTACATGACCTATGTATTTGACTTTGGGCATCTTTAATTGCAATTTTTTCTTGTTTAGTTTCAGGTTCATCTGGCGAGCTCTGTCTAGCAGTTGCACTAGATTTTGATCATGGTCAGCAATGGCGTCGTCCATTGTGTCTCCGCATCCATAAACTAGCAGATCATCCACCATAGCTTCCACTCTGGGAAGATCTCTAGCTATCTCATGCTGTTTGCCTTGATACTCCTCTGGAGCCATGTAAATGCCAAATGGCATATGCAACCATCTGTATCTCCCTGTATCACTGCTACCATGCTGCTAATCCATTCTGTAGGGGTTGTCACTTTCTTGATAACGCCCATCTTTTCCAGCTTTTCTATTTTGTCTTTCAGGCTGGCCTTGAGAGCAGCTGGAACGTTCCTTGGCAGATGCTGAATCGGTCTTACCCTCTCATTTACTTTGAGATGATATTGTCCAGGAAGACATCCTAAGCCTGTAAGTACATCATTGTACTCCTCTTTCGAGACCTTCATTTTGGATCTCCATGGTGAGCCACTTCGCACAGATCTGTGAAGGTCATGATGTTGCCTGATGCACCGATATCTATCTGACCCTTTATGTTGACTTGATGATCTCCTTCTGCAGTCATCATTCCAACAGTCACAAACCATTTATCACCTATCAACCTGACTGAACCAACCTGTTGTATTTTGGGGAGAGCTTCATCAGAATCTTTGGCTGATATCTCTCCAGTGGCCATCTGTACCCACTTGTTGTGCTTCCTTCTAGCCAAACACTTGTGTGTAGAATGATTCGGCTTCTTGCAGTGAGAACACTCCTTTCCCCATGCTGGACATGCCTTCTTTTCCTGTGTATGATGTCCTCCGCAGTATTTGCATCCTGCCCTTTGTCCGTGATCTTTCTGCCCTTTTGGCCTGGAATATCTATCAGCATAATGCAAGGCCTGGTCTGTTCCACCATGAATATGCTCTAACTGCTGATTTACAACCTCAGCGCTTCTGCACATGTCGATTGCTTTCCTGAGAGTAAGTTTGTCCTCTCTCAGTAGACACGCTCGCACTGCAGGATCTCGTATGCCTAATACAATCCTGTCTTTAATTAAATCATCTTTTAATTTCGCAAATTCACAGGATTCTGTGAGCTGTGTTAATGCAATCACATATTGATCAATGGATTCTTTTTCACCTTGAACCTAATATTGAACACATGCCATCCATAAGTTATGTACACTTGGAGTTCAAAGCGTGCCTTCAAGGCTTTCACAATTTCTGGTGTCCTTTTTTTTGTTCTTTAGAGAGATTTAAGGTGGAATACATTTTGTAACAGCCTCTCCTCAACAGTGATACAAGTGTAGCTACTCATAGCTGCTCTGATCTGTTAATTAAATCTGTTGCAATTTCGTAATTTTGCCATTGTATATGGAAAAACTGACAATCCTTTTTCATATCACCTTTCATTTTGACCGATGCTAGAAGAGGAAGATTTGCAGCCATTGTGTCTCACCCAGTGCTTTCAGCGCTTCTTCATTCCTTTTCTGTGGCTTCCTGTTGCTTCTAGCAGTTTTCAGCAGCTCTGAACATTCCTGTGTTCCTCTTTTAGTAGCTGTGCTTCTATACAGCTCTTCAACACTCAATCTCAGCTCCACTCTGACATCATGTTACGAGCTCACAGGACAACAGTCTTGTTTGCACTGTGTCTTTATTGAACTGCCTCCTCATGCATGCCTGCAGTGAGTGCCTCATGGTAGAGGTCACATGACTATGGCAAGCCAGGAGGCATATTAGTACAGTATTGCATTTCTATCGCAAACACACTCTAAGCCTATCAATTTTCACCCCACCTCTACTATCTCTGCGTCTACTGACAGTCAGCATACTCCTTCTTAGTAAACATCAATACAAAGTACTCATTATGCATTTTAGCCTCTACCTTAACCTCTGAGCAGATATTACCTTCTTTGTTCCAAATAGGTCCCACCCTGCCTCTTACTACCCGCTTACCTTTTACATGCCAGTAGAAGATTTTTAGATTATCTTTTCTGTTAACTGTCACAAATTGGAATTAAGAACAAGATTTAAAAAATGCTGAAAACACATATGTCCCCAAAGTCAAAAGAAGGGAGTGTAATAAGAAACAAAAAGCAAAGTAGCTGACTGCTTATGCACAAAAATATTTTTATTTTAGAGATACAGCACTGAAACAGGCCCTTCAGCCTACCAAGTCTATGCCAACCAACAACCACCCATTTATACTAACCCTACAGTAATCCCATATTCCCTACCATCTACCTACACTAGGGGCAATTTACAACGGCCAATTCATCTATCACCTGCAAGTCTTTGGCTGTGAGAGGAAACTGGAGCACCTGGCAAAAACCCACACGGTCACAGGGAGAACCTGCAAACTCCACACAGGCAGTACCCAGAATCGAACCTGGGTCCCTGGAACTGTGAGGCTGCGGTGCTAACCACTGCACCACTGTGCCGCCCCTATTTTTAAAAAGTTTCTATAAATTAAAGATACCTACTATTCAACTAAGTTCAACTCAGTTAGGCATAAGGAACTGCTAATGAAAACAAAGGCTGCTATTTGGCCAGCTAAAGGATAAAAAGAGGATTTTAGACCATTGTGGACATAATAGGAAAAGCTTTTTCAGTCATCTGGAGTCAGAGAATTGTCAAAGACTGTATTGGGCCATTGGAAGATGTTCAAGGACACGTTACTAGGAATCACTGAGTATGGCAGAAATATTAAATGGTTACTTTTCAACGCTCTTCAGTCTTGAAGATTATGCTTAAATATTAGAACTGACATCACTCTTACAAAAGGATCAGAGGATCTTTATCTGTCTGTCATTGTTCGTATGTTTGTGTGTTTGTAATTTCTGGTTCCACTCATCTTCTGTATTACAAGTTTTTTGTTGTTAAGAACCTCCTGCAAGGTCAAATAACTTGACCTATGTCTACTACATAGAATTAAATAGAAATCACAACACAGAAACAGGACATTTGATCTAACCAATCCATATTGGTGTTTATCCTCCACATGAGGTGTAATCCTAATCCCATGTGCCTGTCCTGTTCCAAAATTCCTTTAACACCCTTACTGTCAACTAGCTAACTAATCAATTCTTAAGTTAACATGATGCCTGCATGTAGTGCATTCCACAGCCCACAACCCTCTGTGTACAAAAAGTCTCTTGCTCTCTGTCCTAAATCTTATATCTGCATCCTCTTGTTCCAGACTCATCAATCGCTGAAAAAAGTCTGCTTCTATCTATCCTGCTCCATCCTTCCATAATTTTTATCAAATCGCCCTGTATTTTTTTTTATTTTAACAAAATCAACCCCAGTTTTTAAGTCATTCTTTGTATTTGTATTTCCTTATGCGAGGGACCATTCTAGTGAATCTGTGTTGTACCCTTTCTATTTCCTTAGCGTTCTTCCTATGGTGTAGAGCCCAAAACTATATACAAGCCTCCTGTTGTGGTGTTATTCAAGATTGACACAGACTCGCCATTAGGTCTCAAATTTTATATGCTAATCCTCTGCCATAAAACCCAGCATTCAGTTATCTATTTCTAATGGTCTTATCCACTTGAGGTACTGCTTTTACTGTTTTCAGAACCTAAACCCCCAAAATCCTTTTGTTCTTTCACATCACCCAACCTTCCCCCCATTCAAAATACAATTGTTAATGTGTCACCTAACTAAAATATACCGTCTCACATTCTATACATGGTGCCTTTACATTTTAAAGGGAACAGAGAAAATGAGGGACTTGGGAATAGTTATTAACTAGTTGTTAAGAGTTCATGGGCAAAGTGAGATAAATAGAGAAAAGCAAATCTGGAAATATTACTGGGTCACTGAAGTCCAAACTAAGAGCACTGCATTGAGGCTATCCAAAACTTTGGTTCATCTACAGATGGAGTGCTGTGTCTAGCTTTTACCTCCACATTTAAGAGTTAAACCAGGAGGCCAGTTTTTGCACAGAGTTTATTGGAAATCTAGAATTCCTTCCACTAAAAGGCTGCAGCTGCTGGGTCAATTGAAATGTTCAAGATTGTGATTGACAGATTTTTGTTACAGATATAAAGATAAGGCAGGTAAAATAGAGTTGAGGTGCAGACCAGCCAATGACGGAAAAGGCTCAAGGGGCTAAATGGCCTACTCCTGTTCCGATGTTCCTATAGGAAGCATGTGGGTACAGACAGACATAAATGAGACCAAATTAAATCATCCAAGTTAACAGTTAAATTTTAAAAATAGCAAAAAGCCTTCAAGCTATACACAAAAATAGAACTGTTGCAGAAATTAACAGCATAATTTTAATTTGTAAGAATTTTATTTTTCCTAAATCATTTCAGATGGTGAAGCTAATTGCCCTGCTTAATGAAGTCTCTGCTTATAAAGCTTTCCCCATGAGCTAGTGTATTTTATATTAAATAGGATCAAGAGATGAGCTTTATGCACTGGGTTGTCTGCCTTCAGGACTTGACTGGAGGAGCAATGAGAATACCACATCCTTGGCCTGTCTAAATATTGCAGTCTCGCAATCAAATGAATTTTGTATGAACAGGAATTAATGAATTTTCAAAGATATATACTCTGGATAAATTCAATCTGAAAAAATACATATCAATCATACCATGGGTACAGAAAAATCACAGCAAAACCAGACTTAAATCGAAGGTTTATAAACTTGGGAAAAAGCACATTTACCAAGGTCAGTGTTGCCTCCTGAAGGCTTTGCTTATTTTTTTTTTAAATATTTGTTGACCAATTACTTCTAATTTTCAAATGAGTGATTTTTTTTTATGTGAATCTTCTACATAATGGTTTAAATAATATTTATTCAGATGTAGTTTGCTGAGATTTCTTGCCCTTTGCAATACCATTCCTTGCAGTCATCCATCATCTAAGATATGAATATCATTACATGCTTAATACTATATGTCTGTCCAGCAAGACAAGAGATTATCTGGGCAAAAGAATATGGAGAGTTGCAACAAAAAATTTAAATCGATATTTCTTCCTTTGTCCTCCATATAATTCTAATTGTGATCCAATGTCTCCTCTTATCCACCTTAACCTCTCTGTCAACTTCAATACTTTCAAACTCTCTATTCTCCTCCAATATCTCTTCTCTACAGACCATCTCCATGGCAGTGTTGCCTTCTGTTTACACTCAGATCTGTTTCATCACTTCAAGCATTAATGGGGTAGATAGAAACATAGAAAAATAGGAGCAGGAGTAGGCCATTCGGCCCTTCGAGCCTGCACTGCCATTCAATATGATCATGGCAGTTCATCCAAACTCAGTACCCTGTTCCCGCTTTCTCCTCGTATCCTTTGGTCCTTTTAGCCCTAAGAACTATATCTAACTCTTTCTTGAATATATGTAATGATTTAGCCTCAACTGCTTTCCGTGGTAGAGAATTCCACAGGTTCACCACTCTCTGGATGAATAAATCCCTCCTCATCTCAGTCCTAAATGGCTTACGCCTTATCCTTCGATTGTGACCACTGGTCCTGGACTCCCCCGCCATCGGGAACATCCTTCCTGCATCTAGTCTGTCCAGTCCTGTTAAAATTTTGTAGGTTTCTAACAGATCCCCTCTCATTCCTCTAAACTCTAGCGAATACAAGCCTAATCGACCCAATCTCTCTTCATACGTCAGTCCTGCCATCCCAGGAATCAATCTGGTGAACCTTCACTGCACTCCCTCCATAGCAAGAACATCCTTCCTCAGATAAGGACACCAAAACTGCACACAATATTCCAGATGTGGTCTCACGAAGGCCTTGCATAATTGCAGCAAGACATCCTTGCTCCTGTACTCGAATCCTCTCGCTATGAAGGCCAACATACCATTTCCCTCCTTAACTGCCTGCTGCACCTGCATAGTTACTTTCGGTGACTTTCCCAATCTACCGCAGTTCAGATAATAATCTGCCTTTCTGTTTTTGCCACCAAAGTGGATCGCCTCACATTTATTCACATTATACTGCATATGCCATGTATTTGCCTACTCACTCAACCTGTCCAAATCACACTGGAGCTTCTCTCCATCTTCCTCACAGCTCACACTCCCACCCAGTTTTGTGTCATCTGCAAACTTGGATATATTACATTTAATTCCCTCATCTATATCATTAATATATATTGTGAATAGCTGGTGTCCTAGCACTGATCCCTGCGGTACCCCACTAGTCACTACCTGCCATTCAGAAAAAGACCCGTTTATTCCTACTCTTTGTTTCCTGTCTGCCAACCAGTTCTCTATCCATGTCAGTACCTTACCCCCAATCCCATGTGCTTTAATTTTGCACGCTAATCTGTTCTGTGGAACCTTATCGAAAACCTTCTGAAAGTCCAAATACACCACATCCACTGGTTCTCCCTTATCTATTCGACTAGTTACATCCTCAAAAAATTCCAGTAGATTTGTCAAGCATGATTTCCCTTTCATAAATCCATGTTGACTTCGTCCGATCCTGTCACTATTTTCCAAGTTTTCTGCTATTACATCTTTTATAATGGACTCTAACATTTTCCCCACTACTGATGTCAAGCTTACCGGTCTATCATTCCCTGTTTTCTCTCTACCTCCTTTTTTAAATAGTGGGGTTACATTAGCTACCCTCCAATCCATTGGAACTGTTCCAGAGTCTATAGAATTTTGAAAAATGACCAGCAATGCATCTACTATTTCTGGGGCCACTTCCTTAAGTACTCTGGATGTAGATTATCAGGCCCTGCGGATTTATCAGCCTTCAATCCCATCTATTTCCCTAACATCATTTCCCTATTAATACTGATTTCATACAGTTCCTCCTTCTCTCTAAGCCTTATGTTCCCCAACATTTCTAGGAGGTAATTTGTGTCCTCCTTTGTGAAGACAGAACCAAAGTATGTATTTAATTGGTCTGCCATTTCTTTGTTCCCCATTATAAATTCCCTCGTTTCTGACTGTAAGGGACCCAAATTTGTCTTCACTAATCTTTTTCTCTTCACATATCAGTAGAAGCTTTTACAGTCAGTTTTTATGTTCTCGACAAGCTTACTCTGATGCTCTATTTTCCCCTTCTTAATCAATCACTTTGTCCTCCTTTGCTGAATTCTAAACTGCTTCCAGTCCTCAGGTTTGCTGTTTGTTCTGGCCATTTTATATTTCTCCTCCTTGGATCTAATATTATCCCTAATTTCTTTTGTAAGCCTCGGTTGAGCCACCCTTCCTGTTTTATTTTTGCACCAGACAGGAATGAACAATTGTTGTAATTCCTCCCTGCGCTCTTTAAATGCCAGCCATTGCCTATCCACTGTCAACCCTTTAAGTAACGTGCCCCAATCTATCATAGCCAACTCGTGCCTCATACCTTCATAGTTTCCTTTATTTAGATTCAGGACCTTAGTCTCGAAATCAACTCTCTCAGTCTCCATCACAGTGAAGAATTCTATCATGTTATGTTTGCTGTTCCCCAAGGGAGCTGCACAACAAGATTGTTAACTAATCCTTTCTCATTACACAATACCCAGTCTAGGATGGCCTATTCTCTAGTTGGTTTCTCAATGTATGGATCCAAAGAACCATCACATATGCACTCCAGGAATTCCTCCTCTACAGTATTATTGCTAATTTGGTTTGACCAATCGATATGTAGATTAAACTCACCCATAATTACAGTTGCACCCTTATTGCATGCATCTCTAATTTCCTGTTTAATGCCATCCTATACATCACCACTGCTGTTTGGGGGTCTATATGCAACCCGCACCAACGTTTTCTGCCCCTTAGTGTTTCTTAGCTCCACCCTTACAGATTCCACATCAGGATCCTCTGAGCTAATATCCTTCCTCACTAATGTATTGATTTCCTCTTTTACTAACAACGCTACTCCACCTCCTTTCCCTTTTTGCCTGTCCTTCCTAAATATTGAATACCCCTGGATATTCAGTTCCCATCCTTGGTCACCTGGCAGCCCTGTCTCCGTAATCACAACTATATCGTATCCATTTACATCTATTTGCGCAGTTAATTCGTCTACCTTATTACGAATACTCCGCGCATTGAAACACAATGCCTTAAGGCTTATCTTTTTAACATTCTTAGTCATCTTAGCATTATTTCGCACTATGGCTCGATTTGTTTCTTGTCCTTGATTTCTATGCCTTCCACTTTTGCCTTTTTGTTCCCTGTCTTTCGTTTCTATCCTTGTTTCTTCCTCTTCAGTCTCCCCACTCAGGTTCTCATCCCCATGCCTTTCTAGTTTAAATCCTCTCCAACAGCACTAGCAAATGCCCCTGCGAGGACATCAGTTCTGGTCCTGCCTGGGTGTTACCCATCCCACTTGTACAGGTCCCACCTTCCCCAGAACCAGTCCCGATGTCCCAGGAATCTAAATGTCTTCCTCCTGCACCATTTCTCCAGCCATGCATTCATCTGGTCTATTCTCCTGTTCCTGTACGCACAAACATGTGGCACAGGAAGTAATCCAGAGATTACTACCTTTGATGTCCTGCTTTTTAATTTAGCTCCTAACTCCTTAAATTCATCTTGCAGGACCTCATCCCTTTTTCTACCTATGTCATTGGACCTCCCCCTTCAGAAAGTCCTACAGCCGCTCTGAGACATCCTTGACCCTAGCACAAGGGAGGCAACATACCATCCTGGAGTCTCGTTTTCAGCCACAGAAATACATGTCTGTCCCCCTTACAATTGAATCTCCTATCACTACGGCTCTCCCAGTCTTTTCCCCCCACTCCTGTGCAGCAGAGCCATCCATGGTGCCACGAACTTGGCTGTTGTTGCTTTCCCCTGGGAGGCCATCCCCCCAAACAGTATTCAAAGTGATATATCTGTTTGAGAGGGAGGTGGCCACAGGGGACTCCTGCACTACCTGCCTGCGCCTACTACTCTGCCTGGTGGTCACCCATCCCTTTTCTGCCTGTACAGACATTACCTGCGGTGTGACCACCTCGTTAAATGCGCTATCCGTGACATTCTCAGCATCGCGGATGCTCCACAGTGAATCAACCCGTAGCTCCATCTCCATAATGCGGGTAGCCAGTAGCTGCAGATTGATACACTTCCTGCACAAATGGTCATCAGGGACACTGGAAGCATCCCTGATTTCCCACATTCTTCTTTTCCTCTTTTGAATCTCAGCATGCGGAGACACAGACAGATCCACCGGCACTCTGGTCTCCAGGTAAGCGAGGGCCTCGAGCCCCACTCTTTCCATTTCAGGTCCCGTTCCGGATCAGCCTCCTCCCAGGTCCGCCTGCCACCGCTCCGGTCATCAGGTAAGATTCTCCTCTTTGTTTAACCCAGGGAATTCTCAGTTTCCAGGGGCAGCAAAGAGGAAATGGAAGCATAGGACTTTTCTGTCAGGTCTCTACCTCACATATGTAGGCCCTGTATAAGAATCCCCTACTTGCTTCTGTGAGATCCCCAAACAGAGGGAAGCCCTAAAAAGACGGCATAGGAGCTGGTACTGGGACCGTCTATAGCCTAGTGGGTCTGTGGAAGTCCCCAAAGTGGACATCTGAAAGCTGCAGGTTAGATCTTCTCATCCCATCCCTGAAGTGATATTCATGGCTCAGGCTCAAGGCTCCAGCTACAGCTAGAAGCTTCCAGTTACCAACAACCAGAAGCAGGGTCCCTGAACCCAGCATCCCAGCACAAGGCCCTGTTGGTGACAGATGTTCACCTGGGTAATGCAAACTGCCTGAGCTAAGGAAATTAAGCATACCTCTCTCTCACAGTTACAGCACGCCTCTTGTACGTTGAACTTGTTGGGCCCTCAATAGCTCTTCCATCTCTTCCAACAGCTTCTCCTCCAAGCTCTAATGTACCTTCTTCCACAGGTCCCCTAGTTAGGACCCCTGCTTTTCTCGATCTATATTAATGACCTAGATTTGGTCACAATTTCAAAATTTGCAGATGACACAAAATTTGGAAGTATTGTGAACTGTGAGAAGGATAGTGATAAATTTCAAGAGGACACAGACAGATTGATAGAATGGCGGAGAAGTGGCAGATGAAATTTAATGCAGAGAAGTGTGAAATGATTCATTTTGGTTAGAAGAATGAGGAGAAGCATTATAAAATAAAGGGTGCAATTCTAAAGTGGGTGAAGGAGCAGAGGGATGTGGGTGTATATGTGCATAAATCATTGAAGGTGGCAGGGAAGGCTGAAAAAGCAGTTCGTAAAGCATACAGGATTCTCGGCTTTATAATTATGGGCATATAGCACAAAAGCAAGGAAGTTATGATAAATCTTTATTTTAAAAAAAACTGGTTTGGCCTCAGCTGGAATATTGCTTCCAGTTCTGGACACCACTCTTTAGGAAGGATGTGAAGGCAGGAGAGAGGTTGCTGAAAAGATTCACGAGAATGGTTCCAAGGATAAGGGACTTCAGTTATGTGGATAGATCGGAGAAGCTGGGGCTGTTCTCCTTGGAGAAGAGAAGATTAAGTGGAGATTTAATAGAGGTGTTCAAAATCATTAGCGTTCTGGACAGAGTAGATAGAGAGAAACTGTTCCCATTGGCGGAAGGATTGAGAACCAGAAGGCACCGATTTAAGGTGATTGGCAAAGAAGCAAGGGCGATACGAGGAAAAGCATTTTTAAGCAGCGAGTGGTTAGGATCTGGAATGCACTGCCTGAGAGTGTGGCGGAGGCAAGTTCAATTGTGGTTCCAAAAGAGAATTGGATAATTATCGGAATGGAAAAAAATTGTAGGGCTATGGGGAAAAGGCAGGGGAGTGAGACTAGATGATTTGCACTTGCACAGAGCTGGCACAGACAAGACGGGCTGAATGGCCTCCTTCTGTGCTGTAACCATTCTATGATTCTAGGTCTGACCTTTTACCAAAACTGCTTTCTTTACAGGCCCAAAGGTTTTCTCGGCACACCACTATTTCTTCTTCGGTGCTGCAGAAGCTCTAATTGATGTCCTCATCACTTCAAGGCTTAACTTCTCTGGCACTCCGCTTGTCGACTTTCATTCTTCCAAAAGTACAACTCATTCAGATCATCCCTAATTATCCCACTCACATCATCCTCATATTTGCTGTGCTCCACTGCCTTCCTGTGCCCCAGTGAAATAGATTTCACCAAAACCCTTCAGGACTTCATACCACCCTAACATAGTGATGTTTGCACAAACCCAACCATTGCTCATGCACGAGCTTACTCTTTGTTCTCTCCATCACTGTAGCAGCTGCTCCTATAGTCACAAAGTCCATACCATCGAACCTGCCTACCTAAACATCTCCAGCTTACGAGCTCTCTTCATCTTTTCAGAAGAACTGGCATCTTTCAGATCCTCAGAAAATCCCAAAGTACTTTGTTGAAGCGTAGTCACTGTATTAATGTCAGCAAATGCATCAACAAATCTGCACATACCAAGGTCACACAAACTGGAGATTGAAGCTGTAACACAGTTGTTTCACCATGTTTCACTATGTTAACTCCACACTGCACTATTTGTGCTATTAAAGGGCATCACTGCATTCAACTTTTAAAGCACAGGTCCAGACACTCGAACAGGGCATCCTCGGACACACTTGCAAGGCGGTCCACTGTCTGGATAAAAGTCCCTGTCAACAACCAGGGAGAGCCAACTTGATCACTTCACCAAGGTGCAGTTATACCTTGTACCTTGACAGCCACCACTCAATGATGTAAATCAAATTAAAATAAATGTTCACATCAATTTTACATAGCATTATTGTAACAAGTGACTCAAGGATCGTTCTTCCCAGAACAAACAACATAGAAAGTTTGTCATATATTGTTTTCAGTGCTTTTTTTAATAATCCAACTCTGCAGGGAAAAGGGCCATGGAATATTTTTGAATTCCTATTTGCTTGAAAAGGCAGATGCTTTTTATCAGTTATTGCTGTAAATGGTCACTGAGCATTAGTCATGCTGAAAATTGGAAAGGCTAAATGGAATCGTGCCACCTTTGGCTGTGAAACCAGACAGATTAGGTATTGCAGGAAATTGAATTCCTTCTGCCCTGCTCCTCTGGAGTGTGTGGTGCGGGGGCAGTGGGGGGGAGGGGGGGGGGGCGTGGAGGAGCTGTCAGATGAGTTAGGTAAGTGTTCTCCAGTTCTAATTGCCTTAAAGAAGCACTGTGTCCTGAAAAGGTATTTGGCAAAGATTTTTGAAGGACAGGAGAAAAGAGCCATGCAGAATTTTCAACACAAACTAGTGATAATGATGTTCAATTTACATTGTAAACCAATGCAGGGTTTTAGTTGGGCTAGAGAGTGTCTATTGTCATACATGGGGTAACACAATTGTGTGGGCCAGGCTGGATGGACCAGAGGGTCTTTTTCTGTGTGTCATTATTAGGATGCTTAGAAAATTATTCTGTGAGGATTTCCCAAAGGTCTGTTACAAAGATACGGATGGAATATATTGATGTATCATCTAGATTATTGTGCGCAGATCTGAGCAGCACAACTTCAAAAGAATATTGATTCATTGCATATAACAAGCACCAGCAGAACTTGACTGGGGGAGGGGAAGCACGATTCCATGAGATCACTGCCCTTTTGGAGACAGTGCTGGTGGCGATCAGGTGGGGAACAGTAAATGCTCTAGCCACAGGCAGAGCAGGGGCATATTGACGAGAGGTATTTGACCATTACAACTTCCTACATATACACAAGTATTTCTGATCCCTAATTCCCCTAAACCTATCCTCACTCACAAGCTCCATATGGTCTCATCACACACGTCCTCCTATGGTGACCACATGTGCTACACCCTAATTCTTCTAATCTTATCATTGCAGGCTCCCAGGAGCAAGATCCACCTTGTCCCCACCCCACTTCAAGAGAAAGAGGAGGAGGAGGAGGAGGAAACTGAGGAAGAAGGCACTTTGTTATTAGCTAACGCTGTCACAGGCACCAGCTCCTTTGAGGCTACTGTAGAACATGGATGCTCACAGCAGCACACACCTGTTATCAGTTGGCAGCAGCTAACACCAAGTGGAAGGGACATCATAGATGCTGCCTTGCCGGGAGTTGCGAGCAGGAGGCAAGATCGCATACTAATTCTGCTATAGAGGAGACAGATGAGGAGCTTGCAGGCCAAGTTTCAGAATAAGACCAAACCAAATGCTTGCCGCAATGGACAGCCTGCCTGAAAGCTTAAGGCTAGTGGGATGGAGGACTCCACTTCCAACTTGATCCAAGGCTTGATGCAGAGCCTGGAACCCATTCTCTCCAGTGTGGAGAGGCTGGCTACTTCCATCCAGCAACCTGTGGTGCCCAAAATGATGCAGCAGCTTCCATAGAACACCGAACATCTTTTATGGCATGATAAAATACTGCAGTGGAAGCTCAGACAGCTGCCATGGTGGCTCTGGTTTCCTCGGCTGAAAGAAGCAGGCAGAGTGTCTCAGCAGCCCAGAAATCTATCCTCCAGTCTGGGGAACTCCCGGCTGAATTTTTTGACACTGAGGCAATTAACTGCCTGGCACCATGGTTCCCGTCCCTTTAAAAGATGGGAGCCCACCTCATTACCAGCCAATCAGAGGGCTAGCAGCTCTTTAGTCTCAGCAGCGCCACCAGGAACGGTGGCCACTGCTAGGACAGCAGCTGTCAAAAAAGGATAACAACCTCCCCACCAGGTAAGTAGGGTCAGGGGTCACTGGGACCCCAGTGGGGGGAGGGGGGTGTTGGTGTAGGCAGGGTGCGGTGTGTCCACAGGGGCAGTACTTGCCGCTGGAGAGCACCTGCATAGGCCATGAAGTGCCCGATCAGGAGGACCCCCTACCCCCAGCTCACAGGGAGGCTCCCAGGTTTTACTGGGTGGTCTCCCCACGTGGCAGGGGGCCCACCAGCCACTGATAAAATGCCAGCGGTGGCGGGAAGAGGCCCTTAAGTGCCCCTTAATTGGCCACTTAAGGGCCTCAATTGGCCTCTACGTTGGAAGGCCGTCCTCCACCTTCCCTGCTGCTGATAAAATTCTATGGTGTCGAGAAGGTAACAGCACTCCACCTTTCACCTTCCATTGCAATTTTATGGCCTGCCCCACCTCCCAGGCTGTCCCTGGAGGGCTAATAAAATTCAGCCCAATATGGCCCAATTTAGGCAGTCACAATCTTCCCACATGTTTACATATCATCAGCAGTAGCTCAGTGGTAGCACCCTTAGCACTGAGTCAGAACATCGTAGATTCAAGTCCCACTCTGGAGAACTGTGCTCAAAATCTAGATTGACACTCCGGTGCAGTACTGAGGAAGTGCTACACCGTTTGAGGTGCCATCTTTCAGATAAAATGCCTGCCCTCGCGGGTGGATGTAAAAGATCCTCATGGTTCTATTTCAAAGAAGAGCTGGGCATTTCATCCCGATGTCCTGGCCAACATTTATCCCTCAACCGACATCAGTACAAAATAGATTATCTGGTCATTACCTCGTTGCTTTTGTAGGACCTTGCTGTGCACAACTTGGCTGCTTTGTTTCCTACATTGCAAAAATGTGTCCACACTTCAAAAATACTTAAATGGATGTAAAGTGCTTTAGGACCTTCTGAGGTTTGAAGGGCACTCGTTAAATACAAGTCTTTTTTTTTCCTCACATGAGCCAAATCTAAAATTGTCCGTATCATCTGCAAAGCAATGTCACCAACTCTTTGCAAAACCAAAGAAGCCTTGGCTTTTGCCATTCTATATGGTCTTATGGAAGTGGGTTGTTTCTTTATGAGGTTGTAATTTTATGAAAAGAAAGATCTTATATAGCACCTTTCACAACCTCTGAATGTCCCAAAGCACTTTATAGCCAATGAAGTATTTTTGATGTGTAGTGACTATTGTAATGTAGGAAACATGGCAATGAATTTGGACACACGGCAAGGTCCCACAAACAGTAATGTGTTAATGACCAGATCATCTGTTTTTAGGTGTTGGTTGAGGGATAAATATTAGCCAGGACACCAGGGATAACTCCTCTGCTCTTGTTCAAAATAGTGGCCACAGGATCTTTTACATTCACCTAGAGGGCAGACAGGGCCTCAGTTTAACATCTCATTCAAAAGACTCCACCTCTGACAGTGAAGCACTCCCTCAGTACTACTGGGAGTAGATGATATGCTCAAATCTCTGGAGAAGGACTTGAACCCAAAACCTTCTCACTCAGAGGCGAAAATGTTACCAAATAAGCCTCAACAAAGTGATCTCTTTTTGAGGCAGCAAAAGGCATCTGATTGGAATGAATCCCTGAAATTCAACTCTTCTTGGTCTTGGCAAACTAGAGATGCTTTTGGAATCAAATGTCAGCAGACGTGCCTACACATGCCCACTCACACGCTATTACATAGCTCGATACCCTGCCTATTATGAATAGAGGATATATATATAGAGACCTTTTTGGATACAGTTGCTAATTAATGGTTAATTGAACAACACCTTAAAGGCATACATTATTCTGGTGGTACTCATAACACAGGCCTTACTGCCCTTCATTCACAGCCCTCATCAGATTTGCATCTCCACATGTCTTCGGGCCTCCATCACTGGCCCACCTGGCTTTTGTTCCTGTTTGATCACCCAGATAGCCAACTCAGATGTAAAGCTCATGACCATGTTTGAGTTTTCAAATCAAACGACACAGGTAAAGTTTCTCTTTGACCATTGTGGAATTTCTCTTCATTAGGAAACAATCTATTTAACTACTCTCAACAAGATTCAAGGCTTAACCCATCCTCCTCGACAAGAATGTGTAGGGATACTGATCCCGTTTAATCAGCTAAAAGCAAGTAGATTACTGAAGCATTGTTAAACTTCTCATTGCTTATCCAGTTCGGATTAGTATTGGCTTGTGGTGTTTTTTGGAGTGTAATAGGAAGAGTCATAGTCCCCAGTGACAGCTCGAACTGTGGTATATAAGGACCCTGTTCTTAGCTGCCTCTCCTTCTTCTAAACCAATGCTCTTATGAGGAGAGGTTATGTTAGCTTTTGTACAACATTAAAAGGAACCTTTTAAGTGCATCTATTCAATGGATTGATAGGCATCGCCTGTTTTTTTTTATCCTGTTCCTGGGGGAAAGTCTCCACTTGGTAGCTGCACACACCAGGGTGCTTGAGATCAGAAAGTCTCTGTGAGGAGATTCACTAGCACAGATCTCTATTCTGATGCTCTGTGGTGAAGCTTGTTGCATCCTGAGTGGGCCCGCAAAGCAATCTGTTTATTAGGACTGTGACAAAAAGTTAGAAACTCTACATCCTGTGAAAATGAGGGATAGAAATGGCAAGATTAGGGAACCATGGATGACAGGTGAAATTGTGAGACTAGCTAAGAGGAAAAAGGAAGCATACATAAGGTCTAGGCGGCTGATGAAAGACGAAGCTTTGAAAGAATATCGGGAATGTAGGACCAATCTGAAACGAGGAATTAAGAGGGCTAAAAGGGGTCATGAAATATCTTTAGCAAACAGGGTTAAAGAAAATCCCAAAGCCTTTTATTCATATATAAGGAGAAAGAGGGTAACTAGAGAAAGGATTGGCCCACTAAAGGACAAAGGAGGAATGTTATGCTTGGAGTCAGAGAAAATGGGTGAGATTCTAAACGAGTACTTTGCATCGGTATTCACCGAGGAGAGGGACATGACGGATGTTGAGGTTAGGGACAGATGTTTGATTACTCTAGGTCAAGTCGGCATAAGGAGGGAGGAAGTGTTGGGTATTCTAAAGGGCATTAAGGTGGACAAGTCCCCAGGTCCGGATGGGATCTATCCCAGGTTACTGAGGGAAGCGAGAGAGGAAATAGCTGGGGCCTTAACAGATATCTTTGCAGCATCCTTAAACACGGGTGAGGTCCCGGAGGACTGGAGAATTGCTAATGTTGTCCCCTTGTTTAAGAAGGGTAGCAGGGATAATCCAGGTAATTATAGACCGGTGAGCCTGACGTCAGTGGTAGGGAAGCTGCTGGAGAAGATACTGAGGGATAGGATCTATTCCCATTTGGAAGAAAATGGGCTTATCAGTGATAGGCAACATGGTTTTGTGCAGGGAAGGTCATGTCTTACCAACTTAATAGAATTCTTTGAGGAAGTGACAAAGTTGATTGATGAGGGAAGGGCTGTCGATGTCATATACATGGACTTCAGTAAGGCGTTTGATAAGGTTCCCCATGGCAGGCTGATGGAGAAAGTGAAGGTGCATGGGGTCCAAGGTGTACTAGCTAGATGGATAAAGAACTGGCTGGGCAACGGGAGACAGAGAGTAGCAGTGGAAGGGAGTTTTTCAAAATGGAGACGTTTGACCAGTGGTGTTCCACAGGGATCCGTGCTGGGACCACTGTTGTTTGTGATATACATTAATGATTTGGAGGAAAGTATAGGTGGACTGATTAGCAAGTTTGCAGATGACAGTTCAGATTTGTCATGCTACTAGTAATGATTAATATTCTGTATGATGCAACCAGATAGGAGTCATAGAGTCATAGGATTATACAGTACAGAAACAGACCCTTCGGCCCATCATATCTGTGCCGGCCATTAAGCACCTATTTATTGTAATCCCATTTTCCAGCACTTGGCCCGTAGCCTTGTATGCTATGGCGTTTCAAGTGCTCATCTAAATACTTCTTAAATGTTGTGACAGTTCCTGCCTCTACCACCCCTTCAGGCAGTGTGTTCCAGATTCCAACCACCCTCTGGGTGAAATTTTTTTTCCTCAAATCCCCTCTTAACCTTCTGCCCCTTACCTTAAATCAATGCCCCCTGGTTATTGACCCCTCCACTAAGGGAGAAAGTTTCTTCCTATCTATCCTCTCAATGCCCCTCATAATTTTGTATACCTCAATCAGGTCCCCCTCAGCCTTCTCTACTCTAAGGAAAACAACCCTAGCCTATCCAGTCTCTCTTTATAGCTGAAATGCTGCAGCCCAGGCAACATCCTGGTGAATCTCCTTTGCACCCTCTCCAGTGCAATCACATCCTTCCTATAGCGTGGTGCCCAGAGCTGTACACAGTACTCCAGATGTGGCGTAACTAGCGTTTGAAACAGCTGATGAGGAGATGTAGGATTTACAAGGAATGATTACATTTTCTGTAACATGCTCGAAGAGATTGTATCAAATATTAATGGGAAATGTGGACTTGTCAGCAATTTTAGTGAATTGGCAGAAGAATAGGAAGCACTATCTACATACTTACAATAAGAGATGACAACCTAGAAAATAAGTTGGCCACATTTGCCAAGCACTGCAGAAAAGTACAGATAGTATTCGGTCCACAAATGTTTTATTGTTTTGGAATGGTAACCTCCATTAAAGGATATGGTCCTGGTCATAAGATTTATGCAATATACATTCTAACTTTTTAAATATTTGTCTAGGGAATGTGGCTGACTTTGGTGGGGTTGCCCTGAAAAGATGGTGATGGGCCTTTTCCATGAACCACTGCAGCCCTTGTGCCAATGGTGTTCCTGCAATGGTGCTAGGTAAGGAATTCCATGATTGTAATCTTGCAGCAATGAAGGAACAGCGGAATATGTCCAAGATAAGGTGCTGTATGACATGGAGGGGAATTTGCAGGTGGTGCTGCTCCCATATTGGTGCTGCTGTTGTTTTTCTCAGTGGTGAGTTGCTGCAGTGTAGCCAGTAGAGAGAAGGTACTGCAACAATAATATGCTGGTGATGGAGGGTGTGGACATTGAGTTCAGTGGTAGGGCACTAATCAGGTGGACTTCTTTGGTGTAGAGCTTTTTCGTGCTGTTGCGGCAGCACCCAACCAATTGACTGATGAGTCTCCTGATGAGACCTTTGTATGGTGGAAAGGATATGATGTGGCAGAAAGCGAGCCACACATCACGGAGAATTAGTTTTTCCCTTCCCTTATTTCAAGCTGTTGATATGACTGGTCCTGCTAAATTTCTCATCAATAACGAACCTTAGGATTTTCATGGTAGGGGACCTGATCATGGTGGTACCAGTGAAGATTAAGGGGAGATGGTTGGACTACTTTTTTATTGGAGATAGTCATTCCCTGGCACTTTTATGGCTCAACTATTAATTGCCACTTGTCAGCACAAGCCTGGATGTTGTCCAGGACCTGCTGTAGACTGACATAGGTTGTCCATTGTCCATGGAGTTATGAACACTGTAGAATCATCAATAGACAACCCTCCTCCTGACCTTCTGACACAGGGAAGCTGCTGAAGATATTTGAGTGATGGCTTCTTGAATCATGTTTATAAACCACCCCATTGTTGCAGTCAACGGAGGTTGCCGTCCAATTTACTCTTTAACTTTCCAAATATTGACTGGAAATACTATAGTTCGAGTACTTTAGATGGGTCAGTTTTTGTCCAGTGTGTGCAGGAGGGTTTTCTGACACAGTATGTAGACAGGCCAACCAGGGGCGATGCCACATTGGATTTGGTACTGGGTAATGAACCCTGCCAGCTGTTAGATTTAGATGTAGGTGAGCACTTTGGTGATAGTGATCACAATTCGGTTAGGTTTACCTTAGCGATGGGCAGGGTTGTCGAGCAAGGGAGCCGTGGTTTACTAAAGAAGTTGAAGCGCTTGTCAAGAGGAAAAAGAAGGCTTATGTTAGGATGAAACGTGAAGGCTCAGTTAGGGCGCTTGAGAGTTACAAGCTAGCCAGGAAGGAT
Organism: Heterodontus francisci; assembly: GCF_036365525.1. NCBI lineage: Eukaryota > Metazoa > Chordata > Chondrichthyes > Heterodontiformes > Heterodontidae > Heterodontus > Heterodontus francisci. Next base: position 21,709,667 of record NC_090401.1, on the reverse strand, counting down.
CTAAAGGGAGAGCTAAGAAGAGCAAGGAGAGCACACGAGAAGTTATTGGCGGATAGGATCATGGGAAAACCCTAAGGCTTTCTATAGGTATATCAGGAATAAAAGAATGACCAGAGTTAGATTAGGGCCAATCAAGGCTGGTAGTGGGAAGTTGTGTGTGGAATCAGAGGAGATAGGGGAAGCGTTAAATGAATATTTTCCGTCAGTATTTACAGTAGTGAAAGAAAATGTTGTCGAGGAGAATACTGAGATTCAGACTACTAGGCTAGATGGGATTGAGGTTCACAAGGAGGAGGTGTTAGCAATTTTGGAAAGTGTGAAAATAGATAAGTCCCCTGGGCCAGATGGGATTTATCCTCGGATTCTCTGGGAAGCCAGGGAGGAGATTGCAGAGCCTTTGTCCTTGATCTTTATGTCGTCATTGTCGACAGGAATAGTGCCGGAAGACTGGAGGATAGCAAATGTTGTCCCCTTGTTCAAGAAGGGGAGTAGAGACAGCCCTGGTAATTATAGACCTGTGAGCCTTACTTCGGTTGTGGGTAAAATGTTGGAAACGGTTATAAGAGACAGGATTTATAATCATCTTGAAAAGAATAAGTTCATTAGCGATAGTCAGCACGGTTTTGTGAAGGGTAGGTCGTGCCTCACAAACCTTATTGAGTTTTTCGAGAAGGTGACCAAACAGGTGGATGAGGGTAAAGCAGTGGATGTGGTGTATATGGATTTCAGTAAGGTGTTTGACAAGGTTCCCCACGGTAGGCTATTGCAGAAAATACGGAAGTATGGGGTTGAAGGTGATTTAGGGCTTTGGATCAGAAATTGGCTAGCTGAAAGAAGACAGAGGGTGGTGGCAAATGTACATCCTGGAGTTTAGTTACTAGTGGTGTACCGCAAGGATCTGTTTTGGGGCCACTGCTGTTTGTCATTTTTATAAATGACCTGGAAGAGGGTGTAGAAGAGTGGGTTAGTAAATTTACGGATGACACGAAGGTCGGTGGAGTTGTGGATAGTGCCGAAGGATGTTGTAGGTTACAAAGGGACATAGATAGGCTGCAGAGCTGGGCTGAGAGATGGCAAATGGAGTTTAATGCGGAAAAGTGTGAGGTGATTCACTTTGGAAGGAGTAACAGGAATGCAGAGTACTGGGCTAATGGGAAGATTCTTGGTAGTGTAGATGAACAGAGAGATCTTGGTGTCCAGGTACATAAATCCCTGAAAGTTGCTACCCAGGTTAATAGGGCTGTTAAGAAGGCATATGGTGTGTTAGCTTTTATTAGTAGGGGGATCGAGTTTCGGAGCCACGAGGTCATGCTGCAGCTGTACAAAACTCTGGTGAGACCGCACCTGGAGTATTGCGTGCTGTTCTGGTCACCGCATTATAGGAAGGATGTGGAAGCTTTGGAAAAGGTGCAGAGGAGATTTACTAGGATGTTGCCTGGTATGGAGGGAAGGTCTTATGAGGAAAGGCTGAGGGACTTGAGGTTGTTTTCGTTGGAGAGAAGGAGGAGGAGAGGTGACTTAATAGAGACATATAAGATAATCAGAGGGTTAGATAGGGTGGATAGTGAGAGTCCTTTTCCTCGGATGGTGATGGCAAACATGAGGGGACATAGCTTTAAGTTGAGGGGTGATAGATATAGGACAGATGTTAGAGGTAGTTTCTTTACTCAGAGAGTAGTAGGGGCGTGGAACGCCCTGCCTGCAACAGTAGTAGACTCGCCAACTTTAAGGGCATTTAAGTGGTCATTGGATAGACATATGGATGAAAATGGAATAGTGTAGGTCAGATGGTTTCACAGGTCGGCGCAACATCGAGGGCCGAAGGGCCTGTACTGCGCTGTAATGTTCTAATTTCAGAGGAGAACAGACCATAGTAGTATCAATAAAAAGAATAGTCAAGATAGTTTGCAACAGAAAAAGGGAGGCTGAAGGCTAGCAGACATGAATTACCTGTCACATGATGAGCTTTATTCTTATATTCTGTCCAAGAATATATGGGAGTTGCTATAAGAACCTTCCTAGATATGCTGGAATTTTACGCCACTCCACAGAGCCTGATGGTGGAGGCGGGGTGACGTAAAATGGAGTGGGAGGCTCCAGGAGGCCTTCCCGACCCGCTCCCACCTCCACCAACCTTAAGTGCCTTTGCCTACCTTCGCGCGGATTTAACATGTGGTATGGGGGCGTCCTGGAGCCAGGAAAAACCACCTGGGAAAAACAGGCAGCTTCTTAGCATCCCGGGTGGGGGGTGGGGGTGCCCTGCTTATCAGGCACAGGGTGCCCGATGGAGGGCCACCTCTGCTTCCCCAACTACCCCCAAGACCCAACATGCACCCCCCTTCCCCCAAACGACCACCCTTGCCTCGCCGGGGCCCAACCAATTACCCCGGCGAGGCAGCCAAAACTTATCTTTTTTCCCAGCTCTCAGGCATCCTGTCTTCATGCTGGGCTGTAGTCCCAGCAGTGGCCACCGCTCCTGGTAGCGCTGCTGGGACTATGAGCTGCCGGCCCTCTGATTAGCTGGCAGCTCTATTAGGCGGGACTTCCTATCTCAAGTGGGTGGAAGTTCCGTCTCAGAGCAATTGAAGCCTGGGGACCTGTAAAATACGGAACAGATCCCCAGGCGAGGCGGAAGCGGGTTCACCACTGACTTTTACGTCGGAGGCCGGCTCCCATGCGCCCACTGTAAAATCCAGCCCCATGGAGTCAATATTTGAATCTTGGGTGGACTTTGGTTTCCCCGAATGTTAAGAGTTGCTGAGGGGAAAAATTATGGGCATGAAAGAGGAAAGAAAATTTAGCAATGAGGGAAATGTGGACATTCTGTTGGAAATCAAAGGGCAGAGTGGCCAAGAATTTTTGTAGATTAAAAAAGATTACAGGTGCAGCCATCAAAGGTAAGAGGTGAAAGTATTTGTTGAATTTTTGAGAGAAATTACCAATCTTAGAAAGTCCCAGCAGTGTCACGTTTGGTTTGCAAACAGCTGCCAAAACCCACGCTTCAGCAGTGCCCTCAGCATTAACAATTTAAATGCAGCTTCAGTTTCAGTGTGTAATGAAGATCTTTTACATGGCAATGATAGAATGGCATTGTGATAAAACCTGGTTTTGGGAGCAGAGGTGGCACAGAGATAATGGGAGGAAAGAGAAAGCGCGTGGTAGAGCTTAACTGAGCAATCTTGCTGACTGAATAACAATGCTCATTTATTGTTAACAGTTTGCTACAATTTAATTTCGCAGCAACATCTGTGTGGTTCAAGGTCTGGTAGAACAAGAGATTGCAAAATTTCCAAAAATGAATATTCATGAGACAATCTCATAAATTGTCTCTAAATAGAGATGCAATGGCAGAAGAAAATTCTCAAGTCTGACCCTGAAATTCTGTGCAGCTCCTATGAATTACTTTTTGCAACTTCAGTGAGTGTCCAACAAAACTCCTGGTTGAATAGCTATTGATGCCATCCCTCCATGGGACCTACTCATCTCCTGTCAGAGATATGGTGGAACCCCTGTAGAATTTAAGGCCTTGTATTTTTGTGGATTATAAATCTGTCATGAAGCAACATCCTACATTTAGATAGCACCTTTAACGTAGTAAAATGTCACACAGTTCTTCACAGGACTTTATCAAACAAGTTTTGGCACCAAGTCACATAAGAAGATATTAGGACAGATGCCCAATCTTGGTCAAGGAGATTGCTTTTGAGGAAGATCTTAAAAGGAGAGGTTTGTGAGGGCAGTTACACAGCTTAGGACCTAGGCAGCTGAAAGTCTGTCATAGACTCATAGCGTTATACAGCACAGAAAGAGGCCCTTCAGTCCACCGTGCCCCAGTGGTGAAACAAGGAAAGTTGGGGATGTAGAAGAGGCCAGAATTGAAGGAGCACAGAGATCTTGGAGGATTGTAGAGCCAAAATAAAACTATCAAAGTGAGTCAACAGCAAGTTTAAATTACAAACATAACAGACTGTATTTCAAACTGCATCCCAGAGAGAAGCAACACTGCTACGTCGTTATATTAGAATTTTCATAGATGATCAGCAAACATTCCTGCTTTAAATGTTTATTGTCATCTAACCAGTCTAGAACCAGGGGACACAATTTCGAGATAAGTGGGAAGCCACTTAAGACAGAGATGTGGAGAAATTTCTTTACTCAGAGGGTTGTGAATCTTCGGAATTCTCTACCCCAGAGGGCTGTGGAAGCTCAGTCATTGAGTATGTTTAAAGCAGAGATTGACAGATTTCTAAATACAAATGAAGTAAAGGGATATGAGGATAGTGCGAGAGAAAGGCATTGAAGTGGATGATCAACCATAATCGTATTGAATGGCGGGGCAGACTCAATGGGCTGCATGGCCTATTCCTGCTCCTAAGATCCTACGTTCCTATGTACCTGTTGGCAGTTATTTTGACTGGATCAATGAATGCATTTTCTGACAATGAAGAATAATATTGTTTTTGTGCTGTGTCTAACACAACTTAAGAAATTGGGTCAGAGATTTCCAAGGCTATGAAAGAAGTGTTCGAGGCCATCCCAAATTTGGGCCTCAGGCATATAATCCATTTTTGACATGAGCTGCCAGTGCTTGTACGTTTCCACAGGCAACTCACCAACACTAGAAAAATGAATTTCAGGGTATCTCATGTAAGTTCCATGATGGGGAGGAAGGGGTTGAAATGGGCAATGGATGGGGTGGCGATTGCCAGGAATGTGGAGACAGTGGAAAAGGACTCCCACTTGCCTGGCCCCACAGAGAATTGAATTCTTTACAAAAAATTTAAATGAAACTCACATCTAGTTGGCAGCTGCAAAACCTGTTGAAGAATCCTGAGCGGGGCAGGTGTCATCAAGAAAATGCTTTACAGAAGGGTCCTTTAACAAGTGCTAAGCCTCTAACTTACATATTCAAGGGTTTGAACCCCTATTTTATGTGTCCATTCTGGTCACCGCACTTTAGGAAGGATGTGAATGTCCTTGAGAGGGTACAGAGGAGATTTACCAGAATTTTAGGTTCTGCCAGGACCCCTCAGCTCCAGAGGTCATCATAGCCTTGGTCTAAATATGGACAAAAGAGCTGAATTTGAGGGTGAGGTGAGAGTGACTGTCATTGGCATCAAGTCAGCATTTGACTGAGTGTGGCAACAATAAGCTCTCGTAAAATTGAAGTCAACAGAAATTGGGGAAAACTCTCCACTGGAAGTCATACCCAGCACAAAGATAGATGATTGTGGTTGTTGGAGGCCAATTATCTCAGCCCCAAAATGTCACTTTAGGAGGTCTGCAGGGCAGTATCCTGACAATCTTCAGCTGCTTCATCAATGGCATTCCCTCCATCATAAAAAAGTGGGGATGTTCACTGAAGATTACACAGTGTTCAGTTCCATTCACAATTCCTCAGATACTGAAGCAGTCCGTGTCCGTATGCAGCAAGACCTGGACAATGTTCAGGCTTGGGCTGACGAATGGCAAATAACATTCGCACCACACAAGTGCCAGGCAATGATGATCTCCAACATGAGAGAATCTATCCACCTCCCCTTTTCATTCAACGGCATGACCATCACTGAATCCCCCACCATCAACACCCTGAGGGATCATCATTATAAGATTGCCAGGACTTCTTAAATCCAGCTACTTAGAAGACTTCTTTTCAGTCAATCTTCAACCACGTGGCAGTCTTGTGTTTGGTTTGCAAACAGGTGCCAAGACCTATGCTTCAGCAGCGCCCTCAGCAATAGCACAACTGAAAATCACTTTGAGTTTCAGTGATGAAATGAAGGCCTTTTATGAGGCAACTATAGAGTGGCATTGTGATAAAACCTCGTGCTGGGAGCATAGGTGACATGGAGACAATGGGAACAAGAAGAAAGTACGAGATAGAGCTCAATTGAGTAATCTTGCTGACTGAATAACAATGCTCAATTATTGTTAACAGCTTGCTATGATTTAATTTCATAGCAACATCTGCGTGGTTCAAGGTCTGGTAGACTCCACTGATCATAAAGAACATGAGATTCCAACATCTCCAAAAATGAATATTCATCATACCATCACACTAATTGTCACTAAATATAAACACAACGGCTGAATGCAACATTCAGTGCTGACAAGGCCTGTACATTAACTGTTAATCATTTAGCCGCAGAAATTAATAAAATAAAAAACTTGAGATGCTTTAAAAGAATGTTAGTCTTAATTTTCATGACAAATATATGATTCTATGATTGGTTTATTTCTCCTACATGACGTGTTTGGAGCTAGGTGGGAGTGGGGTGGGGGAACAGGGTGATTGTTGGGAGTGGGTCTGGGGACATGGTGATTTTTAGGGCGAGTTATTTGACATACCAGAAAATGCAGGGAAGCTTCAGGGAAAACAAGTATATGAAATGATTTGAAAATTTATACCTTTAATGCTCCTACTTTGATGCTGATCCAACAAAAGTTGAGTCCTAATGAAATAAGATGATGCATTTATCAATTCAGCTGCGCAAGGCAAAATAATATTTGGCGGGTTTACTGTCATTGGCCAGCATTCCACCATGGGATCAAGATTAAATTGAGTGGAAACTGAGTGCTTAAATCAAAAGCAATTGTTTGCATAATGGGGGTAGGTTCACAATTGGGAAGTAACTGAGCCCTAAATGAGTTAGCAGCAACAGTTAAGAGAGCCCCTCTAAGTCAGCAGCAAAGGATCCTCACGGTCCTCCCAAAATCTCAACTTTAATATTGTCATCCTCATGTTTAATTCCCTCCAAAGCCTCATTCCTCTCCATCTCTGTAACGTCCTCCAACCCTACAACCCTCCAAGATCTCTGTGCTCCTCCAATTCAAGCCTCGTGTCCATTACCCACTTCTCTTTTTTCCACCATTGGCGCCATGCCTTCAGCTGCCTAATCCCCGAGCTCCTATATTTTCTCCCTAAACCGCTCTGCCTCTCCACTTCCTTTTCTTCCTTAAAACCTACCTCTTTGAACGCAACCTTTAATGCTTCCTTCTTTGGCTTGCAATCCATTTTTGTTTAATTGTGTTTCTGTGAAACACCTAAGAATATTTTTCTATGTTAAATGCTTCAAGTTGTTATGTAGATAGACACCCACCTATACCCCTATGTGATTATGTAATGATACAGTGCAGAAGAAGGCCATTTGGCCCATCGTGTCAGTATTGGCTTTTTGATAGACTATCCAATTAATCCCCATCCCCTGCTCTTTCTGCATGGCCCTATAAATTCTTTCCACTTCAAGTAGTTAGTCAATTCTGTTTTGAACTTTACTATTGGATCGGCTTTCAAAAAGTACATTCCAGATTGTTTTTTTAGCTCCCCTTTGGTGAATCCTTGTTCACCGCTTTTCAATTATAAGGCAAAGAAACCAGCACAAACAGGCTTTCTTAGGTTTAAAGATGAAAAGTCGAAATTTATTAAACTTAAACCTAAACTCTAATTCAGTTAATGTCTACGGATACACGACACACCCATGCTAGCATGCACATGCGATACACACCTGCAGCTAGAGACAGAAGGAAAACAGAAGAAATAAAGTGGAAAAGTTTGAGGCAATATCTGAAGAGGTTTTTTGAGCTCACTGTAGAGTCCTTGATTGTAGGTAGGTCTTGCTTTTCGTTGGGGCCCAGTATTCTTCTTAAACCTTGTTCACTGTAGGAAACTTTTCTCTCTTGGGGTTCATGTGTCTTCAGTGGATTCAGAGGCTTGTGAGAAAGAGATGGGAGCAGACAGCAGAGGCTGTGGCGAGTCAGCCAGTAGAGATCTTCTCAGTCCAGGAGCATTCTGCTTTTTGCCCAAACTGTTTGTACAAATTCAAAAAACTCAGGTTGCCCAGCAGGTTAGTCATGTGACTAGCTGGTCTGATCATGTCTGTTTGTGTATTCAGCCATCTTAACAGTCAACCTGGAATGCGAACTCCACCACCTTCAACATTTGGTGATCAAAAGCCCATTGTGGGTTGAATATGTCAGGGAATGGCTGCTTTGACCTTCCAAACACTGTCTGTTAAGATGCAAATGTCTTTTCCAGCCATGGCTGATCTGTTTAACAAGTCCTTTCTTCACTCCAGTAAGATAAAATTAATGTGCCTCATTTTTGGAAGGTGAGGGCCTAGCATGACAACTGTCTACCACCATTCAAGACTGGATGTGGCAGGACTGCAGAACTTAGATCTGATCTGTTGGTTGTGGGTTCACTTAGCCCTGTCTATCACATGTTGCTTCTGCTGTTTGGAATGTAAGTAGCCTGTGTTGTAGCTTCACCAGGCTGACACCTCATTTTTAGGATAAAAACAAGGAATGCTGGACATACTCAGCAGGTCTGGCAGCATCTGTGGAGAGAGAAGCATGGTTAATGTTTCAGGTCAGTGACCCTTCTTCAGAACTCCACAAAGTTACAGACTGTGGTTGAATACAATTGTGCTTCTGCTGATGGCCCACGGTGCCTCATGGATGTCTAGTTTTGAGTTGCTAGATCTGTTCGAAATCTATCCCATTTAGCACGGTGGTAGTGCCACACAACACGATGATGGGTATCCTGAATGTAAAGATGGGACTTTGTCTCTGCAAGGACTCTGTGGTGGTCACCCCTACCAATATATCATGGACAGATGCATCAGTGACTGCTAGATTGGTGAGGACAAGGTCAAGTAGGTTGTTCCCTCTTGTTGATTCCCTAAACACCTGCTGCAGACCCAGTTTAGCAACTATGTCCTTTAGGACTCGGCCAGACCGATCAGTAGTGGTGCTACCGAGCCACTCTTGGTGATAGACATTGAAGTCCCCCACCCAGAGTACATTTTGTGCCCTTACTACCCACTGAGCTTCTTCCAATTGCTGCTCAACATGGAGAAGCATTGATTCATCAGCAGAGGTGGTAATCAGCAGGAAGTTTCTTTTCCCATGTTTGACCTGATGCCATGAGACTTCATGGGGTCCAGAGTCAATGTTGACGACTCCCAGGCAACTCCCTTCCAACTGTCTACCACTGTGCCGCCACCTCTGCTGGGTCTGTTCTGCCAGTGGGACAGGACATACCCGGAGATGGCGATGGTAATGTCTGGGACACTGCCTGTAAGGTATGATTGCATGAGTATGACTATGTCAGGCTGATGCTTGACTAGTCTGTGGGACAGCTCTCCAAATTTTGGCACAAGCCTCCAGATATTAGTAAGGAGGACTTAGCACGGTCGACAGGGCTGGGTTTGCCGTTATTGCTTCCAGTGCCTAGATCGATGTCGAGTGGTTTGATGCAACTGAATGCCTTGCTAGGCCATTTCAGAGGGCATTAAGAGTCAACCACATTGCTGTGGGTCTGGAGTCACGTGTAGGCCAGACCAGATATAGATGGCAGATTTCCTTCCCTAAAGACATTCGTGAACCTGATGGGTTTTTACAACAATCGACAATCATTTCATGGTCACCATTAGACTAGCTTTTTTTAATTCCAGATTTATTAATTGAATTCAAATTTCTCCACCTGCCGTGTTGGCCAGGACATCATAAGAATTTCCCAGTTCTTAAGCAAAGTAGTGCCATGGGATTTTTACATTGACCAAATCAGGCAGACACAGCTTTTGTTTAACATCTGAAAGATAGCACCTCTGACAGTGCAGCACTCCTTCAGTAATGCACCCGCATTATGTGTCTAGCTCTCTGAAGTGGGGTTTAAACACACAATGTTTTGACTTATGACAGTGTTACCACAGAGCCATGGCAATGCTGATAAATCATCCTGTGACTCTCACTGGAAAATGTGTGTACACAGGGCAATGACAGGTTCAGCATCCCTGTGATGCCCCTTCTGCCCTGTGCGAAGTAATGGGACACAATTTCATGTCTGCGTTCTCCCACGAGCAGATTCTGAATAGGCTTTTGACCAAATTGAGGTCAGGTGCTGCTCCAACAAGAGGGAAGAACAATTTTCAGGATCGCTCCAACACTCTGCTCTTGTGCGCCCCCAGTAGCTGATTGCAAAGTGACATTGAACAAGTGCTAAGAGGTGATCACTCTGCCACCTTCACATCCTTGAATGGTATGCATACTTTCAAAGTAAAATTGCGGTCTGGATATTTGGAGTTATTTCAAGGCAGTAATAATCTAGCTGTTAAGATGGCAATGGTAAATCATAAATTTTATGATAATATTTATACACATTTATGCTTGTCAATTATTCTCAGCTGTGTATAGTGAAACCACTATTCCTGGCCAGAATGGATATGACTGCTGTAAGTGCGTCTTCTAAAGCAAAACTAAGTTTTACTTAATAAAAGTGGGTGGGTGCTCTGAAAAAAATCCTCTGTAAGGAACTCCAGCTATCTAACCCTGAGCTACAGACTTACCTTAAGGGTGATTCCAGCTCATATATGCATGGCTGTCAGCATACAACTTGTATTTCCATAGCACCTTTAACGCTGAACATAAGAACATAAGAAAATAAGAACAAGGAGCAGGAGTAGGCAATTCAGCCCTTCGAGCCTGCTCCGCCATTCAATACGATCATGGCTGATCTTATCTCGGCCTCAACTCCACTTTCCTGCCTGTTCTCCATAGCCCTTCAACCCATTACTAATTAAAAATCTGTCTATCTCCTCCTTAAATTTACTCAATGTCCTGGCATCCACCGCACTCTAGGGTAGTGAATTCCACAGACTCATGACCCTTTGGGAGAAGTAATTTCTCCTCATCAGAAGGGAGAAACAAAACATAGAAACAGGAGGAGGCCATTCAGCCCCTTGAGTATGTTCCACCATTCAATTATATCATGGTTGATAGGAAGATAGGAGTAGGAGTAGGCCATTCATTCCATCTAGCCTGCCCAGCCATTCAGTGCGATCATGGCTGATCATCCACTTCAATGCCTTTTCCCCACACTATCTTCATATCACTTTATGTCATTTGTATTTAGAAATCTGTTAATTCCTGCTTTAAACATACTCAATGACTGAGCTTCCACAGCCCTAATGGGCAGATAATGCCAAAGATTCACAACCCTCTGAGTAAAGAAATTTCTCCTCATCTCGGTCCTAAGTGGCCTCCTCCTTATTTTGAAATGTTGTCCCCTGGTTCTAGACTCCCCAACCAGGGGAAACATCTGCATCTACCCTGTCTATCCCAATAAGTATTTTGTAGGTTTCAATGCGATCACCTCTCATTCTTCAAAACTCTAGAGAATATAGGCCCAGTTTCCCCAACCTCTCTTCACAGGACAGTCCCGCCATCCTGGGAATCAGTCTGGTTAACCTTTGTTACATTCCCTCTATGGCAATAATATCCTTCCTAAGATAAGGAAACCAAAACTGCACACAGTACTCCAAGTGCATTCGAACCAAGGTTCTATACAATTGAAACAAGATTTCACTATTCCTGTACTCAAATCCTCTTGTGATAAAGGCTAGCATACCATTAGCCTTCTTAATTGCTTGTTGCACCTGCATGTTAGCTTTCAGTGACTTATTGTCAAGGCCACCCATGTCCCTTTATACATCTAATCTCTTACCATTTAAGAAATACTCTGCACATCTGTTCCTCCTAGCAAAGTGGGTAACCTCACATTTTTCCACATTATATTCCATCTGCCCACTCACTAGGTCTATCCAAATCTCTTTGAAGCCACTTTGCATCTTCCTCACAGCACACATTCCCACCTAGTTTTGTGTCATCCGCGAACTTGGAAATATTACATTTGGACCCCACATCCAAATTATTGATATATATTATGAAGTTGGGGCCCAAGCACTGATCCCTGCGGTTCCCCACTAGTCCCAACTTGCCAACGCAAGAATAACCCATTTATTCCTACTATCTGCTTTCTGTCTCTTAACTAATCCTTAATCCATGCCAGTATATTACCTTCTATCCCATGTGCTTTAATTTTGGTAACCAACCTCCTATGGTGGACTTCATCAAAAGCCCTGCGAAAATCCAAGTATACCACGTCCACCAACTCCTCTTTATCAATTATGTTAGTAACATCCTCAAAAAACTCCAGCACGTTCATCAAACATGATTTCCCATTCATAAATCCATGTTGACTATGCCCATTCAGATTATTATTCTCCAAGTGTCCATTTATCACATCCTTTAGAATAGATTCTAGCATTTTCCCAATGACTGATGTAAAGCTAACAGGTCTGTAGTTCCCTGTTTTCTCTCTCTCTCTCCCTTCTTAAATAATGGGATGACATTTCTAACCTTCCAATCTGCAGGAAACTCTCCAGAATCTATAGAATTTTGGAAGATGATCACCAATGCATCCACTATGACCATAGCTACCTCTTTCAGCACTCCAGGATGTAAAATATCAGGTCCTGGGAACTTATTAACCTTCAGCCCCATTAATTTCTCCAATAAAACTTTCTTCCTAAAACTAATTTCCTTCAATTCCTCATTTCCCCCTAATCCCTTGGATCTCTAATTCTGGGAGATGTCTTATATCTTCCTCAGTGAAGACAGGCACAAAGTAATTATTTAGCTTCTCTGCCATTTCTAAATTATAAATTCTCCTGACTCTGCCAGTAATGGACCCACATTTGTCTCAGCTAAATGTTTCCTTTTTAAGTATCTGTACAAGCTTTTACAGTCCGTTTTATATTTTTTTGCTGGCTTACATTCATATTCCATTCTCCCTTTCTTTATCAGTTTTATTCACCCCTACCATGGGAAACAGAATCTGGCTATCTACCCTATCTATGCCTCTCATAATTTTATATACCTCTATCATGTCCCCTCTCAGCCTCCTTCACTCCAGGGAAAACAGGCCCAGCCTATCCAATCTCTCTTTATAACTCAAGCCCTCCAAACCAGGCAACATCCTTGTGAATCCTTTCTGCACCCTCTCTAGCTTAATCACATCTTTCCTGTAGTGCGGCGACCAGAACTGCACACAGTACTCCAAGTGCAGTCAAACCAACGTAATGTACAACTGTAACATGACGTCCCAACTCTTGTACTCAATGCCTCGGCCGATGAAGGCAAGCATGCCATATGCCTTCTTCACCACCCTGTCTACCTGTGTTGCCACTTTCAGGAACTATGCACTTGCACCCCAAGGTCGCTCTGTTCAACAACACTCCCCAGGGCCCTGCCATTCACTATATATGTCCTGCCCTGGTTTAACTTCCCAAAATGCATCACTTCGCACTTGTCTGCGTTAAATTCCATTTTCCAATCCCTTGCCCACTTTCCCAGTTGATCTATATCCTGTTGTAACCTTAGACAACCTTCTTCACTGTCCACTATACCACCAATTTTGGTGTCATCTGCAAACTTACTAATCATGCCCCCTACATTCACATCCAAGTCATTACTATATATGACAAACAACAGAGGGCCCAGTACCGATCCCTACGCCACACCATTGGTCACCGGCCTCCAACCTGAAAAACAACCCTCCACTACCACCCTCTGCCTCCCGTCACCAAGCCAATTTTGTATCCAATTGGTTAGCTCACCCTGGATCCCATGTGTCGAACCTTCTGGACCAGCCTACCATGCGGGACCTTATCAAAGGCCTTGCTAAAGTCCATGTAGACAATGTCCATCGCCCTGCCCTCGCCAATCCTCTTGGTCACCTCCTGAATAAACTCAATCAAATTCGTGAGACATAATTTCTCACGCACAAAGCCACACTGACTATCCCTAATCAGACCTTGCCTTTCCAAATGCATATAAATCCTGTCTCTCAAAATCCCTTCCAATAACTTTCCCACCACTGATGTAAGGCTCACCGGCCTGTAGTTCCCTGGCTTATCCCTGCTGCCCTTCTTAAATAAAGGCACAACATTAGCTATCCTCCAGTCTTCCGGTACCTCACCGTGGCTAACAATGCTACAAAAATCTCTGCCAGGGCCCCAGCAATCTCCTCCCTTGCTTCCCATAGCATCCTAGGATACACCTGCTCAGGCTCTGGGAATTTATCCATCTTAATGTCCTTCCTAAATGTCGAGTATCATTGAACATTTAGTTCCCAGTCTTGATCACCCTGTAGCCACGTTTTTGTTATGGAAATTAGATCATGCCCATTTACTTCTATTTGGGCCTTTAAGTTATCTACCTTGTTGCGAATGCTGCATACATTCAGGTAGAGTGCCCTGAACCTTGTGTTATTGACATTATTCTGCATTCTAAGCCTTTGTTTCGCCTGCCTTCTAATGTCATTTCCTACTTTTCTACCTCCTTTTACCAGCTTTACTTCCTTCCAATTTGAGCTACCCCTCAGGCTCCCATCCACCTGACAATCTAGTTTAAACCCTCCCCAAAAGCAGATTTTCAGCTTAACTTCATTTGCCCACCTTTAACCGATATTTCTTGATAACCTTAACTGACAAAAGTCTATTGATCTCAATCTTGAAAGCTCCAATTGTCCCCCAACATCCACAGCCTTTTGGGGGAGAGTATTCCAGATTTTTACGACTATGATGCTTAGCCCCCACCTGCCAAGAATGAGGCACATCAATTTTGTCATGAACATTGATTTTTAACTGTTTTTGGAGCAAGGAAATTACTTGTTAAACAAATCAGACGTGGCTGGAAAAAAAACATTTATATATTAACAGACATCAAAGCAGAGGAAGTGCATTCCAGGGCCTGCTATTGAAGATACAATCCACAAGGGCCAGGAGTGTTAGACCAGCTGGTCACATGACTACCTGGCTGCTCCGTGGTTTTCTTTTGAACTGGCCACAGAGAGCTTGAACTCAGAAAGACTGTTTGCTCCTGGACTGAGAAGATCTCCCCTGTCTGCTCCCATCTCTTTCTCACAAGCATCTGAATCCACTGAAGACACATGAACCCCAAGAGAGAAAAGTCTCCAACAGTGAACAAGGTTTAAGAAAAATACTGGGAACCAACGAAAAGCAAGATCTACCTACCATCAAGGACTCTACAGTGAGCTCAAAGAACCTTAACAAAAGCTCTTCAGATATTGCCTCAAACTTTTCCACTTTACTTTTCTTCTGCTCTTTTCTGTCTCTATGTGTGTATCGCGTATGCATGCTAGTATGGGTGTGTCATGTATCCGTAGGCGTTAACCAAATGATAGTTTAAGTTTAATAAATTTCAAACTTTCCTTCTTTAAACCTAAGAAAACCTGTTTGTGCTGGTTTCTTTGCCATATAATTGAAAAGCGATGAACAAGGATTCACCAAAGGAGAGCTAAAAACACAGTCCATTTAAAAATAAAACCCTGTTACAGTAAGACCAGGTGAAGGCTGAAAGGGAACCCTAGACACCTTTCTCACCTGGTCGCAACAACTACCTTTTGGGTGAAGAAGTGCTTTCTGATTTAATTTCTGAATGGCCTGTTTCTAATTTTACAATTTTCCCATTGATTCCCTTTATCAGTAATGGGAAGGCTGTACTGCTACTGAGGGATGTTGGAAATAATCTACAGGCTGTCAATTATGATTGCTTACCTTGTACAAAGTGCCTTTTAAATATTACCATTTCTTGCTTAACTAGTAATGATTGCCACATAACTTTGTTCAGTGTTCTATGGACTAGTACGCATATCATTTTCTTTATATCTGTAGAATGTGCAGATCTGGGCCTTCCTGAGGCATGTTTCTATTTATGTCTGAGCACGTCTTCTTCCCCCAGTGCAGAGAAGAAACTGAGATAAAAAGCAAAAGACAAAACAGAAAGGACTGACTGAGAAACATCATTTAACTGAAGTAAACAGACAGGGGTTCCTAAACAGGGAAACCTGGTTAATTTTAGAATGTGTAAATAGATCAATAAGGAGTACATTCTGAGTTTCAGCTGCTGGCAGGGATATTTAATGGATGGAAAATTAAGGGCAGTGTGCTGACCATTTTCCAATATGCACTGTCAGAAGCAAAGGAGGAAGTTTCCCAGCCAGTAGAACTAACTTGGAAAATTATTCCCCAGAGTAGAAGTTCAAATAGGTCATACTGACTTCATAAACTATTTGTGAGACCACAATTGGAGAACTGTGCTCACTTTTGCTCATTATACTTAAATACAACGTTTTGGGAAAACATGGTCCAGAAAGAATGGTACTAGGTCTTCAATCATTGAAGTGTGAATTGAAGCTAAGGAAGATGGTTCAACCTTATTTTGCAATGGGAAGATCAAGAAAAGGCATGACCCAAGATTTAGTCATTAAAGAAATCACTGAGGTTCAAATGTTCCTTTGTGCTAAACTGAGTGAACACAACTGAGAGAAAAACAAGAAATAAAAAAGCCTCAAGCTACATGCAAATTAAGGAGCAGATACTTCACACTTAGAGCTGTTAATTTATGGAATAGGGTGCCATCTAGCACACTGAATGTGAACTCCTTTTAGCATTCAGAAAAAATTAAGATCAGCATGCTCCAGATCCAACTGTAAATAAGGAATTTCGACCTAGTACCAAAGTAGGAAGGGAATGAAGGGGCGGCATAGTGGCACAGTGGTTAGCACCGCAGCCTCACAACTCCAGCGACCCAGTTTCAATTCTGGGTACTGCCTGTGTGGAGTTTGCAAGTTCTCCCTGTGTCTGCGTGGGTTTCCTCCAGGTGCTCCGGTTTCCTCCCACATGCCAAAGACTTGCAGGTTGATAGGTAAATTGGCCATTAGCAATTGCCCCTAGTATAGGTAGGTGGTAGGGAAATATCAGGACAGGTGGGGATGTAGTAGGAATATGGAATTAGTGTAGGATTAGTATAAATGGGTGGTTGATGGTCGGCACAGACTCGGTGGGCTGAAGGGCCTGTTTCAGTGCTGTATCTCTAAACTAAACTAAAAAAAGGGGAAAAGGACTGCCAGATCTGAAACAAAAACTTGAAATGAAAAAACTAATAAGTCAACATTTTAGGTACTAACCTTCATCAGATCTGGAAATGAAAATAGTCTATGCTAGTCTGCAAGTATACAGATATAAACATCCCAATGAGATAGGTTCAGTGAATGGCTCTCTATTCCTGCCAAGCTATGTTCTTCATTGATTCTTGGCAAACAAAACAATTTTCTGCTAATTTGCTGGCTCACTGTGTTATAGCGATGTGCCAGTCCTTGAAATGATAGGATTGGCCTTGCCGCCACCATTTTCTACATGGTGAGTTCCCAATCTCATTTGTAGCGCTGAGTGTGGGGGCAAGTGTCAGCCAGAGAGAGCACTGTCTTCTCAGTACAAACAAAAGGAAAATTAGAAGAAAAGTCCTTTCCCTGCCTCTGTCACTGGCTGGCACAAATGCTAAAGAGCAAAAGTCTGGGAACAGAAGGAAAACGAGGATAGCATTTTGTCTTTCCCACAACCTCATGACCATTTTCCTTTCATGCTTACTAAATTCTGGCATTTCAAACTTACAAGGGGCATATCCTCTGATTGCTGGGTAAAGAATGCTTTTTATTGACACCATGGTGATGAATTTCCTTGGAGCTGCACCCAATCTGTCACTTTATCATTGGTGGAAGTTTTGCGGAAACTGTTTATGTGTGTAAATGGGGCCTGAGGGGAATTTACAGTGGCCGAGTGGGAGGAGCTCTGAGGAGATGCACACCACAGGTAGGTTGGTAGTGTTAACACTCTCAGTCAGGTTCACTACAGAGTCGTGGCAAAGTATAAGTTCTTCTAGTTTGGAAACGTAATACCAAGAGCAGAAGAGTACCTGTGACTGCACCATGTGACATTTTTAATTCCCATACTATTACCCTTTGGCCTATCAATGTAAGACAATCAATTTAGTGTCAATGAGCCATGTTTCAATTGTGGACTTATGCCCACTTAGGGCTGAATTTTATCAGCCTGTTGTGCCTCCCGGTGGTGGCACTGGATGCGGGTCTTGTCACTGCACGTCTCACGGTGGCTGGCGCCTTTGAATGCAGGAAGTGTGGGACCCAACCCATCGGAGTTTGGGGGCAATTGACAAGGTGCCAATGGGGCCATCATCTGAGGCAAACACAGGTACTGGTGCCATATTTAAAGCACTGCCAGCCCTGCTTGAACTGCTACTCATTTGGTGAATTTGAAGCTGGTTTGCCTTTGTGCTGCTGTGCTGCTGACTGTAAACCCTGTGCTGCTGACCGCCCCACCCACCCCCCTGCCTGGAGTCTCTGTGCTCCTGACTACCCCTGCCTGGAGTCTTTGTGCTCCTGACCCCCCTGGCTGGAGACCCTGTCCTGCTTTGCGACTCGCCATAGCCTCATAATGCCAGGAGCTGACTGGGAACTAAGAGGGATCATGTCTGGCAGAAGACACTGGTTGGTCCCATGGTTTAGCAATGCCTTCCTATGGATTCCTCACCAAGCTATAAAGGAAAGGTGGAAAGTCATCTTCCCAAGAGATGGCAGGAAGAGACCCTCCCGGCTGACCAAGCAGGCCTGGGCAGAGATTGCAGAGGAGCTCAGCAGCCATAGAGTCACCCTTCAAAACTGGATCCAGCGCTGCAATGACCTCCTTTGCTTTGCCAAGTTGTGTCCTCCATACGCATCTCATCTTTGGGGCTTGCATGTGGTCACATGGGAGGTGGTATGAGATGGTCAGGGAGTGGTTGCAAGGAGATGGCAAGGGGCTGAGGGAACAGCAGATTATGTCAGATGCATAGCTGCATCTCCAAGACAGCTGGCCTTCTGTCCTTGCTTGCCTCCCACATGTCCCTTGAGAGCAGATGTAAGGAGGAGGCATTCGAGAGCCTCCATCAGGAGCCGAAGTGCTGCCACCTGAACAAATGTCCTGCTGGTGTCCATGGAAAGACTAACAGTGTCCCTCTTTCTGCTCACAGGAGAAAATGGCCCAGAATACTAGGCAAAGGGGGAAGACTGGAGGTGGGGTCCCGGAAATCTGAGAACTGATCCCAGCCGAGAAGGAGGTTCAGAAATAGTGTGCTCCCCAGGCGGCAGCTCCATAGCATTCAGAGAGACTGGAGTGCCCATGCAAGAGATTGAGGAGGCATTGTGTTCATGTGCCCATTACCACACTTCTAGAGAAGCACCTGACGAATGGTTGTCATGGGCAGATCCATGCAGTAGAACCCCTAAATGTTTGTATTTTCTCATGCATGGAGGGAAGATTGTCTGATGGCATTACTGGACTGCTGTCATCCTCTGAGGAGAAAAAGGAAGAATCCTCAGAGGGTGAACTGTTACACTGTTCCCCTGCACCCGCCACCAGTGCAGATACTTTCACATCAGTGGGTATGCACTTGGGCTTAGATGTGGGGTTACAAGCTGGTGAGAACATCACACATATGGCCAAGCAGCTGATAGAGGCCGTGACAGGTGAGGCTACTGACAGTCAGAGGACTGTGGGAGGCCTGGTCTATGCTGAGCCCCTGACTGATAATGAGCCTCTGGTGTCAACAGCACAGAACATGCTGGAGTTGCAGAGAGAGGTCAGGGAACATCGGACAGAGCTGCCAGAGGCCATGTGCAGTCATCAATGGACGATGGAGGAGTCCATCCATGCCATGAATGCTGCCATGTCTCAGGCATGTGAACGCATGGCTTCTTCCATTGAGAGGTTGGTGACCCTGCTTGAGAGCCAGATCCCACAGATGAACGCAGACCTGCCTACCCTTGACCTGGCCATGAGCTCAATGCAGCAATTGCAAAGCGAGAGGGGGAACGAGGCACCAGGAGTCTTCTCCAGGTCCTCGTCCTTCTCTGGTCAGCAGGGAGCTTCAAGTGAATCTTTAAATAGAGGAGGAGAGGCTGATTTCCACATCTGGGGGATCCTCTCAGGATGCTCAAAGTGTGGACAGCAGCTCATTCGCCCCTCTGCCAGTAACCCCAGCTCCAGTAGATGCTATGCCTGAGGAGGCTTCTGCACCTGTGCAGGAAACCATCAAGCAGCTAGGGCCCTGCAGGCCTCAGGCAGCCAGAGGCTTCCTAGGCCATGGGACAGCATGTTCATTAGTCTGCCTCCACCTCAGCTGCCAGTACAGGGGAAGCACTTCGTGGAAGCTCATGTAAGCGTGTGAAGAAGAGCACCTAGGTGCATTTGGGGTTTCATGGGTGTGTGCAACGTGGTTTTGTTATTTGGTATTGTGAACATTTAAATAAATGGAGGTCATTTTCATTGCTGAGAATCTCTCATGCTTTCCCTACCTCCCTATCAGATGCCACTTTCACCTTGTTCCTTCAATGAGCTGTCAGTGCAAGGGCAGGCCACGTATATTCACCTTCTCAGCTCTGTTAGTGCACCTGGTGAGCCTGGGCGCAAGAGTGCGAGAGTGCGATCGGAAAGAGGTAACATGCAGAATACAGTGAGGTGAGTCTTTATTGAGTTCACTGGGAACGGGCATCACGGTGACAGGAAACATGTATGTATGAGATTGTCCTGAGCCTTCCTTATCTGGTACAAGGGATTCATCATCTGGTGCTGCCTCCTAAGCAACCTCCTCCACATCCTCTTCGTCAGATAAGGAGTGTTGTTCAATCAAGGCAGGAGGGCAAGACAGCAGTCCCACCCGCCTCCTGATTGAGGCCAATTACATACTTGAGAAGTTCATTAAGACCTTGTTAGAGGTGGAAGCTGCAATTTTGAAGGGGGGCATGGGATACACACACTGTCTGTTGCTAACCAGCTGAAGAGAGGCGCGTACAGAGTGGGGAGCCAGTTATGGCTACCCCATGACATTATCACAGCCCAATAAAAGGGTCAGTGGGGCAGAGGGGGACTCGGCATTAGGAAAGGACTTGTCCTTGGTGCTCAGCAGGTGACGGGGAGAGTAGGCATTCAGCCCAGGGTCATCACCCCCCACACCCACCTCCCAGCAACGCGGGGGCAGGCTGCAGCTGGCAATGGGGGCACGACTGTCAGATTTTGGACCCAGTGGTGATGAATGGCAACACCCTTCACACAAATGTGGAACCCTGAGCAGCAGGAGGTCATTGGAGAGGAACAAGGGATAAGAAGACAACAGAGGCCATACCCTCAACACAGGATCTTCTGCCAAAGACAAAGCTACCTGGAAATGACTGACACCCAGTGCCCCAGGAGACTGCGACTCTTCAGGCAGATGGTCACTGACATCTGTGACCTCATCACCGAAGACCTCACACCTCACAGCACTAGTTGCCATGCCCTGCTAGTATCCATCAAAATCACTGTGGCTTTGAACTTTTTCATGCCTGGCTTCTTCCAAGGATCAGCTGCAGACTATAGTGGCATCTCGCAAATGGCTGCACACCACTGCATTTTGCTGGTCACTGATGCCCTCTTTGCCAGAGCTGAACAATACATTCATTTCACAACAGATGTGACCTCACAGGGGCAGAGGGAAATGGGTTTCACTGCCATCACTGGATTCCCCAAGGTGCAGGGCATCACTGATTGCACCCATGTGGCCATCAAGATACTCAGTGACCGGCCAGTGAGATCCACCAACAGGAAGGGCTTCCACTCCCTAAATGTCCAACTAGCCTGCGACAAAAACAAGTGCTTCCTCCATGTGTGCTCGCTTTTCTGGCAGCTGCCACGACTCCTTCATCCTCCGTTAGTCCACACTGCCTCAGATCTACACTCCAACCCCCAAAGTGCATGGCTGAATCCTAAGTGACAAGGGATATGCCTTGAAGAGATGGCTACTGATCCCTCTAAGGGAGCCCCAGACAGAGGGCCAGAGGCGCTACAACCAACGCCAACTGCTCACCAGGACAACCATTGAGCAGGTCCTCGGGCTTCTGAAGATGTGATTCCGGTTCCTGGAACGGTCGGGTGATTCCCTCTAATACCCTCCTGCAAGGGTCTCTGTCATTGTGGTGGTCTGCTGCATTTTCAAAGACATGGCCCTCTAGAGAGGTGTGGCCTTTGAAGATGGTGAGGCCCTGGAGGGAGGCAATCGGGGGAAGAGCCGGAGGTGAGAGTGGAGCAGGAAGTTGAGGCAGAGGGAGATGATGCTGAACAGAGAGATTCCCCAGCTGCACAACAAGGTGGCCGACCATGGCTTAGGATGCAAAAGTCTCGTGAGGATGCCATGATGTCAGCGATCTCCTGATTCATAAACATTTCTACTGAGTCCCCCTGACCCAGGTTGAGTGTCATGGGATGGAAGGGAGCCTGAGTTACCTGTGCTAACACACGTATGGAAGACACAGCCTGGAACATTTAATCACATACTGCCAATGAAGGAAGCCCATCTGCCCAGAGGCTTTTCCCTCACAGTGGAGGATCCCATTATCTCTTTCAACATCTCATACCACTTTTCCTGTCATGGCAGCAATGAAAGGAATGGACATGTGGCTTAAAGTGTCATCATTTATACAGGGCAAATAGAGGAAAACAGTAGACAGAGACCGTACGAGCACTACGTAGTGGCCTCCTCCTGCCACCTTCCGGGAAGAGGACCTCCTTTCCCTCCCTCACGACCTTCAATATTATATCCAGGGTGGCATCAATGTAGCATGGAGCAGCCCTATCATGGGGGCCAGGCTTCCGACTGTCCTGTGACATCTTGCTTCCCTCTGGTGCTGTGGAAGGCTTTGGCACAATTAACAGATTTCTCCCTTAAGACAACCAACAGCCTCAGTGATGACTGGCGTGGGAGTCTGCCTGAATCCCACATGTCACCTCACCCATCTCCGTTCTGGCCCCCAGTGACTCTAATTGGACAGGAAACCTGTTCCTATATCAACTAATGAAAATCTTAACTTTAATCAGTTTCCTGCCAAAGGCAGGTTTCTGACCCGGAAATAATCCTGATTCTTGTTTCCCAACTCCATGGCAAAAATTCAACCCCTAGATTCTCCTTTTCATGGCGGGATAGCAGTGGGGTGGTAACGGCCACTTATAGAAGTTGTCGGAAGGTGGGCCTCTTTCTGGGGAAAGGTCCGTCTAAATGAGTCAATGCCCCTTAGAAAGGAGGTGAGACAATCAGAAAGACAAAAGCATGCTGTTTGCTCAAAACTAGCTTATGGCTTGTCCTAGGAAGCTGTTAACTCACAGAGGGAAGTTTATTGGTTCATTGCTTCTTTTTCTTGGCTCTCCTTCATGATTTGGGGTGTTGATTGGTAACAGTGCACAGCCCACTGCTTCCAAGAAATACATGAAACCTGCCTGCCAATTGATGATTTCTCCACAGACATATAGATATGTAGAAACTGAATAATGTTTGTTTTATGAGTTTGACTATTTTCCTTCATTAAAAGTCAATGGATAGCCGAGTAGTACCACGTTGTCAAGTGTCACATAAAAATTGCAGTAATTAGTGTGCAAGGTAAACAGTTTATTTTAAGAATCTTCCCTGAGGAAGATCTTTAAAAAAAAGTCTTGGCATTGGGTTTTAATCTTGCTTTTCCAATAGCTTGGTTGGTAAGTACTGTGTGACTGAACTTCTCCGGCATGATGCCTCACCCACACTGGCTCAGCTGGTCTCCACTGTGCTGGAGCTACAGTTGGCTTCAGAAGAGCATGGGAGGAAATTGGAGGAGGTAGAAGTGAGCAGGTAGAAGGAAATGTGTCTCCGTAAGATGCTACAAACAGAGGTATAATGTGATCATGAGGTTGGAATTTAGTATTGGCCAACAACTCTCAATTTACTTCAGCTAATTAGAAATTCTTTATCTGGAAGTGAAAATAGGCTTTTCAATCATGAAAAGGAAGGAAGAAGAAGCCATCATAGTCAAGCAAAATCCTGATTCTACCACCCACTTTCCAGCTCAAGTCACCAGATTGTGATCAGCAGCAAGAGCTCAAGCTCAACCCACGTGAACTATGACACAACTAATGAAATCAAAATAGCTCAGCATCAACTGGGGATTGAACCCAGGATCTTACTGGTCTGTATAGCTTGGGCAGTGCACATAGGCAGTAGGGCATCATTGGAACTATGTCCATCATGCAGATTCTGCTCAAAGCATTCAGCATTTTGATCAGATTAAAGCAACCGACTTCATTTCTGCTCTTAACTTTGTAAATCCGCTTTTAGAGCTGCTAGATGCAGCTTTCTTGAAATAGCCTTCAGGAAACTATTCTTTCGCAGAGTTCTTATAAAATTTTAATACATTCCCCTCTTCCATCCTGATGATTTAGTAATGCCTCTCCTGAAGCAAAAGCTAATGCTTTGACTAACTTTCTTCTCTAGTTGTAATCTCAATTGCTAAAGATCCTCCTGACATTGTTCGGTACTTTTTTATGACTAGGATTAAATGTTAGAGATTGTGGTTGAATACAATTCTGCTGCTGCTGATGGCCCACAGCACCTCATGGATGCCCAGTTTTGAGTTGTTAGTTCTGTTCAAAATCTATCCCATAGAAAACAGATAGCTATTCCCTGCATAGACCTTGGTCGCTGATACACAATTACTGTTAAACAGTCCCTTCCTGTCTTTAACCACATCACTGGACTTTTTTATTGCCTTGACTTTTCTCTTTGGATTTCTAAATCTCCCATCATCCAAACCCGTTAAGTTACGCAAAGCTGCTATTCCCCTCTGCTTCCTCACTCCCTCCTGACTCAGCTCCGGATCATTCAACCTTTCATGTTTATCACAGTTGTCATGCTAAGCCCCCACCTGCCAAGAATAAGGCACATTAATTTTGTCATGAACATTGATTTTAAACTGTTGCTGGAGCAAGAAAATGAGTTGTTAAACAGATCAGCCGTGGTTGGAAATAACATTTGCATGTCAACAGAGAGTGCCTAGAAGGACAAAGAACCTTTCCCTGACACATTCAACCCACAATGGAACTTGATCACCAGGGACTGTGTGCAAGAGGAGCATTCCAGAGACGGCTAAGGTGATACAATCCAGGACTGGCTAGACCAGCTGGTCACATGACTAACTGGTTGCTCCAGGGTTTTTTGAACTGGTAACAGAGAGTTTGAACTGGGAAAGACTATTTGTTCCTGAATTGAGAAGATCTACCTTGTCTGCTCCCATTTCTTTCTCACAAGCCTCTGAATCCACTGAAGACACATGAACCCCAAGAGAGAAAAGTTGCCTACAGCAAATAAGGTTTAAGAAGAATATTGGGCCCCAACAAAAAGCAAGATTTACCCACAATCAAGGACTCTGCAGTGAGCTCGTAGGACCAGAACAAAAACTCTTCAGATATTGCCTCAAACTTTTCCACTTTATTTTCCTCTGCTCTTTTCTGTCTCTATTTGCATGTGTGTATCATATATGCAGGCTAGCGTGGGCATGCCATGTATCCATAGGCGTCAAATGAATTCGAGTTTTAGTTCAAGTTTAATAAATTTCAACTTTTCTTCTTTAAACCTACGAACACCGATTGTGCTGGTTTCTTTGTGTTGTAATTGGAAACCAGTGAACAAGGATTCACCAAGGGGGAGCTAAAAACATGGGCTGTTTAAAATTAAACCCTGTTACGGTAAGACCAAGTGAAGGCTGAAAGGGAACCCTAGACCTCTTTCTCATCTGGTCGTAACACAGTGCTCATTAACATTATAAGTTGCTCCCTCTCCTCAGGTACTGATCCTTGCTCTCTTCAAAACTGTCCTAATTACCCTTCTCATTTAAAAAGCCTTCCCTTGATCTTTCTGTGCTCTCCAATCACCACCCACTTCCAATGTCCCATTTCCTTCCAAAGATCTCAAATGTAATTCCACTGCCCACATTACCATTATTAATGGGTGGCTTCTATCCCACCCATAGCACTGAGATCATCTGGCCAAAGTTAACAATGGCATTCTGTTTAACCGTGACTCCCTTCTCCAACAAGTCAGAGTCTAACCACCTCCACTTGATATTCAAAATATCAATGTCAAATCTGCCAACATCAAAATCCTGGGGATCACCTTTGACCAACTTAACTGGACAAGCCACATAAATACTGTGGCTACAAGAGCAGGTCAGAGGCTGGGAACTTGGCAGCAAGTGACTCACTTCCTGACTCCTGAAATTCTTTTCATCGCCTACAAGTGGAAGTCAGGAGTATGATGGAATAATTGCCACTTGTCTGGATGAGTGCATCTTCAACAACACTCAGAGAAGCTCAATACAATCCAGGACAAAGCACCCAATTTTAATGGCACCCCATTCACCACTTTAAACATTCACTCCCTCCACCACCTGCACCGTGTGACTGCACTGTTTACCATCTACATGATGCACTGCAGCAACTTTCAAAGGCTCCTTCGACAGCTTCTTCCAAACCCGTAACCTCAACCACCTAGAAGGACAAGGGCAGCAGATTCATGGGAACACCACCACCTCCAAGTTTCCCTCCAAGTCCTGACTTGGAAATATATTATCAATCCCCCACTAATGCCGGCACAAAATTCTGGAACTCTTTTTCGAACAGCATTGTGGGAGTACCTACACTACAAGGATTGCAGCCATTCAAGACGCAGCTCATCACCACCTCTCAAGGGCAGTTAGGGATAGGCAATAAATGCTGTCCTAGCCAGTGATGCTCACATCCTGCGAATGAATAAAAAATGTGCTATCCACCCTTATCCTCCTGAACCTCCCTAGTCAATCACAAAATCCTCCTTCGCCACCTCTCATCTACGGTATATCATTGTGCTTTAATGCTTCTAATTTTACTTGTCCTACTGCAGCCAACACAAGTCCTGCAATGACCTCTCCTCCCATATCTGCACCATTATTTCTGGGTCCTCCAAGGTTGCGTTTTGTCTTTCTCCTATTCCTTGTCCATAGGTAACTTCTTTGTGACATTAACTGTAAGCATGTGGTCAGTTACCCGACTTTATCTCTCGAATACTATCTTTGATTCCAAAGCTGTCAAGTCTGCACTTGGACTGTCTGTCCAACAGCAAGTTTCGGGTAAGCCAGAAATTTACAGAGCTTGTTGGACTGCTTTCTTGTTCTATTTCACCTTGTTGCTTTAAATATCAGAGTATAGACAGATGCAGTTGCAAGAATGAGGGGCTGAATTTTACCTGCACCCCCCCCCCCCCCTCCCACCGACATTGGGGGTCATGGTGGGGTGGCTGGGAAAATACTTCCGGGAGAGGCCCGCCATGGGCCTCAAGGCAGGAAGGCCACGCCCTATTTTATCGGCGGCGGCAAGGTCTCGGGGCGGCACCCCCGCCACTTGGTGGAGGAGCCTTCATTTAAATATTTTAATAAATTTTAATCAATGCATACCTTGCCCCGAAGGCTGTCCCATTCTGATATTCCAGCCAGTGGCCAGAACTCCCACACCTTCGGATCTCCATTTGGAATGAAACCAGACGGAACACCTGGCACGACCTCGGCACCGGAAACAACAATGGAAAACCCAGCCCTGTCGACCCTGCAAAGTCTTCCTTACTAACATCTGGGAGCTTGTGCCAAAGTTGGGAGAGCTGTCCCACAGGCTAGTCAAGCAACAGCCTGACATAGTCATACTCACGGAATCATACCTTACAGACAATGTCCCAGATACGGCCATCACCATCCCCGGGTATGTCCTGTCCCACCGGCAGGACAGACCCAGCAGAGGTGGTGGCACAGTGGTATACAGTAGGGAGGGAGTTGCCTTTGGAGTCCTCAACATTGACTCCGGACCCCATGAAGTCTCATGGCATCAGGTCAAACATGGACAAGGAAACCTCCTGCTGATTACCACCTACCGCCCTCCCTCAGCTGATGACTCAGTACTCCTCCACGTTGAACAGCACTTGGAATAAGCACTGAGGGTGGCAATGGCACAGAATGCACTCTGGGTGGGGGATTTCAATGTCCATCACCAAGAGCGGCTCAGTAGCACCACGACTGACCAAGCTGCCTGAGTCCTGAAGGACATAGCTGCTAGACTGGGTATGCGGAAGGTGGTGAGGGAACCAACAAGAGGGGAAAACATACTTGACCTCGTCCTCACCAATCTGCCTGCCGCAGACGCATTTGTCCATGACAGTATTGGTAGGAGTGACCACCGCACAGTCGTTGTGGAGACGAAGTCCCGCCTTCACATTGAGGATACCATCCTTCGTGTTATGTGGCACTACCACCGTGCTAAATGGGATAGATTTCGAACAGATCGAGCAATGCAAAACTGGGCATCCATGAGGCACTGTGGGCCATCAGCAGCAGCAGAATTGTACTCAACCACAATCTGTAATCTCATGGCCCAGCATATCCCCCACTCTGCCATTACCATCAAGCCAGGAGACCAACTCTGGTTCAATGAAGAGTGCAGGAGGGCATGCCAGGAGCAGCACCAGGCATACCTCAAAATGAGCTGAACTCAAGAGGAGAGGTGAGAGTGACTGCCCTTGACATCAAGGCAGCATTTGACTGAGTATGGCATCAAGGAGCCCTAGCAAAACTGAGGTTAATGGGAATCAGGGGGAAAACCCTCCGCTGGCTGGAGTCATACCTAGCACAAAGGAAGATGGTTGTGGCTGTTAGAGGTCAATCATCTGAGCTCCAGGACATCACTGTAGGAGTTCTTCAGGGTAGTGTCCTAGGCCCAACCATCTTCAGCTGCTTCATCAATGACCTTCCTTCCATCGTAAGATCAGAAGTGGGGATGTTTACTGATGATTGCACAATGTTCAGCACCATTCGTGACTCCTCAGATACTGAAGCAGTCCGTGTAGAAATGCAGCAAGACCTGGACAATATCCTGGCTTGGGCTGATAGGTGGCAAGTAACATTCGCGCCACACAAGTGCCAGGCAATGACCATCTCCAACAAGAGAGAGTCTAACCATCTCCCCTTGACATTAAATGGCATTACCATCACCGAATCCCTCACTATCAACATCCTAGGAGCTACCATTGACCAGAAACTGAACTGGAGTAGCCATATAAATACCGTGGCTACAAGGGCATTTCAGAGGCTAGGAATCCTGTGGCGAGTAACTTACTTCCTGACTCCCCAAAGCCTGTCCACCATCTACAAGGCACAAGTCAGGAGTGTGCTGGAATACTCTCCACTTGCCTAGATGGGTGCAGCTCCAGCAACACTCAAGAAGCTTGACCCCATCCAGGACAAAGCAGCCCGCTTGATTGGCACCCTATCAAAATTCTGGAACTCCCTTCCTAACAGCACTGTGGGTATACCTACCCCACATGGATTGCAGCCGTTCAAGAAGGCAGTTCACCACCACCTTCTCAAGGGCAATTACAGATGGGCAATAAATGCTGGCCTGGCCAGCGACGCCCACATCCCATGAATGAATTAAAAAAAACATCGGTGGGGTGGGGGAAGGAGTGAATTTTTAAGGACGGGAGTTGTGGGGTGTGGCAAAAATGAACGCGATTCTTTGAGGGGATGGTGGGAAGCGGTTGAAGATTAAAGGAAAGAAAGTTCAAGGGGGAAAGGTCACGATCGAAAATTTACTTTTTTGGGAGGATAGGACAATTAATAAAATGATTATTCATTGTGGGATGGGAGAAAGGATTGGTAGTGTGAATAAATGTTTATTTTAATTTCTTTCCAAACCTGTGCCTTTAAACATTTCAATGAAGTGGAAGGGCCTGAAACCCTATAAAAATGGTGCGATGGCACCGGACACCATTGCCGGGGATGGAGCAGCCGCCCCTTCTACATCATCAGGAGCAGGCATTCCACCCCCTCCATGTAAATGAGTCGCCGCGCGTGTGCTGCGTCTTTTTGAAGCTCACCGTCGAGATCGGCGGTGAGCTTTCAAAATTCAGCCTTAGGACTTTAATGAACCATCACGCTACATGATGTGCTATATTGTTCCCAGGTACATCTCACTCCATAATCCAGTATGTGTACAGTATACAATAGTTCACTCACAATTCCTATACCAATTCTACCTTTGATCTCTACATTCTATGCACACCGCCACTAAATCATAGTACATTAAAGAAACATAAAAGTGGCATCAGAATAACAAGATGGAGCCAGTAAAATGCACTTAGCTCTTGTCAATCTCTTATAATCATTCCGTTACCATGTTTATATGGCCCTCTTAAACTCTACTGATCATTTGATTACTATAAACACAAATGATCTAACATCTTCCAGACCTGATAGGCATGCAGGTCAGCTTTCTGATTTGCAGAAATACCCTTTCCTTAGGCCCACTTACACAAAGCATCTCATGCGCAATAAAAATCTGTTTTAACTCATCATATGCTGATCCCACAAACAGTCCAGGCCATCAAGGTACGACGTTAGTGTGAACCCGCGTTACCACATAGCTAAGCACTGGCAAGACTGAAACAATCATACTACTCCACTGGAAATTCCGTGCCCTTGTCATAATTCTCTTTCCTAGAAGATCACCTAAATTGCTTATGTTCACCTAATCTCTGAAATAATGTGCACCTCTACCCCTATCTTGTTCCAAATGCCACTTACACCCTCATCTCTATCCATCTAATGACCTCTTCCTTAGCCTCCTGACCCCAACATACATAGATTCCTACACATCCAGAAAAATCAACACCCAGAATGAATTATCCCTCTCAACTATCATTTTGACAATTACCAACTTATTACCAGCTTTACTGGGAAGTTTCCTATTCCTCAGCTTCTCCTCATTAAACTATCACAATGGAATGGAAACTTCCTGTGCGGAGAATTGCCAGATAAGCCTTCAGTTTCTTTTCCCCCAGAATCTTGGTTCTGTCCCAAATTCTATTGCTCTTTGTTGTTTTCCTCCAGTTGGCTATTTTCTTTTCATTTTGTTTTTTGCTGTCTTCATCTTGGCATCTTTTCATTTGCTCTATTCCTTATTTCTTTCTCATTTGTGTCTTGGATATCAATTTGCATTGCATTGCCATGTTTCTGTTACAGCATTTGAAAAGATTTTTGTTAAACCATTGTCATATTTTAGTACATAATGTTATGACCAGGTGAGAAAGGTGTCTAGGGTTCCCTTTCAGCCTTCACCTGGTCTTACTGTAACAGGGTTTAATTTTTAAAAACATTGTTTTAGCTCCCCCTTGGTGAATCCTTGTTCACCACTTTCCAATTATAAGGGAAAGAAACAAGCACCAAGAGGCTTTCTTAGATTTAAAGAAGAAAGGTGAAATTTTATTAAACTTAAACTCTAATTCGGTTGATGCTTACAGATACACGACGCGCCCACACTAGCATGCATATGCGATACACACATGCAAACAGAAACAGAAAAGAGCAGAAGAAAAATGAAGTGGAAAGATTTGAGGCAATATCTAAAGAGTTGTTGTTACGGTTCTTCAGGCTCACTGTAGAGTCCTTGATTGTAGGTAGATCTTGCTTTTCATTGGGGTCCAGTATTCTTCTTAAACCTTGTTCACTGTAGGAGACTTTTCTCTCTTGGGGCTCAAGTGTCTTCAGTGGGTTTTTGGAATTCCATGAGAAAGAGATGGGAGAAGACAGGAGAGGCTGTGCCGAGTCAGCTAGGAGAGGTCTTTTCAATCTAGGAGCAAACAGCTTTCTGCTGGCTCTCAGTTCAAAACTGTACAATTCAGAAAACCCCAGGTTGCCACGCAGGTTAGTCATGTGACTAACTGGTCTGACCATGTCTTGGCTCTGTGTATTGTGTGTGTGTGAGGGAATGTTCCTTTGTCTACAAACACTGTCTGTTAATATGTAAAAATGTTTTTCCAGCCAGGGGCCTGGCAACCTCTTTTAATAGGTCTTTTCGTCTTCCCGGCAAAAATTTTAAATTCTAATGTCCATATGGCAAAATTAATATGCCTCATTCTTGGCAGGTGGGGGCCTGCCTGACAATAGATAATCTTTTTTAATTGTTAACTGTAGACCATGCAGTGCATTTTAATAAATTACTATACAACATAAGGCTTATGTGATAATGCCATCGAAAACCTTTTTCATTTTTATGTTTTGCGCTTCTGTTCTGTAGAGTCTATAAGCCTTAAATCAATATTGTATGAACATTGAGATAAAGAAATCAGTATCTAAACCTTCGCTTTCTCCAATGTTCCCGTTAGTAAAGTGGTATTCCTATTATGGCCTCAGGCCATTTGTACTCCACTCCCCCTTCATTTGTGGCCCTCTGCAAACCTCCTGCTCCAAATGCCTCTGGACCTTCAGTCATGACTTGGCCAGCTCTGGAATGGTGACTGAGCTGGGATTCAGTCTTTTTTTTCCCCCTTTCTTGTTATCGAGCAAAAATGGCAAGGGAGGCAGCATTATTTCAATTTCCCTGCAACAAGAAATGGGGTTTTATTAAAGTCAGGCTATTTACTTTGTTCTTAGGCTGTGGCCAGTGCTGGCAAAGGTGCATTTATTGCCATAAATGGTGATGCTGAAACAATTGTTTTTACATTTTAGTGGCTTTACTTCATAAAGCATTAAGAGTCAGTAATGTAGTTTGAGGCTAGAGCCACAAGTAGGCAGGACTGGGTAGAGTTGGTATATCCACTGCCCTGAAGGGCACGAGTGACCACAGCAGCTTGTGTGGTCATTTTTTCTGGCATCAGCCCACAAATTATCAAAAGTATTTAATTCAATTTCACAATTTGCCACGATAGGATTTGATCTCACAACCTCAGGATTGTTTGTCCAACATTGCACCCATGCTATAACATTCATAGGAATTCTGGTGCTATCATTCTTTTTTTACTGTCACGGAGAAGTGCCTTGTCTCCAGTCAACAATAGCTGACAGACCGTGATTGAAACTGGGAGCTCACTATGTTGGGAATTGCAAGTGCAAACCCACATTACATTGTGGATAGCATTGTGTCGTGGTTATGTTACTAGACAAGTAATCCAGTTAGGCGTAAGTCGAAGAGACTTAGTAGTTGGCAGGAAAAAAGACAGAGGCGCAAGGGGAGAGCCAACTGTGTAACAGCCCCGACAAACAAATTTCTCTGCAGCACCTGTGGAAGAGCCTGTCACTCTAGAATTGACCTTTATAGCCACTCCAGGCGCTGCTTCACAAACCACTGACCACCTCCAGGCGCTTATCCATTGTCTCTCGAGATAAGGAGGCCAAAGAAGAAGAAGAAAAATCCAATTAGGCTTAAACTAATAATCTAGTGGGCATGAGTTCAAATCACACCATGCAAGTTTGATGATTTGAATTCATTTCTATTCACCTGTAAAAGCAGCAGATTGTGGTAAAAGTCCAATAGGTTCACTAGGAAAGGAAAGATGCCATTATAGTATTTGATTGATCTGGGTTTGATTGTATTAGTCTGCCAATGATCTGTGTATACTGTGTTTGATTGCTTAAGCCTATGGGTGGAGTTTAAGAGTTAAAACTGAAACTAAAAGACAGAGATAGAATCTTCTACAGAAAACACACTGACTGCTCTGAGAAGACATTGTACTGAGACCTTATAAGAACTGATATATTTTAAAGTCAATAAACCAGTTGGTGGTTTAATACAAGTGTGATATCTGCATTGCTCTGAGATAAATCAGATATACATTATATATCCAGCAACCCAGAGTAAACATATCTAAAATGTGGCAGTGAAGATGATTCAACAAAATTTAATGTTACCAGATCCAGAACCTTTACTTCCAATGCCAGGAAATCCTCCCTTATGCTGGGAGTGATGGATTTCGGGGTTCAAGACCTACTTGTTCGCTTCGCGAATGGACATCCCAAATATAGCAATGAACCGTAAGAAAATGATACTTGTACATTGTCTAGGAGCAGAAGGCCAGCGTATTTTTGAGCAGCTCACAGAAGATACGTCTACATTTGATACGACAGTAAGTGCCCTAAAAAAATACATCGGGCCAAAGAAAAGTGTGATGATAGAGCAATACGCATTTCGCCAGAGATCCTAGGGACATGGTGAGTCCATTAAACAATATATGACAGCATTGCAGCAATTGTGGCTACATGCAAATTTGCACTCTAACCAACAAAGTAATTTGTGACCAATTAATTGAAAAGACTTCAATTCCTCAAATTAGGGAATGCCTCATCATGGAGGATGATGATTTAACCTTGGAAACCACCATAACTTTGGCAGTCCATATCGAATCTGCCATGTTTGGTTCGAAGAGTTTAGACTCAGGGTTGCAGACACAGCTTGCCCAATCAGATTCAGTGCAAAGGTTAAGGATAAGAAGACCTCAGCAACCTCATCAAAATGTGTCCCACCATGGTCAGTTACCTTCAAAACTATGTCCAAATTGTGGAAATGCTCATCGAATCACAATGCCATGTCCAGCTTGAGGGAAAAAGTGTAACTCATGTTTAAAGTGGAACCATTTTTCAAAGATTTGCAGGTGGTCAAAGAAAAAGGCTTCATTGGTACGATATGTGGGGAAGTCTCTTCCTGAGTGTGAGGTACAACATGTATTTGCCATTACAATAAGTAAAGCACCAGGTTACTTTAAGGAGTGCTCAGTCAAGATCGCAGTGTCACTTCTTATCGATGTTGGCGCAAATGTATTTTGAGTGACAAACTCTACCCTCGGTGTTTTTCGCAATTCTTTCTCAATCCTGTAACAGACAATTTTCAAGCTGATGACAACACTATTATTCCAGTTTTGGGAACGATCACAATTCCAATACGCTATAAAACCTAGACAGGTTCATTTTCTATGTAGCTAAAGGCCAAAGCCTTATGGGGGTAATATAGGTATTTATTTATTTAGAGATACAGCACTGAATCAGGCCCTTTGGCCCACCAAGTCTGTGCTGACCAACAACCACCCATTTATACTAATCCTACATTAACCCCATATTCCCTACCACA
The DNA here is from genome assembly GCF_036365525.1 of Heterodontus francisci. Classification (NCBI taxonomy): domain Eukaryota; kingdom Metazoa; phylum Chordata; class Chondrichthyes; order Heterodontiformes; family Heterodontidae; genus Heterodontus; species Heterodontus francisci. The sequence continues at coordinate 21,675,159 of NC_090401.1, read as the reverse complement.
TCCCCACCATTCTCCTACTACCTATCTACACTAGGGGCAATTTACAATGGCCGATTTACCTATCAACCTGCAAATCTTTGGCTGTGGATGGAAACCGGAACACCCGGCGGAAACCCACTCGGTCACAGGGAGAACTTGCAAACTCCGCACAGGCAGTACCCAGAACTGAACCCGGGTCACTGGAGCTGTGAGTCTGCGGTGATAACCACTGCACCACTGTTCCGCCCCTAGGATTGTATAATAGGCTTGATTAAGTAAAATTTGGAAATAGAAACATAGAAACATAGAAAAATAGGAGCAGCAGTATGCCATTCGGCCCTTCGAGCCTGCATCGCCATTCAATACGACCGTGGCTGATCATCCAAAGTCAGCACCCTGTTCCCGCTTTCTCCCTGTATCCCTTGATCCCTTTAGCCCTAAGAACTATATCTAACTCTTTCTTGAATATATTTAATGATTTGGCCTCAACTGCTTTCCGTGGTAGAGAATTCCACAGGTTCACCACTCTCTGGGTGAAGAAATCCCTCCTCATCTCAGTCCTAAATGGCTAATCCCTTATCCTTAGACTGTGACCCCTGGCCCTGGACTCCCCCGCCATCGGGAACATCAAATAGTTAAATAAAATAAATAAATAATAATTAAATAGTTCGTGTATTATGCATTTCGAGTTAAAGATTGAATAAATGGTTAGTGCTCAGAGTTCACTAAAGTTCCACTTTAAGATAGTAGAGTTAAACACTTCAAAGTCTATGTTAGAATAGAATCTCTGTTACCAGGGGTCTCTATTAGAATAGAATTGTTGTTACCAGGGACTTGGGCGATAAACCCACACATTGAAATATCCTGTGTGACCTCATTAAGAGGTAGCAATAAAACTTAATTGGTTTATGGGGTTGTTGTTCAGATAGGTCAGCTCTGGAGGTTGCTGTGGGTACGATGGAAAGGGTAATTAACAATAAATGGAATGTATTCACAGGAACAAGAGAGGTCAGGTAAACACAATTATGAACATTTTGACCAGATAAAAGTTCACAAACTTCAAATTCCAGTAAAACATTAAATTAAAGATATAGATTTTAAGGGGAACACAGGAAGGTCACATCTAGTGCAAAAGTCATATGACACCTTAAAAATAGTATAAATACAAGGTTTTGAAGCAAATACTTAGAAGTGTTGTATCCTCAACAATGCTTCTCAACAACGGGGATATAAGGTACACGTTTACTTTAAATTTTGCTGGATATTCTGGATATTCTAAAATAATTTTTCTGTAACATTAGCAAGGTTAAACTTTTGGATTCTATGTTAGAAATAAGAATATGTTAAAATAAATATATAAAAGTTAATAAATCGTCTCATGTAGTATTCTGTATACAACTACAAGAACCCCCTCTCTGTGTCTCTTTAAGTGGAGAGATACATATTGAAGAGAGTTTCCCAGACCCTAATAATATCTGGGGTATTTATGACTTGGCCATAAAAATATTAAAAGTTGGTTATCCAAAAGATGGTAAGATTCTCTGCTGGTTTTCTTTCTTTGACGGAAAGCTTGTGTATTTCTTTGGACCCAAATAAGTGTTTGAGAATTTGTCTGCTTTGAACTTGATTAAAGGAGATTTGTGGGGATGTGCTCCTGATTTGGTTTAGTCCCTACAAGGGGTTAAAGTCATAAATCACTTCATAGACAGGTTCACTTTGTATGTAGCTAAAGGTCAAAGCCTTATGGGGGTAAACCTTTTCAATAGGCTTGAATTCAAACTCACTGACCCCGCACACATTAGTGGGATTGATAAAGCAGATTATACACGCCAGTATCCTTCCTTATTTACTGGATTTGGGGAAATCAAAGAGTACTGTCGTGCTCCTCATATTGACACATCAATTCAACCAGTTTTACATAATTTGAGATGGTTGCTGTTTGCAAACCATGCTGAAGTGTCACAGGAGCTGAAATGACTAGAAGCAAAGGGTATTATTGAACGAATCGACTTATCGCCGTGGATATCAAATCTAGTCATTGCATGACAAAAAAATGGTGAACTTAGATGACGCATTGATCTTAAGGCAGTCAACAAAGCTATCATACCAGACAAGTATCCACTTCCTACAATTCAAGATCTGTCAGCATCATTTCATGACTCCACAGTCTTCACAAAGCTTAATATGCGACGGAGTTATCTTCTGATACCTCTAACAGAATAAAACTGATATCTTACAGCTTTTCTTATGCATGAAGGCATATTTCAGTATTGCAGAATGCCCTATGGACTAAATTCAGCACCTAGCGCATTCCAGAAGATCGTTTCTTCAGTCTTGTCAGATGTTTATTTTATTTATTTTTATTTAGAGATACAGCACTGAAACAGGCCCTTCGGCCCACCAAGTCTGTGCCGACCAACAACCACCCATTTATACTAATCCTACATTAACCCCATAGTCTCTACCACATCCCCACCATTCTCCTACCACCTACCTACACTAGGGACAATTTACAATGGCCAATTTACCTATCAACCTGTAAGTCTTTGGAGGCGGGAGGAAACCGGAGCACCTGACGGAAACCCACGCAGACACAGGGAGAACTTGCAAACTCCATACAGGCAGTACCCAGAATCGAACCCGGGTCGCTGGAGCTGTGAGGCTGCGGTGCTAACCACTGCGCCACTGAGCTGCCCAATCTACTTGATGATGTCATTGTCCACGGAAGGGACAAGGCTGAACATGATCAATGATTATCAGTAGCACTCACACGACTTGCAAAACTCCATTTGATGCTCAACAAGGACAAATAAACATTTGAGGCACCCGAGGTTGAATTTTTAGGTTACAGAGTGACAGCGGCTGGAGTAAAGCCGACACACTCTCTCGCCAGAAAGACACCAGCTGAACTTGTGGTCGGTCATAACTTTTGCATGCCATTGACCATTCTTAAGCCATCACTACCAGTTAATGAGGATGTCAGAGCGAAAGCAGATGAAATCGCAAAGTGACAAAGTTAAGCAAAAGCATACTTTGACAAACATACAGGCACAAGGGAACCACAATTTAAAGTTGGAAACTGGGTTCAAATCAAATGGCAAAATCGTGACCACAAACTTACTTCATCAGTATCAGGTCCAAATCAGATTAAATGTTTGCTTTGTGCCAATGCTTATCTGTTGGATGACAACAGCAAGTGGAATGCGAGACGTTTGATAGGGGGCAGACCAGGATATTGTGAGGATAGTGGGTATGAGGATATATTTCCTTTTCCTATGAGTGATATTGATCATCTGCCTCAAACAGATCCACAACCTCAAATTCGTAAATCTAATCGAAGATCTAAGAGACTTTCCTATCTCAAAGACTATTTCTATACTTAGAGAAAACAGGCAAGTTGAACACTAAGAAATAACTTGATGTGCCTATGTTTGCTGTTTAGATAATTTAATTGAAAAATAATGTCTTTAGTCAAAAGGAGAAAAAATGTAGTGTTTGATTGATCTGGGTTAGAGTGTATTAGTCTGTTCACTGATCTGTGTTCACTGTGTTTGATTGCTTAAGCCTATGGGAGGAGCTTAAGAGTTAAAACGGAAACTAAAAGACAGAGCTAGAATCTTCTACAGAAAACACACTGACTGCTCTGAGAAGACATTGTACTGAGATCTTGTAAGAACTGATATATTTTAAAATATCCTGTTCTGCTCCCTATCAAACATCTCGCATTCCACGTTATGTTGTCATCCAACAGATAAGCATTGGTTCCTAGCAAGCGTTTAACTTCCTTTGGACCTGATACTAATGAAACAAGTTTGTATTCACGATTTGGCCACTTGATTAGAACCCAATTAGTGATTTAATACAGGTGTGATATTTGCATTGCTCTGAGATAAATCAGATATACATAATATATCCTGCAACACAGCATAAACGTAACAGCCATCCTTACCTGGTCTGGCATAAATGTGACTCCAGTCCCAAACTAATGTGGCTGAATCTCAACTGCCCTCAGAAGTGGTCAAGCAGGCCATCCAGTTGTATCAGGACAACTAGGAGTGTGCAACAAATGCCAGCCTTGGCAATGATGCCCTCATCCTTTAAAGTAACTCTCTGGAGTACAATTTATAAGTGTCTTTGTAAGCAAGCTATTTGTTCTGTTTGTGGGTCCTTGGCATAAAATTAGTGAGCAACAGTGCTGTATTGGCCATACAAGAGAATCAAACAATCAAATGCTAGCAAAGGAATAAAGAGCCATGCTTGCCTTTGGAATGTTACACAGTAAACAATTGTGGCTCTCACTTGGCTTCTGCTAATTCACATTGCAAATTCCAAACAAAGCAAAAGTAATCATTAATTGCAAACCCTTTGTAAAATGTTTAATTAAACTAATCACGCCAATACAAAAAAAAATCAGTTAAAAGACAGAGATGTCTGTTGGAGCATCTTTGGGCATTCTCTCGGGCAGTACCACACAGTTTACAGAGGAATACAATCAAGAGAGGGGGGATGTCTATTTAGTTGGTGTGTCAGCTTTCTTAATTTAAACTCCCACAATGAGGAATACCTGTAATTATTGTCTAATTATGCCTGCCACAGGGCAAAATAATAGCTTGAAGTTAATTACAGAGAAGTGTCACAAGCATTGTATGTGTTTAGCCTCACAGACCCAATGCAATCAATCAATGCAAAGTTAGATGTCCATCCAATCTGAACTGCCTGTGGATTAATGGGTATTATTCATAAAGGGTATTATTCATGAAGGTCTATCACTCCAGATAGTTGCATTTAGTTATGTTTTGTCAAATGGGAAACTCCAATAGATTTACTGCATTATCTTTTCTGTTTTTCTATAACAATGGCATAATTCTTAGTGTAATATCTCTCTACAATTTTTTTTCTTTAAAAAACAGAGAAAACCAATTTTTTTAAAAAGCCTCACAAATTTCTGTGGCTTTCTTGGATCTTTTTTCAATCATCTGTGTCAAGTGAGGCAGCTTTTGCAGCTTGGTTCACTGGCAAATGTCTGTGGATGTTTTGGCAAATATCATCAGATGAAAGGACATCGACTTGAAACGTTAACCCTGTTTCTCTAGCCACAGATGCTGCTTAACCTGCTCAGTGTTTCCACCATTTTCAGTTTTTATTTCAGATTTCCAGCATCCACAGTATTTTGCTTTTGACTTAACATGTCTGGTTCATTGGTGTACAAGTGGGAGGATGTCAAGCTAAAACCACGCAGCGCTCTGATTGCACTAAAATCTATGTATCGTTTCCAGTTTTGATCACCGAAACATAGGGTGGCTTTGAAATTTGGAAGGTGGTGCAGAGAAAAAGTAGTTTCAAGGGTCTGAAGGTCTGAGCGATGGATTGAAGAATTGAAGGAGAGAGAAGCACAGACAGAGAGAGAGAGCAAGCACCACTGGCTTCCCTGTTCCAAGAGAACCAATTTTAAAATTCCTTCATAAGAACATAAGAACTAGGAGCAGGAGTAGGCAATTCAGCCCCTCAAGCCTGCTCCGCCATTCAGTCCGATCATGGCTGATCTCATCTCGGCCTCAACTCCACTTTCCTGCCCATTCTCCATAACCCTTCAACCCATTACTAATTGGAAATCTATCAATCTCCTCCTTAAATTTACTCAATGTCCCGGCATCCACCGCACTCTGGGGTAGTGAATTCCACAGAATCACAACCCTTTGAGAGAAGTAACTTCTCCTCATCTCTGTTCTAAATCTGCTACCCCTTATCCTAAAACTATAACCTCTTGTTCTAGATTGCCCCACAAGAGGAAACATCCTCTCTATGTCTACTTTGTCAATCCCCTTAATCATCTTATATACCTCAATTAGATTTCCTCTCATTCTTCTAAACTCTAGACAGTAAACTGCTCAATCTCTCTTCATACGACAAACCCCTCATCTCTGGAATCAATCTAGTTAACCTCCTCTGAACTGCCTCCAATGCAACTACATCCCTCCTCAAGTAAGGGGACCAAAACTTGTACGCAATACTCCAGGTGCAGTCTCACTAATGCCTTGTACAGTTGCAGCAACACTTCCCTACTTTTATACTCTTTAGCAATAAGTACCAAAATTCCGTTTGCCTTCCTTATTACCTCCTGCACCTGCATACCAGTTTTCTGCGATTCATGCATGAGGACATGCACTGAAGCACTCTGAAGTTTCTCTCCATTTAGATAATAATTTGCCTTTCTATTCTTCTGACCAAAATGGATAACCTCACACTTATTCACGTTAAACTCCATCTGCCAAATTTTGGCCCATTCACCTAACCTATCTATATCCATTTGTAAATTTCTTATTTCTTTATTGCAACTTACTATCCCACCTATTTTAGTGTCATCTGCAAATTTAGCTATAGTACCTTCTATCCCTGCATCCAAGTCATTAATATACATTGTAAATAATTGGGGCCCGAGGACCGAACTCTGTGGCACCCCACTAGTTACATTCAAATCACTCCACGTCCCTGCCCCTATTTTTATGATCACCTCCAGCCTTATTTCCCTGTTTAAACCCTCTAGTCCACAGATGCTGATCAATTTTTCATTGCCTAATCTGTCGGGTCCACCATTAGTGCCTATTCCTGCCAGGACCTTGCCCTACCCTCTACAGCTGCAACCCTCCATATCTCCAGCTTGCTAGCCTTCAAGAACTTCCTTGATACTCTCCTTATGGACCACATTTTTGCACAATCTGACCTCTCCCTCTCCCTCTTTTTTTTCCTCCCATTACTCAGTACCTATTTGCTGTTTACTGCCCTCTGGGACTACTTTCTACACATAACAAGTACTGCAGTGGTTCATGGGGACATCCTGGATCACTGCAGGATCTTCATGGAGAAGCAAACACTGGCAGCATAATGAAGGCAGAACTAGGATCATTCTCTTCAGCTCCCACTATGTTGAAGTGCCTTTGGCCTTCACTCCATCAGCCTCCTCCTCTGCCCCCTAAGCTAAGTAAGGACATAGAGCTCTGGTGTACTTCCTGGCTCCAAGCTGAGCTTTCTTCTCTATTCTGGTTACCATTCCTGCAATATTGCCCCAATACCTTACTCCATACTTTTATCACCTAAGGCTTAATTTTTCTGACGCTTTGGTAACCAGCCTCAATCCTCCAAAAAGTACAATTCATTCAAAATACTTTAACCCACAATCCTCACCCATACAAAGAATCATACTCTTATCACCCCATTTTCTCCTGCTCCACTGGATCCCTGAGTCTTACTGAATAGCTTTCCAAAAATTTGCCTTCGCTTTCAATGCTCTCTCTTAGTTGACCAGAGTCTAACTCCTCCAGTCTAATGTACGTACCCTCTACTCCTCTGACTCAGAGCTGCCCTATAGCCCTTGCTTTCTTTGATCCACAATTGTTTGATTATCTCTGGAGCTCCCTGCAGCTCTCTCAACTGTGTGACCATCTCCTTGTTGTCAAACTGGATAAATCACATCTTCTTCCAGCTTAACACTGGGAGGACAAAGCCATTGTTTTCAGGCTGTGTCTTATCCTTTGCCACTGATTCCCTCTCCCTCTCTGGACACTCACTCAGGCTGAATCAGACATGTAAAATCTTGACACCTTGTTCAGTCCTGAGCTGAGATTGAATCCCATGCCTTATCCATCACTACAATTGCCTATTCAAGCTTTACAGCTTTACCTGCCTCCATTCCTACCTCAACCCCCACCATGGCTGAAACCCATATCAGTACGGTGACCTGTTCCCTGTCCTGCACTAAGTCCTGCTCAGCCAACACCCCATTTTTGATTGTCCAACACTGTAACCTATTTCTTCAAGTTAGTGTTTCCCTCCCACCCCCCACATTTTAATTTTAAACTCTTCATCCTTGTATTCAAATCTCCTCATGGCCTCAACCGACCCTGCCTCTTTCCATTCATGAAGTACATTGGGACTTTTTTTAATGTGAAAGGCACTATTTAAATGGGAGTTTTGTCGTCATAAATCCTCTGCCTTGTTACCTTCCCTCGGCTTTTAAGAAAACTCATCAAAATCCCTTTCCATTACTTTGTTTTCTCTCCTGCTCTGCAGCTCCTGCTTTCTTTCCTACTCTATTTGAAGTAATAATAAACTATTCAGGCTGAGGGAATGGCCTAATAGAGGCCTTTAAAATTATGAAGTAGTTTAATAGGGTAGATGTAGAGAAGATGTTTCTACTTGTGAGGGAGTCTAAAACTAGGAGTCATAAATATATGACAGTATATTTCCAATAAGGAATTCAGAAGAAACTTTTTTATCCAGAGAGTAGTGAGAATGTGGAACTCGCTATCACATAGAGTGGTTGAGATAAGTAGCATCGATGCATTTAAGGGGAAGCTAGTTGGAAAATGAGGGAGAAAGGAATAGAAGGATATGCTGACAGGGTAAGTGACTTGCAAAGGGGAATTGGATAAATACTTCAAGGTAAAAAAAATATACAGGGCCATGGGGACAGAGCCGGGGAAGAGGCCTAATTGGATAGCTCTTTCAAAAGATCTAGTTCTGGTATGTTGGGTTGAATGGCCTCCATCAGCATTGTAGCATTCTATTTTGAATTGACTAGTTAAAAACAACTAAAACTTTGACCTACAGAATCTGCATTAGGGAAGATAGCATCCACTGCTCACTACCTACCATTCCTTGTGCATTACATCTGTGATAAAGCCTCCCTTTTAGCATTGCAGTCTTCTAACAGAAGACTAGCTGAAGACTGGACTGCTTAAACTCTTCAAATAGCATTTACCAGCGAGATTGGTGGTCTCAAAATCTAATGCTTTGCAGATTAGTGCTGAGTAGCTTGTTTGCATCAGGGATTTCCTGGTTTTACAAGTCACCATTGCTATTTCTGAAGCCCTTTTAAGTAGAGTTTACTTTTTGATGGACTTCCAGGATTTTGCGGTTATAGAATCATACAGCATAGAAGGAGGATGTTCAGCCCAGCATGCCTGTGCTGCTTCTTTGAAAGAGCTAACCAATTAGTCCCACTGCACCGTTCTTTCCCCATAGCCCTGCAACTTTTTCCCTTTCAAGTATATACTTAATTCCCTTTGGAAAGTTACTGTTGAATCTGTTTCCACCACACTTCCAGGCAGCACATTCCAGATCATGACAAGAGAATCAGGTTTTTCCTCAGAGCTGCATTGCTGTATCTTCGCTGGAGATGCTGCAATAGAGTGGCAGAGTTTCCAAGAAAACTCAGAATTAATTTAATAAAATTCGTGAGCATGCAACTGATGGCAAACCCATAAAAAGCTAACTTTACAAATGCATGGTCACGTCACAAAACCTGCTGGGAGCATGTATCAAACAAATTTTTACACAATTATTTCTAAATTCTACAACTAAAACTTTTGTTGTGGACTTGATGTATGTGGCACATAATTATGTATCTGCTAAGTAATGTTTTAAAATTATTCTTCCACAAAGCGTGAAGGGGGAATCTCATAGAAACCGATAAAATTCTAACAGGACATGACAGGGTAGATGCAGGAAGGATGCTCCCGATGGTGGGGTAGTCCAGAACCAGGGGTCATAGTCTGAGGATACAGGGTAAACCTTTCAGGACTGAGATGAGGAGAAATTTCTTCACCCAGAGAGTGGTGAACCTGTGGAATTCACTACCACAGAAAGCAACTGAGGCCAAAGCATTGTGTGTTTTCAAGAAGGAGTTAGATATAGCTCTTGGGTTTAAAGGGATCAAAGGATATGGGGCGAAAGTGAGAACAAGTTACTGAGTTGGATGATCAGCCATGATCATAATGAATGGCAGAGCAGGCTCGAAGGGCCAAATGGCCTATTCCTGCTCTTATCTTCTATGTTTCTATAAACTCTGCACCAACCCAAAATTTTCTCCTAATACAATATCAAGAACAAAATAACAGGAAGAATAATTTTCCTTCAAGCTCACAACTGGATACACAATGCACTTTTTAAAGGCTCACAACTTGATACACAATGTACTTTTTAAAGGTTAATGACTACATTCTCACCTTAGAGAAGGTTAATTCATCCATTGTCTATTTAAAGCAAGAACTTATTTTTTTATTCATTCAGGGGAACTGGGCATCACTGTCTCGGCCAGCATTTATTGCCCATCCCTATTTGCCCTTGAGAAGGTGGTGGTGAGCTGCCTTCCTGAACCGCTGCAGTCCATGTGGGGTAGGTAGAACAACAGTGCTGTTAGGAAGGGAGTTCCAAGATTTTGACCAAGCGACAGTGAAGGAACGGTGATATAGTTCCAGTCAGGATGGTGTGTGGCTTGGAGGGGAACTTACAGGTGAATGCAACTTCAGCAAATGTTGAGATATCAAGTTAACCTCCTTTGAAGTTATTTAAAGGGGAAGAAAAGTCCGGGGGAATACTTTTTGTTCAAAGTTCTCCATGATTTTAAACAACTAAATAATTAACCTCTAGAGAATTTTGAGATCTTGTTTTATGGAGGTTTCATATTTATTGCTGCTGTACAGGCTGTCAATCAATGTTTCCCTCCAACTAGACCAACCATTGACATTAACAACAGGGAACATTTATGTATGCAGTCAAAAATAAGTTCAGTGCAAGGAATCTGATGCTGCTCCAGAACTGTTTAACCCTGTGAACCAAAGAAAAGTGGAAAAAAAAACTGCAGTCATTGGAATTCTGAAAGAAAAACAGAAAATGCTGGAAAGACATGGCAGGTCGATCAAAATTTCTGGACAGAAGAGAGGTGCAGAGGAGATTTACCAGAATAGTATGAAGGATGCAGGACTTCAGTTACGTGGAGAGACTGGAGAAGATGGGATTGTTCTCCTTAAAGCAGAGAAGGCTAAGAGGAGATTTGATAGAGGTGTTCAAAATCATAAATAGCTTTGATAGAGTAAATAAGGAGAAATTGTTTCCACTGACAGAAAAGTTGGTAACCAGAGAACACAGATTAAAGACAATTGGCAAGAGAATCAGGGGAGATGAGGAGAATTTTTTATGCAGCGAGTTGCTGTGATCTGGAATGTGCTTCCTGAAAGGGCGGTGGAAGCAGAATTATTCTTGACTTTCAAAAGGCATTCATATATATACTTGAAAAGGAAAAGAAAAATTGTAGGGCTATGGGGAATGAGCAAGGGAATGAGACTAACTCTCAAAGTGCTGGGACAGGCGCAGTGGGTTAAATGACCTTCTGCAGTGCTGTATGATTCAGCCCTTTAGAACAAGAAAAATGAATGATGAACAAGCATATTTATAGAAACAAAAAGCAAAATGCCGCAAATGCTGGAAATCTGAAACAGAAACAGGAAATGCCGAAAACACTTAACAGGTCAAGCAGCAGCTCTGAAGATAATAGATGAGTTATTATTTTAGGCTTACAACCATCATCAGAGCTGGAGGACATTGCAGATCAACTGCATTTAAGAGAGAGCAGAACAATGGGAAGGTGAAGAGGGGGGGGGGAAAGGAGAAAAAACACAAAAACAGACACAAACATAAACACACACACACACACAGGAAAAGTAAATAATAAAGTAAAATAAGCTGTAGTGTTCCTTTGTTCTTGGATTTCTGTAGATTTTCTACCGAAGTTATGATTGATGAGCAGGAAAACCGTCACAGATATTTGGCACCCCGTCCCCATCAAAGCGAGCCTTTATGTTATCTGTTAATTGATCAAAAAGAATCTGCTAATCCCACTGGATAGTCTTGTGGGCCTTTACTTTAAACTGAGAGGGAACAGCCTTCATTTAGATCTTGATTTCTGTCTGTGTAATTAAATCTTGCATCTCTTCAAGTCCCTAGTATGGCACCATTAAAATATAACAACTCAAAAACATTGTAGCTCAGGAGTGTTACTGTTCTCTAAGACAAAATAAAAGAACGTTTGCTAACTGTGACAAATTTCAAACTGAGAATAGATATTCCACCAAGGTCAGTATCACCAGTCATTACTTGCCACTCCCATAAGTGGACTCTATGGCCCCTACAATCGGGAGAGAATCTTTGCTGCCCCAAAATTTAGTCATGTAATGGTGTGACCTGGAGGTGGTAACATTGAGTGTACTAGTTTTGCATCCCCATGTGCAATTCTCCTTTCTTCCAGTAAGTGGGCTGATAACCAGTCTGGTGAGACAAGGTCAATTATAGGCTGACGGTTTTAGTATTATTTTAGATGTAATACACGGTTGAATAGAATTCCATTCTCACAGACAATTTTACCTATTTCCTGTTGCTCTTCATAACATCAAAAATAATAAATTATGCAAACATTGTTTTTGATAAGGACATCTCTCACTTTACTCGTCAATATTGCTGATTGAGTGGCACTCAAATAAAAAGAGAGAATTTTCTGCCTCTCCGACCGTGTCAAACTCAAGTTCACTGTGGTTGGAAAGGGATAAGTTCAAACCTGAATGGTTGCCCCTACCCTAATTCTCAGTGTTAAGGTTTGATCTTCAAGCTGAAAATCAAAATTACTCCGCCTCCCACACGTTGGTATAAGGATCATAGCAGTGCATTGAGTATAGCAGGAGACCAAACAATGGGCTGAATTTTGTTTCTTGCCGTCAGGAGCAGCAGTGGGCAAAAGAATGGTGGCCCGCACGCAAGGGCCACATGCTGCCACGCCACTGCGACCTTCAGCCTGGCGGCTCATTATAATATGCAGGGCGGCCTCATCCCCCCGTCCCCCCAATCACGTGACGGGGCGGCCTTGGGAACACAGTCAACGACGTCGCCTGTTCCTGCATAGGTGCTGACGCCATTTTTAAAGGGCTGCCAGACCTCCGTTGATAGATCAAAGTTGACCCCACCACCCCCCCAACTACACTAAAAATAAAGTTTGACCCTCCTTACAATTGCACCAGAAAAGCCCAGATTCCCCCTTTTCCATCCCAACTGCACAAAGTGCAGAGTTGATCCTTTCACGCACCCCTCCCCCAACTGACCTAAGTGCAGAGTTCAACCCTTCTCCCTCCCTACTACACTAACAATGCAGAATTCCCCCTTTCCCCACTTTGGTAGCTCCAGCTTTCTCTGGACAAGAACATGAAGGCGCAAGAGTGCTGCACGTCACTTGGAAGTTCCAGAACTCCGGCAAGTTCTCTCTGGCTTCCATTTAAATGTATTTAAACAGCTGTTTTAAATATTGAAATCCGGGTCCCATTGCAGAGCGGCAGATATGCCGCCACAGAGCTTCCCTGCCACTGGGAAGATTGGGCCTGGCATTCCCATCGTCAGGCTCTGTGGCGGGCCGCTACCACTCCGATCTTCCGGCCTCCCCGCACCATGCAGCCTGATGTCGGGAGCTCAATAAAATCCAGCCCAATGAATGAAACCAATCTGACATTAAATGTGAGCAATTCCCTGAAATACTTCTTGCTTCAAGCTAATATATTATATAGTTTCATAGTATTTACAATACAGAAACAGGCCACTTGGCCCAACAGACCCATACCAGTGTTCATGTTCCACATGAGCCTCCCTCCACCCTGTTAGGTAGAATGGGTTCTTGTATTATCCTGGTAAAATAAAGATTGCACCTTTTCCAGTGCCTCCATCCCCTTTCTATAATATGGAGACAGAGGTGTTCACAGTATTCCAAGTGTTGTTTAGCTAAGGTTCTATATAAGTATAACAACGTCACTGCTTTTCAATTTTGTCCCTCTGGAAAAAAAGCAGCTCTTTTTTGATGGCCTTATTAACTTGTGTTGCTACATTTAGTGATTTGTGTATTTGTGAGTAGATCTCTTTGTTCCTTTACCCCATTTAGACACATAGGCCAGAATTTTAAGTTGGGCAGGATGCCCTACCCCCTGATCAAAATGTCGGTGGCGAGCCCACCTCCTCCAAGCCTGGGAGCCACACCAGAATTTTTTGACCCCAGGCCCTTAATTGGCCTTGCGTGGGACTTCCGCCCATCTGAGGCAGGAAGTACCGCCTAATGGAGTTGCCAGCCAATCAGCGGGCCGGCAGCTCTCAGTCCCAGCAGCACCATTGGGAGCGGTGGCCACTGCTGGGACTGCATCAAGCCAACGGCAGTCAGAGGGATGATGGCCCTGGAAAGAAGATAAGTTTTTGGGGCCTAGCTGGGGACAATTATCTGACAAGGAGGTTGGGGGGTGGGGTCGGTTGGGGTGGGGGAGGAGTTTTGTGCAGTGGGGTGGTTTGGCTGTGGGGGGCTGTCTGTGGGGCACAGGGTGCCCGATCAGGAGGGCCCACCCCCAGCCCGCATGAGACAATTACTGGGTGGTCTGCCCACACAACAGTAGAATGACAGCAGTGGTGGTAAGAGACCCTAAGTGGCCACTTAAGGGCCTCAATTAGCCTCTGGACAAGAAGGCCTTCCTCGTCCTTCCCCGTTGCAGCTAAAATTGTACCGCATCGGGAAAGTGATGGGCACTCCTCCCCTGCTTTCCCTCACCATTTTATGTCCTAACCTGTCTTACAGCCATCCCTAGAGGGCTAGTAAAAGTCAGCCCTCTGCTTCAAAAGTGCTTGATTGTCTGTAAAGTGCTTAGGGACATCCTGTCGTCATAAAAGCCAATATATAAGTACAAGTATTTATTTTATTAGAAGTCCCTTCAAACTTTCACAGCAAAGTGTTTTGTTGAATGATGATTTTCTTTAACCAATGACTGGAGATCTGGATTTATATTTTTTGAAAGAAATTTCAAAAGGAACAGATAAAAGATGACTTTGCTAGCAGATTAAGATGGCCATCTAATTTACAACACTGTATCCTACATTTCAATGCCTGTGAGGTGGAGACAAAATGTCTGCTCATCCCAGCAAGAACCAAGACCCAGGAAGTTTAAGGGAACTGCCTGTTCTTTTTAGCAAGAAGAAATACACTGCTAACTACCATGCTTAAATCTTTGGTGACTGTCATGTGACAAGTCCTCCCCCCCGCCCCCCTCCACCATCTGTGGTTTAAAGCTGGTGTTACTCTGCAGCAGGTTGGGAAGCATCTGGACGTTGCAGGTCCAAGTGGGGGTCTGTCTCTCTCTCTCTCTCCTTTTCAGCAAATTCAGATGGAAGCCAACTAAATCACCAAACTCAACAGACTATATACCTTTTTTCCTATGGACTCTAACTCACCAATCAACCCTTTCCCACTCTGTAACCTATTTGTGTGTGTGAACCTCTAGTGTGTATATGCATGTAAAAGCTGGAGCGTAATCTATTATTTTACTTAGTTCGGTTTAAGTACAACAAAGTTCACCACTTTCTTTGTTAAACTCAAGAAAACCTGTCCGATTGGTTCTTGTTATGATCAAATCAGGTAAGTACTCAAACACCTGCTGAATTGGCCAGTACATCCACTTTAAGAAAAAATTAAACCTGTTGTGGTCAAACAAAGAGAGGGAAAAGAGGGAAGCCCTTCATCCCCGCCTCACCTGACTGCAACAAAATACTATTCTCTTCTCAGACATTCATCAATTCCAGAGTGCTACCAGGTTCCCAGAGTTTGCAGTGGGCTTCTCTGCTCTTTATTCCCTGAGCTCTGAGCATGCTCCACTTGTTAGTAGCCTGTGATGACTAGGAGGCTTCAATTTTTATACCTGACAAAAACGTCCTCCTGGTAAAATCCACTACTGCAGTAAATAAGTAAAATTGGGAGTTTGTGCAGTTTGACTTTATTGATACCTGAACTTTAGAAAAAAAGACAATCATGCTGTGCTGCAGTAAAGTCAGCTCACTGGCAGCATAGAGTCGACTATCATGGGTCCTGTTTGTGAGGGTGGGGTATATTTTGGGACACAATGGGCAGTAGCTGTAGTGGAGATTGAAGGATAATCTATGGTGTTTCTTTCAGTGATCTAGGAAGTTACCTCAGTTTGTTTTAAAGTTAATCATTATTGGAAGGAAAAGCACAAACTCCTGACTTTGCTTATTTCCAGAGTGGCCTCACAGTGTCCCAGCTTCCAAACCCTTAGACCTACACATGCCCAGGTCCCATGTCCAAGGTTTTGTCCCTCATGGTCAGTAATAATAATAGTAATTGGCTCACTGATATCCTAAAGGGAAAGCAAAATTGATCTGGTCTATAGTACTTAATTCTAACAACCCTCAGGGCAACTAGGAATGGGCAATACAAGCTGCCTTGCTAGTGTTGCTCGCAGCCCAAGAAATAATTAAAAGAAAAAATCCACAATACTAATCGTAGAATCATACTCCACAGAAGGAGGCCATTTGACCCATCATGCCTCTTTGAAAAAGCTATCCAATTAGACTCTGTTTCCCCTGCTCTTTCCCAACAGTATTACAAATTTTTCTTATATATTAAATTCACATTTGAAAGAATGTGGTTAGAATATTTTAAAGTGGTTTAACTGGTCAAGTATCCCAGCTGGCTTTGTGTTTAACATTTTAGCCAGAGAACAAGTTCGGAGGAAAGGGGTGGGGATTGAATTTTGTCCCAGCTGTTTGTGAGCAAAGGACGCTAAGAGGCAGAGAATGCTGAAGTCTCTTTGTCTGTAACTTCCAGGTCAAGAGGTGACCCTTACCTAGATAAGAACGTTTGTTGCTAGGTGATCCACATACTCAACTTGGGAAATTGCTCTCAGTTGTAATATTTGACTGCCATAAATGACTAGTACTTTGATAACATAGTCTTACACATTCACGAGAGGCTGTGTCTCAAGCCAAGATGAGATATGAGGCCATGAACATCCACAGTTAGCTAGAGGGTTAGAATGATTGAATAATTAATGACTTGGAGATAAGAACAGAAGGTGCGGCCTAAGGCAGCTGAATAGTATAAAGATAGAGCATTCCCCCATTGAAAGTTAGAATTCTCAGGATGGTCTGAAGTCTGCGGCCGAACAGGCAGCTTAGAGGTCAAAACTGATCACTCCGGAATCCAACTTGTATTACTTGCATGTCATTTTCTTGCTTGGCATTTAAAGTAATCTGAAGAGAGTTGTATTATAGCTCTACTAAGTCAGTGGGGGGAATTTTATTCTGGCAGCAGGGGTCTTGAAAGCTGGAAAAAGCAATGCTCAGATCCCTGTGTTGCCTCTTCTCTGGAGGTTCCACCGAATCTAGTGCCAATCAGGCACTTAAGTGGCCTTCCACAAGATCAAGGACTCCATCACCGGAAGTCCAGCCCTTGGAAAGCTGCCAGCTAATCAGAGGCTGACAGCTGCAGTGCCACCGTGGAGGCGGTGGCTGCTGCTGGCGTAGCACCTACCGGAGGCTGAGGAGCATCACTAGACCCAGGTTGTCAGCAAGGGCAGGGAGGTGGCTCTCAGTGGGCACCCCACCTTCCCAATGCTGGGTCCCTCATCCTCATCTTTTAACGAGGAACCCCACCCCTTCCCGGAGCTGGGAAGCAGCCTGGAGGGTTTTCCTTGCTGCCAACCCCCCTGCCTCCTTCCCTCGTCCCGCACCCCGCGAAACCCCTCCCATCCTGACCCAACCTGTCGCCTGGATCCAATGCCACTCCTCTTGCTGCCGTTGGCTGTATGTAGTCCCAGCAGTGGCCACCACTCCCAGTGGTACTGCTGGGACTGAGAACTGCTGGCCTACTGATTGGCTGGCAACTCCATTAGGTGGTACTTCCTGCCTCAGATGGGTGGAAGTCCTGCCCAAGGCCAGTTAAGAGCCTGCAGAGCGAAAAATCCTGGTGTGGCTCCCAGACCCGGAGGAGGCGGACTCACCACCAACATTTTGGCCAGTGGGTGGGGTATCCCGCCCAACTTAAAATTCTGGCCTATGTGTCTAAATGGGGTAAAGGAACAAAGATCTACTGACAGATGCAAAAATCACTAAAAATAGCAGCACAAGTTAATAAGGCCATCAAAAAAGCAAATAAAGAACTGTTTGTTTTTCCAGAGGGACAAAATTGAAAAGCAGTTACATTGTGATACTTATATAGAACCTTGGCTAAATAACACTTGGAATACTGTGAACACCTCTGTCTCCATATTATAGAAAGGGGAGAAAGGCACTGGAGAAGGTGCAATCTTTATTTTACCAGGATAATACATTCTACCTATCAGGGTGGAGGGAGGCTCATGTGGAACATGAACACTGGAATGGGTCTGTTGGGCCAAGTGGCCTGTTTTTGCATTGTAAATACTATGTAGCTAAATAATATATCAGTTTGAAGCAAGAAGGAAATTGTTAATATTTCAGGGAATTGCTCACATTTAATGTCAGATTGGTTTCATTCATTGGGCTGGATTTTGTTGAGCTCCTGACATTGGGCTGCATAGTGGGGGGAGGCCGGAAGATCGGAGTGGTAGCGGCCCGCCACAGAGCCTGACGATGGGAATGCCAGGCCCAATCTTCGCAGTGGCAGGGAAGCTCTGTGGCGGCACATCTGCCATTCTGTGATGGGACCTGGATTTCAATATTCAAAACAGCTATTTAAATATATTTAAATGCAAGCTGGAGCAATCTCTCCGGCAGTTCCGGAACTTCCAAGTGACGTGCAGCACTGTTGCGCCTTCATGTTCTTGTCCAGAGAAAGCTGGCATCACCAAGGTGGGGAAGGGGGGAACTCTGCATTGTCAGTGTAGTGGGGAGGGAGAAGGGTTGAACTCTGCACTTAGGTCAGTTGGGGGGGGGGGGGTGGTGCAAAAGGGGTCAGCTCTGCACTTAGTGCAGTTGGGATGGAAAAGGGGGGATCTTGGCTTTTCTGGTGTAGTTGGAAGGAGGAACAAACTTTATTTTTAGTGCAGTTGGGGGAGTGGGGTCAACGTTGATCTGTCAACAGAGGAATGGCAGCCCTTTATAAATGGCATCAGCGCCTGTGCAGGAACAGGCGACGCCGTTGACTGTGTTCCTAAGGCCACCCCGTCACGTGATTGGGGGGACGGGGGGATGAGGCCACCCTGCATATTATAATGAGCCGCCAGGCTGAAGGTCGCAGTGGTGTGGCAGCATGTGGCCCTTGCGTGCGGGCCGCCATTATTTTGCCCACTGCTGCTCCTGGCGGCAAGAAACAAAATTCAGCCCATTGTTTGGTCTCCTGCTATACTCAATGCACTGCTATGATCCTTATACCAATGTGTGGGAGGTGGAGTAATTTTGATTTTCAGCTTGAATATCAAATTTAACACTGAGAATTGGGATAGGGTAGGGGCAAACATTCAGGTTTGAACTTATCCCTTCCCAACCACAGTGAACTTGAGTTTGACACGGTCTGAGAGGCAGAAAATTCTCTCTTTTTATTTGAGTGCCACTCAATCAGCAATATTGATGAGTAAAGTGAGAGATGTCCTTATCAAAAACAATGTTTGCACAATTTAATATTTTTGATGTTATGAAGAACAAACAGGAAATAGGTAAAATTGGCTGTGAAAATGGAATTCTATTCAACCGTGTATTACATCTAAAATAATACTAAAACCGTCAGCCTATAATTGACCTTGTCTCACCAGACTGTTTATCAGTCCACTTACTGGAAGAAAGGAGAATTGCACATGGGGATGCAAAACTAGTACACTCAATGTTACCACCTCCAGGTCACACCATTACATGACTAAATTTTGGGGCAGCAAAGATAGTCTCCAGATTGGAGGGGATAAAGAGTCCACTTATGGGAGTGGCAAATAATGACTGGTGATACTGACCTTGGTGGAATATCTATTCCCAGTTTGAAATTTGTCACAGTTAGCAAACGTTCTTTTATTTTGTCTTAGAGAACAGTAACACTCCTGAGCTATAATTCAAAGCCAGTAAGACTAAGAGGAAGAGCAGGCAGGGAGATGTTGCTGAGCACAGCGGAACTGGTGGTCTGGGGGCGGCACAGTGGCGCAGTGGTTAGCACTGTAGCCTCACAGCTCCAGCGACCCGGGTTCAATTCTGGGTACTGCCTGTGTGGAGTTTGCAAGTTCTCCCTGTGTCTGCGTGGGTTTCCTCCGGTGCTCCGGTTTCCTCCCACAAGCCAAAGACTTGCAGGTTGGTAGGTAAATTGGCCATTATAAATTGCCCCTAGTATAGGTAGGTGATAGGGAAATATAGGGACAGGTGGGGATGTGGTAGGAATATGGGATTAGTGTAGGATTAGGATAAATGGGTGGTTGATGGTCGGCACAGACTCGGTGGGCCGAAGGGCCTGTTTCAGTGCTGTATCTCTAAACTAAACTAAACTATAATGTTTTTGAGTTGTTACACTTTAATGGTGTCATACTAGGGATTTGAAGTGATGCAAGATTTAATTACACAGACAGAAATCAAGATTTAAATGAAGGCTGTTCCTTCCCAGTTTAAAGGAGAGGCCCACAAGACGATCCATTGGGATTAGCAGATTCATTTTGATCAATTATCAGATAAGATCGCTTTGATGGGGACAGGTTGTTGAATATTGTAAGGGTTTTCCTGCTCATCAATTGTAACTTCGGTAGAAAATCTACAGAAATCTTAGAACAAAGGAACTTTACAGCTTATTTAACTTTATTATGTACTTTTCCTCTGTGTGTGTGTGTGTGTGTTTATGTGTGTGTGCTTTTGTGTTTTTCTCCCTTTCTCTTCCGCCCCCCCCACTCTTCACCTTCCCCTTGTTCTGCCCTCTCTTAAATGCAGTTGATCTGCAATGTCCTCCAGCTCTGATGATGGTTGTAAGCCTAAAATAGTAATTCACTTATTATCTTCATAGCTGCTGCTTGACCTGTTAAGTGTTTTCGGCATTTCCTGTTTCTGTTTCAGATTTCCAGCATTTGCGGCATTTTGCTTTTTGTTTCTATAAATATGCTTGTTCATCATTCATTTTTCTTGTTCTAAAGGGCTGAATCATACAGCACTGCAGAAGGTCATTTAACCCACTGCGCCTGTCCCAGCACTTTGAGAGTTAGTCTCATTCCCTTGCTCATTCCCCATAGCCCTACAATTTTTCTTTTCCTTTTCAAGTATATATATGAATGCCTTTTGAAAGTTACGATTGAATCTGCTTCCACCGCCCTTTCAGGAAGCACATCCCAGATCACAACAACTTGCTGCATAAAAAATTCTCCTCATCTCCCCTGATTCTCTTGCCAATTGTCTTTAATCTGTGTTCTCTGGTTACCAACTTTTCTGTCAGTGGAAACAGTTTCTCCTTATTTACTCTATCAAAGCTATTTATGATTTTGAACACCTCTATCAAATCTCCTCTTAGCCTTCTCTGCTTTAAGGAGAACAATCCCATCTTCTCCAGTCTCTCCACGTAACTGAAGTCCTGCATCCTTCATACTATTCTGGTAAATCTCCTCTGCACCTCTCTTCTGTCCAGAAATTTTGATCGACCTGCCATGTATTTCCAGCATTTTCTGTTTTTCTTTCAGAATTCCAATGACTGCAGTTTTTTTCCCACTTTTCTTTGGTTCACAGGGTTAAACAGTTCTGGAGCAGCATCAGATTCCTTGCACTGAACTTATTTTTGACTGCATACATAAATGTTCCCTGTTGTTAATGTCAATGGTTGGTCTAGTTGGAGGGAAACATTGATTGACAGCCTGTACAGTGGCAATAAACATGACACTTCTATAAAACAAGATCTCAAAATTCTCTAGAGGTTAATTATTTAGTTATTTAAAATCATGGAGAACTTCGAACAAAAAGTATTCCCCCAGACTTTTCTTCCCCTTTAAATAACTTCAAAGGAGGTTAACTTGATATCTCAACATTTGCTGAACCTGTCAGTTCCCCTCCAAGCCACACACCATCCTGACTGGAACTATATCACCGTTCCTTCACTGTCGCTTGGTCAAAATCTTGGAACTCCCTTCCTAACAGCACTGTTGTTCTACCTACCCCACATGGACTGCAACGATTCAAGAAGGCAGCTCACCACCACCTTCTCAAGGGCAAATGGGGATGGGCAATAAATGCTGGCCGAGCCAGTGATGCCCACAGCCCATGAATGAATTTTAAAAAATGGAGTGCACTGGAAGGGATGTGCTCTGCAGTCCAGTGTATGTGGACAAATAGAACATAGAACATAGAACAGTACTGTACAGTACAGGCCCTTCGGCCCACGATGTTGTGCCGACCCTTTAACCTACTCTAAGATCAAACTACCCACATACCCTTCATTCTACTATCATCCAGGTACCTATCCAAGAGTCGCTTAAATGTCCCTAATGTATCTGCTTCTACTACCACCGCTGGCAGTGCATTCCACACACCCAGCACTCTCTGTGTAAAGAACCTAACTCTGACATCTCCCCTAAACTTCCTCCAATCACTTTAAAATTATGCCCCCTGGTGATAGCCCTTTCCGCCCTGGGAAAAAGTCTCTGGCTATCCACTCTATCTATGCCTCTCATCATCTTGTACACCTCTATCAAGTCACCTCTCATCCTTCTTCGCTCCAATGAGAAAAGCCCTAGCTCCCTTAACCTTTCTTCATAAGACATGCCCTCCAGTCCAGGCAGCATCCTGGTAAATCTCCTCTGCACCCTCTCTAAAGCTTCCACATCCTTCCTATAATGAGACGACCAGAACTGAACACAATATTCCAAGTGTGGTCTAACCAGGGCTTTATAGAGCTGCAGCATAACCTCGCGGCTCTTAAACTCAATCCCCTTGTTAATGAAAGATGTGATTAAGATCGTGTATGCTTCTGGGAGAGAAAGAGAAGAACCTAGAATTGGTAGGAGAATTGATTCAGACACCAACCAAAGAAAAGTGTAGGAAAAAGAAAAATTATAAAAATTTAAAAATAATCTAAATACAATTGCAAACTCAACAAACAGTTGACAGATATAAAAGCAAAATACTGCAGATGCTGGAAATCTGAAATAAAAACAAGAAATGCTGTAAATACTCAGCAGGTCTGGCAGCATCTGTGGAGAGAGAAGCAGAGTTAACGTTTCAGGTCAGTGACCCTTCATCAGAACTGACCTGAAACGTTAACTCTGCTTCTCTCTCCACAGATGCTGCCAGACCTGCTGTGTATTTCCAGCATTTCTTGTTTTTAAACAGTTGACAGAAGTCAATTTAGATGTAAATGCCCAAATAAACTGATAAAATGTCTACAGTAGAGCGTTGACAGAAAACGCAAATAAAACTAGGAGATTAGGAACATGCCATGCTGACCCGAAAGACATGAAGACCAGGATGAAATGTGGAAGAAAAAGATATAAGAAAACCAGTGCCTTAATCATCGAGTTATACAGTCATAGAGTCGTACAGCACAGAAACAGGCCCTTCGGCCCACCACGTCCATGCCAACCATAATGCCCATCTATACTAATCCCACCTGCCTGCATTAATTTCATATCCCTCTATGCCTTGCTCATTCAAGTGCCAGTCCAGATGCTTCTTAAATATTGCTACTGTTCCTGCCTCCACCACCTCCTCAGGCAGCTCATTCCAGATACCCACTATTCTTTGTGTGAAAAATATACCCCTTTGATCCCTTTAAACCTCCTCCCTCTCACCTTTAATCTATGCCCTCTAGTTTTAGTCACCCCTACCAAGGGAAACAGACTCTGGCTATCTACCCTATCTATGCCTCTCATAATTTTGTATACTGCTATCATGTACCCTCTCAGCCTCCTTTGCTCCAGGGAAAACAGAGCCAGCCTATCCAATCTCTCTTTATAACTCAAGCCCTCCAAACCAGGCAACATCCATGTGAATCTTTTCTGCACCCTCTCTAGCTTAATCACATCTTTCCTGTAGTGCGGCGACCAGAACTGCACACAGTACTCCAAATGCGGCCTGACCAATGTTCTGTACAACTGTAACATGACGTCCCAACTCTTGTACTCAATGCCTCGGCCGATGAAGGCAAGCATGCCATATGCCTTCTGCACCACCCTGTCTACCTGTCTTTCCACTTTCAGGGAACTATGTACTTGCACCCCAAGGTCTCTCTGCTCAACAACACTCCCCAGGGCCCTGCCATTCATTGTATATGTCCTGCCCTGGTTTAACTTCCCAAAATGCATCACTTCACACTTATCTGCGTTAAATTCCATTTGCCACTCCCTCGCCCACTTTCCTAGTTGAACTATATCCTGTTGTAACCTTAGACAATCTTCTTCACTGTCCACTATACCACCAATTTTGGTGTCATCTGCAAACTTACTAATCATGCCCCTTGCATTCACATCCAAGTCATTAATATATATGACAAACAACAGAGGGCCCAGCACCGATCCCTGCGGCACACCACTGGTCACCGGCCTCCAATCTGAAAAACAACCCTCCACTACCACCCTCTGCCTCCTATCACCAAGCCAATTTTGTATCCAATTTGCTAGCTCACCCTGGATCCCATGTGTTCGAACCTTCTGGACCAGCCTACCATGCGGGACCTTCTCAAAGGCCTTGCTAAAGTCTTTGTAGACAATGTCCATCGCCCTGCCCTCGTCAATCCTCTTTGTCACCTCCTTGAAAAACTCAATCAAATTCGTGAGACATGATTTCCCACGCGCAAAGCCATACTGACTACCCCTAATCAGACCACGCCTTTCCAAATGCATATAAATCCTGTCTCTCAGAATCCCTTCCAATAACTTTCCCACCACTGATGTAAGGCTCACCGGCCTGTAGTTCCTTGGTTTATCCCTGCTGCCCTTCTTAAATAAAGGCACAACATTAGCTATCCTCCAGTCTTCCAGTAACTCACCCGTGGCTAACGATGACACAAAAATCTCTGCCAGGGCCCCAGCAATCTCCTCCCTTGCTTCCCATCGCATCCGAGGATACACCTGGTCAGGCCCTGGGGATTTATCCACCTTAATGCACTTCAAAACCTCCAACACCTCCTCCTTTGTAATGTTAATATGCTGCAGGATATTGGTGTTCCCTCCCTTGAACTCACAGGTGTAGTCATTAAACAACAGCAGAAGAACTGGCCTAACACAGCAGAAAATATACACTGCCAAAAGAAAATACTGGAGCTGGAGGAAATTTTAAAGCCATAGTGCATCCTATAACCACTAATCTCACTTGCCCACAAGATACAGAGAACAATAATTCAGTATGGGAAGAGGAAAACTGTATAGAATTTGTGGAGGACCAATACAGGGAACAGGAGGATCAAGGTCCAGAACCAGAACCTCCTGACACACACCACCCTCCTCAAGTTGTGATAAGACCAGTACGAATTGTACAAAAAGAGGCGGCAGCCAATGAATTGGGATTCTCGAACAGTTACCATTAAATCTGCTTCAACAACCTTTCAGACAGTGTAATCCATATCCCAACAACTCGCTGCCTAAAAAAAAACTCATCTCCCTCACTTCTTTTGCCAATTATCGTAAATCTTTGTCCTTTGGTTCCTGACCCTTTTGCAAATGGAAACAGTTTTTCCTTATCTCCTATATCAAAAATCTATACAAACACAATGGTATCCTATCAATAAAATATATTTGATTTATTTTTGTGTGTGTGTTTTACAAAAGAGAGCAAGGCAATAATAAAAAACCAACTCAGTAACAATAATTAATGACCAGTGGATGTCTCATGGTGTGTTGGACGACAGTCTGTTTTACCTGTGTAATACACAGCTTATTATCAGGGCTGCTGATTTATGATGAATGAGTTCATTCCTGCTTTTATTCCAGATTAATTTGGTATGTTTGTGATATTTTCTGCTCAGTGTCACTCCTTTTCTGAATATTTCCAGACATACTTTAAATCTGTAGCATTGACTGCTTAAGTGTTTGTTTTACTATACAGTTCATTTTTCCTGTTACCTTTTTAAAGCCCAGGCCAACTCAGAGAAAGATGGCAGAATGTTGTTATAGGTTGCAGAATGGGGCTTCCTGTGTGGGTTGATAGTGCTGGGAAATCAGCACCTGGGTTCTGAGAGGAGTATTGAGCAGAGAAGGTCATGGAGTCTGGGACAATTGGAGAGTGCAAGGGTGCAAAAGAACCTAGAGAAGAGTTGTGGGAAATAGAAATGTTGGATTCTACTTGTGCTCACTGACCTACATTGGCTCCTGTTCTGGCTATGCCTCAATTTTAAAATTCTCAGGCTTCTTCTGCAAACTCTCCATGGCCTTGCCCCTCCTTATTCTTGTAATCTCCTCTAGCCCTGCAATCCTCTGAGATAACTGCACTCCTCCAATTCTAGCCTCTTGCGCATCTCTGACTTCCTTCACTCCACCATTAGTCCCTTCAGCTGTCTTGGCTCTAAGCTCTGGAAATCCCCCCAAAAAATCGACATTTTTCTCCCTCTCTCCTTCTTTACGTCGCTTCTTAAAGCATACTTTTTGACCAAGCTTTTGGTCACCTGTCGAAATATCTCTGCATGTAGCTCTGTGTTAAATGTTGTCTGATTTCACTCCAGTGAAGTACCTTGGGACATTTAGTATGTTAAAGGCACAATATAAACGCAAGTTGTTGTTGTGGTAACCCTGTTCCTTTGAAATAGGACACCAAGATCCAGTAGGTCTGCGAAGGTGTGTCAGGGAATTTCAGCACTAGAGGAAAGCCTGGAATGGAATGTTTGATTTGGCAGCAGTGGAAGGGTGAGGTATGGCTGTATTAAGCTGGTGGTGATGGATTGTGAGAGCATTGAGTAGGGTCAAAATCTTAACTTCCAAGTGGGGGCAGGTTTGGGTGTAGAAAGGAGTTTTAAAGCCCTGAAAAGTGGCGTTAGGTAAGGATCCTGACATGATCCCGCCCACTTTCAAGTTTCACCGGGGCGATTTTGGAGATGAGTGAGGAAGCCCCATGGATCTGTTGGGTAAATAATTAAAATATTCAAAAAGGCAATTACTTGTCCATTTAACCCAGATATCCAGCTTTAACAGCCAGCGCATGGGTTTCCCAAGCTATGTGGAACTCGCCAGGGTCAACCAGATGAGTGCACAGCAGGGAGTGGCTGCTTTGTGAAACCGACAAGTTGGGAAGCCTTCAAACAGTGAAATTGAATAGCTGCAGCCCCACATAGGTGAGAAGCTGGTGCTCACGGCACTTCTGAGAGTGTGCTCCTGCTGCTTTGACAGCTGATTTCCAACTTCTTGGAATTCATTTCACTTACCTTGGACGTCACTCACCTTGATCTGCACTTCCCTGCTGTCAGCCTTCACTGCAGCATGGAGCAAAGTATGCAGCTCTACCTTGCACTTCTGATGAGGAACAAGAGGAGCAGAAACACCGACAGCAACAGAACCAGAAGTAGCAGAAGCAATGTCAACAGTAGCACCAGCTGCCTTCTCCTCAGTCACATGCCCCTCCACAGAACAGAGGGGATGGACACAGAGATCCAGATGGAAGGAGATGAGACCCCCTACACAGGGTCTACAGGCAGAGGATCAGCTCTCTGGACATGTGTGGACACCAGTGCCTCTGGAGCTTCAGGTTTTAATGACAGGGCATTGCTGACATCTGCAGCCTCCTGGAACTAAACCTCCCTCCCAGTGGCCCAGGTGGGCATGCATGGCCATAAAGTTGGCTCTCATTGGAGGGCCCGCCCTTCCCTTCCTGCCACTCCCACCTTCCCTTGTCTTTGCCTAGATTGTGTAGAGAGGAGGGAAGGACAACATTTTTGGAGGGTGACTGTGAGGCATGGGTGTAAGATGGCACAAAGATGAGGGTGAGTGTCAGTGTTGGTTATTCAAATGGGAATGTGAGGAGGTGCTTGGAGGGAGAGGAATGTGTGGAGCTGCAAGCTGTGTTGTTCTGAGGAGTGTTGTGCAGAAGAAAGCTGGGAAAGTCAGAGTTTGCGGTTTGGCACCTGAAAGTGTTATGCGACACACCTTTCCCACTCTCCTGAGGTCCTTGAAGCTTTTGGTGCACTATCTTCAGATTTGATGGACAACACTCCTGCTGCTCACTTCCTCGGCCATTTCCATCCACATCTTCTTGGTTTGAGAGGCTGGCCTCTTCCTCCTGTCCTTGGCAAACATCATCTCACTTCAGTCGTCATATCCCGCAGCAGGACCTCCATGTAAGAGTCAGAGAGCCGGGGGCGTGGGGACAGGGGGGCGGTGGTGGAGGGGAGCCTTTCCAGGTTTCCTTTCCATTCCTGTGGTTGCTAAAGCCTCAGGAATCAATATAAAGTTCAATCATTATGATCCCTGCTCTGGCCCCTTTAATTGACACCCTTCCTTTGACAGATTTGTTCGGGAAATCCAGGAGCGGGATGCTATGGCCATGGCTGAGTTAAAGAGCCACAACACAGCCTGCTTCAATTACAAATGGGCTTTTGACCTGCTATCGGCCGTTCCACAGCGTGTAGGTTTGTTTTGTTAAAATTCCGCCCTTAGTGAAGAGTACTGAGAGAGGCATTGATAGGTCTCGATAAGATTAAACCAGTCTGTGATTAAACTGTTGTACTGTTGTTCATCGCTTATTTATTTGAGGGGCATCCTGAGGTTGTGATAGGTGCCATACAAATGGACAGAGGAAGATCGGGAGAGCAATAGTGATAGGGGATTCAATAGTTAAGGGAAATGACAGGCATTTCTACAGCCACAGTCATGACTCCAGGATGATATCTTGGCTCCCAGATGCCAAGGTCAAGAACATCACTGAGGCCTACAGAACATTCTGAGGGGAGGGGGGTTGGGTGGATGAACAGCCAGAGGCCGTGGTCCATATCAGTGTCAATGCCTTATGTAGAAGGCAGATTTTAGAGAGATAGGAAAGAGATTAATAAGCAGGACCTCAAAGGTCATTTCTGGGTATTGCTCCTGATGCCAAGTATAGAAATAGGAGGATAGAACAGAAGAATGCATGGCTGAAGAGATGGTGAAGGAGAAGAGCCTTAGATTCCTGGGATATTTATTCTGGTTCTGGAGGAGATGGAACCTATACAGGCCGGACAGGGTGCATCTCCACAGAGCTGGACCCAATGTCCTTGCGGAGTGATTTGCTAGTGCATTTGGAGATGGTTTAAACTAATTTGGCAGGGTGGCGGGGGAGGGAACCAGGATGTAACATTAGAAAGGAGAAAAAAGGTGCACAAAGGATTACAGAGACGGAAAGCACTAGACTAGGAAATAGTAAGGTAAGGTATCAGGTGGGGGGCAGAGTAAGAGGTAATGCAGTAAGGTCTAAATTAGGTGTAGAGTGCATGTATGTAAATGCACAACGTGTGGTATGTATGATTGTTGAGCTGCAGGCACAAATAGACACATGGAAATATGATTTTGTGGTGATAAGGGAGACCTGGCTCAAAAAAGGGTAGGACTAGGCACTAAATATTCCTGGATACAAGGTGTTCAGGAAAGATAAGGAAGGAAAGAAAGGTGAAGGAGTAGCAGTATGATGAAGGAGAATATTACAGGGCTGGAGAGAGACAATGTCCTGGAGGTGTCAAGAACAGAATCTATTTGGTTAGAGTTAAGAAGCAATAGTGGTGCCATTATACTACTAGATATATTCTCCGAGCAACCAACTAGTGGGAAAGACGTGGAGGAACAAATTTGCAGGGGAATTGTAGAGAGGTACAAGAATTATAGAGCACTGACAATAGAGGAATTCAATTATCCTAATAGACTGGGATCGTAATGGTGTAAAAGACAGAGAGGGGAAAGGTTTCTGAAGTATGTTTAGGAGAATTTTCTTGATCAGTGCATTTCTGGCCCAACAAGGAAGGAAACATTGCTGAATCTGGTTCTGGGGAAAGAGATGGGCCAAGTCGATCAAGTGTCAGTCAGGAAACTTTTAGGGAACAGTGTTCATAGGCTGAGATTAGCTTTACAAAAGAAAAAGGTGCCATCAAGAGTAAAATAAACTTAATTGGAGGAGTGCCAATTCTAATGGGTTGAGAATGGATCTGTCCTGGGTGAATTGAAATCAAAGATCGGTAGGCAACACTGGAATCAAACCAAGGGACATCCTTTAAAGGTGAGATCGTTCGGGTACAGTTGAGGAACATTCCCAGAGCTCACTGGATGATGAAAGAGAGTAAGATGAAGCAGAAAAAAGGAGTGTATGACAGATGTCAGGTTGATAATACAAGGCAGAACCACACAGAATATGGAAAGCTCAGAGGGGGAATGAGAAAGGAGTTAAGAGAGGAAAAGAGAGATTATGAGAAGAGACTGGACGCTAACATGAAAGGGAATGCAAAAGTCTTCTATAGGCGTATAAATAGTAAAATAGTAGCAAGAGGAGGGTTGGGCTGATTAGGGACCAAAAGGAGCATGTAGCCAGAGGGTATGGTTGAGGTACTAAATGAGCATTTTCCATCTGTCTTTACCAAGGAGGAAGATGGTGCCAAAGTCAGAGTGAAAGACGAGGCAGTTGAGATACTGGATGGGTTAAAAATTGATAAAGAGCAGGTACTAGAAAGGCTGGCACTACTTAAGGTTGATAAGTCACCAGAACTGAATAGGATGTATCTGAGGATGCTGAGGGAAGTAAGGGTGGAAATTGCAGAGGTACTGGCCATAATCTTCCAACCTTCCTTACATATAGAGGGTAATTCCAGAGGACCGGAGAATTTCAAATGTTACACCCTTGTTCAAAAAAGGGTGTAAGTGTAAACCTAACAGCTACAGACCAGTCACTTTAACCTCGGAGGTGGGAAAGATTTTAGAACCGATAATCCGGGGCAAAATTAGCAGTCACCTGGCCAAGTGTGGATTAATTAGGGAAAGCCATCATTGATTTGTTAAAGGCAAATCATGTTTAATTAACTTGATTGAGTTTTTTGGTGAGTTAAGAGAGGGTCGATGAGGGCTGATATCGTGTCCATGGACTTCCAAAAGGGGTTTGACGAAATGTCACATAATAGACTTATCAGCAAAATTGAAGCTCATGGAATCAAAGGATCATTGGCAGCATGGATACTGTTACAACCGAGACGGGAGGACTGCACTGTCTTTTCTAGTTCCACTTCTCCACAGGGGTCAAAACATCTATTTAAATGTTTACTCGGTTACCGATACAGCCAATCATATACTCTATTTTTTAGTCCAGAACAAAGTACACCAACCAGGTTTCTTTACAAGCAACTAAATTATCAGTTTATTATAAAACAAAACTTAACTAGTAATGAAGTAAAGCATTAACACACAGATTGCAAATATGAATATTCCCTTTTTAAAAATTCCCCAATTACACTCACACGCAGACTAGAAAAAATACAGAAATTCACTCTGCAGAGGCCTGTTACAAAAAAAAGACCAAAAAAAGCTACATTGGCCAAATACTTGCTAATTCTTGGCGAAAAAGAAAGAAGATATGGAAAGAAGTCAGTTGTCCTTTTTTTTTTGGTGTGGCTTCTGGGTCACTGGAATCATTTCACAAGCAGTCTGTTCTGGAGATGTCAAGAATCATTCTAGTAGACTTTCCAGGAGAAATGTGGCATCAGGGTTTTTCCGCCAGCACGCACTTGAATCGCAGGATTTTTTCAGCTTCTCAGGAACTATGCGGCACCAGGGATTTTAGCTCTCCCACCCTGGATTTTTGCAGGATTTCTTCAAAGAGATAGAGACGGATGTGAACTGGGTGGTTTCTTTTCTCCTTGGCAGAAAAACACCAACTGTCTTCAAATAGTTCACACCTCAAATAAACTGAAAACAATGTCCAAACCCCAAACAGAAAGTCGACCTATAGATCTCCATAAACCTTGACATATGGCTTATCTGCTACCATTTTTCCCCAGGCTACCAAGGGTTCTGTTGTTTACTGAACCCAAATCACAGGTGGTTTCCAGAACAGATGGTTTTCAAACAACATCTCAAGTGTCCTTTCGGTGAACTTGGTAAAAAAAACACATCAATAGAATCTTTGCAGTTTTAACACAAGTCCTCGAAAAATAAAAATATAAAAAAAACAGAAGCACTTTCGTAACAATACAAAGTTGGCTGAGAGAGTAGTGATGAACGGCTGTTTTTCGGATTGGAGTAGTGTTCCCCAGGGATCAGTACTCGGACCACTGTTTTTCTTGATATATATCTTAATGACTTAGACTTAGGTGTACAGGGCACAATTTCCAAATTTGCGGATGACACAACTTGCAAGTATAGTGAACTGTGAGGAGGAGAGTGATAGATTTCAAGAGGTCATAGACAGGCTGGCAGAAGGGGCAGACACATGGCAGATAAAATGTAATGCAGAGAAGTGGAAAGTGATTCATTTTGGTAGGATGAATGGGGAGAGGCAATATAAAACAAAGGATACAATTCTAAAGGGGGTGCGGGAGCAGAGGAACCTGGGAGTACATGTGCACAAATCATTGAAGGTGGCAGGGCAGGTTAAGTGATTAAAAAGACATATGGGATTCTGGGCTTTATAAGTAGATGCATTGGCCAGAATATTACATTGGGTGGGAGGCCCCGTCCACTGCCCAAAATATCAGGAGCGAGCCCCACTCTGTCGGGCCTGGGGAGCCGCATCAGGATGTTTTGCTACCCAGGCCCTTAATTGGCCTTGGGCAGGACTTCCACCTATTTGAGGCAGGAAGTCTCACCTAAAAGAGCTACCAGCCAATCAGCGGGCCAGCAGCTATCAATCCCAGCAATGCCACCAGCAGCGGTGGCCACTGCTGGGACTGCACCCAGCCAACGGCAGCAAGAGGGATGACAGCCCCAGAAAGAAGGTAAGTTTTTGGGGCCTCACTGGGAATAATTGGCTGGGCCCTGGCAAGGCAAGGGGGGTCGAATGAGGAGGGGAGTGTTGTGCAGTGGGGGCAGTTGGGCCATGAGGGAGCCCTCTGTGGGGCACAGGGTGCCCAATCAGCAAGGCCACCCCAGCCCACAAGAAGCTGGCGGCGTTCTGGGGCCTTTGCTGCCCAGCCACCGCTGGTAAAATACTAGCGGCGGAGAGAGGAGACCCTTAAGTGTCACCTGGGGTAGGCGCGCCGTTTCCTACCACTGCCGCCCCTCATAAAATTTCAGCAAGGGCGGGAAGCTGTCAGGAATGGCATCCTCTCCTCACATTCAACTTTATACTCCATCCCCACCCCCAGCCACCAGCCGGCTCCAGGGGGCCATAAAATTCTGGCCAGAGAGTACAAAATCAAGGAAGTTATGATGAATCTTTATAAAAACACTGGTTTGGCCTCAACTGGAGTATTATGTCCAATTCTAGGCACTGCACATCAGAACGGATGTGAAGGCTTTAGAGAGGGTGCAGAAAAGGTTGATGAGAATGGTTCCATGGATGGGGGACTTCAGTTACATGGATAGATTGGAGAAACTGGGGCTGTTCTCCTTAGAGTAGAGAAGCTTGAGACGAGTTTTGATAGAGGTGGTCAAAATCATAAGCTATCTCAACAGAGTAGAGAGAAACTGTTCCCATTGGCAGAAGGGTTGAGAACAAGAGGCCACCAATTTAAAGAGTTACGACCAGGTGAGAAAGGTCTAGGGGTCCCTCTCAGCCTTCACCTGGTCTTACTGTAACAAGGTTTAATTTTAAACACACTGTATTTTCAGCTCCCCCTTGGTGAATCCTTGTTCTCCACTTTTCAATTATAAGGCAAAGAAACCAACACAAACAGGCTTTCTTAGGTTTAAAGAAATAAAATTGAAATTTATTAAACTTAAACTCTAATTTGGTTGACGCCGACAGGTACAAGACAGTCTCAATCTAGCATGCATATGCGATACACCCATGCAAATAGAGACAGAAAAGAGCTGAAGAAAAATAAAGTTGAAAAGTTTGAGGCAATATCTGAAGGGATTTTGTTATGGTTCTTTGAGCTCACTGTAGAGTCCTTGATTGTAGGTAAATCTTGCTTTTAGTTGGGGCCCAGAATTCTTCTTAAAACTTGTTTGCTGTAGGAGACTTTTCTCTCTTGGAGTTCATGTGTCTTCAGTGGATTCAGAGGCTTGTGAGAAAGAGATGGGAGCAGATTGGAGAAATCCTCTCAGTCCAGGAGCAAACAGATAGTCTCTGAGTCCAAACTGTTTGTACAATTCAGAAAAACACAGGTTGCCAAGCAGGTTAGTCATGTGACTAACTGGTCTGACCATGTCTTGAGTTGTATCAACTTAGCAGTATCTGGAATGCTCCTCTTACCTGGTGATCAAGGTCCATCGTGGGTTTAATGTGTCAGTGAATGGTCCTTTGTTCTTCCAATCACCATCTGTTAATATGCAAATGTCTTTTCTAGCCACTCCAGTAACAGTTTGAAATCAATGTTCATGACAAAATTAATGTGCCTCATTCTTGGCAGCTGGGAGCCTAACATGACAACAATGATTGGCAAAAGAAGCAAAGACGACATGAGGAATAATTTGTTTATGCAGCAAATGATTATGATCTGGAATGCACTTCCTAAAAAGGTGGTGGAGGCAGATTTAATCGTATCTTTCAAATGGGAATTGGATAACGACCTGAAGAGAAAACATTTGGGGAAAAAACGGAGGAGTCGGCCTGGCTAAATTGCTCTTTCCGAGAGCCAGCACAGTTTTGACGGGCTGAATAGCCCCCTTCTGTGCCCAAACCATTCTATGATTCTATGATTCCATGTTCCTTTTTTAATAAGCCTGCCACACAGACACCCATTCAACATTTGAGTTTGCCATCTCAGGCAAGTTATAGGCCTTCGGCCTCTGTGCTCAGTACAACAGGAAGCAGGTGCCTGCTATTGCATCATTGGCCTTATAGAGCAAAGATCCCTATGAAAGATAGAATGAATGAACTTGCATTTAAAAAGCGACTTCAGACTATTGCAAGGCGCTGCACAGCCAACTTTCAAAAAGAAATTGGATTGCCACTTAAAAAGGAAAAAAATTAGAGGGCTATCAGGAAAGAGCAGGGGGATGGGGGGAGAGGGGGAGTTGTAATTGCTTGGTATCTCTTTCAAAGAGCCAGTATAGAAACATAGAAAAATAGGAGCAGGAGTAGGCCATTCGGCCCTTCGAGCCATTCAATACAATCATGGCTGATCATCCAAACTCAGTACCCTGTTCCAGCTTTTTCTCCGTATCCCTTGATCCCTTTGCCCTAAGAACTATATCTCACTCTTTCTTGAATATATTTAATGATTTGGCCTCAACTGCTTTCTGTGGTAGAGAATTCCACAGGTTCACCACTCTCAGGGTGAAGAAATTCCTCCTAATCTCAGTCCTAAATGGCTTACCCCTTATCATTAGACTGTGACCCCTGGTTATGCACTCCCCCACCATCGGGAACATCTTTCCTGCATCTAGTCTGTCCCGTCCTGTTAAAATTTTGTAGGTTTCTATGAGATCCCCCTCATTCTTCTAAACTCTAGCAAATACAAGCCTAATCGAATCAATCTCTCTTTATACGTCAGTCCTGCCATCCCAGGAACCAGTCTGGTGAACCTTCGCTACACTCCCTCCGTAGCAAGAACATCCTTCCTCAGATAAGGAGACCAAAACTGCACACAATACTCCAGATGTGGTCTCACCAAGGCCTTGTATAATTGCAGCAAGACATCCTTGCTCCTGTACTCAAATCCTTTCGCTTTGAAGGCCAACATACCATTTGCCTTCTTAACTGCCTGCTGCACCAGCATGCTTGCTTTCAGCGACTGGTGCACAAGGACACCCAGGTCTCACTGCACCTCCCCCTTTCCCAATCTATCACCGTTCAGATAATAATCTGCCTTTCTGGTTTTGCCACCAAAGTGGATAACCTCACATTTATCCATATTATACTGCATCTGCCATGTATTTGCCCACTCACTCAACCTGTCCAAATCACACTGAAGCTTCTCTGCATCCTCCTCACAGCTCACATTCCCACCCAGCTTTGTGATGTCTGCAAACTTGGATATATTACATTTAATTCCCTCATCTATATCATTAATATATATTATGAATATCTGGGGTCCTAGCTCTGATCCCTGCAGTACCTCACTAGTCACTGTCTGCCACTCCAAAAAAGACCCGTTTATTCCTACACCTGTCTGCCAACCAGCTCTCTATCCATGTCAGTACCTTACCCGCAATCCCGTGTGCTTTAACTTTGCACGCTAATCTCTTATGCGGGATCTTATCGAAAGCCTTCTGAAAGTCCAAATACACCACATCCACTGGTTCTCCCTTATCTATTCTACTAGTTGCATCCTCAAAAAATTCCAGTAGATTTGTTAAACATGATTTCCCTTTCGTAAGTCCGATCCTGTCATTGTTTTCCAAGTGCTCTGCTATTACATCTTTTATAATGGACTCTAGCAATTTCCCCACTACTGATGTCAGGCTAACCAGTCTATAATTCTCTCTATCTCCTTTTTTAAATAGTGGAATTACATTAGCTACCCTCCAACCTGTTGGAACTATTCTAGAGTCTATAGAATTTTGAAAAATGACCAGCAATGCATCTACTATTTCTAGGGCCACTTCCTTAAGTACTCTGGGATGTAGATAATCAGGCCCTGGGGATTGTTTGACCTTCAATCCCGTCAATTTCCCTAATACAATTTCCCTACTAATACTGATTTCATACAGTTCCTCCTTCTCACTAGACCCTATGTTCCCCAACATTTCTGGGAGGTAATTTGTATCGTCCTTTGTGAAGACAGAACCAAAGTATGCATTTAATTGGTCTGCCATTTCTTTGTTCCCCATTATGAATTCCCCCATTTCTGACTGTAAGGGACCCAAATTTGTCTTCACTAATCATTTTCTCTTCACATATCTATAGAAGCTTTTACAGTCAGTTTTTATGTTCTCGACAAGCTTACTCTGATGCTCAATTTTCCCCTTCTTAATCAATCTCTTTGTCCTCCTTTGCCGAATTCTAAACTGCTCACAATGCTCAGGTTTGCTGAGGTTTACTCAGATCAGCAGTTCTGAAGAAAGGTCACTGACCTTAAACGTTAACTCTGCTTCTCTCTCCACAGATGCTGCCAGACCTGCTGTGTATTTCCAGCATTTCTTGTTTTTATTAGCTCAAGTTTGCTGCTTGTTCTGGCCATTTTATATTTCTCCTCCTTGGATCTAATATTATCCCTAATTTCTTTTGTAAGCCACGGTTGAGCCACCCTTGCTGTTTTATTTTTGCGCCAGACAGGAATGAACAATTGTTGTAATTCATCCATGCACTCTTTAAATGCTAGCCATAGCCGATCCACTGTCAACCCTTTAAGTAACGTTCCCCAAACTGTCATAGCCAACTCGCACCTCATACCTTCATAGTTTCCTTTATTTAGATTCAGGACCCTAGTCTCAGAATCAACTCTCTCACTCTCCATCTTAATAAAGAATTCTATCATGTTATAGTCGCTCTTCCCCAAGGGACCCCGCACAACAAGATTGTTAACTAATCCTTTCTCATTACACAATACCCAGTCGAGGATGGCCCGTTCTCTAGTTCGTATTGGGCAGAATGGACCGAATGATCTCCTTCTATGCTGTATTTTTTCTCATTCTAAGTACTTTTAAAATTTATTCACAGTTATAATTGATATTTTACACCTTGATTTGTTTAAGTATCTGATAAGATAACTCACAGAAGTTTCATAATATCGGTGAAAGTTTATGGAATCAGTGGTAAAGTAAATTCATCAGAAAGCAAATGTGAGGATTAGAAAGAGTAAGTAGTCATGGAAGGGAATAGTTCTACCTGAGCAGTGCTGGAATCTCACAGGATTCAGTGCTGGGACCTGTAATATTCAGTCATTCTTACTAACAGCTTTAGTAAAGTATTGTAAGCATCATGTTTCCACTTGATGACAGTAGTAATGTGAGTGGTCAATGAGGGGTAAAACCATGAGGGCAATAGAGTGTAAGAAGGAATGAGTACAATGTTTTAGCAAGACCAGAACACTGGAACTGGTGACATGGTTCATTGAAAAATACCCACGCCTTAATAGCCAACCTCACACAAGTTTAAGATAATTGCCAAAAAGATCCAGAGGGGATATCAGGAGAATTTTTTTTATATACGCAGCGAGCTGTTATGATCTGGAATGCACTGCTTGATAGGTTAATGGAAACAGATTCAATAGTAACTTTCAAATGGGAATTGAATATATACTAGAAAGGAAATATTTGCCTAGCTGTGGGGAGAAAAATAACAGGGATGTGCTGCTAATTGGATAGCCCTTACAAAGAGCCGGCACTGGCACGATGGGGCTGATTGGCCTCCTTCTATGTTGTATGATTCTATGATCTATAAAACAGTCTTCATCTGGACTTCTTGGGATGATAATGGTCTTTTTATATATTGCCCAAAAATTGATCAGAAAAGGCAGATGAGCTAAACGCTAACTCATGTTTTCCATCATACTTTGTTGTAAATGGGCTACAAATTGTCAATATGTAGCACAATAACTAAAAATTCTTACAGATAATTACTTTGCTCAAGTACTCAAATCAACTTAGCTATTGACAGCTTCACAATCGAGTTTGGCTTGCCAGTATTTTATAGAAAACCTAACCAGCATTTCCAGCATTCATGCAGGGTACACGCAGCTGGATTTAGTTTTCTCATTCAACAGCAATGAGTTTGCATAATTTAATTGGGCGTATGGACGGGAATGATTTCATGTATCCTCAGTCACCAGAACTAAAATGCTTCGAAGCTGGCACATTTCAATCATTTGTCACAATGCTAGTCTAAATTTCTGACTCGACATTCTAAGTATAATAACAGGAAGCATTGAGTCTGCCCATATTGGTAGTTGAGCAGGATGTTTCACATGCTATTATTACTATTTATTTATCTACAATAATCGATGCCCATAAATTGGCATTAAATAAAACATTAAAACCAGTTCGGAGATGAATTATTAAAATGCTGGTTTGCCAGGTGGTAACCATTCACTATTTTTAATGTTAATAGTATCATAAAGAAAGGAACCTAGAACATTCTGGCCTGTTCTGGGTGTAAATATCTGGATCGGGGAGAAAATTTAGAGTGGGACATGTTTCGGTCTGGTTTCTACCCATTTCTGCCACGTCCCAAAATTACGAGGAGAAGGTGGGTGGGTGCTGTCAGACAGCTTGCTCAGAGCTCTGCTCATGCCTGTGTGCCAAGGAATGAGTGTGTCTCTTGAGCCTTCCACCCCTTGATGGGCCCATTTCATTGAGTGGCGTGGCATGAGTCATGACTGGCTCACTGCTGTGTTGTCGCCTCCTCCTCGTAGATATGGTTAAGATCCAGCGTGATTCCCGTGCCTCTCTTCAAAAATTGCAGACTGACCCTTAGCAGTAAACTAACACATTAACGTTGTCAATTAATCATTTGTAATATTTGGCAGGGGGGGAGAAGGGGGTGGGTGCGTTGCTGGGTCCCGCTCCCTAACTCAGTTCCAAAGTTGTGCGTGTTGGAATCGCGTTGGGAAGGCGTCACGACGCAGGCAGGCACGAAATTGCGGCCATGTCCATTTCGGTTCCCACCCACATTTCACAATGAAAATCCTGCCCTGTTTTAGTGATGTTGGTTGACACCTGGTTAAAGGAGCTGTTTACATTTTAGCGGTCTGTTGTCGACATCATGCAGAACGATTCAGACCTGTCAAGCATGACCTATTTCAAGTGGCAGCTATTGTTTTCCAGGTGAATAAAAAGCACAACCTCTTTGAGTCTCGCTGTAAAAAGAGCAACAGCTTTATTCATTTCAGTGGGTTTTTGCAATCTGTGTCACTCTTTTTCTGAAAAGACTCTCAGTTTGCAATGGTCTGACCTTGGCAAGTGTTATCAATCTGTGCTCAAAAAATGTTTTGCTCGGAGTCTCTGTTTAAAAGGAAAGGATTGATTTTCTTGACCCACTGTCTCCCAGCATTGTACGGTTGCCATTTTGGAATTGAGATTCCAAGCAGCCAAACATTCTGTTATTCAATTCAGGATTCTATATTTTTAAAATACACAACTTTTAAGCAATACATTATGATCACATAGCACCTTATATGTATCTCAAAGTACATCACACAATGAATTAGTTTGAAAGCACTGTGATCTTTATAAGAAAGAAGAGCTTACATTTATATAGCATCTTTCATGACTTCAGGTTGTCCCAAAGCACTTCACCACCAATTAAGTACTTTTGAAATGTAATTACTTGCATTATGTAAGAAATGCGACAGCCAATTTACACACAGAAAGATCCCAACACAGCGATGTGATAATGACCAGATAATCTGTTTTTACTGATGCTGGTTGAAGGATAAATATTGGCCAGGAGACCTCCCCCGCTATTTTTCGAAATAGTGGCATGGGATCTTTTACATTCACCTGTGAGGGAAGACAGGGCCGCAGTTTAACATTCTGTCTGAAAGACGGCACCTCTAACAGTGCAGCCCTTCTTCAGTACTGCACTGGAACATCTGCCTGTATTATTTGCTTAAGTCTCTGAGACTGGAACCCACAACCTTCAGATTCAGATATGAGGGTACTACCTACTGAGCCAAGGCTGCTAGAAGAAATCCCAACCTCCGCCAATAGTAGCTGCGGGCACCCAAATAGCACTCCAGATGCAAATCTTCAACTAGGGACCGGAGTACACGAGGGAAACTGTGCTCAAAGAAACAAATCAAAATAATGTTTTCTGATCATTCCTGTCTCCCTGAGCAACCTTCATCCTACCGCTCTTGCCCAGTGTCCAGCAGCCCTTCAATGGCGAATTAGCACTGAACATTCCGGCCTCATCACTCCCTCTATCCAGAACCACGGGAATCTATGTAAACTAGCTCGCTCATGACTGAGGGTGGTCAGCTGACTTACATGCAGGCACTGTGCACGAGGCCCCTTATTAATTCTGAGTATCTTCCTGGGCACTATCCTTGCCAGGGAGGTCTTGGATTTTAAACTAACAACAAATGGGTGGAAAAAAGTAGCACTCACATAGTGTAGTTCAGCGTAATTAGTACAAAATCCTTTGTGGGACTTTCTTGTTTGAACGTCCCACATCTGCCCCGTGTAATATTTGCCTTATTCAGGGCCCATGGTTGGCTGTGTTTTTAATGGATAGGAAGTAAAGGGTTGTAGTATTTTGATATTTAATAAGGAACATACAAATAGGAGTAGGCCATTCAGCCCTTCAAGCTTGCTCTACCATTCAATTAGATCATGGCTGATCTGTACCTCAATTTCATTAACCTGTCTTAGCTCCATGTTCCTTTCCTACAAAAATCTGTCACTCCCAGTCTGTAAAACACCAATTGCCTCAGCATCCTCAGCTTTTTGTGGGAGGAGAATTTCAGATTTCAGCTACCTTTTGTGTGAAAAATTGCTTCCTGATTTCTCTCCTAAATTGTTTGGCTCTAATATTAAAATTATGTCTTCTCATTCTTGAATTCCTTACCAGAGGAAATAGTTTCTCTGTATCTACCCTTGTAAATTCTTCTAACATTTTGAACATCTCAATCCAATCATTCCTCAATCTTCTGCACGCAATGGAAAAAAAGCCAAGCTTATGCAACCTGTCATCTTAATTTAACCCTTTAAGCCGCACAGTCATTCTGTGTATTATGTACTGAACATATAATTGCTTGGTAATCAGCTGCAGATTATTGATAAACCTGCTACGAATAAAATAGTTACCTACTGAACAAGGACATTGTTACGTGTCAACTAAATGGAGTGTCCTAGCTATCAATAACAGGTAAGTTATCTGCACAGACTGAAATAAAAACTGTCACTGTTATGTCACGGCATGCACACATTTTTTTTATTAAATAAGATAAAGTTGTGAGGCAAAAATATACGAACATACAAATTAGGAGCAGGAGTAGGCAACTCGGCCCTTCGAGCCTGCTCCTCCATTCAATAAGTTCATAGCTGAACTGATTACTTCACATTTCTACCTACCCCCAATAACCTTCCATCCCCTTGCTTATCAAGAATTTATCTACTTCTGCCTTAAAAATATTCAAAGACTCTCCTTCCACTGCCTTTTGTGGAAGAGAGTTCCAAAGACTCACGACCCTCTGAGAGAAAAGATTTCTCCTCATCACTGTCTTAAATGGGCGACCCCTTATTTTTAAACAGTGACCCCTGGTTCTAAATTCTCCCACAAGGGGAAACATCCTTTCCACATCCACCCTGTCAAGACCTCTCAGCATCTTATATGTTTCAATCAAGTCGCATCGTACTCTTCTAAATTCCAGCGGATACAAGCCTAGCCTGTCCAACCTTTCCTCATAAGGCAGCCCGTCCATTCCAGGTATTAGTCTAATAAACCTTCTCTGTACTGCCTCCAACGCATTTACATCCTCCCTTAAATAAGGAGACCAGTACTGTGCACAGTACTCCAGATGTGGTTTCACCAATGCCCAGTATAGCTGAAGCATAACCTCCCTACTTTTGTATTCAATTCCCTTCGCGATAAACAATAACATTCTATTAGCTTTCCTCATTACATGCTGTGCCTGCATACTAACCTTTTGCGATTCATGCACTAGACCCAGATCCCTTTGCATCTCAGAGCTCTGCAATCTCTCACCATTCAGTTAATATGCTTCTTTTTTATTCTTCCTGCCAAAGTAGACAATTTCACACTTTCTCACATTATACTCCATTTTCCAGGTCTTTGCCCACTCACTTTATCTATATCCCTTTGTATCCTCCTTATGTCCTCTTCACAAGTTACTTTCCTACCTATCTTTGTGTCATCAACAAATTTAGCAACCATACCTTCGGTCCCTTCATCTAAGTCATTCATATAAATTGTAAAAAGTTGAGGCCGCAGCACAGATCCCTATGGCACACCACTCGTTACATCTTGCCAACCAGAAAATGACCCATTTATGCCTACTCTGTTTCCTGTTAGCTACCCAATCTTCTATCCATGCCAATATGTTACCCCCTACACCTTGAACTTTTATTTTCTGCAATAATCTTTGATGTGGCACATTATCAAACCTTATCTCTGCAGGAGTTCGGGTGATGTTCTTGGTTTGACCTCGATTTGACCTCTCTATGCCCATGTCCCTGCTATAAACATTCATTATTTTTCTATTTCCATTGCTGTGAGTTGTCATGTGAGGTCAGTGGGACATCACACCAGTGACTCAGGAATAAACATTGAACAAAACAAGGTACGAACATGTTACTAAATGCAGCACACACAGAGAACTCTGTGACACAAACAGCAGGATTGGGTCGAAACTTCATCAGAATCCCAAGATTGTGTATGACTCATTTTCCTTCTTATACTTGAAAATGGTTGTTTGCCCTCTTTTCAGCGCCATCTGCATGTCGTTGAGCATTCCCTGCCTGAGTGTTGAAGCCATGATCCACTCTCAACATTTTGCCAATGTCGCTGTGCAACTGATCTCTGGGAAGTCCACAAGGAGACTGGAATTAACTCTGTCTCATTCTGTAGTGGGTGCACCTGACTCATCTATATGGAACCCCTCTCCTGTGCAATATCACACTCAAAAAAACAGCTAATATCACCAAGAGTTTATATTTGTTAATCCAAGTGATGAAATGCCAAGCTAGATAGTAAGAACTTGCATTTCTATAGCGCCTATCATTTCATCAGGACATCCCAAAGCACTTTACAACCAATCAAGTACTTTTGAATTGTTGTCACCGTACTAACGTAGGGAAACACAGCAGCCAATTTGTGCACAGCAAGAACCCAACAACAGCACTGAGATAAATGACAAGATCAACTGTTTCAGTGATGTTGACTGAAGAATTGATATTGGCCAGGACACCAGAGAGAACTCTCCTGCTCTTCTTTGAAATAGATTATTGGGATCTTTACATCCACCTAACAGGGCAGATGGGGCCCGGGTTTAACATCTCATAGAAAAGATGGCACCTCTGGCAGTGCAGCATTCCCTGAGTACTGCACTGGGAACGTTAACCTAGATTATGTGCTCAAGTCTCTGGAGAAAGACCTGAACCCACAACCTTATGACTCAGAGGTGAGAGTGGTATCCACTGAATCACAGCTGACAGTTTAAGTGATTTGAGCTTTGGGGCCCAATCCTGTCTGCAACCAAAGGCCCACACAGACACCAGCTTACATTATTCCCTGTTTTCAGGTGCGATTGAGACGGTAGTGGGCGGAAAATTGGGGACACTACGCACTACCCTGTTCGCTAACTGGCATTTTGGACTAGGTCATGAAAGAGGTGAGCAACCCTCCCACCAGGACAGACAGGAGCCTAATTAAATATGCAAAGCAAGGTCCTACACCGTATTTCGGGGTCCGATACCATATTGGCGTTGCAATGAGTG
Organism: Heterodontus francisci; assembly: GCF_036365525.1. NCBI lineage: Eukaryota > Metazoa > Chordata > Chondrichthyes > Heterodontiformes > Heterodontidae > Heterodontus > Heterodontus francisci. The sequence continues at coordinate 21,631,243 of NC_090401.1, read as the reverse complement.
GGAGCAAATCTCCAGATTCCCTGGCTCACTCCACCCCCATTCCCTAATCAGTGGGCCACCTCTCAGTGCTCGTTTAGTGCTGGCAGAAGGCCCAATCAGAAAAATTGGCCTCTTGCCGATTCCAAATAATGGGTGGTGAGCTGGCAAAGTGTGCCTCCCGCCCAACAAGATTGGACACATCTTGTATTTACAATCATAGGGAAACATCCTATGGCACTTCACGAAAGACAAAAGTTGACACCGAGCTAAAGACAGAGATATTGGGACAGGTGGCCAAAAGCTAGGTCAAAGCAGTAAGTGTTAAGGAGAGTCTTAAAGGAGGAGAGAGAGGTGGAGAGGTTTAGGGAGAGAATTCCGGGGCATGGTGCCTTGTAGACTGAAGGCCAGTGAAAATTTATCAAACAAAATTTATTGCAGATGTCGCTGGAACAGCCAGAAGTGGATATCCTTGTTGATTTTTCTTTACATCTCCCTACAATGGGGAATGCTGATTCAGCTCAGTACAGTCCTGGGACTTTACTGGTCTATTTGGCCCGTACTACACCCATTGGGTTGGCAGTCTTCAACTTTTATTATATTTTAATTTTTTTTCACTGCATCCTTTCAAATCACTGGTAACGGAAGATCCAGAAACTGGGCAGGAATTAGGTTGCACTGGCTTTTCAGTGCAATTTGCCTAACATTGGGCAAACCACTGCCATAGGTCACAGAATTGTAAGTGCAAATTATGTTCAGCACAACACGAGTTTTCATGTTCTATTGAGCTAGTTTAAAAAAATGTCATGCTAAAATCAGGCCCCACCCACAAAATTGGCCACACCCCCCCCCCCCCCAGGGGGAATTGATCACCATTGGGGGTTCCCACTAATTGCGCTCATTTGCAGGCCTTCAATGAGGCTCCAAAAACTAAGCTGGATCTTCTGGATGCAAGGACATTAATAGATATATTTTTTAAAGCTTTTTAAAAAAAATTTTACTAAGAAACTGACCAGTACCTTCAGCTGCTGAGGCCCCTAAGCTCTGGAATTCCCCCCCTAAATCTCAGCGTCTTTCTACGTCTCTTTCCTTCTTTCAGGCACTCCTTCAAACCTATCTCTTTGACCAAGCTTTTGGTCATCTGGCCTAACATCTCCTTATGGCTTAGTGTCAAATTTTGTTTGATAATGATTGTAATGCACCTTTGGATATTTATTACATTAAAGGTGCAATTTTAATGCCAAGTTATTGTTGTAGTCTACACCAATATAAATAATATATTTCTGTACGTTTAAAGTCAGTTATTTGAAATCAGTTTACTCACAGGTGGTGGACTAGGCACTCTGATTAAAATGCTTTTTTTGTGATAAACCTATTTTCTGCTGTATTAATAAAACTGCACCAAGTTACCACTCATAATTATTTAAAGGAATAATTTTTAAAGGAAAGTTATTTTTTAAAATTGCATTCTAAAACACTTCTTCATTCCTCTGGCTCATGCCAAATTTTACATTCGGCAATATGTGCAAGAGTGAGATAAAAAGCGTGTCTTAAAACGAGCGCAATTTCGGGTGCGATTTTCACCCGGATCACTGATTGCACCCAAAGCAGAAACTCAACATGTGTTTACATTATATGACAGGAAGAGGAAGTTCTTACTCGGACTTGAATGACTGAATATTACAAATATCTCATAATGAGATGCAATATTATATTAGCGTTAAGTAATTGTCTTGGTGAGGTAGATCAACATATTATCTCTCTCTCTTATAAGCAGCCTTTGAATAGTTGGTTATTTCAACAGAAGACAGGTCTAATGACATCTGAGCTGCAACAGGTTTTAAAAATCAGTTTTGATATGGGAAATAGATACATCTCTTTAACTGGAACAAAATTGGGCATGAGTCCCTTTGCCTCACACAGAATGATTTAGTGACTTGTGATGAGTTTTGAATTGCATAACGGTTTCACTCAGGAATATTCTGGTTCATGTCCATCTGATGAAGACATGAAGACTGGTAATAATGTCAAGCAGTCTCTCTGAGTGACTGACACCGACTGCGACGAAAGGTGACAGTGATGAATAGCAATGGAATTACTGCGGATTCTCTGTCAAGCAAGAGCTATAAATCGGATGGTGCAGTGAAATAGTCTCCCAGGAACCAGCACTGTTTGAATGACGTTTCCCATTTTTTCGAGACATGCATGGCCATGACCGTGTAACCAGCAAGCTGCCCAAGAGTGTTTGCAATCCTGTTGTTAGTCTGTTGCAAAAATCGGCAATATTTTATGAGATTTTATGCTTGGCACAGTTTAAAAAATGCAGTCTTTATTTGACTTTCACAGCACATGTTATTTGTTATATTAATAGAATAAATGACTGAGTAAACTAGAAGGCAGTAATTTAACCACAAATGCCCTTTTTAGTCCTTTGTAGTGTCATCAGAATCTGTCACCCATTTTTCCCCTCCTCCATTTCTGAAGACTTATTGTGAGGTTATGATTCCTCTGATAACCTCATTCAAAAAGCCATTCTCTATATATCAGCCTTGATCGTCTTAATTGGCTACTTGACTGTGGGGGCGGAGGGAGGGGGTGGTTCTCAAGTGGAGTCTCGTTCTACACTGGCCTTGCATCAACATCTGCACACTGTCTAAGATAAAGAAAGAAAGACTTGTAATGTACAGCACTTTTCACGACTCGAAACATCCCAAAGTGCTTCACAACCAATGACGTATTCTTGAAGTTTATTCCCTGTTGTAATGTAGGAAATGCAGCAGCCATAAACAGCAATGAAATAAATAGCCAGATCATCTGTTTTAGATGTTGGTCAAGGGTTAAAATTGGCCAGGACACTGGGGAGAACTTCCCTGCTCTCCTTCGAAATAGTGCCACAGGATCTTTTACGTTCACCCGAGCAAGCAGACAGGCCTCCAGTTTAACATCTCACACAAAAGACAATGCCTTCGACAGTACAGCACGCCCTCAGCACTGCACTGAAGTGTCAGCCTAGATTTTGTGTTCAAGTCTCTGGAGTGGGATTTGAACCCACAACCTTTTGGCTTGGGGGCGATATACTTTCCTAATATCACACCAGATTTAGCCCCCCACCACCTCCACAACAGCCTGCAATTGCTAAGGCAAATTGTAGTATCTGTAACTGCCATCCCTGCTAAGATGAGTTAATTTGGGAAAATTCACAAATAATTCTGTCTATGACTTAGTTGAGTAGCAACTAAGCTAGGAGAGCAGGCTTGCAGCTATGTTTTTATTCACTGTTTGTAACTTGGTGCTGCTTGCTCTTTGGTTTTAGCTTAATGGGACTTTTAATTTATAAAACTACATGGTCTTAAATGAAAGCAATGTACCTTCCCTGAGAGGACAGTGCATGCTCTGGTTAGAGTTACCAACTCTCATTGGACATATTCCTGGAGATTTCATCACAGGACCTCCCACCTGCAACCGTCCCTCCCAGTCAAATAGTCTTTTGCTCTCATGTCCAATCTTTTTATAACTAGTAAAAAAAATTCTTCAAAGAATATGAAGAAAACATTTTTTTAATACTTCAATAATTTTTCTTTGGGTCTCGTAGCAGTGTCTGGGGGAATCTTTAATTCCTGGAGACTCCAGGATAATCCTGGAGGATTGGCAACTCTAAGATTGATGGATTTTTGTTTGACAAGGGTATTAAGGGTTCCGGAACCAAAGTGGATAACTGGAGTTAGGATGCAGGTGAACCATGGTGTACTCCTGTTCCTATATCCTAATCCTCGATCTGGTGTAAGCTGAGCTATATGGACTAGGAATTAATTGTCAGCCTGTGTGGAGTTAGCTTAGCTTTGCCACAGTAGCAAAAAAGGAATTACAAATCACTTCAGTGTATCTGAAGGAGAAAGAAACAAATCGTTGAAGGCCTGTCAGTATGTTAGCAAAAGACTGGGGTGGGGCTCAGCTGCAATGCCCCCCCCCCCCCAAGTCTATATTGCCTGCTGACACTAACAAACTGGGTTCACACATGATGAATGGCCACTTGGATGAGGTAGTGGGGGGATTCCAACATTATGCATGCTCCACCCTCAGCTTCTAGGCATTGAGCAGTCTAGCCAACAGTTCTTAATGGCACTGCCAGCCTCTTAGAAATGTGGAGATCAGCCTTTTTTTGAAAAGTTTTTTTTGGGGGGCCAGGAGGTACAACTATGCTCCTTCATCGGCCCACCCTAAAAATCATCCAGACCAGTGACAGGCTGTTTCCCCACCCTCTCTAAAATTACCTCCCACTCTTATTCCTGACTTCCATGTCAGCCTCCCTATTAATCTATGAGTCAGCAGATCCTATGTTAACAATGAACACAAAAGAACATATAGATTAGCCCTGTGGACTGATTCACATCTCACTTCTTTTTAAGTATTGCATTGCCTAGCATCTTATTTTTTCGCTTGGCATAGGTACTTTAAGAATAGGAAGAGGCCATTCAATTAGATCATGGCTGACCTGTACCCCAAATCCAGAACTCCATTTACCCATCTTTGCGTCATATCCATTGTTCCTCTTAAATCTAAAAAATCTATCGATCCCTGTCTTGAAAGCTTCTGTGTATATTTAGCCTGTAAACAAATTGTAAATAAATTTGTTCAAATTGGTTTCCCATGCACATTGGTTTAACGGTACAATATGTTCAGTCTTTCAGAAAGGCAGGAGAATGTGGGTGGCTATATTCCCCAATAAGCAATATTATGAAACTAGAGGTTAGACCTGAACCCCAGACATGCTCTAGGTACGGAGACTGAATATGAATGAGGGTCGTAACAGAGAGGTGGTGTTGGGCAAATAAAGAAAAAAAAAGGATTTCAGGATATCCCAAAGCACATTCCAGCCAATGTTGTAATGTAGGAAACACAGCAGTTAATTTGTACACAGCAAGGTCCCACGAGCAGCAATAAGATTATGAGCAGATAAGTTGTTTTAGTGTTGTTGGTTGAGAGATAAATATTGGCCAGGACACTGGGGAGAAATCCGCTATCCTTCTTCAGATAATACTATTTGATCTTTTATATCCACCTGAGAGGGCAGGCGGGGGATTCTGTTTAACAAAGAATGGCATGTTCGACAGTGCAGCACTCTTTCAGTACTGCACTGGGTGTCAGCCTGGTGTTTGTGCTCAATCCCCTGGAGTGGGATTTGAACCAACAAGCTTTTGACTCAGGCAAGAGTGCTACCAATGGAGCCAAGGCTGTAATAAAAGCAGGGAGCCACCGCAGTTGCATTTTTAATAGGTCAAATTGAGTCTTAACAACATGACATTGGCAAAGTATTACAAAGTACCAGTGCTCCAATGTGCAGATGGTCAGAAAATGACTCATGTCACTCACCACCCCACCCCACCCCCCCACCCCCACCAGTCCCTCCCACATTGTCCCCACCATCTCCAGAATGGTGCACATTTGTTTGGGATAGAAATGCAATACTGTACTAATGTGCCTCCTGGCTTGCCATTGTCATGTGACCTCTACCATGAGGCACTCACTGCAGGCATCCATCAGCAGTCAGTTCAATAAAGACACAATACAAGCAAGACTGTTGTCCTGTGAGCTCGTAACACACATGGTACAATCCCAATCTTGGCGTAGGTGATGAGAAGGGGTGGGATGTCTTTCCACTGCACAGAAGAAGGGAAAATGAGCGGGGACTGTAGGAGGATGGCAAGATGCAGGGCGGTGAGGCAGTTTCGTACATCTCCCACCAATTACATCAACAGCAACACGTACTGGACTCCTGCAGTTGGAGAATAAGAATCCTGTTGGTGACCAGGAGAAACCTGCACACACAACAGCAGGTGTCAGGCTAGACAGGTAAAGAGGCACAAAATGATCAAAAATCCCAAAAAAGAAAAGGAAATTTCAAACATAAAGGGGGAAAATTTGGCATAAATCATAGCATCCCCAACTAAAACTATTAAGGAAATTAATCCAATTTCTTGAACTTTGTCCATGTAAAGAGAGTAAAAGTAACATAGGCTTTAAGTCAAAATGGCTCCACACTAATCCATCCAAATATTGGTATAAATCAACAACAGCTACAAATACAGGCCCCAGAGAGACTATTAAATTCTTATCTGTTATCTGTAAAGCAATATTACATGCCATTGGGAAACATCTTTTCAATTTCAGATAACAGATAGCTCATCTCGTCAGAACCAATTGAAAATGTGAAATTCATTCAGACCAGCTGTCGGCAGATGAACCAATCCTGGTTCAGAAATAATAGCTTTACTACAGAAAGCCCAACAACTGCAAATGACAATTATGTAACGTGAACACGTAAGCAGGAACCACTGTGTACAATATATAGGATAATCTATATAGCTCATTATATAGCATTAATTCTCCTATGGGATTTGGATAGATCCACATTTGATCCAAACTTTGATCCTTAAAGGACAATACAATTAAACTGATCCCTTTGTCTGTCGGGAGTGAAGACAATTAACTATTTGAGTGGCAAAAGACTAGAGATCATTTAAGAAAGTAAGTTAAAAAGTTAGGTAATGCTAACTGTCCTGCTTTGCATGCACTACAGAGCCTCTTAAGTCCCTGAAATGGTGGTCAGGAAGCGCATGGACCTTTCTGGCCAGAAGTGTGCCACTCACCATGTTGGGTAAGGACAACCAAGAGGCGCATTTTAGCCACCCCTGAAGCAAATGCAAGTAAAAGATCTAACACCTGCTTCGGGTTCCTGCTGCAAGGTTGGCTTGCCCTAAGGCTGCCAGTGCCATTACCAGCTGGACTCAGGGAAACCAGCCCTGGGGAATATCTGCAACATCAAAGGTAAGTTACTCATCTCTGACTGTGGAGCCAGGAGCAAGAGGAGCGCTCCTCCTGAGTCCACATTAAACTACCCTCCAGGCTCTCTGACCCCTGATCTCCCTCCTCCCCGAGCCCACAATTTACAATGCAGCAGACTGCTGTTGACTGATGCCACCCTCACCCACTGCTCCCTGCCCTTCTGGTCACCAGTTGCTCCCCTCTGCCAAGGCCTGTGAACTGCAGTAGTAGCAGGGGCCTGCAGCTCCACCAATTACCCTCTTGGTCTCCTCCCACAGAACCGTTCCTATTGTAATCAGGTCCAAGGCCCAATATACGATGTTCCTCCCACCCAACATTTGCAAGCACACTAAGAATCCTGCATGAGGCAAAAATGGCCCTCCCAAATTTCTAGGCCATGGTTTCTTATTATTGTCTGAAACTTCTTTCCGGTTGTACCTTCTGATGCTTCTGTATTTGAGATACATCATGAAGAGTGATTGACATTGAGATGTAGAGAAGCCAAAATTTCTGACAGAAATTCTTTTTGAAAGTATGAAGCCTCATTATTTTAGTTGCCCATGTATTAAAAAAACCCTTAATTTTCTCCCCTCCTGTTCCAAAAGCCTTATATCTGGATATAGTTCCACCCAGCAACAGTCTACTCTCATCATGATCAACATCTCACTTAGTGGCCATTCTTCATGTGTCACTTTTGACATGAGTGTCAGTAGGCTACTCAACCTTGTGAGCATCACAGCCCAGACCAATGACAAGAGCACAGGAACAGAAATAAGCCTGTTTGAGGCCCCTTTACAAAATCAGGTTGTCCTGAACATGCAGGCACTGGGCCAGCTGCATTCAGGAAACTTGGTCTACATGCGATCTAACCAGTGGTCCTTATAGGCCACCATCAAAATGCAAAGCTTTTAAAAAACTACTTACCTGAATGTGTAGCCGGAAAGAGCAGGCGCGTTTCTCCTTGCTTCACTGCTGTGCCAAAGACTACTGTCAGCTTCTGCTCTGCCCCCTCCAGATCACCTCCCCCTACACCCACCCAACCGCTTCCTCTTCTTCCTGAGGGCCGCTGTCTCTTCTCTGGGGATGATGATAGGTGCCTGCAGCTCACCACCCTCATGTAAATGAGGCCTGAGGCCCAATATTAGGTAGGCCTTGAGAATGTACCTTTCACCCAGTTCATGTAGACATGAACCAATTTCCAGGTCGTACACATTTCCTGATTTAACATCACAAGCTCTGTACCTGACCAATGACTGGGCAAAGTGGGGAGGGGAATAATAGAGCCATTCAGCCGCCACAAATCAATGATTCTGATAAAGTATTGTGTATAATATTGCTTAATATATCTGTCGTATAACACTGCATCCTTTAACTCACCATGACTAACGCAAACACACACATACATACGCGTACTCATGCTCTCTCTTTCTCCCTGCCAGCTTTTAGAATCTAGGTTTGGCATAATTTAACCACCATAACTTGATTTATCTCATCTCATCTACCTACCTACTTAGAAAAGATAGCTTGGATGTTGGGTGATGTGGTCTTCATATGTTCTATTGGCAATGATGGTCTGATAAACTCGAAGCACCGAATACTCGGATGCTTTAATTGTAATAATTTATTCCAGAATGTCCTTTATCGTTAAATTTGGTGATTCCTGCAGTGACATTTGCACACATACCATCTGGGAAGCTGGTAGAATTTGATCAACAAATTTTTAAAAAGCTGGCAAAGCCGCACAAAAGCTGTCAGCTGATAAAACAGCTCCAAATTCTAGCATTATGACAAGTAAAGATAAGGGATTCATTTGAAAGTGCAGTGGGACATGGACACGTCACAACTTAAGGTGTAGGTAAAATAGCAGCTTACTTGTTGCATCTAACACCTGAGGGAATCAAGTGCTAAAGAAACGGCAATACTTAGAAACCATCCGCTCAAGTTGGTTCTTCCAAGTGGTCTGATTGGTTCTGCCAGCATCCAGTCCCAACTGCCAATCAACCCAATTAGTGGATGTTAGTAATCTTCAATGCCAGTAAGAAAAGCTGACTTGTGTCAGGAAATTCCAACAAGCCGACACAAGGGTCGAACGTTATCAGCTTAAGATGTCGACAGTTTTAGATTAGATTAGATTAGAGATACAGCACTGAAACAGGCCCTTCGGCCCACCGAGTCTGTGCCGACCATCAACCACCCATTTATACTAATCCTACACTAATCCCATATTCCTACCAAACATCCCCACCTGTCCCTATATTTCCCTACTACCTACCTATACTAGTGACAATTTATAATGGCCAATTTACCTATCAACCAGCAAGTCTTTTGGCTTGTGGGAGGAAACCGGAGCACCCGGAGAAAACCCACGCAGACACAGGGAGAACTTGCAAACTCCACACAGGCAGTACCCGGAATCAAACCCGGGTCCCTGGAGCTGTGAGGCTGCAGTGCTAACCACTGCGCCACTGTGCCGCCCTAAGTTGGTATATAAGCAATAACCAGAGTTTCCTGAGCAGAAGCTCAGGGAAGTGCAACATTGTGCGGAGTCCCTACCACACAAGGCAGCCCACAGGATGACTGAAATGAACCAAAAAAGTTATACATAGTACATTACTTGCCAAAATTAATCACCCACCAGTGAGGCTCCACCATCATTGAGGGTGGAGATGTTCATAAAGTCTCCTCTGCCTGTTGGTAAGTGTGATGAGGATTTCTGCCTCTACCACCCATTAAGGCGTTTGTAAAGATACTTCTGAAACGTTGTTAGCCCATTTTTTTCTCAAATTGTCCAGAAGGACCAATTCTCTCAAATGCCTGCAGAGTAAAGATGCAAAGACTGTGACTAGCCTTACCAACAAATCAATAGAAATCACTGGGAGTATCAGCATAATTCTAAAACAAATCACTGGATTGTATAGTGCTGGGCAGTCCTGGCAGAACCCAAAATGGGCGTTGGTGAGGCTATTGTTGAATAAGTGCCGCTTGACAGCACTGTCGATGACACCTTTCATCACTTTGCTTATGATTGAAAGTAGACTGATATGGTGTTAATTGGCTGCATTGGATTTGTCCTGCTTTTTGTGGACAGGGCATACCGAGGCAATTTTTCAATTTGTTAGGTAGACGCTCCAGCTGTACTGAGCAGCTTGGCTAGGGGCGTGGCTAGTTTAGGAGCACAAGTCTTCAGCACTATAGCCGGATGTCGTCAGGGCCCATAGCCTTTGGTATATCCAGTGCACTCAGCCATTTCTTGATATCACCTGTGAAATGAATCAAATTGGCTAAAATGGCTTTTTTAATGGTGGGGACCTCCAGGAAGAGGCTGAAATGGATCATCCACTTGGTACTTCTGGCTGAAAATAGTTGCAAAGGCTTCAACCTTGTCTATTGCATTCATAGGCTCGGCTCCACCATCATTGAGGGTGGAGATGTTCATAGAGTCTCCTCTTCCTGTTGGTAAGTGTGATGAGGATTTCTGCCTCTACCACCCATTAAGGCAGTGAGTTCCAGACCCCCAGCCTCTTGGTAAAAAAAGTTCTCTTCAATTCCTCTCCAATAATTCTGCCAATTACTTTAAATCAATGCTTCCTGGTTATTGACCTCTGCCAAGGGATATCGGTCCTTTTTATCCATTGTGTTCAGACCCCTCATTATGTTCTATACCTCAATTAACTCTCCCTCAGCCTCCTCTGTTCCAAAGAAAACAACCCCAGCTTATCCAATCTTTCCTCATGGTTAAAATTCTCTATTCCTGACAACATCCTTGTAAATCTCCTCTGTACCCTCTCTAGGGTGATTACATCTTCCCTGTAATGTGGTGACCAGAACTGTACACCGTACTCTAGCTGTGGCCTAACTAGTGTTTTATACAGTTCTAGCATAATTTACCTACTCATATATTTGATGCCTTGGTTAATAAAGGAAAGTATCCTGCATGCCTTCTTCGCCACCTTCTGTACCTATCTTGCTACCTTCAGAGATTTGTGGACATGCACTCCAAGGTCCCTCTGTTCCTCGATATTTTTCAGTAGCCTACCATTTATTGTATATTCCCTTCCCTTGTTTCCTGTTTTCAAATGCATTACCTCCCACTCCTTAGATTGAATTCCATTTTCCACTTTTCTGCCCACCTAATCATGAAGTTCCGGAAGGCAGAGTCATGCTTCACTAACCTGATTTGAATTCTTTGAAGAGGTAACAGAAGGAGTAGACAAGGGTAATGGAGTAAGTCTCATATATTTTGCTATATTTTACTTAGCATTTGCATCCATCTTCAGCCAGAAGTGCCGGGTTGATGATCCATCTCAGCCTCCTCCTGAAGTCCCCAGCATCACAGATGCCAGTCTTCAGCCAATTTGATTCACCCCATGTGATATCAAGAAACGACTGAAGGCACTGGATACTGCAAAGGCTATGGGCCCTGACAATATACCGGCAATAGTACTGATGACTTATGCTCCAGAACCTGCCGTGCCTCCAGCCAAGCTGTTCCAGTACAGCGACAACACTGGCATCTACCCGGCAATGTGGAAAATTGCCCACGTATGTCCTATACACAAAAAGCAGGACAAATCCAAACCAGCCAATTACCGCCCCATCAGTCCATTCTCGTTCATCAGTAAAGTGATGGAAGTTGTCATCAACAGTGCTATCAAGGGGCACTTGCTTAGCAATAACCTGCTCAGTGACGCTCATTTGGGTTCCACCAGGGCCACTCAGCTCCTGACCTCATTACAGCCTTGGTTCACAAATGGTCAAAAGAGCTGAACTCAAGAGATGAGGTGAGAGTGACTACCCTTGACATCAAGGCAGCATTTGACTGAGTATGGCATCAAGGAGCCCTAGCAAATCTGGAGTCAATGGGAATCAGGGGGAAAACTCACTTCTGGTTGGAGTCATGCAAGTGCAAAGGAAGATTGTTGTAGTTGTTGGAGGTCAATCATCTCAGCTGCAGAACATCACTGCAGGAGTTCCTCAGGGTAGTGGCATTCAGTGGCATTACGATCGTTGAATCCCCCAGTGTCAACATCCTGGGGGTTGCCATTGACCAGAAACTGAACTGGAGTAGCCATATAAATCCGATGGCTACAAGAGCAGGCCAGAGGCTAGGAATCCTGCGGTGAGTAACTCACCTCCTGACTCCCCAAAGCCTGTCCACAATCTACAGGGCACAAGTCAGGAGCGTGATGAAATACTCTCCACTTACCTGGATGGGTGCAACTCCAACAACACTCAAGCAGCTTGAGATCATCCAAGACAAAGCAGCCGCTTGATTGGCACCCCATCCACCAGGGGTACTCTGCAAGGGGATGTGTGTATCCAGGTGCTCTGCAAAGGGGATTTGTGTATCGGGGGTGGTCTGCAAGGGTAGAGGTTGTTGTCAGGAGGCCATTAGAGAGTATCATAAATGGTGTGTGTGATGGGGATATGGGGAAAGTGTGGGAAAAGGGCATTGAAGTGGATGATCAGCCATGATCGTATGGAATAGCAGAGCAGGCTCGATGGGCTGAATGGCCTATTCCTGCTCTTATGTTCCTATGTGTCACACAACTAGAAAAGATGGTAGAGCAATATTAAGCTTTAGTGTTCAAGCACATCAGGCATCTAGACAAGTAAAGATTGAAAAGATATTTGGCTAGACAGGCTCATCTCTGCATCGGACGGGAGCCGACCACCCTAGGACACCTGCCATGGGTCTCATACACCCTGTGTTTCTGGATCTCCTTGGTATGTTGAGGCATCTCAGGTAGAGGCGGGGCCCAAGAAGCATCTGCACCTGACCCTGAAGCTCCAAGACACAAACAGCATCAGCCAGCAAGGCCAAAAAGGGCCCAAGTACACCAGAGCGTCTACAGGACTTGCATCACTTACCTACAGGTATCCGAGCGACGCTTTCAGAGAAGCTATATCTTTCCAAGGAGACCATCACAGACCTATGCAGACTTCTGCAGGACAATTTGTGACCAATGGGATTTGGTGCTTATCGTTCACCTATGGCCCGAAAGATAACCGTGACGCTCAACGTCTATGCATCGGGATGTGTGCAGGGATCCATTGGGGACATTTGTGGGGTTTCCCAGGCTACAGCACACCATTGCATCAAGGAGCTGACCAATGCTCTGTTCAAGAAGGTTGGTGACTATGTGCGCTACCGGACAGTCTCTGACTGTCAGGCCAAGAGAGCCATCGGATTTCAGGCGATAGTGCATGGTGCAATTGATTGTACACATGTGGTCATCAAGGCTCCCATGAACCAACCAGCTGCTTTTATCAAGAGAAAAGGCTTGTCCATTTAAGCAACGTTCAACTGGTCTGCGACCACCCAAAGCATTTCCTACAGATGTGTGCCCGCTTCCTGGGAAGCAGCCACGACACCTACATATTTCACCAGTACCAGGTGCCACAGCTTGTCAATCCCCCCGCTCGCATTGAGGGCTGGATTCTTGGGGATAAGGGCTTCCCATTGAAGAAATGCCTGCTGATGCTTGCGAGGAGCCCTCGCAATGCTGCGGAGGAGAGGTACAACTCTTGCCACGGATCCACCCAAACAACCATCAAGCAGGCCTTTGGGCTGCTGAAGATGAGGTCTGCTGCCTTGATCGATCTGGTGCAGCCCTGCAGTATGCCCCAGTGCAGGTTTTGCATATCGTGGTGGTCTGTTGTGCTCTGAATAATCTATCCCTTCAGAGGGGGGAGGCCTTACATAAGGAAGACATGCGTGAGCAACAAACATCCTCCGGTGAAGAGGAGCCAGAGGAGAGACAGGACCAAGCAGCTATGGAAGAAGACAACACGGCGATGGAGGCCAGACATGGTGAGCAATGTGCAAAGGAGGCAAGAAACAACCTCATAATGGCCTGCTTTCAGCCACCCTGATGTCTACTCAATAATAATACAATAAAGACTGACCATCATGCATGTAGTCTTCCGCTTCCTTTCCATTTGTGTTATCTGATTGAGAACCGAGGACCCATGGGAGAGCACATGTTGCTTCCTTCTTCACTCACATTGCCATGATAAGGAGATCCTCAGTCACATTGGCACTGATCTGAAGGGTATGTTCAAGCATGGTAGAAGTTGGTTCCCACACAATGAAGGCTAATGATTGGCAGAAAAGAGCATTTCATTAAATGTACATAACACAGTTGCATCACCCATGAATACCCATGTGTGTCTGGGTGTTTTTGTTAATATGCTTGCAGGGGCTCCTGCACAGTGTGACCCCTGCGCTAATAGCTGTGCTAGAGGCAGGCTGCCGATTAGGCTGCCCCTTGGCCTGAGATGACTTCAGTGGGTGTCCTCTGGGTGCCTGAGGCCTGGAGGGCCCCAGCTACCTGAGGGTTTCCTGCACGATGCAGAACCTTCTTCAGGTGTCGCATCTGCTGGAGCTGTGCTCACTGGCAGAGGGGCTGAGGAACTGGTGTCCACAATACAAATGCCCTGAAGGGAACCCCCAGAATTGGAGTAAAATAAAAGCAAAATACTGCAGATGCTGAAAATCTGAAATAAAAACAAGAATTGCTGGAACCACTCAGCATGTCTGGCAGCATCTGTGGAAAGAGAAGCAGAGTTAACATTTCGGGTCAGTGTCCCTTCTTCGGAACTGACAAATATTAGAAATGTCACAGGTTATAAGCAAGTGAGGCGGGCGTAGGGCAAGAGATAACAAAGGAGAAGGTGTAGATTGGACAAGGCCACAGAGCTGACCAGAAGGTCATGGAGCAAAGGCAAACAATATGTTAATGGTGTGTGGAAAGACAAAGCATTAGTACAGATAGGGAGTTAACGGACTGAAAATTGAACAGCAGCAAGTTCAAACATGAAAAAAACAGTGGGTAAGCAAACTGAACAAACTAAGATGAAATGAAATAAACATTAAAAAAATTGTAAAAAATGTAAAAAAGAAAAAAAGAAAAAATAACTAAAAATCAAAGTAAAATGGGGGGCCCGTCATGCTCTGAAATTATTGAACTCAATGTTCAGTCCGGCAGGCTATAATGGGCCTAATCGGTAAATGAGATGCTGTTCCTCGAGCTTGCGTTGATGTTCACTGGAACACTGCAGCAATCCCAGGACAGAGATGTGAGCATGAGAGCAGGGGGGAGTGTTGAAATGGCAAGCAACCGGAAGCTCAAGGTCCTGCTTGCGGACTGAGCGGATGCAACATAAATGAGATGCATGGAGTTCAGGTTGACTGAAGATCGCAAACACGCTTATTAAACAGCTATTATATACAGCACATAACTAACTATTTACAGAATTTGCCTCTTGGTGTTACAGTAGCAGAGTGAGTCTGGCAATTAGTCACATGACTATGTCCTGACACATAGCTCATTAACATACTAAGATCTTAAAGGAAAATCACTCTTAAAGGCTATCACACAACATCCCCCTTCTTTCCAAAGATAAGTCTCATATGCTAATAGTGAAAATATATAACATTGGATAACATCAAAATTATTTATTCGGAATATAGATTATAGACTTTACAAGTATAGAGGCTCAAAAGTCCATACATCGTCTTGGTGCTTTGATAAGTCTTGCTAAGGGACTTTGCATGTCATTTGTTGCTGTTCTTTCTGAAGTTTCTCCCTCTCTGCATTCAGTTTCTGTTGCTGTGCCTTCAGCCTGCTAACAACTCTGTTGCATGTCCTTCGCCTCTCCTCATCCTCCGTGTCTGAAGGCTTGGAGCTGGAGGTCGAGGACTTTTTGGGGGAAGAGTACTTGGTCTCATGGAGATACCTGTTCGTTCTGGCTGGTTGTGGTGCTTGTGGTTCTCTATAGAGCAGAAGTGAAGGTGCGGCATAATTGTGCTGTTGCTGGAGTTCCAGATTGCACCATTTGATGCTGGTCAGAGTCTGCGATTGGGTTCCGGGCTTTGGAGATTTCCCTAGGCAATGCTCGCGTGGATAGTTATGATGCTAAGGTCCTGACACGCTGGTACTCCTGCCACCGCTGGTCCACTAGGTAGAATGTTTTTGGTTTTCATGCCGACTTGCCATAGTTGCATTGCATTGCTAATGTACCACTGCAAGGGATGGGTGACCCATTATGTGCAGCTAACTTGGCAGTCGGCAGTTGTATCATTGATTTCCAATAACTCCAGTACATATCTTTAAGGATTCAGACTGGTAGGATATTTGCACTATCTCCGGTGTCAGTCTTGACCCTGAGTGTAGGTTTGCCAGCTTTCTTTGGGTGCATGATGTTAATAGTGGCGAAAGCTTCCAGTTATTGGACTTCATCAACGTGATGTGTCAGGTTCACAATGTGGAATGCCTGTTCGTCTTCTGTCTGAAAATTACTTCTCTCAGACCTGTTTATACAGGTCTTTGGCGCTCTCCTTGCTGCTGTTGCCCTGTTGTCTGTTTGTTTATCTCTGACCGTTACTTCTGGCTATGTTTTTGGAGCCAGAATTCCTACATAAGCCCAGTGTCCTTTTATACCACATGCCTTGCACAGGTCTCAAAATGCAGGGCAATTTCGCCATGAGTGGGACAGACCGCTGTTACGACCAGGTGAGAAAGAGGTCTCGGGTTCCCTTTCAGCTTTCACCTGGTCTTACTGTAACAGGGTTTAATTTTAAACACGTTAGTTTTAGCTCCCCCTTGGTGAATCCTTGTTTACTGCTTTCCAATTATAAGGCAAAGAAGCCAGCACAAACAGGCTTTCTTAGAGTTAAAGAAGAAAAGTTGAAATTTATTAAACTTGAACTTAAACTCTAATTCGGTGAACACCTACGGATACACGTTGCGCCACACATTAGCATGCATAGGTGATACACACATGCAAATAGAGACAGAAAAGAGCAGAAGAAAAATAAATTGGAAAGGTTTGAGGCAATATCTGAAGAGTTGTTGTTACGGTTCTTCGAGCTCACTGTAGAGTCCTTGATTGTATGTACATCCTGCTTTTCATTGAGGCCCAGTATTCTTCTTAAACCTTGTTCGCTGTGGGGACTTTTCTCTCTTGGGGTTCATGTGTCTTCAATGGATTCAGAGGCTTGTGAGAAAGAGATGGGAGCAGACAGGAGAGATCTTCTCAGACCAGGAGAAAGCAGCTTTTTACCTTCAAACTCTCTGTGGCTAGTTCACAAGAAAACTCTGGAACAGCCAAGTAGTCATGTGACCAGCTGGTCTAACCAGTCCTGGCCCTTGTGGATTGTATCCTCCTAGGCAGGCCCTGGAATGCACTTCCTCACCTTCAATGTCTGTTAGTATGTAAATTTTGTTTCCAGCCATGGTAGATCTGTTTACCAAGTCATTTGCTTGCTCCAACAACAGTTAAAAATCAATCTTCATGACAAAATTGATGTCTTGACAGGTGGGGGCCTGGCTTGACACTACACTTATCACAAAGCTTGCTTGCTCTTTTTGTCCTGGCTATCTCGCCGATACTATTGGTTGCACCTAGAGCTTGCAGGTGCTGTTGTCCAGCTACAATGGCTTCATATTTCCTGCCATCTCCCGGCACTGCATCAATGCTGTGACCTTTCATTTTACCCCAAGAGGTCTTTCTGAAATTCTTCAATGGGTGTTGATACAATTACCAACTCCATTATTTAGTCTGACAGCTCAACTTCTGAGAAATCACATTTGTTGCCCTTACTACAGCATCTGCTGATGAACTGATCTATCGATTCCTGTGGATGTTTCCTGTGGGACATCAGTTCCAGGCGGTGAATTTGAAAATTGGCTCTTAATCTGAGTTGATCTTCCAGCACTTTCCATATCTTTGTGGGATCTTTTTGGTCCTCGCCAGGGATGCCTGAGGTATTAATTCTGTACTGATACCTCATTTCCAATTGCTATCATTATTTTTAAAGCCTGTGTTACTGGCTCTGTAATTATTAATTGCATTTTCTGTTGGAACAGTTTGAACACGGATAGGATATCCAAGGCTTTCCAGTTCCTGCTAGGAACATTGGTGTCCATCTTTCTGCTGTTTGTTTGCTTGACTACTTGCTTTAAGAACCTGCTTTAAGACCTGGTTCCGTGACTCTGTAGTTTTTGCTCTTTAAGAAACTGGCTTGGCTGCTTTGATTAAAAAAAACAAGTGTTTTGCAGTGCTTTCTGTTTATCTCGCTTCCAGCACTCTAGTCTGTGCAATAGGCAATTATTCACGGTTGAGTGGTTTTACAAGTTTTTTTCAAACTTTGGCTGAATGAATGAAAGGTCTTCACACTGGAATGATTTAATGGTTTCTATTTATAGCTCTAGCTGCAAGCTGCATGAATGGAGGATTCCCCTGCTTTTTGCTGTCCAACGCCTCCTGTAATGGCGTGGACCTGATAAGCCTGGGGGAGCCTTTCAAAACAATCGATCAGCCTGAGATAGGGATTGGGTTTTCCTTTTTTTTTCTTTTACTGAGCCTTTTAAAAAAAATCAACTTTGCAGGTACCTCAAAGCTTTTTTAACTGGTGTCCCTGTACCGATGGCACACGTACCCACTCACAGTGATTAATTTTCAGCCTGTTGTTCAGTGCTCTGTCTTCTACAGCAGGAAGTGAGTTTTTTTTTCTTTACATTGTTTGGGCCAATATTTCTTTTAAGTTTCCAGCTTTTAGCTGTATGTAGTTTTTAAAGCTGTTTTCCTGTGGTCTTCAATCTTGGGTTCTGTCTTCTCACCACAGCTTCCCCCATGCAATGAGAAACTTTCTTATGTTGTCTCATGCAACATAAATGAGATTCATGGAGTTCAGTTTGATTGAATATCTCAAACAGGTTTATTAGACAGCTAACTATTATATACAGCACAGAGCTAACTATTTACAGAACCTGCCTCTTGGTGTTACAGTAGCAGAGTGAGTCTGGCAAGTAGTCACATGATGATGTCCTGACACTTAGCGCAGTAGTATACTAAGATCTTAAAGGGCCATCACTCTTAACGGCAATCAAACAACACCTTCACCATGTGGCACACCATGTCATGACACCCAGATCACACAAAGCAATTTTGGAACGTAGCAGTTACCTTGGCTCAATGCAGGAGGTCATTGACCCACTTCCTATACTGCTCCCAGTTGCCTCGGGTGACCCCATGGCTGCTGACCTCCTTTGTGATCTCCATCCAGGCTTGCTTAGTCAGGCAGGAGGACCTCTTCTTGCCATAGCTGGGGAAGAGGACACCCACATTTCTCTTGCAACCTTTAGGAGAATCAGCAGGCAAGCATCTCTGAAGTGTGGAGCCACCCTTGCTCTGACCTCTGACATCCTCAACAGTCTTCCTAGGGAGCTATTTGTTGAGGTTGCAATTGATGTTAATGTAGAGATGTTTCCAATGAATGAGCTGCTTAGACTTCAAGGAAAAGGTGAATGCAGGGCTGGCAGGCTTTTAAAGATGGCACCAGCACCTGCTCTGAGATCAGCTGACGCCGTGATCAGCATTTCACCAGCTGCCTCCGCCACATGATTGGGGGAGACGGTTGTCTTCATTATATTAAATGGCCGCCTGCCGCATAATCACAGTGGCACGTCCGCTCACATGACACATGAGACCACTGCCATTTTGCACGCCCCCCGGGATCATCTGTATCTATTCTATTGAATCCTTTTAACATTTTAAACACCTCAATCAGATAACACCTGAATCTTCTATACTCAAGGGAATAGAGGCCAGGTTTGCATAGCATGTTATCATAATTGAACACTCTAGGCTCTGATAGCATCCAATGGCATTCCAGTGACTCTGGACTGCACCCGCTCCAAAGCCAACATAACATTCCTGAGGTGCGATGCCCAAAACTGAACACAGTACTTCAGATGTTGTGTGAACAAGGCTCAAAACAACTGAAGCATAACTGTTTGTATTCCAGCCACCTTAGATAAAAGCCAACATTCCATTAGCCTCTTTGATTACTTTTTTACCTGTCTACCATTCTTTAAACTTGAAGGCTGAAAGGAGCAAGAACAAAACAAGTGTCGATGCCACTAGTGGTCTCAGAGTTAAAATTAATATTATGAGATATCAAAGCATGGTTTGAAAGCTCATTGGAAATTTGGCAGTGGTAGAGGAATATTATAGTAAAGGACAAGAGTCATTGGAGCTTAAAACATTCCCGTGGTCATGCCAAGAACACCAGCTGCTGCAACCACATCTTAGCATTCTGTGTGGGCTTGAAAAATTGGGGCAGAACACCAGTGGTGAAACTGTGGAATTTGTAAAAGGTTGTCTGTAAGGAGTCATTCATATAATCCTTTTCTTAAGTAGGAAATTAAATTTAAAGGGGGAAAAGTCTTAAAGATTGGCTTTTCATTCTATGAAGAAAGTCTGCTTAAAATACATTCCAGTAATCGACATTTCACACTAGTTAAAGATAAGCTGAATCAGAAGTGATTTTCACATTGTGAGCTGGCATTGTCTATTGCATTTATAATACCTTAAAGATTTTGCAGGCAGTATGCACTTCCTGCAAAGTGTAGCATTTACTTCCTGTAACACATCCCTAGCAGACTTTTCCCATCACACCATTTTCATCGCACTTGTGTCTGAAACTTTCTGTTCCACTTAAACTTCCTTTCCCTGAAAATACACAGAACTCCCGGTGAACCCGCACCCTAACTCCCAGCCTTTGCTGGAAGTTTTCAGGAGGCCCCAAACACTGTCCCCTTTTGTCCACATCGGTGGGGGGCCGGGGTGGGGAGTAGAGCTAGGTCAGGGAGCCCACACACTGGAAGTTCCTACTTCTAAAGCCTCAACTGGATCCAGCACAAATGTGGAGACCAATAAATTCAGTGAGATAAAAAGTATTGACACCCTGAAGGTGCAAGCTGGCCCCAGCAGAGGGTCAAGGCCAGAGATGTGCCCTGGAAGCTTAAAGATGAACTGAGCTTTATTTTTCTTTTTAAATTTTTATCCTGCCAGCCACCCGCTCGACCAACTGCCCAGATGCCAAGAGGGCCTGCTGAAGCCAGAAAATCATCACTAAGAAGGAAAGTCACTAACCACCCTCCCCTCCCCCAACTGGAGTGCTTGGCCTGTGTATAATGCTGGGTACCTGAAATAGGCTAACACTTGAACTTACAGTACTTTGAATCTAAAGAAAAATCTAAAGTGCTTCAGAGACATGTAGTTGGACAAAAAATGACGTCAAACCAGAGAGACTATTAGAAAGCGTGAAGGTTTGGGTCATCTCTCCTAACATCTTTTTCTTTGGCTTGGAATACATTTTTTTGACTACTTTCATCTTTGTGAAGCACTTTAGAATGTTTTTTGACATTAACAGCATTATTTAAATGTAAGTTGTTGCTGATGCTCCTTCCTTCCACCTTGTCTTTACCCCACACCCAGGCTGTTGCTTTTATCGTCCCCTTACCTCACCTCCAGGAAGCAGTTCCTCCCTTTGCCCTTTCCACAGGAGCCATTGTCCTGTCCTCTGCTCTGTACTTATCACTCCCTACTCCTGTCCTGCCCATAAAAGGCATATTGGAAGTTTCTGACCATACCTGAGAACTGCTTTGGGCTTTTACTAAGGGTGCATTTACACTGCAAGTGTAAAAACATTTCTAGCTCACACCAAACCCAACCTTGAGCCATTCAAATGCAGAATTAAGGCACACCTTGGTGCCAAAGCAAAGCATAGGGTGTTTCATTTCAGCATCATCCTGTGTATCTTGTATATCATGATTGCCTTTAAGAGTGATGTCCCTTTAAGATCTTAGTATGCTAACAAGCCAAGTACCAGAATGCAGTCATGTGACTCACAGCCAGCGTCACTCTGTAACTGTAACATTCAGAGTAAGGTTCTGTAAATAGTTAGCTCTGTACTGTACATAATAGTCTAACTGTAAATAAACCTGTTTGAGATCTTCAGCATAACTGGATTCCATGCAACTCATTTATGTTGCATCAGACAACATAAAAGAACTCATTATATGGTGGCAGCTGTGGTGAGAAGACAAACTCTGAGTTTGAAGACCATGGTTTAAACCTCTCTGAAAATGACCTTTCCTACAGCCAGTAGAGAGAACGTTCAAGAAAACTACTGGCTCTAATAGTGAAAAAAGAACTCACCTCAAGCTGTAGAAGACAGCACAGAATGACAGGCTGCAAGTAAATCATGTGAGTCACTGTGCCAAAGGGCAAGGCATACTGCTTTAAAAAAGGGTTTGAAGTCCTTCAAAAGATTGCCTTTTTCTAAAAGATCCATGAAAAAAAAAACGGGGAAGACCCGACGCCTTTCCCAAGCTGATCGAGGTCGGAGCCATTACAGGAGGTGTCTATTTGAAAAAATGTGGGAAAACCCCGATCTCTGCAGATCTTTCATCCACACAGCCAAAGTTTTATAAAACCCATTGAACAATTCAAGCATGAATAAGAGCTTCCACTCACAAAGCCACAGTAAAAAAGACATTAAAACCACTCAAGCATGAAGAATATAAAGAAACTGTAAAAAAAACACCGAACTGCCCAGTGAATAGCGATGTAAACAGAACAGGCTTAAGTGTTGGCAGTAAGATAATCACACAGCACAAGCAAACACTTGCACCTGTCAATCAAAGCAGCTAGTATAAGTAACAGACAGTTTCTTAAAGGGGAAAAAGTGCAGAGTCATAGAACAAGTCATAAAGCAAATTTTAAAGCAAAACAACAGCAGAAGTATGGCTACCAAATTTCCCAGCCATGTATATACTATCTGAGTTCAAACTGTTCCAACAAAGAATGCAATTATGCTTGCCAAGTAATTGCAGAACCAGAAAAACAGGCTGTAAAAATACTAATAGCAGTTGGAAATACCTCTGGATTATCTGAAGAGGACCAGAAAGATCCTGCAAAGATATGGAAAGCGCTGGAAGATCAGCTCAGATTATGAGTTAATTTGCGAATTCCCCACCTGGAATTGATGTCCTACAGACAACAGCCACAGGAATCAATAGACCAGTTCATCAGTAGATGCCGTAGTAAGGGCAACAAATGCAATTTCTCAGAAACTGAGCTGTAGGACTGAGTAATGGAGCACATGGTTGTCTCAACACCCATTGAAGCATTTCAGAAAGACCTCTTGGAGAAGAAGAAAGGTCACAGCACTGATGCACTGCTGGAAGATTGCAGGAAATACGATGGCAACAGTATAGGCACCATAACCAGTTCGAAAAGAGCAAGCAAGCTGTGTAGTAAGTGCAGTCTGTCTCACTCACAGCGAAGTTGCCCTGCATTTCATGACCTGTGCAAGGCATGGGGTACAAAAGGACACTGGGCCCACCTATGCAAGAAATCTGGCTCCAAAGATGCAGCCAGAAGCTGCAACAAGACACAGGAGCAGCAACAGCAGCAAGGAGAGCGCCAGAGATCTGCGTAAACATAAACCGATACACGAAGTCCATAGTGAAACAGACCTGAGACAAGACTCAACAAGAAGTAATTCTCAGCCAAAAGATGAACAGGCGTTCCACATTGTGAACCTGATACATCATGTTGAAGAAGTCAAACAACTGGAAGCTTTTGCCACTGTTAACATCATGTGCCCAAAGAAAGCTGGAAAACATACATGCAATCAAGATCGACATCGGCGCTAGTGCAAACACCGGCGCTAGTGCAAATAACCTACCAGTCCGAATACTCAAAGAAATGTACCGAATTCGTTGGAAATCAATGATAGAACCAACAACTGTCAAGTTATCTGCATAAAAAGGTTCACCTATTCCTTGCAATGGCACACGAACAATGCAATACAGCTATGGCAAATCAGCATGGAAACCACAAACCTTCTAACTTGTAGACACAAGCGGACCAGCAGTGGCAGGACTACCAGTGCGTAAGGACCTCAACATCATGACCATCCACACGTTATCAAGGTACCCATTACAGCAGAAGAGACCAAGGGTACCTGCATTGAATCAGTCCACGATCTACAACAAATGTACCCGGACAGGTTCGATGTCATAGGAGATTTCAAAGGTGATGCCGTACTGCACCTTGGAGAGGGTTCAATTCCATCAACCGACCCTCCCAGCAAGTGCAGCATACATATACAAGAAAATCTTAAGCGCGAGTTAGATGACATGGAACACAATGGCATCATTGGTCGTGTGCATCATCACACAGACTGGTGCAGCTCAATTACATGCATACTGAACAAGGATATGTCTAGATCCGAAGCGTCAAAACCTCTCCCTAAAGAGATGCCCCCACAGGATTCCAACATTAGTGGAATTGAATCCCAAGTTCACAGGAGTCAAATTCTTCTCCAAGTTGGATGCTAAACATGGAAATTGGTCAGTACACCTAGCTAAGGAATCTCAGGAAGCCACCACCTTCAGAACACCATTTGGAAGATATTGCTTCCAGAGACTACCCTTCAGCTTGTCTGTCTGTCAAGATCTGTTTCAGCAGCATATGGACCTAATTATAAAAAACGCACCTGGATATATATGAATTGCCAATGACATTGTGGTAATGGGCAAAACCAAAGAACAACATGATCAAAATCTCTATTCACTGATGGCAGTAGCTCATTGCAAAGGGCTTGTTTTTAACAGCAAGAAGATCCAGGTGAATGTGAGTTAGATCAATTTCTTTGACTCCATCTATTTCAGTTGCAGAATCTGTCCTGACCCAGGCAAAGTTGAAACTGTAAGGAATATGCCTACCCCACAAGACAAGGAAGATCTCCAAAGATGTCTTGGATTTTTCAACTTTTTTGGCACCATGCAGTCCAAATTTGTCTGACAAAGCACCAACGTTGAGAGAGCTCCTAAAGAAAGACATACCATTTGTATGGCAGGAAGACCATCAGCATATGTTTGAGTCTCTCAAACAAGCATTGTCAGCAGAAACCTGTACCCTGCAATACTACAACCCAAGGAAGAAGACAATCCTGGAAGTCGACGCCTCGCAGAAAGGGCTAGGAGCGTGCATCCTGCAGGATGGCAAATCAATTGCATTTGGGTCCAAATGTTTATCCTCTGCACAGTCCAGTTACTCAAACAGAGCATGAAACACTTGCTCTGGTGTTTGGAATCACAAGATTCCACACCTACCTGTTCGGCAAGCGGTTCACGGTGGAAGCTGACCACAAACAGCTGGAGATTATCTGGCGCAAGCCATTGACAATCCCACCACCTCGACTACAGCGGCACTTAGTGAAAGTACAGGGGTCATCTTGATGTCTTCTACAAACCAGGTACCAAAATAGTCACCTGAGCAGATTGCCAAACCCGAACAAGAGTGAAGAAGTTCCACTGGATCTACAAGTAGATAGCATGGACATCGAGGTGGAAGATGTGCTCAAAATCAATTTCTTCTTCTTCTAGGCAGTCCCTCGGGAACGAGGATGACTTTCTTCTGCTCCAGGGTTGTGCGTCCTTAGGTGATTGAATAGTCCAATTCTGGATCCATACACTCTGCCACAGGTGGGGCAGGTGGTGTTTTGTGAGGCGAGTGCATGGGATGCTCGAAATTCCGAATGCTCCTTCCGCTGTTTGCACTTGGTCGCTGCCTGGGCATGTCGACGTTGTTCAAATTGGCTGGCACCTTCGCAGATGCTTTTCCTCCATTTTGGGCGGTCTCGGGCAAGAGATTCCCATGAATCAGTGAAGATGTCATATTTTTTCAGGAAGGCTTTAAGGAAAACCTTGTAGCGTTTCCTCTGCCCTCATGGTAGCCTCTTGCCGTGATGGAGCTCGGAGTAGAAAGCTTGTTTTGGGAGTCTTGTGTCAGGCATGCAGATGATGTGGCCCACCCAGCATAACTGACTAGCCATGACTAGTGACTCGATACTGGGGATGTTGGCCTGAGAGAGGACACAGATATTGGAGTGCCTGTCCTGCCATTAAATTACTGCATTTTGGTCAGCACAAATGTGACGAACTACAATCAGAAACATCCTATGACTCACAACTGAAGCCATTGTGGAGAGTCACCATAGAAGTTTGGCTTGAAATGGTGAAAGAGGTGACAGAAACCCTCTGATACTTTTGGCCTTACAGAGATAAACTCAGTATCTCGAAAGGCATCACCTTCAAGGGAAAACAAGTGATTATGCCCAAAGCTCTCTGACAGGACATCTTGTCACAACTTCACCAAGGCCATATGGGCATAAAGCGAACAAGACGACTGGCCCGAGACACTGTTTATTGGCCAGAGATAAACAGTGACATCGAAAGGTTAGTGAGGATGTGTGAGGCATGCCAGAGCCACCAGCCACAACAACACAAAGAACCTCCACACCCGCATGAGATTCCGTCAGTCCCTTGGTCTAAAATCGCCACTGATCTATTTTCCATTAATGGAGACGATGTTATCTTAGTCACTGATTAATACTCCAAATTTCCAATTATCAGACAGGTAAAAGACACCTCAAGCACGGTCTTCGCAGACACATTGAGTGCCATATTCAGTCTACTCAGTACACCTGAAGAAATCATTTTGGACAATGGCCACAGTACACGGGCAAACCTTTCAGGGATATGTGCGCCAAATGGGGCGTAAACCATGTGACGTCCTCAGCACATTACCCATGGTCTAATGGTCTTGCTGACTGAATGGTTCGCACAGTCAAGTCACTTATCCTGAAGTGTAGGACAACGAAATAAGATTTTCGTGTTGCAATGCTCCACCTCAGAGCTACACCTATGGATATGGGCTTACCATCACCAGCAGACATCATGTTTGGCAGACAAGGGCAGATGATACTGTCAAGCCGGCATCTGTCCAAATTCTCCAAGATGCAGGAGACACTACGCGAAAAACAGCAGAATGTAAAGGGTGCATGACCAACACGCAGGGGCGGAGATACCTCAGCTACACGTAGGATCAAAGGTCTGAGTCATACATCCCACAATGAGAACATGGCCACCCACCGAGGTATCCAAAATTTACAGTGTGCCTAGGTCCTACGAGATTACAACATCCAGCAGAGTGATGTTGAGAGGGAACCGAAACCAACTAAAAGAAGTGTGCAACACCCCAATTGCACACAGCAGACGCGAAACAACGTACTCTGATGGGGAGGCTGTGATGGAACAACAGGACAACAACCAACACAGTGACAACATGCCTGCAAATCCAAAACAACCAAGAATGACATCCCCAGAAAGTTATACCATAACCAGATCTGAAAGAGTTGCCAACCACTGAAATGATATATGGACTCTTAAGCTTCTCCACTCCTGGAAAGTTCATAATCTCTACACCTGTGTAAAATTTTTGATGTTATCTAATTTTATGTGTTTTTACTTTTAGCACATGAGACTTATCTTTGGAAAGAAGGGGGATGTTGTATGATTGCCTTTAAGAGTGAAGTCCCTTTAAGATCTTAGTATTCTAATGAGCCAAGTCTTAGGATGCAGTCATGTGACTCACTCTGCAACTGTAACACTCAGAGTAAGGATCTGTAAATAGTTAGCTCTGTATTGTACATAATAGTCCAGCTATAAATAAACCTGTTTGAGATCTTCAGCACAACTGGACTCCTCGCATCTCATTTATGTTGCATCAGACAACATAAATGAATATATTACATCCTGAACTTTCTATAAAAAAACTAATATACAGAATTGAATGAATAGCTGAATGGACATATAATAACCATCAAGACCATTGATTGACAATTTCCACAAAGATGTAGACATAAGCATAGAATTCAAGTCCAGAAATAGCACTACAATAAAACATAATTGAACTTATCCAACCATTTTATTTAATGGTCCAATAATATAATGTTCATTCCATAAAATAAAATAATGTAACCCCTGAGTCGTTGTGAGCAACACCGTGTGGGATCCACTTGTATAGTTTTAATGCAGGCGGATCAGAAACAACCTTGGAATTCTGACTGAAGAATGGCAAAAGGAAGGCGATGGGCAGCCGGGGTGGTTGGCAGATGTGATGGAGTTGAGAGAAAATTTGGGTGGGACTATAACTAATCATGTATTTGTTTTACTCTGTATTCAGTACAGAATTTTCCTTTATTGTTCGTTTACAATAAAATCCTTGTGGGAGAGTTCATCATCTTAGATCTTCATCTGAAGCTAATCCTTCAGGGACCTACTAAACTGCCACAAGGTACCATGCATTATTCACCATTTGCCATTAAGCAACATTTTGAACAATGAGATGAAGGCTTGTTATTTAAAGGTCATTTGTAAACTTATTTACATTATAACAATTGGGGTAATTTTGCAAGGCTCTGGAGCATCAATAACATCCAGCATGAATCAGAGCACTGAGGGCTATAGTATTACATATTGCAAGTGGCTGGCCCTCCATACAGAGCTGTGGGAGAGGATCCAATGATCTTAGTGCTACTATTTGCCTATATGTCAGTACCAGATTTCATTTCCCTTAGCCAAAGATTCCCCAGTATCATGGTAGACAGGATTGATCTGTTACATGTTTCTACCCTCAGCCCATTTCCCTCCTCTCAGAACCATAATAAAGTTCCCCTTTGTCTTCACTTTCTATCTTGCCAGCCTCTGTCTAATCCAATCTGATCCTACCATCAAACATATCTTCCCCTCCCCTCTCCAAAAAGACTATTTTGCTCTGTGATTCCCTGATTCACTCTCCCACCATCCCTACCACCTGCATTCATTTCTCGGCAAGAAGAAAATGCCACACTTGCCCATTTACTACATTACTGTCTAGGGCCACAAGCACCCGTTTAATATAAGGCAGCGATTTATGTACTTTCTCCAGTCTATTTTATTGTATTTGCTGTGCACAGTGAGGTCTCCGCTATATCAAGGAGACCAAATGCAGATGGTCACTTGTTCATACAACTAAATTTTTTTCTGCAGTGGAAACCCTGAGCTCCCTGTCATGTATCACTTCAATTCCCCGTCCCACTCCCACTCTGACATTTCTGTCTTTGGCTTTCTGCACAGTTACAATGAAACTCAACACAAGCTCAAGGAATGGCCCCTGATCTTTTACTCGGCCTTTGGCCACGACACTAACTTTAATAACATCACATCTGAGCTATAGATCCCACTTTCTCTTCTGTAGGAGGTGCTGGTGATGTAGGCTATATGTGCCACCATATTGGAAGATGGGGGAAAGAAGCTGTTCACAGTTTTCCATATCTTCTACATATTGTTGATATCTCTCATTGTAAATAGCGGCATTGAGTGCAAAAGAAAGGAAGTTGTTCCAAACCTTGATAAATGACTGGTAAGGCTTCAGCCAAAGTATTGTGCCCAATTCCATGCACGATACTTTAGGAAGGATGTCAAGGCCTTAGAAAGGGTGCAAAGGAGATTTACGAGAATGGTACCAGGGATGGGTGACTTCAGTCACTTGAAGAAACTAGAGAAGTGGGGTGATTGTTTTCCTTAGACAATATTAGCCAATACTATCCCGGTATATATATCCTGAAATCATCACTTAAAAAAACAGATTATCTGGTCACTATTGTACTGCTGTTTGTAGGATCTTGCTCTGCACAAATTGGCTGCTGTGTTTCCTACATTACAACAGTGACTACACTTCAAGAAGTACTTCATTGGCTGTAAACTGCTTTGGGATGTCCTGAGGTCATGACAAGCACTATATAAATGCAAGTCTTTCTTTCGTTTTACCAGAGAAGGTTCAGGGCAAATTTAATTAAGGTGTTCAAAATTCTGAGAGAATTTGATTGGGTAAATAAGGAGAAACTGTTTCCACTATTGGGTGGGTCACTAACCAGAGGACATAGACTTAAGATAATTGAGAAAAAAAAAACAGAGGGAAGATGAAGGGAAATTACGGCTGGAATTTAATGCAGAGGCAGTGACCCCACCCATTGACGGATGAGCCAGCCCTGAAAGCTACGACCATATTTTACAGTCCTCAGGCAATTAACTGCTGACAGTCATGGCTTACGCCCCGCTAAGGCAGGATGTCCTGTCTCCAAGATTCCGGCTAATCAGAGGGCCAACAGTTCTTCAGTCATAGCACCATTGGGAGCAGTGGCCACAGCTGGGACTACAGCAGCCTATGGAGCAGCTGAAGCCATTGAGGAGGCCCAGAATGTAGATAACTGGAATTGGGGATCGCTAGGGCCAATCAGGCAGGCCCTGGTGAAGGCTGGTGGGGAGGTCAATCTCGAGCGCAAGGGGTGGTGATACAGTGGGGGCGGGACTTGCCTCTTAGGAGGCAGGGCCTCCATGGGGCACAGGATGCCCAATCAGGATGGATCACTGCCACCAGGCCCGCAGGGGGGCCACCAGGTTGACTGGGCGGCCTCCTCAGGTGGCAAAGTGCCCATTTGTGACTGGTAAAATACCAGCAGCAGTGGGAAGTGGCCTATAATTAGCCACTTAAGGGCCTTAATTTACCCAAGGGTAGGTGGGCCACCCACCACCTTCCCCAATGCTAGTAAAATACGAATGGAAGCGAGTAGGCAATGGGCACGATACCCTCCACCATCCCACCCGATTTTATGCCTCCCTTCGCCTCCCAGCCCACTCCCAGAGAGGGCGTAAAATTCCGGCCTACATTACTTTGTGAGTTCTTATGATCTGAAGTGCAGTCTGAAAGGGTGGTGGAAGATTCAATAGTTACTTTCAAAATGAAATTAGATATATGCATAAAAATTTTAAAAAGATGCAAGTACAAAGGGAAAGAGCAGAGGATTGGGATTAATTAGATTGTTCTTTCAAAGAGTTAGTACAAGTATGATGGACCAGGACTATCATCAGTGCTATATGGAGTGGCTATCACTCTGCCATTTAATCATTTCCTGTTTTCCACTTAAGCAATTGACAGGTCATTCTGTTTCTTTTCTCCTGAGTGTGCGTAGCTCCTGTGTACACTTTTATTCTTCCCCCTTCCCTTTGTTCTCTTCCTTTTAAATGTTCTGCTTCTGTAATATCCTTCATCTTCCATACCTGGAATATAAATTCCTCTGTTCTCATCACAGCTGCTCCCTGACCAGCCAAAGCTTTCCAGCATTTTCTACTTTTGTTCTCGATATCGCTGTTATCTTTAAAGTGGAGAGAGATGAGGGAAATCAGAGCTTGTCAAAAGGAGAACATCATAAACCATAAATGAGTTTCTAAAAGGCTCTTCATCACATGACTACGTCATCCCACATGACTCTCTAAGCATTGGCTTCTTGATAAAATTGCCCTCTGGGCAATCGCAAAAATGGGCATGAACTAAGTCATTGAATATGCACATAAACTATTATTCTTACCTTGCTTGAATTGTACTTCGAGCAGTAAGCAATGTTGGGAATTAAAATCAATGGCCAAGAAATTCTTTTCGAGCAGGTAGCACTTGGAACAGCCCCTTTCAAAGAAACCTGCCATTGAAGAAATGTAGATGTTAGCAAAAATAAAGATGAAAGAAGGAATTCCCATAACTACAATTTGACACTTTTTAATGGGTCAGTAGCAAACTGTAATGTGCTGCCACTGCTTCTAAAACAAGTCAGTTTGAGGAGGTTAGTGATTGTTTTTTACATGTCAAAAGACTTTCACCTAAATTACACTCAAGATCTCACAGTACAGAATATTCCCTCTTAACTGCTCAAATAGCTTGGGTTTTCATACCCCACCCACCCCCCCCCCTCCATCCCCACCCCACCCCTCCTCCCTCACTCCTTTTAACAAGAAGTCAGAGTGCTAAGTGTGGGTTGTAAATCTGGACCGAACTTCTGGAGTTTTGCTTGACTACCACTAGGCTTTGGACAGAACTGTCAGACTGCCACACCAGGATTGGTCCAGCTTGCCCTTACTGTGAATTTCTCTGTCTGGGAGCTGCACCTGTTTGTTGAAGGGAGATGACATATCCAGTAACAGTTATATCTAACATTCCAGCTTGGAGCTGAAACTTGCTGGTCTTTCAGTGCATTAAGAGCTGTCAATGACCGAGTGTTGCAGACCGGCAGATTCCAAGGTTCAGGATAACGTGCTGAGGGAGGCACTAAAGTTTGGAGCAGCCACTGCAAAGGCTTAATGGAGAAAGGCAACTGTTTAAGGCCCCCCTGCCATAGCATACTGTATGCACCTGAGAATGTTTGACATGTAATATAAATGTACTTTGTAGATATAATCTGCAATGACAAGAGTAGTGAGGCACTTCATGTACTGTTTTGAAAGAAACTGATTTGTATTGCATTTTCTCATTTGAATTATGTAATGTATTTATATGAATTTTATGAATAAAGTATGTTTTTAGAACAAAAAACTTGGAGCCTTAAAATGGGAGCAGCCACATCTCAGGAGATAAAGGTCCTTGGGAATGTTGTTGTAGAAGAAAGGGGTGTGGGAATCCTGCTCAGCTGATGACCTTGACTTCTGATCCTGCCGGTGTATCTAGGCTCCAAGTGGAATCAACAATCTTAAAGGTTTATGGTGGGTGTTCATGCCAGTGTGGGAGGAGTGATGGAGGTGAGAGAGAGATCAGCTTACAAGCTACTCGGAGCATATCTAGGACCCGGCCTCTTCCCAGGCTGTTCTGGCCCAGGTAAGCTGAGAGTCTGGGGGAACTGAAGACGGAATATGGACCCAGCTTCTCTGTAGAGGTTCTAAATAATGACAGGGACTAAAACTTCCAGTTTAC
Source organism: Heterodontus francisci (assembly GCF_036365525.1). Lineage (NCBI taxonomy): Eukaryota > Metazoa > Chordata > Chondrichthyes > Heterodontiformes > Heterodontidae > Heterodontus > Heterodontus francisci. The sequence goes on along the minus strand of NC_090401.1, from coordinate 21,598,960 downwards.
AAGCCTTTTGATGACGCGCAAGCACGGAACATTGTTCTTGCTCCACATGTGCAGAACTCTGCTCTTGCTGCACATGTGCTTTTAGTGGAGCGCTTCATAGAACTATACATCTCCTGACAGAGTGCCAATGTGCCTCCATAGGCAGGGGTAGAGCATGATTCTTATCTCCTGGACTCTGCAGCCTAGAGTAGGTGGCAAAAGAGAATATAACAACAAAAACTTGCATTTATATAGCACCTTTACTATATTAAAACATTCCAAGGCGCTTAAAGACACGGTGTCTACTACTGGCTTTTTGCTCATTTTATTGTCTTCCAAATTTGCTGCCGCCATGTCCAATGGCCAGTGGAAGCACCCACCCATTTTTGGGAGGGAGAATCAAATAATGTTGTAATGGCATGGTAACACCATACACCATCATTTCCAGCTCATTCATATTTACAAAATGGTTGCTAAAATGGCTTCCTAAGCAGCAGAGTTTACTCATCACTAGAAGGAATAGCAGGAGGGATTCATGATTTAGTTTGCAGTCAGGTATTGCAGGGTACAAGTGGATGAGATCATCAGTGTAGAAGCTGATACTTCACATCAAAGAAAAACCTTATCGTTTTTGTAAAGTGCATCACTGTATTAAATAGAAAGCTGTTTAATGGCAAAGAAGCAAAAAATTCTGCAAACCCAAAAGGTTTGCAGGTTATGAAGCCTATGACTTTCCTGTCCAATTTAGCTGAAAGCTTGAAAGAGTGAAGCTGAAGACATTGCACACCATTATGTAACAGATCTGAAAACTGTGAGCTTCAGCCTGTGAGTGACAGCCAGTTAAAAGTCGAGATGAGAACTGCAGCTTGAGGCAAGATTCTCTTCTCTCACTTTCCCTCAAGCTATCTTATCTAGCAGAACTGATTCTGATACTGATCCCTTTTTATATCAACTGAGAGAGTATTGAAGGAGTATGAATGAGTTAGCTAATCGTTGCAATTTCTATAGAAACATAGTATACCAAAGCACTTTTGAATGTCACTGTATTAAACCCATAGCTACTGAATTTAAGCTTTGCTTCACAAATTGCATGTATATAGATGCAGAAAGGAAAATAGGGGAAGATGGTAGCTTAGAGTGAAGAGAGAGGTGTGCCTTTGTGTCCCACTGAAGTGCACAAACAGGTCACAATGATTTTTTAAAAGTGGAACAGTTCACGTCTGACAAACATAAAAGGTAGGATATATGTATCAATAATGGGGCATCCAAAACTGCACACAGTACTTTAATTGTGGCCTACCCATTGCCTTGTACAGCTTGTTCAGTCTCTTTATTCTGCTGTATTATAAAACACAAAATGCCATTATTCTTCTTTATAGGTTTAACTATTGGCAGTCACATATTCAAGTAATAATACTGTAGAAATTCAATAAAATGATAGCAACAGCAGGCGCAAGACTGACCTGAAAATAGGCCTTAGGCTTCAACTAAATAACCTTGGCATGCTGCCACACCTGTTGCACCTCCACAGGTAGTTCACCCAACTGTTATTCATATTTCATGCTGCTTGTCTTGCTGGCAGCAGCCCTTATATAAGTGCCAGGAGGGTGGGAAGATGGAAGTTTGAGGGGTGGGCGTGGGGGTGGATCAAGGCTGGCAGTAGCCGGCAGTTCCATGGAGCAGGGAATTTGAAAAAAAATCGAAACTTACCTTTCCCGTTGTGACCAGATCCTAGGCCACATCCACACCAGGAAAACCTGCATGGAGCAGGCCCAGCAATGGCGTCACTTAGTGTAGCCCAATTTCTCAGAATGTTCCTTAACAACAATATGCAATAATATAACACCTTTAAGGTAATAAAGTGTCTCAAAGCTCTTCAAACAAAATTTGACACCAACAATGTTAGGACATGTTACCAAAATCTTGGTCAAAGAGGTAGGTTTTAAGGAGTCTCTGAAAGCAAGAGACGGAGATAGAGAGGCAGAGATGTTTAGAAAGGGAATTCTAGAGCTTAGGGCCAAGACAGCTGAAGGCACAGCTGCCAACGGTGGAACAATTAAAATCGGGGATGCAAAGGAGAGAATTAGAGGAGCTCACAGAGGTCTTGGAGGGTTGTAAAGCTGGAAGAGATGACAGAGATAGGGAGGTGCTAGGCCATGGAGGAATTTAAAAACAAAGTTGAGAATTTTAAAATTGAGGCATTGCTGGACGGAGAGCTAATGTATGGTCAGCGAGCACATGGTTGATGGGTGAATACGACTTGGCGTAGATTAGGAATAGGGGAGCAGAGCTTTGTATCAGCTCAAGTTTATGAAGGGTGCAAGGCAGAAGATGGGCCAAGAGACCACTGGAAAACCTCTCAGCAGTATATGCAAGGAGCCGAATGCCTGTTTTACGTGACCATCTCTACAGCTGAAAATTGTCTGAAGTCGATGTAGCATTGGATGTTTTTGAGGCATCCTAAGGTGCAAGACAGATCCTGTGAAATTTGCCTTTTCTTCCCCAAAATATTGGCTCGTCAGGCTTTTTTCTGTAATTTTGCATTCTCCAGTGTTTTTCTTAGCATTTCTGCTGATATACCCTGTTTTTACAGAGGAGGAGGAGGAGATTGTCACTTAAAAAATATTTCTGCCACTGCTGACAGTTGGCGCATCTAGCCCGCTCACCTGATGCCCCCCATCCTGTACTTTTTGAAGCTCCCTCCATCATGCCAGACAACTATCCACCGGACAGTCAGAATCCTTTCATTGGCTACTGCTTCCTAACACACCCAGCCTGACAAACAAAATTGTGTAAATAGTTTGACGTCATGTGATCCAGCAAGGTCACCTCAGCTTATTCTTGTGCAGGTGCACACAGTGCCGCATGGGGGAGCATTACCAGCCCCCACACACTACAGCCCATACATGTTATCAATAGCGCAGAAGACGAGAAACAAGAGTTTTTTCTCAATATATAATCTTTGGAGTGAAAGCATTCCACTGTCACTTCTGCTTCGCAAAGCTTTTTATGGTCTTTAAAATGCTGATTTTCTGAATGCACACTACTGGCAGTGAACCTGGCCTACCACTCACCCATGTCGTAAAGTCAGTGCGGTGTGTTGTGTGATTGCCTTTAAGAATGATGTCCCTTTAAGATCTTAGTATGCTAATGAGCTAAGCACTAAGACGTAGTCATGTGATGATGTGCCAGAGTCACTGTGCTACTGTAACACCTAGAAGCAACTCATGTAAATAGTTATCGTTGCACTGTATTTAATAGCTGTTTAATAAATGTGTTTGAGATCTTCAACAACCTGGACTCCATGCATCTCATTTATGTTGCATCAGACAGCATTAAAAGCTTTTCATTACATGGTGGCTGCTGTGGTGAGAAGACAAGATCCAAGATTGAAGACCACAGGGAAGCAGCTTTAAAAACTACCTGCAGCTAAAAGAGAGAAAGTTTCAAAGAAATACTGACCCAAACAGTGAAGAAAACACTTACCTCAAGCTATAGAAGGCAGGGCTGAACGACAGGCTGCACATCAATCACTGCGATCGGACGAGTCAGAATCCCAATTGAACAAAAAAAGCTTTGAGCGGCAAAACTACCTCAGCTACATGTAGGACAAAAGGTCAAGGTCATGCACCCCATAAATGAAAACATGGTTGCCTGCAGAGGTGTCCGGAGTGTGTGGTGAGCCTAGGACCTACAAGATTACAACATCTAGCAGAGCAGTGTTGAGAAGGAACCGAAGCCAACTGAGAGGTGCGCAGTACTTCAATTGCACACGGCGGACTCGAGGGAGCAGGTTCCGATGGTGAGGGTGTGACAGATCAACAAGATGGCAGCCAACACATTGACAACATGCTTGCAAACCCAGGACAGCCAAGGGTGAAATCCACATCCCCAGAAGGTTATACCATAACCAGATCTGCAAGAACTGCATTAAAACGATATATGGACTCTTAAGCTTCTATATTTGCAAAATTTCACAATCTTTATCCATGTGTAAATAATTTTGATGTTATCTAATTTTATGTATTTTTTGATTTTAGCATATGAGACTTATCTTTAGAAAAAAGGAGGATGTTATATGATTTCCTCTAAGAGTGATGTCCCTTTAAGATCTTAGCATGCTAATGAGCTAAGCATCAAGAAGTAGTCATGTGACTACTTACCAGATTTGCTCTACTACTGTAACACCTTGAGGCAAGTCATGTAAAGAGATAGCTCTGCACTGTATATACTTGGTACCTGTTAAAAAACGTGCTTGAGATCTTCAACTACCTGAACTCCACGCATCTCATTTATGTTGCATCAGACAACATAAAAAGCTTCTCATTACGGGGTGTGTGTGGGGAATGATACATGATATGAAATTCACATGACTGCAATGTCCTGATATACAAATCTGCCCGTCTTCCCCTTCCCCTCCCCCACATTGGGAAAATCGACCCTTAAACTTCCTTGCTGCATTTTTGAGTGAATGTTATTGAAGGGCAAAATTATGGTGACCATGCAAGAGTGCAGCTTTATTTCTTCTTTCTTTTGATTTTGCTTTTCCTTTACACAACATCAGTTGCTGAATTAGACCTTGAGGCACTGTACCCAATTGCTGAGCTCTGTAAATACACTGGCTCCACAGAAGAAATGAGGAATTGATTGGAAAAACCCTATTCAGTACTTTGGTGTCAGATTAGTTTTCACTGCCCAAATAACTGTTTATTGGTTTCATAATCCTTCTTTTATTTTCTATCAGCAGGGACATTATTCGATTCACTTGGCTGGACCTATACTTTGAATAGCTCTAATCCACACATCTGCGTTGTTACCCTTAGTGTTTCAAGCTGAACCTCATTTATCTCTTTCTCCTACTCTTTAATTGCATCACTTTTGTCAATATTTCATAATCAGCAGCCTCAATTGTCAAAGACTGAATTCCTCTTTGAAACATATTCCAAGTAACATACATCAGCAGACACCACATGCAGCATAGGTATTTGTCCCTTGGTGCATGCTAAGTAACATTCGTGATTGTGATGTTGCTTGTATCTCTGAATTTAAGCTGTTGTTATTCCCAAGCCTTATCCTACTTTTATAGGTGACTATTACCAAGAATAAAGAAATGACTTGCATCTATATAGTGACTTTATGACCTCAGGATGTCCCAAAATACTTCACAGCCCATCAAGAACTTCCAAAGTATAATTATAGTGTAGGAAACATGGCAGTCAATTTGTGCACAGCAATACAACACTGTATACAACTCTATTTTAGTTATCAGTAAAAATCTGAACTACACATTGGTGAGAATTGGAAAAATGTGCGGGACTGTGGAAAAAGGGTGGGCACATGGGACTAATTGGGTAGCTCTTTCAAATAGCCTGCGCAGATGCAATGGGCCAAGTGACCTCCTTCTGTGCTATAACATTCTATGAAATGGCCAACTTATCTATTTTTTAAATGTTGGTTGAGGGATAAATGTTGGACAGGACACTGGAAGAACTCTCCTGCTCTTCTTCAAAATAATGTCATGGGATCTTTTATGTCCAACTGAGAGGGCAGGTGGGGTCCCAGTTTAATGTCTCATTGAAAAACAGCACCTCTGACAGTACAGCACTCCTTCAGTACTGCACTGAACTGTAAGTGTTAGTCTGGATTAATGTCCTCAAGTCTCTGGAATGCGACCTGAAAACAAAACCTTCTGAGTCAAAAGTATGAGTGCTATAATAATTAACGTAGCCAATAAAGAAAGATTTACATTAATATAACACTTTTCATGGCCACCGGATGTCTTAAAGTGCTTTACAGCTGATGAAGTTTTTTTTTGAAGTGTAGTCACTGTTGTGTAGGAAACGCTGCAGCCAATTTGCACACAGCAAGCTCCCACAAACAGTAATGAGGTTACAACCGGATAACACAAACACGAAATGCTGGAAATACTCAGCAGAACTGATGAAGGGTCACTGACCTGAAGCATTAACTTTGCTTCTCTCTCCACAGATGCTGCCAGATCTGCTGAGTATTTCCAGCATTTCTTGTTTGTGTTTCAGATTTCCAGCATCTGCAGTATTTTGCTTTCATTATAACCGGATAATCTGTCTTTGTGATGTTGGTTGAGGGCTAAATATTGGCCTGGACACCAGGGAAAACTCCCCTGCTCTTCTTCAAAATAGTGCTAAGGGATCTTTTACATCCACCTGAGAGGATAAACACGGCCTTGGTTTAATGTCTCATCTGAATGACAATACCAGCGAGTTAATTGCAATCTTGAAATCAACCCATGTATATGATATTCTTTAGAATTACAGATTTGCATTATATTGAGCATGATTTTTTAAAAAACCAATTGAGCTAAGTTTGGAGGAGGTGGGAGGTTAAATATTTGTTATTGTTACGTAGGTATTGTCTAATACTTGGCAGAGATTTAAGAGGAGAAATGTCAGCAGTAGTTGACTAAAGGCCACTCTGAGCACTGATCCCATGTTGTGCAGAGAATGGGCTATACAATATTCTAGTTCATCAGTTGCAAAGAATAGTTAGCTACAACCCCCCACAGACAAACCTTGAGAAACAAAGCTAATTAGGAAAAAAATAAAGTTTTGAGATACTGATATACTTGGCAGGAACTCCAGGAATAAATATCGATCAATGATGGAGCTGATCAGGAAGCTTTTGTTCCCCTTGAGGTATTGTCGCCTGTAACTACCAAATCACAGCTTGAAAATGTAAATCAATATATTTAAGAAGTGATTCCACAATCTAGAGCTCTCCACAGGGAATGCCCCTCCTAGTGAGCTCATCTAGAGATAGCGCAAGCTCTAAGTCTGTGACTTTCTAACCATTAGTATGAATTTGTGATTTCCTGTGATTTCCTATGATATGTTTCTTGGGAGCACTGTATCCTTCCTGGGAGTGCTGGATCAGTGATCACCCTTTAGTGTTTTTAGGATGCTTCCTGTAAAAAGGCTCAGTTGTTGTCCAGTCAAGTGTGTCCACTACTTACACTGCAGGGCAGATTTGAGAGCGACAATCTTGCACATACACAGTTGACTTGAAAATCACAGTGCCACTTCTGTTTTCCAGCTGTGGCTATTCCCCCAAACCAGGACAAAACCCATACAGGTCAGCACTACCAGAGAAACAGCAGCCTATGGCCATTGCTGGCCAATTACGTTGCTGTACTAACTGTGCTGCCCTGATAACCTGGGGGTTACCCACTTCTTGTTGTCAGTGCCATAATCTAAACACAACATAAGCTTATTATAGAAGGATTGCCACCCCTACAGCACAATGGCAAGGATAAATCCAAAGATTCAGTGCTAATCTGTTTGGTTATGGGATTAATGATTCTTTTTGCTATCTCTAGTAGTTAACTTCAAGCCCCATCGTGACACTCTGCAGCCTTATCCTGTCTTTTTTTTTAATGGTGACTACTGTAAAACAAAAGACTTGCATTTATACAGCACCTTTCATGACCATCAGACTTCTCAAACTGCTTACAGCCAATGAAATAGTTTTGAAGTGTAGTCACTGTTGTAATGTAGAAGCCAATTTACATACAGCAAGCTTCCACAAACAGCAATGTGATAATGACCAGATAATTTTTTGATTATGTTGATTGAGGTATAAATATTGGTCAGGACACCAGGGATAGTTCCCCTGCTCATCTTCAAAAGGAAGGTTCGAACACATGGGATCCAGGGAGAGCTAGCCAATTGGATACAAAATTCACTTGGTGATAGGAGGCAGAGGGTGGTAGTGGAGGGTTGTTTTTCAGATTGGAGGCCGGTGACCAGTCGTGTGCCGCAGGGATCGATTCTAGGCCCTCTGTTGTTTGTCATATATATTAATGACTTGGATGTGAATGTAGGGGGCATGATTAGTAAGTTTGCAGATGACACCAAAATTGGTGGTATAGTGGACAGTGAAGAAGGTTGTCTAAGGTTACAACAGGATTTATATGCATTTGGAAAGGAAAGGTCTGATTAGGGATAGTCAGCATGGCTTTGTGCGTGGGAAATCATGTCTCACGAATTTGATTGAGTTTTTTGAGGAGGTGACCAAGTGGATTGACGAGGGCAGGGCAGTGGACGTTGTCTACATGGACTTTAGCAAGGCCTTTGACAAGGTCCCGCATGGTAGGCTGGTTCGGAAGGTTCGAACACATGGGATCCAGGGTGAGCTAGCCAATTGGATACAAAATTGGCTTGGTGATAGGAGGCAGAGGGTGGTACTGGAGGGTTGTTTTTCAAATTGGAGGCTGGTGACCAGTGGTGTGCCGCAGGGATCGGTGCTGGGCCCTCTGTTGTTTGTCATATATATTAATGACTTGGATGTGAATGTAGGGGGCATGATAAGTAAGTTTGCAGGTGACACCAAAATTGGTGGTATAGTGGACAGTGAAGTTTGAATGTTCTCCCTGTGTCTGCGTGGGTTTCCTCCGGGTGCTCCGGTTTCCTCCCACAAGCCAAAAGACTTGCAGGTTGGTAGGTAAATTGGCCATTATAAATTGCCCCTAGTATAGGTAGGTGGTAGGGAAATATAGGGACAGGTGGGGATGTGGTAGGAATATGGGATTAGTGTAGGATTAGTATATATGGGTGGTTAATGGTCGGCACAGACTCGGTGGGCCGAAGGGCCTGTTTCAGTGCTGTATAACTAAACTAAACTAAAGAACAAAGAAAATTACAGCACAGGAACAGGCCCTTCGGCCCTCCAAGCCTGCGCCTCCAGATCCTCTATCTAAACATGTCGCCTATTTTCTAAGGGTCTGTATCTCTTTGCTTCCTGCCCATTCATGTATCTGTCTAGATACATCTTAAAAGACGCTATCATGCCCGCGTCTACCACCTCCACTGGCAACGCGTTCCAGGCACCTACCACCCTCTGCGTAAAGAACTTTCCACGCATATTCCCCTTAAACTTTTCCCCTTTCACTTTGAACTCGTGACCCCTAGTAATTGAATCCCCCACTCTGGGAAAAAGCTTCTTGCTATCCACCCTGTCTATACCTCTCATGATTTTGTACACCTCAATCAGGTCCCCCCCTCAACCTCCGTCTTTCTAATGAAAATAATCCTAATCTACTCAACCTCTCTTCATAGCTAGCGCCCTCCATACCAGGCAACATCCTGGTGAACCTCCTCTGCACCCTTTCCAAAGCATCTACATCCTTTTGGTAATGTGGCGACCAGAACTGCACGCAGTATTCCAAATGTGGCCGGACCAAAGTCTTATACAACTGTAACATGACCTGCCAACTCTTGTACTCAATACCCCGTCCGATGAAGGAAAGCATGCCGTATGCCTTCTTGACCACTCTATTGACCTGCGTTGCCACCTTCAGGGAACAATGGACCTGAACATCCAAATCTCTCTGTACATCAATTTTCCCCAGGACTTTTCCATTTACTGTATAGTTCACTCTTGAATTGGATCTTCCAAAATGCATCACCTCGCATTTGCCCCGATTGAACTCCATCTGCCATTTCTCTGCCCAACTCTCCAATCTATCTATATTCTGCTGTATTCTCTGACAGTCCCCTTCACTATCTGCGACTCCACCAATCTTAGTGTCGTCTGCAAACTTGCTAATCAGACCACCTATACTTTCCTCCAAATCATTTATGTATATCACAAACAACAGTGGTCCCAGCACGGATCCCTGTGGAACACCACTGGTCACACGTCTCCATTTTGAGAAACTCCCTTCCACTGCTACTCTCTGTCTCCTGTTGCCCAGCCAGTTCTTTATCCATCTAGCTAGTACACCCTGAACCCCATGCGACTTCACTTTCTCCATCAGCCTACCATGGGGAACCTTATCAAACGCCTTACTGAAGTCCATGTATATGACATCTACAGCCCTTCCCTCATCAATCAACTTTGTCACTTCCACAAAGAATTCTATTAAGTTGGTAAGACATGACCTTCCCTGCACAAAACCATGTTGCCTATCACTGATAAGCCCATTTTCTTCCAAATGGGAATAGATCCTATCCCTCAGTATCTTCTCCAGCAGCTTCCCTACCACTGACGTCAGGCTCACCGGTCTATAATTACCTGGATTATCCCTGCTACCCTTCTTAAACAAGGGGACAACCTGAGCAATTCTCCAGTCCTCCCGGACCTCACCCGTGTTTAAGGATGCTGCAAAGATATCTGTTAAGGCCCCAGCTATTTCCTCTCTCGCTTCCCTCAGTAACCTGGGATAGATCCCATCCGGAAGAAGGTTGTCTAAGGTTACAACAGGATATAGATCAACTGGGAAAGTGGGCAAGGGATTGGCAAATGGAATTTAATGCAGACAAGTGTGAAGTGATGCATTTTGGGAAGTTAAACCAGAGCAGGACATATACACAGAATGGCAGGGCCCTGGAGAGTGTTGTTGAGCAGAGAGAGCTTGGGGTGCAAGTACATAGTTCCTTGAAAGTGGCAACACAGGTGGATAGGGTGGTGAAGAAGGCGTATGTTATGCTTGCCTTCATCGGCTGAGGCATTAAGTACAAGAATTGGGACATCATGTTACAGTTGTACATAACGTTGGCGAGGCTGCATTTGGATTACTATTACTATTACTGGTCGCCGCAGTGCAGGAAAGATGTGATTAAGCTAGAGAGGGTATGGAAAAGATTCACAAGGATGTTGTCCGGTTTGGAGGGCTTGAGTTATAAAGAGAGATTGGATAGGCTGGCTCTGTTTTCCCTGGAGCGAAGGAGGCTGAGAGGGGACATGATAGAGGTATATAAAATTATGAGAGGCACAGATAGGGTAGATAGCCAGTGTCTGTTTCCCATGGTAGGGGTGATTTAAACTACAGGGCATAGATTTAAGGTGAGAGGGAAGAGGTTTAAAGAGGATCAAAGGGGTAAATTTTTCACACAAAGAATAGTGGGTATCAGGAATGAGCTGCCTGAGGAGGTGGTGGAAGCAGGAACAGTAGCAACATTTAAGAGGCATCTGGACAGGTACTTGAATGAGCAAGGCATAGAGGGATATGGAATTAATGCAGGCAGGTGGGATTAGTATAGATAGGCATTATGGTCAGCATGGACGCGGTGGGCTGAAGGGCCTGTTTCTATGCTGTGCGACTCGATGACTCTATAATAGTGCTTTGGGATCTTTTACATCCAACTGAGAGGGTGGGCTTAGTCTCAGTTTAATGTTTCATCCAAATGGCAGCACTAGAAATCCAACATCGATTTTTATACTCAATTACCAGAATGGGATGTGACTCCACAACTTCATAATACAGAGCCAAGAATGCAACCCGCTGAGCCACAGCTACTGTAGTATCATAAACTCACAGACCTGTACTGAGCATGTGCCAGAGAAAGGATTTCAAAGAACAAAGAACAGTACAGCACAGGAACAGGCCATTCGGCCCTCCAAGCCTACGCCCATCTTGATGCCTGCCTAAACTAAAACCTTCTGCACTTCCGGGGTCCGGTTCCCTCTATTCCCATCCTATTCATGTATTTGTCAAGATGCCTCTTAAACGTCTCTATGGTACCTGCTTCCACCGCCTCCCCCGGCAACAAGTTCCAGGCACTCACCACCCTCTGTGTAAAGAACTTGCCTCGCACATCCCCTCTAAAATTTGCCCCTCTCACTTTAAACCTATGTCCCCTAGTAACTGACTCTTCCACCCTGGGAAAAAGCTTCTGACTATCCACTCTGTCCATGCCGCTTATAACTTTGTAAACCTCTATCATGTCGCCCCTCCACCTCCGTCGTTCCAGTGAAAACAATCCGAGTTTATCCAACCTCTCCTCATAGCTAATGCCCTCCAGACCAGGCAACATCCTGGTAAAGCTCGTCTGTACCCTCTCCAAAGCCTCCACGTCCTTCTGGTAGTGTGGCGACCAGAATTGCACGCAATATTCTAAGTGAGACCTAACTAAAGTTCTGTACAGCTGCAGCATGACTTGCCTATTTTTATACTTTATGCCCCGACCAATGAAGGCAAGCATGCCGTATGCCTTCTTGACTACCTTATCCACCTGCGTTGCCACTTTCAGTGACCTGTGGACCTGTACGCCCAGATCTCTCTGCCTGTCAATACTCCCAAGGGTTCTGCCATTTACTGTATACTTCCCACCTGCATTAGATCTTCCAAAATGCATTACCTCACATTTGTCCAAATTAAACTCCATCTGCCATTTCTCCAACCGATCTATATTCTGCTGTATCCTCTGACAATCCTCATCACTGTCTGCAACTCCACCAACCTTTGTGTCGTCCGCAAACTTACTAATCAGACCAGCTACATTTTCCTCCAAATCATTTATATATACTACAAACAGCAAAGGTCCCAGCACTGATCCCTGCGGAACACCACTAGTCACATCGCTCCATTCAGAAAAGCACCCTTCCACTGCTACCCTCTGTCTTCGATGACAGAGCCAGTTCTGTATCCATCTTGCCAGCTCCCCTCTGATCCCATGAGACTTCACCTTTTGTACCAGTCTGCCATTAGGGACCTTGTCAAAGGCTTTACTGAAGTCCATATAGATAACATCCACTGCCCTTCCTTCATCAATCATCTTTGTCACTTTCTCAAAAAACTCAATCAAATTAGTGAGACACAACCTCCCCTTCACAAATCCATGCTGTCTCTCGCTAATAAGTCCGTTTGTTTCCAAATGGGAGTAAATCCTGTCCCGAAGAATCCTCTCTAATAATCTCCCTACCACTGACGTAAGGCTCACCGGCCTATAATTTCCTGGATTATCCTTGCTACCCTTCTTAAACAAAGGAACAACATTGGCTATTCTCCAGTCCTCTGGGACCTCACTTGTAGCCAATGAGGATGCAAAGATTTCTGTCAAGGCCCCAGCAATTTCTTCCCTTGCCTACCTCAGTATTCTGGGGTAAATCCCATCAGGCCCTGGGGACTTATCTGCCTTAATGCTTTGCAAGACACCCAACACTTCCTCCTTTTTGATAATGAGATGACTGAGACTATCTGCACTCCCTTCCCTAGGCTCATCATCCACCAAGTCCTTCTCCTTGGTGAATACTGATGCAAAGTACTCATTTAGTACCTCGCCCATTTCCTCTGGCTCCACACATAGATTCCCTTCTCTGTCCTTGAGTGGGCCAACCCTTTCCCTCGTTACCCTCTTGCTCTTTATATACGTATAAAAAGCCTTAGGATTTTCCTTAATCCTGTTTGCCAATGACTTCTCATAACCCCTTTTAGCCGTCCTGACTCCTTGCTTAAGTTCCTTCCTACTGTCTTTATATTCCTCAAGGGATTCGACTGTTCCTAGCCTTCCAGCCCTTACGATGCTTCCTTTTTCTTTTTGATGAGGCTCACAATATCCCGCGTTATCCAAGGTTCCCGAAACTTGCCAAACCTATCCTTCTTCCTCACAGGAACATGCTGGTCCTGGATTCTAATCAACTGACGTTTGAAAGACTCCCACATGTCAGATGTTGATTTACCCTCAAACAGCCGCCCCGAATCTAAATTCTTCAGTTCCTGCCTAATATTGTTATAATTAGCCTTCCCCCAATTTAGCACCTTCAACTCTTATCCTTATCCACAAGTACCTTAAAACTTATGGAATTATGGTCACTGTTCCCGAAATGCAGCCCTTACTGAAACTTAGACCACCTGGCCGGGCTCATTCCACAATACCATGTCCAGTACAGCCCCATCCCTAGTTGGACTATCTACGTTTGTTTCAAGAAGCCCTCCTGAATGCTCCTTACAAATTCTGCCCCATCCAAGCCCCTCGCACTAAATGAGTCCCAGTCAATATAGGGGAAGTTAAAATCACCCACCACAACAACCCTGTTACCTTTACATCTTTCCAAAATCTGTCTACATATCTGCTCCTCTACCTCCCACTGGCTGTTGGGAGGCCTGTAGTAAACCCCCAACATCGTGACTGCACTCTTCCTATTCCTGAGCTCCACCCATATTGCCTCGCTGCATGACCCCCCCGTGGTGTCCTCTCGCAGTACAGCTGTGATATTCTCCTTAACCAGTAATGCAACTCCCCCACCCCTTTTACATCCCCCTCTATCTCATCTGAAGCTTCTAAATCCTGGAACATTTAGCTGCCAATCCTGTACTTCCCTCAACCAAGTCTCTGTAATAGCAACAACATCATAGTTCCAAGTACTAATCCAAGCTCTAAGTTCATATGCCTTACCTGTTATACTTCTTGCATTGAAACAAATGCACTTCAGACCACCAGTCCCGCTGTTCTCCGCAACATCTCCCGGCCTGCTCTTCCTCTTAGTCTTACTGGCCTTATTTACTAGTTCCCCTTCATTTATTTCACTTGCTGTCCTACTGCTCTGGTTCCCACCCCCCTGCCACACTAGTTTAAACCCTCCCGAGTGACACTAGCAAACCTCGCAACCAGGATATTTGTGCCCCTCCAGTTTAGATGCAACCCGTCCTTCTTGTACAGGTCCCATCTGTCCCTGAAGAGATCCCAATGGTCCAGATATCTGAAACCCTCCCTTCTACACCAGCTGTTCAGCCACGTGTTTAGCTGCACTATCTTCCTAATTTCGTATAATTTTTCTTTTCAAGAATTTTACCGTCATTATGATTACAGTTCTTTCTATAATTATCACTTTTTAAAGACTTTTCCTTGCCCTTTTTCTCTGCCAGTTTTCTCCCATCTTCTCCAGTTCTCTCCTCCTCTGTTCTCCTGAGGATGAATGTGGTTCTATTGGCACCAACTACCCTCTGGTAACCTGCCCAAGTGGCGATTCTGCATGGGTGAGCCGGCATGTCAGTATTACCACACTGGTGAATTACAGGCCAGCCGGATCCTGTCCTCAACTGATCTCCACAGCCAGCAAGAGTCACTGGACCAAGCAGGAACCTAGTATCAAAGTATAATAAATAAGAACAGGTGTAGGCCTTATAGGCCCTCGAGCCTGCACCACCATTCAATAAGATCATTGCTGATCTTTAACTTCAATTCCACTTCCCACCTGTAAGATTATTAGGTTACTAAGAAGTTACTAACCAGAATACTAATAGTTAAAATCTAGCTATTTTAAACAAACAAGAGACTTTTTTTATTATAAACTAACATTTAGCTTCATTAGAACCCTTCTTTGTTGTATGATAAAGCGGGAAAACTTAGGAAATAGGGCACAGTATGGACAAGATATCAAGGTCGAGGGATTCTGGGAGATTATGTCAAGTTGTCGTAAAAAGGTGAGACCTAGAGAGCAAACAGTGAAAACAGCTTCTGTCAGAACAAAATGTAGATTTGTCTCATAATGAGATAAGGGACTATGAAATGTAAAAGTAGTCAACACAAAGGGGTATTACCTACGTAAATCCGAAAGATTAGCAACCATCACAAAATGATCCTTGGTTGGTTAAGGAAGGCATCCTTTAATACAAGACTAATCACTGATTGGGGAAAGGGAGGGTTAATTGGAAAGCAGCCAAGATAAAAGGAGCCTAGACTGTGTCCCTGTCCAGCAGAGAATTTTTGAACAGGAGATGAGAGAGAGACTGATCAAAAAAAAAACTTGAAGACCAGCAGCTGCAAGAGAAAGAATCATGCTCTCTGCCATCCAGTCTCTAATATGGGTAGTATCTGTGTTAGACTGTTTATCACTGCCTGGGTTTGTGACCATAGTTTATCTGAAAACTTAATAAACTTGTCCTAACCTTTATCTCAATAAAGTCAATTCAGAACAAGCTTTGTGCTGCCAAGTCTGTTCCCATTGTTACAACCAAGTGAGGCAGGGGTCTAGGGCTCCCCTCTCAGCCTTTTCCTGGTTTGGTGTAACAGGGTTTAATTTTTAAAACACCGTGTTTTTAGTTTCCCTTCAGTGAGTCCTTGCTCACTGCTCTCTAATTGTAATTGCAAAGTAATCAACCAGACAGGTTTTCTCAGATTTCAAAAAGAAAGATGTAAGTTTATTAACCTTAAAACTCTAACTCAGTTAAAACTACTAAGAATACGTGATGCAACCACATTAGCATGCATACACGATAAACACACACACAAATAGAGACAGAGGAAGAGAAAGAATTAAGGGGGAAAGGTTTTAGGTAATAGATGGAATTCAGTTACTGTTTCTGGGTTGGATGTAAAGTCTTTGATTGAAGTTAAGTCTTACAGTTCTCATTGGGGCCAAGTGCACACTTTCAAACTTGTTTAGCTGGTACCAGAAGGCTGCAGGAGTCTTTTGTCTTGAGGCCTGAATTACTTCTGTGGGTCCCTCAAACTTTGCGTGAGAGAGAGAGAATGACAGAGAGGGGAGACCTTCCTCCTTGATGTTCAATTGCAGTCTCTTCCAAAAACTGTTCTGTGAGCACAATTCAATTAACTCCAGGATGGCCAGCAGGTTAGTCATGTGACTAGCTTTTTTCTTGAGACAGCCTTGCCTGTGAGGTTTGTGGATTCCTCACAGCTTACCAGACACTCTCAGTGTGGGGATGGAATTCTGGCTCTTACACATTCAATGACCCTCAATGTCTCTTGATCATCACTATTGACAAATCCCATCTGGCTCATTGGATCAGGGAATGCTCCCATTGTCTCTCCATGCAACTGTCCTTTAGAATGCGTGCAGCCATGTTTTCAGCCACTGTTCTGTGATCTTTTTAAACAAGTTATTCCAATGTCCAGTAAACGTTCAAATAATAATGTTCCATATGACGAAATTAATATCTCATTTTGGCAGGTGTGGTTTCTGTCACACCACCTTAGAAGGGGGCATAAACCACCCCTATCTTATCTAATCTTACATGCCTGATCTCCATATCTTTGATTTCTTTAGTGCCCAAAAATCTATTGATCTCAGTCTTGAATTTGTCAACAATTAAGCATCCAAAGCCCTCTAGGGTAGCGGATTGCAAAGATTCGGAACCCAGTGAAGAATTTCTCCTTCTCAGGCTAAGGGTAAGAACAAAGAACAAAGAGAACAAAGATAATTACAGCACAGGAACAGGCCCTTCGGCCCTCCAAGCCTGCGCCGATCCAGATCCTCTCTCTAAACATGTCGCCTATTTTCTAAGGTTCTGTATCTCTTTTCTTCCTGCCCATTCATGTATCTGTCTAGATACATCTTAAAAGACTCCATCGTGCCCGCATCTACCACCTCCGCTGGCAATGCGTTCCAGGTGCCCACCACCCTCTGCGTAAAGAAACTCCTCCCTAAATCATCAAATTCAGCGCAGATTGGGGATCAAGTCCATTATCTTGCTGTTCTGTATGTTTCAGCAACTCACCGGAGGCATTATTGATGGAGATTAGATTTGATCTCTTTTATTAAAAAAATGACTTCGAGCACAGTTGAAGTCATTAACAATTGATCACTGATTATTATGGCAGCTCAATTATGACAACAGATCAATTTATGATAGATATATGCATGATAACTCCTAATAATGCATTCATACTCCATTTCCCTTTATGCGACAGCACATTTATTTCTTTTCCTACTTTCCCCTAAGATAGGTTTCAGAGCTGGGTTTAAAATGTCAATATTGAGAATAACCCCATTAAAATGCCTCACCAATCTCCTTCAAAAAAAAATGAGAACTAAATATATAAATAAAACTCATCTATGCTCCCCTGAAGAGAGGGTCAATCTGCTTAAAGTAAATCCATTTTCAAGAGCTATCTATTTTGAAACCTTCTGTCACTCAATTTTGAATAAATGTGATGGAGGTGCTGAGGGCACCAAAGAAATAATAAGCTGGAAAATGAACCAATTCAAAATCAAGAGCCTAAGTGACCTGACAAGTGACAACAAGATGCCATCAAACAGATAATGTCCTTTCTCGTAGCCTTCATATCATATCAATAATATAATATTTGATACATCATGTCTGTTTGTTGTGCAATCTGAATGTGTGAAATGCTGTGTCCAACCTGAGTTGAAGCTGACTGACCACAACAGTCGAAGGTGGCATTCTAATGCCCGATGTGTGCATGTGAAAGATGACCAGCTGAAACCCACGTAGCGAATGTGCCTGATCTGTTGGAAGGACTCGCTATTTTGAAAAGGGTTGGCTGGTTTGAGATGTCCATCTTTTCTTTGTGAGTTCAAAGTGAATATATTAGAACTGGGAAATAGAATTTCGCATTTTGGGCACCCATCAAGCACTCCCTTCTCAACTGTAACAAAGGAGAGATCGATTAGAGAAACTGGGCTTGTTCTCCCGAGAGCAGAGAAGGTTAAATAGAGATCTAACACAGGTGTTCAAAATGATGAGGGCTTTTGATAGAGTAAATAGAGGGAGAGACTATTTCCATTAGCAGGTGCTCAGTAGTCAGAGGTCACAGATTTAAGGCAATTAGCAAATAAAACAGAGGGGCGATGAGGATACATTTTTTTAAAAAGCAAGTTGTTATGATCTGGAATGCATTGCCTGAAAGGGTGGTGAAAGCAGATTCAATAGTAACTTTGAAAAGGGAATTGGATAAATACTTGCAGGGGAAAAATTTGCAGGGCTATGGGGACTGAACAAGGGAGTGGGACTAATTGGAGAGTTCTTTCAAAGAGCTAGCAAAGGTATAATGGACTAAATGCCCTCCTTCTATGCTGTACAATTCAATAATTCTAAGATTCTCTAACCCAGTAGTGTGCCCCATTCACAACCCTAGAGAAGCATCACGTACCACACTGGTGTAACACAGCATAATGTAACGACATTCACCGCATTAACCATCCTTAGGTTGAGACTATACCAACCCACTTCACAGCCAGCAGAGAGAGGAGACTTTCACCCCACCATTGTGGCTGGTTTCAATGTAGGCATCAGGGATTTTATAATCATTCATTCCCAGGATATGGGCATCGTTGACAAGACCAGTGTTTTGTTGCCTATCCCTAATTGCCCTGAGTCACAGTTTGAATGACGGAGTGCCTTGCTAGGCGATTTCATGGGTCGTTAATAGTCAACCACATTTGGAGTCACGCACAGACCAAATCAGACAAGGAAAGCAGGTTACCTTCATATCAACAGGAAAAAACATCCAAGTGGTGCAATCTGGCTCCAGCTTGGCATCTAGGAGATGGCATAGCTATGTGGCAGCCTCCCTTATGAGGTATGATTGCCAAAGGCAGGTGCCCTTTAAAAGGGCCAGGTGATTTCACCAGGAAATGTAGGCCCTGAAGTAAGGATGGGGAAGTATGTAATGGATATAGTCAGATCTGTCGTTCCTGTCACTTCAGAAACTACCCTTCCTCCTTCAAAACTAGGAGCACCATTGGAACTTCCATTCTGCCTTTCGTGTGCTGCAAATGAAACAGCAGCTGAAGCAAGGTGATTTTAAGAAACGGGCTTGGAAACAAAAGCCTTGCAATGCAGAAAGGAAGAGCTGAAAAGCAACAAAAGCTAATGCTCCAATGAAAATGCAAATAAAGGAATCTGATAAACAAAAGTAAAAGCTGTCTTTCCAACCAGAAATTTAAAAAAATCATACTCAGCTTTCATAAACCTACTCTGACAGAACAGGCAAGTCACACAGTGCTGCATCTATTTCAAACAAGCAAGCAACATTACCTGCTCGGAGATGATGAATCGGGCAAGAGGGCAATTTACATACTATTTCCAGATTTAATAAGGCTTGTGGTGTTCACCATCACAGTTTACAATAAGATGTTTTCCTTTCTTTTCACCATGAAATGTGGCACACTGAATATCAGTCATGCCAGGTTCCCTCCAGCAAGTTTCAGTACCATCCACACAGAGCAGGCCTGACAACTGCTCCAGTCAGGGCAGTCCAATTTTTCAGAGAGATCTAAAACAACCATTTTCATTTAATGCTGCCTTTAACATATGAAAATGCCCCAAGTTGCTTCTCAGGAGCATTATCAGACAAAATATTACATGCAGCCACATAAGGACATATTGGGATGGAGAAAAAAAAGCCTGGTCAAAGAGATAGCTTTTAAGGAGTGTTGTAAAGGAGGAAAGAGAGGTAGAGGTTTTAGGGATGGAATTCCAGAACTTAGGGCCTAGAAGAAATAGGGGCTAAATAGAAAGACCAAATTGTAAGCTCTGCCTTAAACTTTCATCATCCAGAATTAGTCCTTTGCCAAACAACACCAGGTAAAACTGGGAAGGAGGCAAACCTTCCATATTCTAGCCACCAAATCTTGAGTGTAATTGGAAAAGCAGTCATGGGAGCTTTCCTTGCTTGCCCTGGCAATGTATTACCAAGAGACAAAGGGAAAACTGGCAGTTGGGTTTACCAGTTGTAGTTTACCAAATGGCCCAAGGTATTCATTTCGAGATGAGATACATGATTTTGACCTGGGTAACATTTGTCAGTTTTCCTTTGCATAAACAAGTCCACTGCCAATGTGCGCATGGTTGAGTGACTGCCTGACCACGTAGCAAAACACATTACAGCTGTAAAACTGAGCGACTAAATCTTGCAGCATGGCACCAGCAGGTGACTGGGTCAGACCCTTATCCAGCCTGGGCCTTACCAATGTCTGTCTCTAGCTAGTTGGAGCCTTTGTCTGCGCAGCAATGGTAGAACACTGCATGGAGAGCTAATCAGAGTTAAGTGCTAGCAGCTCTATCAATGCCTGACAGCAGCCCAGGGAGCAAGCATATATACCAGCAGGATTAATATCCTGATAGTACCATGCTGATGTATAATGTGGCTAATAATGTGGATTGAAATTTCTGACACGTAGGAGAGTTAATGTAGAGAGACTGTATGAATCTCTCGGGAGTTTGTACTTTCTCTGCTGGATAAGAAACATAATATGTCTTTTTATGCATGCTGCAAGATATTTGCATGGTTATTTCTGAGTTTGTTCATTCAGCCACTAAATTAAACGCGGCACCTTCATTTTTGATTTCTTTTAAGCTGGTACACCTTATGCAAAAAATGTAATAGAAAAAGTGCAGCAAAGATGAGACTATTAGCCTAAAAGCCAACAGTAGGACAGATAGATTTTCACATTGGAATAATTATAAAACTACACTTCAATAAGAGTCCAGCTGTGATAGGCGTGTTTATATATTGAATCATTAAGCATATGTAAAAGCATGAACTAAAGGATATTACCTATTACCTCAGACAATCACTTTACAAATGATTTGATTTGCAATGTCTGCTGGTCGATAAAAAATAGTTTGACAGCTAATTTTGGAAAACGTGTGCTACTGACAATGCAAATGGATGGAAAATAAAATGGAACATTTTGATTGAAACCTGTTTTCTTCCCTTTGCAGGAGGTCGGTATCATAAACCTCTGAGATGAGCACAGGGACACGTAGATACTGTTCATCCCAACCCATCCCATCACTCTCTGATCTCAAGTCACTGATTTAAAAAAAGACTTGTATTTATATAGCACCTTTCACAACCATAGGACATCCCAAAGCACTTGAAAACCTTTTACATCCACTTTGAGAGGGCCAGCAGGGATTGGATTAATGACTCAGCCAAAAAACAGCACCTCTGACAATGCAATATTCTCTCAGTACTACACTGGAGTGTCAGCCTAGATTTATGGACTCAAATCTTTGGAACAGGAGCTGAACCCACAACCTTCTAACTCAGAGATAAGAGTGCTACCAACAAAACTAAAACTGACACAAGCCAGTTACAAACCGGAGATATTTTCCTTCCTCTTACTTAATGAAGATAATTTGATTTTGAGTTTAATGACAAGAGACAGATATAAAAGAAACACACTGTTTTGTAAATTTTTACTTTTCGTTCTTACATATTTTCATTCGAAATAATTTAGGACGCATTGAGCAAATGTGAACTTTCCTAAACCACCTTGAATGTGCTGTTAAATCACAGAATTCTAATGTGCCGGCTTTCTGAGTTATGTGTTCAGTCTTTAATTCTTGTCTCTGAAGTGAGCTTGCTGAAAATTACAGAAAGTAGCATAATAATGTTATGGAAATAGAAAGTCCTTCAGACCACCAACCCATCTCCATCACGAGAAACAAATAACAGAATGTGAAATGGCACTAAAGATGGGACTTCAGGGGAATTTTCCCATGCCTTCACTGCCTGCAGCACATTTCAGAAATTCATTCACATATTCCCCACCCTCAAGTACATGTCCAACTTCCATTTAAAGTTATCTTTAGAATTATCTTCCACCACCTTTTTAGGTAGAGTGTTTCAGATCCCGACAACTCTCCGAGTGAAACAATCGCTCCTAATCTCTACTCTAGATCTTTTGCCAATGATTTTAAATCTATGACCTCTGGTTATTGACTTACTTGCCTGGGGAACAGCCTTTCTCGATCTGATCTATAAAAAAATCCCTCACCATCCTGAAAACCTCTATTAGGTCACCTCTTAACCTTCTCTGTTCCAAAGAGAATATTTTTCGTCAGTATTTACAGTAGAGAAAGAAAATGTTGTCGAGGAGAATACTGAGATACAGACTACTAGGCTAAATGGGATTGAGGTTCACAAGGAGGAGGTGTTAGCAATATTGGAAAGTGTGAAAATAGATAAGTCCCCTGGGCCAGATGGGATTTATCCTAGGATTCTCTGGGAAGCCAGGGAGGAGATTGCAGAGCCTTTGTCCTTGATCTTTATGTCGTCATTGTCGACAGGAATAGTGCCGGAAGACTGGAGGATAGCAAATGTTGTCCCCTTGTTCAAGAAGGGGAGTAGAGACAGCCCTGGTAATTATAGACCTGTGAGCCTTACTTCGGTTGTGGGTAAAATGTTGGAAAAGGTTATAAGAGATAGGATTTATAATCATCTTGAAAAGAATAAGTTCATTAGCGATAGTCAGCACGGTTTTGTGAAGGGTAGGTCGTGCCTCACAAACCTTATTGAGTTTTTTGAGAAGGTGACCAAACAGGTGGATGAGGGTAAAGCCGTGGATTTGGTGTATATGGATTTCAGTAAGGCATTTGATAAGGTTCCCCACGGTAGGCTATTGCAGAAAATACGGAAGTATGGGATTGAAGGTGATTTAGTGCTTTGGATCAGAAATTGGCTAGCTGAAAGAAGACAGAGGGTGGTGGTTGATGGCAAATGTTCATCCTGGAGTTTAGTTACTAGTGGTGTACCGCAAGGATCTGTTTTGGGGCCACTGCTGTTTGTCATTTTTATAGATGACCTGGATGAGGGTGTAGAAGGGTGGGTGAGTAAATTTGCGGATGACACGAAGGTCGGTGGAGTTGTGGATAGTGCCGAAGGATGTTGTAGGTTACAGAGGGACATAGATAGGCTGCAGAGCTGGGCTGAGAGATGGCAAATGGAGTTTAATGCGGAAAAGTGTGAGGTGATTCACTTTGGAAGGAGTAACAGGAATGCAGAGTACTGGGCTAATGGGAAGATTCTTGGTAGTGTAGATGAGCAGAGAGATCTTGGTGTCCAGGTACATAAATCCCTGAAAGTTGCCACCCAGGTTAATAGGGCTGTTAAGAAGGCATATGGTGTGTTAGCTTTTATTAGTAGGGGGATCGAGTTTCGGAGCCACGAGGTCATGCTGCAGCTGTACAAAACTCTGGTGAGACCGCACCTGGAGTATTGCGTGCAGTTCTGGTCACCGCATTATAGGAAGGATGTGGAAGCTTTGGAAAGGGTGCAGAGGAGATTTACTAAGATGTTGCCTGGTATGGAGGGAAGGTCTTACGAGGAAAGGCTGAGGGACTTGAGGTTGTTTTCATTAGAGAGAAGGAGGAGGAGAGGTGACTTAATAGAGACATATAAGATAATCAGAGGGTTAGATAGGGTGGATAGTGAGAGTCTTTTTCCTCGGATGGTGATGGCAAACACGAGGGGACATAGCTTTAAGTTGAGGGGTGATAGATATAGGACAGATGTCAGAGGTAGTTTCTTTACTCAGAGAGTAGTAGGGGCGTGGAACGCCCTGCCTGCAACAGTAGTAGACTCGCCAACTTTAAGGGCATTTAAGTGGTCATTGGATAGACATATGGACGAAAATGGAATAGTGTAGGTCAAATGGTTTCACAGGTCGGCGCAACATCGAGGGCCGAAGGGCCTGTACTGCGCTGTAATGTTCTAATGTTCTAATGTTCTTACTTTTTCAACATCCTCAGACTGAAGTCCCTCATTCTTGGGAACAGCTTCGTAAACTTCCTCTGTACTTTTTCTGAGCCCTTTACATCTTTCCTGTGGTGCCCAGAATTGTCCACAATACTCCAACTGAGGCCTCACCAGTGACCAATAAAGTTGTAACATGGTCCCTTTGCTTTTATATTCTATGGCCCTATCTGCAAGCCCAAATAATCCATATGCTTTTTTTTTAAACCACCTTGCCATGCCACCTTTAAGGATTTGTGTATATGCACACCAAGGTCTCACTGCTCATCTACACTTTCTAAAATATTGTAATTTCTTGTCTTTCTATGTTAATCCACCCAAAGTGCATTGGGAAAAAATTGGATAAGGCCCAAAAATGGGCACAAGGATCACGATGTGCAATGAACCCGTGCCCGTTTGTTATGACGCAGGCAGCATGCAAACTTTGTGCTGATTGCTCACAATAACGATTGCAGCATGCAGCCACTGCTAACTATGATATTGAGTGGTAGCATGCCCAAGTAGGGGGCACAAACTCTTGAGAGAATAGCATGAGTTCCATCTCACCTGTACTACTAAAAGCAAGCATGTACCTCTTAAAGGGGAGGTGCAGTTTAGCTTGAGCATGTGCTGGAATTCATTGCAGAAATGACTTTAACCTGGGAAAAACAAAGGAATGGCACAACATGGCAGAGAGTGGGCTTTAAAGTTTTCCAAAACAGTATTGGAGGCCATGATACAGGACACAGACAGAAGGAGATATTAAGGTAATTAAAATCTTCTAATATTACCATTCTAATTTTGTTAGACGTCTTTGAAATTTGCCATCAGATTTGCTCATTTATCTCCTTCTTACTGTTTGAAGCTATATAAAAATCACCCACCAATGTAACAGCTCCCCCTCTGTTCCTTAACTCAAGCCAAATAGATTCAGTACTAGAACCGTCGATTTAGAACTGTAACGTAATCCTTAATCAATACTGCTACAACCCCTCCTCATTTTCTTTCTCCGTGATTTCTGAATACTCGGTCACCAAGAATATTAAGAACCCATTTCTGGTCTTATTTGAGCCATGTCTCCGCGAATGTAACCAGCTCATAATCCCATATGGCAACTTGTGCCTGCAGCTCACCAATCTTATTAGTTACACCACAGGCATTGATAAACATACAACTTAATACCTCCTTCATCATATTAAATATGAAAGGATTGCTTGAATGTTGCTTTCAATCTCCGAGAAGAATAAATGTGTTATCTTTCACCAATGTAACAAGTAGCTGACAGGTTTTGTTGCCATTACATACAGTTAGTACACCAGGACCATCTTGGGCATATTCAAGGTAGTCAATTATACACAATAGAGAAGCAGTTAACATAATTGTAGTGTATTGGATTGAACTGGCTGAGCACGTGTATTGTGATAGCTAAGCATTTGTATACTGCTGTACTGCCTCTTTGCTGCCCTCTCTGTTGGGGAGGTGTAAATAAAAAGTTCAACAATGGCTGCTTACAGTAAAGACCTCATGTAAATGTACTCAGTGAATACACAACAATAATGTCGTTCACACATATACCAGCCAAGACGTTACTTCCCTACACACAAACATCACAACCTCCAATCCCCTTGGGTAGGTTTATTATGCAGAATATGATTATAATGGATATGGTTACTAATGGAGATACACTTTGTGAAATAAAAATAAATTATATAACAAAATAAATCAATAGTAAACTATACCAAGAAGATCAATTGTTGCTTTCTGCTCCATTCATCTATTTATACTTACAACCATGAACAAGAAACCGAGATCACAGTATTATTTTGGCTGCACACTACCAAACACTTTGAACATACATCCTCAAAATAAGGGCAAAATACTGCGGATGCTGGAAATCTGAAACAAAAACAAGAAATGCTGGAGTCACTCAGCAGGTCTGGCAGCATCTGTGGAAAGAGAAGCAGAGTTAACATTTCGGGTCAGTGACCCTTCTTCGGAACTCCGAAGTTCCGAAGAAGGGTCACTGACCCGAAACGTTAACTCTGCTTCTCTTTCCACAGATGCTGCCAGACCTGCTGAGTGACTCCAGCATTTCTTGTTTTTGTTTCCTCAAAATAAGGGTTTACTTTATTTCCATCAACCCAACAAGTATGACATATGAGATCTTGCATGTCATATTATTAAAACAGTGCAACACCTGTATTATTCAATTTTAATCTTATCATTCAGTAATGAGGCAAATATTTGCATTCCTCTATACAACCCACATTAAATTACAGTAAATTACAGGAGCATAAATTTAGTATTGCATTTAAAGAAATACAGGGCAAATAACCACCTATAAAACACTCCAGCATACATGTAACTATCAGATCCTAATATTTTATATTAAATGTTTTTAAAATAGATATTATGCAAAAAGTAAAATTCTCGCCACACAAATGCCTGCTGATGAACATTAACAAGAGAACATGAACAACATTAACAACGTTAACAATACCTTCCCTTGATATTCAATGGTATTACCATCATCGAGTACCCTACCATCAACATTCTGAGGGTCACCATTGACCAGAAACTTAACTGGACCAGCCACATAAATACTGTGGCTACAACAGCAGATCAGAGGCTGGCGAGTGACTCAGCTCCTGACTCCCTAAAGCCTTTCCGCCATCTACAAAGCACAAGTCAGGCGTGTGATGGAATACTCTCCACTTGCCTGGACAAGCACAGCTCAAACAATACTCAAGAAACTCAACCGCATTCAGGAAATAGCAGACGACTTAATGTGTACACCATCCACCACCATAAACATTCACCCCCTCCACCAGCAATGAACAATAGCAGCAGTGTGTACCATTTACAAGATGCACTGCAGCAACTCACCAAGGTTT
This sequence comes from Heterodontus francisci, assembly GCF_036365525.1. Taxonomy (NCBI): domain Eukaryota; kingdom Metazoa; phylum Chordata; class Chondrichthyes; order Heterodontiformes; family Heterodontidae; genus Heterodontus; species Heterodontus francisci. Next base: position 21,572,103 of record NC_090401.1, on the reverse strand, counting down.
TTTCAACAGCACCTGCCAAACCACAGCCTCCATCACCAAGAAGGACAAGGGCAGCAGATGCATGGGAACACCATTACCTCCAACATCCCCTCCAAGTCACACACCATTCGCATTTGGAAATGTATCACCATTCCTTCATCATTACTGGGTCAAAATCCTGGGATTCCCTTTCTAACAGCACTATGGGTGTACCTACATCACATAGACTGTATCGGTTCAAGAAGGAGGCTCACCACCAATGTTTCAACAGCAATTAAGAATGGGCAATAAATGTTGCCGTTGTCAGCGACATCCATTTCCTGGGGATGAATTTTTAAAAAGCAACTGCAGTAACTCAGAATGATTAACTACATAATGATTAGAGAATTATATTTCCATAAGAAATGTTTTTTGGGGGCAACATTCATGTTTGTACACTGAAAAACTGGGCTGCAGGCAAGCAGAAATTTGGAGAGAGAAAACGTCACACAATCCAGGACTAGATTTTCAAAGGGCCCACAAAATGGCCAGACAGCGTTCTGCCGGAGACAGGTGGGAAGCTTGTTAAAGTATCGCACTGTTGTAGAACCTCAACACTATTTTGTGTATGCACATGAACCACTTGGTACCTAACATGGAGTGCCCTAACCAGAAGTCCTAAAAGGGAGCGTTGCAGACCACTTGAAACACGGCGGACATCTTTTTTCTTCCATTTTTGTGGCACAATGAAAAGCTGGAGTACTTTCACCTGGCCTCACAAAGATACTCTGACCTACTACCAATCATTTTGTGCCCCCCCCCCACTCCTCCTGCTGCTACCCAAAATCCAGGATTGTACCCATTTCTTTGAGCTGTACCAGTGGCTGGTTTGGTGTAGGACCTAGTCTATTTCCAGCCCTCCTTGACTGGCGAACTGCCTCAAAGTGCTGGTCACATGCTAAGCAGGTTCAAGCACCATGACGGTTTGGGCCACTCGCTGCAATCACAAGGCCTGACACCCGACCGATTAATGGAACAAACCAAAATCATCCCCTCAGAATGTTGAGAGTGGGGAATAGTGCTCAATATCTAATCAAAATCTATTTTAAATTAAAATGCTTTCCAAGATTAAAAGTGATTAAAAAGATAAAGGATGGTCAATTTGAAGTATGAACATTTTTTCAAACTCAGATTGATTATTTCCCCCAATATCTTGACTGTAATTAGCAGTGTGATATAATTTTGTAGAATTGAACCTTAAAGTCAAAAAATGTTAGCTCAAGTCTGAGCACTTTTTACAAAAATGTCAATTTTTCTCTCCTTGCTAGATTTTTATCACAGTTTGTAGCCGGTCAACACTGCTGCAAAATAAACTGGTTTCCAATTCTCAATTATGATTCTGACCAGGGGCTCCCCTAAATACGTTGAGTATAGACTTCAGTTTCTTTGTATTTGTTTCCCCTTCTTATGTTTCATTATCCTCATTCTTTTTTTTCATTTACTATGTGTCACGTAATTTTATGCCTTCTTTGGCGCAGCATATATTTTACTGTTATTTTCCCCCAAGTTCAGACCACCTAAAGTCCAAAGTTGATATCTTGAGTTAATTATGCAGTGATAGGTATCCTTACCTGATTTGTGATGTATAATTTTGGAAGAAAAACAATAAGGAAACAAAAAGTCCTAGAACAACCTCACCTCCACCTTTGATGCCCTAGTCCCCATTAAAATGATTACGCTCGCTAACCCTGTTTGTTCCCCATTGTAGGGGTATCATCTCTGCTCCCATAAGTCGAAAGGATGCAGACTTGAATGAATATGGAGGACAACTGGTTTAGCCATTCATTGCGAGATCTGCCTGGACCACATACAGCATAATGGGATCCTGCTTTCATCTGCAAAAACTGCTCATTATTCCAGGATTATCTTGAAATGGAAAGATAACCCCCGGTGTCATTTCTGTACTGCAAACTGTCTTCTTAACCCCTTTTACCTGTCTCCTCCACCCTCACCTCCAACGACAAGTGCAAGGAGTTCATGGATTTATCATTAAGATTGAGACCATCCAATCAACTACCTCCTTCGCTTACTTCCCTTTCCCTATCCCACCAAGTCAAACTTCCTCGAAGTTTCTCCCTGCACTGTAACAATCCCTAATTGACCTTGAGCAGGTGATGATGAGCTGCCTTCTTGAACCGCTACAGCCCATGTGAGGTAGGTACACCCACAGTGCTGTTAGGAAGGAGTTCCAGGATTTTGACCCAGCGACAGTGAAGGAACGGCGATATAGTTCCAAGTCAGGATGGAGCCTTTGAAAAAAATAAATTTTTAAGCACTTCAAAGTCTTTTTTAAATGGGATTCCTCGACCATCGTCTCAATGACTCACCCAGTCGGAGGAATTTATTTGCAGCCTGTCATTCTGAGCTCTGTCTTCTACATTTGGAGATAGGTCTTTCTTCTTTCCACTTTTTGGGCCAGTATTTCTTTTGAACTTTCTCTCTTTTGGCTGTAGGAAGGGTAATTTTCAAAGCTGTTTTCCCTGTGGTCTTCAAGCTTGGATCTTGTGTTTTCACCACAGCTACCATAATGTAATGATCATACAACAGCAATAGCCCTGAAATTGTATCCTTCTCTAGTCTCTCTCCTAACTTCCCTCATTCCCAGTCTGAGCTCATCTTGTCCTTGAGACCCACCTCCTGCTCTCTCGACCCTGTTCCCACTAAACTGCTGACCACCCAACTTCCCTTCCTGGTTCCCATGTTAGCTGACATTGTTAATGGCTCTCTCTCCTTCAAAACTGCCATCATCAACCCTCTCCTCAAAAAAAACCCTTACCCCTCCATCCTTGCAAACTATCACTTCTTCTCTAACCTCCTTCTTCTCTCCAAAGCCTTGAATGTGTTATAAAAACAGAAAGTGCTGGAAATACACAACAGGTCAGGCAACATCTGTAGAGAGAGAAACAGAGTTAATGTTTCAGGTCTGTGACCTTTTATCAGAACTTGAACATATTGTTGCCTTCCTGGAACTCCATGTTTGAATCCTTCCAATCAGGTTTCCCCCTGCTGTCACAGTACTAAAACAGCTCTTATCAAAGTTGCAAATGACATTCTATGTGACTGTGACAAAGGTAAACTATCTCTCCTTGTCCTTTTTGACCTGTCTGCAGCCTTTGACACCATTGACCACACCATCATCCTCCAACGCCTCTCCATCATCATGGTGGAATTGCCCTAGCCCAGTTCCATTCCCATCTATCTAATCGTAACCAGAGAATCGTCATCAATGGTTTCTCTTCCCATTCTCACACAGTTATCTCTGGTGTTTCCCAAGGATTTAATCCATGGCTGCTTCCTCTTTCTCAACTACATGCTGCCCCTTGGCAACATCATCTGAAAGCTTAATGTCAGTTTCCACATATAGGCTGACAAGATTCAGCTCTACCTCACCACCATCTCTTTTGAATCCTCCACTGTTTTTAAGTTATCAGACTGGTCATCCAACACCTAATACTGGGTGAGCAAAAATTTCTTCCAATTCGATATTCGGAAGACTGAAGCCATTTGTCTTTGGTCCCCACTACAAACTCTGTTCCCTCACCACTGATTTCATCCCTCTCCCTGGCAACTATCTGAGGCTGAACCAGACTGTTCACAACTTGGGTGCCATATTTGAATGTGAGATGAGCTTCTGACCACATTTCTGTGCTGTCACTAAGACTGCCTGTTTCCACCTACATAAGATCACCCCTCTCTACCCCAACCTTAGCTCTTCTGCTGTTGAAACCTCATCCATGCCTTTGTTTCCTTCAGACTTGACTAATGCATTCATGGAAGGCCTCCTACATTTTACACTTCATAAACTTGAGGCCAACCAAAACTACGTTGCCCGTAGCCTAACTCACCCCCAAGTACCATTCACCCATCATCTAGCTCACCGTTAAACAACGCCTTGATTTTTCAAATCCCTCCATGGTCTAGCCCCTCCCTATCTCTGTAATCTCCTCCAGCCCTACAACCCTACAAGATATCTGTGCTCCTCTAATTCTAGCCTGTTGAGTATCCCTATAATTGGTGGCCACGGTTTCCTTTTCCTCGGCCCGAAGCTCTGGAATTCCCTCTCTAAACCTCTCTGTCTCTCTACCTTGCTTTTCTCTTGAAGACACTTATTAAAACCTATCTCTTTGACTAAACTTTTGGTAATCTGTCCTAATATCTCCCAATGTGGCTCAGTGTCATGTTTTGTTTTATAATGCCTCTGTGAGGTGCCTTGGGCTGTTTATTACGTTAAAAGCGCTACATAAATCCAGGTGGATGCTGGTGTTGAGAAACATTCCCATAGCGACAGAAGTTATTTTATTTAAATGGAATAGTCACTTACATGTAGTTAACAGAAAAGCAAACAAATAAATCATAATTTAGCAGAAAGGGAGAGAAAAAAATTGCATCTTGATGTTCAGTAATGGGTTGTAGTTCATCTAAAGTTGGATCATTAAAGAGTGTATGAAGTAGAACAGGTAGGGCATTAGCATCCCCACAGGGCTTATTATAGATCTGAGATTTCTGGTTTAATGAGGTGGTGTTGTCACAGCAAACTGTTCAATTTATTTTTTAGCAAAATTTTGGAATTTTTTTATGCATTTTGTATGAAAATGTATAGTGGAAATATCAGGCAAGAACAATACACAGCCTGTGGCTTACATTACAAATGATCATTATCATTTGATGACTCTGATCATCATCCCCCACCCCCACCCACTTTCTTTGTGCATCCAGCCAGAAAATCTTTTATTGGCAGTAAGCCCTTAGTGTCCCTCTCCAATGTCCCTGGGGAATGCACATTTCCTGGGCAGAGAATGCAGGCGCAGACCTAGGGCAGCCATGTAAATGAGGCAGATAGAGGGGTCATGCACAGACATCCCACCTCATAAGTCTTGCTGGAAGTAGGCAGCAAGGCAAAGGGAAACCCAAAATGGTAAGTAGACTGCTGCAGTGGTTGGTTTTCAGCCCACATTCTCGGCCCAAGCCATGGGTGGTCCTGCACTAAGCCCATGAACTGAACGCACAAATTCAAGACTATTTTAGGCGAGGTCAAGCACAGCAGACTACAGCTCAGGCACCTGTTTAGTGCCCAAGCATGATGGGTGAGGGGAATGGAAGAATATCAGGAGCCCTCTTCTTTCACTCTATGTTGCTCCCCTGTTTTGGACGAGGAGACACAGGATGCAGTACAGTACCACTGGTATCAGTAGCCCTTTAGAAAATTGACCATTAAATAGGAAGAAAAAGAAGAAAGAATGAATTGCATTGCATGTAGTGCTTTTCACAATCTTGTCACATCCCAAAGCGTTTTGCAGCCATCAAAACACTTTTGAAGTGTATTATCTGTAGTAAGGTAGGCAAATGTGGGAGCCAATATGTGTGCAGTTGGACATTTTAAGAACAATTAAGTAAATGACCAAATTATCTCTTTTCTATTGGTGTTGGTTGAGGGATAACTCTTGGCCAGGAGAAAGGGAGAACATCTCCACTCTTGTTTGTACACTGTCATGCAATTTTCTATATCAGTCTGAGCAGGCAGATGGGACATCAGCTTAACTTCTTAGCCTATTGAGGTGTCAGCTTTGGCTCAATTAGCAGCACTCTTGCTCTTGCCTTAGCATTAGTAAATTGTGGGGTCACGTCACACTTCTGGATTTGAGCACAAAAACTTAGTTGGGCACTCCAGTGCAGAACTGAGGGAGTGCTGTTTCGTCAGAGGAGCTGTTTTTCTGGATGAGAAATTAAATCAAGGTCCCCCTTGCCCTTTCAGGTGGATGTAAAAGATCCCATGATGCTATTTCGAAGAAGTGCAGGGAGTTATCCCCAGTATCTTGGCAATATTTATCCCTCAATCAAAATCACAAAAAGAGATTATCTAATCATTATTAAATTGCTGTTTGTGGGAGCTTGCTGTACACAAATTGGCTGTTGCGTTTCCTATATTACAACAGTGACTGCACTTCAAAAAGTACTTCATTGGCTATAAAGTACTTTGAGATGTCCTGTGGCTGTGAAAGGTGCTATATCAATACAAGTTTTTAATTTTGATGGCCATTTACATTGTATCAGCCTAGACAAGTGTTGACAGTCCAGTCACCCACTGGCAGTATTGCAACTGAACGTAATCCTACCTTCACCTAATGTTCACACTTGTACTTTACAGCAATGAGTCACCAGACAGCAGTTGGGATTGGGAAACTGTCACTAGCACATTCCAGCAGGGAACATTGAATAGTGCTCAGAATGGGGAACTCGGAGTAATGTTTCCAGTCCTTGGTCAGGGACAGTGGAATCGATTGTTGTGTCCTGACTGGGATTAACTAACTCAACAAGGACTATAAGCGGCAGCTCCCTATGTTGTAAAGCTCAGTACCTCATCAAGCAGTACATATAGTTATCGACCACTAATAAAGGAAGTTCTTTATTTTAGGATATTTTCTACCTAATCTTTCTCATTCATTCCTTCAATGTACATCCTCAATGTACATCCTCATTGCCTAACAGGGTGGGGTGTTCTTTTCCAAACAGCCACCAAGCTTGCTCTGAAACCAAGTGCAAGGAAGTAAGGGAGAGTGACATGGGGTGGTTCGTCCTCTGAGTTTCCTTCTCCTCATGCGTCAAGGTGCCTGAACTCTGCTCAATGCTTCTTCACCAAGGTCACAGATGAGACTGACAACTCAGTGTCTTGGGAGTTATTGGATTGAAAACTCAGCCTAATACTCCCTAACAGCACACCTCTCTTCTCCCAACAGAAATAACATGAACTGTAAATGCTTGTTGTTAGGAATGGTTCAGGATTCCATTTTTCAGTTAAAAGTTTTTGCAGAATCTGTTGAAACAGGTGACATCTGTAGAATGTCAACAAATCAGCTCAAATTTGCAAAGCTGTACCGACTGTCCTAAACATTATCCTTGGGTAGTTCGAGGAGCGATTTTCAACAAATACTTTAGTTGCTAAAGAGGTAAACAGGTGACCAAGATGGGGTCATATGCTGAACCGCAGGTTGAGCCCGCAAAATGTCATCTTGGTAATGGAGTTGAAGCCAGCGCAAGGATTAGCCTCAGAAGGCTTGTTAAACAGCTGATCGCAACTTAAAATACCTGCTAGCGGTCATTGAAAAGGCTGCATGGTTAGTGCTTCAATTAACACTCTCTGTTAATAGTCACCAACTCTTTAGAAGTAAATGCGGCATTGATGTCGATTTCAAGTGTTACTTAAAGGGGTACTCACCATCTCATTGTCATTGCTGCTGGAGCTGTGAAGGAGACCTCTGAAATACATCGGGAGATTTTCTGGGACACTGTGAAGGATGGGCCTGGTCACATTGCCGCGGAACGCTCCATGCAGTTGGACCGTGTCGTACCACCTATCCTTCGTGGAGCAGTTTCTGCGGGAAAACACCTTTGACCACCGATCCATCAGGCAGTGGTCTGCACGGAATGTCCTCAAGGCCCTACGGGAAAAGGAGACGGTGGATCCTGTCGGATGGTTCCCCGAGCAGACTGCCAAAGTCATTTGGCGGAATGCCTCATCACCAGAACTTTCAAACAAGCACCAAGACGTAGCTTGGCTGGTGGTGAGAAGAGCCCTCCCCGTCAGATCCTTCCTGCACGCCCGAAGTCTCGCCCCCTCCGCGCAATACCCCCCGCGGTGGCTGTGGTGGGGAAGAGAGGGTTGCCCACCTCCTCCTGGAATGTGTCTTTGCAAGCAGGTGTGGAAAGAGATGCAGTGGTTTTTGTCGAGGTTCATCCCAGGCAGCTCTGTAACACAGGAGTCTGTGCTCTACGGGCTGTTCCCAGGGACGCACACCGAGACAAACATCAACTGCTGCTGGAGGACTATCAATTCGGTGAAAGACGCCCCTTGGTCTGCCCAAAACTTGCTGGTCTTCCAGCGCAAAGAGTTGTCCACGACCGAATGCTGCAGACTGGCACATTCCAAGGTCCAGGACTACGTGCTAAGGGACGCACTAAAGCTTGGGGCAGCCGCAGCAAAGGCTCAATGGGGAAAGACCACTGTGCAAGGTCCCCCCACCAAGCTGAACTGAGGGGCTGGATCCATGGGAAACCCCTCGAACTGCATCGAAAAAATTTTCATTTGCTGTAAAATGTAAAAATGTTAATGGCATGACAAATGAAATGGAAGGGTTGTGAGGCAACTCATGATTGTTTTGAAGGAAACCGATCACCTTTGCAATGTTTGTACTTTTTGACTTGATGCTGTTTTAAACTGTTTGGGAATGTATTTTTTACAGATTTTTATGAATAAAGTATATTTTGGAAATTAAAAAAAACTTTGTCAAGACTTCTCCAACACTCGAGCAACATTTATTCTCAAAATTCTCTGAAAATGTTACCTATAAAGAGCAAATGCAGTGCTACTCCATTTTATTGGAATTTTATATGAGTCAGCATGAATGCTTGGTCATGGACATCTTGCTAGGGCTCCCCTTGGTCTGGACAAGGAATGGGAGGATGACATGAGACCAGACAGAGCAGCATCAGCTGCTGGAGGAGAGAGAGAGAGAGACCGGCGCATGGACTCCTTCCCCTCTCTGAATAGAGGACATCCCTCCTCCACCAGGATCTCGAGTACTATATCTAAGAACCTGTACATTCTCTCCCTCGGTCCGTGAGCCATCCTGCAACATTCTGCTCTGTGCCGGCTAGAGCACTCCACACCTTCCATTCAGCCCACATATGTGGCCCCACAAAAATTGTGTCTAATCAGCACTTGAGTGCTAAACCTGCAAGTGTCTGGTTTAGCACCTCCAGGCAAATTCAAATTATGGTAATCAGCAATTAGGACCAAAACCGTATGCTAAAACCAGGCTTTCAACAGGCATGTCTTATTAGCACAGCACCCACATAGTGCCTGTTTTCACCCTTTGGCCAAAATAACCCCCAGAATCTCCCATTGGATACATCTATCTGTTTGATGGCAAAATGCTTAGTCTTTTCTGTGCACGTAAGGACAGCTTTTGCTTCGAAACCCACTCCCTGGAATGTTGAGCTGATGTAAACCAGCATAAACCAGGAGTGAATGCCGTGGAGGAGCGATGGTGCAATGGCCATTTAGCAATGAATAAAAAGTAAGGCTGCTGTAAGGAAGTTGGGGAAAACCCCAGTGACCTAATTCAGCAACTGTAACGTGAGGTCTCCCACAGCCTTCTCAGGGCTGTTTGTGTTGTCTGTGAGTATCACTCCCTCCAATAAAATCTGTAAACAAAGACTCTGGCCTGGATTTTAGCCCTGAGGCACATTCTGTACTGGGGTAAGAAATGTTTTGAGGTTGTGAAGTTTCCCAAATGGGTTGCAGTTTTTAACTGCAGGGCTCCTTTAAGATTTTTCCTTCCTACAGGTAGCCTGAATGCTGGGCTAGGGGCCTATCGGTAGAGGAAGTCTACAGCATAAGATGACAGGCAAGGAGAGCAGGTGGTGTAGTGGGAAGGATCTGATAGTGCCGGGTTCCCAATCGGGGAGGGATGGCTTCCGATCACTAGGGTTCCCAGTTGTGCAGAGGTGGTCACAAGAGAGGGGACGAGGACCCAATTGCAGAGGCATCCAATCATAGGTGGGTCCAATTGCGGTGGGGCTCCTATGGTGGCTGGAGGGGTGGGGAATGCAATGGTGGTTGGGGAATGGGTAGTCGGGGCAGGGTGAAAATGGTGATGGGGTTGGCTGTCTGATTGCAGCCAGTGAGGAGTGGACAGATCGTGGAAGTGGGGTCTACTGGGTAACATGTTAGGCCCGGAGGAAACACGCCTGCTCCTCCTGGCCCACAATCAGTGCTGTAAAGGCAATTACTTCATGAATTCAGAATTTCTCACCTCTTTTCACCTGTCTGGTTCACTGAGGTCTGGGAAACCCAGCCAATATTAAGCTAAACATAAAGGGCTGAATTTTCGGGCCTCACCAAGGTTGGAGACAGAGGTGGGTGGGGCCTGAAAATACTGGCACAGGCCGGCATGGCAGTTTTGTAATGCCATTCCCAGCACCGACATCGTTCACCAGTCCTGGGAGAGGGTGGCATTGGGATCCCGTCCACTCCCCAATTAAGGCCAATTAAAATTGTTAAGAGCTCATTATGAGCTCATTAAAGGGGGAGTTGAAAGTTTCATGGGGGCACACAGCTTGCATGTGCCGTCTGGGGCAGACCAGTTGAAGGGAGGTGGGTACAGAGTGGAAAGCTAGTCATGGCCAACCCGGGGAATTACCCCAACCTCAAAAATGGATCAGCAGCTCAGAGGGGGACTCAGCCTTTGGGAAACAGGGGCCCTTGGAACTGCACAGGCGGCAAAGTGAGTGGGCATTCAGCATACCGGCAGTTCTAGGGGTAGCGACTCTCCTGGCATGGCGGGGGCGAAAGAGCAGGGGGAAAGGCTGCTAAGGATAATAGGATGGCCACAAGGAAGGCTGCTGAGGGCAATGGGGCCGACTCTCAGATTTTGGGCCCAGTGGCTATGAGCAACAACACCTTCTGCAGGAAGGGCAGAGTCCTGGGAATCAGGAGGACAGGGGAGAGCGTAGAAAGGTACTGAAGGCCATACCCTCAACATAGAATCTACTGCTGAAGACAGAGCCACCCGGTACTGATTTAGATCTACAGGAGACTGCGACTGTCCAGACAGATGGTCACAGAAATCTGTGCCCTTATCACCAAAGACCTCACAACTCGCTGCACTGGTTGCCATGCCCTGGCTGTGCTCTTGAACTTCTTTGCTTCTGGCTCCTTCCAATGATCAGCTGAGGATCTCAATGGCATCTCACAAATGGCAGCTCACCACTACATCTTGCAAGTCACTGATGTCCTCGTTGCCAGAGCTGGACAGTACATTCAGTTCATGACAGATGTGGCCTTGCAGGCACAGAAAGCAGTGGGTTTCAGTTTCAGCTGGTGGCTATCAAGGCACCCAATGACAGGCCAGTGAGATTCATCAACAGGAAGGGCTTCCATTCCCTCAACATCCAACTGGTCTGTGACCACAACAAGTGCTTCCTGCAAGTCGGCACTTGAATTTCTGGCAGCTGCCATGACTTCTTCATCCTCCGGCAGTCCAGCTTGCTGCAAATCTTCACTCCAACCCCAAGGTGCATGAATGGATCCTAGAGGACATTCCCTTGAAGACATTGCTACTCTCCCCTTTACAGCAGCCCCAGACAGAGGCACAGAGGAGATACAACCAATTCCATCTGCTCACTAGGACAACCATTGAGCAGGTCATCGGACTTCTCAAAATATATTAACAATGCCTGGACCGGTTGGGTGTCGACCTGCAATACCCACTCGCAGGGCTCTCGGTCATTGTAGTGATCTGCTGCGTTCTCCATTATATGGCACTGCAGAAAGGTGTGGACCTTGAGGACAACGAGGCCCTGGAAACAGATAGGTCATCATGGAAGAGCAGGAGCAGGAGGTGAGAGAGGACGAGGAAGAGGAAGCAGAGGGAGATGATGCTGAACAGAGAGGTGCCTCAGCTGCACAAAGAGGTAGCCAGGCATGGCTCAAGGTGCAACAGGCTCATCAGGATGCCAAGCAAGTCAGGGATCATCTGATTCAGGAGTGTTTTAACTGAGTCCCTCTGATCTCGGATGACGGGCGTGGCACAGCAGTGAGTCTGAGATACCTGTGCGAACACGTCCATGCAAGATGCAACCTGAAACATCTGATCACTTACCACCAATGAAGGAAGCAGATCTGCGCAGACTGTATCCTCTCCATGGGGTAACCCATAATCTCCCTCACTATGTCGTACCATTTTTCTATAACACCAGCTATAAAGGGAGTCCCAGACCTGAGCCTTAAGGTGTCATCATTTATATTGTGCAAAAGAAGGAAAACGGTAGACAGAAACAGTAAGAAGACACCCTGGCGATCCACTTACTGCTCCACGTGACGCAGTGCTCTCTGCACTTGTGCACTCCTGCGTGGTGCTCCCCTTGTGGCCTCGCAGGAGGTGGAGGCAGAATGCTTACTCAGTTCAGCTTGTGGCTGAGGTGCATGTGGCGGTTGTTCTAACCATGGAGGTGCCTGTGGTGACATCACCAGAGACTGCTGCAACTGCATCGTTGCAGGAACAGCCTCTGTCACTTGGTCCTGCTGCACAGATGGTCCCTCAGTCAGAAGGGCCAAGGAGACCGAGGATGATGAGGGTGCCCATGAGCAATGGCATCCTTATCCTCCTCCGTGATATCCTCAGCTCTTGCTGAGTGCTCTGGATGCCTGAAGGAGAGCATTAGCTGGGACACAACTGGAAACCCCTCCAATAATCTTTGCACCACTAATTGGTTGAGGCTACACAGCATCTCATGCATCCTGTGAATGCCAGTGTGCATTTCCTGCATGCACTCCAAGTGCCATATATGGCTGTCCATGAGATTAGCCACTCTTTCAATGGAGGAGCCCTTGTGCTCAATGCCCTCAGCCATAGTGGCCCACATGAACTGGATGGACTCCTCCATCCTCTGCCCATGATCCCATATTGCATCAGGGAACTCAGACATGTGAGAGCACATCTTCTGCTGCTGTTCTACGTAGCGTTTTCTTTCTTGTGATTCCTGAGGACCTGCACCTGTGCCCAGCCACACAGGGCTGTATCTGTCCTTCCTCCTCTGACAAGAACTGACAACAGCTGCCTCTGCCTCTAGCACATTTTGCTGTCCACTTGTGCCGTGATCCTCACCCAGTGCCACCCTTTCTAACCATGCACAAGGACCCACAGAGGTGAGTGTGTCTAAGCTGGTGAGCAGGCCACTCATCAGGTGTGACAGTGCTTCTTCATCAGCTTCTTGCTCCTCAGAGTCCGTGGAGGAAGGGGGAGAGGGTGCCCTGAGTTGGATGTCTGAACCTGTGGGAGACACAAGAAGAGATCATGAGATCTAGCCTAGGAGAGTAGCAGCCTGTCCAGTGCTGAGGCTATCCATGTGGGCGGCACAGTGGCGCAGTGGTTAGCACCGCAGCCTCACAGCTCCAGGGACCCAGGTTCGATTCTGGGTACTGCCTGTGCGGAGTTTGCAAGTTCTCCCTGTGTCTGCGTGGGTTTTCTCCGGGTGCTCCGGTTTCCTCCCACAAGCCAAAAGACTTGCAGGTTGATAGGTAAATTGGCCATTATAAATTGTCACTAGTATAGGTAGGTGGTAGGGAAATACAGGGACAGGTGGGGATGTTTGGTAGGAATATGGGATTAGTGTAGGATTAGTATAAATGGGTGGTTGATGGTCGGCACAGACTCGGTGGGCCGAAGGGCCTGTTTCAGTGCTGTATCTCTAATCTAATCTAATCTAATCTAATCTAATCAATGCGACACATTATCAGATGGGGTGGAGTGCACTGCACCCCAGTAATGACCACATTGTCCTCTGTAATCACCAGCTCCACCATGACTTCCAATCTCACCAGGACAACTTCCTCCTGTCCGCTATCCTGGCTATCTCCCTCGCTGTCTCCTCCATTGGGATAATGTGGTGGAAAGATTGCACACCACCTCTCGTTTGGGCCCTTTTGCAGGCATTATGGTATAGTCAGGAGTCTTTCTGTGAGGAGTCAACCCTTTACTTGTAACGGGATCGGGCGTGACAAAAGATCAGTCATGAATCCACTTATTAAGGCAAAGTCACAACAAGATTATTAAGGTTTATGCAAAAAAGCAATAAACTCAGGCAGCAATTACAGTTTAATGGATACTACCTGTATCAAAAAAATAAAAGCAAAATACTGCGGATGCTGGAAATCTGAAATAAAAACAAGAAATGCTGGAACCACTCAGCAGGTCTGGCAGCATCTGTGGAAAGAGAAGCAGAGTTAACGTTTCCGGTCAGTGACCAGTTCCGAAGAAGGGTCACTGACCCGAAACGTTAACAATGTTTCTCTTTCCACAGATGCTGCCAGGCCTGAGACCTGCTGAGTGGTTCCAGCATTTCTTGTTTTTATTTCAGATTTCCAGCATCCGCAGTATTTTGGTTTTTACTACCTGTATCAACCCTGGATAGAAGAGTGCAGATCTTCTCTTGCAGCTGCAGCTTTACTCTTCGGTCTTCAAGCTTTCCTCTCTCGTCTTTTGTTTTCTTATTTTTGGTTCTTCTCTGCCATAGAGACCTGACCAGGAGGGTCTCCTTTATTCCTCCTCTTATCCAATTAATCCTTCCCCAGTCCCAATCATGTTCATCCCTGTGGTTAATATGCCCTGTGCACGCTTTTCTTGACCAATCAGGTATTTGTTCATGTGGCTGTTATCAATCTTACATAATTAGGTAATGCCCTTCATATTCACCACCGTCTTATTTTCTCCTATGTCGAGGTTTGTATTTACTTGTGAGAGGCCACTTTATTCCTGGTAGACAGGACACAGATAGTCTCAGATAGTTTTCAAGGACCTTTAGCTTCAGCAGCAGTGAGCTTGTTACAGCTTGACACAATTTCCCACAATCCTTTTATCTTGACATCTTTTATATTATGCCTTATGTTTCTATTAAACTTTACTACAGAAGTTCTTTAGTAGGATTAAATGTTTAATAATCTTACAATGTGCCCATTTCTCCTGCAAGGGCAAAAGAGAGTGAGATAATGTATTACCGACCTCTGTGGCCAATGGCATCTGGCCCTATCCCTTAGAAGCTGCATGTCTCAGTGGTGACAGTTCCTCAGCAGCACTATGGCTCTGAGCCATTCTGAGGGTTGAGTAAGTGCCATGGGCACACAGCCCTCCCAAAGAACAAAGAACAAAGAAAATTACAGCACAGGAACAGGCCCTTCGGCCCTCCAAGCCTACGCCGCTCCAAATCCTCTATCTAAACCTGTCGCCTATTTTCTAAGGGTCTGTATCTCTACTTCCTGCCCATTCATGTATCTGTCTAGATACATCTTAAAAGACGCTATCGTGCCCGCGTCCACCACCTCCGCTGGCAATGCGTTCCATGCACCCACCACCCTCTGTGTAAAGAACTTTCCACGCATATCCCCCCTAAACTTTTCCCCTTTCACTTTGAACTCGTGTCTCCTTGTAATTGAATCCCCCACTCTGGGAAAAAGCTTCTTGCTATCCACCCTGTCTATACCTCTCATGATTTTGTACACCTCAATCAGGTCCCCCCTCAACCTCCGTCTTTCTAATGAAAATAATCCTAATCTACTCAACCTCTCTTCATAGCTAGCGCCCTCCATACCAGGCAACATCCTGGTGAACCTCCTCTGCACCCTCTCCAAAGTATCCACATCCTTTTGGTAATGTGGCGACCAGAACTGCACGCAGTATTCCAAATGTGGCCGAACCAAAGTCCTATACAACTGTAACATGACCTGCCAACTCTTGTACTCAATACCCCGTCCGATGAAGGAAAGCATGCCGTATGTCTTCTTGACCACTCTATTGACCTGCGTTGCCACCTTCAGGGAACAATGGACCTGAACACCCAAATCTCTCTGTACATCAATTTTCCCCAGGACCTTTCCATTTACTGTATAGTTCACTCTTGAATTGGATCTTCCAAAATGCATCACCACGCATTTGCCCTGATTGAATTCCATCTGCCATTTCTCTGCCCAACTCTCCAGTCTATCTATATTCTGCTGTATTCTCTGACAGTCCCCTTCACTATCTGCGACTCCACCAATCTTAGTGTCGTCTGCAAATTTGCTAATCAGACCACCTATACTTTCCTCCAAATCATTTATGTATATCACAAACAACAGTGGTCCCAGCACGGATCCCTGTGGAACACCACTGGTCACACGTCTCCATTTTGAGGAACTCCCTTCCACTGCTACTCTCTGTCTCCTGTTGCCCAGCCAGTTCTTTATCCATCTAGCTAGTACACCTTGGACCCCATCCGCCTTCACTTTCTCCATCAGCCTACCATGGGGAACCTTATCAAACGCCTTACTGAAGTCCATGTATACGACATCTACAGCCCTTCCCTCATCAATCAACTTTGTCACTTCCTCAAAGAATTCTATTAAGTTGGTAAGACATGACCTTCCCTGCACAAAACCATGTTGCCTATCACTGATAAGCCCATTTTCTTCCAAATGGGAATAGATTCTATCCCTCAGTATCTTCTCCAGCAGCTTCCCTACCACTGACATCAGGCTCACCGGTCTATAATTACCTGGATTATCCCTGCTACCCTTCTTAAACAAGGGGACAACATTAGCAATTCTCCAGTCCTCCGGGACCTCACCCGTGTTTAAGGATGTTGCAAAGATATCTGTTAAGGCCCCAACTATTTCCTCTCTCGCTTCCCTCAGTAACCTGGGATAGATCCCATCCGGACCTGGGGACTTGTCCACCTTAATGCCTTTTCGAATACCCAACACTTCCTCCCTCCTTATGCCGACTTGACCTAAAGTAATCGAACATCTGTCCCTAACCTCAACATCCGTCATGTCCCTCTCCTCGGTGAATACCGATGCAAAGTACTCGTTTAGAATCTCACCCATTTCCTCTGACTCTACGCATAACTTTCCTCCTTTGTCCTTGAGTGGGCCAATCCTTTCTCTAGTTACCCTCTTGCTCCTTATATATGAATAAAAGGCTTTGGGATTTTCCTTAACCCTGTTTGCTAAAGATATTTCATGACCCCTTTTAGCCCTCTTAATTCCTCGTTTCAAATTGCGCCTACAATCCCGATATTCTTTCAAAGCTTTGTCTTTCTTCAGCCGTCTAGACCTTATGTATGCTTCCTTTTTCCTCTTAGCTAGTCTCACAATTTCACCTGTCATCCATGGTTCCCTAATCTTGCCATTTCTACCCCTCATTTTCACAGGAACATGTCTTTCCTGCACGCTCATCAACCTCTCTTTAAAAGCCTCCCACATATCAAATGTGGATTTACCTTCAAACAGCTGCTCCCAATCTACATTCCCCAGCTCCTGCCGAATTTTGGTATAGTTGGCCTTCCCCCAATTTAGCACTCTTCCTTTAGGACCACTCTCATCTTTGTCCATGAGTATTCTAAAACTTACGGAATTGTGATCACTATTCCCAAAGTAGTCCCCTACTGAAACGTCAATCACCTGACCGGGCTCATTCCCCAACACCAGGTCCAGTATGGCCCCTTCCCGAGTTGGACTATTTACATACTGCTCTAGAAAACCCTTCTGGATGCTCCCTACAAATTCTGCTCCATCTAGACCTCTAACACTAAGTGAATCCCAGTCAATGTTGGGAAAATTAAAATCTCCTATCACCACCACCCTGTTGCTCCTACAGCTTTCCATAATCTGTTTACATATTTGTACCTCTATCTCACGCTCGCTGTTGGGAGGCCTGTAGTACAGCCCCAACATTGTTACCGCACCCTTCCTATTTCTGAGTTCTGCCCATATTGCCTCACAGCTCGAGTCCTCCATAGTGCCTTCCTTCAGCACAGCTGTGATATCCTCTTTGACCAGTAATGCAACTCCTCCACCCCTTTTACCTCCCTCTCTATCCCGCCTGAAGCATCGGTATCCTGGGATATTTAGTTGCCAATCATGCCCTTCCCTTAACCAAGTCTCAGTACTAGCCATGTTCAGGAGCAACATGATGCCCTTGAGGCTCCTCAGGTGGTGTGTCTGCTAGAGGGTGAATACCCAGAGGTCTTACCTAAGGATTGGGTACCTGAGGATTGGGTGTTGCACTCACCTTGCCACTACGTATGAGGTAATTAAGTCTATTCCAACACTGAAGCCATGTCTTTCTCACCATGATCTGGATGCTCACTGTGGCTGACACCTCCAGCCACACCTCTTTGCTTTGAGTGGGTGGCCTCCTTTGGCCACCCTCAGGGAAGAGAATCTCTTTCCTCTCCCTCATAGTCTTGAGCATGATATTATGTCTTTTGGTTCCCAGAGCTTCTTAAATACTCACACTTTAGACACAGATACTGGAGCTTCCATGATGTTTGTTCAAATCTCTCCAATTGTGGCAGAATGATACAATGTGTGTTTCAGTACACAGGTTGTAGTGCAGTAGTGCAGTGGGGAGTGATGTGGCATTCTGGAGATATATATAAATACACTTGAACAATGTAGTTCCTAAGTCATGTTGGATAATACAACTATATAACGGCCTTCTTTCTTTTTAAAAAAAGCAATGTCTTATTACTATTAACATAACTTTTCCAAACTTTTTTTTAGCTAATCTAAAGAAAATTTACAGTTAACTTTTACAATTAAACCTGTAATTCTGAACACTTTATTTGCAATATCGTTCCAGAACTGTTATAGTTCTACGATCTTTACACTCTGGCAAGGTAAACTTATTCAGTTGAACTTATTGTTAGCCTCAATTCTCAACTAGGTGCGATTTCAAATCATTATAGGAACTTAGTCAGCATTACTAGCTTTAGACTTGGTCCTAAAATAAAATGTCTTCACTCCCAGGAGTTTTCAGACTACCATAGGTATCTCAGAATAAAATATACTTGCTAGGTATATTATAGCAGAGAAAACTCCCCTGAGTTAATCAATTTCAGTACATAGAATCCACATTTAAGAATTCTAGAGAAGTTTTTTTGGGTCTTAGAACCATAGAACCACTGAAAAATTACGGCACAGAAGGAGGCCATTCAGCCCATCATATCTGTGCTGGCCGAAGAAACTAGCTACCCAATCTAATTCCACCTTCCAGCACCTGGTCCGTAGCCTTGCCGGTTACAGCACTTCAGGTGCATGTCCAGGTACCTTTTAAAAGAATTGAGGATTTCTGCCTCCACCACCATTCCTGGCAGTGAATTCCAGACACACACCACCCTCTGGGTAAAAAAGTTCTTCCTCATGTCCCCTCTAATCCTTCTACCAATCACCTTAAATCAGTGCCCCTTGGTAATTAACCTCTCCACTAGGGGAAACAGGTCCTTCCTGTCTACTGTATCTAGGCCCCTCATAATTTTGTACACCTCTATTAAGTCACCCCAGCTCAGCCTCCTCTGTTCTAAGGAAAACAACCGTAGGCCTTGAGGTAAAACGTGTGGGTCTACAACTTTTATAATGATTACTTAACAATATTTTATTATAAGAATCAATCCTGGATTACATTAAAGTAATGGTTACAATATTATAGAGCATAAAATAATGAAAACAGTCAATTACATAGAAATAAATGTTGGAATAATAACTCGACCTAGTAAAATGTACAGTAACAAATTTACTTAGGAGTAAAATGTTCAGTACTAAATCCACTTAAAATTATGTGTGAAATATTCAAATTCACTTAAAAATGAGTGCTGGCTATTCAAACAAATAATACACTTAAGATCATCCTCACAATCAAAGTATAAATCAAAGGTTTTTTTTGTTGAATTGTCTCAGCTTGTATTTGTCAAAGATGGCAAGTCACACCTGATGCTTTCCTACAAGCTAGCTTTAAAGAAAATCTGTTGCTTTGGAAAAGCAGCTTTCATTGTTCTTTGTTCTGTTAAGAATTCTTTTGGATCAAATCATGCCTGTGTGTTTGTGTGGGTTTTTTTCCAGCTTTTCTCAAGGTTCCTGTCTCAGAGCAACCAGCTGCAAAGCTTATTTAACATTTTTCTTAGGCAAATGTTCAAATTTTCTGCATTAGCTGTTTTAAATTCTTAACACTTCAATTTCTGCAATAATTGGGTTAATTCCTTAATGATGCCTCCATCTCGTAGATTTTTTTTTTTGCGTTGTACTGGTGGTGTTGTTGCTCCTGGTATTGTAGAAGATGTGCTTGATGTTTATGATGTTGTATCACTTGGTACACTGCTTGCTGGTGATGCTACTGATGTTGGGCTGAATTTTACCATAGGCGGACAGGACTTCACCACTGACATAAAAGTTGGTGGCGAACCTGCTTCCGCCTAGCCCAGGGATCTGACCCTCATTTTACAGGTCCCCGGACTTTAATTGTCCCGAGGCGGGACTTCCACCCACTTGAGGGAGGAGGTCCCGCCTCAGTGAGCTGCCAGCCAATCAGCAGACTGGCAGCTCTTAGTCCCAGCAGCACCACCGGGAGCGGTAGCCACTGCTGGGACTGCAGCCCAGCCAATACCATAGAGCCAGGACCTCAGGTAAGTTGGGCTTGCCTCGCCGGGAGGGTGGTCGGTAGTGGCAATGAGGCAAGGGTAGTCGTTTTGGGGGAGGGGGGCCCATCTTGGGTCCCGGGGGTGGGTTGGGAGGCAGGGGTGGCCCTCAATCAGGCACCCTGTGCCCAACTGTCATGGCACCCCCCTGGTGCACTGAAAGGCTGGCAGCTATCGTTGGGCAGCCTTTCACATCCCCAGCACGCCCACTTACCATGGGTAAAATACCTGTGGCGGTGGGCAAATGCCCTTAAGTGGCCATTAACTGGCCACTTAAGGGCCTCGATTGGCCTGGGGTGGGCGAGCGGGCCGTTTCCCGTCCCTCCACCGTAAAGTTGGCCGGAGGTTGGAGTGGAGCAGGAAGGCCTCCTGGAGCCTCCCGCTCAATCTTTGCTTCTCCCATCTGCCCTCACGCCACCATCCGACCCGTTGGGACGGCATAAAATTCAGCCCATTGTGTCACTTGTTGGTGATTTTGCTGATGATCTTCTTTGCTTTACCAGTAGAGATATGTATGGAATTTCTTCCATCCATACACGACAGCCCAAAGCTCTTTTTCTATGTTGGCATATAAGGTCTCAGCTGATGTTAGAGCTTTGGGTACGACTGCTTTCCTTGTTGTACCAGGGTCCCTCCCAGTCCTGCCATAGAAGCATCTACTTGCAGGGTGACAGGTTTCGTCTGTTGTAGTATGACAGCCCTATCTCCTTGCATGCTACTTCTTTGAGTTTACTGAAACTCCTCTCATGTGACTCTGCCCACTTGTATTCAACATCTGTTCCTTCACCTGTTCTGCCATTGAGGACTTTTTGGAATACACTTTGTTTGGCAACTCCCCCCAACCTTGCCGCTATGGGTGGCCCTACCAGGAAAAAGGAGCTCCCGATGACATCGCTCAAGGGATCGTCGGAGCGCACAAGCATCTCCATCACGTTAAGGTGGCGATCCACGGAGATCCAACAATACCCCAACTGTCATGACATGCAAAGATTTTTTGAAGCCACCAGGCCATCTACAGACCAAGGTCAAATGGACAAAATCCCCTTCACTCACAGGATGGTGTCTCACTTCTTTAGGATGACAATGCCATCCATCAATGCGGGAGAGAACATTTTCAACAACTCCTCAATCGTGAATTCACAGTGGCAGCTGATACTCTTCAGGATGAAAAACAACAAAGCCTGCAAGCCCCAATGGTATTCCAGCTGACGTCTTCAAAGCTGGTGGGCTTTTGCCAACTTCAAGACTCCATGCACTCATCCTATGGATTGGGAGGAAAAAGAACTCCCCCCCGCATGCCCCCCCCCCACCCAACTTCAGGAGTGAGACTATTGTAACTATAGTATTGCTGAAAATAGAGATATGTTGTCATAGCTTTTCATCTTGCACTCATCAGGACAATCACAAGAATAACCAATGTAAGGGAAAACAACAACTTCTCCTGCATGAGAAGAGAGTGCTGTTTGGGTAACAAGTGAACTCTAATTGGTAGAGGCATTGCCATGGCAAATACACCAGCTTATGTTTACTGACAGTTAACTGCCAAGCTTTGTTTAAAACTTAAACCAGGCAACTTGACTCTGATTGGTCAAGGCATTGCCCTGAGGAATGGACCAGTGAATGGCTGTCGCTTACTTTGTTCAGCTGAAACAGGCACAATGTTTGTACATATTCTTTCTGTCTGCAAAGAACAGGGCCCTGTGTATTAATATATGTAGCTTCCAATACACGCAAATGCACCACACTGTGAGCCCTACTGACAATCTTAAATTGGTTGTCAGCGTAATTCTTAGCACACTGAGGATTATTTAGCAAATGTTGCCCAATCACAGAATCACATCTAATGTTGGACGCTGTGTTTTGAGTTTTGTAAGCACGGGCTGGTTGGTTACAGCCCGTACCTTGCCCGTTGCGAACAGCAGAAGGGACATGTTGTTTGATAGAATCTGCAAGTCTTTAGGATGTACAGCCTATATACCTAGCATTACACGGGCATTGAAATTCATATGTCACATTACTCATTTGTGTGATAGGCAGAATGTCTTTTTGGCTTGACGGCAGCATCCTGTTAGTGGCAAACACCACATGTGTTGCTACTGCATAGTATCGGCATGAAACAGCCTGTTGCTCAAATTCTTTGGGATACATTACCCTTCCAGGGTAATTTGAGGTAGACTGGGCACTTTTCAGGGCCGAAAAAGACGGCCTTAGGCCCATTCATAAGTTTACACGATATACAGCGAGAAATAATATGATCATCATCACGCAGGATGTCTTTGATTCGCCCTATTTCAGCATCAAGCTTGTATGGTGAGCAAATGGCTCAGGCCCTATTTATGAGGTCGCGATAAGGCCAATCTTATAGTGCATGGAACTGTGAGAATTTTAATGCGTGTATTGACCAGTGAAGGTAGGCATGCGGTAGACTGTGGTAGAGAACCCTTTAACAGATTTCTCAACTAGTACATCAAGGAAAGAGAGCTCATTTGACTGCTCCATTTCAAAGGTGAATTTACGGCCATTAAAACGTGTAAGGAAATTATTGCACGCAGCTGCGGATTCAAGTATAGCAAACGCATCATCTACATATCAGAAATATGCAAGAGGTTATTAATACACAGGGCCCTGTTCTTTGCAGACGGAAAGAATATGTACAAACATTGCGCCTGTTTCAGCTGAACCAGCCATTCGCTGGTTCATTCCTCAGGACAATGCCTTGACCAAATATCTTGAGTCAAGCTGACTGGTTTAAATTTTAAACAAAGCTTGATAGTTAACTGTCAGTCACCATAAGCTGGTGCATTTTCCATGGCAATGCCTCTACCAATCAGAGTTCACATGCCAACCAATCAGCACTCTCTTCTCATGCAGAAGTTGTTGTTTTCCTTTACATTGGTTCTTTTTGTGATTGTCCTGGTGTGTGCAATATGAAAAGCTTCGACAACATATCTCTATTTTCAGCAATATTCAAGTTCTGTACTGTTAAACGACTATTGTAACTATCTTCAAGAAGAGAGATAAATCATGCTGTGGAAACTATCAAGGTATTTCCCTCTTGACTGTTCCGGACATTCTCCTGAATCGCCTACTTCCTGTGTCTGAGGAAATCCTCCCAGCAACACAGTGTGGCTTTAGACCTTCCAGAGGAACCTCCAACATGGTCTTTGTGCCCGACAAATCCAGGAAAATGTTAAGAACAACACTAGGAACTCTTTATTGCATTCATCGACCTGACCAAAGCATTTGACTCAGTAAATCGTGAGACATTGTGGATTGTGCTCCAAAGATTTTGATGTCCAAGAAACTTCACCACAATCCTGCAATTGCTCCATGATGATATGACTGCAACTGTCTTGAGTGGGAGAGCTGAAACAGACGCCTTCAAAATCTAGACCTGGGTCAGACAAGGCTATTTACAATCTGCCTGACAGTGGCTATTTGGTTCATGAAAGACCAACTGCCCTCTGGTGTGAGTATTTACTATCGCCTAGATGGAAAACTGTTTAACCTCAGTCGCCTCTGTGCCAAAACTAAACTGACCACCATAGACATACATGATCTACAATTTGCTACAGACTGTGGTGTTGTTGCCCACTCTGCACCAGATTTGCAAGCCACTCTCGATCGCATTAATTCTGCATTAAAAGAGAGTAAGTTACAGCCGATGGGAATGTTACAGAAACAAAACTCATCTATCAATCCATGCCTGGTCAGCCAAATATTCCACCTCCCATATATGTTGAAGGAGAGACCTTGGAATATGTTGAGCACTTCCCATACCTCGGCAGCCACCTCTCTCAAAAGGCCACCATTGACGAGAAGATCCAACACCAGATCAGCTGCACCAGCTCAGCCTTCTACAAACTGCGACAGCGAGTTTTTGACAACAAAGATCTCCGCAAGTCAACAAAAGTCCTAGTTGTTACGACCAGGTATGAAAGGTGTTGAGGGGTCTTTTACTGACTTCACCTGGTCTTATTGTAACAGGGTTTAATTTTTAAACTCACTGTGTTTTGAGCTCACCATTGGTGAATCCTTGTTCACTACTTTCCAATTATAAGGTAAAGAAATGAGCAGAAACAGGCCTTCTTAAGTTTAAAGAAGAAAAGTGAAATTTACTAAAACTTAAACATAAACTCTAATTCGGTTAATGTCTACGGATACAGCCATGCCCCACGCTAGCATGCAAACGCAATATGCACGTGCAAATAGAGACAGAAAAAAGCAGAAGAAAAAATAAAGTAGAGAGGTTTGAGGCAATATCTGAAGAGTTTCTTCTTGCTGTGCTTCGAGCTCACTGTATTCCTTGCTTGTAGGTAATCTTGCTTTTCGTTGAGGCCCAGTATTCTTCTTAAATCTTGTTCACTGTAGGAGACTTTTCTCTCTTGAGGTTCATGTGTCTTCAACGGATTCCAAAGCTGGTGAGAATGAGATGAGAGCAGACAGAAGAGAGGTCTTTTCAGTCCAGGAGCAAACAGCTTTCTGAGTTTTCAAACTCCGTAGCAAGTTCAAATTTTTTTTAAAAAGCCAGTTAGTCATGTGACTAAACGGGTCTGACCACGTCTGTTTGTATATCGGCCATCTTAGCAGTTAACCTGGAAAGTTAGCCCCTTCACCTTGAATGTCTGGTAATCAAAAGTCCATTGTGGATTAAATTGGAGCAGGGAGTATTCCCTTTGCCCTTTCCAAGCACTGTTTGTTACAATGCAAATATCTTTCCGGTCAGGGGTTTGGCAACCCTTGTAATAGGCCTTCTTTTCTTCCCAGCAACAATTAAAAAAATTAATGGCCATGTGGTGAAATAAATGTGACCCATTCTTGGCAGGTGGGGGCCTGCATGACCTAGTGTACAGAGCAGTTGTTGTCAGCACACTCCTGTACTGCAATGAGACCTAGACTGTGCATCAGTGACACTTAAGAGCGATAGAGAAATTCCATCGGCATTGTCTCCGCCGCATCCTCTGGATTCAATGAAAGGACCGTTGAGCAAACACTAGTCCTTTTTGAAGCCAGCTCCACAAGCATTCTGGCAAAACTCATCAAAATCAACTTCGATGGACTGGACACTGTGCCTGGATGGCCGAAAATCGTCTCCCGCACCAGGTCCTGTTTCAACCCTCAAATGGCCAGCGTTCTAGTGAAGAACAAAGAAAACACTTCAAAGAAACCCTAAAGCTCTCATTGAAGCGTGGCAGCATTGACATTGATGACTGGGAGGAGCTAGCGAGCAATCGTTCAAAATGGCGACAAATTGTCCATCAAGCTGCATCATGCTTTGAGTCCAAATACATTAATGATGAGGCAGAGCGGCGGCAGAGAAGGAAAGAAAAGGAAGTAAATCCTGCACTCGGATCCCACTACCTCGTGGGGCGTCCTGCCCCATGTGCCCAAAGATCTGTGGATCGAGAATCGGCCTATTCAGTCACCTGAAGACCCATGGGAGGAACTAAAGAGCTTGAGTAGAGTCATCGTCGAATCGAGAGACAGCCGATGACAATGATGACTCAACATCTTCTCTCATTATCTCTTGTAGGTTTGCTGTGTGCTCTGACATGTCAGGTATGAAAGAGCTCATGTACTGGATCAAGCCAAGAAAACTTCTCAGCTCTTTCTTGTCTCTTGGAGCTTCCATCTCTGAGATAGCTGTGACTTTTCAGGAATGGACTTGACTCCATCAGGTGGGTACACCATTCCAAAGAACTGGCATTCTATCGCCTTTATAATGAATTTGTCTGCATTTAGCTTGATCCCAGCTTTTCTGGTTCTCTCCATGGCTTCATGTCAGTGATAGTTATGGTCTTTCTCATCTACACCATAGATCTGGATATCATCAGCTAGACTGACTGCTCCTTTGCACTCCCCTGTACATCTCGTCTACTTTCTGGTGAAATACATCCTGGCTCACTTTAAGGCCAAAAGGTAGATGCAGGAATTTGTACCATCCAAAGGGTGTGTTGAATGTTGTCAACAGCGAAGATTCCTTGTCAAGCTTCACGTTCCAGTAGCCATTTCTGGCATCAAGCTGAAAAATTTTGCCCCTGCCAGTGCTGGCGTGGTCTCTTCCAGTGTTGGAATAGCATGGTGATTCTTCTTTGTTGCTTGATTAAGATATTTGGGATCAAGACAAATTCATAGCCATTGATTTATCTTCTCTTTCCCCACGATGGAATTTACCCAATCTGTACGCTCTGTAACTCTGACAATCACTTAATTTTCTTCCATATCTTTGCGCTCGCTTTCAAGCTTTCCCTTTAGCTCTATTGATACTTTACATGGGTGATGAAGCACTGGTTTCTTCTCTGGGTCAATGGTGATGTGATACTCAAAATCTTCAAAGTATCCAACCATCTTATCAAAACACTCTGGATACATTTGGACCAGATATTCCTTGCTTCTAATTGGAGGGTGCTTTTCAATAGGTGTGCTACCTTCAACCTTCATTGATGCCTCCATCATCTCTTGGTTTACTGAGATCAGCTTCAGCTCTTCACAACTGCTCAACCCCAGGATAACTGGACCATCTGTTTCAGTGACGTAGAACATACAGTTAACACCTTTTCCTTTGTGCATCCCTCTGATTTGGGTTGTTCCCAGCTGTCGAATCTTATTTCCACCATATGCTGTCAGCATTTCTTTGCTCAGTCTCAGAGCATCTTTCTTTGGGTAACCATGCTCTTTCAAATTTTCAGGAAAGATCTTCTGGTATAGTTTAAGTGGGATTATGTTACTCTGTGCCCCGGTACCAAGCTTCAGCTTCAGATTTATGGTCGTGGGCTTTTCTCTCACCTTTTTTCTGATCCATTTGGTTGTGAAATTTATTTTCTTTGGGAACTTCCACATCCAGACATTTCATGTAGGTCTATGGTTCCTATGCCTACTGAATCCTCAAACTCCCCCCTCATCTTTAAGGGTATGGATGTTTTGGTTTCTTTTATTTCTCATTTGCCCTGTTGCTCTGTCTCTAGTAATTCCTTTACCATCTACTTTCTTTGTCCTGCACATCTTTCCACAAGCTCTGCAGTTTGATCCGTTTGCGGGACATTTCTTTTTGTTTGTGAAATCTTGTAGTCGTCCACATCTCTTGCACATCGCTCTCTCTGGTGTGCATTCCTTTCTTGCTGTTTCACTGCATCAACCCTGTTTCCTTTCCCTTGACTTACTGAAGACGAACTGTTTGGGTAGTAGGTGGCTTCATCTGCCTTCTCATGATATTCTAAGCTTGTCCTTTCCAATTAAAGCTTTCTGAACATCAGGGTGTGCAGAGCCCCAAATGAGCTGATCTACCAGCCTTTCATCCATGTCCTTGAATTTACACTTGCTGGCTACGTTTCTAAATCTCGTTAAGACATTGTCAATAGCCTCACCTTGCTCCTGTCTCAGGCTCTGAAATTCATAATGGTGGATCCAATAGTTTAAGTTTGGCTGAAGATGTGTGCTGAATTTCTCAAAAATCGTGTCTGGGTTTTTACTTTCGTCCTCACTCATTTCCCAGCTATTGAAAAGATCTAATCCTTTCTCCCCTGTCCATATTCACTAGTGCCATTTAGAAAACTACTGAATAGCAATGTGGACATTTGCTTAAGCTTTTTGAATGCCTCCACGATGTCATCAGCCTCTCAATTCATCATGGGCTGGAACTGCGCGATCATTGCTACAGCGGCGGCCATCTCGTTTTTTTTCTTCTGTGTGATTTACAGTGCTTTTTTCCGGCACTAGTTTGGGTTGTTTGTCACAGTCAAATTCAGCAATTTACAGCACTTACAGTGTTTTAAGTCTACTCACAAACACCTTGCCGCCACCATCTTACATCTTGTGGCTCCCAGAGCTTCTTAACTAATCACACTTTAGAAACAAATACTGAAACTTGCGTCATGTTCTCTCACATCTCTCCAATTGTGGCAGAATGATACGGAGTGTGTTGGTACACGGGTTGCAGTCATGAGTGATGTGGCATTCTGGAGATACATATGCATATGTTTGAACAATGTAGTTCCTAAGTCATTTTGGATAATACAACTATATAACTCATATCAATGTCCATATCTGAGAACCTAGGGGCAACCCGGCCCCGGGTGCCAGACCTCTGGATTTCATGAGACATCTGGTTCAACTCTGGTGCTGTCCAAGGCTCTGACAATCTCTGCAGTTTTCCTCTTTCAGTCAAATGGTGTCCTCGGTAATGGCAGCAATGGTGAGTTTAAATCGGGCCTGCACTTCCTCTGACCTGGCTCCGTTCCTGCCCCCGTGGCCTTTAATTGGACAGCAAACCCGTCTCCATATCAATTAAGAGGTCACGCCATGAAAATCATAAAACAAATCTGTCCCCACCTCCGCCCCCACCCCCCACAACCACCCCAGGCACAGGTTCGGGAGCCGGTAACAGTTCCGGCTTCTATTTCCTGCACCCAACGTGAAAATTCAGCCCGGAATGACTGGTAAAATTAGGTTAGGCATTCTCATTACAATATTTAAATGTGCAACCCACCTTGTGCGAGCGGATTGGCCTCCTACCCCTTGTCCCATCTCCATGAAAACTGGAAGTGGGCAGGTTCGAGGCAGGTTGACTTTCTGTTTCAGATTTTTAACATTTTAACCTCCCACCCAATGCAGACCAACATCATTTTTTTTGGTGGGGGGGGGGGTTAAAATTCCCCTCTCCATGTTTCGAACCTTAAATCCTCCTGCAGTGCGATGACAGCTCCAAGCTGATCTCACCAGCAATATTATTCTCTACCTTTTAACCAGCAAATGAGACAGAAACTTGCAAGGATTGTTGCTATGGAAACACCAGCATCTCTAAGCGCCTTTCTTTTCTGTGATAATATCTGAATCAAGAGCCAAACAAATAAATCATCATTTTCAATATTCAATTTGCTTTGCAGCTTTTAAGCTGTGTAGTTGTTCTCTATTCTGAAATGCCAACAGTATATTGTTTTAGAACTCAGTGATGCTATATAGTGCGAGGAGTGCTGAGAATTACAGAATAATAATGCTCTGGGTCTGAGCATTGACCATGATTCAACTTTAGCTGAAGTATAGGCATTGGCCAGACCTGCTGAGTATTTCCAATATTTTCTGTTTTTATTTCAAATTTCCAGCATCAGCAGTACGTTGCTCTTGTGCATTTTCCCAATTAGATATTAGTGTAGTTAAGGGTATATTTTAACCATTAGAACTCTGACAGATTCAGGGAATTTAAAAAAAAACACTTCCAATTGTTCTGTTTTTTCTTTTTCCCTGTTTTTCTCTCCCCCATTTTTATTAATTAACTTCACACTTACTTCATCTCACCATGTACTAACTAATCTGGAATTTTGGCTTATAAGTAAACTAACTTCAAACATCTTTATCTTTTTCTCTCTGCTTCCCTGAAGCTTCCATCCTTTTTTGAAGTGGAACTCAGATGATACAAGTTTGCTGCTGATAAGCTAAACATTGGCAGCTAGAACCATTGCTACAATTAACTGAGGCTCCGTGGTGTAAGGGCTGACCTGTTAATGGAATTACTCAGTATTGGGTTTCGTTGTATTTGTATTAGTAGCGTTGTAGGGCGTTCTAGAGAAAGTCTTAGACTCCGGTAAAGATTAGCTAACAACTCTATTATTTATAGTTACGATATACACTCTCAGCAAGCAACGTAAGCTTGCATCCTTCGTACTACACTACCTTCTTCTTCTCAAGCCTATCTCATTGACTGTTACATCATCTCTCATTCAGTGGGAGGGGTCTCCAATTGTTTTTGCTATTAACCTTTTACATCCTTATACAACACCCAGCAGTCTGTGTCCTGTTTCATACGCTCTTTACCCTAACCTTGCCAAGCTCCAGTCGATCCTTGAAAAACTCAAGCAAATCAAATTCAAGATTCTCATTCTCATTTTCAGAGTTTTCTGTGGCTTCACCCAATCTATCTCAGCCATCTTTTCAAACCATAGGTAGAATTATAGCATAATAAAATGATATGTCACAATGAGGCCTTTCGGCCTATCTCTGCACACATTTTCACTTTTCTGATTCTGCATCACCACGTGTTCTCTGTACCCTCAGCTCCACTATTGAAACAGCAACAAAATCTGAACAGCTAGCATAATTAACATAGAGAATATCCCAAGGGAGTTCTAAGAGAGGGGGAGGCACCATAACCATTGATAAGAGAATCGATACTGAGCCTTGGCGGACAAGATTAGGAAGGGAAACTGACTGCTTGGTCAAAAGGTTGGGTGGGGGGTGTGGTTGGTTATGAAGGTTTTTGAAAGGGGAGAAAGCAATAAAGAAACAAAGTGATTTAGGGCAGAGGTTCCAGAGAGTGGTTCCGAGGTGACCGAAGGCCATGGCACTAAATATGGGCCGAAGGAAGCGGAATTCATATAAAGCGGAGTTAGATGATTGAAAGGTGTGGGAAGGGATATGAGCCTAAAAGAGATTGAAGAGACAGAATGGGATGAGGCCATGGAGCGATTTAAAGACGAGAATGAGCATTTTGAATTATATGTTTGGGAACCGGGAGCCAAAATAGGTGAAATGATAATGCAATTGATGGGGCAGAACAGATATAGCATTTTGAATCAATTTGAGCTTCTGGGGGGTGCAGGATGGAAGACAAGTGAGACAGATATCAGCAAAATTGAGACTATAGATGAGAAAAAGCATGGGTGAAGTTTTCAGCAGCAGAGGTGCTGTAATAAGATATCCAATTTCAACTAGAAAGATTGATAAATACCTTTGAAAAAGTGGCTAGGACCAAGCAGACTTAAGTAACTGTTAATTAAAAAAAACTGATGGTTAAATATATATTTGAAAAAACTCCCAGCTGATGCTTGTATTTGAATTGAATCACTTGACCTCTTTCTTGGACATCAGGCACAAAAATTCAGATCAGTGGATCAAGTTAAGTTAGAACATAATTTCTGTGTGTGAAGTTGGTACCATATGCAACATCACAGAATCAAAGAAGTCAATGTGATGCTCAATCATAGACAAAAATGTCTTATTTTGTCACAGTGGTATGGTTGAGTGTATTTAAACTTTAAAATAGAAATGATCAATCTAAAAGAAATTTTAAAAGTAGAATTTTAATAATAAAATTAATTAATGAGAGTGACACATATTAGAGTTATATTGACATTTCTGTTTCCAGGCAGTTATTAGCCAAGGCCATTAAAGGCATAGTTAAACCATTAAAGGTTGGCTTCTGACAAGCAATGAGAGTCATTCAGACCTGAGGGAGCTCTGTGAATTGATGCATTTTATAGATTCACAGAGTTCATTCACCAGCATCCAATGGCTAATGAAATACTAATCTTTGTCATGCCCAGTAGAGGCATGTCTATTCCTCACTTTAAACATGAACTATATTCAACATAGCATCTTCTGGACCTGAATTTTCCTTTTGTTTTAAATGAACTACAATGGACATTAAAAGTGGACATGGACTGCAAAGATGGCTGGCGAAGGTCAGCTGACCTGACCTGTGTATTCAAAAACTGACTCATATGCTGAAAGGATGAAAGAATACCTTCCAGACTAAGAGGTGTCATCAACGCATATTCTGAAACCATCAGGAGACATTCCTGAATTGACTGGGTTTCTCCTGAAACAAAGAAGGTGATTGTCTTAACCCTCCTCAGGATGAATGTCTTAGAACAAGAAACCAGGATGGGGCTAATCAATCTAGATCTCCACGATATTAGGAAAAGGAATTGTGAGAAATCATGTGGTGGAGCAGCCACGATGGTCTCCTTTTAAAAATTGTTTTAAATACAGACTGTAGGAAAAAGCAGCAAGCAGACAAGGCAGTACCATCTTGCCTTAAAAGAACTGGAGGCTGTAATATCTTAAGGTCACCAAGCCTGTTCCTTTTCAAGCCCACCAGTACAGAAAAACAACCTCCTACTAATGAGACTACAAACTGAAAATCCTCCTCTTCGACAGAACCTTGCAACAACTTCAATATACGACTCAGGCTATCGATTCCACATTACACTTCAGGAGTGAAGATGCCTTCTTCACTGGTCCACAACACATGCCTTTTCTCCAAGGTGAGCCAAATCACGTGACTTATGAACTATTCCTTTGCTTGTAATTTGTAAAAAGTGCACTATCTTTTTTAAAGGCTTTCTTTCTCAAGTTGTGTGTGTGTGTGTGAGTGATGAACGAGTGACGTAGCATCTGATTTTCGAGTTGAACGTGCGAATAAAAATAATCCTCTTTATGTAAACCCACGAAAAGCATGCTGCTGATTATTCAAATTGGCTATCCACAAATGGGTTATGAAACAATCATATCTTCCTTTTCAGAAACGCACTGATTACAGACAGTAAAGGGAAAAGAACTGAGGTTTCAGTTCTCTTTCAATTCTGTCTGTAACAACTTAGAAACCATTTGAGGGCCTTTTAAAGTTTGCTCTGCACCTACTGCAGGTGACTCCTTGAGATGGTCTTGTACCACATAACTAAATTCCATTCAGGTTACTTCACACCCAAATAACTCCACACAGCTTGCACTGGTGCGAATCCAAATACAACCAGTATAACTGCCTTATGAAATAAAAACAAGAAATGCTGGAACCACTCAGCAGGTCTGGCAGCATCTGTGAAAAGAGAAGCAGAGTTAACGTTTCGGGTCAGTGACCCTTCATCGGAACTGCCCTAAGTGACTCACTTACTTGATGAGCCAAATGAATGTGGATTGTGCACACTGACTTGGTTGAATGAATGTTTGATGATCTACACTGAGCTGAGATTTTCATACTTTCATTTAGTTAGAGGTGTTTATATAGGCACTGGAACAAGTCAACAACAACACCAATACCACTGTCACCAATAATTATGCATTACTATTTTAGGGAATATATTTTCCAGTTGTTATCTAACTTGCAGTATTTTGGATTTTTATCTAGGTACATATCTTCAGGATAGTTCTGTGTTCAAAGTGTATGTGGGGCCACAGAGAGAGTTGCAGCTTTTAAATCCCTGAACTAAAAGAAAACGGCACACTACACAATCTGAAAGTGGTTCCCCCGATGAAAATAAAATATACATAATCTCTCTATTCATTAGTAATGTTATGGTTAAGAACACAAGAAGAAGAAAGCTTTCATTCAGCTTGTTAATTATCCTGGTCTTGTCTTAGGGCTCAGTCAGGCCATTTTCTGCCTTTTATGAACAGATGAATTTTGATGCAAGTTGATTCTGAATAAATATGTAGTTGATCCATGATTGCTTTTCGAATGGACCAACGTGTTTACTGATCCCTCCTATTTATAGTATACTAAATCATTTCTAGCTTATAACCTAGGTTGTTGAATCGGTGACAATGGAGTAGGATTCAGTATTGTCACTTGAAGAACAAAGGGGAAGTTCTATGCTTTCACATAGAATATTCAAACATGGAATGCCTTAACACAGGGTCTTACTGAGGCAGAGACTAAACATTATTTAAAAAGGCAATAGGATCAGTATTTGAAATAGAATAATATAAAAGGAGACGGGGAAATCGGAAGGCAAATAGGATTGGCGCAGCTTGCTCCAATAGAAGAGCTAGTAGCAGCAGAAGTCCAATAGGTTGAATAAACTCTTTCTGTGCTGAAATGGCTTTAATTCATTCCTGTTCTGTAGAAAACCAAACCAAAACTGGACAAAACCCTTTCCATTTCACCCTAATGTAGAATTCCACTTGAATCACCTCCAGTTGACTCCCATAATATAGGTTTCCAGTTAACAAGCCATTTCCTGTAATACAGGCTCCACTGAACACAATAATTTTCCATTCAATCTCATTTTCAGAACCTTATAACTCATTATACCACGCCTGAACAATTGGGAATCCTATCGCATGCGTTATTAATATTATGGTTGTGCACAGAATGTCGAGAATGTTTGTCTACATACTGAGGCCAGAATCTTGCCATCCAGCTTCAACTTATACCGAAATGGTTATTTTAAAGGTAATCCTATTTTTGATGTAAATGCTGCAAAGTTGAGCTTTCTTTAAGGACAGTAATATTATGTTAATGTCAAATCTTTGAAATACTATTTTTGAGAGTGACCTTTCAAAAACAATCCAATGTGCCATTTACTGCAAGTTTTTATGTGTTATCTGTAAGGTGTAAGATATACTTTGAAGGTAGGTTCAACACTTCCCATCCTTTTTAGGCAAATACTCCAATACAAATCCCTTGTCAATGTTCATTATCTCATTGCTATTTGTGGGAGCTTGTTGTGCACAAATTTCCTACTGCATTTCCTACATTATAATGGTGACTACACTACAAAACTGTACTTCATTGGCTGTCATGAGCTTTGGGGTGTCCTGAGGTCAGGAAAGGTACAATGTAAATGCAAGTTCTTTCTTACTAAAACACAAAGGTCCTTCTCCCTGATATGATTAACATGCTAGTGTAGGTTTGTATATCTCCTTCCTCTGCTTGCCACCAGCATAAAACTATGTCACACTAATCATGAAAGGTCAAGTGGATAATTTCTGGTTGCTGATCTGTTTCAATTGCAGCAGTAAATTACTTCTGAATAAGCAGTCAATGTTACTTTAACGGTTGGGCAGTAACTGGGCATGTAATTACCATGTGCAAAAACATAAGAATTTTTAGGAATAGGAAAAGGCTTTTGGCACCAATAAGCTCATCAGTATAAGTTGCACTGTCAACCTTCTCATTATGTCCCTCAACTTTTTCTGCACTCTCTGCTGAAACACACATAATTGCCCCTTGAGTCAATTTGTGCTATCTCCTTCTCTGATTTTCCTGGTAACTGGATTTACAGTTTTATCACCCTTTGGGTGAAAATGTTCCTTCATACTCCTCAATGCCTAATTCTTCAAGAACGAAAGAAAGAGTTTGTACTCATAGAGCACCTTCTGTGATCTCAGAACCTCCCGAAGCAGGTTACAGCCAATAAAGTATTTTGGAAGTGCAATCGCTGTGGTAATGTAGGAGATGCAGCAGCCAATTTGTGCACAGCAAGCTCCCACAAACAGAAATTAGATAATGACCAGATAATCGGTTTTAGCGATGTTGGTTGACAGATAAATATTAGCCAGGAAATCCGGGAGAACTCGACTGCTCTTCTTCGAAATAATGCCATGGGATCTTTTACATTCACATGAGAGGGCAGGCAGGGTCTTGATTTAACATCTCATCTGAAAGGCAGAACCTCTGACAGTGCAGCACTACCTCAGTACTGCCACTGAAATGTTAGCCTAAATTTTGAGCTCAAATCTATGGCTGTGTGACTTGTTTAGAGAGAGAGTTTAGAGATACAGCACTGAAACAGGCCCTCCGGCCCACCGAGTCTGTGCCGACCATCAACCACCCATTTATACTAATCCTACACTAATCCCACATTCCTACCACATCCCCACCTGTCCCTATATTTCCCTACCACCTACCTATACTGGGGGCAATTTATAATGTCCAATTTACCTACCAACCTGCAAGTCTTTTGGTTTGTGGGAGGAAACCGGAGCACCCGGAGGAAACCCACGCAGACACAGGGAGAACTTGCAAACTCCACACAGGCAGTACCCAGAATTGAACCCGGGTCGCTAGAGCTGTGAGGCTGCGGTGCTAACCACTGCGCCACTGTGCCACACAAGCTCCTGACTCAGTGGCAAAAGTGCTACCATGAAGCCAAAGCTGACATTTAAATGCTGTGCCCTAGTATTTGAACCCTTCACCATAATGAACAATTTTCCTGCATTGAATTTCTAAATTACTTTCATAATCGTCACATCTTCATCTTGGTTATCATGAAGTTGCCTCTTTTCCAAGTTTGACTTTGATCCTTAATCTTCCAATTAAATTCTCAATATTCAGGATCATTTAAGCTGCTTTCCTCCATACCCACTTGAATAAAAGGTCCCTCAAAAGCCTTAACCGCCTCAGATAGGACAATAGAACTACATAGAATGTACAACACAGGAACAGGCCGTCGGGTCAAACTGGTCTATGCCAGTGTTTATGCTACATACAAGCTTCCTCACACCCTTCTTCATCTAACCCTATTAGTAGAACCTTCTTTATCTTTCTCCCTCATATATTTATCAAGCTTCCCCTGAAAGGCACCTATGCTGTTCCCATCTACTCCACGTGGTAGCGATTGCACAATCTAACTACTGTCTGAGTAAAGTCGTTTCTCCATTACCTATTGGATTTATTAATGACTATCTTATATTTTTGGCCCCTAGTTCTGGTCTCCCAACAAGTGGAAACATCCTATCTATGTCTACTTGATCAAACCCTTTCATAATCTTAAAAGCCGCTTTCAGGTCTTCTCTTTTCTAGAGATAAGAGCCCGAGACTAATCAATCCTTCCTGATAGATATAACCTCTCAGTTCCAGCATCATCCCTGTAAATCTTTTTTACATTATCGCGAGTGTTTCTATATCCATTTCATAGGGCTGAATTTTGAAATGCCGGTGGGTGCGGGTAAGCGTACGCAATTTGAAAATCACGTCCTCGGAGGTCAGCACTGGGTCTTGCGGCCCCTGGAATGCAAAGCAATTTTTAAAGGGATGCTAGGAGGCAGGGAATGGGAAGCCTGCACATCTCCAATTAATTGGCTGTTGAGCTCATTGAGGAGCTCATCGAAAGGCTTGTCAGGAGCAGTTTTTAAGTTTTAATACAAGGGCACAGGGAAAATACCATGTCTGGAAAACAGCAGGGTGTAGAAGACATGAACGCTGTGGGGGGCCATGAGGGTTATTGGAAGAGCTGTTTAACACATTGTAGAAGCTCAGAATAAAGCTCAGCTGCTTAAACAGTGCCACAGAGTAGCCATTGCTGGAGCTGAATGACTTGCATTTTGTAGTGGCGAATGGTAAGACTCTAGAGAGGGACATGAGGCTGCTGGAATTACTTGGGCAGCTGGGGTTGGCAGGGAAAGGCTTGGTGAACGAATGAACCCCAGCTGAGGGAGTTCAGATGGGAACAGGCTACTCTGGCATTGGGCAGAGCAGCGAGGATGAGTTTAACAAATGCAATCTCCTGGACAGAAGGAGGCCAGAGGAGCACAGCGGTGGGCTGCAAGGCGCTACCCAAGACATCAGGTCTACTGGCCATGAGTCAGCTACCTGCAAATGACAGAGCGCCAGTGCCATAGGAGGCTGTGCCTATCCAGGTTGATGGTCTCGGATATTTGTGCTCTGATCAGCAATGACCTGAGACCTCAAGGTCCCCATGGCAGTCCCTTACCTTCAGCCATCAAGGTCACCATCACTGTGAATTTTTATGCAACTGGGTTAGTCCAGAGATCTGCTGCAGACCTAGGTGGCATCTTGTAGTTGGTAGCTCATCATGCCATCAGGCAGGTCATGGATGCCATATTTGGGAAGATGAGGGACTACATCCATTTTGAAACAGATGGGCCTGCGCAGGCTTTGCCACCATTGATAGATTCCCTCAGGTCCAGTGGATCAACGATTGCACCCGTATAGTTATCAAGGCACCGACAGATGTCTGTCAGTTCCCTGAACAGAAAGGGCTACTAGTCATTTACTGACCAGCCAATCTGTGACCACGGGATGCGAATCTTGCAGGTTTGCACTCGGTTCCTGGACAGCTGTCATGACACCTTTATCAAGAGGCCCAGGTGCCGCACCTCTTCAGGCCCACATCCAGATTTTGCTGGGAGATAAGGTTATCGCCTAAAGAGATGGCTTCTGATGCCTGTCCGCGACCCAGACACTGACCTGCATTGAACAGACCATTGGCATCTTGAAGATGTACTTGCGTTGCCTTAACCGGTCAATTGGTGCCCTCTAATACAAGCCAGCCAGAGTGTCTCATGTAGTGGTCGTCTGTTGCTCACTGCACAACATGACAATACAAAGAGGCCTGGAGCTAGATGAAGAGGAGGAGCTGGAATGCCACCCCACTTCAGAAGAGCACTGGGACGAGGAAGAAGAGAATGAAGAGGAGGAGGAAGGGATCGTTCAAGAGGTGGACGACACCCAGGCATTGGAGGATGCCCAGCGATGTCGTCCCTGACCTCAGAGTAAACTGCAGGCTGGCATGGCCGCAACAGCCATGCTGATTCAGAGTGTTTCACCCGATTGCATCCAAGCCCTTATGACCGATGATCTCAGAAATCACCTTCTAACATGGAGAGTTATCATTCTGTGATGACCCACATCTGTGAAGTCCCATCGCTAGCCATGACCATGGAGAATGAGGTTTCCACTGTCAACACTCTCCAACATCACAAAGCACAGAAATACAGCGATCTCAGGCTCTCACATCCCCCCCAATCAAAACTCCATCCCCCTTTTGACATGAAACATCAATAACACACATATCCAAGTGATATTGTAATGAAAACAAAAGAGCAGACAAATGTGGAAAACAGCACCCAGGTGGCCCATTAAGTGAAATCAGTAGCGTGTTGCCTCTCTCTACTACCTCTACGCGGTGCTCTCCCTACGACAGAGGATGCCTGCTCTCCAATCGTTGCCTCTGACTGATTTGCCCGTGGGCTTCCATCCTCGTTTTGGAGTTGCCTGTGGGGGCTCCTCTACAGGCTGCCGCACCTGCGTCATTACAGGGGCAGCCTCTGTCACAGGGCCTTGCAGCACAAATGATTCCTGAGTTGGAGGGGGCAAGGGGCCGAAGGGTGATGTTATTGCCCCCTGAGGGGTTGCCCCTTCATCTGCCGCTTTGACTGTCACAGCCCTGTTCTGGTGCCCTTGGATGCTGGATGATGCGCCTGACTGGGACGCAACTGGCATCTACTCCGAGCATCTCAAGACCATCAGTGACACTGAGTGGTCTATGCTACAGAGAGTCTCACTTTTTCTCTGCATGTCAGCACACTGCTTCTGCACCCACTCAGGGCGGTGCAGCATATGGCTCTCCAAGAGGTTTCCCAATCTCTCAACAGAGGAGGTTCTGGGATCGAATCCTTGAGTCATGATGCAGCACATGCGCTGCATGGACTCCTCCATTGCCTGCCCATGACTCCTCAAGGCCTTAATGACACCGACAAACGGGAACTTATTTGCCTCTGGTTCTCGAGGAAGACCCTCCTTGTTTATGACACCCAAGAGCCAGCATTTTTATCCAGTGAAGCATCGCTGTGTCTGTCCTCCGTCCTCCGAGGGAGTCTGCCCACAGCTGAGTCTGCTTCATGTTCCTCCTCCTGCTCACACGTGATGTGAGGTTCACCCAGTTCTCCCTGTTTTACACTACTGTGTGGCACAACCGAGGTGAGTGTGTCTGCGCGGGTGGAAGGTGCCAAATATGATGTGACGGTGCTGCTTTCAGAGAGTCTCCCTCCCGCTGAGTGGTGGTGCCAATTGTACTTATGCACTCGTCTCCGTCTCTGCAACTGGCCCTGTGGGAAACACAAGAAAGTTTAAATGAGAACTAATCCTATTCAGCAAGTGCCCCAGCACAACCAACCCCTTAGATGACAGTGGCCAAATATCTACAGCACGTATTGGGCAGGAGTCGCCTCCATACCTTCACCTCAAGACCCTCAATCAAATGACCCTTCTGTTCACGACCTTCCATCTC
This sequence comes from Heterodontus francisci, assembly GCF_036365525.1. Taxonomy (NCBI): domain Eukaryota; kingdom Metazoa; phylum Chordata; class Chondrichthyes; order Heterodontiformes; family Heterodontidae; genus Heterodontus; species Heterodontus francisci. Next base: position 21,532,555 of record NC_090401.1, on the reverse strand, counting down.
AGCACCCCTCACCGACTGACTCATTGGCACCCTGGCGATCTCCAGCGCCACCTCCTCCAGCAGGGTCAGAATGTGGAGCTGGGCCACACCACCACCCATTTGAGTCATTTCCTGTTGACTATGGGGCTCTTTTCCTGCAAAATGAAGGAAAAATAACTCATGAATGGACTGCCCTCCCTCATCTCTTCCAGCATGACATATATGTGAGCTAAAATATCCCTAGTGATGTTCCCTTCTGAATAATGGCCCATATCCGAGGGTGGTTGCTGTCTCAGTGATGTGACTGGACACTTGATCAGACAATATTAGGGAGAACTATGGACATTTTTTTTTATTCATTCATGAGATGTGGGCGACGCTGGCCAGGCCAGCATTTATTGCCCATCCCTAATTGCCCTTGAGAAGGTGGTGGTGAGCTGCCTTCTTGAACCAGTGCAGTCCATTTGGGGTAGGTATACCCACAGTGCTGTTAGGAAGGGAGTTCCAGGATTTTGACCCAGCGACAGTGAAGGAATGGTGATATAGATCCAAGTCAGGATGGTGTGTGACTTGGAGGGGAACTTGCAGGTGGTGGTGTTCCCATGTATTTGCTGCCCTTGTCCTTCTAGTTGGTAGAGGTCGCGGGTTTGGAAGGGGCTGTCTAAGGAGCCTTGGTGCATTGCTGCAGTGCATCTTGTAGGTGGTACACACTGCTACCACTGTGCGTCGGTGGTGGAGGGAGTGAATGTTTGTAGATGGGGTGCCAATCAAGCGGGCTGCTTTGTCCTCGATGGTGTCGAGCTTCTTGAGTGTTGTTGGAGCTGCACCCATCCAGGCAAGTGGAGAGTATTCCATCACACTCCTGACTTGTGCCTTGTAGATGGTGGACAGGCTTTGGGGAGTCAGGAGATGAGCTACTCGCCTCAGGATTCCTAGCTTCTGACCTGCTCTTGTAGCCACGGTATTTATATGGCTACTCCAGTTCAGTTTCTGGTCAATGGTAGCCCCTAGGATGTTGATAGTGGGGGATTCAGCGATGGTAATGCTGTTGAATGTCAAGCGGAGATGGTTAGATTCTCTCTTGTTGGAGATGGTCATTGCCTGGCACTTGTGTGGCGCGAATGTTACTTGCCACTTATCAGCCCAAGCCTGGATATTGTCCAGGTCTTGCTGCATTTCTACACGGACTGCTTCAGTATCTGAGGAGTCACGAATGGTGCTGAACATTGTGCAATCATCCGCGAACATCCCCATTTCTGACCTTATGATTGAAGGAAGGTCATTGATGAAGCAGCTGAAGATGGTTGGGCCTAGGACACTACCCTGAGGAACTCCTGCAGTGATGTCCTGGAGCTCAGATGATTGACCTCCAACAACCACAACCATCTTCATTTGTGCTAGGTATGACTCCAGCCAGCGGAGGGTTTTCCCCCTGATTCCCGTTGACCTCAGTTTTGCTAGGGCTCCTTGATGCCATACTCGGTCAAATGCTGCCTTGATGTCAAGGGCAGTCACTCTCACCTCACCTCTTGAGTTCAGGCCTTTTGTCCATGTTTGAACCAAGGCTGTAATGAGGTCAGGAGTTGAGTGGCCCTAGCGGAATCCAAACTGAGCGTCACTGAGCAGGTTATTGCTAAGCAAGTGCCGCTTGATGGCACTGTTGATGACACTTTACTGATGATAGAGAGTAGGCTGATGGGATGGTAATTGGCCGGGTTGGACTTGTCCTGCTTTTTGTGTACAGGACACACCTGGGCAATTTTCCACATTGCAGGGTAAATGCCAGTGTTGGAGCTGTACTGGAACAGCTTGGCTAGGGGCGCGGCAAGTTCTGGAGCACAGGTCTTCAGTACTATTGCTGGAATGTTGTCAGGGCCCATAGCTTTTGCAGTATCCAGTGCCTTCAGTCGTTTCTTGATATCACACGGAGTGAATCGAATTGGCTGAAGTCTGGCATCTGTGATGCTGGGGACTTCAGGAGGAGGCCGAGATGGATCATCAACTCAGCACTTCTGGCTGAAGATTGTTGCAAATGCTTCAGCCTTATCTTTCGCACTGATGTGCTGGGCTCCCCCATCATTGAGGATGGGGATATTTGTGAAGCCACCTCCTCCAGTTAGTTGTTTAATTGTCCACCACCATTCATGGCTGGATTTGGCAGGACTGCAGAGCTTAGATCTGACTATCGCATGCTGCTTACGCAGTTTGGCACGCAGATCGTCCTGTGTTGTAGCTTCACCAGGTTGACACCTCATTTTGAGATATGCCTGGTGCTGCTCCTGGCATGCCCTCCTGCACTCTTCATTGAACCAGGATTGGTTTCCTGGTTTGATGGTAATGTTCGAGTGCAGGATATGCCGGGCCATGAGGTTACAGACTGTAGTTGGGTACAATTTTGCTGCTGCTGATGGCCCACAGTGCCTCATGGATGCCCAGTTTTTCATTGCTAGATCTGTTTGAAATCTATCCCATTTAGCACGGTGATAGTGCCACACAACACGATGGACGGTATCCTCAATGTGAAGGCGGGACTTCGTCTCCACAAGGACAGTGCGGTGGTCACTCCTACCAATACTATCATGGACAGAAGCATCTGCAGCAGGCAGATTGGTGAGGACAAGGTCAAGTATGTTTTTCCCTCGTGTTGGTTCCCCCACCACCTGCTGCAGACCCAGTCTAGCAGCTATGTCCTTTCGGACTTGGCCAGCTCGGTCAGTAGTGGTGCTACCGAGCCAGTCTTGGTGATGGATATTGAAGTCCCCCACCCAGAGTACATTTTGTGCCCTTCCCACCCTCAGTGCTTCCTCCAAATGGTGTTCAACATGGTGGAGTACTGAGTAATCAGCTGAGGGCGGGCGGTAGGTGGTAATCAGTAGGAGGTTACCTTGCCCATGTTTGACCTGATGCCATGAGACTTCATGAGGTCCGGAGTCGATGTTGAGGACTCCCAGGGCAACTCCCTCCCTACTGTACCCACCACCTCTGCTGGGTCTGTCCTGCCGGTGGGACAGGACATACCCAGGGATAGTGATTGCAGTGTCTGGCACATTGTCTGTAAGGTATTCTGTGAGGTCATCACGTATGCACACTGGTGTTTACAGAGTTGGTAACCTGTCACCTGGGTGTCGCTGGCCACTCACCTTACCAGACCTTATCATGTCATTGAATCTCTTCTTGCACTGGATCCATGCCCTTTTGGACACTCCGCAGCTGCTGACCTCCGTCGCCAGTCCATAAGCTTGTCTGTCGAAGTTGTGCATCACCAAGCCTGTACTTGAGAGGGCTCATTTCTCTTTTATGGTCATCGATGTATAAGGATCATCAGGCATTAATGTACCTGACCATCAGCTGTGTACCAACTTGCAATCTAAATCAGTTGCATCAGAGTTGAAAATTTGTAATCAAGTGATAATTTATTGGATTATACATTTATCTATTAGCACCATGGGCTTGGATTTGATGATGGAATGAACATTTTCCATCTGTCAGACCCAAGTAACCCAATTAAAGTGAGTTTAAACAGTTTACGCTAGCTTCTAGTGAGTCCACTACACAGGACCTCAGCCAATCAGAATACGCTGGACTGAAACACAGCCCCAGACTTTAAAGGCCAGAATGCCAACTCATAGCATCATCCAGTCCCCCTTAAAGGTTTTCAGCCACAGGGATCGCAATGTGCCATCACCCGGTGCCTGTTCGAGGTGATTCCTGCTGCCTGCTCACCCGCATGATAGCAGCGTACAGCCCAGCGTGAAATGCACTGCTGACTGACTGCATGCATGTGTGCCGAGCAAGAGTTCTGTGAAGGGAATGGCAGCAAGTATCCAATGGAAGTTCAACGAGCCTGTTCCTGAGGACCTGCCTGCAAAATGTTCAATGACCTCACACAGTTGGTCAAAGTAAGTGAATGCATCTTCAAATGCCATATCCTACCCACTGCACCACACCAACCTCACATGCTGCTCAATGGCACCACACCCCTATCACCCACCCGTCAGCAATCAGGACTCATGCCTAGAATTCAGATGCTCTACTTCACCCTCTCACACTTACCACTGCTGCAAACCTCATACCCATATCTCGCAGCTTCCACATGCCTCCAGCTATTCATCTATGGCAGGCACACTCACACTTTTTCCTAACTATTGCAGGCCTCATAGGAGGCAGCATCAGAGAACTGGCAAGGGACTGGCACACCTGCATCTCCTGAGCCCCTTGGAGGTGATGGTGCTTTGAATTATTGGGCTGGAAGTGGCTGAGGCTGTTGCAAACTCCACAGCCAGGATGACACTATGTTCCTGCCTTCTGCACCTTCTCAAATCCCACTTTACCTTCTTCCTGCTATCTGGCATGTGGTACAAGCTGCAGATGGTATGACCATGGAGGTCTTACTTTCCACCCAATGCCCCCTCCCTCCCCCATCTTCCCTCACCTCAAGCACTCTCCTTCTGCATCACTGCTTTCAGATTCCCAAGATTTGCTGCTTGGCCAGCCAGTGCAGCCTCACCCTGGAATGTGCGAGTAAGAGCACATAACTGATGAAGAGGTGCCATCACCTGATCTGACACTTGCAGCCACCAGTTCAGATAACGGAAATGCGTGTACTTTAGAAGGGAGTATGGAGGTGGAATCTGCATGTGATGAGTCATTGGGCATGAGGAGGTGACAACCAGGGACAGGAGGAAAGGATAGTGTATGTACCAGTTCCCCAAAGGGCAAGGTTACAGACGAGATCTGCTGCACAGGACTTAACTGAGGACTTTGATGGGGCTCATACAGGGAAAAGCTGATGGGCAGGCACACAGAGATGCTTGATGCATTGACAGGCCTGACACAGAGTCTGTTGTTGCTGTCAAAGAGCATGGCGGAGTCCAGTTCTAACTTGGCAAATGGTTTTTTGCAGAGTTTGGAGCCCAAAGTGGTGGTTAGCTCCATGAAAGCACTTGTGGACCCAAAAGTGATACAATATCTCACAATGGCAGAAGCCACCCACTGTCTGAGTGCTGCAGTGAAGCGCAAACTGATGTCATGAGAATCATGCTTGTTGCCATGCAAGCCCAGCTTGGTGCCATGAAGGCTCAGACTGCTGGTATCATGACTGTGGATATCAGTGCTGAAAGGGGCTTGCAGGCTCTCACAACCGTCCAGCAATCTGTACTTCAGCAGTTTACTTGGTTTGCTGAGGTTCTGCCCTGAGGGAGTGGCAGTGACTCTGTGGTGCACAAATCTGCCATTCTCTCTCAGGATGGCAGCATTCATCCTCCCATCACTGCTGCTGCATGTCAGACAGACAGCCAAACTGCAGCTGCCCATGCTGGGATGCTGCAGTCCGAAGCCGGGAACTCAAGGCCCAGAGCAGTTCGAGTTCGTCCTGCAAAGTCATCTGCAGTCTCCCTCAGTGAAAGTCAGCAATCTTCCGACCAGCTATGTGGAAGTGACGAAGATGATTGATGAACGAAGGGCAGTGGATGTTATCGAAATGGACTTTAGTAAAGCCTTTGATAAGGTCCCGCATGGCAGAGTGGTACAAAAGGTGAAGTCACACGGGATCAGAGGTGAGCTGGCAAGATGGATACAGAACTGGCTCAGTCACAGAAGACAGAGGGCAGCAGTGGATGGGTGTTTTTCTGAATGGAGGGATGTGACTAGTGGTGTTCCGCAGGGATCAGTGCTGGGACCTTTGCTGTTTGTAGTATATATAATTGATTTGGAGGAAAATGTAGCTGGTCTGATTAGTAAGTTTGCGGACGACACAAAGGTTGGTGGAGTTTTGGATAATGATGAGGATTGTCAGAGGATACAGCAGGATATAGATCGGTTGGAGACTTGGGCGGAGAAATAGCAGATGGAGTTTAATCCGGACAAATGTGAGGTAATGCATTTTGGAAGGTCTAATGCAGGTGGGAGGTATACAGTAAATGGCAGAACCCTTAGGAGTATTGACAGGCAGAGGGATCTGGGCGTACAGGTCCACAGGTCACTGAAAGTGGCAACGCAGGTGGATAAGGTAGTCAAGAAGGCATGCGGTATGCTTGCCTTCATTGGTCGGGGCATAGAGTATAAAAATTGGCAAGTCATGTTGCAGCTGTACAGAACCTTAGTTAGGCCACACTTAGAATATTGCATGCAATTCTGGTCGCCACACTACCAGAAGGACGTGGAGGCTTTGGAGAGGGTACAGAGGAGGTTTACCAGGATGTTGCCTGGTCTGGAGGGCAATAGCTATGAGGAGAGGTTGGAAAAACTCGGATTGTTTTCACTGGAACGACGGAGGTTGAGGGGCGACATGATAGAGGTTTACAAAGTTATGAGCGGCATGGACAGAGTGGATAGTCAGAAGCTTTTTCCCAGGGTGGAAGAGTCAGTTACTAGGGGACATAGGTTTAAGTTGCGAGGGGCAAAGTTTAGAGGGGATGTGCGAGGCAAGTGTTTTACACAGAGGGTGGTGAGTGCCTGGAACTTGCTGCCAGGGGAGGTGGTGGAAGCAGGTACGATAGCGACATTTAAGAGACATCTTGACAAATACATGAATAGGAAGGGAATAGAGAGATATGGGCCCTGGAAGTGCAGAAGGTGTTAGTTTAGGCAGGCATCAAGATCGGCGCAGGCTTGGAGGGCCGAATGGCCTGTTTCTGTGCTGTACTGTTCTTTGTTATGCTGCAGTCACTGCATAGGAGCACTAGACCAGGCAAAGACACACAGAGATAGGCACTGGGGAATGCAGAAGAATGAATAGTACAGTTTTGTATGTATTATCGGATGTGTGGTTGGATAACATTGTTATGAAATGTTGTTTTTGAGGTGCCTTAATTTAATTTCAGGATTTTGACCAAGAAGATGCTGTGATGGTCCTTTACAGAGGGATGGATAGATAGTGAATGGTGGATTAGTGGTGATGTGGGGATGATTTCAGGGGAACCTGATTCTGGTTAATTGCTCGTGAACAGCTCGTCCGGAGCGATAGGGTCCCGGATATCTCCACCCTTCCTCCTCCTCCTCTTCTTCCTCTTCTTCTTCCTTCTCCTTCTCCTCCCAAGGTGCTTGCTGAATGCCTGTTGGCAAGGGCTGCACCCTCATGACAGCTAGGATCTGTAGCTCGCAGAAGCCCACCACGGATCTGGAGACACATTTTGGCCGGTATTGTAGGACTCGCCCAAGCTTCCAGGCAGTAGAACCATTGTTTAGAATGGTGATAGTTTAATCTATGATGTTCTTGGTGGCAGTATTGCTCTCGTTGTGCGTGCACTGCCCACGTGTGGTCGGGTGGTGGAGGGGAGTCACAAGCCATGTGTAGAGTGGCTAGCCCTTATCACCAAGCAGCCAGCCTCTGGTTCAGCATGGTAGCTCGAATATAGCAGGAACAGCTGACTGGCACAGGATGAAAGCATTGTGCTTACTGCCAGAAAACAATCATTCACTGACATGATGCACAGCACATTGGACACACACCGACTGCATGTGACTGGAATGGAAACCTTACTGGTTCCAATACATCAGTACATCTTCCCGTTAACATGTGGGGCCCTCTGAGCCATATGCGTGCAGTCATACAAACTTACGAACTAGGAGCAGGAGTAGGCCATTTGGCTCCTCAAGCCTGCTCTGCCATTCTATATGATCATGGCTGATCTGTTTGCGGACTCAACTCCACCTTCCTGCCTACCCGCGATACCCTTTGACTCCCTTGTTTTCAAGAATCTGTCTCCCTCTGCCTTAAAAACATTCAATGACCCTGCCTCCACCGCTCTCTGGGAAGAGAATTCCACAGACTCATCAGCCTCTGAGAGAAAAAATTTCTCCTCATTTCTGTCTTAAATTGGAGATCCTTTACTTTTAAACTGTGTGCCCGAGTTTTGGTCTCTCCCACAGGGGGAAACATCCTTTCAACATCCACTCTAAGTTCCCTCAGGATCTTATATGTTTTAATAAGATCACCTCTCATCCTTCTAAACTCCAATGAATACTGACCCAACCTGTCTAACCTTTTCTCACAAGATAACCCTCTCATCCCAGGAATCAGTTGAGTGTACCTACTGCTTCGAATGCAAATAAATCCTTTCTTAAGTAAGGAGACCAAAATTGTACACAATACTCTAGATGTGGTCTCACCAATGCCCTGCACAACTGTAGCAAAACATCTCTACTTTTACATTCCATTCCTCTTGCAATAAACGATAACATTGCATTTGCCTTCTTAATCACTTGTTGCACCTGTATACCAACTTTTTGTGTTTCATGCACTGGGACACCCAGATCCCTCTGCATCTCAGAGTTCTGCATTCTCTCTCCATTTAAATAATATGTAACTTTTCTATTTTTCCAGCCAAAGTGGACAAGTTCACACTTTCCCACATTATATTCCATCTTCCAAATCTTTGCCCACTCATTTAACCTATCTATTTCCCTTTGCAGACTCCTTATGTCCGCTTTACAACTCACTCTCCTACCTATCTGTGTGTCATCAGCAAATTTAGCAACCATACATTCTGTGTCTTCATCCAAGTCATTGATTTGGATTGTAAATAGTTCAGACCCCAGCACTGATCTCATTGGCACTCCACTAGTCAAAGCTTGCCAACCTGAAAATGACCCATTTATGCCTACTCTGTTTCCTGTTAGCTAACTAATCATCTATCCATGCTAATATGTTACCCCCTGTACCATGGGCTCTTATTTTGTTTAGTAACCTTTGATGTGCCATCTTGCCAAATGCCTTCTGGAAATCCAAGTACACCACATCCACAGATTCCCCTTTATCTATGTTGCTTGTTACTTCCTCAAAGGGCTCTAATAAATTAGTTAAACACGATTTCCCTTTCTTAAGACCATATTGACTCTGCCTGATTGCACTGAAATTTTCTAAATGACCTGCTATAATCTCCTTAAGAATAGGATCCAGCATTATCCCTATGACAGATGTTAAGCTAACCGGCTTGTAGTTTCTTGCTTTCTGTCTTCCTCCTTTCTTGAATAGCAGAGTTACATTTGCTATTTCCAATCTGATGGGACCTATCCAGAACCATCAGTCGATGGTTCCCTGCACCATTGAGAATTCTGCTGCCCTGGCAATGCCATGTTCCTGCTTCTCTGGCTTCTCCCTGTTTAGAGAGAAGAATACAAAGGCCCCTCTTCATGTGTACAGGGCCTCTGTTACCTCCCTGATGCAGTGATGCACAGTGAACTGTGAGATGTTGGTAATGTCGCCAGTTCCAACCTGGAAAGATCCTGAGCTATAGAAATTGAGGGAGATGGTGACCTTCACAGTCTCTGGCAATACCATCTTCACTCTGTTACCCTGTTCTGTAGTTGCAGGTCCAGTTGGAGGAAGTTAGAGACTGCTCCTTGCTGAAGTGGAGGTAAAGACGTACTCTTTGAAAACCCTAAGTAGTACGACCTCCTATTGAGAGCCCTCCATCTCCTCCGTCTGTGCACAGTTTCCCCTCGCTGCAGTCTATGCTTCATCTCTCTGTCATTGTGCAGCCCCAGAAGGACCGCAATGATAGCCCACAGGAATGAAAGCAGGCTTTCTTCTGGCAGGCCTTCAAACTCCACTGACCTCCTTGGAAAAATCCAGCACCACTCCCTTCTAACTCCAACAACTTTTCAGAACACCTCCAACAGCACAATACTTCCACTAACTCTGCAGTAGTAAAAGAAAGTCAAAAGCACCTCACATGAAACTTCTATGCTGATCTCTTTAAATAGTACTTGTGGGGGGTGGAGGATTTGGGGGACGGGGGTCCCTCGTAACAGCTGAACACACGTTCAGCTGAGTTTTTAGGAGAGAGCATTAACAGAATCTGCGAGGCCCTATTTGGCAGGTCAGGCTTCAAAGTAGCTTTCGACACTTTGTGACGTCATCACCTGTCCGTTCTGCATGCTTGCAGCCCACATAAGCATGGTGACCAGCACAGGTCATGACAGAAATGGCCAGAAGTGGATGGATCACCATGAGCTGAAATTTCGACTCCTGCCGCCAAAATTGGCAGCGGGCGAAAACAATGGCGGCCCACCCATGCGGACCAAACGTCGCGGAGCCGCTGCAACTCATTTCAATAGCTGGGGCGGGCCGCCCCCCCACCCCCCAGATGGCAAGGAGGAGGCGGGCTGTCCATCCCCAGCAATGGTGCCAGCTGCCTGTGCATAAACTTTTCACTATCCCCTACACCAATTTTGACCCCACTACCTTCACCTCCACGCACCCCCCCCCCCCGCACAAAGAAACTTACCTCCTCCCCCCTCCCAACCAGTGTTCCACCTCCGTTCTCCGGACGGGGATCCAAAGGAATGGGAGTGCAGAGCCCGCGGCACAAAGATCGCACCGGAACAGACAGCAGGAGAGTAAGTGTCATTAATTCATTGATTTTCATTTATTTAAATAGTTAAACGGCAGTCCCGTCGTCGAGCAGCTGGGGGCGGGGTGGGGGGGGGGGGGGCGACATGAGGCCTCGCCACCACCAGCAATATCGGGCTGGGGCCTCCCAGCTCGGGGTGCGTGGCAGCCCTCTCCTGGAGGCATTTTCCGCCCCCCCCCCCCCACCCAATCCCCGGTCAGGACCCCTGGTGTTGGGGGCGGTCTGTAAAATTCAGCCCCATATGTGGGACTTCAGGCTCGCGTAGAACCAACAGTTATGCAGCTGAAGATTCTGATTATCGAATTCCTTTTTCTGTGGATCAGGTACTAAACATATCAACACAACAGTAATACCTCTTGCACAAACACACACTGTACAAGATTGTATTTTGTAAAATGTTTTTTAACTTTGTCCTTGCTGTTGTGGGAATTATCCACAAACATCAGATACAACTTTTTTGTGTTTTATTTTAGAAGTAGCAACTGGATGAAGGAGTGTTTGGGAATTATTGATTCATGCGGCCACTGGAGTCCAGTTGTAGAAAGAAAATGTCAGACGCAGTTTCAGCTAAAAAAAAAAGAAGTGAAACTTGTCTCAAGTCTGGGGGGTAAAGAAATAAGATGCTCTAAGAGTAGTTTTGGAAGTTACAGTTGGAGCCTGATCCAATCTCAATAGTTTTGTGAGACAGAGAGATGTCGATCCTGAGGCATCGAAGGTACTTACCAATTATCATGGAGATTCCTACAGTGTTTATAGCTCCAGGTACATTGGCCAGCAAAACAAATGCCTGGATATTGATGTGGGAGAACTTAGTCATTTCCTCATTATGGCTTGGTAGAATTATGCACATCCAGAATATCTGTATTCAACTTGAATTCCTCCCTATCCCTGCAACCTGCTCCAGTTCTACAACCCTTCGAGATCTCTGCGTTTCTCCAACTCTCAATCCTCGCTTAGGTTACCCCACCATTTGCAGTTGAGCCCTTAGCTATCCAGAACCTAAGCTCTGGAATTCCCTCCTTAAACCTCTCCTCATCACCTCTCTCTTCTCCTTTAAGGCCTTCCGTAAAATCTACCTCTTTTAACTACATTTTTGGTCATCTGTCCAAATGTCGCCTTCTTTGGAAATTTTTCTTTGCTATGACATATCACAAATACCCAAATTTTAGGCTATCTTGATTAGCAATATTTTAAGATCATACTTTAAGATTACTAAGGTCAATGCTACCTTGATGAAAGCAAAGGGGATTTTTTTTGCAAAGGTTATCAATTCACTGAACAAAATGCTCCAAAATTTACCAACAGTGAACATTCAGGTTTGTTTGAGAATGGACTTCAACATAGCCATTAATAAGGTAATTGAAGTTCAAAACCAAGGCTGTTCTACCACTGTACACCTAACGAGTCAGAAGCACGGCCATGCCAGCCTCTGGAGGACCGCTGCTCTGCTGCAAGTGTGGCACAGCAGGACTTGTACCCACCAATTTGTCCCACATTAACTCTGCCCCAAATCCTAGGAATGGGAGTCATTCTCATAACAGAGGGGTGGGGGGGGAGGCACACAGTTTGCAGTGCTCCCTAAGCATCCTGCCTCATTGGAAAAGGGTTGGAAACACAGCGGAAACATGTTCCATACCTAAATCTTCTGCCCCCTTCTAAATTGTATGGTTCTCATGCCAAACACCTGGAGGAATTTCTGAACTTCAGTCTTTCGCTAGTCTACCACCTGTAGGATTTTCCCCTAACTTCTCGATACTAGTTAACCCAGAAACGCAGATATAACTCAGCACTAGACCATCAGGAAAAAAGGTATATACAGTGCAGTGGACTGATAGGACACACAAATAACTTCTCCCTTTCTCTCTGGACTAAACTTATGATGATTAAACCATAGTGATGGCAAGAAACTTATGATGGAACTAATAGGATTTTTCATTTACAAAGGAAAACATGCATCCTTGTCTTGTTTAATGTGATATATCAGGGCTGGGATTTTACGGGCCCCCCTGAGGCGGAATCAAAGGTGCGGGCGCACAGAGTATTGTGATGGGTGGCGAGGGACGGAGGGCCCCTAGCCTCCCTGTCACCAAGTGATCTTCCCAGGGGCCGATGGGCCGATGATGGCCTTCCCGCCCACAGGCCAATTGAGACCCTTAAGTTGGCCCTCTATTAATGGCTAATTTACGGGCTTCTTCCCACCACCGCTAGGATCTTACCAGCAGCGAGGGGGCCTCTGCCATGCAGGGAGATTGCCTTGTAGCACGAGGGATGTCTCTCCTTTGTGAGCAATCTGTGGACTGCATGACCACCCCCTCATCACCACCCCCCCCCCACCCCCTCACTGGGGCATTCCAGATTGGCCCCAGCAACTCCGCCTCACCTACCTCTGGTCCAGGGTTCCAGCGCTAGGCCTGCATCCGAAGCCCCTGCTCCTGATAGCGCTTTCGATACTGCTGAGCTGCTGGCCCTCTGATTGGCTAGCAGCTCGTGGAAGTAGGATCCCCGCCTTTAAAGGGACTCATGAAATTTTGATGGAAAAAGACCGGAGGATCCCTTCGGGGGTGAGGGGGTGGGGGCACCCGAAAGGGCAAAGACGGGGCTCCCCCCGCCTTTTCAGCCCGGCACCAGGAGCCCTGCCTCCTACACAAAATCAAGCCCTTGAAGTGTGTCAAGCCAGGCCAACTCTCCTTGTGTTCAAATGGAGCCAAAGTGGGCTAGTGTGCTGCACATCATTTGTCATTTTCAAATGTACTTGTTCTTATTAATTGGGGCTTATTCCAGCTGCACTAAGTCACACAAACATAGGAAAATGAACAGATAAATGATAACTGGATGTAATGTTAGGCCCCCGCCTGCCAAGAATAAGGCACATTAATTTTGTCATGAACATTAATTTTAAACTGTTACTGGAGTGAAGAAAAGACTTGTTAAGCAGATCAACCGTGGTTGGAAAAGACATTTGCATATTAACAGACAGTGTTCAGAAGGACAAAGCAGCCACATATTCAACCCACAATGGACTTTTGATCACCAGACGTTGAAGGTGGGGGAGCTCGCATTCCAGGTTGACTGCCAAGATGGCCGAATACACAAATGGACATGGTCAAACCAGCTAGTCACATGACTAACCTGCTGGGCACCCTGAGTTTTTGAATTTGTACTGAGAGTTTGGGTAGAGTCTCTGTTTGCTCTTGGATTGAGAAGATCTCGCTCCTGTTTACTCCCATCTCTTTCTCACAAGCCTCTGAATCCACTCAAGACACACGTCGTGTATCCGTAGGCGTCAACCAAATTAGAGATCAAGTTTAAGTTTAATAAATTTCTACTTTTCTTCTTTAAACCTAAGAAAGCCTGTTGTGATGGTTTCTTTGCCTTATAATTGGAAAGCAGTGAACAAGGATTCACCAAAGTGGAGCTAAAAACACAGTGTGTTTAAAGTTAAACCCTGTTACTATAAGACCAGGTGAAGGCTGAAAGGGAACCCTAGACCTCTTTCTCACCTGGTCGTAACACTGGATTATAAAAATTAGATGCTTCAAATCGATTAGAGGGGGATGCATATGGCACTTTAACACTTGCTGCAATTTGTAACTTGCCCCCTCCTAAAAAAAATGCACTGTTGAAATTAACTTCTAAGTTTTGTGGAAGAAAATGGAGGAAAAAGCTTTGTGGGTCTGACCTTTGTATTGAGATTGTTCTAAAATTGTATCCAACCTATTTTCAGACAAGAGTATTAATTGGTACTATTCTAAGAAAAATCGATTCTTTTTGACACAAATTCCACAAAATACTAGAGGGGCTAATGAAGAAGAGAGAGTATAAGCATTGCAGATGGAGTATTTCTTCTGAAATCAGTGTCTTTTAGTAATATATGGAAAGCCCTGAAGGAAATGCTGCTGAAGAATCACATTATCCCCCAATTAGAATTCCACTCATGGAAGAGTCATCACTGTACCACCATCTGTTAATGATTTTATCACAAAGTATTGAGAAGATGGAACAAGAATGACGCAGTCAGATGCAAATGGTCATTGTGAGCATGCCAATAAAAATGTTTTATTATCTCTATTAAAAATAGTAAAATGTAATTTAATTGCATCGCTGGCCCAATGATGCCCTAGTAATCCCACATGAAAATAAAAGTGTTTGGAAATGTTTGGACTTTACTAAGTTCAGTTAACTATTTGGGATTGGAGAATAATTCTAGAAGCCCAAAACATCTGAAAGGAGAAGTTAGGATGGCTTCGCAACAGGGCAAGCCTGCAGTTGAGGGAAGGAGAGAGCAGATTAAAGGGACTTGATCAACCTGACAGGCTAGCTTTTTTTGTTTCATTGTTGTTAGTTGTGACAAGAGACTGTCATGGTGGATTAAATAATTCAAGGCATTAAGATTGTCTAAAAATTTTAAGCAAAGGCTAGCAAAGAGCCAGTGCAATATATAATTATGATATATATATTATTACATTTCCATGACATTGCTTGGAGCAATTATTTGTTGGGACTAGGCACAGGGGGGACATAGGGAAGTTTGCATTCAAAATTTAGTTCATAAATAAGGAAATAATTCCATATCTGTAACACACTGCAGTTGCACCTGTCTATATGGGGCTTCCGATAACTCTCGGCCTCTGTGTGTTTATAAATTGAGTTCCAGGCTTGGTCAGGCCCTGATTTATATTTTTTCTTTACAGTACTCACGTGTTACTGCGAGCAAACACTCACTGGAAGAGCTGAAGACCATCCTGGCATTTTAATTTGCTTTGACTGAATGTGATTTTTTTTACAAAATGATCAACCAGTAAAGGACTCTTTGTGCAATATGACTGGTGAGATAACTAAAGCAAGAAATTACCAATTACATCGCAAAAAAAGTAAGGGCACTGCACACATTTACCAGTGAGAAAGAAGAGATTTGACACTGTCATCACAACAGACATACGCAACCATGTGATATATTAATTATACCATTATATGGATCTTTCAGTGTTTTTGCTTATGAAGGTGAAGGGGTGAATTGTTGGGGATTGGATCACACCTACAATCCAAAGTCAGATGTGGTTTATCCAAATGCAGATTGATAATTCTATACCTCTCCAATGATGTGGCTTAACCGCCTGACTTCAAAGAGTTGTTACCAATTGTTACCAATGTGTCATTTATCTTTCATACATCACTTATCCTCATGGGTTTCTGAGTGAGAGTGTCAACTTAGAGGCAATGAGAGAGAGGAAGGGAGTTAAAGAGAGAGATAAAGAGGAAGAAAAAGAGAGAAAGGAGAAAGGAAAGCAAGAATGAAGAACAGGAGGAAAGTAAGAAATAAAGAACTTGCATTTATATAGCACATTTCACCACCTCAGGATGTCCTAAAATGCTTTACAGCCAATTAAATAGGAAACATGGCAGCCAATTTGTGTATGGAAAGATCCCATAAACAGCAATGTAATCATTACCAAGTCTTTTGTTTTCATAATGTTGGTTGAGAGATAAATATTGGCCAGGACAATTGGAGAACCCCTCTGAACTTCTTCAAATATCCCATGGCACTATATATAAGTGCAGCAGGGGAGATCTCACCAGTGTCCTGGCCAATATTTAGCTCTCAACTAACATGACTCAACTACATGGAGTCTGTGGGACCTTGCTGTATGCAAATTGGCTGCCATGTTTCCTACACTACACTGGTGACTACACATCAAAAGTACTTGATTGGTTGTAAAGCACTTTGGGACATCCTGAGGTAATGAAAGATGCTAAATAAATGCGGGTTGTTGCTTTTCCTTTAAGTCTGAAATTGTCACTCCTTTGTAGACTCCTTCACTTTTGAAGCATGAATAGTCTAACATCATGTCCAAAAGCACATGATCATTACTTTTTAATCCTTCCATTTGGTTGCTGTTAAGTCATAGTGCCCTAAAAACATAGCGATTTATCCCCCTTAATTCGCCAATCCATCCTCAAACCCAAAATGCCCCATTGTGCAGGTGATCCTCCAGATCATTGCGCAAGCTAGTAACATTGACAACGAAACCACTGAGGAGTTTACAGTCTGCCCACATTGGTTTAAAATGAGGCAGAAGTATTTCATATTCAAAAAGGGAGAATGTTGTGGAGGGAATGATATTAAATATAAATCAGTTTGATTTTGGGCTCACTAGATATGGGAAGCTTTCAATAAATGTTCTTTGATGCAATACTTAGTTCAGCCTAAAGATAGATTATTCTAGTTTCTGAATACAAATGATGCCCATGAATTTGTTTTCCTTTGTAGCTTCTCTTAGAATTCAGAGAGCACTTCTCCAACCCCCACTTCAGCCAGGAACAGTATCTGAGGTGGTTACAATTCACCGACAAGGCAGTCACTGATGAGTATTTCCATCAAAGAACAAAGAACAGTACAGCACAGGAACAGGCCATTCGGCTCTCCAAGCCTGCGCCGATCTTGATGCCTGCCTAAACTAACACTTTCTGCACTTCCGGGCCCATATCCCTCAATTCCCATCCTATTCATGTATTTGTCAAGATGTCTCTTAAACGTCGCTATCGTATCTGCTTCTACCACCTCCCCTGGCAGCAAGTTCCAGGCACTCACCACCCTCTGTGTAAAAAACCTGCCTCGCACATCCCCTCTAAACTTTGCCGCTCACACCTTCAACCTATGTCCCCTAGTAACTGACTCTTCCACCCTGGGAAAAAGCTTCTGACGATCCACTCTGTCCATGCCGCTCATAACTTTGTAAACCTCTATCATGTCGCCCCTCCGCTTCCGTCGTTCCAGTGAAAACAATCCAAGTTTTTCCAACCTCTCCTCATAGCTAATGCCCTCCAGACCAGGCAACATCCTGGTAAACCTCCTCTGTACCCTTTCCAAAGCCTCCACGTCTTTCTGGTAGTGTGGCGACCAGAATTGCACGCAATATTCTAAGTGTGGCCTAACTAAGGTTCTGTACATCTGCAACATGACTTGCCAATTTTTATACTCTATGCCCCGACCGATGAAGGCAAGCATGCCATATGCCTTCTTGACTACCTTATCCACCTGCGTTGCCACTTTCAGTGACCTGTGGACCTGTACACCCAGATCTCTCTGCCTGTCAATACTCCTAAGGGTTCTGCCATTTACTGTATACCTTCCACCTGCATTAGACCTTCCAAAATGCATTACCTCACATTTGTCCGGATTAAACTCCATCTGCCATTTCTACGCCCAAGTCTCCAACCGATCTATATCCTGCTGTATCCTCTGACAATCCTCATCATTATCCACAACTCCACCAACCTTTGTGTCGTCCGCAAACTTACTAATCAGACCAGCTACATTTTCCTCCAAATCATTTATATATACTACAAACAGCAAAGGTCCCAGCACTGATCCCTACGGAACACCACTAGTCACATCCCTCCATTCAGAAAAACACCCATCCACTGTTACCCTCTGTCTTCTATGACCGAGCCAGTTCTGTATCCATCTTGCCAGCTCACCTCTGATCCCATGTAACTTCACCTTTTGTACCAGTCTGCCATGAGGGACCTTGTCAAAGGCTTTACTAAAGTCCATAGAGACAACATCCACTGCCCTTCCTTCATCAATCATCTTCGTCACTTCCTCAAAAAACTCAATCTAATTAGTAAGACACGACCTCCCCTTCACAGAACCATGCTGTCTCTCGCTAAGAAGTTTGTTTGTTTCCAAATGGGAGCAAATCCTGTCCCGAATAATCCTCTCTAATAGTTTCCCTACCACTGACGTAAGGCTCACCAGCCTATAATTTCCTGGATTATCCTTGCCACCCTTTTTAAACAAAGGAACAACATTGGCTATTCTCCAGTCCTCTGGGACCTCACCTGTAGCCAATGAGGATGCAAAGATTTCTGTCAAGGCCCCAGCAATTTCTTCCCTTGCCTCCCTCAGTATTCTGGGGTAGATCCCATCAGGCCCTGAGGACTTATCTACCTTAATGCTTTGCAAGACACCCAACACCTCCTCCTTTTTGATAATGAGATGACTGAGACTATCTGCACTCCCTTCCCTGGGCTCATCATCCACCAAGTCCTTCTCTTTGGTGAATACTGATGCAAAGTACTCATTTAGCACCTCACCCATTTCCTCTGGCTCCACACATAGATTCCCATCTCTGTGCTTGAGTGGGCCAACCCTTTCCCTGGTTACCCTCTTGCTCTTTATATACGTATAAAAAGCCTTGGGATTTTCCTTAATCCTGTTTGCCAATGACTTTTCATGACATCATTTTCTGTTTTTATTGGTCATTGAAATGTTCCACTTCCTCCAACCAGACCTGCAGTTGCAGAGCATGGTGAGGACAGCACTGCACGTGACCATGAAAATCATCACCTTCAAGTTCTATATCTCAGGATCTCAGTGACATTGCCAACTGCTCATAGTTCAGCATGCATCGCTATGTCAGGGAGGTAACATGCCCCGTACACAAGGAGAGGGGACATCATTGTCTTTTCTCAAACAAGAGAGAAGCAGAAAGAGTAGGCACTTGGTTTTGCCTGGGTAGCATTATTCCCAATAATGCAGGGAACCATCAACTCACGCATGTGGCTCTGCTGGCAGCACATATTAATGGCAGATGTACCGGAACCTCAAAAGTACCAGTCCCTAAACATGCAGTTAGTGTACAACCATGCACAGAACATATTATTGGTTAATGCCTGCTCTCCTAGCAGAAGGCACAACATTTCATGCTGTGCCAGTCAGCCACTCCCACCATATTCGAGCCACCAAGACGAACCAGGGGCTGGCTGCTTGATGACAAGAGCTACCCACTTGTGGCTTGTGTAGTAACTGCTTGTATATATATGTTCCAGTCAGAGTATAATAATACCCACATTTTCTTTGCATATTACTTGTTATCCTGTGAGTCTTACACACACAAAAGCATCAAGTCATATTACAGCCACCAGGCTTATAGCGAGGAACTTAGGAGGAAGAAGAACAGGAGGAGAAAGAGGAAGAAGAGAAAGAGGAAGGGAAGAGACATCAGAGACCCCATTGCTCTGGACTCTGGTTCCCTAAAATCATCTCCACATCACCACTGCTTCACCATTCCCCACTGACCCATCCCTCTGCTATAGAATATCACAACGACCTTTTGGTCAAAATTCTGAATAAAATGCACCCCAGAAACACCATTTCATGACAACTTTATCCAACAACACATGCAATAATGCATGCAAAATTGAACTATTCACTCTTGTGCATTGTCTTAGTGCCTGTCTTGATGGCGCCTTTGCCTGGACTGGTGCTCCTACACAGTACTACCCTGTGGCTGCAGCATGTCTGGTGGAAGGCTGCTTACTTTCATTAGCAAAGATTGCAGATGGCCTTGCAAGACACCCTCGAGTAGCTCGAACTGCACCACCTTGGCATGGATGGCAACAGGCTGAGCTGGCTGGCTGACAGATTACATCAAGGGTGAAGTGACAGTGATGGAAGCATGAATGCTGTCAACCTGAGAGAGGGCAGCAGCAATGGTCCCTCCAAGCTGTGCAGCCACACAGCAACCTGAAAGTCCCCAAAAAGGCCACACACATGTTGGTCCCCCTGTAAATTACTGCACATACGCGACTGCACAAAAAAATGTAAAGGGACTGTGCACTTAAATAATCACCCGCCTCGTGCACCACGGAGCCACTGCCACTCGCCCTGGGCTGCACCTCAGCAATCCTAGTAATCTGCTGGTGCACAGATGGGGTTGGACTGCTATGAGAGCCTGCATGCCCGTTTTAGCACTGGTATCTACAGCCGTGATGGCAGCAGTCTGAGTCTGCATGGCACCAAACTGGGCTTGCATGGCAACAAGCTGATACTTCATGACTGCAGACTGAGTTTCCATGCAGCGCTAAGATGTTGGGTGACTTTTGCTTGTGCTGCAATGGAAGCTGAACATTGGCCACCTGATGCAGCATCATAGTTGGGTCTGCAATTGCTGCCTTGGAGTTAGCCACCACTTCCACACTGGAAATAATGGGCTCCAAACTCTGCATGAAGTCCTATGACAGTATAAATTTCCTTAAATTGCATCCATTTACCAGAATTGCACCACGATATTCCATATAATATTCATGCAACATCTTATTTGGAGTTGTCAGATTCTCTCCTACCATCCATTGAAATGTATTCAGTATCAAGGATCTTACTATAGAATGACGTTTGAATTAAGCTGGGCAGTTTAGTCTGATGCACAATGTTGGTCCCACTGGTGTAAACTTCCTGGCTGTTGAGCAGTAGAAAAGAGGATCAGTGTTGAACCCAATAGGCCCTGTCGCATGATTGCCTTCAAGAGTGATGTCCCTTTAAGATTTTAGTATGCCTATGAGCTGAGTACCAGGATGCAGTCATGTGACTACAAGCCTGAGTCACTCTGCATCTGCAACACCTAGAGGCAAGTTCTGTAAACAGTTGGCTCTGTACTGTATATAATGGTTTAGCAGTAATAAATCTGTTTGAGATCTTCAACCAATTGGACTCCACTCATCTCATTTATGTTGCATCAGACAACATTAAAAACTCATTGCTTTTCATACCAATGAAGAGTGACCACTTGAACTTATCCCTCTCTCCCTCTTTAACTTAAAAGTAAAATTGAGGTCGGTTACTTTTCTCCTTGGGTGGAAAGTCTGTTGCATCCATTTGCTAACTTCCCAGATATCTTAACTGAGATGCGGGGACCTTGCTGTTTATTTAAGAAAATGAGCTTGTACCCTCTGCCACTCTGAGCCACAAGTGTGCTGGAACATTGATACACTATGCCTACCCTTCATCCAGTATACCACCTGTGCCAAGTTGCAGCCAGACTCCTCCAGGCTCCATAACAGTGACAACAGGCCATCTAGTAAGCCTACTAAATCTTCAAGCACATTTGTGCGCATATTCATCAGTCTTCCCCTGTATGCTGCCCCATCAAAGTCCACATCTGAGTCCTCTGCAGTAAATCTCGTCTGCAAGCTCACAATTGTGGGGGCTGGTATATGCTCTAACCTTTCCCTTTGGTCTGGCTCCATTGCATTTATGCCCGGTGATTCGCTTCATGCTGATTTTGCCTCCACACTGCCCTCTAAAATACTTGCAGTGTTGTATCTGAGCTGATCAGTACATTTTCATCAGGCCTGTGCTCTTGCTCGCGCACTTCATGATGAAGCTGCACTGGCTGTCCAGGTGACAGGTCTTGGGGATCTGAAAGCTGAAATGCAGAAAGGGCAGATTGTAGTGAGGGAAGAGGAGTTGCACTTCATGCCAGATAGCAAGATAAGGGTGAGTTGGGACTTGAGAAGGTGCATAAGGCAAGAACACCGTATCATTCTGGATGTTCATGGAGATGCCAGTTACAAAGACTTCAGTCACTGCCAGCCCAATAATTCACAGCAGTGTCTCCTCCAAGGAGATGCAGTCGTGCCTGTCCCCTGCCAGTTCTCTGCTGCTGCCTCCTGCAATGTATGACCTTGACCTGCAAGAGAGATGGAAGAATGTCAATGAATGTGTTGCAATGTTTGGGAGAAGAGTCTGCAATAGCTAAATAGCTGGCGGTATGTGGAAATTAAGAGATGTGAGTGTGAGACTTGCAGCATTGATTAAAAAAAACAAAAAAAAACAGAAAAGCAGTGTATTTCTTAAATGGTGAGAGGTTGGGAAGTGTTGATGTCCAAAGAGACCTAGGTGTCCTTGTTCATAAGTCAATAAAAGCCAGTATGCAGGTGCAGCAAGCAATTAAAAAGGCAAATGGTATGTTGGCCTTCATTGCAATGGGATTTGAGTACAGGAGTAAAGATGTATTGCTTCACCTGTATAAAGACTTGATGAGACCGCAGCTGGAGTATTGTGTACAGTTTTGGTCTCCTTATCTAAGGAAGGATATACTTGCCATAGAGGGAGTTCAACAGAGGTTCACCAGACTAATCCCTGGGATGATGGGATTGTCTTATGAGGAGAGATTGCAGAAACTGGGCCTGTATTCTCTAGGGTTTCGAAGAATGAGAGGCTACCTCATTGAAACTTGCAAAATTCTTATAAGGCGTGGCACGTTGGATGTGGATAGGATGTTTCCTCTGGCTGGTGAGTCTAGAACAAGGGGGCACAGTCTCAGAATAAGGTGCAGGCCATTTAAGACTGAGATGAGGAGGAATTTCTTTATTCAGAGGGTGGAAAATCTGTGCAATTCTCTACCCCAGAGGGCTATGGAAGCTCAATCATTGAGCATGTTCAAGACAGAAATCAATAGATTTCTGAATACCAATGACATCAAAGGATATGGGGATAGTGGGGGAAAATGGCATTGAGGTAGGTGATCAGCCATGATCTGTTTCAATGGTGGAGCATCCTTGATGGGCCAAGTGGCCTACTTCTGTTCCTATTTCCTTATGATCCTATGAAATGTGTGAGGGTGAGATGGAGAATCTGAAAGTGAGGCATGAGCATTGATTGCTGATGTGTGGGTGATGGGGGTGTGGTGCAGTGTGTGAGTTTGGTAATGTGTTGGGTAGGAGATGGCATTTGAAGATGCATTCACAGACTTTGACCACCCATGTGAGGTTATTGACCTTTTTTCAGCACTGCAACTAGGTCTTCAGGGCCAGATTCCTTGAAGTGACCTCCATGGTTATTTGCTCTCATTCCCTTCACAGTGTGTGCCTGAAGGCCCCCCTGGTTTCTTGTTGAAAGATGACTACTCTCGTCCTTTCTACCTCCTGGGCTAAGGCCTCCAGTGCCGCATCAGAGAGTCTGGGAGACCTCTCTCTGCTGTTGCTCCATTGGTAGCCCTATTCCTTCTCTGAAAAAAAAGATACAATTCCACCAGCTGCTGCAGCCCAAATGCACCTCTACTTTAAGAGTTACAGTCTGTGTTTAAGAAGTGCAGGCTAGCTGTAACCTGCGCTAGCCTCACATGCACCTGGGCTCCCTGCTGAGCATGCAGCTAGGCAGCAGCGTGTTTCGCCTCGGGCTGCAAGCTGCAATCATGGTGATAAGCAGACAGCACGAAGTGTGGGTGCTGCCTGCATCACCTCGATTGGATGCAAGGCAATTGCGCATGGCGATCCACATGCCTACTCAATGAGCCTTATCAAATTTTTAGCCCTGGCTGTCATGTATTGTGGTTGGTGTCTTGAACTCTTCTTGCCTAAACTTTCTTTGAGAAACTTGAAAGCAGGATTGATTGTCCATTGGCTAGTGATCTTTTCTGCAACTGGTCTCTACTCAGAATAAATAGGCACTGATAGCAAGATGGGGCTTGACGTGAAAAAACAAACATCAAGAAAGTCAAAGGGCCTTTGAAGCAGAGATAGGTGAACATTTTGCTATTGCTTTTCCAAATAAAAAATCTTCAATGTCATGCATCAATCTGGGAAATAATGACAGTATAAATTTCCTTAAATTACATCCATTTACCGGAAATGCACCATGACGTTCAATACGTTCAATTCTTGCAACACCTTATTTTGAGATGTCAGATTCTCTCCTACCATCCACTGAAATGTATTCAGTATCAAGGATCCTAATATATAATGACCTTTGAATTAAGCTGGATAGTTTAGTCTGATATGCAATTTCGGTCACACAGGTGTAAACCTCCTGACTGTTGAGCATTGGCAAAAAGGATCAGTGCTGAATCCAATAGGCCCTTCATAACAATGAAGAGTGACCACTAGAACTGATCTCTCACCCTCTTTGACTTAAAAGTAGAACTCTAGGTAAGTTCCTTTTCTCCTTGAATGGGAAGTCTGTTGTCTCCATTTGTTAACTTCCCAGATATTGTAACTGAGATACAGGGACCTTGCTGTTTATTTAAGAACGTAAGCTTGTGCTCTTTTCCACTGTGAGCCACAAATATGCTGGCACATTGGTGCACTATGCCTACCCATCATCATAAATAACAGTAAATGTTTCTCATCTCCCCAAGCCCAGTTCTTCAAATCGAAATGTTCCTCATGGGTGGTTGAGCAGAGCAATCAATTCTTCTTCTAATCTTAGAAAATTGAAACAAAGTTAATACTGTTGAAACAAGACAGCATCCATTTTATTTGTTAGGAGTACAGTGTCTCGTAATCCAAACTTAATAATAACATAAAATTGATCAAAGGTTTGGTGTTAGCATGCAGAAGTAACTGCACTGGATGTTGAAATGTAATCTTTCATCTGTGGGACCAAATTTGCATCCATTCCCAAACTAATCTTACGCAAGTCTTCCGTCTCTCTGCTGCTTAAATAACCATGGCCAGTTCCCAATACAGGACCATTGTTCATTTGTATTACATGGAATTCCAGGATGTTTATTTGTATTTTGGAGATTCCCTTCCTTGATCCTGTTTGGTTTATTTTTTGAGAAAAGCAATGAACAGTGATCTTGCTTGTAAACTAAAACTGGTGATGCTTTTCTTCATAACATGGGGTGCAGATTTACAGTGACAGAATGTCAAGTTCTGTTTTTATTCAATGGGATTGTGGAATTGTTGCCAATGCTTTAGGAATCATATTTGTCTGCTTTGCAGTAGAAAGTGAAAACCTTGTACATAATTAGTCAAAATGATCAGTGTCAGGGATGGCTCACATGGACTGGTGCAGTGTGGGACAGTGCAGATGGAATTTGGCTCTATAATCGACCCTTTGTGCACCTGACCTCAAGGCTGAAAAGCAAAACTGGGGGAATAATCTTTTACTAGCTGACAGCCATCAATTCGATGAAGAGATGGGAGCTATTCTTAAGAATGGTAATCAATGTTATCTCACCAGAATTTGAGAAGCATAGCTGGTTATCGACTGCATGTTTGGTGTCTTGTATACAGTGCTATATACTTTGCCACCCATTAAGTCCATGGTGCTCTATATTTGGTATGCTGGCTCTATACTGTGCTGTATACTGTACTCTCTGTTCTGTGTACTCTGCTGCAGGCTGTGTTGTTTACTGGGCTTTATAATGTATATGCTGCACTCTGTGCTGCACTGTATACTATGCTATTATCATGAATATTGTGCGATATAATCTGTGCTATGCTGTTTACTGCACTAAGGATGGAATTTATTTTATATAGCTTTTTTATGCTCAAGTATGCTTTAAAATTTAGAATGATTTTAACCCAAATCTGATCCACTCTGGGAGGTGCTTGCATTTGCCTCTGATGGACAGGTTCAGATGAGTTTGGGTCTCTGACCCAGTTTGACCTCCACCAGTGAGAGATGGGAGTTGGGGAAACAGTATTTTGCAGTCAGCTCTTTCAGAAATTGCCTGGTAATTGAAAGACACATTTTCCAATTATTCAAGTAATGTGGTTGAATTCACTGCTAGTGTTCAGTCGTATGTTAGCTATTGATTACACTTAGATATGTCCCAGTCATTAGAGGGAAAATCACACTGAACGGAGGGCTCAGCATTCTGACAGGATGGGATTTCAATAGGAAACGGGTGCCTGTGCCTTGCAGGCTGGTGTGATTGAAAGCACAATGATTTCAGCTACAGCCTTTGTTATAAACTGTAATGTACAGTATTTGCTGTAGTCTGAAGCAGACTATTTATGCAACAGTAGAAGGATTCCATGGGAAAGCAGGATAAGTGGAGACGGGAAATGCTGCAAGACCTTGTCCTTTATAGATAGTTTAAAATTCAGATATAAAACATTTTCCTTCATTCCAACTCTTTCACAGTGCCATACATCCTCTTTGCCAATGAATGGCTTTAAACTTCGGACTGGAACTAAGATCCGATCGCTTCAAGTTCTCCTCAGAATGGTACCATACTGCCACCTATAGCTTCAAAGATGCAATTTCCAATTTATCTTTTAGAGGCTGTGTTATTCGGGTGCAGGGGCGACCTGAATTTGGAGGCGTAAGTCAGATATGTCAGAGTTACACCCCTTCTGTAATACAGGCTAACTTCCGGTTGGACTGGCGGTGATGTGCCCACCCCCGAAAGAGATGTGTGTATGCAAATGATATGATAATTAAGGACAAAGCTGCTGTTCTAGAGGTTGAACCATTTGCACCAGCATCACAACCAAGTCCAAGTTTATAGAAAAGAGGGGTCAATGAGTCTGTATGACCAGTAAAACCAGTAAGTGATTGTGTTCACAGGCTTTGAAGTCTGTCAACTTTGTCTGAAACATCAGTGTTGATAGAAGCAATAATAAAGATCCATTTTCAGCCATGCAACTCACTAAGGATTCTGCAACCTGACCTTTCAGCCCTCTGTTGTGGAACCCTTATCACGGGGTTCACTATGGGCCTTGCCAGATATAATGGGGACAGAACTGGAAGAGGACAAAAAGAGAGCGACACACTTGGATAAGGATGCAACAAAGGAGGAGAAGAACAACTAGGAGGTCCCCTTCCTGCAGAGTCTACACTGCTTCCTCAGTGATGGCTCAGATGAAAAGGTTCAGTAAGGAGACATTGAAGGTATTCAGTCCCTCATCACAAATTGGTCGCCATGCATCCTCACAAACATGAAAAACAAAGAACATATATATTTACAGCCGCTGCCTCTCTTTACCACTGTGAGGATCCATGGTATCTCTTTGTGCTATTTTTAAACCTATCATGAACTGTACTAAGGTGATACCTGAAGGTCAGAGAGGGCAGTGGTGCTTGACTACATTGTGGCAGCCTGAGATTCTTCTGACCAAGGTATCCCAGGAGGGCTGTTCAGCAGGCTACATGTGTTCAAGCAGCCTTTATCCTGGCATCTAGGAAGTTGGCAAAAAAGGTCATATGAACTGACGCCAGAAAAGAGGATGGCACCACAAAGGGCATTACTGGATCTAAATCCTGGAAGTCCCTACCTAAAAGCATTGGGGAAGCACCTTCTTCACATTGACTGCAGCCATTCAAGAAGAAGGCCCACCACCATCTTCTCAATTGGAACTAGCGATGAGCAATAAATGGCAGCCTTGCCAGTCATACCCACATCCCAAAAATGAACAAAAATAAAGATTCTAGCCAATCTACTTGTACTGTATCCTGGATATGAGGGTCTGCTGATCAGTGGGAGGGTAGGCCTAATAGTATTAGTAAGGTCCTGATGCTGAGAGGTTACATCCTGATTCTCAGCAGCCAAATGCTATTATTCCTTGCAAAATGGTCCCCCAAAGCTTGAAGGCCAGTGGTAACAACATATATGCACTGACTGGTCAAGAGGCCTCTCTGTCAGGGGGGAACGGATTCTAATATTGCCTTTGCTGCCATTTCCTCCTGGTAGCCCTCCCGTCTGCCCTGTCAGGTGGACCTAAAAGATCCCATGGCACTTTTTCGAAGAAGAAGTGGTGTCCTGGATAATATTTATCCCTCAATAAACATTACAAAACCAGATTATCTGATCATTATTACATTGCTGTTTTTGGGAACTTGGTGTGTGTAAATTGGCTGCCACATTTCCTACATTACAACAGTGGCTACACTACGAAAGTACCTCATTGGCTGTAAAGTGCTTTGGGATGTCCCGTGATCATGAAAGATGCCACATTATGCAAGTCTTTCTTTTTTTTGAATTCTTCTTGGACACGGCACTAAGGATGACACTGGGCTCTGCTGTGGACCCCCTGCCATATTTTTTCAGATCTTCAAAGATAATCCTCAGTACCTCCATGCGTGATGCTCAACCAGCATCTTATTTAGAGCAGGATTTTTACGAGCCAGCAGTTGACTTCTGCCGAGCCTATGTTCCCCATTACTAGACCCAACTCAAACCCTTCCAGCACCCTTGTTTGTTGTAGCTCCAGCAGTCAAGCCACTGTTATTTGACGGGCCAGGAAAATTGGACAGAAGATTGCTAAGGAACATAGCTCATCCTCTTCCGTTCCTGTTCATGACTCCTTTCAAATGGTTACAAGCAGAAGCTGAAGAGTGATGTAATGATGCAAACACTGCCACTGTTATGTGCTGTCTTCACCTCTGTGTTAGCTGATACTATACACAAAGCACTGACCACTCAAGACAGGATCAGTAACGCAGTAATGTGGACTCTTCATTTAAAAGATAGTTCTGCATGTACAGAGAGGTCATTACTGTCGAGGTACTTACGGCTGCTCCCAACCCAGAGGTCACATGTTGTGTTACATCACAGCTCTTACAATGCTACCCTGATAACATAGCCACACCTTTTAAAGGTGCAGACACACAACATCCTCTTTTCCCAAACAGAAACATATCCCCCTCAAATAGTTAAAGGTTAACTATATACACTTCAATAACAATAAAATGAGATAAACTTACATAGTACAAAACAGTAGTAGAAACATGCGAGTTCATCAGTCATGGTAACATAAGGGTGGTTTGATCAAACTGCCTGATTTAGAAACAGGATAACAGTTCTTGGAATCCGGAGCAGATGTGTGGACTCAGTTGTATGGAAGTGGAATGTAGAAACTGCCCAGTGTACTGAAGCCCATTATCAGAAATCACCTCCTCGGGTGCCCTGAAAAGACTGAAGATAACACTGAAAGTGCTCACTACCAGAGAGCTCGATGTGTCATGTAGCCGACGGATGATTGGATATTTGGAGAAATAATCTGTGACAACGAGGTAGTTGGCGACATTAACGCGGAACAAATTTGTGGCAATCTTAGCCCATGGGACTGCAGGAATTTCATGAGGGATGAGAGGTTCTTGATGTTGACTTGTTTGGTGAGCCTGACCCACCTGGAATGTCTGAACAATAGCCGCAATATCATCGTGAATACCCGGCCAGTAGACAATTTCCCTGACCAACAACCTGATATGGTCAGTGCCTATGTGCGATTGGTGTAGCTGTTGGATTATGTCAGCCTATAGCAATGCAGCAATTAGGACCTTGAAAATGACACCATGCGCAATTCCAGCTCGTCTCTGTACGTCCAGAATTACCTGATGGATTCAGCCACATCCTGAATGGGGTCCAGCCAGCTTTCCACAATTGTCTTCCAGAGCTCCTGGAATCTGGTGTCAGCTGCCATCTCTGCTCATAGCTGGGCACACATTCGCTGCCCGAAGTGGACCAGGTCAATATACCCTATGTCCTCCAGTTCCACGTCGATGAGGTCAACTTGCCATTCATTCGACTGAAACATCTTCAGCTCTCGTTGGGTTAGGCAACCAGCTCAACATTTCGGAGGTGGTCATTAACTTGCCTGGTTTATACATCACCTCACAATCATACCCCTATTTCTTCACCAGCAACCACTGAAGGTGCAGTGGTGCACTCATCAATGGCTTCCACCAAATCATCTCCAGAAATTTGTGGTCGGTGTCCACCACAAAGCGTTTACCAAAGAGGTATGTGTGGAAACATGTAATGCCGAAGACGAAAGCCAGGGTTCCCACTTGATGTTGGAGTAGTTAACTTGGGCTGGTGACATAGCCTTGCGATCATCCTCCCCTTTTGTAGTAAGCAGGCACCTAAACCCTTCTGTGAGGCATCCACCTTAAGCATGGTAACCTCTGCTGGGTCATAGAAGCGTTCTCTGTCAGCAAAACCTAAGAAATTGTTTTGACGGACATGTATTTCACACTTGCGGCTATTAAAGGCAAGGCCTTCCTTCCATGCTGCACACATCAGAGCATGTTTGTTGTGGTCGTACTCTGCTCTGGTCCTGCCCACCACAGCAATGTCGCCGGCAATACACACATCCTGACACCTGACCTGTGCTGAGGTCCATGTGTTGCTGGAGCACATCTTGGCGAATAGACAAGCCGAAAGGGAGCTTCTGGAAGCAGTACCTACCAAAAGATGTGCGAAAGGTAGTGATCCCTTGCATGTGGACCATTGCTAAGTGGACCAACCAATAAATACTCTTGGCATATAGTTTGGAAAAAAAACAAGCACCTGCAAACTTGGGGTTCAACTCGTAAAGGGTTGAAATCTTGTACTGGCATTTTTTGAGAGGCTGGTTCAGCCTGCGGGGGTCAAAACATACCCACAAAGTGCCATCCTTTTTCACTTCGCAGGTGAGGGAGCTGCACCAGTCAGTGTGGTCCTGGACATGCCAGATGATACCATCCGCCTTCATCTTATCCAGCTCTGTCCGAGCTTGGCCTAAAAATGGACACTACACTTTAGGGGTAGGTCGATGGTGGGTGTGGCATCATCCCGGAGGTGCAGTGCAGCGTCTCCCTTGAAGTTGCCTATATTGTCAAAACAGTCAGGGCAAATCGACATGAGTTCCTCGACAGAGTGAATTGATTTGTTCTCTATGCTTGGTTTGGTCCCGTGGCAATGCCCAATGCCATGGATGGTTACCAGGGTCAGATCTCTGCATGCCTGTAGTCCTGCAATAGTCCAGCTGTTTGGATGATGTAAAAAAGAGTTGGAATTTCCAATCCGAATCATTGTATTTGCATTTAATCTTGATGGATCCTAAACACGGAATCAGGGATCCAATGTATGCGGTTAGTCGGGCATTTGTCCATGTCACCAAGGCTTGCCATTTAACCAGATTCGTTACTTTTAAGATGTTTAGAGGTAAAATATTCACACTGCCACTGTGTCAATCTGCACCCAGAGCATATGAGAACCCTCCTTTTTCGGACATGGAACACGAATAGATGCAAACACCTCCAGTGGAGTGATCGAATCAATGCATTTGGTGGCATTGACAACGTGAAATGACTATTCCTCTTGCCCACTTGAACTTGGACTTGCACCTTCATCATCATCACTAGTGTTGATGTCATCCACAATCTTGTGGATGTATCGGTTGTGATGCGAAGTACAACTGCGAAGCTTGTCAGGACGTGAAACCTTCTTACGATCTGTCTGACTGTGGTCAGGGCTCTTACCAGTAGCATCTGTCTCGGCTTTCCGACACTAACGTTTCCAGTGACACCTGGCACCGCATGATTTGCAGATATTGTTAAATACTGGACAACCCTTAGGAGTATGTAAGAGCCGCACCTTTTACATGGTTTCCTGTACTTGGAATCCTTACTCAATGCAGCAATGGTATTCACAGCACATGCAAGCTCTGTTGGCCAAATATTTGACCATCTCTGAGCAAGACGTCCACTGTATACCCCTAGGGCTTCATGAAAAGATCCCTCTAGTATGCCTCTATTGTTGTGGATGCAATCACTAGCTCGACGATGCAGTTTGCCTGCTCACATTTGCAGTCCTTAGCTCAACATCAACTGACAAACTGGTCAATGGGCTCAGTCGGCACCTGTCGAAAGGACATGAATTCGAGTCGATGGTCCTGAAAATTGTGTCTGACACAAAGTTGATCCTCTAATGTGGGCCAAATTTTTGAGGGGTCGTTCTGCTCTTCTTTGGTAAGACCAGAAGTGTTAAGGCAATGTAAGCCTTTATTGCCAATGTTAATGCATATTTTCACTGCCTGCTTCTGTGGATCCGCAACTGCTAAGTTGTCAAAACACAGCTCAACTCTTTGCTTGAAGAGCTGAAGTTCTGAAAGCAAGTCAGATGCTTTCCAGTTGATGATAGGGAGCTGCACTGTCATTCTTGCAATGACTCACTGCCATTGTTCTTAAAGGAAATCTCCTGCTGGACAGGCAAACATCAGATACAGGAGAAATGCCACGAACAACAGATACCCCTCTACATTGCTTTCATTGATCTCACCAAAGCCTTTGACCTCGTCAGCAGATGTGGTCTCTTCAGACTACTAGAAAAGATCGGATGTCCACCAAAGCTACTAAGTATCATCACCTCATTCCATGACAATATGAAAGGCACAATTCAACATAGCGGCACCTCATCAAACCCCTTTCCTCTCCTAAGTGGCGTGAAACAGGGCTGTGTTCTCGCACCCACACTTTTTGGGATTTTTTTCTCCCTGCTGCTTTCACATGCGTTCGAGACTTCAGAAGAAGGAATTTTCCTCCACACAAGATCAGGGGGCAGGTTGTTCAACCTTGCCTGTCTAAGAGTGAAGTCCAAAGTACGGAAAATCCTCATCAGGGAACTCCTCTTTGCTGACGATGCTGCTTTAACATCTCACACTGAAAAGTGTCTGCAGAGTCTCATAGACAGGTTTGCGGCTGCCTGCAATGAATTTGGCCTCACCATCAGCCTCAAGAAAATGAACATCATGGGACAGGACGCCAGAAATGCTCCATCCATCAATATTGGCGACCATGCTCTGGAAATGGTTCAAGAGTTCACCTGCCTAGGCTCAACTATCACCAGTAACCTGTCCCTAGATGCAGAAATCAACAAGCGCATGGGAAAGGCTTCCACTGCTATGTCCAGACTGGCCAAGAGAATGTGGAAAGATGGCGCACTGACACGGAACACAAAAGTCCGAGTGTATCAAGCCTGTGTTCTCAGTACCTTGCTCTATGGCAGCGAGGCCTGAACAACGTATGTCAGCCAAGAGCGACGTCTCAATTCATTCCATCTTCGCTGCCTCCGGAGAATACTTGGCATCAGGTGGCAGGACCGTATCTCCAACACAGAAGTCCTCGAGACGGCCAACATCCCCAGCTTATACACACTACTGAGTCAGCGGCACTTGAGATGGCTTGGCCATGTGAGCCACATGGAAGATGGCAGGATCCCCAAAGACACATTGTACAGTGAGCTCATCACTGGTATCAGACCCACCGGCCGTCCATGTTTCCGCTTTAAAGACGTCTGCAAACGCGACATGAAGTCCTGTGACATTGATCACAAGTCGTGGGAGTCAGTTGCCAGCGTTCGCCAGAGCTGGCGGGCAGTCATAAAGGTGGGGCTAAAGTGTGGCGAGTCGAAGAGACTTAGCAGTTGGCAGGAAAAAAGACAGAAGCGCAAGGGGAGAGCCAACTGTGCAACAGCCCCGACAAACAAATTTTGCTGCAGCACCTGTGGAAGAGCCTGTCACTCTAGAATTGGCCTTTCTAGCCACTCCAGGCACTGCTCCACACACCACTGACCACCTCCAGGCGCTTACCCATTGTCTCTCGAGATAAGGAGGCCAAAGAAGAGACAGGCAAATGGAAATATCTGCCTGCAGTTCCTCTTGTGAACAGGCTTGGAGAATGTGGTGCTATCTCCTTGTGTAGTAACTGGTTGCAGTTCCACTTGTGAACAGTCTTGGAGGGTGTGTCACCGTCTCCTGCTATAGTAACTGGCTGCAGTTCCACTTTGAGGATGTGGTGCTGATGCCTAATTCACGTGCTTTTGTTAGGCCCTGCACACAAAGCAGTCAACCCAGGAAAAGAATCTGCAATGGCAGCCAGCCACAGCCTTTTTTTACTTTTGGCTGGATCAGAATGGATCAGAATACTGTGCGATCCTGGACTGACCTGTTTCTTCTTTTGATCACCAGTTTGGCAATTTTAAAATCAGGTTCTCACAGTATTAAAGAAACTTTTCCTTTTTTGTGTGTGGCTCTTCCTGACTTTGCGCTAGTTCCTCTCCATGGCCTTGCGCTGAAATAGAGCACCATGATCCTGATCTTCTGGTTCACGTTTCAACTGTAAATTTTTAAATTCTGCTGCATGGTCTGGTCTTCAACGTGCACCACTGTCATCATGTTGCATGTTGTCTTAACCTCTGTGTTAGCTACTAATATAAACAAAGCATTGACCACTCAAAATGGGATCAGTAATGTAGTAACATGGACTCTTTATTTAAGGATGGTTCTACATGTACAGACAGGTCTTCACTATACAAATACTTACTTAAGGCTGTCCCAAACCCAGAGGTCGCATCATGTGTTACATGACAGCTCTTACACTGCTGGCCTGAGAACACAGCCACACCTCTTAAAGGTGTACACACAAAACAGCCACCAGGATCATGGTACAGCAGACTATCAAGATGTTGGAACAAATATTACAATGCATTGGCAGATTGTGGGGGCGAGGTGTTGCAGTATCAATCAGTGGAGGTCTCCAACATCATTTGCCATGTTGTTTCTTGCCAAATTTCTCGATACAGAGGTATTGTCAAGGACCAAATGGAAGGGGACAACAAAAACCCTTCCGGGAGTGGAGCGGAGAGGAGCGGAGTAGACCTGTGTGGAGACTGCCGAGAGTGGAGCCTATAAATCGAACCCAAGGATCGAGGCCCAGTCTCTTACCTTCCGGGACAGCAGTCCAGGCGTGCCGGAGTTTGAAAAAAAGTCAACAGTGACATCACAGGAAAGCTGCAAGGTGATTGGTTGGTGAGTAACTGCTGTTAGGGAATAGCTCTAAATAGCTGGCTTAGTAACTAAGGTAAGGAAGGTCTACAGTTTATTTTCATAAATAGTAAATAGTGGTTTTTAGGGAGTTCTGTAGTAACGAGGACCAGAGAAGAAGGGCCCCCAAGTAATTGATATTATTTGATATTAAGCATCTTCCAAAAGGTTTAATTTAAAGGGTTAAGTCATGGCAGGAGAGCTCAAAGTCGTGGTCTGCTCCTTGTGCTCTATGTGGGAAGCCAGGAACAATTCCAGTGCCCGGGACCAGCATGTGTGCAGGAAGTGTCTCCAGCTGCAGCTCCTGGAAGCCCGGGTTTCAGAGCTGGAGCGGCAGCTGGGGACACTGTGGGGCATCCGTGAGGCGGACAGTATCATGGATAGCACGTATAGAGAGGTAGTCACACCACAGGCTCAGACTCCACAGGCAGGAAGTGAATGGGTGACCACTAGGCAGAGCAAGAGGACTAGGCAGGCAGTGCAGGAATCTCCTGTGGCTATTCCCCTGCAAAACAGATATACTGCTTTGGATACTGTTGGGGGGAATGGCCTCTCAGGGGAATACAGCAGCAGCACAATTTGTTGCACCACAGTTGGCCCTGCTGCACAGGGGAGGAGTAAAAAGTGTGGGAATGCAATAGTTATAAGGGATTCAATTGTAAGCGGAATAGATAGGCGTTTCTGTGGCTGTAAACGAGACTCCAGGATGGTATGTTGCCTCCTTGGTTCTAGGGTCAAGGATGTCTCAGAGCAATTACAGGACATTCTGAAGGGGGAAATTTAACAGACAGTGGTCGTGGTGCACATTGGTACAAATGACGTAGGTAATAAAAGGGATGAGGTCTTAAAAGCAAAATATAGGGAGCTCGGAAGTAAGTTGAAAAGTAGGACCTCAAAGGTAGCGATCTCAGGATTACTACCAGTGCCACGTGCTAGTCAGAGTAGAAATAGCAGGATATATCAGATGAATATGTGGCTGAAGAGATGGTGTGAGGGGGAGGGTTTTAGATTTCTGGGACATTGGGACCGGTTCTGGGGGAGGTGGGACCAGTATAAACTGGACCGGTTACACCTGGGCAGGAACGGGATTGATGTCCTTGGGGGAGTATTTGCTAGAGTGGTTGGGGAGGGTTTAAACTAAAATGGCAGGGGGATGGGAACCTTTGCAAGGAGTCAGAGGAGGGGGGATCAAAGACAAGAACAAAAGACAGTAAAGGGAATAAGAAAAGTGATAGGCAGAGAAATCAAGGGCCAGAATCAAACAGGACCACAGTGAAAAATAGTGGGAAGGGGACAGGTAATGTTAAAAAGACAATCCTTAAGGCTTTGTGCCTTAATGCGTGGAGCATTCGCAATAAAGTGGATGAATTAATCACACAAATAGATGTAAACGGGTATGATATAGTCGGGATTACGGAGACACATAACATCCAGGGGTATTCAGTATTTAGGAAGGACAGACAAAAAGTAAAAGGCAGTGGAGATGCATTGCTGGTTAAAGAGAAAATTAACGCAATAGTGAGGAAGGATATTAGCTCTGACGGAGTGGAATCTGTATGGGTAGAGCTGAGAAACACTAAGGGACAAAAGATGTTAGTGGGGGTTGTATATAGACCCCCAAACTGTAGTGGTGATTTTAGGAATGGCATTAAACAGGAAATTAGAGATGCATGCGATAAAGGAACATCTGTAATTATGGGTGACTTTAATCTGCATATAGATTGGGCAAATCAAATTAGTCACAATACCGTAGAGGAGGAATTCATGGAGTATATACGGGATGGTTTTCTGGACCAATACGTTGAGGAACCAACTAGAAAGCAGGCCATCCGAGACTGGGTATTGTGTAATGAGAGAGGAATAATTGACCCCTTGGAGATGAGCGACCAGAACATGATAGAATTTTTAATCAAGGTGGAGAGTGACGTAGTTGATTCTGAAACTAGGGTCCTGAAGCTTAATAAAGGAAATTACGAAGGTATAAGACGTGAGTTGGCTATGATGGATTGGAAATGTTACTTAAAGGGATGACAGTGGATAGGCAATGGCAAACATTCAAAGAGCGCAGGGATGAACTGCAACAATTGTTTATTCCTGTCTGGCGCAAAAGCAAAACGGGAAAGGTAGCCAAACCATGGCTTACAAGGGAAATTAGAGATAGCATTAGATCCAAAGAAGTCGTATACAGAAGAAATAACAAAAGACCTGAGGATTGGAAGCAATTTAGAATTCAGCAAAGGAGGACCAAGGGATTGATTAAGAAGGGGAAAATAGAGTACGAGAGCAAGCTTGCGGGGAACATAAAAACTGACTGTAAAAGTTTCTATAGGTATGAGAAGAGAAAAAGATTGGTGAAGACAAATGTAGGTCCCTTACAGTCAGAAACAGGGGAATTTATTATGGGGAACAAAGAAATGGCTGGCCAACTAAATGCATACTTTGGTTCTGTCTTCACAAAGGAGGACACAAATATCATACCAGAAATGTTGGGGAACACAAGGCTTAGTGAGAGTGAGAAACTGAAGGAAATCAGTATTAGTAGAGAAATGCTGTTGGGAAAATTGATGGGATTGAAGGCCGATAAATCCCCAGGGCCTGATAATCTACATCCCAGAGTACTGAAGGAAGTGGCCCTAGAAATAGTGGATGCATTGGTGGTCATCTCTCAAGATTCTATAGACTCTGGAACAGTTCCTACAGATTGGAGGGTAGCTAATGTAACCCCACTATGTAAAAAGAGAGGTAGAGAGAAAACAGGGAATTATAGTCCAGTCAGCCTGACATCAGTAGTGGGGAAAATTCTAGAGTCCATTATCAAAGATTTTATCGCAGAGCACTTGGAGAACGGTGGTAGAATCAGACAGAGTCAGCATGGATTTACGAAAGGGAAATCATGCTTGACAAATCTACTAGATTTCTTCGAGGATGTAACTAGTAGAGTTGAGGGGGAGCCAGTGGATGTGGTTTATTTGGACTTTCAGAAGGCTTTCGACAAAGTCCCACATAAGAGGTTAGCGTGTAAGATTAAAGCACATGGGATTGGGGGTAGTGTATTGCGATGGATAGAAAATTGGTTGGCAGACAGGAAACAAAGAGTTGGAATAAATGTGTCTTTTTCTGAATGGCAGGCAGTGACTAGTGGGGTACTGCAGGGATCGGTGCTGGGACCTCAGCTATTCACAATATATAATGATTTAGATGAGGGAACTAAATGTAATATCTCCAAATTTGTAGATGACACAAAACTGGGTGGGAGGGTGAGTTTTGAGGAGGACGCAGAGAGGCTCAGGGTGATTTGGACAATTTGAGTGAGTGGGCAAATGCATGGCAGATGCAGTATAATGTGGATAAATGTGAGGTTATCCACTTTGATAGCAAAAACAGGAAGGCAGATTATTATCTGAACAGCTATAAACTGAGAGAGGGGAATATGCAGCAAGACCTGGATGTTCTCGTACACCAGTCGCTGAAGGTAAGCATGCAGGTGCAACAGGCGGTAAAAATGGCAAATGGTATGTTGGCCTTCATAGCAAGAGGATTCGAGTACAGGAGCAGGGATGTCTTGCTGCAATTATACAGGGCCTTGGTGAGGCCACACCTGGAATGTTGTGTGCAGTTTTGGTCTCCTTATCTGAGGAAGGATGTTCTTGCTATAGAGGGAGTGCAGCGAAGGTTTACCAGACTGATTCCTGGGATGGCGGGATTGATGTATAAGCAGAGATTGAGTCGGTTGGGCTTATATTCGCTGGAGTTCAGAAGAGTGAGGGGGGATCTCATAGAAACCTATAAAATTCTAACAGGACTTGACAGGGTAGATGCAGGAAGATGTTCCCGATGGTGGGGGAGTCCAGAACCAGGGGTCATAGTCTAAGGATACGGTGTAAACCTTTCAGGACTGAGATGAGGAGAAATTTCTTCACCCAGAGAATGGTGAGCCTGTGGAATTCGCTACCACAGAAAGCAGTTGAGGCCAAAACATAGTTTGTTTCTAAGAAGGAGTTAAATATAGCTCTTGGGTTTAAAGGGATCAAAGAATATGGGGCGAAAGCGGGAAGAGGTTACTGAGTTGGATGATCAGCTGTGATCATGATGAATGGCAGAGCAGGCTTGAAGGGCCAAATGGCCTGTTCCTGCTCCTATTTCTATGTTTCTGTGTAAACCTGCAAAGGTGCATCTAGCCCTCACTCGCAGACATGAAGAGGTATAGTCCCAGCTTCTGTGCTAGTAGCCAGAAATTTAGCCCCTCCAGGAGTGGGATTTGTTCCCTGAAGAGTTTTAAGGCAGGTAAAGAAATGCTATACAACGCATGGTCTTTTTCACATGTAACCATTGAGGTACAATGATATAATATCTCTGGAAGTGTCATGAGTACTCTAGATGCCATGCCAGCCATGGATCAGTTGGTAGCACTCTCGCCTTTGAGTCAGAAGGTTGTGGGTTTAAGTTTCACTCCAGGACCTGAGCACAAAAATCAAGGCTGACACTCCAGTCCAGTAGTGTGAGAGTGCTGCACTGTCAGAGATGCCATCTTTCAGACCAGATGCTAAACTGAGGTTATGTCTGCCTTCTCATCTGGGCGTAAAAGATCCCCAGGCATTATTTCGAAGAAGAGCAGGGGAATTATCTCCAGTGACCTGGGCCAATGTTTACACCTCTATCAACATCACAAAACAGATCATCTAGTTGTTATAACATTGCTGTTTGTAGGGGTTAACTGTGTACAAATGGACTGACTGCCATGTTTCCTATAATAAAACAGTGACTACAATGCAAAAATATTGCTGAGAAAAGAGACCTGCATCAAAGTGTTTCGTCTTGCACTCATCAGGACAGACACAAGAATGCCAAATTTCAAAGGGAGCAACAATTTATACTGCATGAGAAAAGGGTGCTGATTGGTTGGCATGTCAACTCTGATTGATTGAGGCGTTGTCATTGAGAATGCACCAGGGAACTATTGTTCCCCACGCTTTTGTTTAATTCAACTTGGGACACAATGAGCTGGATTCTGTAGAGCCCTCGACGTCAGGATCCATGGCGGGGTTGGGGAGGGGGGTGGTGGGTGGTGTTGCTGAAGATGGTTCCTGATGAGGTCCGCAACAGACCTCGACGCCGACAGGGAGCAGCCCGATATTGCCAGCAGCGGCAAGGCCTCATGGTGGCCACCCCCCCCACCCCGCCGCTCGGCGAAGGGAACGCAATCTAAGTATGTAAATAAATTAAAATACTTGCATTGATTAATCTCTTGTCTCCTCCTGACGTCCTGCCGTGATTGTCAACCCGGCAGCTGGCACTGCCGCGCCTTCAGATCATCGTCCGGGGAAACGAGGCGCAACACTAATGGGGAAGGAGGAGGAGGTAGATTTATCAGTGCGGGGGGGGGCGGTGGATAGGGTCAAATGAACATCATGAGTGTAGGGGATGCAGGGAAGGGTTTAACGTTTATGCAGATTGCGGGGTGGGGGGGAAGTTCAGATTGTGAAGCTAAGTGTTTTTTGGGGAGGAAAGAGCAAATAATTAATTTAATTGATATTGAGGGGATGGGAGAGGGGCAAAAGAAATGTTTTTATTTATTATAGATCAATTTCACTTTAAATATTTAAATGTCCCGGTAGGGCTGACAACCCTTTAAAAATGGCGTCAGCGACAGGCAGCTGACGCCATTGCCGGGGACAGACAGCCCGCCCCCTCCATGTAATCAGGATGGGGGACATGTCCCACCCTGGCTATTTAAATGAGCCACCGTGCTTGGAATCATGGTGGTTCTTTGGCATGCAGCCTGCACAAGTGGGCTGCCTTTTTCATCACCTGCCTCCAATTTTGGCATCAGGCTTATAGAATTCAGCCCAATGTTAGATGGAATTCTGCGATTGGACAGCAATTACTAAACAATACTGAGTGTGCTAAGAATTACACTAGCAACCAATTTAAGATTATCAGTCAGGCTCGCAATGTGACTCAATTGCACTTGGCAGAAGCTACATATATTCATACACAGGGACCCGTCCTCTGCATACAAAAGGAACATAGCCAAGCATTGCACCTTATTTAAAATTAAACAAAAGCATGGGGGACAATAGTCCCTGGTGCATTCTCCACGATAATGCCTCAACCAATCAGAGTCGACTTGCCAACAATCAGCACCTTTTTCTCATGCAGTAAAAATTGTTGCTCCCTTTGAAATTTGGTATTCTTGTGTCTGTCCTGACAAATGCAAGACAAAAAGCTTCAATAGCATGTCTCTTTTCTCAGCAATACTTAAGTTCTGTACTACCAAGTGACTACTTCAAAAATACTTGACTGGTTGTAAAGCGCTTTGGGACATCCTGTGGTTGTGAAAGATACTGCATAAATGCTTTATTTTTTTCTTATTTCTCCTTTTCATTCGTCACTATTATCTTCGGCTGGCTCTTTCTAAATGAACTGTCATGACACATTCTTCATTACAGTCAGTGGCAGTTGTGGCTCAATGACAGCACTCTCACCTCTGAATTAGAAGGTTGCTAGTACAAACCTCACACCAGAGACTTCAGTGCAGTACGGAGAGAGTGTACCATTATCAGAGGTGCCATCTTTGAGATGAAGTTTTAAACTAAAGCCTCATCTGCCCCCTTAGGTAGATGTATAAGATCCCATGCCACTTTTCAGATAAAAGCAGCAAAGTTCACACAGAATCATAGAAACTTACAGCACGGAAGGAGGCCATTGGGCCCTTCATGACTGTGCTGGCTGAAAAACAGTTATCCAGCCAAATCCCACTTGCCAGCTCTTAGTCCATAGCCATGTAGGTTACAGCATTTCAAGTGCGTATCCGACAACTTTTTAACTGTAATGAGGGTTTCCGCCTCTACCACCCTTTCAGGCTGTGAGTTCCATACCCCAACCACCGCTGGGTGAAAAAACGTTCTCCTCAACTCCCCGCTAAATCTACTGCGAATTACTTTAAATCTATGCCTCCTGGTTTTTGAACTCTACTAATGGAAATAAGTCCTTCCTATCCACTCTATCTAGGCCACTCAATTAAATCTTCCCTTATCCTCCTCTGCTCCAAAGAAAACACTCCCTGCCTATCCAATCTTTCCTCACAGCTAAAATTCTCCAGTCATGCCAAAATCTTCTTAAATCTCCTCAGTATCTTCTTTCGCAAGATCATATCCTTCCTGTAATGCAGTGACCAGAACTATTCTCGTAACTCTAGCTATGGCCTAACTAGTGTTTTATATGTTCTCACATAACCTCCCTGCTCTTCAATTCTATGCCTTGGCTAATAAATTAACTGCCTGGCATCAGAGCTTCCATCCCTTTAAAAAATGGGACCCCCACCTCCGAGAGCTGACAGCTGATGGAGGGTTGGCAGCTCTTCAGTCTCAGCAGCACCACCAGGTGGCTATTAGCAGGACTGCAGTAGGCCCAGACCAGCCAGTATGGAGGAGGCCCCAGAATGAAGGTAAGTTTATGGGGCTCGCCAGGGGCCAGTCACGTAGG
Organism: Heterodontus francisci; assembly: GCF_036365525.1. Lineage (NCBI taxonomy): Eukaryota > Metazoa > Chordata > Chondrichthyes > Heterodontiformes > Heterodontidae > Heterodontus > Heterodontus francisci. The sequence goes on along the minus strand of NC_090401.1, from coordinate 21,490,634 downwards.
CCCCAGTGGGTGTGAGTAGCGGGGAGGTCGTCCTGCGTCTTGTCTCCATGGAAGCACTCTGTGGACCACAAGTTGCCTGATCAGGGGGTCCCCTGCCACTGGTAAAATATCAGCCTCTGGGTGGAAAGGCCATCCTTGTCCTTCCCTGCCCCTGGTAAATTTCCATGACATCGGGAAGTGACATGCACCCTCCCCCCCCTCCCCACCCCCCCCCCCCCAACTGCCTCCCAGCCCATTAAATCTCTTTCTCTTGCCACAGATGCTGCTGAACATGCTGAGTAATTCCAGCACTTCCACTTTTTACTTTTAAAGTGCTTAATTGACTGTACAGCGAAATGCAACATCCTGAGATTGTGAAAGGCGCTATATAAATGCAAGTCTTTTCTTTCTGTTAACGTGCTTGGATGATAGTATCACACAGAAAAATTAATCAACCTGTGCCAGATGAAGAAAAGTACAAAATGCAGGCATGAAATGTCAGGGCTGATTGCCCCAGTTGGGCATTCTAGCAAGGGAGTGCTGGCCATGGGCGGGGGTTGGGGACTGGGTGCAGGTTGGGAAATTACAAGCTGGTAGCCTGTGATATTCCATTCATTCATTTCGAAAGGGTTAATTCACTCACCGTTGTCACATGGTGAACATTTAGCCCACAGAAGGAGCAACATCCATTATCACCAAGGAGAAACACAAGAAGTACAAACACTGGGTCCAAATGCAAACCACTTATCAGGCATTACATTTGGCGCCATGCTATGTCAACTGTGTCTATGTCAACTATGTCAACTATGTCAACAGTTTTCTAGGGTTGCCATAGAATAAGGTAATAGAAAGCAAAAGGAGCAGAGCTGCCATTTATTTATTATAGAACCTGCCCAATTGTCATTTCCATTGATTTCAGTTGGATTCTGTAACATACAGGTGATCTGCCAGTTTACCGCCACCCAATTGGTGAAGGTGCAAATTATCCCCATGGTACATATACTACCTAGGCACACTGTAATAAATCACTGACTGAGTTCTGCTTGTAACTGTGGAAAAAACTAAAAGCACTGTGACAACTAATAGCATGAGCCTTCGACCCATTTCCTGGGTGCATTTCATCAAGATAAAGCAGAACTTGAGATCTCTGGGTGAATGGGCTTTGGGAGATGGTTCATTAGTAAATAGATTAACGCATTAAAACTTAATATGAATTACATAGAATGTAGAGCACAGGAACAAGCCATTTCACTCAGCTGGTCTGTGTCTTAAAACAGTGGCTATACTTCAGAACTTAAATGACTGTAAAGCACAGTGGGATATCCTGCGGTTGTGAAAGGTGGGATACAAATGTAAGTATTTCTTTTTTCTTTCTCCACATGAGCCTCCTCTCACCCTACTTCACCCTATTTTAAAAATGTAACTGATCAGGTTTGGCCAACTATGAAACTTGCTGCAGATTTCAATCAACCTATAACAGCTGAGGATAAAGGGGAGATGGCAGCTTTAACTGCCTCTGGCAGCACGAGACTATTTACACAGCTTGAGCGCTGTTGTGCCAGATTCTACCTCATGATCCACAGTTTGCCCTTGCTGTGGGGTGATATTAAAAATATGATGCCCTCATTATTGGAGACGGGCGGGCTGTGACATCATGCCACCAAATGGCCACTGTAGTCGAACACTTCCTTGACATTGCCTTGGTCTCTGCTACAACTGCTCAATTGGAACAAGGTGTAGCACCTTGATTCATGGTGTGAAGCACCAGATAATCAGAATAATTTATTTTACGTACCTGGCATTAGAAAATGGATTAACTCGTTGACGGCTACAGAGCCCATGTTGCCCACCCCAGCAAATTGACCGATGGCATCCATTCTGGCATCTGTGTGAAGGGGGCACAGATTATAGCACATGATGGCGTCATGCTAGCGTGTGGTGATCGAGTTAAAAAAAAAACTACCCCGGGGCTGACCTCATTACATTTCACATTCTGCCTTCCATTTTAATTAACTTGCCCAGCTGTATTCTAAATGGAGTCTTATCCACTGGTTACAGAGCTCAGTACTCACATTTTAACCATAATTAGTCATGTTCTCCCTGGTAATAATTAAGTGTAAAAGTAATCAAGGATTCATAGTTCACCCACAACTTACTCCCTCAGTGGCAAGGAGGCTGCCATATGGAGTTTTTCAATAAGTGAGAATCCAATATTACACTATTGACCAGTAACTAGGTCATCTCCAGTGGTATTGTTCATGAGTAGTCTGATGTTAACTGCAGTTATAGTTAGTTAGTTAGTTAGTTAGTTAGAGATACAGCACTGAAACAGGCCCTTCGGCCCACCGAGTCTGTGCCAACCATCAACCACCCATTTATACTAATCCTACACTAATCCCATATTCCTACCACATCCCCACCTGTCCCTATATTTCCCTACCACCTACCTATACTAGGGGCAATTTATCTCATTGCTGTTGTGGGATCTTGATATGCACAAATTGAATGTCAGGTTTTCCTTTGGTACGACAGTGGATACACTTCAAAAGTACTTCATTGGTTGTTAATCACTTTGGGACAGCCTCAGGATGTGAAAGGTACAATAGAAGTGTAAGTTCTACACTACTATTGTGATGGTGCTTCTATATTTTTTGTTAAGTTTTTTTTTGAGGATTCATGTATTTTAGAATTATGGACATTTTTTGGGGGGGAAAACTGAAAAGGATTACTAAGATGTTTTCTTTTCACTGGGGTCATTGAAAGGACACTGAGTGGTCTTGTTTGAGAACAACGTTTTCTGGAAGCCAGCAGGGGCTTTTTGACTTGGGGGAGATGTTTACAGAGAAGCGACAGGTCAAGATTTACAGGGGTCAGGAGGCTTGACTCTTGAGATATTGTTTTTGGTTTCACTTTGGAGAGTATGTTGGGGTGTGAACTCTTTCTAAGGCAGGTGGAGAAAACCAGCCAAGAGAGCAGTCACTATCAGCTCACCCTCTTCCAGCTCTTTGAGAACTTCTTGAGAATCAAGTGTAAGAAATAGAGATCCCTGATGCTACATTTCTCCTGAAAAGCCTGCCAAACTGATCTTCAATGTCGCCTGAAAAGAACTGTTCTAGAAAGATCCCAGTGATAGCCATCTATGCATATTTGGGATGCCAAACCAAAAAGGGATAACTGACATCGTTCCATATCTTCTTTTGTTTCTTCAAGAATTAGCAAGTATTTGGCCAAAGTATTCTTTTTTGTCTCTTTTTTTGTAACAGAGTTCTAAAGAGAAAATCTCTATTTCCTTGGTTAACCAGTGTGTGTGTGTGCGCGCGCACGCGCGTTTGTGTGTGTGTGTGTTTTTGTGCACGTGCGCATGCGATGAGCTAAGGTAAAAGGGAACTTTCATATTTCATTCTGTGTGTTAATGCTTTGCTTCATTACTGGTTATGTCTTGTTTTGTATTAAACTGATAATTTTGTTGTTTATTAAAGAAACCTGGTTGGTGTCTTTTATTCTGGGATCAAGAGTAGAGTCTATGCTTGACCGCATTGGTAACTGGGTAAACATTTAAATATATATTGTGACCTGTGGAGAAGTGGAACTAGAAATGACAGTGCACTCCTCCCACCTCAGTCGTAACACTACCAAAATAAAATGAATATGCGAGTGTTCTGGTTATGTTATTGGACGAGCAATTCAGAGGCCTGGAATAGTAAAACATGAATTCAAATCCCAACTTGACAATTTGAGTACAATTTTTAAAAATCTTGAAATAACAGTAAAAGTGACAATGAAACTGTCAGATTGTCATAAAAACCAAACTGATTCATGAAATGTCCTTTAAGGAAGGAAATCTGATGTCCGTACCAGTCTAGCCTATATGTGACTCCAGTTTCAGGGCTTGAGTCTTAACTGTCCTCTGATGGGACTGAACAAGCCACTCAGTTGTATCCAATTGCTCCCAGTCATTCAAGAAAAAGGTGGTCCACCATCGCCTCTCAGGTCAACTAGGGATGGGTAATAATTGTTGGCATTAATGCTCACATCCTACAAATGTTTTTTTTTTAAGTTCCTTTCTTTCAAAGGCTGTGCTTTCAGATATGATACCTTGGGCATCTGTGACTCTATTGTCATGCAGGCCCCCAAATGCCAAGAATGAGGCACATTAATTTTGCCACATGGGCATTAAACTTCAAATTGTTGCTGGGAAGAAGAGAAGGCCTGTTGCAAGGGATTGCCAGGCCCCTGGCTGGAAATACATTTTTGCATATTAGCAGACAGTGTTGGAACAAAGGAGCTATCTGCTGCTCCCAATACATAGAACAGACCTGGTCAAACCAGTCAGTCACATGACCACCCTGCTGGCCAACTTGGGGAGTTTTAAATTGTAGAGACAGTGTTTGAACTGGTAGAAAGTTCTTTGCTCCTGGACTGGAAAAGACCACTTCTCCTCTTGTCTGCTTCCATCTGTTCCTCACAGAACTCAAAACCCACTGAAGACACGTGAACCCCAAGAGAGAGAAAAGTCTCCTACAGTGAACAAGGTTTAAGAATACTGGGCCCCAACGAAAAGCAAGAATTACCTACAAGCAAGGACTCTACAGTGAGCTCAAAGAACCATAACAACTCTTCAGATATTACCTCATACCTTTCCACTTTATTTTTTCTTCTGCTCTTTTCTGTCCCTATCTGCATGTTTATATCGCGTATGCATGCTACCATGGGCATGTCGTGTATCCGTAAGTGTTAACCGAATTAAAATTTAAGTTTAATAAAAGTTCACCCTTCTTCTTTAAACCTAAGGAAGCCTGTTTGTGCTCATTTCTTTACCTTATAATTGGAAAGCGGTTAACAAGGATTCACGAAGGGGGAGCTAAAAACACGATGTGTTTAAAGTTAAACCCTGTTACAGTAAGATCAAGTGACGGCAGAGAGGGACCCCTAGACACATTTCTCACCTGGTCGTAACACTATGGACAAACAAAATGTAAGACTTTTAATTTTGTAGATCGATTCTTAATGGAAACAAAAGATTCTGTCTGAACAGGTCACCTAAGTAAATGAGCACAGGGTACTCTGGAATGACAAAAAAGCTGAGAAATGTTCACTATCGTTAAACAGGCAAGGAAAATATTTATCAAGAATAAAGATGCTCTGCTGATGGGAAGCAGGGGAAAATTGTGAGTAAATGCAATTTTGTCAGGTGGTGATGTAGGCCCTAGAATGATATAAAGTTCTCCCAGTCTTCCGATGAAAGACCAGAAGACCCCCAGAAAAAGGACACCGATGGCTGCTTTCAGTTGTATCTTTAAGGACGCTACTGATCACCTGCTGAATTTCCGGTGGGAGATCAGAAGAGCCCCAAAGAAATTTCCAGGTGGTCATTTCTTTGTGGTCAGGTGGAAAAAGGTCTGTTAAAGGCCACACTCTCATTGTCTACCAAAAAGGGAGGCCTATTGACATTCGGTTTGCTTGACTACTTTAAAGAAATCCTTTCACTTCAAAGATGTTCCATGGGATAAATATTCCAGTTCTGGCTGCTACTCTTTAGTTCTGCCAAGCAGCTGTTTGTGAGAGCACTATCTGTACAAGGATTGCAGGGGTTGCATCTTCTAGGGATGAACAATAAATGTGCCCTTGCCAGCATCACCCACACCCTGAGATCAAATAATAAAAGAATTTACATGAGAAATTATTTTACAGAAATCAAAGGGGAATGGAAGAATGGTCTCTGCATTGTTCTCCTGAGCTACATAAAATCTTTTCCACCCTGCTTTGGAAAGCACAAAACCATGTCCAAAACCTAACACATATTTATCGTTAATACTTATTTAATTGTGAGAATTGAGCATTGGTGAGCAAACAAGCAAAAACAAAACAATTCAGCTAATGGAGAAAGTACCAAAATGAATGGAGGAGAGCAGAGCTTGACTGATGTCATGAGAGATAGGGAAAAGGGAGGTAAGCTTGAGAACAGTTGCATGGATGTAAACCCCCATAAACAGGGGGTTTAAACTGGAGATGGATGGAGGGATAAGTGAACTGATGCCTGGGGGGTTGGGGTTGATGGACAGATGGAGGGAGCTAATTCTCAGGTTCGACAAAGAGATGGAGGCACCAAGCTGATAAATGACTGGATAAATTACAGTGAAGCATTAGACTAAAGCCAAAGAGAGAAAAAGAAACAGTGATGGAGGACTAAGAGGGAAAGAGAGAAACAAAACCTTAAGGTAAAATTGAGATATTAATTTGTAGAAAAAGATAAAGCAAGTAAAAGGTACAAGTAGGAAAAGAAAAGATGCCTTATGAAATACAAAATATGAGATTGAAAGAAAAATGGAGCAAGACAGATAATATTTATTCCTTCATTAAATAAATACTTTTTCTCTTATATACAGAGACTAAGTAGGACATAGTAAGACAGGCTTCATTGTGTTTTGACATTACTGCAGCTCATCCAGTATTGCAAGTCTCAAAGACTATTGTAAGACTATAAAACTATCTAAAGTTGAAGGAAGCTTGTGATGGTTTTATAAAATTACACTTAATCTAAATGAATATAAGAAATGCATGCACTGCTTTATATGGAGATTTTGACGCATGCATCATGTTAACTTCTCTTTCATGACATAGCTTTCTTCCAGCATTTAGTTTGGGAGAATGTGTATAAGGGAGGTAGCTGATGTTATATTTATGTTGGGTTGCTGGATATTTTATATTTATCTAATTTATCTCAAAGCAATGCAGATATCGCACTTGTATTAAATCACCAACTGGTTTATTTACAGTACTTTAAAATATCTCAGCACTTACAAGACCTCAGTACAATGTCTTCTCAGAACAGTCTGTATTTAGTAGAATAGTGTAGCTCTGTATCTTTTAGTTTCAGTTTCAAATTCTTAAGCTCAAACCATAGGATCAAGCAATCGAACACAGTGAACACTAGCCAGACTAATACAATCAAACCCACTTCAATCAAACACTACAGCTGACTTCTCAACTTCCACACAGAAGATGAGACTTGCATCAAGAATGTACATCTGCCAGTAGTACAGATTGGCTTGTTGCCATTCACTAACAGCTAGATGCAATCCTGAACAATAGCGCTGGCTATTTTCCACTCTTGAATGACATTTCTTGCTAGTGAGTGATGAAACAAATTCAGTGATATCCTAGCAAATAGGTAAAGCACAGCCAGTGACCATTTCTGTAAGCTACCAAAGGAAAACCAAAGAATTGTACAACTCATAGGATTTGTTTATTAACAATGTAGGACAAAAGGTTTTGCTTTTGCCTTTCCTAATTATATTCTTTTGTATCTCTTGCTGTATTGTGTATATCTGTAAAAACAAAAGACTGCATAATGATTTAATAGATTTATGATATGGTTTTATTTTACATTGTGTTCTATGTCACGAATATTGGATATTCTTCAGTAACAACATGTTTTGTGTGGGTAAATGAGATCAATAGCCCAAGAGAAATTTGCTTCAGGTATTACAACTATTCAAATTCCAAACATAATTTGCAGCACAGCAGGGTGAGTGCACAACGCAACAGATGTTGCTTTGTTTTTCTATTTTTTATTAGTTATTTATGAGTTTATATACAAACACATTTGGATAAGCAAATCTGTGGTTTTGTTTTAATAGTTGTGCATTTGCTGGGAGGAATGTTTAAGAGGCTCTTGTTTAATGACAGGCCCTTGGTTTTGGTTGGCTAGCAGGGAGCAAAGATACTTAGCCAAAAGACTTCAAACCAAAGGTTGCTCACTTTGCCTAGCATTAGATAGAACAATTCCAATGGCTTTCTTCCCCCTTCTGTGTTGTTGGCGCAGGTAGTCAAAGTATCTGTTGGCTGAAGGGCTCCTCTTCATCTACAACAGAATTATATAGACACTATACCTTGCCAGCATTGTACAGCAGCATGCCAATTTCTTACATTACAACGTTGACTACACTTCAAAAGTATTTCATTGGCTGTAGAGTGCTTTAGGACGACTTAAGATCATGAAAGGCGCTATAGAAATGCAAGTCTTTCTTTTAGTCGATCATAAACAGGTGAATGTGTAGAAGTCATTGTATTATTTGTTGGCCTCTTTTTAGGGGTTCATTCCTCATGTATATAGCTAGGGGTCCAACCCAGGTCCCCTAGCAGCTTACCTGCTCCTTGAAATATTATTGGTGTTATGAAAGTGCTTCAATTCTTTAATATTTTTTGAGGACTCGTGTTTGAAGATTGTGCAGATGGATTCATTTGGATCTGAAGAGATTCCATAGATGCTGGACCTTGCTTTTTTTTAAAAACATTACTGGAAGGACTTGGGAACTTTGTTTAAAAACAAACCCTTACTGGATGTCACATACCTTAAGCTAAATAAACAGCAAGAGCCTTGGTGACTAGGGGAATTGCTTACAGAGAAATGACATGGCAAGATTTATGATTGTCAAGAGTTGGTTTCATTTTAGATATTGTTTTGAGTCATTTGTGGGTCAGCCTGCTAAGACAGAAGGCCATCCTTTCTCCACCTCTCCGAGAAACCATGAGAATCCAGTGTGAGTAGTAGAGAAACTGATGCTGCATTTCTCCTGAAAAGCCTGCCAGACTAAGCCTCGACGTCGCCTGAAGAGAACTGCTCCAAAAAGATCCCAGTGACAGCTGTCTACGCGTATTTGGGATGCCAGAATAAAGGACAACTGATATTACTCCATATCTTCACCTTTTCCTTCAAGAATTAACAAGTATTTGGCCAAAATATTCTTTTTTTGTCTTTTTTGCCAAGAGATCTCTGCAGAGATACTCTAGAGTGGAAAAAGAAACCCTGGACTTACTACGAGCTCTTAAACATTTTGAAGTATATGTCTGCCATGACTACAGAGAGACACTGGTACATATTGATCATAACCCCCTAGCCTTTGTGGAAAAATTCAAAAATGCCAGACTATTTCGATAGAATTTACCATTGCAGCCCTATCATTTAAAGATTATCCACATTGCAGGGAAAAATAATGTAATTGCTGATACGTTGTCTGGAATTTAGCTTTGCTTTGAGTTATCTGAGTACAAAGATGGTACAAAGCAGAACTGTATTAGTTACAGGTAAAGAGTGAATGAGAATGAGTGTTAATATGTTTTAATATTTTTTCATCTTCTGTTTTGTTTTCCACACTTTGTAATGAATCACATTTAAAAATGGCATTTCATTCCTCCAAGGATGGAGGTGTTATGAAAGTACATCCTTTTTTTTTCTTTTGAGGACTCATATTTGACGATTGTGCAAATGGATTCATTTGGGTCTGAAGAGATTCCATAGAAGCTTGACTTTGTTTTATTTTTGAAAAAGTCGCGGGTAGGACTTGGGAATTTTGTTTAAAAACACAGCCTTACTGGATGTCACATGCCTTAAGTTAAATAAACAGCAAGAGCCTTGGTGACCAGGGGAGTTGTTTACTGAGAAGTGACAAATCAAGATTTATGGTGGTCAAGACTTGGTTTTGTTTTGGATATTGTTTTGAGTCAGTTGTGGGTCTGCCTGCTAAGAGAGAAGACCAGTGCATCCTTTCTCCACCTCTCTGAGAAACCATGAGAATCCAGTGTGAGTAGCTGAGAAACTGATGCCGCATTTCTGCTGAAAAGCCTGCCAGACTAAGCCTCAACGTTGCCTGAAGAGAACTGCTCCAAAAAGATCCCAGAGCCAGCCGTCTACACATAGTTGGGATGCCAGAATAAAGGGACAACTGATATCATTCTATATTTTTTCTCCTTTTCCTTCAAGAATTAACAAGTATTTGACCAAAGTATTTTTTCTCTTTTTGCCAACAGATCTCTGCAGAGAAAACTTCTTTATTTTTTCTTTAACTGGTGTGTAATGTGTTGGGCTAAGATAGAAGGGAACTTTCATATTTCAATCTGTGTGTTAATGCTTTGCAACTTTATTGAATATGTCTTGTTTTATAATAAATTGAAAATTTTGTTATTTATTTAAAAAGCCTGGTTGGTGGATTTTATTCCGAAATAAAAATGCAGTATATAATTAACCATATCAGTAACTGGGTAAATATTTACATATATGCCGTGACCTGTAGAGAAGTAGAAGTAGAGAAAGACAGTGCAGTCCTCCTGCCTTGGTCGTAACACTGGCACAGACAAGTGCAAAATGAATGCTTTGTAGCTGCAGCAGGAGTATTGTGCATTCACCCATATTGTTCTTCATGATGGAGTATATGACATGAACTTGTTGTTCAAGGCCTCAATGGCTACATGTGTGCCATCACAGGGACCCTGCACCCTACCACCTGGTATAAAGGCAGTGCCTTCGTGTACAGTGGGAAAAGGAACATAAGTTTCATAGAGAGATACAGCAATGAAATAGGCCCTTTGGCCCACTGAGTCTGTGCTGACCAATAACCACCCATTTATACTAATCCTACATTAATCCCATATTCCCTACCACATTCCCACAATTCTCCTACCACTTACCTACACTAGGGGCAATTTACAATGGCCAATTTACCTATCAACCTGCAAGTCTTTGGCTGTGGGAGGAAACCAGAGCACCCGGCAGAAACCCACACAGTCACAGGGAGAACTTGCAAACTCCACATAGGCAGTACACAGAACTGAACCCAGGTCGCTGGAGCTGTGAGGCTGTGGTGCTAACCACTGCGCCACTGTGCCACCCCTGGTAATTAAGGATTCTGTCATCTGCTTGATGTATCATTGGATCGAAGTCTGGCTAATGTGGCAAATGGCATTAGTGACGCCAGCGCTCCAGCTTATTCAGCTATGTCTGAATACAGAATTCTGCAGGTTGGAAATGATCCTTAAAGCAGCTTTTTTTTTGCCGTTCTGCCTACGGACACCTGCACTGGCTTCTGTATGTTTCTTATAGGGTCAGACCAGTGGCCCATTTTTAGATACCGACCTTGCATCCCCCACAGTCATGCTTTTCAGGAGGAGGTATGGAATACCCTAAAGGCACTGATTCTCCTGCTTCTTCTAGGTGCTATATTATGCCCAGGATTGCAGCCTCTACAAAAAGATTCATAATGTGGCCCTTATCTCATGCTAGCTTGTTCCTTGACAGCTTGTTATCACCTTCCACTGGTATAGTGCTATGAGGAGGCTGATTGGAGTCCTGACACATGTCCTAGGAGCGACTGTGGCTTCTGGGTGGCTTGGTCCTCATCATCCTCTTCCTCGACATTATCAATATTGTCATAGTTGAAAAGGAAGCAATGTCATCCTTGCTGCCTATCCTCATTATCATCACCATCTTCCTTAATATCACCAAGTGGGATAAGGCTGGATGGCTACTTGTCAGCTGGCAGAGGAACAATGGGCCAAATGGCCTCCATTTATGCTGTAAATATCTATGATTCTTTGATTCTATCACCATGTTCCTCATCATCATCCTTCACCTCCTGAGCTGCCCATCCTTGTAGTGTATCTGCAGAAAAGAAGGATAGAAGCTAAGAACAGATGATTAAGGAGACAGAAGTGATGGAATTTTGTGGTTGTCTGGTGTTTCACAGGGATTCCAGGGCAACAATGTAGGTTATCATTAACAGCCTGATGACAGCAAGATGCTGCTGACCTCGCCATCTCTCATGGCAAGAGCCGAGTGCCAGCTCAGGAGCTCCATTGGCCTTCTCCTTGAAGGAGATGAGGTACTTAAGATTGGGCAACTTCCTTTAATGTGCATTGTGCACCTCCATCTTGCAAAAATATAGAGGGATTGAGGGGCAAGGCTGGTAGCTGAGGAGTGTGTGTCAGGTGACATACAAGACATGCAGTAAGTGATGTGGGCCTTTGAGACTGTTAAAGTGGAAGAAGAATTTTAAGGACATGCTGTGAGGGGCAGCTGGGAAGCCATAGTGCATGATGTCAGACTGAAGTTTCCTGTAACCAGAGAGCAACGTGAAGGATTGGTTCAGCAAGTTTTACTTTCAAATGTTGAAAGTTGCATTGGTATACAAGGAAGAAACAGGAGAGGCATGCAGCGCAGTGTGTTACCTTGGCTACTTGCGAAAGATGTGGAATTTCTTTGCGGCACAGTTCTGCAGTCTTGGGGGTGAGCTGGTTGTCAGTCAGTGTAAGGGCCACCTCCCTCCAGGTGGCACAAGTGATAATTCGGGGTGATTTAGTGGCACCCACATCCAGGAGTCTGTTTCCCCTGCCTTCAAAGCCCTCCTGCAGGGTTTGGTGGTCTGCATGAGAGAAGTTATTTGTGCTTTTTTGGCATGGTGCCATGCCCTGCTGTCTTTTGGGCACAGATGGTGCTTGAGTTGTCATAATTCTGTACAAGTAGAATGAAAATATCACAAAAATGTGCTGTCAAGTTATTAGAAATGAAGCGAAAGAGCCAAGCGTTGTTCTCTTATCTGTTTGTTCTCCAGTCTATCGCGGAAGAAGACAGACTGAATTATGCTTTAGATGGCTGAGGTTTCCAGATACTTCAACTGCCTACACCCAATTTACACTGATTTTGCACTGATATCTGCACCAACAAGTAGAGCCAGGAAACTCTAACACCTTTCTAAAAAGAGTACCAGTGGTGGAACTCATTTTGAGGAAATTCTGTTGACTTCTTACTGAAAGGTACATTTTTCACCTCCTGAGCAGTTGGACAACCTAGACTTTCAACTCTGCTATTGTACCAATGTGGCAACAAAAGACAATGAGGCTGCGTGCTGTGAAGATTCTTTAAATTGAAGTTTATTTAATGTAGTAAAGAATCATAATAACAACCTGTAACTGAGAATACATAGAGGAATGTTTGACTTCTGCCACCCATGTACATTCATCGTTGTAATGTTACATCAATTCAGACTTGATTTTATCATAATCACTGGATTTGCACATAAAGGGGCAAACCCATCAATCTGTGGCAATCTGAGGCAACTCAGATTAAAGGCATGGTTCCAATTATGGAATTATATCAAGTTGTGTTTTAACTTGTCAAATCTGACTGCATTAATTTAGGTGAATTATTAAATTTGTTCTGCAATTGCAAAATGAACATTATATCAAAGTTAATCCCTATCCAGCCTTTTCATGGCCAGTCACAATCAATTGTAACTGTTTGATGACCTCCCACATATTTTTAAAAATGTAAAACTGCATTCTGATCAAAATTTATGATCGGGTGACAAAATTGCAGGAATGCTGATTAAAAGTGTGATTCTTGAGAATGTAACTTAATTCAGGGAAAGGACAAAAGCATTCATTCTCAACTCATAGAGATGATACTTTAAAACTTCTCAAGCAGAAAATAAGATATTTAATAAGTATAAACATCAAAATCTGTGTCACTGCAGCTGTAGAGCGTGCAGAATTTCTGGGGATTGGCTCAATGTCTTATGGATAAGACGTTAAGCCAAGGCCTGTTCAGTAGGTGTAACAGATTCCCTGGCAATATTTCAAAAAATAGAAGGGGAGTTTTCTCCAGTGTCCTGGCCAATATTGATCCTTCAACCAACAGTTCAATACAGATTATCTGGTCATTGTGATGTTACTCATTGTGGGACCTTGGGGTCGGTAGCATAGTGGTAATGTTGTTGGACTCTTAATCCTGAGGGCTAGCCTAATGTTCTGAAAAATTGAGTTCAAATCCCACCTCAATAGCTGGAGGGATTTGAAATTAGTTAATAAACCTAGAATAAAATGTTAGTCTTATTAATAATGATCATGAAAGTACCAGATTGTTGTAAAAACCCATCTGGCTCACTAAGGACCTACAGAAGAGGAAATCTGGCGTCCTTACCCAATCTGGCCGCCACATGAAGCCAGACCCACACCAATATGGTTGACTCTTAACTGCCCTCTAAAATGGTCTAGCAAGCCACTCAGTTGAAAATGACTCACCACAACTTGCGCAAGGACAATTAAGGTCCCGCATGGCAGACTGGTGCAAAAGGTGAAGTCACACGGGATCAGAGGTGAGCTGGCAAGATGGATACAGAACTGGCTCAGTCACAGAAGACAGAGGGTAACAGTGGATGGGTGTTTTTCTGAATGGAGGGATATGACTAGTGGTGTTCCGCAGGGATCAGTGCTGGGACCTTTGCTTTTTGTAGTATATATAAATGATTTGGAGGAAAATATAGCTGGTCTGATTAGTAAGTTTGTGGACGACACAAAGGTTGGTGGAGTTGCGGATAATGATGAGGATTGTCAGAGGATACAGCAGGATATAGATCGGTTGGAGACTTGGACGGAGAAATGGCAGATGGAGTTTAATCTGGACAAATGTGAGGTAATGCCTTTTGGAAGGTCTAATGCAGGTGGGAGGTATACAGTAAATGGCAGAACCCTTAGGAGTATTGACAGGCAGAGAGATCTGGGCGTACAGGTCCACAGGTCACTGAAAGTGGCAATGCAGGTGGATAAAGTAGTCAAGAAGGCATACGGCATGCTTGCCTTCATCGGTCGGGGCATAGAGTATAAAAATTGGCAAGTCATGTTGCAGCTGTACAGAACCTTAGTTAGGCCACACTTATAATATTGCGTGCAATTCTGGTCGCCACACTACCAGAAGGACGTGGAGGCTTTGGAGAGGGTACAGAGGAGGTTTACCAGGATGTTGCCTGGTCTGGTGAGCATTAGCTATGAGGAGAGGTTGGAAAAACTCGATTGTTTTCACTGGAACGACGGAGGTTGAGGGGCGACATGATAGAGGTTTACAAAGTTATGAGCGGCATGGACAGAGTGGTTCGTCAGAAGCTTTTTCCCAGGGTGGAAGAGTCAGTTACTAGGGGACATAGGTTTAAGGTGCGAGGGCAAAGTTTAGAGGGGATGTGCGAGGCAAGTTTTTTACACAGAGGGTGGTGAGTGCCTGGAACTTGCTGTCAGGGGAGGTGGTGGAAGCAGATACGATAGTGACGTTTAAGAGACATCTTGACAAATATATGAATAGGAAGGGAATCGAGGGATCTGGTTCACTGGGTTTGTATATGACTTTCTTATTAAAACCCCACCTTGTTCTTTCATAGCTGGGCATTTCTTGCATCAAACTGTTGTTAAACAGTCAATGAGAATATTTTTAGGGAAAGGAAGACTATGGCACATTGGCTTTTCATATTGCCTGCATCATTATCTAAATATAAACAGCCCTTCCTAAATGGTAAATAAACTGCTGGAAATCAGTTCATGTTAATAGAATTGTGCATCGAATTCAATCACCACAGGGACAGTCATACACATCAAATACCAATCTGTTTATGAGTAAGAACAAAGCAGAGAGATTCAGCCAGAGCTGTTTTGAAATGGGTAAATAAATTCAGCTTTTCAAATTAAGTCTTCAAATGGCTACAGTGAATGATTGCCTTGAATGCTTCACTATGGAATGGTTACTGGACTTGGCACCAGAAAGGACCATTGATATTCATAAAATAATCCCACCGGAGACCAAAGCGGGCACTGGGGGCAACTATAAAGAGCGTCCTACTTTATTTTTTTAATAGATCAGCTGTTTTTTTGGTTTTAAATTGAATTAGCCCGAGACAGTATCTGGTTTAGTGCAATGCTCAGCTCATGCTACTTGTTCTGGCCCTGTTCCCGTTACTAATAACATGACAAAGAGAAGTCTTTTTAACATCAGCTATTTTGCTCCATTAAAACATTACTATCAAATGGTCCAAAGGTTCTAATCAATATCTGATGGCTGTAGTTAAAAGACCAATCTAAAGTATTTTATAAGTTTAATGTTTTAGAGGCATTGGAATGTATCATAACGTCTCTTTGTTGGTGATAAACACAGAGATTATTTTCCTTAAGGATGGGTTCAACATTTGTTAATACAGCACCTATAAAATTTGAGTTTTAGCATTATCCACATTTGAAGGCCTGCAGTGGACCTCCCTATCTGAGTATGGATCCAGTCTCCCTACTTCATCTTCCACTAGAGTATATGGATACATGCTTTCTTTGAATCTGGTGGAGATCAAATGCAGACACTGGTACAAAATTGGGAATCAGATGCACTTCATTAACCGATTAAGAACTGGATTCCTTTTCCCCACTAGACTTTTAAACAAAACTTCAAAACAATAGGTGGGATGGCATGTTAAAGTTTCACCGTGCTATTGCATGGGCTTTTCTAATGATGCATTCCTAAAGGTATGGTAAGATAGTGATTATGCTACTGGACTAGTTATCCAGAGGCCTGGTCTAAGGATCTGGAGGTATGGTTCAAATCCCACCATAGTAGTTGGGGGAGGTAAGTTCAATTAATTAAATAAAATCTGGGATAAAAAGCTAGTATCAGTAATGGTTGCCATGAAACTACTGGATTGTTGTAAAATGATATCTGGTTCTCTAATGTTCTTTAGGGGAGGAACTCTGCTGTCCTGATCCAGTCTGGCCTAGATGTGACTCTAGACTCACAGCAATGTAGTTGATTTTTAACTGCCCTCAAGAGCCCAGCAAGCCACTCAGTTGAATTCAAGAAGGCGATTGACCAACACATCCTCAAGGGCAATTAGGGATGGGCAATAAATTCTAGGCTGTGAGTTAATAAGAAAAAATATACAGTGTCCCAAGCATTTCTCCTACAAAGAAGGAAAGGAACTCACAGTGTGGGTGGCCACCCCAACTGTTGGTCTGTTATGGAATAGCATTGACAGAAACTCATAAGGCGTTCACATATTTGCACTTTCATTCACAAACACTACATGATGCAAGAGGACCAAGGGAGGAGAAAGTGAAACAGTAAACTTTGTAAACAAGGAGTTGCTTGCCACGCATGCTTGACACACCTGCAGCACCATAGGTTTTATTTCATTGGAGCAAATCTCAACATAGGGAGATTTAAATTGGGAGAACATAGGAGCATAAGACTTAGGAGCAGGAGTAGGCCATTCGGCCCTCCGCCATTTGATAAGATTGTGGCTGATCTGGTTGTGGTCTCAACTTCACTTTCCTGTCTGCCCCCGCCAGACCCCCCCACCCCCCCCCCCATAACCCTTGACTCCCTTGTCGCTCAAAAATCTAACTCAGCCTTGAATAAATTCAATGACCCAGCCTCCACTGCTTTCTGAGGAAGAGAATTCCACAGAGTAACGACCCTCTGAGAAAAAAAAATTCTCCTCATCACTGTCTTAAAAGGGAGAGCTCTTATTCTTAAACTGTGTCCCCTAGCTCTAGTCTCCCCCACAATAGGAAACACCCTCCCGGTATCCATTCTATCAAGTCCCCTCAGGATCTTATATGTTTCAATAAGATCACCTCTCATTCTTCTAAACTCCAATGGGTATAGGCCCAACCTGTTCAACCTTTCCTCATAAGATAAGCCCTTCATCCCCGGAATTAGTCGCGTGAACCTTATCTTAGCTGCTTGTAATGCAATTATATCCTTCTTCAAATAAAGAGACCAAAACTGTACACAGTACTCCAGATGTGATCTCACCAATGTCCAGTACAGCTGCAATAAAACATCCATACTTTTATATTTGATTTCCCTTGCAATAAATGTCAACGTTTCATTTCTCGTCCTAATTACTTGCTGTACCTGCATACTAACCTACTGTGATTCAACTTTTATTTGAACTTGACATCTTTTACAACAGTTTCAAAATGTCCTCTCATCGTCAAGCAATATATGCACATCTGTATATAAGCCTTACAATAAATAATCTTGCTAAGCATCTAGCTTTTTGGTTCAGTCTTTTAGTAATTCTGTCTGTACGATTCTATTATCCACAGATTCAGGGAAAGGAGTACTATTGTACTATTGGACCAGTTTTTCTTTGTGGCTTCACACAAAGAGGGCATTTATTTAATGACATTTAGAATCACTGAAACACTGACTTGAGCAGGACTGGATGGTGCACTTTGTTACAACGCTGTGCTTTCAGCATTATGTTTGAATCCAGTCCAAACTGATGTCCAATAAAATCTTAAATGAAATAAGTCAGTTTCAGACAAGCTCTCAATGGGTAGGAGTGCAATGTGCTAATTCTGTCCATTAATCCGCATAAATTTCCACTTTTGCTCAGACAGGCCTGGTGGTCTGTGTGTGGGGTGGTATGGAAACGTCACATAGTAAGGGCTTGTCTTCTGTGGGTACAGTAAAAGCACATTGTTTTGGTCAATTAAAGGCAATTTTTCCCTGCAGCTAACCTGGTGCTGGTCTTTGACATTGAATGCAAAAAGTGCAAATGTTTTCCATTCACTGGAACAAACGTCCTTTATCTTAATGTGAAAAGAAATTCACTTGAAGGGAAACTATCAACTATTTAAGGAAAGCATTTTCAGATATTTAACTCATTCAGGAGTGTACTTCAAAGCATATTTTAATCACTGTAACTTTCTCTATCCTAGTGCGAGCTTTCAACTTGTCTAATTTTTGTGACCTATTTCATAGAGTTCATTTCAAAGTCATCACCTCATCTCTAGAGTCCTTCTCATTTTGTTTCCCTCGTGATAACTTTGGTTCCTAAGTGTTAAAAGTGATGAGCTAAATTTTATTCCAGTGATGGGGCTCCCAGCGATGGGCTGGAAGGCAGGGGGGAGACCCCGCCTCGGCTTTCTGCCAGACCCCCATTGCTATTTTCAGTGGGCAGGCAATTAACTGCCCACCATCGGGGATGCTGTCCCTTTAAGGGACGAGTTCCCGCCTGCAGAGCTGCCGGTCAATCAGAAGGCTGGCAGCTCTGTAGTATGGATAGCGCCACCGGATGCAGTGGCCAATGTCAGTGCTGCAAAAGACGCTGCAGAGTAGAAGACTGATGAAGACCCTGGGAAAGGTAAGTGGGGTTGGGGTTGCTGGGGCCATTCAGACAGGCCCCAGCAACAGGGTGGGGTGGTGTTAGTGAGGGTGGGTGCGGGTCTACCCAGGGGCAGGGAGGGGGGCCATCACGGCTGGGGTGTCCTCCAGGAGCCCTAGATTACCCCCAAAAGCGGGAAACCCAACTCCATTAGGAGGCTGCCAGGTAAAGCCTGACAGTATCTCACCGTAATGGCAGTCCCCTCCGCCTTCAACAAAATTGATGTGAAGGCAGGTAAAGGCCCTTCTGAGGCCATTAATTGGTCTGGGGTGGGAAAGCCATCGTTGGCTTTCCCCGTCCCAGACTAAATTGGAAGGAGTCGGGAAGGCGAAGGGCACTCCACCCCTTCCTTCCCACACAAGTTAATGGGCCCCCCTCCCACCTCCATTCCTGTCCCTAGGGGGCCTATAACATTCAGCCTAATATCTCACTTGGCATAATCTCTTAGTTTGTGTCTTTCTGAGCAAACTTTGCTCCTGGTTTTGTCGAATAACTTACTTCAGCGTCAGCTTAGTTTAAAAGAGTTTGTTTTATTTAAAGGAGTCTGAACCCCTATTTAAAAAGATAGTGAGGGCATTTTAAACTTCACCATCCAGGTCAGGCATCCATTATAAAAGCTGTCTGAATTTTCTTACCATTGAAAGCAATGGAGAAGAACATCAGGCAGCTCCTAAAATGAGCATTCGACCTGATATCGCCAGTTTTGCCCTTCAGTGTTATATTCAAAATTCTTTTGGGCCTCCTTATCTCGAGAGACAATGGATACGCGCCTGGAGGTGGTCAGTGGTTTGTGAAGCAGCGCCTGGAGTGGCTTTAAAGGCCAATTCTAGAGTGACAGGCTCTTCCACAGGTGCTGCAGAGAAATTTGTTTGTCGGGGCTGTTGCACAGTTGGCTCTCCCCTTGCGCCTCTGTATTTTTTCCTGCCAACTACTAAGTCTCTTCGACTCGCCACAATTTAGCCCTGTCTTTATGGCTGCCCGCCAGCTCTGGCGAATGCTGGCAACTGACTCCCACGACTTGTGATCAATGTCACACGATTTCATGTCGCGTTTGCAGACGTCTTTATAGCGGAGACATGGACGGCCGGTGGGTCTGATACCAGTGGCGAGCTCGCTGTACAATGTGTCTTTGGGGATCCTGCCATCTTCCATGCGGCTCACATGGCCAAGCCATCTCAAGCGCCGCTGACTCAGTAGCGTGTATAAGCTGGGGGTGTTGGCCGCTTCAAGGACTTCTGTGTTGGAGATATAGTCCTGCCACCTGATGCCAAGTATTCTCCGAAGGCAGCGAAGATGGAATGAATTGAGACGTCGCTCTTGGCTGCCATACGTTGTCCAGGCCTCGCTGCCGTAGAGCAAGGTACTGAGGACACAGGCCTGATACACTCGGACTTTTGTGTTCCGTGTCAGTGCGCCATTTTCCCACACTCTCTTGGCCAGTCTGGACATAGCAATGGAAGCCTTACCCATGCGCTTGTTGATTTCTGCATCTAGAGACAGGTTACTGGTGATAGTTGAGCCTAGGTAGGTGAACTCTTGAACCACTTCCAGAGCGTGGTCGCCAATATTGATGGATGGAGCATTTCTGACGTCCTGCCCCATGATGTTAGTTTTCTTGAGGCTGATGGTTAGGCCAAATTCATTGCAGGCAGCCGCAAACCTGTCGATGAGACTCTGCAGGCACTCTTCAGTGTGAGATGTTAAAGCAGCATCGTCAGCAAAGAGGAGTTCTCTGATGAGGACTTTCCGTACTTTGGACTTCGCTCTTAGACGGGCAAGGTTGAACAACCTGCCCCCTGATCTTGTGTGGAGGAAAATTCCTTCTTCAGAGGATTTGAACGCATGTGAAAGCAGCAGGGAGAAGAAAATCCCAAAAAGTGTGGGTGCGAGAACACAGCCCTGTTTCACACCACTCAGGATAGGAAAGGGCTCTGATGAGGAGCCACCATGTTGAATTGTGCCTTTCATATTGTCATGGAATGAGGTGATGATACTTAGTAGCTTTGGTGGACATCCGATCTTTTCTAGTAGTAATTCAAAATTACCCACAGTCAATTTAGTCAGATACACAATCTTCAGTTTTGTGTTTTGAGGCTTATGCTTCTATATTGGGGAAGATGAAAGCTTATTTTATTACAAACTCTCATCACCATTGTAAGGAAAGGGTTAGTCTGACCTCCCTGAAGAGAACTAAAGTTGTACTGCTGTTGATCTCTCTTTCTATTGTGGCAATAGTAATCTTTGGCATTTGCCCTTTAACCCCAGGGAGGTATAAGTCAATTTAGATGCAATGACCATTGATCTGTTTCACTAAGACTGACCTTAAAGCAATAGTCAACTTAGTCACATCAATAAACCTACCTAAAAAACATGTTTCATATATTTCAGAGAATTTAAAAAGTTAATTCTACAGAAGGAAACAGTTGTGAGTACATCTTCCGTTTTAAATCCAAGAGGTAGGTATGTAATGGCACACAGAGGGCGAAATCTTCCCGGCCTAGTGGGGGCGGTCTTGAAGATGGGAACAGGAGAAATGTCAGAGACAAAAGCGTTAGTCAGCAGGCTGAGGTATTCTTGCCTCCAGGTGATCTTCCCGGAGGCAGGTAATCACCTGCAAAGGCAACCCATCCAGCAGCAGCAGGGAGCCAATCTGTATAATTAACTGCCCATTTGTGGACCGATTGGGGCTACCACCGGGATCTTCCCATGTTGGATAGGCCTCCCTCTGAGGACCAAGCCTGGCAGGTGCCTAGAGGCAGCTTGCCAGCAGCTGGCCTGGGGGGCTCACTAGGCCTCCTACACTCACCTACCCTACCCCCCCCACCACCAGAGCAGCTTTGATCAGCAGGCCACAGCTGCATTTGTTGGCCTTCCTATGGAGAGGTTTCCCCTCCACAGGGGTGGCCTGGCAGCTGTGGCCACCATCTATTTAAGTAAAGTAAATACCTCTAGGATGAAAATGGAATAGTGCAGGTCAGATGGTTTCACAGGTCGGCGCAACATCGAGGGCCGAAGGGCCTGTACTGCGCTGTAATGTTCTAATTCTAATCTCTTCAGAGGGCGCCTCAAGATCCCTCTCCTGTAATGGCAGCGCCCACCTCTGGCAGTGGGGCTGCTGCCCTTCCAAGGCTACAAGCCCTCTGATTGGGCCTGCAGCCCCAGGAACCCGTCCGCCATCCTTAGTTGGACAGTGGGTCTGGAGGCGGCCTCTTAATTGGTCGTCTCCAGGACCATCTCCCAGAGCAGGGTCGGGAAATGGTCCCAACTCATGCTCATATCTGAAGAGCATCAGATTCTGCTCACAGACTTATCAAGTCCATTCAGGGAAGAGTGGCATGACATTCGACTGAATTAATGCAACACGGGATATAACAGCCTCATTGGGGTGGCTTAGTGAATGTGAAAAGCACATATTTGGTTAACAGCCTTGGGTTAACACAACTGATTTTAAATGAGGCTCTGTTTATCTGCACTTTAATTATGATGTCAACATGCATTCTTGGTTGCCCTGGTACTGATTTTAATTACACAGGCAAAAACATAAAAAAAGCAAATAAAAGGACTTTTGAATTTAGACTGAGTTTTGTGTTGTCAAAATTAGATGACTTGCTTTCTGGAGAAAATAACTAAATTGTTTAAATTTAAATATTGTAACCCAAGCAAAATGGACAAAGCATCCATCAAAGTTGCAAATATGCATCTGTAGAATAATAGAATTCAGCCTATTATGCCTATGCCAGCTTGTTGAAATTGTTATCCAATTAGTCCCATTACCCCGCTCTTTCCCATAGCCCTGTAAAATTCTCCTTTAAAGTATTTATCCAATTTTCTTTTGAAAGTTATTGTTGCATTAGTTTCCACCAAACCTTCAGGCAGTGCATTCCAGATCACAAAACTCACTGTGGACAAAATCCTTATCTCCTTTCAGGTCTTTTTACCAATTGCCTTAAATCTTTGTCATAGAGTCATACAGTCATAGAGAGATACAGCACTGAAACAGGCCCTTCGGCCCACCGAGTCTGTGCTGACCATCAACCACCTGGTTGCCAACCCTCCTGCCCTCTGAAAACAGTTTCTCTTTATGTTCTCCATCAAAACACTTCATGATTTTTAACACCTCTATTAAAACTCTCCATAACTTTCTCTGCTCTATAGAGAACAGCTTCTCCACTCTCTCCACATAACTGAAGTTCTTCATCCCGAACAAAAATCCCTATAAATCTCCTCTGCACCCTCTCTAATGCCTTGACATGTTTCGAAAGGCGTGGAGCCAGAATTGGTGCCAGCTGGGGGCCTAACCAGTGATTTATCAAGGTTTAACATAATTTTCTTGCTTTTGTATTAATTGGCATCCTTCCATCTATGAAAGATGATGAACATGCAGCAAACAATCCGTTTATGTGGGGCATCTTCTCTTTGCTGGTTGTGAAGCCCAATCCTTGCAGGTTCTGCCACAAGTGCTGCACGTGAAACTGCCAAGTGACGCTGTGAGTTGTTGTTTTTGACCTTGGCATCTGTTGCTAAGCTGTTGTAGCTACTGGTCGTCCCGGTAGTGCATACCAGTCCACAGGATGTAACACCATTTCCCTCTTTCACCAGCTAGTGTCTCCCAGGTGCAATAGGTGACTTTTAGGGCCTTCATGTAACACTTGTAAGCATTCTTGAAGCGGAGCTTTGGGCACCCCGCTGCTTGTCTGGCCCCAGCTATCTCACCATACAGAAGATCCTTCGGTTTGCGCCCATCTTCCAACCTGCGGACGTGTCCGATCTACCGAAGCTGCCTCTGATTAGTGCCAACACACTTGGGAGCTCTGCCTTTAAGAGGACTTGGCCTGGGATAGCTGTCCTCCATCACGTCTAAGTAGAGCCAGAGGCCTGCAGCCCAGGGCAGGACAGCCCCTCAGTTCTCTGACAATGGCTTTTAAGTGATGCTGGAGGCTTTGAGGAGAGGAGGGAGGTCTTCTTCCCAGAGGGTGGCAGGAGGAGGCCACCCATACAGACAAAGCAGGCCTGGGTTCAGATAGCAGCCACTGTCAGCGGTAGAAGTGTCGTTAGACATTCATGGATCCAGTGCAGGAAAAGCTTCAATGACCTCATATGCTCCGGCAAGGTAAGTGCAACCCCCAAACCTCAGAACAGTCCTTTAGGTATTCACCCATCAGCAGACACACCACCTGAGGACCCTCAGGGCACATACTGCTTCTGAACAAAGGAGGACTGTGTGCCCAGGGCACTTACATCTCAGAATGGTTCAGAGACATAGTGCTGCTGAGAACCCTTCAACATCGAAACATGCAGTTTCTAATCAACAGGATCGGCTGCCATTGTCCAAAGAGGGCCTGAGCACACTCTCTTTTGTCCTTGCAGGAGAAATTGGCAGATAATGCCCTGGGAAAAGGGAGTAAACAGGCAAGGGAGATGCCGTACTTCCAAATAATCACACCAATGGAAGACTGAGCAATGGAAATAGCCAGGATTGTGAATGAGGAGGAAGTCTGCCCTGGAAAGATGGGAACACAAGGTGCAGATGGTGATTACAGAGGGCATGCCGAGCACTGAGATGCATCAGGTAGCCTCAGCACTGCAGTGGCTTCTTCTAGACTAACTCCCATCATCTCTTCTTGGGTCTTGCACAGGTAGAGCAGAGATGTTTGGAGTGGATGCCAGTTGTGACCAGCTGGTGCTCCCCTTCAGTTATCCAATGCACCTGTCAAGGGCTGAGGATATTACTGAGGAGGGTCAGGATGCCTCACCTCACAGGGTGCCTTCATCATCTTCAGCTTAATTGGCCCCTTTGACAGTGGGAGCCTCTATGCAGCAGGACCGAGTGAGCGGGTCTGCCCCTTCATCACCTCCAAGATCACAAGGGGAGGATCGCATAGGTGTGGCTGAGCATGGAGACCACCATGTCGCGCAAAGCACTGAGTGGGTCAATGGGATGTCTTCTTGCTGGCTGTCTCTGTGCATTATTTCCTTTTCTGAGCACTATAATGACACTTTAAGCCACACATCTGAGATTCCTTTTATTGCTGATGGGACAAGAAAAGTAGTATGAGATGGTGAAGGAAATTGATGGTCCCTCCATAGTAATGGCAAAGGCTCTGGCAGATGTGCATCTTTCATTGGCAATAAGAATTTAAATGTCTCAGGCTACATCTTCAATGGATGTGTTAGCACATGTACCTCAGACTTACTTTCACACCATGCCTTTCATCCTGGATCAGAGGGACTCAGTTGAAACTTTCCTAAATCCAGCGATCCCTGACATTCATGGCATCCTGATAAGATCTTTAGGCCCTTGTTACGATCAAGTTTGAAGACGTCGAAGGGCTCCCCTCTTTTCCCGCTCCTTGTTTGACCACAACAAGTTTATTTCTTTTGAAGTGGATATACTTGCCAGTTCAGTGAGTGTTTAACTGTTTGCAAGCCATGATTGTAAAAAGAACCAATCGGACAGGTTTTCTTGAGTTCGATAAAGAAAGAGGTTAACTTTATTGTACATAAACAATCTAAGTAAAATAATAAAATATGCTCTAACTTTCACAAACACACACAATATAGGTTACTGAGTCAGGAGAGATAGATTGGTCGAATTAGAGTCCAGAGAAATAACAGGGGTATATGGTTTGTGGAGGTTAGTGACTCAGCTGGCTTCAGGCTGAATTCGGTGGTTGTGCGACTTTCCTTTGGTGACCCTGAGGCTTTCTGTTTGAAGATGTGGATGGCTGATTCGGTGTTTCTCAGGGAGACAGCAACGCAGCTGATTTCCTTCAAGGGGGTCTCTGACTATTCTTTCCAGAACCTTCTCAAAGCTCTGCACAGCTCCACGCTCAGGCTTAAATCATTGAGCACAGTGAGCATCAATCGGTGAACAGACTAACACAATCAAACACAGACCAATTAAACCACTGAGCGAATATACCTCAGTGCTCACGGTCAGCAGACAGAGTTCAAAGCCGGCAAGATTTGAGTCGGTCGTCTCCATTGTTTAATATTCAGATTTCCAGCCGGTGGATTAAAAAATCATCATTTGACACAGCACGTCTTAGTGACACCCTGCACCATGTCCGGCCACCACCTTGTGCAGCTGGGGCACCTCGCACCTCGGTGTTCTGCATCCTCTCCCCACTCCTCTCCCACCTGCTCCTTCTCTTCCACCCATGAACTGTCTCCTTCCAGGGCCTCGCCATCCACAAGGTCCACACCTCTCTGGTGGGCCATGTTATGGAGGATGCAGCAGACCAAGAAAAAGATTGAGCCCCTTGCAGAATATGTTGGAGGGCACCATCTGACTGCCCCAAACACTGGAATTGCATCTTGAGAAGCCCGAGGGCCTGCTCGATGGTTGTCATAGTGAGCAAGTGGCATTGGTTGTATTAACTTTGTGCATCTGTCTGGGGCTCCCGTAGACATGTGAGTAGCCATCTCTTCAAGGGATATCCCTTGTCTCCTAGGATCCATCCACGGGCTTTGGGGAGTGGAGTGAAGATCTGATACAGCCTGGACTAGTGGAGGATGAAGGAGTCATATCAGCTGTGAGGAAAGTGAGTGTACACATGCAGGAACCTCTTCATATGGTCGCAGACTAGCTGAATATTGAGGGAGTGGAAGCCCTTTCTGTTGATGAATCTAACTGGCCTATTATTGAGTGCCTTGATGGCCACATGGGTGTAATCGATGATGCCCTGCACCTGGGAAACCCAGCGATGGTGGCGAAATCCACTCCCTCTGCACCTGCAAGTCTTTATCTGTTGTGAAATGAATGCACTGTCCAACCCTGGCAATTAGAGTGTTAGTGATCTGTGAGATGCAGTAGTGTGCAGCCAATTGTGGGACAACACCAAGGTCTGCTGCAGACCCTTGAAAGAAGCCAAAAGCAAAGAAAGTCAAGGCCACAGTGACTTTGATGGTCAAGGTCAAAGCATGGTGACCAGTACTGTGAGGTTCAAGGTCTTCGGTAACGAGGGCACAGATTCTGTGACCATCTGCTTGGAGAGTCACAGTCTCCTGTGGCACTGGGTCTTGGTCATCTCCAGGTAGCTTCTTCTTTGGCAGTAGATCCTATGCAGATCCTGTGTCATGCAGAGCCTCTGTGTCCTTCCTGCCCCTCATTCCCCTGTCCAGCCCTCCTCCTCCCACACATGCATGCTGTGTGTTGCTCCTCATTGTCACTCGGCCTGAAATCTGAGAGTTATGCCCCCATTGCCAGGTGCTGCTTTCTTTGTGCTCAGCCAGCTGCCCAATTGTCCTTGGCTGCCTTGCCCCTTCTTTTTTTGCCCCGTGTTGCAAGGAGGATGACGACTCCCTGCGCTGCCAGAGCGGTCATTGCCCCCTCTCTCTAGCATTTGCACAGTACCAAAGGCATCTGTTTGTCCATGGCCGTTTCCTCCTCTGTGTTGTTTGAGCTTTTTGGGTCTGGCGAATTTTGTAGGGAAGCCATTACTGGCTCCCCACTTTATACCTACCTCCCTTCACCAGGGACAGACCAGAAAATGTCAACACCTACCCCGCACCCCCACACCCACCATTAACAAGCTCTTAATGAGCTCCTCAACCACCTTAATTAGTCTTAATCGGGGAATGGGCAGGACCTCAAACCCCTGCCCCCCCCCCCCCCCCCCACCCGGTGAAAATGGTCAGCACCGGTAATGGCATTGGGAAACAGGCACACCGGCCAGTGCCAGTATATTCAGGTCCTGTCCTCCTCTGTTCCCACCCCTGACAGGGCCCAAAAATTCAGCCCAATTTATGTAGCATGGAACAGGGAGAGGAACAGCATTCCATACAAAGCAGGAGGTAATGCCCAAAATTGCTCTACCCTTTGTGGCACACTTCCACAGCAAGTACACCAGGAATTTAGCTGGAAGTTGCATAGGTTAGGTCCCAGCCTACACTGAGTGATTCTGCTGAGCCTTGTGAGGGATGGGACCTCTGTTCACGTACAGCATGGATTCACCAGGATAAACCATAGATCAGGAACTATAGGTTTTAGGACTGAAGAGATTCGAGGATTTTTCCACTGGAGTGGAAAGCTGAAGAAAGAAAGAAAGATCTTGTACTTATATAAGACCTTTCACAGCCTCAGGATATCCCAAAATACTTTACAGCCAATGAAGTGTAGCCACTGTTATAATGTAGGAAGCACAGCAGCCAATGTGTGCACGGCAAGAACCCACAATCCACAATGAGATAAATGACTAGATTATCCATTTTTAGGTGTTGGTCAAGGCGTAAATGTCAGCCAGGTCATCAGGAGAGCCCTAATCCTCTTTGAATAGTTCCATGGGACCTTTTACATCCACCTGAGAGGTAGACTGGGTGTCAGTTTAATGAGTCATCTGAAAGATAACAACTCTGATAATACAGCATTCCTTCAGTTCAGCATTGAAACTTTAGCCTAGATTATTTCAAGTCTCTGGAGTGGAGCATTAACCCATGACCTTCTGACTCAGAGGCAACAGTGCTACCCATTGAGCCAAGGCTGACACCTGAAAGGAGATTTGATACTAGCTTTTAAAATTATGATGTGTTTTAATAGAGTGAATAAGCAAAGACTGTTTCCTCCAGTTGGACAGTCAGTGATGAGCCTAAATCGACATCCACCCAAAAATTACAATGGGCCTGGGGGGCCACACCAGAATTTTCCGCTCCCCAGGCCCTTAATTGGCCTTGGGCGAGACTTCCACCTCTCTGAGGCAGAAAGTCCCGTAATGGAGCTGCCAGCCAATCAGCTGGCCGGCAGCTCTTAGTCCCAGCAGCGCCACTGGGAGCAGTGGCCACTGCTGGGACTAGACCCAGCCAACGGAAGCAAGAGGAAGAACAGCCCTGAACCAAGGTAAGTTTTTGGGGCCTCTCCAGGGACAATCTGCCGGGCCCTGGCAAGACAAGGGGGGTCGTTTAGGATGGGTGGTGGAGTGTTGTACAGTGAGGCCATCCCTCTGTGGGACACAGGGTTCCCAATCAGGATGCCCCCTCCCCCACCACTGTCTGCAAGAAGGCCGCCAGGTTTTACCTGGTGGTGCTCTTGGGGCCTTTGCCGTCCAGCTGCCATGGGTGAAATACCAGCGGCGGCGGGAGAAGGTACTTAAGTGCCAGTTAATTGGCCACTTAAGGGCTTTGATTGACCTGGGGTGGATGGGCCATTTCTTGCCTCCGCCACCCTGCATAAAATTGAGGCGAAGCAGGAAGGTATCGGGAACGGCTCCCCCCGCCTCACACTCTATTTTATGGCACCTACCACTACCAGCCCATTGGATGGAGGGCTATAAAATTCTGGCCATGGAGTCTGGACTGAAGGTAAGTGGGAGGTTGGGCTTGCCGCGGCCACTTAGGCGGATACCACAAAGGGGGGGAGGGGGGTGGAGTGGGTTACTGAGGGCAGGGCAGTGGGTGATGCCAAGGGGTGGCCTTTGCTGCTAGGAGCCCTCATTGGGCCACAGATTGCCCACGGAGGAGGATACCCCATTCCCACATGGAGGCCGCCTTGAGTTACTGGGCAGCTTTCTCACATGGTGTAGGCAACTCCTGCTGCTGGTAAAATGCCAGCAGCAGTGGGAAGAAGCCCTTAAGTGGTCATTAATTGGCCACTTATAGGCCTCAATTGGCCTCTGCCTTTCCTGCACCGGACTACGTTTGAAGGCATCGGGAAGGCATCGGGTACTCCGTACCCCGCCTTCCCATGTAATTTTATGGGACCCCAATTCCATTCTTATCCCTAGTGGGCCCATAAAATTCAGTCCTTTGTCTATTCAGTGCGAGCGTCCTTTTTATTTCAGTAGTTGTTAGGTTTGAACACTGGACCTAGCTGCTATTTATTAAATAAGAAACAAACATATAATTTAAAAAATTTGTGGGATTATAACAATTCAACTCTTCTCTCTGGAGAAAACATATCAGATTTAATATTACCCCTTCTGCAGTTATTAAATGAGCAATTCCAACAGCACATCTTTTCAGCTTTAACCGTATTCCTTATTATAAGGCGAGAATGTTTAATAATGTCTCATTTGGACAGCCATATTGTTAAGGTCAAGCCTGCCATTATGGGGTCAGTCAGCAATGGGTATGATTAATTGAGTTCAGCCTAAGGCAGATCTTTTCAATTTGAAACCGTTCCTTGCAGATTAGAGCACCACCATTTTTCTGTTACAATAAGAATGGAGAATTGTTCATCCTTGAAAGCCAGCAAGTAATATACCAGACCAACTTGTGAGGCGTTATTAAAAAAATGTTACTCAAATACGATAAAATAAGATCAGATCAAGAATAATGCATGTGTGTTAGCTAAAGAAATCATAATATGATGGCAGTATTTTTATGAATGGTGTTCAGATCTTTGAAACTGTAACTTCCTATTGGGAACCTTCCACCATCAAAATAGGAAATTACCTCATAGTATTTTCAAAATTATTTTTGATAAATTGCAGCACAGAATAAGGTGCAGTGCCAGAAGACTGATGGATTGCTAACGTTATACCCATATTTAAGAAGGGAGATAGAATATCTTCAGGGCACAATGGAACAATCAACTCAAAATCGATAGTATGAAAAACAATAGAATTCCTAATAAGGAAAAATAAAAACATCTAGAAAACAAAAATATAACATGGATTTCAAAATGGAATGTCTTGCTTGACCAACCTCATTGAATTCTTTGAAGAGTTAATAGAATGAGAGTAGACAAGGATAATGTAATAGATGTAATATATCTAGATTTTCTAAAGGTCTAAAGGTCTTCAATAAAGTGCCATGTAAGCGACAAATGAATAAGGTCAGAGCATGCTAGAGTCAGGGGACAAGTAACAGAATGGATAACTAGCTGCAAGACAGAAACCAGAGAGTAGGAGTAAAGGGTAGCAAGGATCAATGCTGGGGTCACTGGTGTTCACAATTTATATGAACAATTTAGACCAGAATCAAACCTCACAGTTTCTAAATTTGTGGATGACACAAAGTTAGGAGGGATAGACAATGCTGAGGAGGGCTACAATAAATTACACAAAGACATTAATAAATTTGCAGAATGGGCATATAAATTGGCAAATGTGTTTCATCATAGATAATTGTGATGTATTACATTTTTACAAGAAAAATAAGGAGGTCACATATTAATTGGAAAATAAAAATCTCAATGGGATAGTGGAGCAAAGTGATCTGAAAGTACAAATACACAAATCACTAAAAGTTGTGATGCAGGTCAATAAGGCCCCAACAAAGCAAACCAAGAACTAGGGTTTATTTCTAGATGGTTGTAATGTAAAGTAGAGAAGTTATGTTAAATGTGTACAGTTCTGGCTGCCATTTTATAAACAGATTATGGAGGCACTGGAGAGGGTGCAGAGAGGATTTACACGAATGATACCAAACTATGAGGTTATACCTATCAAAAGGATGAACAGGCTGTGTCTCTTTTCTCTTGAAAAAGAAGGCTGAGAGGTTTTGTTGGAGTCGACAGAGAATGTTTGCACTTGTGAGGAAGAGCAAAACTAGAGGCCATCAATATACGATAGTAAACAAGAAAGCAAATAGGGAATTCAGAACCAACACCTTTGCCCACAGAGTGGTAGAATGTGGAACTCACTACCACAGGGAGTCATTGAGGTGAATAGTTTAGATGCATTGAAGGGGTAGCTCGATAAGAAAATGACAGAAAAGGGAATAGAGGATTATGCTGATAGAATTAGATGGGGAAGGATGGAAGGGGGCTCGAATGGAACATGAACATCGGCATGGACCGCTTCGGTCAAATGGCCTGTTTCAGTACTGTATATTCTAAGTAATTCTACATATCATAAAAGAATTATTAACTATGTGTAAGAACCTTCTCAGAAAAAAATTCTTTTAAAGAAAGCCCCATGAAGTCTGCACTCCACAGTTCATCAGCTAAAGGATGGCTTGATCTGTTCCTTCAGACAGCATGTTCCTGCCCCTCCTTTCACCTCCTGCTTAGGTTCATGAGGCTCCTGATGCACCATGTCTATCAATGCCTCTAGGGTAGATACATCTGAGTTGGTGTTTTGAGTGATAGGGTAACTGACTCTGCCATCTGTGATGTACTTGGCAGGTTCAGGCAGGAGCCTGTTGGGATTGCTCCAGTTGTACACCTGAAAGAAGGAAGCATGAAGGCATATTACAACAGTTGAACAACATGCAAAATGTGCCAAAGTAATAAATTGGAAAAAAGTTAATTTTAAGGGGGTGAGAACAGAACTACGTAAAATAAACTGGAAATATTTACTTACAAATAAAAAAAAGAACAGCAGTGGGAAATATTTTAAATGGTGATCAATAGAATCCAGGAGAAGTATGTCCCACTAAAAAGAAAGTAAAAACTAGCCTGTAATGACACTCCATGGATGAATAAAGAGATAAGGGCAAATTTGAAACTAAAGAAAAAGACATACACTAAGTATATAAACAGCAAAGGAGAGGATGACAAAAGGGAATACAAAATGTTCGGAAAGAAGTCAAAAACAATCAGGAAGGCAAAGAGAAACCTTATCATTGAATTATCAAAGAATATAAAAAGAAAAAGTAGTGTTCCACAGACACAAATAACAGGAGGAAAATCAGAATAGGAGAAGGACCACTAAGTGATACATATAATAAACTGTCAGATAATGACAGAAAAATGGAAGAAAGATTAAATAATTATTTTGGCTTGGTATTTACCAGGGAGATTAATATGCTGGACATGACATTAAAAGAAGCGATCGATAAAGATATTCAGACATTTAAGGTTGAAATTGATAAATTAATAAAGTTGAGAAGGGATAAAACCCCTGGTCCAGTTAGATTGCATCTGTTAGCGAGAATGAGTCTAGAAGAATCACTCGACACTCAGGTCTGCTCCAATGTCAAACAGTTTATTTAGTTACGCCAGCGGGGAGCAGGTCACTGGGCTATCCAGATGCTTCTCCACCGAACAAAGGAAAATCATCAATACTTATACATTTTCAAGCAGTTACTCAGCCCATCCCAGCTGGACATGGTCCAATCACAACGATTATAGATCATATACATTGATTATTAGAGCCAATAGAAGTGGTTACTAGGCATGGAGGGACTGTACAACCGGCCCATAGACAGATAAGGGATTACTCATGATGTTTCCATTCCCCCTTATCCACTATCCTTGGTTCTCATGTACGCATAACATCTTATCTTGACCTCGTTACAGGCTGGTACCTTTGTCAGCATTCCACCAGGACATCTGCTTTGTCTTTGTTTAAGTTTGGATTAGTCAGCTCTTGTGTGGAATGTGGTCAAGTTAACTAAGCCCCATGATGCCTTGCAACCTCCTCAATGTTCTTTAAGATTATATGTATCTACTTACTCAAATAACATTTGAACTATATATATACTACTGCAGGTGCCTCTGCGCTTGGGAATACCCCACAACACATCCGTGCATATTAAATGCAGTTAGGGAAGAGATCGCAGAGGCACTATCATTAGGAAAGGGAATAATGCCAGAGGACTGACAGACAGCTAATGTGATGCCAATATGTAAAAAAGGAGATAAAACTAGTCTAGGGAAGTATAGACCAGTTAATTTAATGTCAATGGTAGGAAAGATAATGTAATCTTTTTCAAAGATGCAATAAGTAACATCGAAAAACTGAAAATGTAAAGAATAGTCAGCAGGGATTTCAAAAGGGAAGATCATGCTTGACCAACCTTATTGAATTGATTGAAGAAATAACAGAAATAGTACATGCATTAACGCAGATGTAGTAGGGGTAATATATTTCGATTTCCAAAGGCCTTTGATAAGGTACTGGATACAAGACTCATGACTAAGGTCAGAACATGTGGAGTGGATCAAGTGGCAGAAATGATAGCAAAGTGACTGCAAAACAGAAAACAAAGTGTAGGGGCTAAAGGTAGTTACTCAGATTGGCAAAAGGTGGGAAGTAGTATTCTACGAGAGTCGGTGCTGGGGCCACAGCTGTTCACCATTTACATAAATGATTTGGTCTCAGGAATTGGAAGTACAATGACAAAATCTGTGCATGAGACTAATTTGAAGGTGCATAGTTAATACAGAGGAGGGCTGCGACAAACACAGGAAGACATTAATAAACTTGGAGAATGTGCACGTAATTAACAAATGCATTTCAATTTTGATAAGTGTGAATTGCTACAATTTGGTCAGAAAAATATCTAGGCTATATAATCCTTGAAAAATATGTCTAAATGGGGCAGAGGAGCAGAGGGAACTAGGGGTACAGATAGACAAATCACTAAAGTAACAACACAGCTTAATAAATCCATTGAAAAAGTAAACGGAGCACTGGGATTCATTTACAGAAGGATAGAATTTAAAAGCAATGAAATTATGGGCTGAATTTTATGAGGCCTCCGGAGTTGGGGATTATGGCGGGGTGGGGCACGGAAAATTCTTCCAGGAGAGGTCTGCCATGACCTCAGACACTGAGAAGGCCCTGCCGCATTTTACCGACGGTGGTGAGGCCTCAGTGGGGCCCACCACCATCCCTCCCCCCCCCCACCCCCGACAACCGCTCGGCGACGGGGCCTTCAGTTTAATATTATAATGAATGCTAATTCATTCATTAACCTACCTTGTTCTAGCTGCCGTCCCATGCTGATATTACGGTCGCCGGCTGCAACTCCTGTGCCTTCGGAACTCCATTCGGAGTTCTGAGGTGAGACAGTAGTGAGGAGGGGGGAGGTGTGAAATTATCAGGGTGGGGGGGAGCAAGAAAAACACTTTTTATTGGCTGTGGGGATGGAGGGAAGGGGTTGAAGGGCAAATGTGATGAGGTTGGCGGGGGAGGGGGGGAGGTTCAGGGTGGGAATAAAGTTAATGCTCATGATATAGGCCAATAATAAAAACATTGGTGGGGGATTGGGAAAGGCCTCCAGTTTTTAATTATTTTTTAAGAAAATCCACAGTAACGTTACTTTAAAAATTCAAATTTTTCCTAAGGGCTTGAAACCCTTTAAAAATGGCTTTGGCACCTGCACAGTGACACCAGATGTCATTGCTGGGGACAGAGCAGCCGCCCCTCTACGTCATCGGGGGTGGTCATTCCACCCCCTCCATTTAAATGAACCCCTGCCCAAGGAGTAGTTGAGATGACAAGCATTGATGTATTTAAGGGGAAGCTAGATAAACATATGAGAGAGAGAGAAAGAGAGGGAAATGTTGATGGAGTTAGATGAAAAAGGGTGGCAGGAGGTTTATGTGGGGCATAAACACCAGCATGGACTTGTTCAACTGAGTGGCCTGTTTCTGTGCTGTAAATATTATGTAATACAATTTATGTCAAGCTTTTGATGCTCTATAACTGGTTACCAAGAGGAACAAGCAAGCTGCCCTGCTGACTTACCCTCTGTTTCTCCTCCTTGCCTGTGCTGACACTTCAGCTCCACTCAGTACTACCCTCATCACCAGCCTCCAGTCAGGTGATCAGCATGTACAGAATTGTGTCTTTAAGCCCATGTCTAACCTTTGTATCACACAGCATGTGATAGAGAATCATAAACAATGAATTCTCATCTGACATTTCTGTGGCACAGCATGTTTAATATTAATGTGCAACAATGTAGAGGTAGGGAAGTGCACATCATTTTAACCATTTCCTTTAGAAAGTGACAATGCAGTCAGTTCACAACAGATTATGGCAAAATGAACATTATACAATATTTAAATGCCATATACTGATGGTTTTGATGTTATTGAGGAGTTTCCGCAAAGGGGTGAAAGAAGAAAAATTTACGAGCGTCAAGTGCATCACCTAATATTGTTGGACTGACACTGAATTCACACAAGGTTGTTAATGTGATTTGTTACGACCAGGTGAGAAAAGGTTCAAAGGTTCCCTCTCAGCCTTCACCTGGTCTTACCGTAACAGCGTTTAATTTTAAACACATTGTTTGTTTTTAGCTCCCCCTTAGTGAATCCTTGTTCACTAACTTCCAATTATCAGGCAAAGAAACTAGCCAAACAGGTTTTCTTAGGTTTAAAGAAAAAAGATTGAATTTTATTAAACTTAAACTCTAATTCGGTTAACACCTACAAATACACGATGCTCCCACACTAGCATGCATAAGCAATACGCAAATGCAGATAGAGACAGAAAAGAGCAGAAGAGAATAAAGTGGAAAGGTTTGAAGCAATCGCTGAAGAGGGTTTTTGTTATGGTTCTTCGAGCTCAATGTGGAGTCCTTGATTGTAGGCAAATCTTGCTCTTCGTTGGGGCCCAGTATTCTCCTTAAACCTTATTCACTGTAGGAGACCTTTCTCTCTGAGGATTCATGTGTCTTCAATGGATTTGGAGTTCCATGAGAAAGAGATGGAGAGCCAGATAGGAGAAGTCTTCTTCCATCCAGCAGCATATTGCAGTCTCTCTGTTCAAACTGTTTGTACAATTCAGAAAAACCAAGTTGCCAAGCAGGCTAGTCACCTGACCAGCTGGTCTGACCACATCTGTTTGTGGATTTGGCTAACCCAGCAGTCATCCTGAAATTTCAGCTCCCTCACCTTCAATGTCTTGTGCTCAAAGTCCATTTTGGATTAAATTGGATAAGCACTATGTGTTAATATGCAAATGTCTTTCCAGCCATGGGCCTGGTGATTTTTTAAAACATGTCCTTTCGTCACTTCAGCAACAGTTTTCAAATCAATGCTCATGTGACCATATCATGTGCCTCATTCTTGGCAGATTGGGGGTGGTGGCGATGTCTGCTTGACACCTCCACACCCAGTGGAATGAAATGAGATTTGAGAAAAGCGCATTTCATGAAAAGGGTCGAGAGAAAATATAAGATACAGAAAAAAACATGCATTTCTCTCATTTATTCCCATTCATTCATAAATCCTAAAACTTATTTGAGCCTGTCTTTTCTTAGTGGCTGTGCTGCTTTAATTACCCCCTTTTTGGCATCCCAATAAACATGTGGTTTTTGAGGAAGCATTTTAAGTTTGCACATTCCCATGACTGCCTAGGGTCTTTGTTCCTGTTGACATCAGCAAAGCGGGATGGGGGGTGGGGGGGTAGGTTTAATTAGCCCTAAGTTGGAATTTTTTCCCAGGAGAGTTAGTAGTGGGTAGGTTTATCCTGAACTCTCTTTCAGTGCTTTGCTGAATCATGTAAAGGTTTTTGACTTTAAGGGGATGGGTAGTTCTCTTTTTTCTGACTGTGGGGGAGGATTTTTTGCTCATCTCCCCTTTGTCGTCTGGGACACTCCTGCCTGCAGGTATTTGTGCAGACTCTACTGCACTCCCCTGTGGCACTTTGACTAGGTGAGGCATCACTCTCTCAATTTCTCTGCCCCCTAGGGGTCTTTCTTTGTCTCTGCAGGCTCCTGTAAATGCTGTTGGCAACTCTGCTGGGGTACTTTGCATGTCTGCATTTACATAGGAGGATGTGGGGTCTAACATTTCAAACATTTCAGGTTGGCTGTCTGGACAGTAAAGGATTTTATCTGGGGTTCTTCCCGGACTTCCATTAACCTGCCCTCTTGGTCTCTTTTTCCCCTTCCCTTTCCAAACTTTTTCCAGCCTTGTAGCTGCCTGTCCCCTTTTGTTCTCGGTGGGGGTCCCTTACAGTTCACCAGCCCTCTGCTGGAGGGTCCTCCTAACACTGGTACAGGACTTAGTGGTACAGGTTTCACTGTAGGCTGGGGTTTTCCCTCAACTAGGCATATGTGGCATCTCCTGCAGTGCTCCACCACATCTTTGTGGAGTTTTGGCCAGTC
Source organism: Heterodontus francisci (assembly GCF_036365525.1). Classification (NCBI taxonomy): domain Eukaryota; kingdom Metazoa; phylum Chordata; class Chondrichthyes; order Heterodontiformes; family Heterodontidae; genus Heterodontus; species Heterodontus francisci. The sequence continues at coordinate 21,453,174 of NC_090401.1, read as the reverse complement.
AAACTGTTGTCTTAAACGTGCTTTGGTCTTTCATATGCCGGCATGTGCAGCCTGCAATCTGATGGGCCATTCTTACCATTTCTCTCCAGTACCTCTGCGGCACCACTAACTGGTGAACCACTGCCCACTCCTTGCTCTCAGGTCTGTGAGGAGAACTCCATTTCCTCATCAGTACCTCATTATTTAAATAGTAACAATCAGGGACTCCCTCTGCTTCCTTTTCAGACTGGGCAGCCTGCGCTAACTCTTTCAATACTGGGTCAGCTCGCTGAGCCTCAGCCAGGGAAGATCTTTTTAACTCATTCTCTGGGTCTCCTAACTTTCCAAAGAAATTCTCGGACAGACAAACCTCATGGTCATCTGCCTGCAGTACCAATGCAGTCTCCTCTGAGGAAGCTGGTTTGATAATGGCCTGATTCATTACACATTCAGGGAAACTGCAGGGGTCCGTCTCCTGCCACTGCCCTGTCTCTCTGACCTCCTGCGATCTTTCTTTCACTACTGGGGGTGCTACTACCTTCACCCCCACCAGACCATTACCTAAGAGTTGTCAACCCCGTCCACAGGCAAACTAGGGTTAATCCCTATGGTCACTGGTCACGAAACTAGGTCGCACTCCAGGTGCCCCGGGTGTACAGGTACAGGTCCTCCAAAACCATTCACAACCATTCTGGTGTTCACTGCACTCTCTGGGGGAAAGGTCAGGCCTTTTCCCAGTAAAAGGGATCTTGTGGTCCCTGTGTCCCAGAGAATCACTATGGGCTTGCTTGCCCCACTCGAGGGGTATGGGGTTACTTTCCCTTCAAACACGTAACCCTGATAACCTTCAGGAACCCTATTGAATTTTCCTGCACTTGCAGCCGTAAGCTTCCTGGGTCTCACTCTTACTGCAGTTAAAGCCACAGCTTTTTCTGCTGTGCTTTTCTTCAGGTAAATTTCTTCACTGAGCGAGTGTGCCCTGATTAACATTACTGTTTTCCCTTTAGTTTCCAGCAGTCAGCTTTTAAATGTTCTGCTGTATTACAATGGAAGCACACAGGTCTCTGGGTCTCACTCCTGCTCACCTCACCTTCCTTTTTGGCTAGAGGAGGGCCCCCTGTGTCTCCTGCTTTTCTTTCTCTCCCAGGACAGCTTGGGCTCCTATCACCTTCCCACCCTCTGTCCTTTTCGGATTTGTGGGGGTGATTTTTATTTTTATTTAGAGATACAGCACTGAAACAGGCCCTTCGGCCCACCGGGTCTGTGCCGACCATCAACCACCCATTTATACTAATCCTACAGTAATCCCATATTCCCTACCACCGACCTACACTAGGGGCAATTTACAACAGCCAATTTACTTATCACCTGCAAGTCTTTGGCAGTGGGAGGAAACTGGAGGACTCGGCGAAAACCACACAGTCACAGGGAGAACTTGCAAACTCCGCACAGGCAGTACCCAGAATCGAACCCAGGTTCCTGGAGCTGTGAGGTTGCGGTGCTAACCACTGCGCCACTGTGCCGCCCTAATTAGGAAAGGTTATCCCCTGGGAAAGCGACTTATAAATTAAAGAAAACTCGAGCCAGAACAGCCGCTTGCCCGGCTCTCTGAACTCGCTGCTCTTCTACATGGGTCTTTATGGAAAGTGGGAGAGAGTGTTTAAATTCCTGTAACAGAATTATTTCTCTAAGATTCTCATCGCTGTGCTGCACTTTAAGAGCCCTCAGCTACTGGTCAAAAGCCAGCTGCTTACTTCTTTCAAACTCCAGATAAGTTTGATTAGCTTGCTTCTTCAGGGTCTAAACCTTTGGTGATAGGCTTCGGGTACAAATTCATCTGCCCCGAGGATTGCATTTTTTGTCAGTTCATAATTTGATGAACTCTCATCTGGCAACAGGCATAAACCTCATGGGTTTTACCGGTTTGCTTGCTTTGTGACAGAAGAGGCCAAGTCTCAGCTGGCCATTTTAGCTACCTTGCCAGTTTCTCAAATGACACAAAAATTCTTCCACATCTTCCTCATTGAATTTTGGGACAAGTTGAGCTAGTTTTAACAATTCTGTACGCATCCTTGAGTTACTCTCCTCCATATTGGCCATGCTTTCACTGGGATTACTCTGTCGCACAGCCCCCAACCTCCCAGTTAATTCAAGCCACTTCAGCTCTCTGTCTTTGCATTCCTTCCAGAATGTTCTTTCTCTCTCTCTGATCTCCTTCTCTTTGTCTTCACATTCCTTCTGGAAGGCTCTTTCTTTCTCCCTCTCCTCTCTCTCTCTTTCTTTCTCCTCTTTCTCTCTTTCCATCTCCTGTCACTCTTTTTCTCTCTCCTCTAATTCAAGTTTCCTCTGTTCCAGTTGTAGCTCAGCAATACCCTATCGGGTCTACTTCTAACCCTGTTTCTGCTTCTTTAAATTCAAGGGAAAAATGGTTGGCCACCAGCCAGTTCAGACTTCCTAGCCTTGCCACATACAGTGATCCCACACTACTCAGCCATTTTCCTCAACTTGTCTATAGACAGTGCTTTTAACTTATTCCAAGTTACTTCATCCTGGCTTGGGGAGCTACTAGCTTCAATTGCAGACATGTTAGTATTCAATCACACAAGCACAAGAAAACCTGTATTGAAATCTTGATCTTTTTTGATTGGGAACAATTTGGCTTCCCACTTCCAATTTCTCTAGTTTGTATGTGGGTAGAATCGAGGACAGTAGCCCCCAAATTTCTGTTACGACCAGGTGAGAAAGGCGTCTAGGGTTCCCTCTCAGCCTTCACCTGGTCTTACCATAACAAGGTTTAATTTTAAACACACCTTTTTTGTAGCTCCCCCTTCGTGAATCCTTGTTCACTAACTTCCAATTATAAAGCAAAGAAACTAGCCAAACAGATCTTCTTAGGTTTAAGGAAAAAAGGTTGAACTTTATTAAACTTAAACTCTAATTCGGTTAATGCCTGCAGATACACAACGCGCCCACGCTAGCCTGCATAAGCAATGCACACATGCGGATAAAGGCAGAAAAGAGCAGAAGAAAATAAAGTGGAAACGTTTAAAGCAACCTCTGAAGAGGTTTTTTTTTACAGTTCTTTGAGCTCACTGTGGAGTCCTTGATTGTAGGCAAATCTTGCTCTTCTTTGGGGCCCAATATTCTTCTTAAACCTTATTCACTGTAGGAGACCTTTCCCTCTGGGGGTTCATGTGCCTTCAGTGGATTTGGAGTTCCATAAGAAAGAGAGGGAGAGCCTGACAGGAGAGGTCTTCTTCCATCCAGCAGCATACTGCAGTCTGTCTGCTCAAACTGTTTGTACAATTCAGAAAAACCAGGTTGCCAAGCAGGCTAGTCACCTGACCAGCAGGTCTGACCACATCCATTTGTGTATTCGGCTATCCCATCCTGAAATTTGAGCTCCCTCACCTTCAATGTCTTGTGCTCAAAGTCCATTGTGGGTTAAATTGGATAAGGGAAGTAACCCCTTTGTCTCCACAAGCACTGTCTGTTAATATGCAAATGTCTTTCCAGACAAGGGCATGGTGATTTTTTTTTTAAACAAGTCCTTTCTTCACTTCAGCATTAGTTTTCAAATCAATCTTCATATGACAAAATTAATGTGCCTCATTCTTGGCAGATTGGGGGGCAGTGGTCTGCATGACAGATTGCACAGACAGGATTGTTATTTCCCACTTGCCAATAGTCTCAAGAAATTTGGCGTTAAGCAATGGCTTGTAAACTAGATTAGTCACTGCAAATTAAACATTCTCGCTCAAATAAAATTATGTGGGGACTGTGGGACAGTTATTGGGAATATTGTAATCATCAAGACTTTTGCTGATTGGCCTCCTTGCACTTGACACTAGATAATGCCATTTATCTTTGTTATATGCTCCATTCTTTGGCGCTCTCTGAGGAGCAGCTCCTGGGTAATGGATGTGGTTTTGGGTGGTATAGAATTGTATAAAGTAGAAAGAGCTGTGGAAGACATATTTAAAACACTGAGTAGCCATAATAACACCATTTAAGATCTCAGGGGTTGAATGTTTAATTGTACCTATTTGAGCCTTAATTAAATGGAAGATTTCTGGAGAATTATACACAGCTATAGTGGGATTCCAGAATTTAAATTAATTTCAATGTTCTGACTACAATAGGATTTATAGGATGAAATCATATCACTGTGTTACTGAGCCAAGTACAAACCTGAAAGGTTCCAGGTTTGATTCCGAGGCGGTCTCTTTGATTTTGTACAGTAATGGAAAATGGGTGATAGTGAATCAGCAGCACATTTTACATCTCTCCCAATTTTTATTTGCATTGAAATGAATCAGGAGAGCTCTATGACAGACTCCTAATTCCCTATCACCCAATTGAAACATCGAAATTACTCCCACCTTGCCACCTCGATCTGCACGAAGTTAGCTGAATACAGTTGTTTAGAGCAGTAGGAATAAAATTAATCAAACTTCCTGCTCTTCATCACTCATGCTGGTAGGTCTGCCTGTCTGGCATATGAGAAAGGATGGGCAATGCTCATCACAGTTAGACAAGATGCCATATCTCACAATTTAAGCTAAGAATTAAGATTGACCAATTTTGGGTCAGGCACAGAGGGGCGACCAGTAGCAAAAAATCTGCCCTCGGGAAGGAGAGTTTTTTTTTTAAATGTACTTTACAAAATGGGCAACAAATAAAAATGATTTGCTCATTTGAAAGAAAGACTTGCTTTGATGTAGTGCCTTTCACAATACAGGGTGTCCTGAAGCTATTTACAGCCAATGAGGTACTTTTGAAGTGTAGTTACTGTTGTAATGTGAGACACACAGCAGCCAATTTGCACACAGCAAGATATCACAAACAGCAATCTGATAATGACCAAATAATCTGTTTTCATAATGTTGCTTCAGGGATACGTATTGGCCAGGACAGTGGGGATAACTCCCCTACCTTTGCTTCAAATCAGTGCATGGCATATTTTCCATCCACCTGAGAGGGCAGACGGTGCCTCGGTTTAATGTTTCATTCGTTTTCATTTGTGTTAGATAGTTCACTAGTATCAAAAATTCAGATGATATTAGTGCCTTCATGTACATTGGGAAGTAAATAGATGTGACTCCTGCCTCACTGTGCTATCAGAAACATCCACTCCTCTCTTTCCTATCCTTGTTTTCTCATCTCTCTTTTAACCATGATAATTAGAACATAGAACATAGAACATTACAGCGCAGTACAGGCCCTTCAGCCCTCGATGTTGCGCCGACCTGTGAAACCATCTGACCTACACTATTCCATTTTCATCCATATGTCTATCCAATGACCACTTAAATGCCCTTAAAGTTGGCGAGTCTACTACTGTTGCAGGCAGGGCGTTCCACGCCCCTACTACTCTCTGTGTAAAGAAACTACCTCTGACATCTGTCCTATATCTATCACCCCTCAACTTAAAGCTATGTCCCCTCATGTTTGCCATCACCATCCGAGGAAAAAGGCTCTCACTATCCACCCTGTCCAACCCTCTGATTATCTTATATGTCTCTATTAAGTCACCTCTTCTCCTCCTTCTCTCTAACGAAAACAACCTCAAGTCTCTCAGCCTTTCCTCGTAAGACCTTCCCTCCATACCAGACAACATCCTAGTAAATCTCCTCTGCACCTATTCTAAAGCTTCCACATCCTTCCTATAATGCGGTGACCAGAACTGCACGCAATACTCCAGGTGCGGCCGCACCAGAGTTCTGTACAGCTGCAGCATGACCTCGTGGCTCCTAAACGCGATCCCCCTACTAATAAAAGCTAACACACCATATGCCTTCTTAACAGCTCTATTAACCTGGGTGGCAACTTTCAGGGATTTATGCACCTGGACACCAAGATCTCTCTGCTCATCTACACTACCAAGAATCTTCCCGTTAGCCCAGTATTCTGCAATCCTGTTACTCCTTCCGAAGTGAATCACCTCACACTTTTCCGCATTAAACTCCATTTGCCATCTCTCAGCCCAGCTCTGCAGCCTATCTATGTCCCTCTGTAACCTACAACATCCTTCGGCACTATCCACAACTCCACCGACCTTCGTGTCATCTGCAAATTTACTAACCCACCCTTCTACACCCTCATCCAGGTCATTTATAAAAATGACAAACAGCAGTGGCCCCAAAACAGATCCTTGCGGTACACCACTAGAAACTATACTCCAGGATGAACATTTACCATCAACCACCACCCTCTGTCTTCTTTCAGCTAGCCAATTTCTGATCCAAAGCACTAATTCACCTTCAATCCCATACTTCTGTATTTTCTGCAATAGCCTACCGTGGGGAACTTTATCAAACGCCTTACTGAAATCCATATAGACCAAATCCACGGCTTTACCCTCATCCACCTGTTTGGTCACCTTGTCAAAAAACTCAATAAGGTTTGTGAGGCACGACCTACCCTTCACAAAACCGTGCTGACTATCTCTAATGAACTTATTCTTTTCAAGATGATTATAAATCCTATCTCTTATAACCTTTTCCAACATTTTACCCACAACCGAAGTAAGGCTCACAGGTCTATAATTACCAGGGCTGTCTCTACTCCCCTTCTTGAACAAGGGGACAACATTTGCTATCCTCCAGTCTTCCGGCACTATTCCTGTCGACAATGACGACATAAAAATCAAGGACAAAGGCTCTGCAATCTCCTCCCTGGCTTCCCAGAGAATCCTAGGATAAATCCCATCTGGCCCAGGGGACTTATCTATTTTCACACTTTCCAAAATTGCTAACACCTCCTCCTTGTGAACCTCAATCCCATCTAGCCTAGTAGTCTGTATCTCAGTATTCTCCTCGACAACATTTTCTTTCTCCACTGTAAATACTGACGAAAAATATTCATTTAACACTTCCCCTATCTCCTCCGATTCCACACACAACTTCCCACTACTATCCTTGATTGGCCCTAACCTATCTCTAGTCATTCTTTTATTCCTGATATACCTATAGAAAGCCTTAGGGTTTTCTTTGATCCTATCCACCAATGACTTCTCGTGTCCTCTCCTTGCTCTTCTTATCTCTCCCTTTAGATCCTTCCTGACTAGCTTGTAACTCTCAAGCGCCCTAACTGAGCCTTCACGTCTCATCCTAACATAAGCCTTCTTCTTCCTCTTGACAAGCTCTTCAACTTCTTTAGTAAACCACGGCTCCCTCGCTCGACAACTTCCTCCCTGCCTGACAGGTACATACTTATCAAGAACACGCAGTAGCTGCTCCTTGAATAAGCTCCACATTTCGATTGTGCCCATCCCCTGCAGTTTCCTTCCCCATCCTACACATCCTAAATCTTGCCTAATCGCATCATAATTTCCTTTCCCCCAGCTATAATGCTTGCCCTGCTGTATATGCCTGTCCCTGCCCATCGCTAAGGTAAATCTAACCGAATTGTGATCACTATCACCAAAGTGCTCACCAACTTCTAAATCTAACACCTGGCCGGGTTCATTACCCAGTACCAAATCCAATGTGGCATCGCCCCTGGTTGGCCAGTCTACATACTGTGTCAGAAAACCCTCCTGCACACACTAGACAAAAACAGACCCATCTAAAGTACTCGAACTATAGTATTTCCAGTCAATATTTGGAAAGTTAAAGTCCCCCATAGCCACTACCCTGTTACTCTCGCTCCTGTCAAGAATCATCTTCGCTATCCTTTCCTCTACATCTCTGGAACTATTTGGAGGTCTATAGAAAACTCCCAACAGGGTGAACTCTCCTCTCCTGTTTCTAACCTCGGCCCAGACTACCTCAGTAGACGAGTCCTCAAACGTCCTTCCTGCCGCTGTAATACTGTAATTAGCAATAATTACATTCGTTATGAAATCAAGAAGACTCAAAAGCAGCTGTAGTTAGTTTTATTTTAATGTGTATTTATTGAATTATTGACCCAGTCCTAAAGAGGATTCATCTGTGCTCTCAACGATCAAAGGCTGAAAATATATTTGGCTCTGAGCTTGGAAAAGAGGTCACCAATCATCTTTCATCTATGAAGAGGTCAGAATTTGTCTGTATGGCTCAATGGCATAAATTAAATGAAAATCAGATAGGTTCTATAATGGGCTCCTCAAGTATTCATATAAGGATTATCAAACCAATTCTGATTAAATCTTTACAAATCATTGGTTAGGCCTCAGCTGGACTACTGGTGCCGATGTTTACAGGGAGGCAGGGAGGAAGCAGTGGGAAGGAGCTCTGGACGAGAAGCCCAGAAGTACGGGTTTCCCACACATCCTGCAGATATTAATTTCAGGATGTTGTTACACCAATGTGTTTTGCTGAATGATAATTTTCTTTAATCCACTGACTGGAGAGCTGAATTTATATATTTTTTAAAAGACATTTTAAAAAGACACGCTGCCAGCAAAGGCATCTTTAAGCTTAAGATGATCACCTAGTTTGCTGCACTGTATCCTACATTGCAAAGGACTGTGAGGAGAGAGACAAAATGTTTGTGCATTTCCCAGCAGGAACCAAGACCCATGAAGTTGAAAGGAACTACCTGTTCTGTCAGCAAACAGAGAAATACTGCTAACTGCTATGTTTGAATGACTGAGTGACTGTGGTTTTAAGCTTTTCTTTCTCTGCAATAGAGGATAAGCAACTGGACTCTGATATGAACAGACCTTAAGTGAGAGTCCCTCTCTCTCTCTCTCCATTCCTGCTTGAAAGTTTTCAAATCCTTATTGACTGACCTTTGCATACTCTGACTACAATCAGAAACCCCATTGGAGGAAATCATGCGCATCGCTGTCCCCAAAGAGACCCACTGAACCAGTCATCTACCTCTTCAAACTTAAAGCCTCAGGACCACCGAATTCAGCTAAAAGCCAGTCGAATCAACAAAGTCCTTAGACTGTATATCCCTTTTTCTATGGACTCTAACTCAACCAATCTACCTTTCCCCACTCTGTAACCCATTTGTGTGTGTGGAAGCCTTTGGTTGTGTGTAACAGTGAATGTTGGCATGTTGTTTATTAGTTTATTAGTTCGGTTTAAGTACAATAAAGTTAACCCCTTTCTTTGCTAACTCAAGAAAACTTGTCTGATTAGTTCTCATTATGTTCGTAGCAAGTAAGTAATCAAACACCAACTGAATTGGCCAGTACATCCACTTTAAGAAAGAATTAAACCTGTTGTGGTCAAACAAGGAGAGGGAAAAGAGGGAAGTCCTTCGGCCCCTCCTCACTTTGACGGTAACAATGTCTTTTGCAATTTTTATTGGAGGTTTCCCGCCGGACAGCCATCTTGATTGACAAGCTGCCTGCCAGTTGGTTGGGGAAGCCAGTGGCACAAGTCCACAGATAGGGAGGGATGGTGAGATCACAGACAGGGGTCTTGGGGTCATGGGGACAGATTGTGGTGGGAGGAAAGATCACAGGGAGGAAGATTGGGGTAGGGGGGTGTCTATGATATTGGAGCTGGAAGCGGATAAGCTTGTTGGGCCAATGGAAGCACTCATGCTTCTCCTGGTGGTGCTGTCATGGATTTGGCCCTTCTCACCTCATTTTATCAGCTGGGTTTCCTTTGGGCCAGGAAATCCAACTGAAAAGATTTTAAAAATGACTTACATTCTTTTAGCACCTTTCACAACCACAGGACATCCCACAGCACTTTACAGCCAATAAAGTACCTTTTGAAGTGTCGTCACTGTTGTAATGTAGGAATTGCAGCAGTGAATTTGCACACAGTAAGCTTCCACAGGAATAAACATTAGCCAGGGAAAATCAGGGATAACTCCAGTCTTCTTCTTTGAAACCGGGTTGTGGGATCTTTCGCGTTTATCAGAGAGGGCAGGCAGGGCCTCCATTTAACATCTTATTCAAAAGAGGCACCTCTGGCAGTGCAGTATTCACTCTGTACTGCACTATACGTTCTGCTTAAGTCTTGAAGTGGGACTTGAATCCATAACCTACTGATTCAGAAGTCAGAGTTCTACCACAGTTCTAGCCACAGCTGACATATGGAATACAATAGTGTCATGCAGACCCCCACCTGCCAGGATTGAGGCATATTAATTTTGTTATATGAACATTGATTTTAAACTGTTGCTGGAGCGACTTGTTAAACAGATCAGCCATGGCTGGAAAAAAACTTTTACATACTAACAGACAGTGCTTGTGGAGACAAATGGCCATTCCCTGACACATTCAACCCACACTGGACTTTGATCACCAGACATTGAAGGTTAGGAAGCTCACATTCCAGGATGAATGCTAAGATGGCCAAATCCACAAACAGATGTGGTCAAACCAGCTAGTCACATGACTAACTGGTGGGTAACCTGAGTTTTTTGAATTGTACAGATAGTTTGAGAGGAGAGAGACTGTTTGCACCTGAACTGTAAAGACCTCTCCTGGCTGGCTCGCCATACCCTCTCCTTTCTGCTCCCATCTCTTTCTCACAATCCTCTGGACCCACGAAAGACATGTGAATCTCCAGAGAGAAAAGTCTCCTACATCGAACAAGGTTTAAGAAGAATACTGGGCCCCAGTGAAAAGCAAGATCTACCTACAATCAAGGACTCTACAGCGAGCTCAAAGAACAGTAACCAAAACCATCTTCAGATATTGCCTCAAATTTTTCTACTTTATTTCTTCTGTTCATTCCTATCTCTATCTGCATGTATGTTTATCACATATGCATTCTAGTGTGGGTGCATCGTGTATTCCTGTTTAAACCTAAGCAAACCAGTTTGGCTGGTTTATTTGTCTTATAATTGGAAAGTAGTGAACAAGGATTCAGCTTGGTTTGTGATCCAGCAGGTGAGCACCTTTTTTTCTTATTGTTTGGTCTGATGCTTATTTCAACAGCATGGTCTCTCTTGTCTGCCAGCCCAAGTCTCTGAATCATTTCTTCCACTTCACTCCTACTATTAGGGCATATAATGCTAAAAACACAGTGTGTTTAAAATTAAACCCTGTTATGGTAAGACCAGGTGAAGGCTGAAAGGGAACCCTAGACCCCTTTCTCACCTTGTTGTAACAATAGAATAAAAAATTATACATAAAAATTGGAGTTGCTCAGTTTCCTAAAAAGCTCTTACCAAATGACTGGCCTCTTGAAACTGGATTACTCATCCATACCATGAACACCCACCTCCCCTCCCCCAACACCATTAAAATCAGAGGTGGGCAGGTTCAAGGCATTGTGTTTGAAATTTTCCATTTTTTAATTTCCCATCCAACTCAAACCCACCCATACTTGGGAGCTAAAATTATCCCCATTGTGTCCAATTTTGGGCACCACACTTTAGGAATGATGTCAAGGCCTTAGAGAGGGCAAAGAGGATGAGGGATAAAGGATTTCAGTTATGTGGAGAGAATAGAGAAGTTGGAATTGTTCTGCTTAGAGCAGAGAACATTAAGGTTATTTAATAGAGGTGTTCAAAATTATGAAAGGTTTTGACAGAGTAAAGAGGGAGAAATTGTTTCCACTGGCAAGCAGGTCAGTAACCAGAGGACACAGATTTAAGATCATCGGCAAAAGAACTGTGGGGCGGGGGGCGGGGTGGGGGTGGGGTATGGTGCAGATGGGTGGGGTGGGAAGCAGTGGGCAGGCAAATTATTTTTTTTTTACATAGCAAATGATCTTCAATAACCTGCCTGAAAGCATGATGGAAGCAGACTCAACAGTAACTTTCAGAAATGACATTGGATATATATTTGAAATTTGCAGAGCTAGAGGAAAGAGTAGGGGAGTAGGACATATCTGATAGCTCTTTGAAAGAGCCAGCACTAACGCAATGGGCTGAATGGCCTCCTTCTGAGCTGTATAATTCTATGATAAATAATGGTTGAAAGCATTCATTAAAAAATATATACTATAAATATATTAATGGAACAGGGCTCATTAAACAGGAAAAGTATACAACTTGTGACCAGTTGATTACAAACTATTTCATACTTTAATGCAGAATACAGTGGCCTAGATTTTTCTGAAATCCTACCCCAAACCTACCACAGCATTCCTGCCCCGACCTCTATTTTTGTGCACCTCACTCAAGCTGCAAAGGCCAAAGACCACCCCATCCTTCCTACTGTGTGTAACTGACAGCAGGAAAGCAGGCTCAACGGGTAGCCTGATTTTCCTACTTCTGCTGTTACCATCAATCCCAGGGACCACCAGGAGCGGGGTGGCAGAAATCCTTGGGGGAGCCACGACAAGCTATCTATTGCATTGGTTGAAGAGAGAGTGCCAAATAGAGGGCTCCTCTCCCTCCATGATGACACAAGCACAAACTCGTTGAAGGTCTCAGTCCAAACTGAGGTCTTCAGCGAATAACCTGCCGGTCTGCTCCTTTAATTGTGTCGCCTGCTTCATTTGCTGCTACAGCACCACTGCATTACCCTCATCAGCAGATGCTTAACGAGGCTCATGGAGGAAACCAGGCCAAGGTTGGGGTTTAAGGCAGAAGACCTGCCCTGTCCCTCCAGGGGTAGGATTTAGGAAAGTCCAGCCCATTGTTTCTCGACACATTATTTAATCCTCATGAGTGCACTTAGTGTTCCTGTTAATTGATCATTTATCTATTTCATGCAAGCAGTAGTAGCTGCTCTTTGCAAGTTCTAATCTTTGCTTCAAAGTTCTAGTGACACCTTGGTATCAGCTATGGCTCAATGGTCGCCTTTTGCCTGTCAGTCACAAGGTTATAGGTTCATGCCTCACTACAGAAATTTGGGCCGGAATTTTACAGAGAGGGCTGGGAGGCAGGGGGATGCGTAAAATTGAGTGGGAGGTGGGGATGCTGTTCCCGTCACCCACCCCACTCTACTGCTATTTTACCAGCAGCGGGGAAGGTGGCAAGCCACCCCAGGCTAATTGAGGCCCTTAAGTGTCCAATTAATGGCCACTTAAGGGCCTCCTCCTTCTGCCGCCGGTATTTTACCAGCAGCGGACAGGCACTTCAGCACCTGATGAGGCTACTCAGTAATACAAGGCAGCCTCCTTGCCGGCTGGGGGGGGCCCTCCAGATCAGGCCCACGGAGGCCCCCCCCAGCAGCATGGGCTGCTCCCTTTAAAACAACACCTCCGCCCTACATTCCGACCCCCAACCCTCTCGCAAAGGCCTAGCTGATTGTCACCAGTAAGACCCAACTCCCACTCACCTTTTCTGGGGCCTCCTCCATTGTTGCTGGTACTGGCTGGGTGCAGTCCCAGCAGTGGCCACCACTCCCAGTGGCGCTGCTGGGACTGAAGAGCTGCCGGCCCTCTGATTGGCCGGCAGCTCTGGGAGGTGGAACTTCCTGCCTCAAATGGCAGGAGTCAGGAACGAGGCCAATTAAGGGCTTGGGCCATGTAAAATTGCTGCGCGCCTTCCAGGCCTGGCGGAGGCAGGCTCGCCCCCGACTATTTTGGCAGTGGGCAGGTCACGGCCACAAGGTAAAATTCCAGCCATGAGCATATAATCTAGGCTGACCCTTCAGTGCGGTACTGAGGGAGTGCTGCACTGTTGGAGGTGCTGTCTTTCAGATGAGATGTTAAACTGAGGCCGTGTCTACTGCTAAGATGGATGTAAAAGATCCCATGACACCCTTTTGAAGAGCTCAACTAACATCATTAAAAACAGCTTCTCTGGTTATTATCACAATGCTGTTTGTGGGACCTTGGTGCACACAAATTGACTGTCGCATTTCCCTACATTACCACAATGACTATACTTCAGAAGTACTTCATTGCTGTAATGGGCTTTGAGATGTCCTGAGGTCCTGAAAGGCATTATATAAATGCAAGTCTTTCTTTCTTTAAAATGCCTGTCAATTTGTAAGAAATTATATTTTCTAATTTTCTCTGGTGTCTGCTGAAGGCAGAGATGCTGAGCTCCTTCGATTGGCAGCATTCTGATATCTTGACAAATGACCATTATTCATGCATGAGCTTTGACAGAGGCCGTGAAAGGCAAAACAGATGATCACAGGCAATTTTGAGCAGAGGTTACTGGACTCCGATATAGAATAGGAACTCTGACTGATATTATTTCTCCTGCCCAGCCTAGGGCTTCAAAACTCATTGTAGCATGTCTGTTGCCATCTCAGTGCAGATCAGGAAACACATCCCGTACCAGGGAATCAAACCTAAGATGTTCCAAGTCGGCATGGCTCATTTGTACACAGGCAGTCCATTGATCCATAGTAAACACATATATTTAAAAATAAAACTGGTGAAATGCAGCATAACCAAGTGTCATGTTTATTGTAAAACAAAGGGGGGTCAAATAAACTAAAAAAAACAAACACTAAACCTGACCATTCTAATTTTGTGAATCCCGCCCCCCCCCCCACCCCCACCACCAGCTCTTAAATGAAAGCTGAATCATAACTTTTGAATTGACTACTGTTGTTTCTGTAAAATAAAACATGGTACATCATGGCACCATGGAATTAATTTTCAGAGGTTCTGGTTTATCAGGGAGCAAGCCAATTATATTTTTATACAAAATGATGGAGCATTGATGACCTGTCATTACTATTTCTTTGTCCTTCTCTTACAAAGCAGTCAGCATGATCTTTAATACCTTTTTATGTGTCCAACTCCAAATCAACCAACTGCAGTGACGTTAGGGAACTGAAAGTCATTCAGTTCAATTGCAGATCTGATTAGTAGGAGGAGAGCTTGATGCAGCTTACCAGAACTGTCTGTCTGTAGAAGTGATTCTCGAAGAGCAAATTCCCAGTCTGCTTCCCTGCTTTTCCAAAGATGCTGGCTCTTACTGAGCTACAGGCATGAAGTAGAGACCAGACTCTGGGACTTTATTCAAGAATATGTGAACGGGATAGTGAAGATTGGCAGGCTGCTTGTTTGTGGAGGCTATCATGGCCTGAGCCCCACTTGCCCCAGGCTAACACTGAGCTAAATTTTTTTCCAATGTCATGCAGGCCCCCATCTGCCAAGAATGAGGCACATTAATTTTGCCACATGGACATTAGATTTCAAATTGGTGCTGGGTAGAAGAGAAGGCCTGTGACAAGGGGTTGCCAGTCTTCTGGCTGGAAAGACATTTTTGCATATTAACAGACAGTGTTGGAACAAAGGAGCTATCCCCTGCTCCAATACAATCCACAAACAAAAACAGGCCAAACCAGTTAGTCACATGACTAGCCTGCTTGGCAGTCCATTTTTTTTTCCTGAATTGTACCGTTTTGAACTGAGAGCCGGCGGAAAGCTCTTTGCTGCTGGATTGAAAAAGACCTCTCCTGGTTTGCTCACCACAGCCTCTCCTCTCTGTTCTCATCTCTTTCTCATGGAACTTGAAAAACCAACTGAAGACACATGAACCCCAAGAGAGAAAAGTCTCCAACAGTGAACAAGGTTTAAGAAGAATACTGGGCCCCAACGAAAAGCAAGTTCCACCTACAAAAACAAGGACTCTACAGTGAGCGTGAAGACCTGTAACAAAGGTTCTTCAGATATTGCCTCAAACCTTTCCACTTTATTCTATTCTGGTCTTTTCTGTCTCTATTTGCATGTGTGTATCGCGTATGCATGCTAGCATGGGGCGCATTGTGTATCCATAGGCGTCAACCGAATGAGAGCTTAAGTTTTAAGTTTAATAAAATTTCAATCTTTCTTCTTTAAACATTGTGTGTGTGCTTGCCTTATAATTGGAAAGTGGTGAACAAGGATTCACCAAGGGGGAGATAAAAACACGGTGTGTTTAAAATTAAACCCTATTACAGTAAGACCAGGTGAAGGTTGAAAGGGACCCCTAGACCTCTTTCTCACCTGGTCAAAACACCAGCAAGAATAATGATCTAATGATCCTGGTTGATGTTTTACCTGATGTAACCCAGGGGTTGGTGAGGATAGTTTATAATATTCCAACTGTTGCCTTAGCTGTGAACAGCTAATTGATCACAAAACCACAGATCAAATCTGTTAGCTTCTTTGGCTGCTTTGGTCAGTTACTAAGCAGTGCATTCAGCTATTAAACCATCAGGGAAGCAACACAGCTCATTCTAAACCAATGGGCAGTAGGTAGCTTTAAATGTTGCCCCTAGCTCTCTTTCATTGAATGCATTTTCTTTGCAGTATACGGGCCAATGTTCCTGGCAACCTCCTCTAGAGATTTACCAACTCTGGTTGAACATAATCCTGGAGGTTTCATTATTTGACCTCCTGCTTCCAACCGTCATACCCCTCACACCTGCCATTGGTTCCCCAGCATGTCCATGCACTGCATTTCCATGCCAATCAGAAAGCAAATAGACTGTTCAGTACCTGATTGGATGATTTTTGACTGTCGCCAAACTCCCTTTTTCCCTGTCCGATATTTTTATAACTAATAACCAAAGACATTTTTTTATTGTCCCTGTGATTTTTCACCTGGATTGCTCACAGCACTGCCCTGGAGATTAGTTTTTAATTCCTGAAGACTCAAGGGTCACCCTGGAAGGTTAACAATACTACAGCTCCCTGCTCCCCCTTCCCTCTCCACATCCCAAACCATGCTGGATAGAAGCAGCAAACTGAAATATGCTATTCCTTGAGTGTTGCAGCAGAAAGTTCCCACAATCGTAATAGAAAAGAAGTGAGTGACTTATATCCATGACTGGAATAAGTAGGTAACTTTCAGTTTTATATGTATCTGCTTTAATGGAGGACTTGAGCCTCAGCAGAATCTTGGTGTCATCTAATCATTACCTTTTTACTTTAGTCACCGTCCCCTTCTCTTTTCAGCCTTGTTGATATCCCACCTCATTGCCCTTGCTCCTTTATCTCAATAATAAAAAAATACATCACGTCCTTTTTTTTGTAATTTACTGGGTAACTCAAGGTACATATTGTAGGATCACATACCAGTTACAAATTCACAATGCACTATAATAGGTATATAGAGAGCTCTATATTGTTAGGTACTATAGTTGATATGCATGGAAGGTGAGGGCAGTTCTGGATGCCCATTTTTCATGGACAATTATACGATTAAATGCTATATCATTGCAACCAGCAGGAAGTTTCATGGACATCTAAATGATGCAATTGGGGCCTCACTTACTCTCTGCCCACTAATCAGGTGTAACTGATCGGGAAATCTACATTAGGGAGTTGACGGGGAAAAGCTAGAATGTAAGAAAGAAGTTCAACAACCTCCTCAAGACATTAAAGCATTCCTCTTTCTTCAGACTACAATTATGATTTCACTTCCTGGCATCTGTGGTCATTTAGCCTAACTGGAATAAAGACTTTGAAAAATGCCTTGTCTCATCTTCAGTGGTGATTAAAAGAAGCTGTTTGGCATTGGTATTACATTAAAACACTTCTTCATCTGAGAGGCATAACCATCAATACAATGCTGAGCAAAAATGTAAGAGGCAAAGGAGAGTTATTTGGGAATCATGGGGTTCTGATTTATTGGGAATCCATTTGTTACTTCAAAAATACACATAGTTTAGGAAAATTTTAAATCTTATCACTAAAATACCTTACCACTTAATTAATGGGATAGCCTGTCAGATAGATTTAACACCATATGATATGGAGAGCACTTGGACGTATCTAAGAATGAAGTGCTCATTGCTGAAATGATTTACTTTCTGCAATGCTGAACTGAAAATAAATTACAACTGAGAGGAATTTTAAATGAATGATCAATTCAATTCTACTTATTGCCTGTTATATCATAACTGAATGGTTTGCTGAAATAGGTTTGCCTGAGCAATATCGTTAAATTATTGGGACGATTTAATTTTCCTTTAATGATTTTTTTTTTAAGTCCAATCTTTTTAAACGAAGCATGTCCCATTCACCATATAACCTCTGACCAGAATAGCAAGTCATCGATTTCCATGTGACAGTATGGATCAGCCAGGAAACATAGATGAGATTTTTCATTTTACTTCAGATAGGACACAGACCCATCCACTATAATGGCCTAGATAATGGACCAAATTTCTGGTCCTGTAAGTTTATTTTCTAAGATGTAAGAAGGTAGAAACAGGATAAGGCCATTTGACACATTTAACTCACTTTGTTATTCAGGGTCATCTGGAAAACCTGGACATACAATATTCACCTTCCTTGTGCCTTGGTGCCAAATCTCTAACTTTGACTTAGTTAATAATTCAGGATCTTGTTTAAGAATGAAGGTGTTGCCTGTATGCATTTACATATGTCAATGTAATACAGTCAGCTTGAGATTTGCTTTTATTTGTGGACTATTGGAACTATTTATGGATGGAATTTAACTCACAACTGGCATTTCCCTGTCATTTTGTGTGCCATTCATTAATAATGCATGTTCTTTGTTATTTGATCTCTGGGAAATTACTAATTATTTATATAATCTTGCATTACAATAATACAGTGCAATTTCATATTATAAACACCTGAAATAATAACTTGAGCTAATTGATCATTACTATTCCTCAGAGTGCAAGGGTCTGACTGGGCTTTCAGATGCTTAGGCTTGTTTTTTTTGGAAATCGCTATATGTGACGTTTTTATTTATTTATTTAGAGATACAGCACTGAAACAGGCCCTTCGGCCGACCGAGTCTGTGCCGACCATCAACCACCCATTTATACTAATCCTACATTAACCACATCCCCACCTTCCCTCAATTCCCCTACCTATACTAGGGGCAATTTATAATGGACAATTTACCTATCAGCCTGCAAGTCTTTGGCTGTGGGAGGAAACTGGAGCACCCGACGAAAACCCACGCAGTCACAGGGAGAACTTGCAAACTCCGCACAGGCAGTACCTAGAATTGAACCCAGGTTGCTGGAGCTGTGGCGCTAACCACTGCGCTGCCCAAGTTCTTCTAACATGGGTCCATGATTTCACAGCCTAATCCCTGTTTGTAATTAGAAGTAGACACAAATAACTAGAACCAATTGGATTGCAATCCCTGCCATAAGAGAGCTACTGTAAAAGCAGCAGGTAAGAATAAAAGGTACTTTCATCCCAACAAAAAAGCAACTGCACATGTTGAAAATCTGAAATTAAAACATAAAATGCTGGAAACACTCATGAGGTCTGGCAGCACCTGTGGAAAGAGGAACAGAGTTAATGTTTCAGGTCGATGATCTTTCATCAGAACTTCCCCTTCACTTTCTGTATTACTGGACAGACTCTTACAGTCTTAGTCTCTGGCACAACCACAGAACTGTTATCGGGCCGCAAACCCAACATCCCATTTAGCAGGCTTTCTGCTTGCTCTTTAGCAGAGCAAACCAATTAAGAACCCAGGTCTGGGCTTCCCAACCAATTTGGGAGGGCAGATTGGATGATGCGGCCATTCTGTCAGAGGAAGGATTTCTGTTCAAAGAGAATATGGCATTGCCCAGAAAGTTCAGCAGCTCTTGGATGTTTCCGGCTGCAGCACCCACAGAAATGGAAAGGAAACCGTGGAAGGCTGCTCCCCGGGGGGTTTCACACTTACCTGAGGCAGCTGAGGGGCTACAGTGAGGTGAGCTCTCCCAAGGACAGGAGGAAGTGGACAACCTTTCCAATCAAACAGGCATGGATGGAAGTGGCCAAGAAGTCAATAGCAGAAGTGTGGTCCCTCCATCCTGGAGACGGTGCACCATGAGGATCCAGGACCTGAGGAGGGCATGACAGGTGAGTGGCATAACACTTTTAGGTGCCAAGACCCACACTGTGACTTTCCAAGCATTCTCCTGCCCTCCTCAGGTCAACACACCTTGCACTCCACTCATTCCTCTCTGCAGGAACCTCCCTTCCCCATCTGAGCAGCCTGCACTCACACTCACCCTCTTGCACCCATGCCTCACAGTCACCCTCCACAAATGGTGTCCTTCCCTCCTCTGCACACAAGCTATTACCAGCATGTACACATCCCAGGTTTCTCTCCTTGCAGAACAGAACAAACACCTTGGTGAGAGGCAGAGATACGAAGTGGGCCTTGTCGGCCACTGGCAAGGCATGCTCTCTGGGAGGGAGGTCTTGTTCCATGAAGCTGCAGGTGTCAGCAGGGACCTGCTATGAGTGCCTGAGCCTCCTGAGGCACTGTTGCTCAGACATGTCGAAAGAGCTGATTCCTTGCCTGTAGACCCTCTGTTGCAGGTCTCGCCTACTTCTAGCTGGTTCTTGGTGTACATCCCATCTGCCATGTGGAGGGGCATATGGCTGAGGAAAAAGAAACTGGTGTTTCTCTTGCTGCTGCTGAAGCAGTTGGCAGTGGCGAGCCCCCTGCCCTTGAGCCTCAGCAGAGGTGTGTGGTGGAGCTGTATAAGCTGCTGCTGCTGTCCTGTTCTGAAGGGAAGTGCAGTTGTAAGGTGGGTGAAGTGCATCCAAGAAGTTAGCAATCAATCACCTGTCAAGCAGTGAAAACACTCTCTGAGAGAAGAAGTGCTTTGAACAGCAGTCTCTCAATGGTCATGGCTGGAGCTCTTCAGTGTAACTGATCAAAGCCTTCCCAGCTTGTCAGTTTCACTGAGGAAGTTCTGCCTGCTGTGCACTCACCATCGCCAACCTGCTGGGTTGGAGTCGCAGAGTGGAATACCTGCACTGTTGGGAAAGAGGGAATCCAGGTGCAAAATTGTTCCTAATTGCCTTCTCAAGAACTTCAATTGGCTTCCCACCTCAGCCAGAGGGATTCCATGCTGCACTCCCAACCAGCCTCTGGGAAAGCTGGAAGAGGGTGGGATCATATTGGGATCCCGACCTAATGCCAATTTCTGCAATTTTCTCACCCCACACATCCCCAAACCCACCTCCACCAGCCTGGGAAAATTCAACCGACTTGCATCCAACCAGAACAATAATTTTGACCAGAGTTTTGACTGGCGAATGTGAAAGAAAGACTTGCATTATGTAGCTCTTTTCATGACCTCAGGATGCCTAAAATCATGTTACAACCAGTACTTTTGTAATACCTAATCATTGTTGTAATGTAGGAATCACAACAGCAAACTTGAGCACACCTAGGTCCCACAAATTACACCCTCTGACCAAATATTTGCTTTAGTGTTACTGGTTGAGGGATAAATATTGGCCAGGACACCAGGAAAAACTTTCCTGGTTTTCTTTGGAATGGGATCTTTTACACCAGGGTTGTCCAACCTTTTGCATGGGGGGGGCGGTGAGACAATTTTGCAAAGATAAAAGCATTAAATTTTATCTTACTATTAATCAAAACAACAACAAAGGTGCATTGTTGTGAAGAAGCTTTAAAGGAGAAGACTAACTTATGAACTTACTTTCTGGTCACTATGTTGGACACTGATTTAGTGAGATACCTGGCATATTTTTGCTTGCAAAAGTTGTCAATGTTTGGCTGCATACTTGTTGTAGCGATGTAGAGTATTCTGGATAGATGTCATTCTGTCAGGAGCAATCTTGATCACTCTCTCTCTCTGTCCCCCTTTCTCTCTCTCTCTGCCTCCTTTCCCTCTCTCTCTGTCTGACAGTTGCAGAGAGCAGGAACACTCAGCAGATGGTTGATCAGTTTATTTGAAATTCTCAAGTCAGTTTCACAGCTGACAAATCCTGCCATCGGAGACAGCAGTTTCTGAACTTTGGACAGATTCAGGGTTTTCCAGTGGGCTTTTTAAAAACCCCGAATCTGTCCGAAGTTCAGAAACTGCTGTTCCCGATGTCAGAATTTGTCAGCTGTGAAACTGACTTGCAATTTTTTTTAAAAGCCTGTCTGACAATGTGGAATTTCTCATCTCCAGTCACGACCCCCGCGAGGATGATGAACAGCCCCGGGTACAGTTTACAGCCGCAGGCCGGATGGAAACCTTTAGCGGCTGTATTTTGGACAACCCTGTTTTACACCCACCTAAGAGGGCAGTATGACAAGCAGGGAAGGGCAGAGCCCTCTTAACAGTCAATATTTCGACCAAAGTTTTGGTGCACATGTCAGCAATGAGATGTTATTAAAATTTATCCTGGCTGACTGAAGAAATATTCTATAGTGAACATTGTAACAGTAAGTTTATCTCAGAAAGAAGCTGGACATTTGTTTGATGTCTGTGCAGATTTGATTGGTCTTTAATTTTCCTTTTGTAACAAATCAAATTTTTAAGCATCTCTGGCAAATTCTGACAAAAGTATATAAAAATAATCATCTAAAGAAAGATCTTAGACAGAATTCTGGTTCTTTATTTTCAATAGATAGACCTGGTCATAAATGTCAACCAACACGGAAAGCTTCAGTCTTATCCCACAGCAAATATCACCTTGCAACAGCCAGAAGTTTTAATGACTTTTCTTTGCCAAACACTCCTGACAGTCTCGCCAGGCTCCGAACCAAGTCCTCTCTGACAACGTGGGTGGTGGCCTGAACCTGAGTGAGACACAATGTTCTTTTGTTTTGTGCAATTTGTATTTGGTTTTAGTCCAATATTTTCTTGTCTTTTCCTCCTGTTTTCAACTGTTTTGTGTCAGATTGGAAATTTGGAAATGTTACAAGCATTTCCGGTGCTGAGCATTAATTTCTCTTTTTTGCTACGGACATCAAAATACATGGGTTGCCCTGATCTGCAGCACAGAACAAGTGCATTTTCACTTCAACCTTGTGTGAAATCTCTGCTGTCTTATCCTTTCAGCATGCAAACCTTTTCATGCATATGGTCTTAATGACTGTTTGAAGCATTAGCATCTGGTGTGTTCACTCCACGAGGGTAAGACAATACGCTTACAAGCAAAGTTTTGCTTATTCAAAGTTTAATCCTCCAAATTAGGGGAGGTATTTACAAAATCAAGGGAAGCTAATTTGGGAAAATGAGGTCTACAATCCTTGAGCTCAAACTTACTGGGTCAAATCCAAATTCCTGTTACAATTCACCACCTTTTTATACCTCTCAGTTACAAGTTCCTTATCAAAATGTCATCTACATTGATCATAAATTAATAACAAGTGGGTGACCTACAGTACTTCTATTGAGTGACGTGGGTCAGAAGGATGTTACATTCCATCATGCTGTTTTCCTCCATTTTCTCTGCCCTCTTCTTGCCAAGGTCACCCATCCTGTCTTCAATAAAGTATCAGCGGGCAAATATCTAACGGTACCATGTGTGGTTTCGAGATCATTTGCAATCAAGCAAGTTATGCTTTAGCATTCCAGTAGAGCCTCCTCCCGAGGTCCCCATCATCATGTGTCAGTCTTCAGTCAATTCAAGCCACTTCAGGTGATATCAAGAAATGCCTGAGTGCACTGGATACAGCAAAAACTATGATAACATTCTGGCTTGGTGCTGATGACCTGTGCTGCATAACTAGTCAGGCCTCTAGCCAAGCTGTTCCAGTCTAGCTACAACACTGGCATCTACCTGACAAAGTGGAAGATTGTTCAGATGTATGCTGTCCACAAAAAAGCAGGACAAATCCAATCCAGCCAATTACTGCCCCATCAGTCTACTCTCAATCAGCAAAGTGATTGAAGGTGTTGACAGTGCTGTCAAGTGGCACTTACTCACCAATAACCTGTACTGTTGATGAATCCTTCAATCACCTTGCTGTAAATGTTCCAAGACTGCACAAGTAGCAAAATACTTCAACTGCCACCAGTGTGCATCAAGAAATTGTTGACCAGGACGGTGGGAGAATTCCTGATCTTCTTTTGAACAGTATCATGGAACATTTTAAATCCCTGTGTTGCAGAGGGAATTTGGTTTAATGTTTCATTCAAAAGAAGACACTTCTGACTCTAAAACATTTCTTGGGACCTGCGCTGAAGTGTCAGCCTAGATTATGTGCTCAAGCCCAAGAGTAGAGCTTGAACCCGCAACCTCTGGCTAAGAGGTCATTAATCCTCCAAATTAGGTGAGGTACTTAAAAAATCAAGGGAAGCTAATTTGGGAAAATTAGGTCTATTGAGTATACAATCCTTGAGCTCAAACTTACCGGGTTGCAAGCAACACTTTTCAATATCCACAGGAAAATCAATGATGGAGAAAGACAGCTGCATCAATACAAGTTCTTTCTTGATTGACTGAGCTACACAAATCAGGTCCCCTGGTCTGAGTTAAAGTAGTTAATATTAGCTGGGCAAAGAATAGCCCCATTGTAGTTAGCTTACAATTTGCATCAGTGCCTCTGGGCTAGAGAGAGTGAAAAACAGCTCTCATTCCTGCATTTGGTCACAATTCAATACCTTTGCTGTTAAGTGCCTGTATATACACTTCTGGTGAGGACAGAATTGGTCACCACTCTGATTTCCATCAATGATTGAACAGGCTATCACAGTCCAGGCTAAAACAGGAAGGGTGCTTGCTTGTCAAGATAGCATAAGCCTATTGGCTCCCATAGTATATCCAATATTTATCTACAACATCACCTAAAAATAAATTATTTGGTCATTATCACATTGCTGCATGTGGGATCTTGCTGTGTAAAAAATGGCTGCTGTGTTTCCCACATTATAGCAGTGACGACATTCTAAAAAATACTTCATTGGCTGTAAAGCACTTTGGGATGTCCTGAAGTTGTAAAAAGTGCTATATAAATGCAAATCTTTCTCCACTGCCTTCTATAAAGACGCCAAGAAAACTGGACAGGGAGAAAACCAATTGTTTAAAAAAGAAAATGAAGTGCATAAAAGTAAGAACAATTAAATCTCATATCTCTTTGCAACATATCACTTTACAAACCATTCACTATTTGAAGTCGATACCACAAAAGGTAAAGCAGATTTGGTTCAGTTGCATACCAAGGTCACAGGAACACAATTGATTTTCTGTATTTCATGGAGCAGAACAATTCTGAAAAAGACCTTTTTAAATCACACTTGATAATAATTGTAGCTCTTTGAAATCTCTGCCTTTTTTAGACAGTATTGACATTTACAAATCCTTTATGTCCACTGTATAGGTCCACCAAACATTGTTTGATTTACCGCAGTTTTGAATAATTATTCTGCTGGTTCTCTCACTTAAAATTATGTGCTTCGTTGAAGCATTTGAGGATAGTTTGTGCATTTGTCTTATCGCTAATCATGTTTGTTATGTATTAGATATCACTATTAATGGAGCTTTCTTAGACTATCAAGGTAAAGAATTTTTGAAGGCACATTGCCCTTTACTTCTGCTAGAGTGTGGTGGGGGTCTGGAACACATTGCCTGAAAGGGTGCTAGAGGCACAAACCCTCATCATATTTAAAAACTTCTTAGATATGCACTTGAAGTGCCACAAAGGCTGTGGACCAAGAGCTGGAGAGTGGGATTAGGCTGGATAGTTCTTTTTCAGCTGGCATAAACATGATGGGCTGAATGACCTCCTTCTGTGCAGTAGATTTCTGTGACTCACCCTTCTCCTGAAAATACTGACTAATGCTCATGTTCTATTTTGCACGTATTAATAACTCACTGACATATCGGTCAAGTGGCTGTTTATGAACCTAGGAATTGAATGTTGGCAGATTACTCGATCATGGGGGAAAATCACATCTCTAGAGTTCAGAAGAATTATTTTTTTTTCAGAGATACAGCACTGAAACAGGCGCCTCGGCCCACCGAGTCTGTGCCGACCAACAACCACCCATTTATACTAATCCTACATTAACCCCATATTCCCTACCACATCCCCACCATTCTCCTACCACCTACCGACATTGGGGGCAATTTACAATGGCCAATTTACCTATCAACCTGCAAGTCTTTGGCTGTGGGAGGAAACCGGAGCACCCGGTGGAAACCCATGCGGTCACAGGGAGAACTTGCAAACTCCGCACATAGAAGTGATCTCATTCAAACACACAAAATTGTTACCGTGCTTGACAGTTTAGATGCAGGAAGGATGGTTCCCTTGGCTAGGCAGTCTAGAATCAGGGGATGCCATCTCAGAATAGGGGCCAGACCATTTAGGTCTGAGATGAGGAGGAATTTCTTCACACAGAGGGTGGTGAATCTTTGGAATTCTCTGTGCCAAAGGGCTGTGGAGGCTCAGTCATTGAGTGTGTTAAAGACTGAGATCAATAGATTTCTACACATTAAAAGCATAAAGGGATACGGGGATAGTGCAGGAAAATGGTGTTGAAGTAGAAGATCAGCCATGATCGCATTAAATGGTGGAGCAGGCTTGAAAGGCTGAATGGTCCTATTTCTTATGTTCTTATGTGTGCAGACCATGCATTGAAGGTTACGGATCCCACATGGGTCGATGGATTTGAGATGCAAATCAACCATGATAAAATTGAATGGTGGAACAGGAATGAGGGGCTGAATAGCCTCCGCTTGGCCCTATGTTCTCACCCAACACCTACACGAGTGCTCCACCGGCAGCAGCCACCGCCTCCGCGGTGGCACTGCTCAGTTAAAGAGCTGCTGGCCTCTGATTGGCCGACAGCACATCTGTCACTGAGGGCCTTGATCCCGTGGAAGTCCCATCACTGTCCACTTAAGTGTCTAATTGGCACTAGATTCGGCAAGCATCTTACAGAATAGGCGAAGCGGAGCTCTCGACATCACTTTTTCCAGACATCGAGACACCCTTCGCCAGGATAAAATCCCAGCCAATCTTTCAATTTACAGATTTTTAAAAACTGAATTCAAATTCTTAAACTGGCACGAGACTATGTGAAGTCACATATTCTGAATTATTGGAGTTGTTCAGAATCATGAATGATTTTGGTACATGAGGAAACTTTTTCCAATAGCAGAAGGGTTGGTAGCCAAAGGACACAGATTTAAGGTGATTGGCAAAAAAAACAGAGGCAACATGAGGAACTTATTTTTACACGAATTGTTGTGATGTGGAGCAGACTGCCTGAAAGGGTAATGGAAACATTCAATTCATTCAAAAGAAAATTGAATAAACACTTGAAGTGAAAGCATTTACAGAACCATGGGGGGGAAAATCAAGAGAGTGGGATTAATGGGATAGCTCTACCAAAGGAGCTGGCACAGGCACGATGGACTGAATGGCCTCCTTCTGTGCTGTATTATTCTTTGATCCTATGATTTGTTGATGCCTCTGGATTAGTGGTTCAGTAACATAACCACTACACGACTGTATGGTTATCCACTCCCTTTCTTTTCTGATAGGACTAACTCCACACTAGGATATAGTTCTTCCAATACTTCACCCAAGTGTATGTTATTGATGTTTGAACCCTGATAGTATGTGGTGGGAGGCTATTTACTGTGTGGGTTCATCACAGCCAAGTTTAATCCTGTCCTAGACCAATGGCGCTTCAACAAAAATGGTCAGATGGTAATTAGGAACAAAAAGCTGCAGCCTCACCACCCTCTCCCCTATCCTGCAACCTTATGACAGCACCTGTACTGACCCAATTCTGGGATCAAATCTCAGCACGGAGCAGCCATTGAACCTGGGATCTCCCTGACCTCTATCCCTCAACTACTCAGAACAAAAATATAATGGAGAAAGCATTAAATAAACAAGAAAAAATGCACTCCCCCCAAGCAAAGTTGGTATGTTCAAATCCGAGATCCAAATGCATGCCTCCAGTACTTTGGACTTGCAACAATTTCTTGTGATGTGTGAGCCATATATGATTTTAATCTGTCTCATTTTGCACTTCAAGGCTTTCAAGCTCTGGGAATTAAATTTCCAACTTTGACAGTGGGCTGTATTGTGTTTCGGATAATTCTTCATGGAGGCTAAGGTGTGACACCACTGTGACATGATGATATTGTGACCTCAAATAGTCTCATTCTCAGTCTTGTGGGCCTCAGCAAAGTGCAAGTGTCCTTCCTTTGTAAACACATCTGTAAAAAGGAAAGGAAAGCACTTACATAGCACCTTTCATGATGTCCCAAAACGTTTTACAGTCAATTAAGCACTTTTTTTGAAGTGTAGTTAGTCCCTGTTGTAATGTAGGGAATACCAATTTGCAAACAGCAAGATCTTACAAACAGCAATGAGATAATGATCAGATTATCTTTTTTTTAAGTGATGTTGTTTGAAGGATAAATATTGTCCAGGACACCAGGGATAACTCCATTGCTCTTCTTTGAAATAGCGTCATGGGATCTTTTACGTCCATCCGAGAGAACAGGGGAGACCTTGCTTCAGCTTCACATCCAAAAGACAGCACCTCTGATAGTGCAGCACTCCCTCAGTACTGCACTGAGCTGTCATCCTGGATTATGTGTTTGAGACTCTGGAGTGGAGCTATTGATTCAGAAGGAGAAAGTTAAGGCTGCAACCTTATCATTTAAAAAAAAATGAAAGACAGGAAATTTGTGGTCTTTCAAAAGTTGCTTGGACTTTCAAAAAATGTTTGGTAAAGTACCAGATATTAATCTTGTTAGCAAAATTGACACCCATGTGATAAAAGGGGCAGTAGCAGCATGGATACAAAATTGGTTAAGGAATAGAAATAGAGAGCTGTGATGAATGCCTATTTTTTGGACAGGAGGGGGGTATTCTTTCGTTTTCTCCAGGATTCAGCATTCGGAACACTGCTTTTTTTATATCTACATTGATGACTTGAACTTGGGGGTACAAGGCACAATTTCCAAACTTGGAAGTGTAGTAAACAGTGGGGAAGATAATTATAGACTTCAAAAGGACATAGACAGCCAACACAAACTGAATAGTACAATGTTAAATGAGTGCAAGAACAGAGAAATTTAGTTGTATTTGTGCACAAATCTTTGACCACAAGATCATAAGAAATAGGAACATGAGTAGGCCATTCGGCCTTTTGAGCCTGCTCCGCCATTCAATTAGATCATTGTTGATCTGACTGTGGCCTTAACTCCACTTTCCTGCCTGCCCCCATAACCCTTTATTCCCTTGTCCAACTCACCCTTGAATATATTCAATGACCCAACCTCCACTGCTCTCTGGGGAAGAGAATTCCAAAGATTAACAACCCTCAGAGAAGAAAATCTCTGCAGCTGGTCAAAAAAGTATTTAATAAAGCACATTGGATCCTGAGCTTTATAAATAGAGGCATATAGTACAAAAGCAAGGAAGTTATGCTAAGCATATATAAAACATTAGTTCAGCCTCAGCTGACGTATTGTGCCCAATTCCAGAAATGAAGACTTTGGAGAGGGTACAGAAGAGATTTACTAGAATGGTTCCAGGAATGAGGGATTATAATTACATGAATAGACTAGAGAGGCTGGGGTTGCTCTCCTTAGAGCAGAAAAGGCTAAGAGGAGATTTGTTAGAGGTTTCTAAAACCATGAAGCATTTAGATAAATAAAGAGAAATTGTTTCCTTTGCCTGAAGGATTGAAAACCAGAGGGCACAGATTTAAGGTGATTGGCAAAAAAGACAGAGGTCACATGAGGAAAAACTTTTTTATCCAACGAGTGGTTAGGATTTGGAATGCACTACCTGATTGGGTGGTGGATACAGATTCAACAGTAGCCTTCAAAAGGGAATTGGGTAAATCTTCCAAGGACAAAAAGAGCAGGGGAGTGGGACCAACAGGATTGCTCTTCGAAAGAGCTGGTGCAGACTCAATGGGCCAAATGGCCTCTTTCTGTGCTGTACTATTCGATGATTAATACACGCTGTACATTTTGATTTGGAAAAACTTCCAAAACTTTGACATTTCCTAAAATATTGTGGCATGGAGCTTCTGCTCAATTTTGCTGATTTTTGTTGGTGCAAATTTCTTGAAATTGGCACAACCGGTGCAAAAAGACAATCGCAAAATTTTAAGTGCAAATTGCATTCAGAGCAAGTCAAGTTTCTTCGATCTTTTGCACTAGTTTTAAAAACATTGCATTTGAAGCCAGCCTTGCCCACAGAATTACACACATCCCCAGGGTGAATTAAACACCACTGGGAATTCTGCTAATTGAACTCATTTTCAGCCTTTGAGGAGGCTCCAAAAATTAAGCTGGAACCTTTGGGCACAAGGAAACTAATAGGTATGTTTTAAAAGATTTTTAATGTAGTTTCTTTTTAAATTTACTAAGAAGCTGACTGCTGTGCCCCAATCGAACGAGAAAATAGTTTTGCATATTTTTTAAATATGAATTTCAGTAAATTAAAATTAGTTTACTCACAAGTGATGGATTGACACTGTGATTAAAATGCTTATCTTTTTGTGATGAACCTATTTTCAGCTATGTTAAATCAAACTTCACCAAGTTATCACTCTTAAATATTTCAAGGATTTTTTTTAAAGCAAATTTTTTTAAAAAATGATGTTTTAAAACGCTGCACAAATTGTGCTCATGCATGGCTGATTTTTATAGTTGGTGATATGCAAATCTGTTTGAGCAGAAACTTGGAGGGGAGAAAACACTTTTCAAAACGGGCACAATTATGGGCACAATTAGTGCTGGAATCACCTATTGCATGCAAAACAGAAACTCTACCCCAATATTTCTTTAAAAGAAAGGAGAGACAAAGGTTGGTGAAAATATAATTTCTCCCTGATATTAATCACAGATGGCTGGAATGTACCATCAATATCAGCGATTGTTTGATCTTCTCTTGTCGCTGATAAAGTAATGGAACCTACTGAGAGAATGATAGAAAACTGCAAGGGATCAGCTTTTCAAAGCCCTCATTTACTTGTAATGACTTCACTCTTGGCTTCTTGCTGGGACTGAAACTGACGAGTAGGCCTGAGGTGATTCCCATAAACCCAAGGTGACAAAGCATCAAACCTGAGAGGCAATGGCTCCAATAAGCAGGCTGCGAAATGCCAATGTTCCTCTTTTTCTGCAGTTACAAAGGTAGGTGAGAGGAGATCGTCCAGTAAAGAATTCCCAAGGTTGAAATAAAAGGCACAATCAGATTGTAAAAAAAAATAACAAACAGCAGGGAGCTCCATGACTTTAACATCTGAATACCGGAACACCAAGGGTAAAGTCACAGAGATTGGTGAGGAGCTGTTTCCACTATCCTTCAACTGCAGTCAATCTGCATTTTCTTTTTAATATGAAAGAACAGCAGTAAGGCCCGCTTATCCTTACATCCCACGCTTTGGTTCCTTTATGGTGTTTTACTGAATTACATATGTGTAAGGAATCATTCGAAATTAAAAGCGTGCAAGCATGCATAGTGACTTAAACTGAATAAAAATATCAATGGGAAATGGAGATCTCAACATTCATCCCATTGGTATGAGATTACACCTTGCGGGGGCAGATATATAAAGGAAATAATGAGGGAGAGACTGGGGGGTTGCCTTGGAAGTGAAAAAAATATATCATGAAGCATGAAAAGCCACTGTGGTTCCACTGTTCCTCAGCCCTGGCTCAGTCAATAGCACTTTGACCTTTAAGTCAGAAGGCTCAAATTCAAGTCCCAGTCCCAAGGCACTATTGAGAGAGTGCTGCACTGTTGGAGGTGCTGTCTTTTGGTTGAGACATTAAACCCGTCTACCCTCTCAGCAGATATAAAAGATCCCACAGTGACTATTTTGAAGAAGAGTAGTGGAGTTATCTCTGCTGTCTTGAACAATATTTATCCTTCAACCAACATCACTTAACCAGATGATCTGGGAGTTGTCACACTGCTATTTGTGGGAACTTGTACGTAAATTGGTTGCCGCATTTCCTAAATTACAAATGTTACTATACTTCAAAAGTATTTCATTGGCTTTAAATCATTTTGGGTCAGTCTGAGGCTGTGAAAGAAACAATAAAAATGTAAATCATTTTTTGTTTCCAACAGTTCAGGCATAGTTTCCACTTTGGTGATCTCTCCCTAATTTATCTAATCTCCTGCAGAGTCGCACTGATATTTTCAGACTCTTTAAACTCATCATACAGATCAGCCATGATGTTATTTCTCGCTGAACATCTAAATCATGGAAACACGAACATTTTGCATTTCACAGATCAAAGTCCCAAGATCCCAACACAATGTTGCACAGAGTATCTCATCAACTACATCTCTTTTTACTCCCATAGTCTTCTATCCCAATTTAGCCAAACAGGCATCCATGAAGTGTCGCGCTTTAATGGCGATGCACAATAAATATTTTCCAGCCCCGACAGAGAAAAAATATTCTTTTAATCTCTGGATTATACTTCCTGCTGTTGAATATGAATTCTTATGGAAATGCGAAAGATTCCTGTCACTGTCTGCAGCCCATGCAAAATGCATTTTGTGTCTGGCACTGATGCGGAAATGGTTTTTAGTACTGCACTGACAGTAGAAACTAGCAGTGATGCATGTGAAGGGTGTCAACAGCTCATAACCAATGCCAGAATCAGCTGTTCCCTGTTCATTCCGAGTGCTACTGCATGAGGTTGGCCACTCGCTCAATAGAGGAGCTCATGCATCCAATTCCCTGAGCCATGGTTGTGCACATGAGCTGAATGGACTCCTCCATTCTCTGTCCACGACTCCACACTACCTCAGGAAACTCTGACATGTGGGAGCACATCTGTTGCTGCTGATCTAAATAGAGCCTCCTGTCATTTGACTCCCGAGGATCTGCATCTGTGCCTAGCTGAGTCCTCCATCCTCTCTCTTCCGAGGGGGACTGCCCACAGTTGCCTCTGACTCTGTCACCTCTACTGCACACTCGTGGTGCACTCATCACCCAGTGCCACCCTATTGTATTGTGCACAAAGACCCACTGAAGTGATAATATCTGCGCTGGTGGAGGGTACGCTTATAAGGTCCTTGGTCTGAGCTCTGCTCCAACTGTGCCTGAGCCAATGATGGTGAAGGAGTCTGTCTTTGCAAGTCAATGTCACACCTGTGGGCGACACAAGAAGAGATCATGAGCACTAGCCTTGGAGAGCGGAGGCTTCCAAATGCAGCTGAGTCTTTGGCATGTTGTCAGATGGGCTGTATTGCATTGCATCCCCTTTATGAATGCATTGCAGTTTGTATTCACCATCTCCCCGAAGAATACCCATCTTGCCTTCCCTGACTTGCTCTTCATCAGTGACCCTGGTGATCTCCATGGTTTCCTCTTCCACTGCAGTAATTACATGCAGGTAGTCAATCCCTCCTCCCGTCTGAGACCTCTACTGGGCGTTATGTGCCCGCTTCTCCTGCAATGACAAAAAAAAAGAGAAATATGACACTACTGTCCTCTATGACATAAGTAGCTGCATGTATCAGTGCTGACAGGTCCTCAACAGCACTAGGGCTCTGAGCCTTGCTGAGGGATCAGTAAGTACCCTGGACACACATTCCTGCCATGTTCAGGAGCAGCATGCACCCTCTGGTTCCTCAGCTGAAGCAACTGCTGGAGGTTGAATACCCAGAGGTCTGTCTTGAGGGTCCAACATTACACTCACCTTACCAAAGCAAATAAGGTAATTGAACCTCTTCCTACACTGGAACCAGTTTCTGCGACCCACACCCCATCTGCTCACTGTGTTGGCGACCTCAATCCAGACCTGCTTGATCTGGGAAGCTGGACTCCCACTGCCACCCTCCAGGAAGAGGATCTCCCTCCTCTCCCTTTCTGCGTTGAGGAGGTCCTCCAGGTTTGCATCCACAAAATGAGGGTCAGCCTTGCCCTAGTTCCAGGCCTCTGTCTCTCCATCAAAATGGCTGCCATGATAGGTTTAAATTGGGCCCACTGTCTTTCAGACTTGTCTCTGTTCCTGCTCTCACAGCCTTTAATTAGCCATCCAACCTGCCCTCTAGCCAATTAGCGCCCCACCCGTGCCCGGGAAAATTGGGACCTATGACTGCTTCCCCCACCTGGGAGCAGGATTGGGACCCAGAAACAGTCCTGACGATTGTTTCCCGCCCCCAAAAGTAAAATCAGGCCCAATGTGATACTCCCACAACACATCCTCAAACACAGCAGTGGGGAAGGCCTGGAGACTGATACAAACACCACCACCCCCTTTCCCTACCTCTGTACTTGCTTAAAAACTGTTACATCCCGAATTTTTTCCAGTTCCGGACAAAGATTATTGACCTGGAATGTTAACTCTGTTTCTCTGTCCACAGATGCTGCCAGACCTGCTGAGGATTGCAAACATTTTCTGTTCTTGTTTCGGATTTCCAGCATCTGCATAATTTTGGTTTTGTTTTGGGGTTTAATTCACTGCCACTTCGAAAGCCCAGCTGGAAGAACATCTGCTCTCCTCTGACAGGATTTCCATTTGTCTTTTTTTTTAAACCTTGTTTGTCTTTATTGCTTTGTTTTCCTTCTCATGTTTGATCAGGTATTTAGCAAAACTTACTTTCACAACCACATCTCTTGCCGCTGCAACTGATCCTGGTTCTGCTTTATATCACATGGACTCCAACTGAAATTCCACCCTTCATGTTTTGGATCCACCCACAGTCATAGCTATCTCCAAAATATTCAGCATTCCTGGAACCACTGTTCTTGCCATACCCTGAGGTCCACACTCAAAGCCATGCTTCCCCACATGCACACTATTGACTTCTCTCTTCAGCAGCACTGACTCACTCTGTCTTAAATCAGTCCTAGTCTGCACTTTTCCTCATCTGGCACTTTAATAAAGCTATTTTTCTTCTTTTCTGTGTCAAGGATCATAAGCTTCATTAACTGGCGACCAACAGCCCTCCAGATCCTTTGACCCCTTCACTTTCCTCTAACACCATCCTTTCTTCCAATCTGACCCTTTCCCATGTTTTCACTATTCCCTCTGACCTTCTGCTCTCTGACCCCAAATAATCTGTTCTTAGCAAAGGCTTTAGTTTCATCTGCTTATGCCTGACATCAATGAATTTTGAACTTGGCACGACGCTGAGCTCTTCCTCTGTCACCTCCAGGCCAGAGGTCCTTCCCCCAGACAATGGACCCTTTCTCCCATGTTCAGAATTCTTGTTCAACCTGGACTCCTCCCTCTGGCTGCTTACCCTCTCTAGATCTTTTCACTGAGAACTGCTAGCATGACATCAGTCATCCTGATTTCTCTGCTCCTCTCACTCACTCCAACTTATCTTCCTCTGAACTTGTTGCACTCTCTTCTCTCAGATCCAACCCTAACATTGTCATCATACCTGGCGACAAGGGTGATGCTGATGTTGGTTGGGAAACCAACTTAATTGCAGAGGCTGAATGTCAAGTCTCTGGCACCTCCTCCCTCTCCCTGGACCATGACCCCACCATTGAACATCAAGCCATCATTTTGCAGACTGTCACAGATCTCATCTCCTCTGAGATCTTCCCTTCACGACCTCCAACCTCATTGATGCCAACCACACACAGCCTGCTTCTACCTCCTTTCCAAGATCCACAATCAGGACAGCCCTGATCATTTCAACCCTTTCTTGCCTCGTGGAACTGATTTCTTCCTATCACGACTCTATTTTCTTTCTCTCTTGCCATCAACACCTGCAACTTTTTCGATACCCTCTGCCAGTTTCTAGTTTCCTGGCCCTAACCATCTCCTTTTCACCATGGATGTGCAATCCCTCTACACTGTCACCCCCCACCAGGCGGAGGAGGATGGTGGTGGCTGGGAACTGATTGGGTTTCCATTCAAGGAAGAAGCTGAGAGTCTGAGGCCTCTCAGCTTCTTCCTTGAATGGAAACCCAATCAGTTCCCAGCCACCACCATCCTCCTCCGCCTGGCTGAACTTGTTCTCACATTGAACAATTTCTCCTTTAACTCCGCTCACTTCCTCCAAATAAAAGGTGCTGCCATGGGAATCCATATGGATACAGCTATGCCTGCCTTTTTGTGTGATATGTGGAACATTCCTTGTTCCGGTCGTACTCAGGTCCCCTCCCTCACCTCTTGTTCCATTCATTGATGACTGTATCGGTTCCATTTACTGATCATGTCCTGAACAAGAAAATGGCATCAACTTTGCTTCCAATTTCCACCCTTCCCTTGCCTTCACATGGTCCATCTCTGACTTCTTTGTCTCCATTTCTGCAGATAGGCAGATGCCCATGGACTCCAACAGCTACCTCAACTACCCTTCCTCACATCTCACTTCCTGTAAGGACACTGATCCTTTCTCCCAGTTTCTCCATTTTCATCATATCTGCCCAGACAATGCTTCTGATATGTCTTCCTTTTTCCTCAAACATTCACCTCCACGTTCCTAGACCATGTCCATTCCATTTCCATCACTTCTCTCACCCCTTCTCCTCTCCCCCCGAACCATGATAGGGTTCCATTTGGATTCTCCTTCCACCCCACCAGCCTGCACATTCAATTGGATTATCCTCTGCCATTTCCGTCACCTCCAGCGTGACGTCACCATCAATAACATCTTCCCTTCTCCTCCTCTTTCAGCATTCCAAAGGGGCCATTCCCTGTGCTACACCCTGGTCCAATCCTCAATCACTGCCAACATCCCCTCCCCTTCCTACTGAATCTTCACATGCAAGAGCAGGAGATGCAACTCTTGCCTTTTATCGCCCACTATTCAGGGCCCCAAACATTCCTTCCAGAAGAAACAGCAATTTACTTGTAATTCTTTCAATATAGTACTGGGGAGGCGGTGGCATAATGGTATTGTCACTGGACTGGTAACCCAGAGACCCAGGGTATTGGTCTGGGGACATAGGTTTGAATCCCACCACGGCACAAGGTGGAATTTAAATTCAATTAATAAATCTGGAGCGCTAAAAGCTAGACTAATGATGACCATGAAATAATTGTCATAAAAACACATCTGGTTCACTAATGTCCTTTCCTTCCTTTAGGGAAGGAAATCTGCTGTCCTTACCTGGTCTGGCCTACATCTGACTGCAGACCCACAGCAATGTGGTTGAGTCTTAATTGCCCTCTGAAATGGCCTAGCAAGCCACTCAGTTGTATCAAACCACTACAAAGTCAATAAGAAATGAAACCGGATGGACCCATGGCATTGACCGAGGCACTGGAAAGGACAATGGTAAACCAAGCCGTGTCGACCCTAAAAGGTCCTCCTTACTAACATCTGGCGGCTTATACCAAAGTTGGGAGAGCTGTCCCACAGACTAGTCAAGCAACAGCCTGACATAATCGTACCTTACACGCAATGTCCCAGACACCACCGTCACCATCCCCGGGTATGTCCTGTCCCACCAGCAGGATAGACCCAGCAGAGGTGGCAGCACAGTGGTATACAGTCATAAGGATTTGCCCTGGGAGTCCTCAACATCGACTCTAGACTCCATGAAGTCTTATGGCATCAGGCCAAACATGGGCAAGGAAACCTCCTGCTGATTACCACCTACCGCACCACCCCCCCCTCAGCTGATGAATCAGTACTCCTCCATATTGAACACCATTTGGAGGAAGCACTGAGGGTGGCAAGGGCACAGAATGTGGGTGGGGGACTTCAATGACTGAGCTGGCTGAGTCCTAAAGGACATAGCTGCTAGACTGGTGGTGAGGGAACCAACAAGAGGGAAAAATCCTCTTCATCTCAACCTCATCAATCTACCTGCTGTAGATGCATCTGTCCATGACAGATGCATCCTTGTGGAGACTAAATCCCGTCTTCACACTGAGGATACCCTCCATCATGTTGTGTGTCATTACCACCGTGCTGAATGGGATAGATTCAAACAGCTCTAGCATTGCAAAACTGGGCATTATAAGGCGCTGTGGATCATCAGCATCAACAGAATTGTACTGAACCACAATCTGTAACCTCATGGCCTGGCATATTCCCCATTCTACCATTATCATCAAGCTGAGTTATCAACCCTGGGTCAATGAAGAGAGCAGGAGGGAATGCTAGAAGCAGGACTAGGCATACCTTAAGATGAGTTGTCAGCCTGGTGAGGCAACAACCCACGACAACCTGCGTGCCAAACAGTGGAACCAGCATGTGATAGACAGAGCTAAGCGATCCCACAAGCAACAGATCAGATCTAACCTCTGCAGTCCTGCCACATTCAGTCGTGAACGGTGGTGGACAATGAAACAACTAACTGGAGGAGGTGGCTCCACAAATATCCCCATCCTCAATGATGGGGGAGCCCAGCACATTGGTGCAAAATATAAGGCTGAAGCATTTGCAACAAACTTCAGCCTGAAGTACCAAGTGGATGATCCATCTCGGCCTCCTCCTGAAGTCCCCAGCATCACAAATGCCAGGCTTCAGGCAATTTGATTCACTCAACGGGATATCAAGTAACGACTGAAGGCACTGGATCCTGCAAAGGCTATGGGCCCTGACAACATTCTGGCAATAATACTGACAATCTGTGCTCCAGAACTTGCCGTGCCTCCAGCCAAGCTGTTCCAGTACAGCTACAACACTAGCATCTACCCAGCAATGTGGAAAATTGCCCAGCTATGTCCTGTACACAAAAAGCAGGACAAATTCAAGCCGGCCAATTACCGCCCCACCAGTCTACTGTCGATCATCAGTAAACAGATGGAAGATGTCGTCGATAGTGCTATTAAGTGTCACTTACTGAGCAATAACCTGCTCTGTTTGGGTTCTGCTAGGGCCACTCAGCTCCTGACCTCATTACAGCCTTGGTTCAAACAGACAAAAGAGATGAACACTAGAGGTGAGGTGAGAGTGACTGCCCGTGACAGTAAGGCAGCATTTGACTGAGTATGGCATCAAGGAGCCCTAGTAAAATTGAAGTCACTGGGAATCAGGGGGAAAACCCTCTGCTAGTTGGAGTCATACCTAGCGAAAAGGAAGATGGTTGTGGTTGTTGGCGGTCAATCATCTCAGCTCCAGGACATCACTGCAGGAGTTCCTCAGGATAGTGTCCTAGGCCCAACCATCTTCAGCTGCTTCATCAATGACCTTCCTTCAATCATAAGGTCAGAAGTGGGGATATTCGCTGATGATTGCACAATGTTCAGCACCATTCGCGACTCCTCAGATAATGAAGCAGTCGGTGTAGAAATGCAGTAAGAACCGAACAATATCCTGGCTTGGGATGATTAGTGGCAAGTGACATTCGCACCACACAAGTGCCAAGCAATGACCATCTCCAACAAGAGAGAATCTAACCATCTCCCCTTAACATTCAACGGCATTACGATTGCTGAATCCCCCATTATAACACCCTGGAGGTTACCATTGACCGGAAACTGAACTGGAGTAGCCAGATAAATACCGTGGCTACAAGAACAGGTCAGAGACTAGGAATCCTGCAGTAAGTAACTCACCTCCTGACTCCCCAAAGCCTATCCACCATCTACAAGGCACAAGTCAGTTGTGTGATAGAATACACTCCACTTGCCTCGATGAGTGCAGCTCCAACAACACTCAAGAAGCTCGACACCATCCAGGACAAAGCAGCCTGCTCGATTGGCACCCCATCCACAAACATTCACTCTCTCCACCACCAACGCACTGTGGTAGCAGTATGTACCATCTGCAAAATGCACTGCAGCAACGCACCAAGGCTCCATAGATAGCACCTTCCAAACCCACGACCTCTACCATCTAGAAGGACAAGGGCAGCAGATGCACGGGGACACCACCACCTGCAATTTCCCCTCCAAGCCACACACCATCCTGGCTTGGAATTATATCGCCGTTCCTTCACTGACGCTGTGTCAAAATCCTGGAAATCCCTTCCTAACAGCATTATGGGTGTACCTACCCCACATGGACTGCAGCGGTTCAAGAAGGCAGCTCACCACCACCTTCTCAAAGGCAATTAGGCATGGGCAATAAATGCTGGCCTAGCCAGCGACGTCCACATCCCATGAACGAACAAAAAAATATATTGTATTCACTGTTCACGATGGGGTCTGCACTAATTAGGAGGACAAAATGCAGATTGAGTGACCACTTTGTAGAATACTGTTCAGTTCACAAGCGTGACTTCAAGCATCCAATCATCTCCGGTTGCCTGTCATTTTAATTCTCTGCACCAGGAGCATTCTGATCTCTCTGAACTTGGCCTCCTACACTGTTCCAATGAAGCTGCATGTAACCTCATCTTTCGATTAGGCACTTTACAGCCCTCTGGACTCATTCATTTCAATAATTTCAGATCATTAACCCCTGCCCTCATTTTTTTCAGACAGAAGCTGATGGTTATGATATTCCCATTTACACCTCCGTAAACCCATCTTTTCTTTCTTTACTTATTCATTACTGCTTCCTTTTGTTTTGCACCATCATGTCAATAGTCATTAATCTCTCCCGCCTGCCACCCTATCACAGACCTTCCCTCTTGTTCTTCACCCCTCCCCCACCTTTCCCTGCCTCTGTACTCGCTCAAAACCAGTTACATTGCTCATGTTTTCCAATTCTGACAAAAGGATCTGAAACGTTTACTCTGCTTCTCTCTCTGTAGTTTCTGCCTGTCCTGAGTATTTCCAGCATTTTGTGTTTTTATTTTGGATTAGACTGAGGCTGTTGAGATGAACGTTGAACCATTTACTGCGACAGAAGAGAATATTGTAACAATCAGCATAGATTGTGGTTCTGCCTGCAAATTGCTTGAATCAGGATCATGTATCAATACATATGATACCAGAACTGATAGTTACAACTTATCAGGAAAGACTGAACAGGCTGGGAATCTTTTCTCTCAATAACAGAAATCTGCGGGATGACCTAATAGAGGTCTTTAAAATTATGTCAGGATTTGATAAAGTAAACATAAAGATATTTCCACTTGTGGCAATAAATATAAGATAATCAGTAATTAATCCAATAAAAAATTCAGGAGAAACTTCTTTCTTTACCCAGACAGTGATTAGCATGTGAAACTTACTACCATAAGGAGTAGTTGACGTGAATAGCGTTGATACCTATAAGGAGAAGATAGATCAGTATATGACAGAGAAAGGAATAAAAGAATATGTAGATAGGTTTAGATGAAGTAGGGTAAGAGGAGGCTTGTATGGAGCAGAAACAACAGCACAATGGGCCAAATGGGCTGTTTTTGTGTTGTAAATTCTATGCAAATGGGCATTGGATTGTATATGTGTTTGATTTCTGGCCCTGTGTTTATTTGATGGTAGTACAAGTTAACTTGGCTTTGAGAAGGTAATATTTGAGGGTGGTAGTTTTGGTAAGAGAAGAGGTGGTATTTAAAACATGGACTACTTTTGGTGATGGAAGAGATTTTAAGATTTCTTTCCATTCATTTGGAATGAGTGGAAAATCTAGAGTATTTAAAAGTGTGATTGTTTCAACATTGGCTGTTCCTAAACAAGTAGACCCAAGGCTCACATGTCATTGAATTTCAGACCTCATTTCAATGACATCGGTGAGTACGTATACCTACTGGGCGCTCCAAGGTAGGTGTCCAGCTGAATGTTGGGTTGCTGTGTTGTGATAGTGACCTACTGGCAAATGTTTACAGTAGAAGTGATGACAACTGGGAGGTGGTGACTGGGAGAGGCGGGAAATCAGGAGGGGGGTGACTGGAAAGGGTAGAGACCCACAGTTTGAACGTGGAACTGGGAGATGCACCTCTGCACCTTCCAGCTCAAAATTCAGGTAAGTATATTTTACAATCTTACCTCTTTGGTGATGTTCTGCAGCAGTCCCTTTAATGACCCTCTGTTGAGTTGCATGTAGACCTTGTTTTATTGGCAGCAGTATCTTGCACAGGATCCTCAAAGAATTGTTCGGCCCCTTATTTGCAAACATAAATTGCCTAATGCCTATTTCAAGTATGGGTCTTGGTGCCTATTCTTTTGCCTGATATGGCGAGCGTCACACTTCCAACTCATAATGAGCATGCCCTTCCTCCCTGCCAAACTGGAGCTGCACATTTCGAGGACAAGGCCCTATTGAATTCATAGGCCAAAATATTTCCTTCAAGCAATTCAGATGATGCAGCAGCAGTATTACTAGCAGGATACAAGGAGAGTGAGCTATAGATTGGGGCAACAACAGAGTATTGAGATGAGGAGGTGCTATGAAGGAAATACACCTGAATTATCAGTGAGAGGCTGAGGGAATAAGATTAAAGCCACAAGTCAAATGATGAGTCCAGAGGTGGAGAGGTCTGTGGATAGGGTTAAATTTACAATGAAGCGGAGAGCTAAATGCAGTTGACAATCAAACAAAAGAGAGGGTAGACAAAGAAAAAATTAAAATGTGAATCCAATCAAAATGGAGATCATGATGGAAGCAAAAGTAATAAATAATTAGGATAAAGTAAAGAAAGAAAATTAAAACAACAGTGATGAATAATTCAGGACAAAATTATTCGGCAGATGGGCAAATGTAGGCCAATTCAGGAAAGCCAGCATGGATTTGTCAAGGAAAAATCGTGTTTAACTAACTTGTTGGAGTTTTTTTGAAGAGGTAACAGAGAGAATTGATGAGGGCAATGCTGTTGATGTACATTAACTTCCAGAAGGCATTTGATACAGTGCCACACAATAAACTTGTGAGCAAAGTTATAGTCATAGAATAAAAGGGACAGTGGCAACATGGATATTAAGTTGGCTGTTCGACAAGAAACAGAGAGTTGTGATTAATGGACGTTTTTTGGGCTGGAGGAAGGTTTGTAGTGGAGTTCCCCCGGGGTCAGTGTTGGGATGCTTGCTGTTCCCGATATATATTAAAGACCTGGACCTTGATGTACAGGGCACAATTTCAAAATGGCTGGATGATGTGAAAATTGGAAGCATTGTGAACTGTGAAGATAGTGCAGAACTTCAAAAGGACATAGACAAGTTGGTGGAATGGGCAGACAAGTGGCAGATGAAGTTCAATGTGGAGAAATGTGAAGTGATTCATTTTGGGAGGAAGAACATGGAGAGACAATATAAAATAAAGAGTACAACTCTAAAGGGGTGCAGGAGCAGAAGGACCTGGGTGTATATGTGCATAAATCATTGAAGGTGGCAGGACAGGTTGTGAGACTGGCCAATAAAGCATACTGTTTCCTGGGCTTTATTAATAGGGGCATAGAATACAAGAGCAAGGGGGTTATGCTGAACTTGTATAAGACACTAGTTCGGCCTCAGCTGGTGTATTGTGTCCAGTTCTGGGCGCCGCACTTTAGGAAAGATGTGAGGGCATTGGAGAGAGTACAGAAAAGATTCACGAGAATAGTTCCAGGGATGAGGAACTTCAATTGTGAAGATAGTTTTAGAGAAGTTGGGACTGTTTTCCTTAGAGAAGAGGAGGCTCAGAGGTGATTTGATAGAGGTATTCAAAATCATGAAGGACTGGACAGAGTGGAAAGGGAGAAACTGTTCCCACTCGTGAAAGGATCAAGAACAAGAGGGCACAGATTTAAAGTATTTGGTAAGAGAAGCAAAAGCGACATGAGGAAAAACTTTTTCACGTGGCGAGCAGTTAAAGTCTGGAATGCACTGCCTGAGAGTCCAGTGGAGGTAGGTTCAATCAAGGCATTCAAAAGGGAATAAGACTGTTATCTGAAAAGGAAGAATGTGCAGGGTATGGGTCAGAGAGGGGGAATGGCACTAGATGAATTGCTCATTTGGAGAGCTAGTGCAGATACGATGGACTGAATGCCCTCCTTCTGTGCTGTAATAATTCTGTGATTCTGTGAGAGGCAAATACTAGAGAGAGAGAGGAATGTGGGAGTCAGAGAACAAAAGGGAGAAGTAAGAAAGACTAGAAGGAAAAGCAGAGCAACAAATGAAGTGTTTTCTTGTTTTAGCATGGAAAATATTAACTGCAGATATTCAATGGGCTGGATTTTCTTATGGGCTTCGGGACACTGCCTTTGGGACAAAATGGGGGTCCTAAGCTTACACTTACTGGCAGCACATCTGACAGCGCAGTCTTCCCGGAGATGGGCTCCTAATTGGCCGCCTCCATGCTCAGCGTCCTACTAAGGATGGCGGGCAGACTCCCGATGCTGCCGGCCCAATCAGACAGCCAGCAGTGTGGAGTCTTGGAAGGGCCACCAGGAAAGGTGGGCACAATGGAGTCAGGTCAGGGACTGCGAGTGTGCCTCAATGTGAAGGTGCCCTTCGAGGCATGCACTTAAAGGTAAAATTTTTAGGGCCAAAGCCATTAGGCCCTTTGTAGCGAAGGGGAAATCCCTTCGGGTGGATTGTTTGAGCCACAGGTTGCAACCTTTCCTGACTTCAGCTCCCTCTTAGGGGCATGGAGCCTCCTGCTTCCCACAGGGAGAAGGCCTCCCATTGCGATGGTAGCCTCCGCACATGGCACTCCACCAGCAGCAAAATGACAGTGCAGCTGCAAAATCAGACCTGATTTGGTCTATAATTGGTTGCCCACCTTTGTGGGCATTCCCAATGCGAATCCTTCCTATTTTCCCAGGCACTCTCCCTCGCCTCCAAGCCTGCCATCACAGGACCAAGAAAATTCAGCTCAATAAGAACCACAGAGACAGAGCTCAGGAAGGACTGACTTATTTTTTAATGGGCAAGGGTGATTTTAATTGGTAAAGCGGGTTCTGCTAACAGGCTGGAAAGGGCAGAATCCTCAAAGTTACTGGCAGTTTCCAGAAGTTTTCTCACCTCACCATTGCTAGAGAGCAAGATGAAGAGGCAGTATACCATGTAATATAATTATCATCCATTTCGACTGCAAAATAGTTGTGTTCTTACATGTTCTGTGATTTATTTTCTGTTTCAATAGTGAGCCCATTATCTAAAACACTTTACCACAGTTGTTTCAGTTTGGGTCGCATTGTACATTAGTTATTATTATAAGAGATCTTCAATTGATGCACTATTATCTGTACCATTTACTGAATTCACTATAAATGCACAGAGGTTTATTGCAGATTTTCTTTATATATCTTTGCTCTTGATTTTTTGACCTACTTTAGTAGAAACTACAGATGTTTGGGTCATGCATGCAGACCCAAGCATTTATTTACGGTGATGATAGAATATTGACCAAGGGGCAGGGTACATATCGCGATAAGGGCCCAAAAGCAACAACCACCTTTCAGAAGGTGTTGATCAAGGGATAAGTGTTATCCGGGACATCTGGAGAACACCTTTACTCTTTGGATAAACATTCTAGCTAGCCGAGGACTTTGTTCTCTCTTGGAATAGAAGTGCGGTGTAGTGGAAGGAGACGCCATGGCAGTCAGGACAGAACCTGGCTCTGCTGGGTTTCATCCCTTGGCTGCAACTACCACAAGTTACAATGGAGCAG
This sequence comes from Heterodontus francisci, assembly GCF_036365525.1. Classification (NCBI taxonomy): domain Eukaryota; kingdom Metazoa; phylum Chordata; class Chondrichthyes; order Heterodontiformes; family Heterodontidae; genus Heterodontus; species Heterodontus francisci. The sequence goes on along the minus strand of NC_090401.1, from coordinate 21,408,369 downwards.
GGGTGGGTGTTTCATCCCTTCGTTCCCCTCCCTGTCCTGACATTAGTTTGGAGGTGTACTGGGGCTTTGGGGAGAGGGTGGTAGGTTCACATGCAATCCCAGAAATCCCACCAAATAATCCCTAACAGGCCCCAGTAAGAAGAAATCAAAAAGCGAACAAGTGCAGAGAGAATGATTCTGGGACCACCAATGAGGGACCAACTAAGAACCTAAGAACATATTCAAAGTGCATTCATTATTCAACCCTATCAGCATATCACTGCTTCCAATGGAGGTCCGAACCAAGAGTACAGCACTTTCATTGGGTGGGCCCCTCTGCAGTGCTGCTCCTGTCAGAGACACCCACCCTAATATGCTAATAACTCAGTCCCCACCTTCTAGTTTGGGGCTATGGCAGGGACAAAGCAAGGGCAATGTTGATCAGAACACTAGGTAGAAATCCTATCCTATTCTTCATATAGTAACGTGGGATTTCTTACGTCTAGTTGAACAGGCAGACAGGCTGCAATCATTCTCGTGGGTATGATATTTCCAGTGTTCTGACAAAGCATTTGCATTTTCTCAGCTTGGGTTTTCTCCAAAATTTGGATGTTCTTGCCGTAGTCACATCAAGCTTGGTACAAGGATAGTTTGGTGTTGATGCTCCTTGCATTCTCAACTGCTACACATTTTAAAGCTAGGCTTCTTGTTTTCAGATCTTCACAAATGAATCATCCAAACCTCAACCAATGGCTGAATCTCCATTGATGGCCACTCTCTCAGCTTCCGTTGCAGCACAAGTAGAAGCCACCCAACTTCTGAGCGCTGCAGTGGAAGCTCAGTCTGTGGTCATGAAATCTCTTCTTGTTGCCATGCGGGCTCAGACTGCGGCCATCATGGCTGCAGTTGCCAGTACTCAAAGGGGCTTTCAGTAGTTCATCAATCTGTGTCCTAACAGATTTCTAAGATTGCTGAGGCACCACCCCGGGGAGTGGCAGTGGTCCCGTGGAGCACATACCTGCTGACCTCTCTCAGGATGACTGCATTCATGCTCCAAGCACTGCGACTCTGCCAATGCCTTTGCTGTTGCCTCTCAGCCAGCCAGCCCATATTGCTGCCATGCATTCTGGGGGGAGGGGGGTGGCAACTCTAGGCCCAGAGTTACTTGAGGGTATCCTGGAAGGCCGTTTACAGTCTTCCCCATGAAATTCAGCAGCCTTCCACCAGCTATGCTACAGCCACTGGGGTAGCACTGCATAGGAGCATTAGGCTAGGGAAAGACCCCTCAAGACAGACACGAAGGGAATGCACAAGGGTGAATAGTTGACTTTTTTCCTGGAATATTGGATGTTTCATTGGATAAAGCTGGTATGGAATGGTTGCTTTTTGGTGGCTTTTATTTCAGGATTGAAGCCAACAGGAATTTGAGATGGTCCATGACAGAGGGATGGTGTGGGAGTTCTGGACAATGCCAATATAGGGTTCTGTTCACAGGAACCAGATTCCAGTGTTGTGCTCATGGACATTCCATCTGGAACATGAATTTGTCAGCTGCATCGTCCCTTCCACTTCCTCCTCCTTCTCCTGAGCTGTTCACCAAATCCATGGTGGCAAGGGCTGTGCCCTCACGATGGCTGGGTTGTGGAGTATGAAACACACCACCACACATCGGAACACCGGCTCCAACAAGTACTGGAGGGCTTCTCCAGAGCAGTAGAGGCAGTGGAACCGTTGTTTCAGTACCCCGATTATCTGATTGATGATATTTCTCGTGACCCTCACTAGACGGGTGCAGTTGGGTTGTAGAAGAGAGTCATTATTTCGGTGCAGAGCAGATAGCCATTGCCGCTCAGCAGCCCCCCTCTGGGTTGATGTGGTGGGTGAATGACTGTTTGAACAGCAAACTGGCGGAGAATGAATGTATCATGACTGCTGCCAGGTTAGTGGGCATTCACCAGCATGATGTGCTGAGCACGGTCGCACACCAACTGCATATTGAGTGAGTGATAACCTTTGTGGTTTCAGTTCATCTCACTATTATGATGTGGTGCCCAGAAAGCCAAGTGTGTGCAGTCCATGGCATCCCGCAACACAAGAAAGCCGCTTTCTTGGAAAAGGCACGTACCCACTCCTCCTGTTTCTCTCTGTTCAGAGAGAAGACAATAAAGTTCCCTCTCCTGGAATAAAGTGCCTTTCTCACCTCTCTGATGCAGCAATGGATGGGAACTGTGAGATGTTAGGTGTGTTGCCAGTTCCAACCTGGAAGGATCTGGTTGCAAAAAACTACAGGGCCACAGTCACCATCATGGCCACTGACAGCGATGTCCTCTCCCTGCTCTGAGGGTGCAGGTCTGGTTCCAAAAGATGGCACAGTTCTGTGATCACCTCCTTCGTAAATCAGAGACACATTGCTCCTGGTTTAGGTGGAGGTGGGTGGTGCTCCCAGAAGACCCTTGATGGGTAAGGCCTCCTGCTGAGAGCCCTTCTTCCCCTTCCTTCTGTGACCAGCTTGGCTTCTTATTTGCTGCCTCTGTACACTGGGAGCATGTGGCCTCATCAGAGCCCTTGCAGTCACAACCAACACATTCCCCACACGGAGCATCACTCCCTGCAGAGTTCAGCAACTGTAACAAATTCCTCTATACATACCCAGCACATCCATAAACTGAAACAGAGGCTGTAGAAAGTAATCAGCAATTAACCTAAAAAATTGTTGATGATCCCTTTAAATAGTGCTGGTTGGGCGGGGTGGTGGTGGTGGGGGGGGGGGGGGGGGGTGGGTCCTTTGTGCTGCTGAATGCATGTTCAGCTGGGCATGTTTAAGAGATGACATTAATTGGAGTGGTGAAATCCAAAATGACAGGGCTCATGTCAAATCAGCACTCAACACTGACTGACGTCACGGTCTGCCTACTCTGCATTCTTCTGGCGCGTGCACGTAACACCGATGCTAATGTTTTTACCAAGACGGTGTTTGGCATGGATTGCACTGGAAGTGAGCAGAAAAAGCATGGATGCCACTTTGGTACTAAAACAGCACCTGTACTGCCAAAACTACTGCAGCCATGGAGCCAAACTTTATGGCCATTAAAACTCCCAGTGATTTATTTACTAACAGGCAGAGAACACTGTGTATCATTGTGAGAAAGTGTGAGATGATATATGAGGCCACCTCTATGTAACATTGTTCTATGTACCATCATTGACTGGTGGATCACTTGCATCATTTGTGTAACTGCTAGCTGTGATTTGTGAACAGCTGTACAGGGCTTTATCTTTCTGCCTTTTACAGCCTCCCAAGATTTTCAGATACACTGGCAAGACATTGATGCCAATAAAATTGATTTCTGCTTGCCTTGTCTGTTGCTCAAAAGCATGAATGTGTTCCTTTTAATTAATCACATCTCCACAGGCATCGTTTTTAATGACAGACTTTCTAAAATAATGAGGGATAGTCTTTGCATACAAATGCTGCAAAATTAGATGTTCTACACGTCATGCAAATATTGATTTTAAGATGCGAGTAAATATGGTTGTTACATCATTGACACTTATCAAAACTTTGCAAATTTTTTGTCTTCAGATAATAATCCAATTCCTTTTGAAAGCCACGTTTGAAACTGCCTCCACTACACTCTCAGGCAGTGCATTCCAGATCCTAATCACTTGCTGCGTTTAGAAAAAGTTCTTCCTCATTTCACGTTTGGTTCTTTCGCCATTCACCTTATATCGAGGTCCTCTTGTTCTTGACCCTTCCACCAATAGGAACAGTTTCTCTCTATCTACTCTGTCTATCAATTCTGTGACAACAGAATTTTTAAGAACAGAATTTTATGGGGACATTTAAGAAGAAATAATTGATCAATCATGTATTGCTAACAAGCTAGCTTCGGAGCTGCAGAGACAGCTTATCAGAAATTAATAGTAGCCCTTTCAGTGCTATAGGGACAGCTTATCAGAAATGACTTCATAACTTCAGGGCTGCAGAGGCAACTTGGCCTTGCAGCTGTTACAGCGCAATAGCAGAAAGAGACGTTATGCTTCAACAACACTCTTCTTATCTCATCACCCAGACATGACACATTCCTAAGGAACAGTTAGTGTGAGAAACATACTGACCAGGTAAACCCATGCCCCTTGTCCGAGGGTGGCTCAGCCTAACGGTCCGAAGAGATAGGGGAATAAGAAACTGCTTGAGGAGAGGATGACAAGGCAGTATCCCAATCAGACCCCGACACGAAGAAACTGCAGAAGTTTGTAGACCAATTGGGAACAAAGAGTAGGTGTTACTGACTTGTATGAATAACTATAATAAGGCTTGATTTGGCGCGAAGAGTTCAGTTCAGTTCGGGGGGGGGGGTTAGTTCGGGTGTTAGTTCAGTGTATGTGTTGCTTTTAGTTTTAGTTCAGTTCATTGTGAAGATGTAACAATTAAGTACTGCAATAAAGTTTCTTAAAGCTACAGTCGGACTTCGTCTCTCTTTGTGCAACTAATGGGATCCAACAAGACCCCTCATGATTTTGAACACTTCTATCAAATCTCCACTTAAACTTCTCTTTTCTAAGGAAAGCAGTCCCAGCTTTGTCTATTTATCCACGTAACTGAAGTTTCTCCTTCTCAGAATCATTCTCATAAATCTTTTCTGCGCCTTCTCCAATGACTTCACGTTCTTCCTCAACTGTGATGTCCAGAATTGGACCCAATACTCCAGTTGAGGCTGAACAACTGTTTTATAAGTGTTTACCATAACTTCCTTGCTTTTGTACTCCATGGCTCCATTTATACTGCCCAGGATCCCATATGCTTTATTAGCTGCTTTCTCAACCTACCCTACCACCTTCAATGATTTGTGCACATATACCCCCACCAGTCCTTCTGCCTCCTGTACCCACTTTAGAATTGTACCCTTTATTTTATATTGCCTTTCCTTGTTCTTCCTACCATTACTTCACACTTCTCTGCATTAAATTTCATCTGCAACGAGCCCATCCATTCCACCAACCTGTCTATATCCTTTTGAAGTCTATCACTATCCTCCTCACAATTCATAATATTTCCAAATTTTGGCTCATCTGCAAATTTTGCCCTGTACACCCAGGTCTAGGTCATTAATATAGATCAAGAAAAGCAGTGGTCCTCGTACAAATCCCACTGTATACCTTCCTCCAGTCCAAAAAACAACTGTTCACCAGTACTCTGTTTCCGGCACTCAGCAAACTCCATATCCATGCTGCCGCTGTCCCTTTTATTGCATGGGCTTCAATTTTGTTGGCGAGCCTGTTACATGGCACTTTATTAAATGTCTTTCAGAAGTCCATATACACCATAACAACCTTCTCTGTTACCTCATCAAAACACTCAATCAAGTTAGTTGAACATGAAATGCCTTTAACAAATCTATGCTGGCTTTCCTTAGATAATCCACCCTTGTCCAAGTGACTGTTTAATCCACAGTTAGATTTCAGTTCTGCTTGGTAAAACTTCATGTTCATCTGCAGCAGTTCAAAGAGTTTTATCCCTTCTTTTGGATTAGCAAGATTCAGAGTGCAGACTTGGTTTTCCTTTTGTTACTAACAATGGAATTAAAGTCACAAACTTTCATAGATCTTCTCAAATGATCCATCATTGCTTCAGCTAAAGGGTCACTCTTCAGCCGAAGAACCATGGACTTCTCCACAGGGAGAAGGAAGATAAAGCCCCAAGGTTTGGAGAAAATTAAGGGATAGAATTCATCAACGTTGGAGTGCCAACATTCACAGTACCCCAGAATTTAGGGAAGAAACACAGGTGAACAAATGATAAAACTTTCTCTGCTTGATATACTATGGAGATGAAATAAGGTTCAAGAAGAAAGTTGAACAGAGAGCAAACCTGCAGAGCTGCAATGCTCATTCTAACTGTATTCCTGACAAATGGAATGTTATGTGCTGCTAGTGTAATACATAATTAGGTATGCTGTGCTGTGTATTCAAAGGGATTCCTTGGCCGGGAACTTATGCTGGCAACACGGGTCTCACCGTCCTGAAAAAAGCAAAGCCAAGAGTCCCATATCACCTCTTCTGTGGAAGGCCTGCCAAAGTAGACAGCGGTGGGCCTTCCACGTGATCAAGGATCCTGGCAACAGATACCCTGCCCTCGGAGAGCTACCAGCCAATCAGACACCAGCAGCTCTTCCACTGAGCAGTGCCACCATGGAGGTGGCAGCTGCTGTCAGTTCAGCACCTACCCGAGACCCAGGAGCGGTGCTGGACCCAGGCCACAGGTAGGTTGGGGCAGGATGGGTCTTGCGGCGGAGGGGGCTGTACGGGGATTGTTATCAAGGGCAGGGGAGTGGTTCTCAGTAGGACCCCCTTCCTGATGCCAGGTCCCTCGTTCAGGCAATAAGTGCCTTTTAACAAGGGACCATCCCCCCACCCCCTGGAGCCAGGAAGCAGCCCGCATGGTTTTTCATGCCGTGCTTCCCGTGCAGCAACAGGGCTGCCAGTCACATGGCTACTTGTGGCAGCAGCAGGATGAGACCCTTAATTGGGCTTTAATTTCTCAGCTAAGGGCCTCAATCAGCAGCGGGGGCGGGAAGGACATTCACAGGCCTTCCTGCCCCAGATGTAATTTTGGCAGAGGCTGGAAGGTGGTAGGGTCCTCCCTGCCACCATCCCTTCCGATTTTATGCTCTCCCCGCCTCCAAACCTGTCATGGGGGAAGAGCATAAAATTCCCCACTTGTGTCTTACTGTCTTAAAGTATGTGAGAAATAGGGATTGAGGGATAGCTTCAGACTCATGTGGTGGGTACATCTCTTCATGTCCTGATAGAGCACATCAATCTTTGAGGTGGCCCCATGGATGACCCTGAAATGGCATATTATCTTGCCTGTTTTTCTTCCTGGTTGGTGACATGCTTCTTGAATGCTGGAACTGAAACTGAACAATTCCATTCTATTTTGTTTCTTCAGATCTCTTGCTTGTCATTGTGTCAAGATGTATCTGCAGGTGCTCTCCTAGAGTTCTCCACCTCTTCCACACTGAAAAGGATGAGTTCCAAGCTCTGCGCAAAGCCCTATGCCAAGTGTTACAAACAGGTGAGAAGAGGTCTAAAGGTTCCCTCTCAGCCTTTGCCTGGTTTAACCGTAACAGGATTTAATTTTAGAAACACCGTGTTTTTAGCTCCCTTTCAGTGAATCCTTGGTCGCTGCTTCAATTGTAAGGCAAATAAATCAAATAGCTTTTCTTAGATTTAAATAAGAAAGGTGGAAGTTTATTAATGTTGAACCCTAATCCTGTTAACGACCACGAATATGTGACGTGACCACACTAGCATACATACGCGATAAACACTCATGCAGATTGAGACAGAAAAATTAGAAAAGAATAAAAGGGAAAGGTTTGAGGCAATATTCAGATTATAATTACAGTCCTTGGAGTTCAATGTGGAGTCTTTGGTTGCCGGTAAGTCCCGCGGTTCGTTTGGGCACAGTTGGCACTTCAACTTGTTTTGATGTCGGAGTCTTTTCTCTCTTGAGGTTTACATGTCTTCCATGGGTCTGGTGGCTTGGGAGAAAGTAAGAGAGAGAGGCACCCAGAGAGAGGCTTCCTTGTTCCAGCTTCTGTTGCAAACTGCCTTCTGTTCCTTTCTGTGTGGCACAATTCAACTCCAAGTGGCCAGCAGGTCAGTCATGTGACTAACTGGCTTAACTACTCCTGCGTTTGTGGATTGTATCATCTTAGCAGCTCCTGGAATGTGCTTCCTTACACATTTAATGTCTGGTATCAAAATCCATTTGGGTTAATTGGCCCCAGGAGTAGTTCTTTGTCTCCACAAGCACTGTCTTTTAGTATGCAAATGTCCTCCAGTCAAAGGTCTGGTGATCTCTTTAACAATTCATTTATTCACTCCAGCAACAGTTTAAAATCAGTGTCCATATAACGAAATTAATATGTCTCATTCTTGGCAGGTGGAGGTCTGCATGACACAAGTTACAGCTAGATTGCTCCACAGTGACAGTCGGGCTCTGTAGCAGGCCTGCAAATTAACCAAAAATTTATATTTGCATGTCCATCAGCCTTTTTCTATGCACTGCCCACTGAAGTCCTCATCTGAGTCCTCTGCAGCATAACTCATGTGTAACCTCACCCTCCTTGAGCTAGTACCTTATCCCCTGCCCTGGTGTTACGGTCAAGTGAGGAGGTGTCAAAGGGCTTCCCTCTTTCCCCTCTCCTTGTTTGACCACAACAGGTTTAATTCTTTCCTAAAGTGGATCTACTGGCCAATTCCTTCAGTGTTTTATTACTTACTTGCTATGATCATAGCAACAATCAATCGGACAGGCTTTCTTGAGTTAACACAGAAAGAGATTAACTCTATTGTACCTAAAATGAACTAATAAAAATAATAAGCAACACACCAACTTTCACTCACACACTCACACACTAGAGGTTTACACACACACAAATAGGTTAGAGAGTGATGAAAGGTAGATTGGTTGAGTTAGAATCCATAAAAAGATATAGTCTGTGAGGTTTGGTGATTCAGCTGACGTCTAGCCAAATTCAGTGGTTCTGAGGCTTTTAACTTAAAGAGGTAGACGACTGGTTCGGTGAGTCTTTTGGAGATAGCAATGCAGATGATTTCCTCCAACAGGGTTTCTGATTGTAGCCGTACAATGCAAAGGGGATCAATTAGCAAGCAGGATTTGAAAGCTTTCAAGCTGGAATGGAGAGAGAAAGAGGGAAACCCCCACTTAGGCTCTGCTCATTCCGGAGTTCAGTTGCTTCTCCTCTGCCGCAAAGAAAACCCCAGCTTAAAAACCATAGATGGGAGGGGCTTGTCACATGACAGTCACTCAGTCATTCCAACATAGCAGTTAGCAGTATTTCTCTGCTTGCTGAGAAAACAGGTAGTTCCTTCAAACTTCCTGGGTCCTGTTTCTTGCTGGGATATTAGCAGACCTTTCATCTCTCTCCTCACAAGCATTGCAGTGTAGGATACAGTGTTGCAAATTAGGTGATTATCTTAAACTGAAAGGATGACTTTGCTGGCAGCTTGTCTTTTAAAAATGTCTTCAAAAAATATATATAAATTCAGATCTCCAGTCAGTGGACCAAAGAAAATTATCATTCAACAAAACACATTGGAGTAACACTGGTTACAGGCCACTCATTCCCACTGAACTTCAAACATGAAAATCCAGCCTCTCTGCTACCCTCTGAAGTTCGTGCAGTGCCAGTATCTGAGCGAGTAGTAGAAAGTGTGAGATCGAGTGACCGTGTTTCTTCTTCATTAGTGTCTTCCTCCTCAAGCACTTCAGTCTCCAGCCCCACTGCCTGACCAGGTGGCAGTTCTTGGGTATCTGAAAGGAGAAAGTCATAAGGAGAGGGTTGGAATGACAGAAGGGGTAGAAGGCAAGGAGTGCATGCTGACATCATCTGTAGCTTGTAAATCAGAGGAGATTGTTGGCTGAGGCGGGAGTGGAATATAAGAAGGTAGGAACATACCGTCATCCTCCATGGTTTCAGTCCTGTTGCTGACCATAGTCATTGCTACGCCAACTATTTCCAGCATTGTCTCCTTCATTGGGGTGAGGACATGTAGCTGTGCCTGTTCTTCACCAGTTTGGTGCCACTGCCTCCGATTTGGGCCACCTTGTCCTACAAGAGGAGGAAGTGTGTCAATGAGTGTAGTGTAGTGTGTTTGGTTGATGTGCCTGCCACAGTTGAATAACTGGCAATGTGTGCAAGCTGTGAGATGTGAGTGTGTGGCTTGCAGCACTATTAAGTGTATGAGGGTTGGGTGAGGCTATGAATGTGAGGTACGAGACATGGTTGATGGAAATTGTTGGTAGATGGTGAAGGGGTTATGCTAAATGAAGCAGTATGTAATGCTAAGGGTGCAGTTGGTAGGATATGGCATGTGAAGATGCTTTCACTGACCTTGACCACCCTTGTGAGGTCATTAAACCTCTTGCGACACTACATCCAGGTCCTTGGGGCTAGACCGCTGGCAGTGATCACGATGGCTACCTGCTCCCACTGTCTTCTTCGTATCTGCCTGCAGGGCTTCCTTTCCCCCCGAAGACAGAGGACTTCTCTCATTCTGTACACCTCCTGCACCAAGGCCTCCAACGCTGCATCGGAGAACTTTGGTGCATGCTCGCTGGCCTGTTGTGCCATTTCTCTTGATTTTGGTCTCCAGCTCATCTTTCTTGACCTCTGCAGCCAGAATGCATCTCACTTTTAAGAGGTGCAGGCTAATTTTAAGTACTGCTAGCCTTGCATGAACTTGGGCCCCCTGCTGAGGTGTGCAGCCACTCAATGTGTTTAGCACTGGGCTGCATGCCACAATCAAAATAATCAGCAGGCAGCAGGAAGTTTGCATGGTGCCTATATTACTTTGGACGGGTGCAGGTTAATCGTGCATCCGATCCCATGCCCAGTTTTACCACCTATCTAGTTTAAACCACAATGAATTTACTTCAACAAAAACAAATACAACTAACCAGCTGGACAATTTTGTGTGTGTTTTTTTTTAATTAACTAGTAAATATTTAATGCACATTAGACAATGTTTTCAAACCAACGCCCATAATGTCACATCAAAGACATTCACAGCTCAATTGCACAGCGTTAAATATACCTTTGCTGACACTCTTCCCTCCTCGGTTAATGCTGTCACTTCCCCCTCCCCCCCCAGTTAATGCTGTCACTATCTCCCCACCCCCCACCCCACCTCCCACCCCCACAAACCCATCTCCTCAGTGAATGCTGGCTGTTACAATCAGGTGAGGAGGGGTCACAAGGCTCCCCTCTTGTCCTTCTCCTTGTTTGACCGCAAACAGGTTTATTCCTTTTTAAACAGTGGATGTGCTTATCAATTCAGTGAGTGTTTAATCCTTTATCTTTGTTGTGATCATAAAAGAACCAAACAGACTGGTTTTCTTGAGTTTAAACAAGAGGTTAGTTTATTTTACTTAAAATCTAAACTGGATCTTAGTAAAATAATAAAATTATGCTCTAACTTACACAAACACACACATACACACACAAAGGTTACAGAGTGATGAGGAATAGTTTGGTTTGGATTAGAATCCAGAACATGTAAAAAATAATGTACAGTCCGAAGTCTCTGGCTGGTAGAAGTACACTTTGCAGCTGGCCCACCTGGTTCAGGTTTTTTTCTTGGAGACAGTGATGTAGGTGGCTGTCTTCCCCGAGGTTTCTGTCTGTAGCAATGGATGTTGTGTAGTCACAGACAGTTTCAAAACTTGCAGTATATCTGGAGAAAAAGAGAGAGTGAGACACAGACACAGCCCCTATGGGGTCCTGTCTCGTTATCACACATAGCTAGTTTGCTGTGTGTTACAAAACTCCAAGTTTTACACAGCCTGGGGAGACTGTTACATGGCTCTCTCAATACCCTTGGTTTTTAATGAGGTCCAAAGTCTAAAATCCAAATCTCTTTCAGGTTGTCAGTGTTTACTCCCTGGAGGTATGTCTCTCCTCATGAATGCTTCAAGATGGCTTTGAATATCCCACTAATGAGGGCAATATGGGATAATCTACATCAGCTATCCAAGCCATTGTCCTGGATGGGAGCCTTGTTAGACATGCGTCTCCAATTCAAATGCGAGGTATTTCAATGCCAATTGTGGTGGCCATCTTGACTGCTAGCTTTTTAAAAGGTTAAATGTAGCATCCCAGCTTTCCTTTTTAAAAGTTTAATTTAGGTTTCCAACCGAGTAATTAAAAAGTCTTCATTCAGCATAGCATGTTTTCTTGACACTGACACTCTCCTTCCCTCTATTAATACCAGCATTCTCCTTCCTTGGCTCCTTAGTTAATCCTGACACTGTCCTTTCTTGTTTTCCTACCCTCTCCAGTGCCCCCAGCAATCCCCATCACCGTTAATGCTAGCAGTCTGCCTCTTACCTTGCCCCCTTCCCAAAAGATCGGCCCAACCTTCTGTTCTCTCCAACCTCCTTCCAAAAGTCCCAGCTTGAAGGCTGTATTTCCTGGTGCTGCTATTTTCCTGCATCCTAATACTGCAAGAATTCCCACCCACATCATGCCAAGGTTTGTGATTACAGCAAGTGTGCCAGAAGATGGACATCTGGAGCTACATCAAGTTGGCTTTTGCCCACCAATACAGAGTCAGAGTGCCCCCAAAATACTAATGCCAATATCAACCGCACACAGTAGGCACGTCATGGACTGCACTGTTACTTCACCCTGAGATTAAACCCAGTTTAAAATGCTACAATTGATGACTCTTCCTTCTGGAAATTGTAAGGCTCCCAATTGAAATGAGTTTGAGTCAGTTTCAAAATTATTATCTGGTGGCCATAACACCACAGACCATAGCTGTCTAGAATGTGCTAAACCAGTCACTTCACTCAGAAAATTGTGTAAACGAATGGTGCAGGAAATGGAAAAGTGCCACATTGGTACAAGGGCTGTTACTGCTAAGATGGGGTGAAGAAGAGTTCAGGCAGTTTTTTAAATATGGTGCATATTGAAATGGAATCATTCTCAATAAATTCCTTTGTACAGCTTTTTGACACTTGATGGGGTGTATCTTTTTACTGCACAGCTACAGGGAGAAAGAACTTGAATTTTTATAGCGCCTTTCACAAGCTTTCTTTTTCCATGGAATGTGAGTGTTACTGGCAAGGCCAGCATTTATTACCCATTCCTAATTGCCCTTAACAACTGAGTGGCTTCCTGGACCATTTCAGAAGCAAGTTAAGAATCAACCACATTGCTGTGGGTCTAAAGTCAGGTAAGGACAGCAGATTTCCTTCCCTAAAGGACATGAGTGAGTGAGATGGGTTTTTACAACAATCAATGATAGCTAGTCTCAATAATGGTACCATGAAACTCTCAACTCCAGATTTTTATTAGCTAATTAAATTTAAATCTCACCAGCTGCCACGATGGAATTTGAACCCATAACCCCAGATGATAGTAGCCTGTGACATTACCACTATGCTGCTATCGCCCCCTTAGGGCATACTAAAGCACTTTACATCCTATTAAGTACTTCTGAAGTGCAGTCACTGTTGTAATGTAGAAAATGCGGCAGCCAATTTGCAACTGCAAGGTCCCACACACAGCAATATGATAATGGCCTGATAATCTGCTTTGTTATTTAACAGTTATGTTGATGAGAGATAAATAATGGCCAGGACACCAGGACAACTCTCCTACTCTTTTTCTGATAAAAGGTCACAGTCCTGAAATGTAAACTCTGTTTCTCTCTCCACAGACGCTGCCAGACCTGTTGAATATTTGCAGCACTTTCTGTTTTTACTTCTTTAAATAGGGCTGTGGGATCTTTTACACCCACCTGAGAGGGCAGATAGTGCCTTTGTTTAAGGCCGCATCCAAAAAGCAGCACCTCCAACAGTGCAGCTCTCCCTCAGTACAGCACAGGAGTATCAGCCGAGATTATTATTCCGATCAGTGGGGTGGGTCTTGAACCCATAAACTTTTACTATTGGAGTGAAGGTGCTAACCACTGAACCACAACCAACAGCTACAACACAATAGAGGAGAAATTAATTTGTGTAGCCCCACTTCTCAATATCAATGAAGAATGCTGCTTGTCCCCGGGGGAATCAACACAAGACTACATAGCGCTGCGCAAATGAATTTCTCCTCCAATGAATATCTCTCACACATCATTTTGTCCTCAAACAGAAGTGGCAAGCTGGAATTTGGTTTAATGTAACCTCGTTCTCAGGAGCAGGTGTGTTCTGGTACTCGCAGTACCAGATTGTCAGAGAATTCCAGATTTACAGCATTGAAAATCTGCTCAGGGAAGGTTGAACTGTTGTATTTTAAATTCTAATGCTTTCTGAGACCATCAAATCAACTAAAGACCGCAGCACATAGGCTGAAATCTGGATGCTGCTGATAACAGACTCTCTTTCAATGCAGCCTTCATTCTGTCCTGGTTAAATGAGCCACAACTTCAGGGGAGAAAATCCTCTGATTTTGAAAATGAGAATGTTCTGTAGCCAGGGACTAATATTGGATATCTCTTTTTCAGACAGAGGAATGCTAATTAATATATTTATTATTCATTAAAAGAACACTCAGATATCTCTGTGCTGTTTGAAAGGGGGATCCAAACCAATGATTGAGGCTCCTGTACAAAACCCAAGAATGTCAAAAGTTACAGCATTCAAGGAATCACAAGCTACATTTACTCCCCATGAATAACAGGTCCTTTCAGTGTTCTGCATTTAAAACCCAACGCACTTCTGAGTAGAAAGCTGCTGACAAAATTCAGCTCACTCCTCAGTGAGGAACAATATCCAGGCTATCAATTCAAGGTCCAATTGCCAGGGTAAGCTGTTTATCATAAGTCCTTCAAATTTAGAACTACTGCAGTATAAGTGATGAATGGACACCATGTGTAAACCAGCTGTGCATTCCCCATGCTATCCCTACATCCCACCTGCATCCTACTAGCTATATGCAAGACTGCACTTTTGTCAAATTAGTTTCGGCACCACCCAGCTGAAAAGAGAAAGCAAAGAACTTGCATTTATATAGCACCCTTAACAATCTCTCCATGTCCCAAAATGCTTTACAGTCAATGGAGTACTTTGAAGTGTAGGCACTGTTGTAATGTAGGAAATGCGGCAGGCAAGTTTCTCACAGCAAGCTACCACAAACAACAATGTGGTAATGACCAGAATCGTTTGTGTAGTTGAGCCGAATTACAAGCACTAATCTCTTGGATCTCATCTCCAATCAAAGCACTGTATCGAGGGAAGAGCTGGGTGATGCAGTAGGTTAAATGCGCACCTTTGACTTCTAAGATTGGGGTTTGAATCCAGGCAGGACTGATGGGCTGAGTGTTTTCTCTGTCTGCTGGCTGGAGGGGGTCACATGGTTTTGCTTCTGCCTCACCCATACACTTCTAGCACTGTCAGTAATCCAATAGCAGCAACAGAAGGAGGTTCAATTCTGTGTCAATCAGAACAATTCACTGTTTCTGTATAACGGAGTATTGAGATGGTTCATGTTGCTTGGCCTGCCATCAGTTGCAGTGAATAATCAGACATTAACCCAATCTGACAGCTCCATCAAGGGACTTTTAAAACCCAATGACTGGATTTTCCATCTGTAAAAATAGAACCACATACAGCTTGTTAATGGGAAATAGGATATTAATAGGGACACATCTTGTTAATGGGGAAACATCTTGTTAATGGGTTTATGGATCGTTAATGGTGTCAGAGCTCCTTCGTAGGGACATAGCCTGTTACTGAGGACAGTGTCTGCTAATAGCACAAAATCTGTTAATAGAAGTTACAAGCTGTTGATGAGCTATTTAAACTTGTGGGATTGCACAAAACAGTGATTCACTGCAGCTCATTCCCAGTAATAATTAGTTTTAATCAGACCATATTGAACCCGAACTAAACATCTTTGTTAAAGGCCAGTGGCCGGAATTTCTCTCCTATCAAAGACTGAAACATTAAAAGGTCCCTAAGCTATTCTCCAAATCACTGATGCAAGTCTTCTGTTTATATTACAGCATTGGTGCCAAAAACTGACTGACTTGAACTGTAGCTCTGTAATATAACTGAAGCAGTGTCAGCCCTTAGGCTGGAACAGAGTACCTGACTCAATCAGCAACTCTATAATGTCATTGAAGCAGTGTCAGTCTGAGGCTATTTCCTGGCTGCAGGAGGGCTGACCTCTCATTGTGCCTGGATAGCCTCGAGGCTTGATGCATCACTGAATATTGTAAACTTTACTTTAACATCTTAGAAGCTTTCCAGCCACTAAATTGAACTTTCCACTAAGTGTGCACATTTCTTTCGTGCTGCTGATGTTCTGAAATTCAGTCTGTCATGTAAATGCAATGGACCCAAGAGTGGTGGGAGCTGGGACACTTCACAGAATAAAAACAGCATATACATCTGGCCACTCAATCCAACCAAGCACTGCTGTATAGAATTAGTGAGCAGCTCAGATATCTGAGAAGGTGATGGGCTTGGGGAGGTATCTGCATCTGTACAACCTCAGGGTCAGTTTGGTTTGGAAGATAGTCCTCCCGTTTAAGTCAGTGGTTATGGATTTAAGCTCCTCTCCAAGGTTTGTGGACATTAATCTAGACTGACACTGCAATGCAGTAATGAAAGAGTTCTGCACTTTCAGAAATGTTGTCTTTCAGATGAGGCATTTAACTGAGGCCTTGTCTGCCCTTTCAGGTGGATTTTGAAGACTTGACAGATTCAGAGAAGAACTGAAGGTTTTCCTGATGTCCTGCCCAACACTTTTTCATCAAAAACAAATTAGAATAAAGAATAAAATAAAACTTGCATTTGGAGAGTGCCTTTCATGATCTCAGGTCATCACAAAGTGCTTTACAGCCTATGAAGTATTTTTGAAGTGTAGTCACTGTTGTAATGTAGGAAATGCAGCTGTCAATTTGCACACAGCAAGATCCCACACAAACAGCAATGTAATGATGACCAGATAATTTGTTTTAATGATGTTGGTTGAGACATAAATATTGGCCAGGACACCAGAGAGAACTCCCCTGCTGGATTAACTGGTCACTCATCTCATTTGCTGTTAACGGGATCTTGCTATGTGCAATTAATTTGATTTGAAGCAGTTTGGGACATCCTGAGGGCGTGATAAGGTGCTGTATCGATGAGACTTCCTTCTTTAAAGTATGGCGGTTTCCAAAGAGACTCACAAAGAAAACGACCCCTTCAAAAACTGGTGATAGAAAATTATTGCTTCTGATGCTTTGCCTGTCTGTCAACCTGTGCTGTCAACAGCAGATAATGTAACAATTGACAGTTCTGCTCAGTATGAGATTGCAAGCCTTTTTAAACAGATGGAGCAGTGTTTATTTTTAGCAGCGGGATACCTCAAAATATGGCCACATAAACCAAATGCAGGGACTGTCACTTCTGATGAATGATACATGATAGGTCTGGCCATCACTCAGCAAATGCATTGCAATTTTTGACTTGCAAACTAATAATTTGTGACAGTGATGCACGGAGTTTAAACTGTCCAGCAATTCAAATAAAATCTCTCTAAGTCAGTGGGAGGTGGGGGTAGGAGTATGTGTCTCAACATACTCAGCATTAAAAGTGTTCTGTTCACGATCTGCAGAATTTGCTTTCTTCAGCGTAGAACACTCTCTGAAAGACCTTCACCTTTGTGAAGGTTAACTAGCACCAGCTGGAATCCCGGTGGATCACAGAATTCGAGTCGGGTCAAGCGTGCCATGACAGCCGGCTACTTGGCCTGTGCAACCTGCTTTGATAGTATGTGACAACGCTAGGTTTTCCTCGGTGGAGCAAAAGGGTGTCAAACCTGCAGCGTCTCACAGTTTGCGAGCTCCTCCTTTTGGTACAAAGAGGTGAAGTCAGTGTTAGGGGAGCGGAGGGAAACTGTCACAGAATCCTGACATGTAACGAAAGAAACTTGAGAGGGGAATATGCGAATGGAGGAAACTGGCGCATGCCTGACCCATTTTCGTGAGTACTCATGCGCAGAATCTGGAAAATTAAATCTGAGTGCATCTGAAAGAATCTTCGGTTGTCTTGCTTCAAAGCATTTCTTTCTTTCTTTTTAAAAAATGGCAGCCTGCCATTAATCTATAAGCAACATCTCTAGGCAGACTTTCATTAATTTCACAAGCAGAACTGACAGCTCACCAAAATTGTCATCTGCGATGTGCGAAGAATGGACATTTCATGTTTAGCCCAAAATAGCATGTTATATAGAATCTGAATCAGGTGACTGAGGGATTTCAAGCAAGCTGGTAGCTCCCTGAGTGAGCTTCTGTGGCTAGAGAGGACAGTTGAACAATGAACTCTTAGTGACAGCAAATCCCCCACCACCTGTTGACTTTTCAAATAAATTAACTTGATCTACAGCTTCATGCATCTTAAAATGGAGGGAGGGGTGGCACTATGGCAACCTATCATGAATGACACGTTACCTTCTTACAGTAATAGTGTAATCACGGATGCAGCGGAGGATATTATAGAATTTAAGATGCAGATAGATACAACTTGACAGACAGGAGTAAAGTAAGATCAGAAATCCATGATCCCAGGGATGGGATCAGTCTGATGGATGGAGACAATTGTTTCCAGTCTTGCATGGTCCCATGTTTCTAAGATGATTTGGATAAAAATTCATTTAACAGGAAGCTATATAAGTGCATGCAGAAGAAATGAATAGGAGGTTACTTTAATAGGGTTAGATGAAACCGACATAAGGAGCTCATGTGGAGCATGAACACCAACATAGACCCGTTGGATTGAATGGCCTATTTTTGTGCTGTAATTCTATGTAATTCTATGTGGTGGAGGGATGGGCTGAGCTAGCTTTTGAGTCAAATAATCCATCATGGGTAATTATGGTCTCATGGAGCTTGAGGAGTCAGGAGGAATTTCCCAGAGTATTTCCTGAGATTAACCGTAGTTCTTTTACTCTTTAATAAAAGCAGAAGTTCTGATGAAAGGTCACTGACCTGAAATGTTAACTCTGCTTCTCTCTCCACAGATGCTGCCAGACCTGCTGAGTATTTCCAGCACTTACTGTTTTTATTTCTTTTACTCTTTGTTTGCCCGTCCCACTAGTTAGTATTACATGCAGTTGTGGGGGTGGGAGGGGGAGAATGGGCAGGGGCGTTGGTTGGGACAGGTGGGGGATGCGTGTACAAGGTTGCATCGTCTAATAAATAGTGAAAGTCTGGATAGGCCTGATGGATACCTCTCACCTTTCTTTAACACCCCTGGGTCACAATAGAGTAAGAGGGCAGCTAGACCCCAACATCCCACTTTTCGCCCTGGGAGGGACTTCAATTCCTGACAAATTAAAAGACTGACGACTAGATGACAAGGGAGCCATTAATCAATACCTTTGATGCCTTTAAGCCAAATTCCAGTTTCACCAAAGCAACATCTTCCCATAATCACAAATGAAATCGGACCCAATGCGATACCTTCCTACCATTTAACAAGGACACAGTGAAAGTCATTATGACCTGACAATGGAATCATCGGGAGTGAAATAGGTCTCGGATGACAACAAATCAGCTGCCCGTTTCTCATCCTGCTCCGTTTTCTTTTCCATTGAAGTTAGTGGAATTTCTTGTTGGAAATGGTGATTCATATGTCACAAATTTTATCCGCCCTTTGTCACTCCAAGCCTGGTCCTGCTAAAGTTGGCCTGAGCAGTCTCATCATCAGAGAGGTTGGGAAAGGAGCTGAACACTGAGAATGGTCAGTCAGCAGCCCCATGCTTGATCTTATAATTGAGGAAAGGTTATTGATAAAGCCACAGATGGTGTTATAAGGCCCATTACAACACAAATTAGCTCTTCATTTTTAAAATATTGTTTTAGGTGTGTTTTATGCTTGTTAATAAAGTGAGGAGTTGAATGCTGGAAAATGAAATATTTTTTCCAATTCTGGTCACTAATTCTCAGTATCAAGCATTCCCAGCTCAAAGATAGCACAGGTTAGAAACAGAATCAAGCTTAGCTCGAAACAACAATAAGCCTTTTCTTCCACCTCGCAAGTTAGCCCTGGAATGACATTTTCATTTTCGAGCACCTTTTCTGAGTGATGTCAATTTATTTTAAAATTGAAGGAGACGCATACAAAGAACAAAGAACAAAGATAATTACAGCACAGGAACAGGCCCTTCGGCCCTCCAAGCCTGCGCCGATCCAGATCCTCTCTCTAAACATGTCGCCTATTTTCTAAGGTTCTGTATCTCTTTTCTTCCTGCCCATTCATGTATCTGTCTAGATACATCTTAAAAGACTCCATCGTGCCCGCGTCTACCACCTCCGCTGGCAACGCGTTCCAGGTGCCCACCACCCTCTGCGTAAAGAACTTTCCACGCATATCCCCCCTAAACTTTTCCCCTTTCACTTTGAACTCGTGTCCTCTAGTAATTGAAACCCCCACTCTGGGAAAAAGCCTCTTGCTGTCCACCCTGTCTATACCTCTCATGATTTTGTACACCTCAATCAGGTCCCCCCTCAACCTCCGTCTTTCTAATGAAAATAATCCTAATCTACTCAACCTCTCTTCATAGCTAGCGCCCTCCATACCAGGCAACGTCCTGGTGAACCTCCTCTGCACCCTCTCCAAAGCATCCACATCCTTTTGATAATGTGGCGACCAGAACTGTACGCAGTATTCCAAATGTGGCCGAACCAAAGTCCTATACAACTGTAACATGACCTGCCAACTCTTGTACTCAATGCCCCGTCCGATGAAGGAAAGCATGCCGTATGCCTTCTTGACCACTCTATTTACCTGCGTTGCCACCTTCAGGGAACAGTGGACCTGAACACCCAAATCTCTCTGTACATCAATTTTCCCCAGGACTTTTCCATTTACTGTATAGTTCACTCTTGAATTGGATCTTCCAAAATGCATCACCTCGCATTTGCCCTGATTGAACTCCATCTGCCATTTCTCTGCCCAACTCTCTAATCTATCTATATTCTGCTGTATTCTCTGACAGTCCCCTTCACTATCTGCTACTCCACCAATCTTAGTGTCGTCTGCAAACTTGCTAATCAGTCCACCTATACTTTCCTCCATATCATTAATGTATATCACAAACAACAGTGGTCCCAGCATGGATCCCTGTGGAACACCACTGGTCACACGTCTCCATTTTGAGAAACTCCCCTCTACTGCTACTCTCTGTCTCCTGTTGCCCAGCCAGTTCTTTATCCATCTATCTAGTACACCTTGGACCCCAAGCGCCTTCACTTTCTCCATCAGCCTGCCATGGGGAACCTTATCAAACGCCTTACTGAAGTCCATGTATATGACATCGACAGCCCTTCCCTCATCAATCAACTTTGTCACTTCCTCAAAGAATTCTATTAAGTTGGTAAGACATGACCTTCCCTGCACAAAACCATGTTGCCTATCACTGATAAGCCCATTTTCTTCCAAATGGGAATAGATCCTATCCCTCAGTATCTTCTCCAGCAGCTTCCCTACCACTGACGTCAGGCTCACCGGTCTATAATTACCTGGATTATCCCTGCTACCCTTCTTAAACAAGGGGACAACATTAGCAATTCTCCAGTCCTCCGGGACCTCACCCGTGTTTAAGGATGCTGCAAAGATATCTGTTAAGGCCCCAGCTATTTCCTCTCTCGCTTCCCTCAGTAACCTGGGATAGATCCCATCCGGACCTGGGGACTTGTCCACCTTAATGCCCTTTAGAATACCCAACACTTCCTCCCTCCTTATGCCGACTTGACCTAGAGTAATCAAACATCTGTTCCTAACCTCAACATCCGTCATGTCCCTCTCCTCGGTGAATACCGATGCAAAGTACTCGTTTAGAATCTCACCCATTTTCTCTGAGTCCAAGCATAACATTCCTCCTTTGTCCTTTAGTGGGCCAATCCTTTCTCTAGTTACCCTCTTTCTCCTTATATATGAATAAAAGGCTTTGGGATTTTCCTTAACCCTGTTTGCTAAAGATATTTCATGACCCCTTTTAGCCCTCTTAATTCCTCGTTTCAGATTGGTCCTACATTCCCGATATTCTTTCAAAGCTTCGTCTTTCATCAGCCGCCTACACCTTATGTATGCTTCCTTTTTCCTCTTAGCTAGTCTCACAATTTCACCTGTCATCCATGGTTCCCTAATCTTGCCATTTCTATCCCTCATTTTCACAGGAACATGTCTCTCCTGAACGCTAATCAACCTCTCTTTAAAAGCCTCCCACATATCACATGTGGATTTACCTTCAAACAGCTGCTCCCAATCTACATTTCCCAGCTCCTGCCGAATTTTGGTATAGTTGGCCTTCCCCCAATTTAGCACTCTTCCTTTAGGACCACTCTCGTCTTTGTCCATGAGTATTTTAAAGCTTACGGAATTGTGATCACTATTCCCAAAGTAGTCCCCTACTGAAACTTCAACAACCTGGCCGGGCTCATTCCCCAACACCAGGTCCAGTATGGCCCCTTCCCGAGTTGGACTATTTACATACTGCTCTAGAAAACCTTCCTGGATGCTCCTTACAAATTCTGCTCCATCTGGACCTCTAACACTCAGCGAATCCCAGTCAATGTTGGGAAAATTAAAATCTCCTATCA
This sequence comes from Heterodontus francisci, assembly GCF_036365525.1. Classification (NCBI taxonomy): domain Eukaryota; kingdom Metazoa; phylum Chordata; class Chondrichthyes; order Heterodontiformes; family Heterodontidae; genus Heterodontus; species Heterodontus francisci. The sequence goes on along the minus strand of NC_090401.1, from coordinate 21,386,259 downwards.
CCACCACCCTGTTGCTCCTACATCTTTCCATAATCTGTTTACATATTTGTACCTCTATCTCACGCTCGCTGTTGGGAGGCCTGTAGTACAGCCCCAACATTGTTACCGCACCCTTCCTATTTCTGAGTTCTGTCCATATTGCCTCACTGCTCGAGTCCTCCATAGTGCCCTCCTTCAGCACAGCTGTGATATCCTCTTTGACCAGTAATGCAACTCCTCCACCCCTTTTACCTCCCTCTCTATCCCGCCTGAAGCATCGATATCCTGGGATATGTAGTTGCCAATCATGCCCTTCCCTCAACCAAGTCTCAGTAATAGCAATAACATCATACTCCCAGGTACTAATCCAAGCCCTAAGTTCATCTGCCTTACCTACTACACTTCTTGCATTAAAACAAATGCACCTCAGACCACCAGTCCCTTTATATTCATCATCTGCTCCCTGCCTGTTCTTCCCCTTAGTCACACTGACTTCATTTACTAGTTCCTTACAGGCTTTTGTTACTACCTCCTTACTGTCAACTGACCTCAATTGGTTCCCATCCCCCTGCCACCTTAGTTTAAACCCTCCCCAACAGCGTTAGCAAAAGCACCTCCAAGGACATTGGTTCCAGTCCGGCCCAGGTGTAGACCGTCCAATTTGTAATAGTCCCACCTCCCCCAGAACCGGTCCCAATGTCCCAAAAATCTGAACCCCTCCTTCCTGCACCATCTCTCAAGCCACGCATTCATCCTGACTATTCTTTCATTTTTACTCTGACTATCACGTGGCACTGGTAGTAATCCTGAGATTACTACCTCTGAGGTCCTACTTTTTAACTTGGCTCCTAACTCCCTAAACTCTGCTTGTAGGACCTCATCCCGTTTTTTACCTATATCATTAGTGCCTATGTGCACAATGACAACTGGCTGTTCACCCTCCCCCTTTAGAATGAATACCTGTCAGGAAATAGGTAAAGATGGCCCACATTAATGTAAAGTAGGATCGTCATTGTCAATAGACAGAAAAAACTTTCATCCTATGAGTTGAACCTGGTTTCAATTTTCCAAATGAAACGCCAGTATCTAACCCAGTGCACCAACCAGGCCCTTTGGCAGCTGAGCAGCCAAAGCTTAGCACCATTTTGGACCAGTCTTTTCCAGGACAAACTACTCCTTGGTAAGGCACTAATCTTTCCTTAACTTCTTGAGCGTAAGTTCTGGGGGAACAGTCTTCCTAACTTGGATCCATCACGGAATGGCTTTGAGCACCAGAATTGATTTCAGTCATTCTCAGGATGACCTAATCAAAATGAATGCATACTTACTTTGAATGAAATCCCAAAAGCCTAAAGCCTCTTTCTGTGCCATAATGACATTATGTTTTTTTTTATTCATTCATGGGATATGGGCATCACTGGCTAGGACAGCATTTATTGCCCATCCCTAATTGCCTTTGAGAAGGTGGCGGTGAGTTGCCTTCTTGAACCACTGCAGTCTGTGTGGGGTAGGTACACCCACAGTGCTGTTAGGAAGGGTGTTCCAGGATTTTGACCCAGCAACGGTGAAGAAACGGCGATATAGTTTCAAATCAGGATGGTGTGTGACTTGGAGGGGAACTTGCAGGTGGTGTTCCCATGCAACTCCTGCCTTTGTCCTTTTAGTTGGTAGAGGTCACGGGTCTGGAAGGTGCTGTCTAAGGAGCCTTGGTGCTATATCAGTCTATGAGTATCTGACAGCTAAAACCCAGTCAAAGTTGGGTTTTGTTGCTGCACAGCTTCACTTTAATCCTATTTTCTCTGTTCACACAGCGTAAAAACACAATTGCTCCATAAATGGTGAGGAATGTCCCTCTTAAAGTTACATGTCCCACAAATCAAAATTTTATGATATTAAAAATGTGATGGTTCTCAGCACAATAACTAATGCTGAAAAGATGTAATTTTATTTCATTTTGTTACTGATATATTAGCACCTTCAGTCTGCCAAATGGACATTCCACAGTCTTATGAGAAGTCTCTTTTATAGTGAATGTGTTCATGTTAATTGCCTTTTGGTGGAAATCTCTCTACAATAAAATAGAATAAAATCATTGTTTTTTCAGTATAATGAGTCTTATTCCATACTTATTAAAAATTTCAAAATCTCTAGAAATAAATTCAAGCTGAAGTAGGAAGTATAACTAACTCCTTCATAAGCTGACCTCCAATGAAATTAGCATCTGCACCATGCATACATTGTATGTTAGCCTTGGTGTCGGGCAGAGTCGGGTCCTGAACTGACTCCTTGTAATGTGGAGTTGGACACCCTGGAGGGGGCAGTCTCCACCTGAACTCATTGACATCGCATGGAGTGTAAATCCTGTACAGTGGCAAACCTGATTTGCAACATCTTCAAGGCTATCTAGAGGGAACATCACTCAGGGTTCCTGCTCCTGATTGTTGTACAGTGACCGTTCATGGAAAGTGTATATGTGGGGTGAGAACAGGACCAGACTTCATAACATTCACAGTGGAAACGCAGGTACGAAGACTAACAGCTTGGCTGATAGTGATATCCATGAGCGTGAGGTGGTACCTTCAGGACAGCAGTGATAAAGGGTGAAAGTGGAAAGGCAGGTGAAAATGTGCCACTTATTATCTAATTGCGACTGAAAGATTATTGAACATCACTGAATTGCAATAGTTTTTATATTCATAAACCAACACAGAACTGAGGGGTCTAAATTCAGCATCATTGCCTCTATTTTGTGTGTGTAGCAATGACGAATTTAATAATAGGAAGGCCCACACCAGGACTGACATGTGTGCTCGGGCCACTGTTAAATTTGGCAGAGCCATGTAGAGGTAACCAATTCAATGTAGAATGTTAACTGTCTGATATTATAAAACCAAAACTGCCGAGACAAAACCAAGGAAGTTATTTATATCACCTGCCATATTTGACACTTAAGGACTTTTTTGTTTCCCTCATGCTAATGCTAAATGTCATTGCACGAAACCATCTGTTCACCCATGAAAGTTTGACAGTTATGCACATCCTTTATATTGCATCAGAGGCTCAACAATTACAAAGCTCTTCTGAGAGTCCCATGGGTGTATGACGCAATACAATATGAGCTGAGTGCTTATGCATGTGGGCGGATTGAGAGTTGGCCCCTCTGTCAAGTTGCCTGCATTAAGTACGTCTCACAGCAGGAATCTATTGAGTGTGGGAGTGGAGATAGGTTGTGAACACATTGGCATGCTAAGGAAGGTCACAGGTAAAACTATTCTTTTATTTACTTCAGATCATACAGCACAGATAGAGGCCATTCAGCCTATCATGCTCGTACTTTCTCTGTGAAAAACTATCCAATTCGTTCCACTCCCCCATTTCTTTCCCCATAGCCCTGCAACTTCTTGTTTCTCAAGTACATAATTAACACATCAAGTTCGACACTCAACCTCTATTGCGATGACAATAGAAGGAAGGTAGAATACTGATTGTGATGTAAGGACTAATGCACTAGCTGAAATAAAATATTAGACAGACCTGAGATAGGAGTCAGATGTGAATCTATTTGCAAGTAGTTTGGACATTTATCTGAATCAGCAACACCATGACACTGAGGCCTAGGAGTTTAATTTGTAACAAGGTAAACTTGGCATAAATAACATACCTTGCAAGATGGAATTTGTCTCTCTTTGGATCTAATTCAACAAGCAAAATTAAATGTTACTGAGACGCATCTACACTGAGAGCCAAATCAAGAGAGCAGAAACATGAGGAGAGAAAGAAATTGAAGATTTGGATGTTACTGACTTAATCGGTGATTTTGAGGCATAGTTTTTGTTGCAGCAATCTTCAGTTTTTAGCTTGAATGATAAAAGTCTGCAACACTGATTTCTTCTGCTGTTACATTCCAACTGCTTGGTTACAAGGAGCTAAGGCAAGATTATTATCACCACAGCCTCACCTTTCCCTCAAATTGTCAAGATTAGAGACTTTCACTGAAAGGTCAAAAGTGATGTTCCTTTGTGACAACTGTATGTGAACAAGAATTAAACAGATTTCTATGAGGTAACAGTGAGAGCAGGGTGTAAGAACCAGACAAAAGCATCAACTCAGCAAAAAGGATATCAGAAAGTGTGCAGAAGATACAGGTTTCACATCACTGAAGGGCTCAGGGCAGCAATAAAACAAGGTAAAAATCTTTGGTGATGCCAACAGCAGAGGCAAAGCAAATGGTGAGGAACATTAATTGGTCATCCAACTGGGAGCTTAAATAACATCTGTCACCTATTGAGTTTAAAACAGCCAAACTTACATTAACATTAATTTATGTATATTTGCTCAATGATCTATCCATTTTCATTCTCTTGCTATTTTATCCAGTCACCACGGTCTCTTTTTTCTAGGAAAGAGAAGGCTGACCTTTGGAGGTTATTAAGATTACGAAGGGGTTCAATTCGGGAGCAGTAGAGAAGAAGTTCTACACTTGTGGGGAAGACCAGTGCTAGGGGCCATACATGTTAGATAGTCACCAATAAATCCAATAAGGAATTTAGGAGAGACTTCTTTACCCAAAGAGTGGTGAGAATGTGAAACTCGCTACCACATGGTGTGGTTGAGGCGAACAATATAGATGCATTGAAGGGGAAGCTAGATAAGGAGGAAGAGAGAAAACAGGGAATTACAGACCTGTTAGCCTTACATCAGTAGTAGGGAAAATGCTAGAATCTATTCTAAAGGATGTGATAAATGGACACTTGGATGATAACAATCTGATTGGGCATAGTCAACATGGATTTATGAATGGGAAATCATGTTTGACGAATTTGTTGGAGTTTTTTGAGGATGTTACTAACAGAATTGATAAAGGGATGTAGGGATTTTCATAAGGCTTTTGATAAAGTCCCCCACAGGAGGTAGGTTAGCAAAATTAAAGCACGTGGGATAGGAGCTAATATACTGGCATGGATTAAGGATTGGTTAACAGGTAGAAAACAGAGAGTAGGAATAAACGAGTCATTCTCGCATTGACAGACTGTGACTAGTGGGGTACCACAAGTCTCAGTACTTGGGCCCCAGTTGTTCACAATATATATCAATAATTTGGATGTGGGAACTGTTACGACCGTGGCGGGAGCAATGCACTGTCAATTCAGTCCTGTCACTCCACAGGTCGCAGCATATTATTAAGCTTTCACAACCAATCAGAAAACAGCCAAATTAAACACTCTATTAACCCCAGAATGAAACAGACCAAACCAGCTATCTTCAGACAACAACAGATTAACTATTTATTTAAAAAACTAAATCTTAAAAGCTATTAAGATAAACCTATGTCTAAAGACCTTCTAACTTCTTAATTTACTCTAACTCCCCCATTCACACAAATACATGCAAAAATAACAGTAGTTAACCAGTTTTAAAAGTGGAGCTTAATGGAGAGACATTAGATGTCTCTTAAGAATAAAATAAATAAGTAATTTTTTTTGTGGATTACAATCCTGGTGGACGAAGTATTCTAATGTGTAAATAGTCAAAGGCCAATCGAAATCCTCATGTGGATTTGATAAAAATAGTCCTTCAGTCCTTCAGTAGATAGGCATTCAACTCTTCAGCTGCAGTAGGCATTAAACAGTTCTTTGAACGATGAGCACAGCAATACAAATGGTTTCTTGAAAAAGAAGGCTTTTCTTCTTTATTTAGGGAATTAACTTGGCTTGTAGCTCCTTGTAGAATTTCTGCTGAGAGAGAATAAACAGCTTTCTTTCTCTTCAGTATGCCTCATTGAAAAGTCTCTCCAAAACAAACTAGTTTTTGCCAGTTTCTGCCAGTTTTACACACAGCCAAGTGGAAACATCACGATGTGACCTTTCTCTCTCTCCTGCTGTTGCCCAGGGTAACAAGTGCAGCTGTGGCACACTGTGTCTTAGCAATTCCAGAACTTTCTTTTCCTTAAAGGTGCACAGTTTTTAACAGGGTCTTAAAGACACACACACTGGGCTGAATGTTACCGGCCCCTCGACGCCGCAGGTCACGGCGCGGGGGCTGGTGAAATTCTGCGGAGAGAGGCCCACCTCGACCTGTGACATCGAGAAGGGCCCGCCACAAATTACCAGCAGCAGGAGGACCTAGGTGCAGTCCCCTCCCACCGCACGGCGGCAGCACCACAATTAACATATGGTAAACGGTACTTACCTTTGCTGATTATGCAGCCCGCTGCCTCTCCATTGACACTTACTGATTTTTCGATGAACGGGCGGCTGTCACGTGCTGTCCCGTGCCGTCCCATTCACAATTTGAAAAGAGGCAGAAGGTTTTGTGGCAGAAGGTAAGTTCTTTTTCAGGGGTCTCACTCTGCATTCTTAAAGGGAGGAGGGAGGGGGCATTATAGGGGTCCCACTCTGCATACTGGAAGGGAGGAGGGAGGGGAGGGATACACAGGAGTCTGACTTTGCATTCTTAAAGGGAGGCGGGAGAGGGGTATTACAGGGGTCCCACTCTGCATACTGGAAGGGAGGAGGGAGGCGGCAATGTACAGGGGTATCACTGCATTCTGAAAGGGAGGGAGTCTGGGATTACTGGAGGGAAAGCTCTGCTGGCATGAAGGGAGGTACTGTTAACCTCCATTAACAGTGTATGCTCTGTGTTTGTTCATGTTTCTGAAGCAGCAATGGTACACTAGGTTCCCTGTGTGTGGGGCGGGTGGCAGAAAAGACAGGAGCGTTAAGGTTACATGGATGGTGAGGGCAATCGATTCAGCTGGTAGGATCTTGATGTGGTCATGCTGTGCCACTCTGAGTGTTGGCCAAGATGGGCAATGTCCTGGCACGCCACATAGTTGATCCAGGAAAGCAGCTGATGTACCCGTCAACACCAATCCATGCCCTGTTAGGAACCTTTGAATACATGAAGGGTTCAACTTTATTTATCACATGGAAATAGGTATGGCTCATCCTACATTGTGTGATCCTCTGCTCCTGAGGATCCGTATGTGCCAGAGGAAATACCAACAGGCAGGTGCGATCTATGTAGAGGCTCGCCCAAGTGGAGCTCACCATTACGATTGGCATGCATCTACAGGCCCCACATGACATGCCATCGGATGTCAGAGCACCAGTGTCAAAGGAGATTGCACATTTAGAGAGGATGGAGACATATCTTTGTGCCCTGCTCAAGGATGACCTGCAGCCCATGGGCTCCGGTGGACATCCCATGCCTTTGTTCCACATAGTGGCAACGGTTCTCAAGCCTGACTCCTTTGCAGCTTTTTAGGGGCCCACCGGAGACCTTTGTGGGGTCACACAGTCAGCAGTGTACTGCTGCATCAGGGAGGTCACCAGTGTCCTGCACCGGAGGGCCAGTGAGTATGTCCGCTTCAGGACGGACTCTCACAGCCAGGCCCAGAGGGCCATTGGTTCTGGCACCATTGCCAAAGAAACGTAGGTTGTAATGCTCATAGACTGCATTCATGTGGCCATCAGGCCTCCCGCCAGGATACCACCTGCGGAAGTTACCATTAAAGGAGCCCTCTCAATCTAGGTGAAGCTGGTACGTGATCACCGCAGATGATTGCTACGAATGTATGACTGCTTCTCAGGCAGCTGCCATGACACCTGGGTCTTGCACCAGTCCCGGCAGCCACCACTGTTCACTGAACTGGTTCAGATGGAGGCATGGCTTCTTGGAGATAAGGGCTATTCTTTCCAGACATGGCTCCCGACACCAGTGAGAGACCCCACCACTGTTGCAGACGGGAGATACAATGCCAGCCACGGAGCTACATGAGCCACCATTGAGCAGGAGATCGGCATGCTGAAAGAACCTGGATGGATAGGTGATGCCGTGTACTACGGGCCAGAAAGGCCAGATCCTTTCTTTGTTGCTCTGTACAACTATGCACCCAGTAGGGGCCAGGCCTGGCATGTTGAGGAGAGACATCAACAGGATTCCTCCTTGGACTATAAGGACACTGCGGATCTACAACATGAAAGACGCATGGAAGGGCAGATGACACCCAGGCTCTGAACGCAGGGCTAGCAGTGAGCTAGAGACGGACAGAAGTGCATCATCAGACAAAGTCTGTCTGCTCCATAGGAACTGACGTGAGCCCTGCAAGCCACACATCACCCTCGCTCACTTGCTGTGCACCAGTCCGCATCTGCAGCATCCCTATGTAAACCATTAGAGGCAGCAGCTGACTGAGCCAATGTCCATGTCACTGCATCCATGGAGACGCTCATGAGTAATGGTAGCATGGCAATGATGTTATTGCATACGTTGGCTCTCCCGAAGGGCCAAAGGTGCAAAAGGATGATACATTGGCGCTACATGCTGGCACATATCATTCACACAGAGAAAAGGACACACATGTTGCTGAGGAACATTTAATGAAAGATGTATTTACATTGCTGTGACACCCATGCATTCCCATTTGAGTGAGTGTGTTCTCTGTAAACCTCTGTAATATTTAAGTCTCACATCCTGGAATGTGAAAATTCAAGATATTCACCCAGGTGTGGCACGCTTACAAGAAGGAATGTTACATTTGAGTGGAAAAAGAGGATCACAACTTCACAGGACACTGGGACACGGCACGGTAAGTATATGGCAGCAAAGCGGAATGTGCCGGGGTAACTCAGCAGGTCAGGCAGCATCTGTGGAGAGAGAAGCAGAGTTAACTTTCCGGTCTGTGAACTTGGACAAGTTAACTCTGCTTCTCTCTCCACAGATGCTGCCTGAACTGCTGGATTTCTGTAGCACTTTCTGCTTTGCTGCCAGATTGACAGCATCCCTACTCTTCAGCAGTCAGGTAAGTATTTCTTTGACAGCTGTTAGGAAGCAGGTGCTGAGGCACTTAAAATAGGGCCCCAGCACCTGCTGCACAGCTCACAAAGACTCTCTCACTGCGCTGAATGTCCCGGCTCTCCCCACGTAATATGGGGTGGGGGGGTGTGGGGGGGCAGCTCGGTGCCGTGATTCTGATGAGCCCTTGTGCGTAATATCATGGGGGCTCGGCTGCGGCGGCTAAATGCGGGTGCCCTTCTGAGTTTAAAGGGTACCGCCGTACAGCGCGCCACCATACAGCGCGATGCCCGAATAAAATTCAGCCCACTGTTTTTAATCCGAGGAGAAAAATAATTACAGGTTCGTGACAAGACCAAATGTAATATTTTCAAGTTCGCGGATGACACAAAACTAGGTAGAAATGTGTGTTGTGAGGAAGATGCAAAGTGGCTTCAAGGGGATTTGGACAGACTTAGTGAGTGAACAAGAACGTGGCAGATGGAATATAATGTGGAAAAATGTGAGTTTGTCCACTTTAGTAGGAGGAATAGATGTGTGGAGTATTTCTTAAATGGTAAGAGATTAGAAAGTGTAGATGTACAAAGGGACCTGGGTGTCCTTGTCTATAAGTCACTGAAAGCTAACATGCAGGTGCAGCAAGCAATTAAGAAGGCTAATCATATGTTAGCCTTTATCACAAGAGGAATTGAGTACAGGAGTAATGAAGTATTGCTTCAATTGTATAGAACCTTGGTTAGACTGCACCTGGAGGACTGTGTGCAGTTTTGGTCCCCTTACCTTAGGAAGGATATTATCGCCATAGAGGGTGTGCAACAAAGGATCACCAGATTTGTTCCCAGGATAGTGGGACTGTCCTATGAAGAAAGATTGGGGAAACTGAGCCTGTATTCTCGAGAGTTTCAAAGAATGAGAGGTGATCTCATTGAAACCTACAAAATATTTCAAGGGATAGAAAGGGTAGATGCAGCTAAGATGTTTCTCCTGGTTGGGGAGTCTAGAACTAGGGGACACAATTTCAAAATAGGGGGGAAACGACTTAGGACCGCGATGAGGAGGAATTTCTTTACTCAGTAGGTTGTGAATCTTTGGAATTCTCTACCCCAGAGGGATGTGGAAGCTCACTCATTGAGTATGTTTAAGGTAGAGATTGACAGATTTCTAAATACCAAAGGCATAAAGGCATATGGGGATAATGTGGGAAAAAGGCATTGAAGTGGATGATCAGCCATGATCATATTGAATGGCAGAGCAAGCTCGATGGCTAAATGGCCTACTCCTGCTCCTATGTTCCTATATTCCTAAGTACATGAGGGAAAAAGGAATAGAAGAATATGTTGATAAGGTTAGATGAAGTGGGAGGAGGCTCATGTGGGGCGTAAGCACCAGCAAAAACAAGTTGGGCTGAATGGCCTGTTTTTGTACTGTAAAATTAAATGTAATTCTATACTTTCTCCCTGCTATTAGATCAGACAATCACAGCTGTAATCAGCACCATTTTGTTCCTGGCAAAAATCCTTTGAGGACAGTTAAGTTAGAATTAAAAAATATAATCAGGCTGGGGTGTTATCTCAGAGTCCTCTAGATGAGAATTCTAGTTTCTGCCAGCAGGAGACTGAAGTGTTTTGGAGAGCCTGGTTGTTAAGAATATGTTGCTGATTCCATCATATTTTGAGGGCTTGTGGGAGGATCAAAAAGTGCTGTTTTTTACAAAGTCTAATAACAAGAATTTCAAATCAACTTTTTATTCCCACACTATTAAAAGTGTAGACATTCACCGTTATTATATAAAATCACAGCCACTTTGGTCAGTTGGTTACAAATATTGGAATTGCTCATTAGACTGCTCTGTGTTGAGTCACACTTGTTCATTCTTTCTCTTGCTTCTTTTTACTTTCTTTCTTTTACCTTCACTCCTTTCTTACTTTTTTTTATCTTTTTTCTCTCCTCCGTTCTTGTCTTCTCACCTCTCTTTTCTTTCCCTCCTTTTTCTTTCCTGGTGCTCCTTTCTTGTATTCCTATTCCACACTTTCTTTTCCTTTCTCTACTTTCATTGTTCTTTTCTCTCATTCTCTCAGTCTTTCTCCCACCCCAAATTGAGAATCTTCTTCTAGGACAACTTCATTTCACACTGAGCCTCTGAAGAGCACAGCTCATTGAATAGGCCCAAACCCATCCCCAACTATTCCTCCGCCACACCTACAACATCTGGAGATAGACAATCTCGTGACCCAGTGCTCCAGTGCTCATAATTGCAGCTACAGGCCATTTTATTCAGTGATCTCACCATTCCTTCCCCAATTAGCTGAGGATCATGGAACGGCACTCCAGCTAATGAATAGTTGCTTTGTGCTCTGTCTGAATCCTGGAGAGATTGTGGCAGAAAATCTTGTGTTGAGTAGCAACACAAAAAAAAAAATCAATAGCCCATTTCACTTAAGAGTCCGAGTGTCACAGTAACTAAATGGAAGTAGATTGGGTGGCTGTCAGTTGACAGGGCCAGACTGGTTCTACGCTCTCCTTATCACCGAGCCTGTGCTGTCTGCTCTCTCAAACCATTAAATGGCATAATCCATGTTGGATAGCACTGGACAGTCTTGTTTATCTTGAAAGACAGGTTATTAATGATATTATTCTCTTCGGCTGGTCAGCTGAGAAATGGACTCATTTAAATCTCACTAGGAAGATGAAATAGCTTCTGTTTTTTTTTCCCCGTCTGTTTACAGCTTGTATTTGTGTACTGATTTTTAGCACTTTGGGATTTTTCTCAGATTTCATTTCCTCCCCAGTTTCCCTCAATCACATTTGAAGCTTCAGGGAAAAGAAAAACTGACAAAAGAAAAATTCACAAGCAGAGTGTAACATTCTGTTCCAACATTCTGTTAATCCCATGAGGTGAGATCCCAGGTTCCAAAGATATCCTGATCATTAGCAAAAAACAAACACTGATGTTTGTTGGTATCCACTTATCATAATGTTGTGTTGAGTTAGAAATAATTTCAAAGGCTACTTATATAGGACAGTTGCAGACCACATTCTCCTACAGTATTTGTATCCGTTCCTATATGTACTGATTGCTTTATCTTCCAGAGTATTATGTTATATGCATATGTTGGCTGCATTATATAATATTTACCAATGTGCAGACTGTTCACAACTGAGTCACAACGTTGTAGATTCAAGTCGCACTCCAGGGATTTGAACACATAATCTAAACCAACACGGCAGTACAGTACTGAGTGCTGCACTATCAGAGGTGCTGTCTTTTCAATAAAATGTTAAACTGAGGCCCAATCTACCACCTCAGGTGGTTGTGAAAGAACTCACACCACAACTTTGAAGAACAGTTGGGGCATATTCCATGGCCAACATTTATACCTCAATCAAAGAAAAGATGATCTGGTCATGATCACATTGCTGTTTGTGGGATCATGTACACATTGATTGCTGTGTTTCCTGTATTACAACAGTGACTATACTTCAAAAGAATAAATACCTGTTAAGCACTTTAGGACATCCTAGGATCATGAAGGCTGCTATATAAATGGAAGTCTTCTTTCTTTCTGTGTTAAGCTACAGTTATCAACAGATTATTACATGTTACTTTGTAGTTATTATGTTACAATCAGTAACCCTTCACAAAACAGAAATAGTGAAGGTACATCAATGACCTCCACCGAATCAATCTACCCGACCATAGACTGCAGCCCGACCATATCATTTCCTGAAACAAAATTCTGCAAGGTATCTCCTCATCATCCAAGATTAACAAGAGAAACTCCTCGATATCAAACCAACCCTTCACCTCAGCTCTACCACAGGTGGAATTATTTGGGTCACAATAGCACAAGAACTGCCCTGTTCTATTTGATCACCTGCCTTTACATATTCCTCTAACGTTCCATCCCGTTCCTAACCAGGCGTTCCTTTGTAAGAGATGATACTACATATCCTATGAGGTTTACAGCTATGTTAATGCGGAAACATATTAAAGGTAGGGAGAAACTGTTTCCACGAGAACACAAGAAATAGGAGCAGGAGTTAGACCATATGGCCTATCAAGCCTGCTCCATCATTCAATACGATCATGGCTGATCTTGGATTCAACTCCACTTTCCCACCTACTCGCCATATCCCTTGATTCCCTGAAAGACCAAAAATCTGTCTATCCCAGCCTTAAATGTATTGAACAATGGAGCATCCATAAACCTCTGGGGTAGGGAATTCCAAAGATTCACAACCCTTTGAGTGAAGTAATTTCTCCTCATCTCAGTCATAAAGGATCATCCCCTTATCCTGAGACTGTGCCCCCGTGTTTTAGATTCCCCGACCAGCGGAAATAATCTCTCAGTGTTTACCATATACAGCCCCTTAAGAATATTATATGTTTCAGTGAGATCACCTCTCATTCTTCTAAATTCCAAAGAATATAGGCCAAATTTACATTGACTCTTATCATAGGACATAGTTCCTCCACACAAGATCAGGGGGCAGGTTGTTCAACCTTGCCCGTCTAAGAGCGAAGTCCAAAGTACGGAAAGTCCTCATCAGAGAACTCCTCTTTGCTGACGATGCTGCTTTAACATCTCACACTGAAGAATGCCTGCAGAGTCTCATCGACAGGTTTGCGTCTGCCTGCAATGAATTTGGCCTAACCATCAGCCTCAAGAAAACGAACATCATGGGGCAGGATGTCAGAAATGCTCCATCCATCAATATTGGCGACCACGCTCTGGAAGTGGTTCAAGAGTTCACCTACCTAGGCTCAACTATCACCAGTAACCTGTCTCTAGATGCAGAAATCAACAAGCGCATGGGTAAGGCTTCCACTGCTATGTTCAGACTGGCCAAGAGAGTGTGGGAAAATGGCGCACTGACACGGAACACAAAAGTCCGAGTGTATCAGGCCTGTGTCCTCAGTACCTTGCTCTACGGCAGCGAGGCCTGGACAACGTATGCCAGCCAAGAGCGACGTCTCAATTCATTCCATCTTCGCTGCCTTCGGAGAATACTTGGCATCAGGTGGCAGGACTATATCTCCAACACAGAAGTCCTTGAAGCGGCCAACATCCCCAGCTTATACACACTACTGAGTCAGCGGCGCTTGAGATGGCTTGGCCATGTGAGCCGCATGGAAGATGGCAGGATCCCCAAAGACACATTGTACAGCGAGCTCGCCACTGGTATCAGACCCACCGGCCGTCCATGTCTCCGTTATAAAGACGTCTGCAAACGCGACATGAAATCGTGTGACATTGATCACAAGTCGTGGGAGTCAGTTGCCAGCATTCGCCAGAGCTGGCGGGCAGCCATAAAGACAGGGCTAAATTGTGGCGAGTCGAAGAGACTTAGTAGTTGGCAGGAAAAAAGACAGAGGCGCAAGGGGAGAGCCAACTGTGCAACAGCCTCAACAAACAAATTTCTCTGCAGCACCTGTGGAAGAGCCTGTCACTCCAGAATTGGCCTTTATAGCCACTCCAGGCGCTGCTTCACAAACCACTGACCACCTCCAGGCGCGTATCCATTGTCTCTCGAGATAAGGAGGCCCAAAAGAAAAAAGAATAGGCCAAATTTACATTGACTCTTATCATAGGACAACCCCCTCATCCCAGGGACCAATCCAGTGAACCTTCAATGCACTGCCTCCAATGCAAGTATATCCTTTCTTAAATGTGGAGACCAAAACTGCACACAGTATTCCAGATGTGGGGCTGAATTTTATGAGTGCGCCGCAGTTCGCGGCGTTGCATTCTAAGAACAGCGTGCATCCCACGGGAATGCGCCATCCCTGAGCCCCCACGACATTATGTGCAGGGGCTCATTTAAATAGAGGGGGTGGAGCGGCTGCCCCCGATGACATAGAGGGGGCGGCCTCAGTGTCCCCGGCAACGGCGCCATTTTTAAAGGGCTTTAAGCCGTTACAAATAAGTTTAATTTTCAAAGGGTACATATCAACAATTTTTAATACATTTACAAATAAGATGGAGGCCCTTCCCAAACCTCCCCAATGGTCATTTCAGGCAATGAAATGACAAACGATTGATTTATCTAATACCCGAACTTCCCCCCCACAACCTTCAATGTTTTGCCCTTCAACCCTTTCCCACCATTCCCAAATCCAATAAAAATTGATTTCCCCGCTCCTCCACCCCTCCCGCCCTGAAAATTTTATTACTTCCTCCTCCCCACCAGCTTCTCACCTGGAACTCTGTACGGAGTTCCGAAGCCACGCGGAGCACGAACGGCGGCCATAATATCGGAGTGGGATGGCCGCCACCTGCAGGTAAGTTTATTTAAATACGTTAAATGTTCATTTTTTGTAAAGACATCTCTGCAGAGAAAACTTCTTTATGTTTTTCTTTAACCGGTGTGTGTGCATGTGTGTTGGGTTAATTTAGAAGGGAACTTTCATATTTCAGCCTGTGTGTTCATAAGCTTTCCATTTTATAATAAATTAATAATTTTGTTGTTTATTAAAGAAACCTGATTGGTGGATTTTATTTCAAAAATAAAATAAAGTATATAATTGGCCACCTCGGTAACTGGGTAAAACATTTAAATATATATTGTGACCCATAGGAATTGGAACTAGAAAAAGACAATGCACTCTCCAGATGTTAGGCTAACTGGCCTGTAGTTCTCTGTTTTCTCTCATCCTCCTTTCTTGAAAAGTGGTCTAACATTTGTCAACTTCCAATCTGATGGGATCGTTCCCAAATCTAAGGAATTTTGGAAAATCATAGCTAGCGCATCCACCATATCTGCACCTATCGCTTTTAGAACCCTAGGGTAAAGGCCTGCTACCCGACTCGACCCCGACAAGACCCGACCATATGTGTCAGGTTGAGATCAGGTCGGGTCCATCTTCTGGATCTGGCTATTGGGTTCGAGTCGGGTCGGGCCGAGTCCAGGTCATGCTCAGGTCGGGTCGGGCCGGACACACACGGTAAGTGCTCTGCCGGTAAGTATTGAAATTAAAAAACTTACCTGAGCTGGGAGTCCGGGACGAAACTGAGTCTGTGCGGTGAGCGAGTGACGTCACTATGACGTCATCACACATGCGCTGCAGCTTCCTGGAGATTCTGAGTCCGAAGGTAAGTCAAGGGATGGTCGGGTCGGGCTTGGGTTGGGTCGAGTCGGGGCAGGCTCGGGTCTGGTCGGGCTCGGGGACAAAATCAGAGGGACTCGGGTCGGGTCGCGCTCGGGTCCGCTGTGCTTCAGTCGGGCTCGGGTTGGGTTCTTTTCCCCGACCTGAACAGGCTTATACCCTAGGGTGTAGGCCATCAGGTCCTGGAGATTTGTTAGATTTTAGTTCCTTCAGTTTCTCCAATACTTTTTTTCTGCTGATATGAATTTAATTTCCTCACTCTTTTTAGCTGTCTATTTCTGACTATTTCTGGTATGGAAATTGTGTCTTCTACTGTGAAGACAGACACAAAATATTTATTCAATGCCTCTGCCATTCCCTCAGTCCCCAAGATAATTTCTCCTGTCTCTGCTTCTAAGGGACCAACGTTTACTTTAGCTACTATCTTCCTTTTGATATATCTATAAAAGCTCTTACAATCTGTTTTTATATTATTAGCTCGTTTACTCTCATATTCTATTTTTTCATTTTTTATCAACTTTTTGGTGGCCCTTTGTTGGTTTCTAAAACACTCCCACTCCTCAGACTTGCGACTCTTTTTTGTAACATTCTAAAACTTTCTTTTTAATCTAACACTATCCTGGGCGGCACATTGGCGCAGTGGTTAGCACCACAGCCTCACAGCTCCAGGGACCCGGGTTCGATTCTGGGTACTGCCTGTGCGGAGTTTGCAAGTTCTCCCTGTGTCTGCGTGGGTTTCCTCCCACATGCCAAAGACTTGCAGGTTGATAGGTTAATTGGCCATTATAAATTGCCCCTAGTATAGGTAGGTGGTAGGGAAATATATAGGGACAGGTGGGGATGTGATAGGATTAGTGTAGGATTAGTATAAATGGGTGGTTGATGGTTGGCACAGACTCGGTGGGCCGAAGGGCCTGTTTCAGTGCTGTATCTGTAACCTAAACTTCCTGAGTGAGCCACAGATGGGTTTATCTGGCTGAATTTTTGTTTTTCAAAGAAATGTATCTTTGTTGAATATTTGGAATTGTTTCTTTAAAGGTTTCCCACAGTTTGTTTATTGCCATACCTTTCAGTCTATTTACCAATTTACCTCAGCCAATTCTCTCCTCATGCCAACATAATTGGCTTTGTTTAAGTTTAAGAGTCATAGAGTTATACAGCACAGAAACAGCCCCTTTGGCCCATCGTGTCCGTGCCGGCCATTAAGCACCTATCTATTCTAATCCCATTTTCCAGCACTTGCTTGGGGGTGGGGGGATGGGGGGGAGGTGGAGGCGGTCGCGTAACTATTAAGATTCTTCTTTGTGATTGGAGCATATCACTTTCAAACTTAACGTGGAATTCAATAGTATTATGATCACTGTTTCCCAGTGGATCTTTTGCTATAACATTGCTAATTAACCCTACTTTATTAAACAATAATAAATCTAAGATAGCTTTATCCCTAGTTGGTGCCACAATGTATAGTTCCAGAAAACTGTCCCAACAAAATTCTACAAACTCATCTTTTAGACCACTCCTGCCAATTTCGTTGTCCCAGTCTATATGAAGATTAAATTACCCCACAATTATTATGTTGCCTTTGTTACAAACTCCAATAATTTCTTGCTTAATGCTCTGTCCAATGGTATAACTACTATTAGGGGGCCTATAAACTGTTAGGACTGTCAGGAAGATCAGTAATCAAAGGACACGGGTTTAAGACAATTGGCAAAAGAACCTGAGGAGTGAGGAGGAGAGCTGTTTTTACTCAAGGAGTTACTATGATCTGGAATGCATTGCCTGCTGGACGGTGGAAGCAGATTCAATAATAACTTTCAAAAGGGATTTAGATAAATACTTGAAAAAGAAATTTGCAGAGCTATGGGGAAAGGGCAGGGGCTGGGACTGCTTTGGAGAGCTCTTTCAAAGAGCTGGCACAGGCAGGATGGGAAAATGGCCCCCTTCTGTGCTATAAGATTCTATGATATCATTACCATGTGATCATGCTGCTTCTTGTGTGATTGTTGCTGATGTGACTGCCTTGTCCCTTTAAAGGGAAACTGTTCAGCTATGCACCTCCCAGCTTATTGCATGGGATTTATTGTAATGTGGAGTTGTATGGCCAGGATACAACACAAATGTCATCCAACTAACAAGACCAACAACTTGAGGTGGAGGAAAGTATGTCCAAAACATAAATGAGGACAATAAAAACATACATCTTCTTGGTTGCTTAGTAAATTCAGGAGAAGTGAGGAGAAAATTGGAGAGGAAAAAAATTCAGGAGTATGAAGGAAGATTCATTGGTGCATGTCAAAGTCTCCAATGGATGTGGAAGTAAATGTTAATTGTACATCATTTGTGTTTCGGTATATGTAGGTGGAGGGTATTAATTGGGGTTTCACTTGAACACATATAAAGAGACACTTAGTGAAACTGTGTGAGGTTAAATTAGGAGGTGTATGCTTCTAATGTTTCATTCTATAAATAAATGTAAGACAGTGTAAAATTTGGCTTCAGTATCATCTTTCACCAACTGGCTTTCTGGAATAGAACAGTTAGCGGGGACTGGAATACTAGCAGTTGAACATTTAGAACAAATCATTATTATATACACTGTTAATTTGAACTGTAGGTGATGTGGTTGTTGTTGTTTTCATATCTTCACACTCTTCCCTTACAGAACAATGTGAAGCATGAAAGAATTTGCAGGCTGGTTAACAGTCGGACAGCCTGCATTATGAAGGCACATTCCATGTCCATAACCATCTTTATAAGAGCTGATAGGGCAGTTAGCTCTGTATGGTGAAGGTTTTTATGGGCTGCCACAGGTGGCAGGGGGAATATCCATACCAACCAGACATGAGTATCCACTGGATGTCAACCCAGAACTCGGAGCTGGAGCGCTACTCTCCAGCACTATCTGGAGTGGGGTCAAGCTCTGCATCTTCTGATTCAGAGATGGAAATACTATCACTTCAGCCAAAGGCTTACTACAATGATCTGGTAAGACTGTATGATTTAAAAAAACCTTCCTACCTCAGGCCAGTAAAAATTGTAAAAGTACATTTTGTTATACTAGCAACTCAGAATGAAGAAGAATGTTTGAACCAAAAATCTCAGCAAACTCCTTATTCTAGTTCTCAGCCAGAGGAAGGAGCTGAAGCAGGTTTTTCTTTTTATTATTCATTCATGGGGTGTGGCATCACTGGCAAGGCCAGCAATTATTGCCTATCCTTAATTGCCCTTGCGAAGGTTGTGGTGCCTTCTTGAACCGCTGCTGTACATGTGGTGTAGGTACACCCACAGTGCTGTTGGAAAGGAAGTTCCAGGATTTTGATCCAGTCATGATGACAAAATGGCAATTATATTTCTAAGTCAGGATGGTGTGTGACTTGGAGGGGAACTTACAAGTGCTGGTGTTCCCATGCACCTGCTGACCTTGCTCTTCTCGGTGGTAGAGGTCGCGGGTTTGGAAGGTGCTGTTGAAGAAGCGTTGGGGAGTTGTTGCAGTGCATCTTGTAAATGGTACACACTACAGCCACTGTGTGCCAGTGTGGGAGGCAGTGAATGTTTAAGGTGGTGAATGGGGTGCCAATAAAACAGGCTGCTTTGCCCTGAGTACCACATTCACTATCCTCCAGTCCTCTGGTACCTCTCCTGCGGCCAGAGAGGATCTGAAAATTTGTGTCAGAGCCCCCGCTATCTCCTCCCTTGCCTCACATAGCAGCCTGGGATACATCTCATCTGGGCCTGGGGATTTATCCACCTTTAAGCCCGCTAATACAGCTAATACTTCCTCCTTTTCAATGCTAATTTGTTCAAGTATATCACTATCCCCTTCCCTGATCACTACACCTACATCGTCCCTCTCCATAGTGAACACAGATGAAAAGTAAGCATTCAAAACCTCACCTTTGGCCCTCGACTTCACACACAGATTGCCTCTTTGATCCGTAATGGGCCCCACATTTTCCCTGGTTATCCTCTTGCCCCTAACATACTTAAAAAACGCCTTGGGATTTTCCTTTATCTTGTCTGCCAGTGATTTTTCATGCCCCCTCTTCACTCTCCTAATTACTTTTTTAAGTACTCCCCTACACTTTGTCTACTCCTCTAGGGCATCCACTGTTTTCAGCACTCTGAATCTGTCATACGCCTCCTTTTTTTCCCTTAGCCAATCCTCTATATCCCTTGACATCCAGGGTTCCCTTGACCTGTTGGTCCTACTCTTCACCTTTACAGGAACATACTGCACCTGAACCCTCTCACAATTTCCCTTCTAAATGGCTCCCACTGGTCTGATGTAGACTTTCCTCTAAGAAGCTGCTCCCAGTTCATTTTGGCTAGATCTTGTTTTATCATATTGAAATCTGCCTTCCCCCAATTCAGTACTCTTATTTCCGGTCCCTCTATGTCCTTTTTCCACAACAACCTTAAATCTTACAGAGTTATGGTCACTATCCCTGAAATGCTCCCCCACTGACACTTCTACCACTTGTCCAGCTTCATTCCCTAGTATTATGTTCAGTACCCCACCCCGCACCCCACCACCCCCGCCCCCCCCCCCCCCCCTCCCGCCCCCCGCTACCCATTCTCTTGTAGGACTCTCTGTGTGCTGGCTCAAAAAGCTCTCCTGAATGCACTTGAAGAATTCCGCCCCCTTTAAGCTTTTTGCACAAATACTATCCCCTCTAATACAGGGGAAGTTGAAATCCCCTACTATTATTACCTTATTATTATTGCATCTCTCTGAGATTTGCCTACATATCTGCTCCTCTACCACTGCCTGACTGTTTGGAGGCCTGTAGTACACTCCCAGCCAAGTAATAGCCCCCTTTTTGTTTTTAAGTTCTACCCATATGGCCTCATTAGAGGAACCTTCTAAGATATCATCCCTCCTTACTGCAGTAATAGTCTCTTTATTCAACAGTGCAATGCCACCTCCTCTTTTACCCCCTCCCCTATCACATCTGAAAATTCTATACCCTGGGATATTAAGCTGCCAGTCCTCTGCCCTTCCCTCAACCATGTCTCAGTAATAGCAATAATATCATATTCCCATGTGTTAATCAATGCCCTCAATTCATCTGCCTTATTAGTAAGATTCCTTGCATTAAAATAGAAACAATCCAGCCTTGCATTATTTGCCTGAGCCTTAACAGGTCTACATTTACGCTGTCCTCCGGACTGACTTAGCTTCACATTTATATTTGATTGTACATCACCCCCTACTGGGCTTCCACTCTGTATCCCATCCCCTTGCCAAATTACTTTAAACCCCCACCCCCCAACAGCACTAGCAAACCTCCCAGCAAGGATGTTGGTCCCGTTCTGGTTCAGGTGCAACCCGTCCAACTTTTACAGATCCCACCTTCGTCAGAAACAGGCCCAGTGATCTAAGAATCTAAAGCCCTCCCTCCTGCACCATTTCCCCAACTATGTATTCATCTGCTCTCACCTCCTATTCATATACTCACTGGCCCATGGCACCGGAAGAAACCCAGAGATTACAACCTTTGAGGTCCTACTTTTTAATCTGCTGCCTAAATTATTTTTGCAGGACCTCATCCCTCTTTCTACCTACGTCATTGGTACCAACGTGGACCATGACCTCCGACTGTGCACCCTCACCCTCCAGAACACTTTGTAGCCGCTTAGTGATATCCAAGACCCAAGAATGAAGAGCTTAGATCTGATCCGTTGGTTGACAGTAGATTGATGGTGCAGTAATTGGCCTGTTTGAATTTGTTCTACTTTTTATTTGGATTGGTACATACCTGGGCAATTTTGCACTTTGTAGGGAGATGCCAGTGTTATAGTTGTGCTATAAGAGCAGGACAGAGGCTGAGAATTCTTCGACAAGTCACACATCTGATTCCCTAAAGCCTGTTCACCATCTACAAAGCACAAGTCAGGAGTGTGATAGAATACTCTCCACTTGCCTGGATGGGTGCTGCTCCAACAACATGCAAGAAGCTCAACACCATCCAGGACAAAGCAGCCCGCTTGATTGGCACCCCATTCACAAACATTCACTCGCTCCACCACCAACGCACAGTGGCAGCAGTGTGTACCATCTACAAGATGCACTGCGGCAACACACCAAGGCTCTTTAGACAGCACCTTCCAAGCCCGCAACCTCTACCACCTAGAAGGACAAGGGTAGCAGATGCATGGGAACACCACCACCTGCAAGGTCCCCTCCAAGCCACACATCATCCTGACTTGGAACTATATCGCTGTTCCTTCACTGTCACTGGGTCAAAATCCTGGAACTCCCTTCCTGACAGCACTGTTGGTGTACCTACCCCACATGGACTGCAGCGGTTCAAAAAGGCAGCTCACCACCACCTTCTCAAGAGCAATTAGAGATGGGCAGCGACGCCCACATCCCATAAACAAATAATAAAAAAAGAACTGCATGTCTCGGCACACAGCTAGTTCTGGAGAACAATTCTTCAGGACTACAGCCAGGATGTTGTCAGGGCCCATGTTCTTTGCTTTTTCCAGTGCGCTCAGCCATTTCTTGTTAACACGTGGAGTGAACCAAATTGGCTCTAGACTAGGTTCTGTGATGGTGTGGCTCTCAGGAGGAGGCCAAGATGAATCATCTAATTGGCACTTTTTGCTGAAGGTGATCGCAAAGGCTTTAGCCTTGCATTTTGCACTCATGTGCTAGGCTCTGCCACCATTCAAAAGGATGGGAATCTTCATGGAGCCTCTTCCACCTGATAGTTGTTTAATTGTCCACCACCATTCACAACTCAATGTGACAGGACCACAGAACTTTGATCTGATCTGTTGGTTGTGGAATCGCTTATATCTATAAGAATGTCTACAGCACTCTGCTTCTGCTGTTTAGCAGGTATGTAGTTCTGCATTGTAGCTTCGCCATGTTCACATCTCATTTTTAGGTATGCCTGGTGCTGCTCCTGACTTGCTCTTCTACACTCTTCATTGAACTAGGGTTAGTCCCCTGGTTTGATGATAACGGTAGAACGAGGGATATCCTGGGCCATGATGTTACAGATTGTGGTTGAATACAATCCTGCTGCTGCTCCCACTTTTGAGCTGCTCGATCGATCTGTTCTGAATGTACCCAATTTGAAATATTTTGAAACACAATAGATATTTAAGAGCCAATACTGCAGATGCTGGAAATCTGAAACAAAATCAGAAACTGCTAGAAATTCTTGCAGTTCTGTGCAGAGGGCAACAGAGTTAACGTTCCAGGTCAATGACCTTTTGTCAGCTGTTTAAGAGATTTGTATTGTAATAAATTAAGGCACTTCAGTTTCCTTAGGTGCTTTGAATCTCAAAATCAACGGAGAGGGAGAGAATTTAAAGCATACCTGTCTCTAAAGTGACACACTGGAATTACAACGCAGAATTTCACACAGTGAGAGGAAGACTCCATCTTTGTTTTTTGCTTTCTCTGTATAGCAGAGAAACTGTCTCTCTTCTGGATGTAAGCTAGAAAGGTCAGGTGCTTTTGCAGCAATTTACTGAACCCAGAATAACGGTTAGTGCCTGACTGAGATGTAGACATGTCAATCATGGCATGGAGGTTGTCTGTCAGACTTTGCAGCTCACAGTTGCCAAGGTGATGTAGGTTAGTTATCTTTGTTAAAGCACCCCCATGGTCGATGAATATTAAAAACCTAAGAGAAAGGAGATAAATATCCACTCTGGGGGAAGAGTACAGTGATGCAGTGAGAATAAAGGAGGGTTGAGCCATTAGGAATATAGGAACCTGAATACAAACCTTTGGATCATGCTGTAGAAAATGTTAAAATAACTATTCAGTTGTGTAGTCATTGCATTCTTTTGTTATTTTATATTCATCTTGGGATGTGGGTGTCACCGATAAGGTCAGCACTCATTGCCATCCCTAGTTGCCCTTGAGAAGGTGGATATGGGCCTTCTTGAATCGCTGCAGTCCCTGTGGTGAAAGTGCTCCCACAATAGTTGATCCCACTGAATAATCAACAAGTTTCTCATTGTGCTTGGGTTGCAAATGTTGGTTCGTGCTTTGGACATTTATTTTTACATTTGATAACTACCATCATCTGCTCTTTAACTACATATATGCCAACAGAACTTTATCAAAAATAAAAATACTGGAAATGTGCAGGACGTGAAGTAGTATCTGAGCCAGAAAATAATGTCACATAACCCAAAGCTTTAATCTGTGATTGAAGTACTGTGAAATTCCAGTATTTTCTGGTTTAATTCTGAGTTCCAGCATTCATAATTTTCTTTTTTGGCTTCATATTACCAATTCATAAAAGAAGCCAATAGCATTTCAGGTCTTATAATTAGGAGCTAAGATTATAAAAGCAAGAACTTACAATACATTTGCACAAGGCAATGGTTAGGTCACAGTTAGGCCACTGTGTACATTTTTAGTTGCCCAATTATCAAAAGGACTTTAAAGCCATAGTGAAAGCACAATGTTCATTCAGCAAGATGTCACCAAGGATAAGGAGAGACTTAGAATTATAGAATGGTTACATCGCAGCAGGAAGTCATTCATCCCATCATATCCGTGCCAGCTTTCTGGAAGAGCAACTCACCTCGTCCCACTCCCCAGCCTTTTCTCTGTAGCCCTGAAAGTTATTTCACTTCAGATAATTATCCAATTCTCTTCTGAAGGCGTCGATTGAATCTGCCTCTCAAGCAGTGCATTCCAAATCCGAACCACTCGCTGGATAAAGAAGTTTTTCCTCATGTCACCATTGCTTCTTTTGCCAATCACCTTAAAACAGTGTCCTCTGGTTCTGGATCCTTCACCAATGGGAGCAGTTTCTCCCTATCTACTCAGTCCAGGCCCTCATGATTTTGAACGCCTCTATCAAATCTCCTCTTAATCTTGTCTTCTCCAAGGAGAACAGCCCCAGCTTCTCCAACATATCCATGCAACTAAGGTTCCCCATCCCTGGAACCATTCTCGTGAATCTTTTCTGCACCCTCTCTAATGCCTTCACATCCTTTCTAAAGTATGATGCCCAGAACTAAAAACAATACTCCAGTTGAGGCCGAACCAGTGTTTTATACAGTTTATCATAATTTCCTTGCTCTTCTACTCTATGGCCCGATTTATAAAGCCCAGGATCCTGTATGCTACATGAAGCGCTTTCTCAACCTGCCCTGCAGACTTCAATTATTTGTGCACATATACCCCCAGGGTCCCTCTGCTCCTGCACTCCCTTTATTTTATATTGCCTCTCCTTGTTGTTGCTGTCAAAATGAAACACTTCACACTTCTCTGCATTAAATTTCATCTGCCATTTGTCTACCCATTCCATCAGCCTGTCCAAGTCCTCTTGAAGTTTATCACTATCCTTCTCACAGTTCACCATACTTCCAAGTTTTGTGTCATCTGAAAATTTTGAAATTGTGCTCTGCACACCCAAGTCTAGATCAGTGATACATATCAAGAAAATCAGGGATCCTAATAGTGACCCTTGGGGAACCCCACTATATATCTTCCTCCAGTCTGAAAACAACCGTTCACCACTACACTGTGTTTCCTGTCATTCAGCCATGCTGTGGCTGCCCCTTTTATTCCATGGGCTTTAACTTTGCTGACAGGCCTGTTATGTGGTACTTTATCAAATGCCTTCTGAAATTCCATGCACACCACATCAACTGCATGACCCTCAACAACCCTCTCTGTTACTTCGTTAAAAAAAAACTCAAGCAAGTTAGTTAAAAACAATTTGCCCTTAACAAATCCATGCTGGCTTTCTTAATTCATCCACATTTGTCAAAGTGAATATTAATTTTGTCCCGAATTATTGTTTCTAAAAGCTTTCCCACCACAGAGGTTAAACTGACTGGCCTGTAGTTACTCATTTGTCCTTACACCCTTTTTTGAACAAGGGTGTAATGTTTGCAATTCTCCAGTCTTCTGGTACCACCCCTGTATCTAAGGAGAATTGGAAGATTATGGAAGACCATCAGGAATTTCCACCCTTACTTCCATCTGTATCCTTTGATGCATCTCATCTGGTCCTGGTCACTTATCAACTTTAAGTACAACCCACCTATCCAATACCTCCTCTTTATTAATTTTTAGCCCATCCAGTATCTTAAGTACCTCCTTTTTCATTATGACTGGGGCAGCATCTTCTTCCTTGGTAAATACAGATGCAATCTACTCATTTAGTACCTCAGCCATGCCCTATGTCTCCATATGTAAATCCCCTTTTTGCCCCCTAATCATCTCTATTAATAAAGCCCAGGATACTGTATGCTTTATTAACAGCGCTCTCAACCTTTCCTACCACCTTCAATGACTTATGCTTATATTCTGTTCCTGCACCCACTTTAGAATTGTACCTTTTATTTTATATTGTCTCTTCTAGTCCTTCCTACCAAAATGAATCATTTCACATTTCTCCACGTTGAACTTCATCTGCCATTTGTCCGCCCATTCCACTAACTTGTCTATGTCCTTTTGAAGTTCTACAATACCCTCCTCACATTTCACAATGTTCCAAGTATCGTATCGTCTGCTAATTTTGAAATTGTGCCCAGTACACCAAGGCCCAGGTCATTAATACATATTAGGAAGAGCAAAGGTCCCAACACTGACTCCTGGGGAACTCCACTACACACCTTTCTCCAGCCCGAAAAACATCCATTAATTCCTACTCTCTGTTTTCTGTCACTCAGCCAATTTTGTATCCATGTTGTTACTGCCCCTTTTATTCCATGAGCTATAACTTTGCTCACAAGTCTGTTGTGCCTTCTGGAAATCCATGTACACCACATCAACTGCATTATCCCCATCAATCCTTTTCTTTTACCTTTTCAAAAATCTCCAGCAAGTTAGTGAAACATGATTTTCCTTTGAGAAGTCCATGCTGGCTTTCCTTAATTAACCCACATTTGTCCATGTGCCGATTAATTTTGTCCAAAGTTATTGTTTCCAGAAGTTTCTCCACCACCAAAGTTAAACTAACTGGCCTATAGTTGCTGGGCTTAGCTTTACATCCTTTTTTGAACAAGGGTGCAACATTTGCAATTCTCTAGTTTTCTGGCACCGCCCCTGAGTCTCAGGAAGACTGGAAAATTACGGCCAGTGCCTCTGCAACTTCCATTTTCATTTCCCTTGGAACCTTTGGATGCATCTCATCCAGTACTGGTGGTTTATCAACTTTAAGTATAGACAGCCAATGTAATATCTCTTCCTTATCAATTTTAAATTCTTCGAGTATATTAATTACTTCCACTTTCACCGTGGCTTGGAGAGCATCTTCTTCCTTAGTAACGACAGAAGCAAACATACAAACATACAAATTAGGAGCAGGAATAGGCCACTCGGCCCCTCGAGCATGCTTTGCTATTCAATAAGATCATGCCTGATGTGATTGTAATCTTGACTCCACATTCCTGCCTACCCTCATAACCTTTCACCCCATTGCTTATCAGGAATCTATCTACCTCTGCCTTAAAAATATTTTGAGATTCCACTTCCACTGCCTTTTGAGGAAGAGAGTTCAAAAAGTTTCTCCTCATCTCTGTGTTAAATGGGCGACCCCTTATTTTTTAAATAGTGACCCCTAGTTCTAGATTTTCCCATAAGGGGAAACATCCTTTCCACATCCAACCTGTCAAGACCCCTCAGGATGTTGTATGTTTCAATCAAGTTACCTCTTACTCTTCTAAACACCAGCGGATACAAGCCTAGCTTGTCCAACCTTTCCTCATAAGACAATCCGCCCATTCCAGGTATTAGCCTGGTAAACCTCTGAACTGCTTCCAACGCATTTACATCTTTCCTTGAATAAGGAGTATTCATTTAGCACCTCAGCTATTCCCTCTGTCTCCATGTGTAAATCACCTTTTTGGTCCCTAATCAGCCCAAACACCTTTTTACCATTTATATGCACATAGAAGACATTGGAATTCCTTTTTATGTTGTCTGCCAGTCTTTTTTCATACTTCCTCTTTGCTTCTCTTACTTCTCACTCCTATGGAGTTGGTCCTTCCCCAATTAATTATCGTTGCTCTGCATTGCTCCTTGTCCTTTTCCATTGCAAACCTAAACCTTATGATGCTATGGTCATTGTCCTCTAAATATTCCCCTACTGACACTGGATTCACTTGAATCATGTCATTCCACAGAACCAAATCCAGCAATGCCTCATTCCTCACTGGACTGAAAACATACTGATGTAGAAAATTCTCCTGAACACACTCTAGAATCTCTTGCCCCTCTCTGCCCTTTACACTATTACTATCCCAGTCTATATTAGGATAATTAAAGTCCCCTGTTATAATTCTCTATAATTCTTGCACCTCTCTGTAATTTCCTTGCAAATGTATTCCTATATATCTTCCCTCCTAGTTGGTGGCCTATAGAACACACTCAGAAATGTAATGGTACCTCTATTGTTTCTTAGCTCTAATCAAGTAGATTCTGTCCTTGACCGCGCTAGGACATCCTCTCTCTCCAGCACAGTAATGTTCCCCTTAATCAATACAGCTACCTCTCCTCTTTTCTTTCCTTCCCTATCTTTCCTGAACACCTTGCATCTAGGAATAGCTAGTACCAAGTCCTGCCCTTTTTTGAGCTAGGTCTCCGTTATTGCTAGGACATCATAGTTCCACATGGCTATCTGTGGCTGCAGTTCACCAACCTTATTTACCATGCACAGTAAAACTAATTTAGACCTTATTACATTCCCTCTTACTCTGGCCCCACTTAATACCTTATTATTTCTACTCTAGTGCTATCGTTCTCTCCCAGTTCTCTGTGCACCTTGTTTTCTCTCTCTAATATTACCTCCTGGTTCTCATATCCTTGCCAAGTAACCTGAAGCTCAAGCTGCTGCAGCTGATGACACTTCCTGCATACGTGTTTGTCCAGGACATGAGAAGTTCCCCAGAGTTCCCACATGGAACAGGAAGCACATACCACGGGTCCGAGCTACCCTGCCATGCTTCTATTTATTAGACTATTAAACCTACTGCTTTAAAAAGAAAACTCTCCAGCTTCCCACAATCAGCTGCTTTTCCTGTGCTGACATCACTTTGTTTTATAGGGAGGTTAACTAAAATTGATAGGTTGATAGGTTAATTGGCCATTATAAATTGCCCCTAGTATAGGTAGGTGGTAGGGAAATATAGGGACAGATGGGGATGTGGTAGGAATATGGGATTAATGTAGGATTAGTATAAATGGGTGGTTGATGGTCGGCACAGACTCGGTGGGCCGAAGGGCCTGTTTCAGTGCTGTATCTCTAAACTAAACTAAAATGTTCTTACTTAACTCTTATTATTTAAAAATCTTAGATTTTAATTTCCTCAAAAATTCAGACTTCTTTAGTGTTCCTGTCCCCTATTGTTTAATTTTTAACTTTATCCCCTAGATCTGATTGATCAATTGAACACTGATTTTAATTATATGATAAATTATAAAAACAGCTTTAATTTTTAGTTTTTATACTACTGAATCGGTCAAGTCTTATTTTATAGTTGATTAATTTAGATTAAATTAAAATCTTACCGGTATACTCACCCTGGCCTGCTTTCTGTTTCCCTGCGCTATCTGTTGATTGGAATGTCACACTGACATCACATTTTGTTTTTTTTTCCTCCTGTGTTTGATTTGGATCCTGCTCCTTTATACCTGACATCTGATCTCCTGGCACGCTTTTTGAATCTCTGCTCAGCAGAACAAAAGAATTAGGAGCAGGAGTAGGCCATTCAGCCCCTCACACCTGCTCCACCATTGGATAAGATCGTGGCTGATCTGATTGTGGTTTCAACTCCACTTTCCTGTCTGCCCCCCCATAACCCTTGACTCCTTTATCAATCAAAAATATATCTATTTTTATGCATAATAGGTCTCCAAATTGCTTAATTCAAAATATTGTATGGTGCAAATTTTGAGGACAATGCAAGAGTGGGCTGGATCTTGCTGGCTTAGGAAGGTTGGGAAATCACAGTTTCATCAAAAAGTCTTCCAACAGTATGTAAATAGTAAAAAGAGGAGTGGACCAATTAGGGACTAAAAAAGGGGATTTATTCATGCAGGCAGGGACTGAGATACTAAACGAGTGCCTTGCATCTCTCTTTACCAAGCAAGAAGATACTGCCCAAGTTACAGTGAAAGAGGAGGTAATTAAGGCACTGGATGGGCTAAAAATTGATAAACAGGAGGTATTAGATAGGCTGGCTGTGCTTAAAGTTGATAAGTCAACAGGGCCAGATGAGAAACATTCAAGGATACTGCGGTAAGTAAGAGTGGAAATTGCAGAGGCACTGGTCATAATCTTCCAATCCTCCTTTGATACAAGGAGGCAGGGTGTGGGGCTGTGGGGATGGGGGGAGGTGCACCATAAAACTGGAGAATTGCAAATGTTTCATCTTTGTTCAAAAAAGAGTGCAAGAATATGCCCAGCTACTACAGGCCAGTCAGTTTAACCTTGGTGGTGGGAAAGCTTTTGAAAATGACAATTCAGGACAAAATAGCAGTCATTTGGATAAATGTGGATTAATTAAGAAAAGCTAGCATGGATCTGTTAAGCACAAATCACATTTAACTAACCTTTTTGAGTTTTTTATGAGATAACAGGGAGAGTTGATGAGGGTCATGCACCTGATGTGGTGTACATGGACTTCCAAAAGGCATTTGATAAAGTGCCACATTGGCTTGTCAGCAAAGTTAAAGTCCATGGAATAAAAGGGACAGTGACAGCATGGATACTAAATTGGCTGAGTGACAGGAAATACAGTGTAGAGGTGAACGCTTGTTTTTTGAACCGGAGGAAGATATATAATGGAGTTGGTGTTAGGACCATTTCTTTTCTTGATCTATATTAATGATCTAGACTTTGCTGTACAGGGCACAATTTCAAAATTTGCAGATGACACAGAACTTGGAAGTATTGTGAACCGTGAGAAGGTTAGCAATAAACTTCAAGAGGACTTAGACAGGCGGGTAGAATGTGCTGACATGTGCAGATGAACTTTAAGGCAGAGAAGTATGAAGTGATTCATTTTGGTAGGAAGAACAAGGAGAGGCAATATAAATTAAAGGGGACAAATCTAAAGGGAATGCAGGAGCAGAGGGACCTTAGGGTGTATGCGCAAAAATCACTGAAGGTGCCAGGGCAGATTGAGAAAGTGATTAATAAAGCATATGGGATCCTGGGCTTTATAAATGGGGCCATAGAGTACAGAAACAAGGAAGTTTTAATGATCCTGTATAAGATCATAAGATCATAAGAACTAGGAGCAGGAGTAGGCCGTCCGGCCCCTCGAGCCTGCTCCACCATTCAATAAGATCATGGCTGATCTTTTCGTGGACTCAGATCCACTTACCCGCGCTCCCACCGTATCCCTTAATTCCTTTATTGTTCAAAAAGATATCTACCTTAGCTTTAAAGACGTTTACTGAAGAAGCGTCAACTACTTCACTGGGCAAGGAATTCCATAGATTAACAACCCTCTGGGTGAAGAAGTTCCTTCTTAATTCAGTCCTAAATCTGCTCCCTCTAATCTTGAGGCTATGCTCTCTTGTCCTAGCTTCACCTGCCAGTGGAAACATCCTCTCTACTTGTATCTTATCTATTCCCTTCATGATTTTATATGTTTCTATAAGATCCCCCCTCATTCTTCTGAACTCCAATGAATATAATCCCAATCTACTCAGTCTCTTCTCATAAGCCAACCCCCTCAACTCCGGAATCAACCTAGTGAACCTCCTCTGCACCCTCTCCAGTGCCAGCATATCCTTTCTCAAGTAAGGAGACCAAAGCTGCACACAGTACTCCAGGTGCGGCCTCACCAGTACCTTATACAGCTGCAACATAACCTCTCTGCTTTTAAACTCAATCCCTTTAGCAATGAAGGACAAAATTCCATTTGCCTTCCTAATTACTTGCTGTACCTGCAGACCAACCTTCTGCGATTCATGCACAAGGACACCTAGGTCCTTCTGCATAGCAGCATGCTGCAACTTTTTACCATTCAAGTAATAATCCTTTTTACTGTTACTCCTACCGAAATGAATGACTTCACATTTATTAACATTGTATTCCATCTGCCAGACCTTTGCCCACTCACTCAATGTATCTATGTTCCTCTGCAAAGTTTCACAGTCATCTGCACACTTTGCTCTGCCACTCATCTTAGTGTCATCTGCAAACTTTGACAACCTACACGTGGTCCCCAACTCCAAATCATCTATATAAATTGTAAATAATTGCGGTCCCAACACCGATCCCTGAGGCACACCACTAGTGACTGATTGCCACCCAGAATAGCACTCATTTATCCCCGCTCTCTGCTTCCTGTTAGTCAACCAATCCTCTATCCATGCTAATACATTACCCTTATCTTATGCAGCAGCCTCTTGTGCGGCACCTTGTCGAAGGCCTTTTGGAAATCTAGGTACACCACATCCACTGGGTCCCCATTGTCCACCTTGCTCGTAATGTCATCATAGAATTCCAAAAGATTTGTCAAGCATGACCTGCCCTTCATGAACCCACGCTGCGTCTGCCCAACGGGACAATTTCTATCGAGATGCCCTGCTATTTCTTCCTTGATAATAGACTCAAGCATCTTCCCCACTACAGTCTTCAGTCTCAGCTAAAGTATTGTGTCCAATTCTGGGTCCCATATTTTAGGAAGGATATGAAGGCGTTCGAGAGGGTGCAGAAAAGATTCACGAAAATGGTTCCAGGGTTGAGGAACTTCAGTTATGTGGATAAATGAAGAAGCTGGAGTTGTTCTCGTTGATGAAGAGAAGATTAACAGGACATTTGATAGAGGTGTTCAAAATTATGAGGGTCTGGATGGAGTAGATAAAGAGAAACTGTTTCTGTTGGCAGAAGGGTCAGGAATCAGAGGAAACCAATATAAGATTATTGGCAAAGGAAGCGAAGGCGACATGAGGAAAGAATTTTTACGCAGCAAGTGGTCAGTATCTGGAACGCACTGCCTGAGAGTGTGCTGGAGGCAGATTCAATCTGGCTTTCTAAAGATAATTGGATAATTATCTGAAGCAAAAATATTTGTAGGGCAATGGGGAAAAGGCAGGGAAGTGGAACAAGGTGAGTTGCTCTTCCAGAGACGCGGCACGGGCATAATGGACTGAATAGCCTCCTTCTGTCCTGAAACCATTCTATAATTCTATTTTATAATTCCACGTAGAGAACACTTCTCAATGAGTGCCAAATTCTCCTTCCTCTATAACCTGGACATACAACTCTGTCAAGATTGAGAATTCCAGTAGCTTGAAATGGTCACCAGCAACATGCCAGCATTGAATTGATGTCTAACAGACATAGCCTTGCCGCTTAAAAGCACTTTATGAACAGCTTTATTTGCCAATTTTTGTCAACTTAGTTTACAGATACAGCACTGAAACAGGCCCTTCGGCCCACCGAGTCTGTGCCATCAACCACCCATTTATATTAATCCTACACTAATTCCATATTCCTGCCACATCCCCACCTGTCCCTATCACCTACTTATACTAGGGGCAATTTATAATGGCCAATTAACCTATCACCCTGCAAGTCTTTGGCATGTAGGAGGAAACCGGAGCACCCGGAGGAAACCCACGCAGACACAGGGAGAACTTGCAAACTCCACACAGGCAGTACCCAGAATTGAACCCTTGTCGCTGGAGCTGTGAGGCTGCGGTGCTAACCACTGCGCCACTGTGCAACTCATTGCCTCAAGCTGACTGGCAACTAACAAGCTCACACTTTGGACTTTCCCAGCATTCAGTCCAATTATAACCTGTTAACACATCCCTAGGTGTCTCCAGGTATCGCCAAGGAAGCCGTACGGGTCCATTACATGGCCAAAAATAGTAACAGGATCAAAATGAAATGGCAATAACAAAAGAGTTCAGTATAGGGTTCCATGCCAGGGAGGGCCTGAAGATGCCTCTGACACGTACCCCGATGCTGGGAGGGCCCGGCCCAATATTACCGGCGGCGGTGAGGCCTTGTGGCAGCACCCCACCCCATCTCTGCTGCTGGGCAACGGGACCCCTATTTGAATATTTAAATAAATTAAAATGAATTAATTAATGACACTCACATCGCCACCTGATGTCCCACTGCGATCTTAGGCCTGGTGGCCAGCACTCCCGCACCTTCAGATTCCCGTCCGGGGAAAAGAGGCGCCACACTGGTGGGAAGGGAGGAGGAGGTAAGTTTATCAGCGCGGGGGGAGTGGGGGAGCGGTAACCGGGTCAAAGTAATGTCATGGGCATAGGGGATGGTGGGAAGGAGTTTAATGTTTATGCAGTTTGCGGGAGGAAGGTCAGATGGACAAGGTAAGTGTTTTGGGGGGGAAGGGCAAATAATTAATTTAACTCTTATTGGGGGGTGGGAGAGGGGCAGAAAAAAATATCGGTATTTCTTTTATTTTACTTTACCTTTAAAT
Source organism: Heterodontus francisci (assembly GCF_036365525.1). Classification (NCBI taxonomy): domain Eukaryota; kingdom Metazoa; phylum Chordata; class Chondrichthyes; order Heterodontiformes; family Heterodontidae; genus Heterodontus; species Heterodontus francisci. Next base: position 21,351,968 of record NC_090401.1, on the reverse strand, counting down.
ATTTAAATTTCCCGGTAGAACTGACAGCCCTTTAAAAATGGCGTCAGCACCTGCGCACAGTGGGCGCCGGGGATGGACAGTCAGCCCTCTCCACATGATCAGGGGTGGAGGGGTGGAGGGGAGGGAGGGGGGCGGTGATGGCTGGACATCGGCGGCGAGCACAGAAGATTCAGCCTCAAGAGTGTAAATGAATATAATCTCTTCTCGTGCTGCAGGAATAAACTGGTTAATATTTACCGCCATAGCTTGTGGTACTACTTGGATTCTGTATTTGGATTACAGCATTTTACTGACTTTCTGATCCATTATTCTATATGGAATGATCACAGATGAATGTAAGAAGAGTTTTACAGGAGGCCTTCGTCAATTACCTCGTTGATCAGTCTGACAGATCTGCAGTAACGTCCAATTGACATTTAGGACAATAATTGAGGCAGATCCGAGTTGAAATGGTTAAGTGCTTGACTCCGAACTGTAGAGGTCATAACCTTAAGCCCTGTGACTGCTTTTCATTCAGTTTGTCCCATGTGTGTTTTTGTGTAGCCTCATCCAGGTTGATAAATGCAGTTCCATGAACAAGTAAGGCTTCCTGTTTCATGGGGGCAGGAGTCTTGACCCTGCCTGTCCTCCCTGCTTTTTGCCAGCCCAGCTGTAAAAGTTTCCACCCTCCCCCCTACCCCCACCCAGCACAATGAGGCAGAGGTGCGAGCAAAGGATGTCTTTTTCCTGGAGTGGGGAAGTGCTGATAAATTTGCTGCTGCTCCTTCCTGTCAATCTTCTGCAAGCCTGGACGACAAAGCAGCTCACAGGTCCATTCTGCTCTATAATTGATCCCTAAGAGAGGCACAAGAGTAGCTTTGGAGGGAACTGCCCTGCTTTCCGTTGCCTGCCTCCCTGCATGGAAGCACCTAACTGCCCCTCAGCAATTCCCTGTGCCAACAAGGCTAAGACCTGGGACTCATTATGCATGCAGTGCAAAGCTGAACCTGCATTGCACCATTCCATGGTGGAAAATCTTCAGCCCGTAATAAGATCACTTTATTCATTACAGTAGTTTAGACGATTCAAAGAGTGCCACAGTTAGGACATTTCAACAGTAATGTCGTGGTCACATTACTGAACTAATAATGCAGAGATCATTTCAAATCCCACCGTGGCAGTTTGAGAATTTGAATTACATTTTAAAGAAACCTGTAAGTTAAAAGCTGGTATCAGTAAAAGTGACCATGAAGCTGTCAAATTGTCATTAAAACTGTTTCACTGATGGCCTTTCAGTAAGGAAACCTGCCATCCTTATTCAATCTGGTCTATATGTGACTCCAGTCCTATACTAATATAGTTGACTCTAAACTGCAGTCTGAAGAAGCCCAGAAAGCTTTTTAGTTGTACCAAACTGCAACAAAGAAGGTTCACCTTCTCAGGGCAACCATGGATGGGCAATAAATGCCAACCTTGGCAGTGATGCCCGTATCCTGAGAATGAAAGGTTAGTGTCCTGTATCAGCATTGAATATCAGAACTCTACTCCAAGTACTCCCACCATTGTGTTATGTGGCACTACCACCGTGTTGAATGGGATAGATTTCAAACAGATCTAGCAGCTCAAAACTGGGCATCTATGAGGCGCTGTGGACCAACAGCAGCAGCAGAGTTGTATTCAACCACAATCTGTAACCTCATAGCCCGGCATGTCCCCCACTCTACCATTACCATCAAGCTGGGGGATCAACCCTAGTTCAATGGAGAGAGCAGGAGGGCATGCCAGGAGCAGCACCAGACATACCTAAAAATGAGGTGTCGACCTGGTGAAGCTACAACACAGGACTACTTGCATGCCAAACAGTGGAAGCTGCATGCGATAGACAGAGCTAAGCGATCCCACAACCAACAGATCCGATCTAAGCTCTGCAGTTCTGCCACATCCAGTCATGAGTGGTGGTGGACAATTAAACAACTGACAGGAGGAGGAGGCTCCACAAATATCCCCATCCTCTACGATGGGGGAGCCCAGCACATCAGTGCAAAAGACAAGGCTGAAGCATTTACATCCATCTTCAGCCAGAACTTCCGATTAGATGATCCATCTCGGCCTCCTCCTATGGTTCCCAGCATCACAGATGCCAGTCTTCATCCAATCCGATTCACTCCACGTGATATCAGAAAACAGCTGAAGCACTGGATACTGCAAAGCCAATGGGTCCTGACAACATTCTGGCAATAGCACTGAAGACGTGTTGCTCCAGAACTAGCCGCACCCGTAGCAAAGCTGTTCCAGTGCAGCTGCAATACTGGCATTTACCCGGCAATGTGGGAAATTGCCCAGGTATGTCCTGTCCACAAAAAGCAAGACAGGTCCAACCCAGCCAAATACCGTCCTGTCAATCTATTCTCAATCAGCAGCAAAGTGATGGAAGGAGTTGTCAACAGTGCTATCAAGCAGCACTTTCTCAGCAATAACCTGCTTACTGAAGCTCAGTTTGGGTTCCTCCAGGGCCACACAGCTCCTGACCTCATTTCGGCCTTGGTCCAAACATGGACAAAAGAGCTGAAGAGGTGAGGTGAGAGTGATTACCCTTGACATCAAGGCAACATTTGACAGAGTATGGCATCAAGGAGCCCTAGCAAAACTGGAGTCAATGGGAATCAGGGGGAAAACACTCCACTGGTTGGAGTCATACCTAGCGCAGAGGAAGATGGTTGTGGTTGTTGGAGGTCAATCTCAGTCCAAGGACATCACTGCAGGAGTTCCACAGGATAGTGTCCTAGGTCCAACTATCTTCAGCTGCTTCCATCATTAGGTCAGAAGTGGGGATGTTCGCTGACTATTGCACAATGTTCAGCACCATTCATGACTCCTCAGATACTGAAGCAGTCTGTGTAGAAATGCAGCAACATCTAGGCTTGGGCTGATAAATGGCAAGTAATATTCTCACCACACAAGAATTAGAACATTACAGCGCAGTACAGGCCCTTCGGCCTCGATGTTGCGCCGACCTGTGAAACCATCTGACCTACACTATTCCATTTTCATCCATATGTCTATCCAATGACCACTTAAATGCCCTTAAAGTTGGCGAGTCTACTACTGTTGCAGGCAGGGCGTTCCACGCCCCTACTACTCTCTGAGTAAAGAAGCTACCTCTGACATCTGTCCTATATCTATCACCCCTCAACTTAAAGCTATGTCCCCTTGTGTTTGCCATCACCATCCGAGGAAAAAGGCTCTCACTATCCACCCTATCCAACCCTCTGATTATCTTATATGTCTCTATTAAGTCACCTCTCCTCCTCCTTCTCTCCAACGAAAACAACATCAAGTCCCTCAGCCTTTCCTCGTAAGACCTTCCCTCCATACCAGGCAACATCCTAGTAAATCTCCTCTGCACCCTTTCCATAGCTTCCACATCCTTCCTATAATGCGGTGACCAGAACTGCACGCAATACTCCAGGTGCGGTCTCACCAGAGTTTTGTACAGCTGCAGCATGACCTCATGGCTCCGAAACTCGATCCCCCTACTAATAAAAGCTAACACACCATATGCCTTCTTAACAGCCCTATTAACCTGGGTGGCAACCTTCAGGGATTTATGCACCTGGACACCAAGATCTCTCTGTTCATCTACACTACCAAGAATCTTCCCATTAGCCCAGTACTCTGCATTCCTGTTACTCCTTCCAAAGTGAATCACCTCGCACTTTTCCGCATTAAACTCCATTTGCCATCTCTCAGCCCAGCTCTGCAGCCTATCTATGTCCCTCTGTACCCTACAACATCCTTCGGCACTATCCACAACTCCACCGACCTTAGTGTCATCCGCAAATGTACTAACCCACTCTTCTACACCCTCTTCCAGGTCATTTATAAAAATGACAAACAGCAGTGGCCCCAAAACAGATCCTTGCGGTACACCACTAGTAACTATACTCCAGGATGAACATTTGCCATCAACCACCACCCTCTGTCTTCTTTCAGCTAGCCAATTTCTGATCCAAAGCTCTAAATCACCTTCAACCCCATACTTCCGTATTTTCTGCAATAGCCTACCATGGGGAACCTTATCAAACGCCTTACTGAAATCCATATACACCACATCCACTGCTTTACCCTCATCCACCTGTTTGGTCACCTTCTCGAAAAACTCAATAAGGTTTGTGAGGCACGACTTACCCGTCACAAAACCGTGCTGACTATCGCTAATGAACTTATTCTTTTCAAGATGATTATAAATCCTGTCTCTTATAACCTTTTCCAACATTTTACCCACAACCGAAGTAAGGCTCACAGGTCTATAATTACCAGGGCTGTCTCTGCTCCACTTCTTGAACAAGGGGACAACATTTGCTATCCTCCAGTCTTCCGGCACTATTCCTGTCGACAATGACGACATAAAGATCAAGGACAAAGGCTCTGCAATCTCCTCCCTAGCTTCCCAGAGAATCCTAGGATAAATCCCATCTGGCCCAGGGGACTTATCTATTTTCACACTTTCCAAAATTGATAACACCTCCTCCTTGTGAACCTCAATCCCATCTAGCCTAGTAGCCTGAATCTCAGTATTCTCCTCGACAACATTTTCTTTCTCTACTGTAAATACTGACGCAAAATATTCATTTAACACTTCCCCTACCTCCTCTGATTCCACACACAACTTCCCACTACTATCCTTGATTGGCCCTAATCTAACTCTAGTCATTCTTTTATTCCTGATATACCTATAGAAAGCCTTAGGGTTTTCCCTGATCCTATCTGCCAATGACTTCTCGTGTCCTCTCCTTGCTCTTCTTAGCTCTCCCTTTAGATCCTTCCTGGCTAGCTTGTAACTCTCAAGCGCCCTAACTGAGCCTTCACGTCTCATCCTAACATAAGCCTTCTTCTTCCTCTTGACAAGCACTTCAACTTCTTTAGTAAACCACGGCTCCCTCGCTCGACAACTTCCTCCCTGCCTCACAGGTACATACTTATCAAGAACACGCAGTAGCTGCTCCTTGAATAAGCTCCACATTTCGATTGTTCCCATCCCCTGCAGTTTCCTTCCCCATCCTACACATCCTAAATCTTGCCTAATCGCATCATAATTTCCTTTCCCCCAGCTATAATTTTTGCCCTGCGGTATATACCTGTCCCTGCCCATCACTAAGGTAAACCTAACCGAATTGTGGTCACTATCACCAAAGTGCTCACCTACATCTAAATCTAACACCTGGCCGGGTTCATTACCCAGTACCAAATCCAATGTGGCATCGCCCCTGGTTGACCTGTCTACATACTGTGTCAGAAAACCCTCCTGCACACACTGGACAAAAACTGACCCATCTAAAGTACTCGAACTATAGTATTTCCAGTCGATATTTGGAAAGTTAAAGTCCCCCATAACAACTACCCTGTTACTCTCGCCCCTGTCGAGAATCATCTTCGCTATCCTTTCCTCTACATCTCTGGAACTATTTGGAGGTCTATAAAAGACTCCCAACAGGGTGACCTCTCCTCTCCTGTTTCTAAGTGCCAAGGAATGGCGATCGCAAACAAACGAGAATCTAACCAACTCCCCTTGACATTTAATGGCATTACCATTGCTGAATCTCACACTATCAATATCCTGGGGGGATCACCATTGACCAGAAACTGAACTGAACCAGCCACATAAATGCTGTGGCTACAACAGCAGGTCAGAGGCTAGGAATTCTGCAGCGAGTAACTCACCTCCTGTCTCCCCAGTGCCTGTTCATCATCGACAAGGCACAAGTCAGGAGTGTGATGGAATACTCTCCTCTTGCCTGGATGGGTGGAGCTCCAACAACACTCAAGAAGCTCAACGCCATCTAGGACAAAGCAGCCCGCTTTATTGGTACCCCATCCTCCACCACCTTCAACATTCACTCCCTCTACCACAGACGCATAGTTGCAGCAGTGTGTACCATCTACAAGATGCACTGTAGCAACTCACCAAGACTCCTTCAATAGCACCTTCCAAACCCGCGACCTCTACCACCTAGAAGGACAAAGGCAGCAGTTGCATGGGAACACCACCAACTGCAAATTCCCCTCCAAGTCACACACCATCCAGACTTGGAACTATATCGCCATTCCTTCACTGTCGTTGGATTAAGATCCTGGAACTCCCTTCCTAACAGCACTGTTGGTGTACCTACACCCCAAGGACTGCAGCGGTTCAAGAAGGCAGCTCATCACCACCTTCTCAAAGGCAATCCGGGTAGGGCAAGAAATGCTGGCCTAGACAGTGATGCCTACATCCTCGAATGATTAATAAAAAGGTAACTGAGAATCATCCTGAAGCCGATTGTAATAATTGTTCCATAATGATTGATAAAAGAGCATCCAAACACAGAAAGTAAATCATTTGAACGAAACCCATCTGACAGCAAAGTAATGGAATCAAATCAGCCGCCCGATTTTACATAATGGAAAGTAAGATCAGATGAGATGTAAAACCAGCTGTCAACGCTATCCTGTTAACTTCCCACCGTGGGGAATTAAGTTAAAATTACCTACAAAAAGGTTTGCATGTTCAAATATTTAAATACATTAACTATGTGTCCATTGTGGCCCTATTGGTAGCGCTCTCACCTGAGTCAACAGGTCACGGTTTCAAGTTCCACCCTAAAGACTTTCGAGGATGTAATCTACGTTGGCACTATAGTGCCATACAGAGGGAGTGCTGCAATGTTGGAAGTGCTGTCTTTCAGTTGAGTTGTTAAATCAAGGCCCCACTTGCCCTCTCAGGTGAACATAATAGATCCTATGACACTATTTTGAAGAACAAAAATGCTCTCCCTGGTGTCCTGGCCAAAATGTATCCGTCATACAACATCACCAGATCACATTAGGGCAAATCACATTTGTTGCTTGTCTACTGAATAACCAATTTTCCTACTCTTGTTGCTGCTTTCGCAAGTTCTGCTTGATGAATCTCAATGTGCTCTCCTCTACTGCAGAATATCTAGTTTAAACAGCCTTGCATCATTGCTTGCATCAAGTTGATAAAAGCTTGTACATTTTAATTATTTTTTTTATTATGGTGTACTAAGCAGTTATGTAAATACAAAATTGGCTCGGTAGTTTCAAAAATTAGAAAACTCTTTGTGACTACTTGAGCCTTATCTCACCATTTCACAGCATTGGCCATGAAGCTGTCTTTAGAAGTTCCACATGGGAGGAGCAGTAATTGTCGGGGACAATGTTATTTTCAGCCTTTTAAATACACTGCTCTCAAAACTTACGTTGTTAGCACCACTGGCTCTGGTCAATGAATTTTTGGTAACTGAGTCAAGATGGTTGAGAGTGTGTTGTGGGCTTTCGCACATTAGAGGGGTTGAAATATCATAAACCAGGACTGTGCACCTTTTGATTTTATGGGCTACATAGGTGTGTACCATTGGGCCTTGAGTGCTACGTATGGGCCCCGAGTTTGTCTGCCTTAATCCTGGTGGTTACACCAGGATCATGCCTGATGATGAGCTCTGCTGCTGACCCCACTGGAATTTGTGGGGTCAGTGAGAGAACACTGCATTAACCTTGGATCAAGTTGGCACATGTGGCAATTCAGGAGTATTTCTGATGCTCACTTGACCCATGTGTTGTGCTTGATTGTTCAGTGACTATTTTGTGCTGTGTAACACTGCTCACTCTGCTGTTAGTCAACCCTGGAAGGGATATGGTTCCAGCAATGAAACTAAGACAAGGCCAGACAGATTCAAGCCTGCTTGAATAAAACCTTTGTACATACAGGAATTGGGAATCTAGTGACTTCATGTTTGGGCACAAAACATATCATCTGGCAACAAAGATGGTGAGTAATTTAATTTTTACTGGCTCCAGCTCCTTTCCTGTCATTGCCGGGAGATCCTCCCATTCCGTGGGATGGATGGATTTTTGGGTTTGAAACCTACATGCTTGCTTATGCGTATGGATGGTATAGATGTAACAACAACCCACAAGAAGGCGAAACTCATGAAATGCCTTGGAGCAGAGGGCCAGCGTGCATTCGTGCAGCTAACGGATGAAACATCTATGTTCAAGAAGGCGGTAAATGCTGTCAAGAAATATTTTGGCCTGAAGAGAAGTGTGATGATTGAACAATACATGTTCTACCAGAGATGACAGGGAAATGGTGACCCCATAAAACAATATGTGGCAGCATTGTGTCAGTTGGCTTCTACATGCAAATTTGGCACATTAACCGATGAACTAATTCGTGACCTACTCTTTGAAAAAACTTCAATTCCACGAATAAGGGAACGCCTACTCATGGAGAATGATGGGTTGACTTTGGAAAAGGCCACGACCTTGGCCTTCCAAATCAAATCTGTCATGTCAGACTCGAAGATGTTACACAAAAATACTCCCTCAGGCTCAGGTTGGCAGACACAGCTTGCCCAATCAGCTCAAGTGCTGGCAAAGAGACCTCAGCAGGGTCATCAATATGCCCTATCACGGTCAGGCATCCTCAAAAACATGCCCAGATTGTGGGGGTACCCATGGATTCAAAACACCAAGTTCAGCACAAGGGAAAAAGTGCAACTCGTGCTCAAAGATGAATCACTTCACAAAAGTGTGTAGGTCATCGAAGAAAAAGACAGTCAGCTTGACACATGAAGGAACCTATTCCCAAGAGTGAAATATGATTTGTGTATACTCTCATGGATAGTAAAGTGCCCGGTCCCATGTCTGGGGGATATATCAGTGATTGCACAGGATCGCGGGCATTTCAGTATCACTTCTCATTGATGTTGGTGTGAAAGCGTCTATATTGAGCGAAGACCTCTACCATTGTTACTTTTCGCAACTTTCACTCTTGCGACACACACTCTTCAAGCTTACAATGACTTGATTATTCCAGTCTTGGGAATGATCACAGTTCTAGCTACACAAATGTCAACCTAGGTATTTCACGTTCTATGTGGCCAAAGACAAAATCCTTATGGATGTAGATCTGTTCGATGAGCTTGGCTTCAAACTTGAAGACCCGACTGGAGCACACATTAATGTGATTGATAAAACAGACAATGCACAAAATATCCTTCCTTATTCATCGGATTTGGGGAGATTAAGGAGTACTGTCATGGTCCTCATGTCAACATGCCAATTCTGTCTGTTTCGCAAAATTTGAGACGGTTGCCATTCGCAATCCACGCTGAAGTGTCACAAGAGCTAAAAGGACTTGAGGCAGATAGTATAATTGAATGAATCAACTCATTCCCATGGATATTGAACCTAGTCATTGTGAGATGCAAAAATAGAGAACTTAGACTGTGCATTGACCTTAAGTCGGTCATCAAAGCAACAAAGCAATCATTCCGGACAAGTATCAGCTTCCTATGATCCAAGAACTATTTACATCACTTCATGACTCCACAGTCTTCACAAAGCTCGACATGTGACGGAGCTATCTTCAGACAACACTAGCGGAGAAAAGCCGACATCTTAAAGCCTTTGTTACACACGACAGTGTGTTTCAACACTGCAGAATACCCTATGGACTACGTTAAGCACTTAGCGCATTCCAGAAGATTGTCTCTTCAGTCTTGTCAGACATTGAGCAGACGCTCACCCTTCTCAACGACAAAATAGAACATGATCAGTGGTTATCCATGGTGCTTGCTCTACACAATTTGACGCTCAACAAGGACAAATACACATTTGCGGCATCCGAGATTGACTTTCTTGGGTACTGTTATGTATTGTTACATTATTCTCAAAGAGCTAAGAAATTATTGTTTTGTGTAAGTGTGTTCTAGGGGGCCACATTCACTGCTGCACTGCAGTCATGTGATATGTAACACCACACCGCTCTAGGGCAGTCTATACCAAGCAACATGACGCACTGTATGAAATAAAGAGCTCCAGCTTTTCCAGGTCTAAAGTGTTATTATTTCTAACTTATGGGAGCCAGAAGGCATAATAGGTCCAAAGTGACAGCAGCTGGAGTAAAGCATACATATGGCAAAGTCAAAGCTATTCATGCACTTCCGACCCTGTCTAGCGTGAAAGAGTTGGTATCGTTCCTCAGCACTACCAAATTTTATCACAAAACATAACACCATGCTGCTGAAAACTGATTTAATTCCACCTATGGTGAGTGGAACGGGAGGAAGAGGGGGGGTTGGGGTTTCTCAGGCCCTCCTCCTGAACCTGGCACTGGTTGATCAGCCCTCTGAGCAAGGTGGACAACTGTTGGGGAGTCAGGCTATTTTGGAAGCTGGTATGCCTCACTTCACTAGGTGTACCAGCTGCCACTGGAACACTGAATCCCTGAATCCCCTCTCAGGACCAGGAGCAGGAACGCCTGTCTTCGGCTCATCATTCACCTTGTAAGAAGGGGAGAGAGGTAACTGGGCCTCTGACATTTCCTTCAGGATTCTGGCACTTCCCTCTGTAACTCAAGGTGTTCAGGTTTAGGATTGACAAACTAATGAGCAAACAATGCTAAAACAGCCTTTTCCAAACCTAAAGGCCCACAAAATTCAAACACACAAGTTGGCAAAAAAGAAATATAAGTACAGGTAGGACTGGTTTGCCTGAGTTTTTAAGGCTGCATTGCCAGAGCTAGGGGACAAGATCTAGTCCTAAGGCAACCAGGTGGACTCCCCTATCATGGACCATATGCGTGAACCTCAAAAGATTTCTTGCCAGATTTTGGGATCCGTTTCCCCCGTGAAACACATTGTAACCTTTTGGTATTCTCTATAGCATTCAGCTCAGTTCATGCTGGCAGTTAAGTTTTCAGATAAGGGTCGAGATGCAAATAGTGATGGACAGCAAATTACAATGATAGAATTAACGCAGAGGAAACTAAACAAGAGAACAGAAGTATTCTCTTTCGAGCAGAGCAGGCTACTCAGAGATTTAAAATTATGGAAGGTTTTGATAAATAAATAAGAAGAAATCTTTTCCACTGGCAGGAAGGTTGATAACCAGAGGACACACATTTAAGATAATTGGCAAATGAAACAGTTGAGAAGGATTTTCTTTCATGCAGTGAGTTATTTTGATCTGGAATATGCTGTCTAAAAGGGTGGTGGAAGCAGATGATTAACTTTCAAAGGGAATTTAGATATATGCCTGAAAAGCTAAACTTTACAGGATTGTGGGGAAAGAACAGGTGAGTGGGACTAATCGGTTGGCTTTCAAAGAGCCAGCACGGATTGATGGGCCAAATGGCCTCCTTCTGTGCTGAAAGTTTCTACAGGGGTTAAATTGAATAGATCATGGAAATGATTAACCTGCACCCATTGATTGAAATGAAGGCAGCGCACCAACTTTATGCTGCATGCTCATTTAAATGATTTCAGCAAACAGCCAGCGCTGACCACCCTGTTCATTGGCTGCAGGCATCAGCAGGGGGCCCAAAGTCAGAGCTTCCTGGCACCAGTTAAAACTAGCCTGTACTGCTTGTAGCTCGCATGCATCACTTCAAGAGAAGATGCATTGTTGCTGGAGCAGGCGCTGGCAGTCATGCACAAAGTGAATCTGCTCCTGGGAAACAGAGAGCAATGGCACAATGTAGGAGAGGGTGGGCTACACTGGAGGCCTTAATGGAGGAGATAGAAAGAAGGAGAGATGTCCTCTATCTGTGGCGGGGACAGGAGGCCCTCCAGATACATTGTTAAAAGGCAGTGGGAGCAGACAGCCATTGAAGTCAATGCCAGGTGTCAAGTCTCGAGGACTTGAAGTTGTTCAATGACTTCACATGAGTGGTCGAGGCCAGTGAATGCATCTTTAAATGCCACATCCTACCAGCTGCACCACTTGCCTGCTTTATTCAGCACACGCCTCAGGACTCATACCGAACATATTTCACCCTCACACACATAGCACTGCTGGCAGGATGTGATGAGTGGAGTCCCGCAGGGGTCAGTGCTGGGGCCTCAACTTTTTACAATTTATATCAATGACTTAGATGAGGGGAGCGATGGCATGGTAGCTAAATTTGTAAGTGACACAAAGATAGGGAGGAAAGTACATTGTGAAGAGGACATAAGGAGCTTGCAGACCGATATAGATAGATAAAGTGGGCAAAAATCTGGCAGATGGAGTATAGTGTGGGGAAATGTGAAGTTGTTCGCTTTGGCAGGAAGAATAAAAAAGCAGAGTATTTCTTAACCAGGGAATGACTGCAGAATTCCAAGGTGCAGAGGGATCTAAGTGTTCTAGTGCATGAGTCACAAAAGGTTAGTATGCAGGTACAGCAAGTAATAAAGAAGGCTAATGGAATGCTATCCTTTATTACGAGAGGAAATTAAAATAAAAGTAAGGATGTTATGCTTCAGTTATACATGGCATTGGTGAGACTACATCTTGAATACTGGGCTGGATTTTACCCTAGGCGGACGGGAATTCGCCACCAACGCAAAATTCGGTGGTGAACCCGCTTCCGCCTAGCCGAGGGATCCGTCCCATATTTTACGGGTCCCCGGGCTTTAACTGTCCCAAGGCGGGACTTCCACCTACTTGAGGGAGGAAATCCCACCTCAGTGGGCTACCGGTCAGTCAGCGGGCCAGCAGCTCTTAGTCCCAGCAGCGCCACCAGGAACGGTAGCCACTGCTGAGACTGCAGCCCAGCCGACGCCATGGACTCTAGAGAGTGGATAAGTAGAGGTATGCCTCACCAGGGGGATTAGTCATGCCCTGGTGAGGCTTGGGTGATCTTTTGGGGGGAGGGGCGATCTTGGGTCCCGGGGTGGGTTGGGAGGCAGGGGCGGCCCTCAATCGGGCACCCTGTGCCCGACTGCCATGGCCCCCTTGCCCCCGCTCCCCCCCGGGCACGGAAAGGCTGGCAGTTTTTGCTGGACGGCCATTCACGCCCCCAGCACGCCCACTTGCCATGGGTAAAATACTTGAGGAGGTGGGCGAGGGCCCTTAAGTGGCCGTTAAGTGGTCACTTGAGGGCCTTGATTGGCCTCGGGCGGGTGGGCCATTTCCTCCCCCCGCCTGACCGCCGTAAAGTTCACCGGAGGCGGGAGCGGGGCGGGTAGGCCTCCCGAAGCCTCCCACTCAATTTTACGCCACCCCCACGCCATCATACGACGTGGGGGTGGCGTAAAATTGAGTAGGAGGCTTCGGGAGGCCTACCCGCCCCGCTCCCGCCTCTGGTGAACTTTACGGCGGTCAGGCGGTGTAAAATTCAGCCCACTGTGGGCAGTTTTGGTCTCCTTATTTAAGGAAGGATGTGAATGCGTTGGAGGTGGTTCAGAGGAGGTTTACTAGATTAATACCTGGAATGAGCGAGTTGTCCAATGAGGAAAGGTTGGACAGACTGGGCTTGTTTTCACTGGATTTAGAAGAGTGAGGGGAGACTTGATTGAAGTTTATAAGATCCTGAACGGTCTTGACAAGGTGGATGTGGAAAGGATGTTTCCTCTTGTGGGGGAGTCCAGAACTAGGGGGCACTGTTTTAAAATTAGGTGTCGCCCATTTAGGACAGAGACGAGGAGAATCTTTTCTCTCAGAGGGTTGTACGACTTTGGAAATCTCTGCCTCAGTAGGTGGTGGAGGCAGAGTCATTGAATATTTTTAAGGTGGGGGTGGATAGATTCTTGTTGGGTAAGGGAATCAAAGATTATCGGGGGTAGATGGGAGTGTGGAATTCGAGACAGAAACAGATCAGCCATGATCTTATTAAATGGCGGAGCAGGCTTGATGGGCTGAATGGCCTACTTCTGCTCCTAATTCGTATGGTCGTATGCAAGCCTCACACCCTCATCTCACAGCTTGCACACATTGCCAGCTATTCAGCCATGACAGTCACGCTACCCAAACAGGTTGCATGACACAATATCTTGCAGGACAAGGTGGCATACAACCAGAGACAGCAGGAGCTAACTGAAGTTTTACCTGTCTGTTCTAATCCCCATGTAGGAGACGATGGTAGACATTATTGGGATGGCCATTGCTGAGGTCGTGGTCAGGGGTAGGGCTGAAACCATTGAAGCTGATAATATCCTCATACCTAATCCTCCTTCTCACATCCTACCTCCCCCTCATCACACACTGCCTCTGATTTACAAGCTGCAATTAGTGTAAACATGCATCTCTTATTCTTCCCTCTATCTTCACCATAACCTTACCTTTGTGCCTTTTGCCTTTCTGATGCCCAAGAGGTCCAACCCGGCCAGGCAGTGAAGGAATTCCAAGAAGACAGTGATGGTAAAACACAGCATAGTCGCTTAATTTCACATTCGCAGCTACCAGCTCAGAACTGACACTGCGTGTATCTTCGAGGATAGATTAGAGGCTGGATCTGCATGTGGTGAGACACTGGGCATGACTGCACTGCAGCCAGCACAGGGGGCAAGGATAACCCAGGTGCCAGCTTGCCAGAGGGTGAGGTCACACTTGGGTTCCTCTGTAGAGGACACAGATAAGGACTTTTGATGAGACAGCCTACAGAACATTGCTGATGGGTATGCATAGTGAAATTCTTGGTGCATTCAGAACCCTGCCAGAGATAGTCACTGTCAGCGAGCATGGAGGAATCCAGCACCAATTTGGTACAGGGCTTTGCCCAGAGTTTGGAGTCTGTCCTTTCCAGCATGGAAGTGGTGGCCAATTCCGCTCACACACTTGTGGACCCAACCACGATGCAGAATCTGATGACCGATATCTCAGCTTCCACTGCAGCACAAGCAGCAGCTACCCAACATCAGAGTGCTGTAGTGGAAGCTCGGACTGCTGCCACCATGGCTGTGAATTACAGCATTCAAAGGGGCTTGCAGGGTGTCACAGCAGTCCAGCAATCTGTCCACCAACAGATTACTAGGATGAGGTACCACCCTGGGTGAGTGGCAGTGGCTCCATGGTGCACAGAACGCTGTCCTTTCTCGGGAAGACAGCATTCTTTCCCCAACTTCTGCCCCTCTGACGGTGCCCTTGCTGTTCCCTGTCAGCCAGTTGGCCCAAGATGGTGCAGTCTGAAGCCAGGCCTTCTGGGGCCAGAGCTGCTCAAAGTTGCCCGCAAAGGCCATCTACAGTCTCCTCTATTGAAAGTAGCAGCCTTCCACCAGCCATGCTGCAGCCACTGGGGTAGCAAAGGACAGGCAAAGACACACAGAAGACAGGCACTAAGGGATTGCACAAGAGTGATTAGTTTATATTTGTATGCAGTATGACATGGTTTCATTTATAAATTTGGTTTTGAATGTTATTTCTGGTTGGCTTTTATTTTTGCATTGACAGAGGGAAGATAAAGTGTTAAACTCTTGGTGAATGGGGTTGCAGTTATTGGTATTGCACTCGAATTAGTTCTTCACGGACAGCCTGAACAGAAAAGGGATATATCATTTGCTTCCACCTTTCCTCCTCCTCTTCTTCCTCCCCCTCTTGCTCCAGCCCTTCATCTGCTCAGCTGGTCGTAAGGGCTGTCCCTTACATTGATGAGGTTGTGCAACATGCAGCAGATCACCACGAATCTTTGCATGTGTTCTACTGAGTACGGCAGTGCTCCTCGAGAGCGGTCCCAGCAGCAGATTCATTGTTTCAGCATGCCAATAATCTGCTCTACCATATTTTGTGTGGCAATATGGCTTTCATTGTATGGAGGCTACAGCGTGTGCACGGGTTGTACAACAGGGACATGGGCCATGTAATCAGCAGATAGCCCTTGTTGCTAAGTAGACACTCTTTGGTTTTCTGTGGTGAATGAAATGCAGATGACACAGCGGACTGATGTGGAATGAAGGCATCATGACTGTTGCCTGGAAATGGGACATTGATCTGCATGATTTGCTGCCCAAGATCATACACCAGATAGATGTTGAGAGAGTGGAGTTTCTTGTCAGTTGCATTATAGGGTAGAGTTGACATGCAGTGCCCACAAAGTGATGTTGTGCAGTCAAAGGCACCTTGTACCATTGGGAAGCCAGAAAACCTGGCAAAGCCACATGCTAATTCTGCCTGATGATCTCTGGCAAGAGAGAATGAAATGTAGTTATCTCTCTTTGACCATAGAGCCTCAGTGAGCTCCTTTACACAAAATGGATGGCAAACTGCGAAATGTTGCAAATATCTCCAGATCCAGCCTGGAAGGAGCCAGAGGCATAAAGGTTCATCACCATGGTCACCTTCACAGCCACTGGTAATGTGGTCTTGCCCTGCCCTGAGGTTGGAGTTGTGGCTGCAGCAGGTGGCAGATTTCACATGAGGGCATCCTTAATAAAGCACAGATGTCTCACACATTGTTCCTCGCTGAGAGTCAGGTAAGAGAATTGCTCCCTGAACACCCTGGGTGGATATAGCCTCCTGCTCAGAGTTCTTCTCCCCCTCCTCCTTCCTTTGCCCTGCTGTGCATGGCCTCTGCTCAATCTCCCAGTCATGCTGTATTCTAAGGGGAATGCTTACTACTGCACCCATGTCTGGGAGCAATTAATTTGTGCAGAAGTCTTGAAGTCAGCAAAAAGTCCATCAGCACTTGCCACACCTGTAGACTTTTTCAACTTGAAAGAACTATGGAAAGTACCAAACAATTGTAGAATCGTAGCAACACGCAGAAGAAATCAATCAGCACCTAACCTGGTTAATGAATCTGGTTAGTTGTTGGTGAGGGTCTTCCTGTTGCTTGTTCGGCTGGAGTGTTGAGCTCCAAAATGACACCACTGGCAACAAATCAGCATCGCACGCTGATTGACATCATGATCTACCTGATCTACATAATTCTGGCGGATGTTAACTTCACGCATGCTAATGCCTTCACCAAGATAGCACCCGCTGCGATTCATGGCAGAAGTATTCACATACATATTGGACATCATTTTGGTCCCCTAACAGCACCCATAGCACCCAACGAACGGGTACTATCAAGCTCAATTTTGCGCCCTATGATTCTAAAAACACTTTCTAATATAAATATTCCCCACCTTTTAGTCTTGATGCTTTTTAAAAAATACATATTTTTTTAAATCTCAACAATGAGCCCTGGCTGCTATTTAATTGATGATGTTGTGGGAAAATGAGTGCAAAACTTTCCTTCCATGTTGTAATATCTTGTTGACAATCTCTTTGCGACTTCAGTGGGGAGGAAAAGCTGCTTGAGGTCAGTGGGGACTTTGTCCTACAAAGAGATGCCGTGGGCTGATATAGACCCCATGAACTGATGGTCCAAACTGTAAGGTGAACAGCTGCTGTAAGCTTACTCAGTCACCTTGGATCTACATCATAAATGTTTAATTGCATGTAGACCAGTTATACCACAGCAGAAATAGATTTGGACAGGTCAGATACTTAGATAATTGAAGCTGTTGGTACGGCAATGGATATTTGTTTTTGCATCTCTTGGCGGTCTCCTTAAGCATCTTCCTTGACTAAGAATGTAAGCAATCAATGTCTCTGTAATGCTCCATAAATCAATTGAGATCAAGTGTACAGAAATGGCCCGGCTGAAGACCAGCAACTCACTGTGTTGAATTACAGATACTAAAGCCTGCCCTATTAAACCTTGTGTCTTACCATGTGCACGGCAACTGTTCCTTTTGCGCTCAGTGACAGCCAACTTTGTTGTCACTGCGTGTCATGCCATGTGGATGTCGTTGGGAAATATGTTGCCGTACCAACTTATCCACAGGGTGGAGTGCTAGCCAATAGTCTGCAGAGTTGTGAGTCCATTCTTGTATATTCAGACTGGTTTGGTTTCAGTTGAGCAGCTACAATGGGACTCTAGTTAGTTAATGATTAGCTAAAAGTTGTGTTCATCTGATTCTATTTTGTTTAGGTTGGCATATCAACATTGGGACATACAGTTATCACCATGTTTTCTGCCAAATTCAAAACTGGACCGATCAGAAGTGGGATCAGGGATTAAGTTCCAATACATGTTTTGCTGATCATGAAAATGAATTGTGAACCTTAATTCATTTTAACTCCATGCTGGGCATGGAAGTAAGTGGAAAAATGATCTTCTGTTTTAGAAATCAGAGTTTTGGTGAATGGATTTTCAAATCGGGGTCGGGAAGCTGATGCCCAGATAATTTCCAGGTCCTGACCCCGCAATGCAACTGTGTCGCTCACATAAGGCTATCTTTAAATGTAAACACCCCAATTAGGCTGAAAGCAAGCTCCAATTTGTGGCGCCCAGCATCACCAGGAGGCAGGGGCTTCCTGCACAGCACAAGTGACAAAGGCAGATGGCAGGCAAGATGGGGCCTGCTTAGGCCTTACAGAAGAGAGCAGGCAGGACCTCAGAGGGCCAGTAGCCTCAATGAGCACAAAAGTGGCCAAACGGCCAAATGGAAGGTAAAGCCCACAATCCAGTGCAAGATTCCCCAGCTGCCGAAATCCTACAGCATCAATAAAAATAATTTTAACTTCTGCCTGCTTTGAAGTTGACAGCTGTGCACTAATGCACACCAGACAGTTCAGATTCACCAATATCAGCTTTGAAAATTACCCTCTCGCTCTCCCCGGCCCGTCAACAAGCTCCTCAAGGAGCTTAATGGGCCCTTAATTGGAAGAGACCAGATTCCCGTTCTCCCCCCACCCCACCCCCAGCTCTCTCTTTGAAACTTGCATCACGTCGCGGAGGCTGCGAAATCCAGTACCACCCTCTGGGCACGCGTTTTTCAGATCGTGCCAACACACCTTTCCAACCCTACTGGCAATTGAAAATTCAGCCTTGGTGTCTGGTTTAGCTCTTAACAATTGCAATTGTTTGTAAGAGTGATACACATCCAAATATTTGACAATTTGAAAGAAAAAATCAGCAAGCCTCACTTCAGCGAGTGATACCACACTGTTCTATAGCCAATCTGTTGGGTCAAATTTCTTACAACATTGGCCCTAGTGATTACGGAGAACACTGAGGATCCGGAGAACCTAGGCTGAGTTACCTGTAAGCGATTTCAGAGGCTTCATATGGCTCTGCCGATCACAACTCAGCAATTGTGGTTAGGTCTATAACTGGATGTCAAACTTTCTCATTGCCTCTGAGAACCTTTGAGTTATTTGACACAGTGTTATCAGGGTTGTATTTCTTTATCCATCACTCTTTCCTGGCCTCTATACTTTCTTCCATGATACTCATTGAATTAACTGTTCCCAGTCATGAAGTTTAATAGATCTAGCAAGTTGCTGTCAATATCCACAAAGGAATCTATCCAGGCCAGGCTGAAAGGAACAACGTGGCATAAATAAAATCACTATCATATTTATGATTAGTAATTATAAACTGTTCAATTTATGGTAAAGTAATTTCAGCCACTATGCTCTTGATTTCTGGAACTCCATCCCTACATTGATCAACCTTGCCACCTCCCTCCCTACTTTAGTAAGCATTCTCTTGGTCATCTGAAAACATCTTCACTTTTTCTCCTGCCCAGCAGCCATAGTTTTCATTTTTTCAAATGTGAAACTCTGTGTCACATCCTCCTGTACATAGGAGGTCTATTAAATGTAAATGTTTGATTGACTTAAGGACATGAGAAAGCAGAGGATGAGAAAAAGCTATTTGATCCATGAACCTCATCCCTTCAAGATAACATAGAGCCATAGAGTTTTACAGCACAGAAAGAGACCCTTCGGCCAACGCACCTGCGCCAACCATCAAGCACCCGTCCAAACCCCTCCCTCCCCCCATCCCTCTCCCTCCCTCCCCATCCCTTTCCCTCCCTCTCCCATCCCTCTCCCTCTCTCCCCCATCCCTCTCCCTCTCTCCCCCCATCCCTCTCCCTCTCCCTCCCTCCCCCCATCCCTCTCCCTCTCCCTCCCCCTCATCCCTCTCTATCTCTCCCCCAACAAGCATCTCCATACTATACTATTAACATCTTTACCTCATCTGATTGACGTAAAGTGCTTCATAATTCCCAAGAATTAAGTGTCAATGAAGAATATTCATCCATCCCCACAACTCCACCATTTAAGCCTGAATGACTACCCTGCACACATAATACTGTTCCCCTTTCTCCACTTCATTATAGGAACCAATGGGCCAGATCATGCTGGAATAAAATGCCTGTTAATGACGCATGCCATTATTAATGTGCAAATCAACCAGAAAATTGAGGGGATTAAGAGATATGCCATGAGTTCCAAATCTCCAGAACTTACTGGTCACTTTAAGCTTCTCTGCCGTTTGCTTTGCACAAACAGTGGGGTTCGTAACCTCCCATTATTTTTAAGAACTTGCGAGACTTACATGTTAGTTGCCCATTAAACTCGCCACAGAAAGTTAGGGTTGGAACTTAACAGTGTAAGTATGCACCTTTTTAACAATGTAATAATTGTTAGGGTTTTAAACTGAATAGTTAGGGCAAGGGATCAAATTTATTTTATATTTTAGAGATACAGCACTGAAACAGGCCCTTCGGCCCACCGAGTCTGTGCCAACCAAGAACCACCCATTTATACTAACCCTACAGTAATCCCATATTCCCTACCACCTACCTACACTAGGGGCAATTTACAATGGCCAATTTACCTATCAACCTGCAAGTCTTTGGCGGTGGGAGGAAACCGGAGCACCCGGGGAAAACCCACACGGTCACAGGGAGAACTTCCAAACTCCGCACAGGCAGTACCCCGAATTGAACCCGGGTCCCTGGAGCTGTGAGGCTGCGGTGCTAACCACTGCGCCACTGTGCCACCCTATGTTAAGTAAGGAGTAGAGACAAGGCAAGAGAGAAAGGTATTAATATGGGAAATGATAGACTGTGACAGGAAGGGACACAGCATACAAATCTAAGAGTAAATCAACGAATAAGGCTCAAGGTTACAAAAATAATGAAAGTACAAAACAAAAGGCTCTGTATCTGAATGCATGTAGCATTCGAAACAAAACAGATGAACTTAGAGCGCAAATAGAAATAAATAAGTACGATCTGATAGTCATTACAAAGACATGGCTGCAGGAGAACATAGATTGGGACCTGAATTTTGAAGGGTACATGGCATTTAGGAAGGACATGAAGCTAGGAAAAGGTGGAGGGGTAGCTCTGTTAATGAACGACGGTGTTAGCGCAATAGAGAGGGATGACCTAAATTCAGAAGACCAGGATATAGAAGCAGTTTGGGTAGAGATGAGAAATCATAAAGACAAGAAGTCACTGTGGGAGTTGTGTACAGACCACCTAACATTAACCACACTGTATGATGAGGTATAAAGGAAGAAATAATGGCAGCTTGTCAGAAAGGTACAGCGATAATTATAGGGGCAGCAAGTAATTAGAAAAGCTAATAGAATGTTATCATTTATCGTGAGGGGAATTGAACACAAAAGTAGGGAGGTTATGCTTCAGCTATACAGGGCATTGGTGAGACCACACCTGGAGTACTGTGTATAGTACTGGTCTCCTTATTTAAGGAAGGATGTAAATGCTGTTGGAGGCAGTACAGAGAAAGTTTTCTAGACGAATACCTGGAATGGGCTATCTTACGAGGAAAGATTGGACAGGCTAAGCTTGTATCCGCTGGAATTTAGAAGAGTAAGAGGTGACTTGACAGGGTGGATGTTGAAAGGATGTTTCCCTTTGTGGGAGAATCTAGAACTAGGGGTCACTGTTTAAAAATAAGGGGTCACCCATTTAAAACAGAGATGAGGAGAAATTTTTTCTCTCAGAGGGTCATGAGTCTTTGGAACTCTCTTCCTCAAAAGGCAGTGGAAGCAGAGTCTTTGAAGAATTTTAAGGCAGAGGAAGATAGATGCTTGATAACCAAGGGGGTAGAAAGTTATAGGGGGTAGGCAGAAATGTGGAGTGATCAGTTCAGCCAAGAACTTATTGAATGGCGGAGCAGGCTTGAAGGGCTGAATGGCCTACTCCTGCTCCTAATTCTTATGTTCATATGTAATATTAAGTACAGCACCAGCTTGGCTGTGGGAGTCCTGAATTATCAAGCAGAGATATCCAAGACCTGTTAGGCACTGGGAGCCTGGGCACACATTGTAAGTCCTGGCAGCACCACAAAACTATTTAACGAGGCTGACTTTTCAGACTATTCAGCGAGGTTGGCTCAATTAGGTGCAGCCAATGCACAAGGCCCTGGCGCCACCCCTTTCAGGTCTACTATAATATTGTGTGAACAAAAGACTAAACCAATATATACAAACACCAACATCAAAACTGGAAAGATTAATATTCAAAAAATTGCATCCATTCTGGGACAGTAAACTGCTGGGCTATCACATTGTACCCTTCAGGCTATAGTTAAAATTAAATAAATGATTTCTATTGCTGCTGAAAGTAAATGTTTCCTCCCTCTAGTTTGACTTCAATGCCCTTAAGATGGGGAGGGTAAAAAAAGTTAGGATTCTCATTCCTGATTGGTGTCTCGTGACCTTAGCCCTCTCACCTCCCCCTACTCCCACAACCCACACCACCACCCCCCCCAACCCAATCCCCTCCACCATCATGAGGGCGAGATGGCACCTTTCTTAGTCTAATGGTCGGCCAACGCTGAATGCCTTGGCTCACGACTGAAGAATGGGCAGTTGGGAAAGACACTAACAAAATGGGGTCAGTCATATGCCAGTGTGAGTTAGCACCACCCCCAGAAAACAGCAGAAAGGGAAGAAAATTAGAAAGAAATCAGGAAACTGATGGTTGAGGAGTTGCACTGATCCCTACAATAGGCCACATTTAGAAATTGCAGCTCCTTTCATTTCTCCTTTTCATGGTCCAGTGAAAACCTGCTATAATGAAATGTGTCAGTGCGTTTGCAAACTTTCAGACAATTCCTAAGGTAGAGAAATTCTCTGCGTGGCAGCTAGCATTTCATTCTGGGAGAGTTCCCTTGTACCTGGTGGATGTATCTATCCATGGATTTTAAAACTTGTTGTTTGACCTTCAGTCCTATGCAAAAGCACCAGGTAGGATTTAACACATGTTGAACTTGAGCTGTGCATGTGATAAAACTCATTGAATTCCAATTATCCAACTGACTTAATGGGATAATAAGGAAATATCTCTCTGTATTTCTGTGCTCATTAAAATGAAGGATGTCAGCAAAGGAACATCATTTCCCTTCTTTGACAGTCACTGTACTCATAAGTGGAAAGGGTCAGTGACCACACTTGGCTTTATCTCTCTTATCTTTGCTCAGGCTGTTACCTCCTTTGATGGCTGATGAATGGTGCCAGCCTTTAATCCAGAAGATGTGACAACCTGTCAGAGGTTTTTTTTTTGTTGCAAATTTAACTTGTTTCTCCAGCCTTCTCTTTCCTTCTTTTGTTTCAAACCAAGCCTGGGCCAGCAGGCCAGACATGTGACTAGCTTTGTTTTTAAACAACCCGCCCGGCGAGGTTTGTGGATTCTTTCAATCTGAGAAGACATCCTCGGTAGGGGGCTCGAATGCTAGCTTTCACACATTCAATGTCTTGTGACCAAAATTAATTGAATCAGGGAGCAATTCCATTTTCTTCTCCAGGCAACTGTCTCTTGGAATGCAAATGTTTCCAGCCACTGTCCTGTTAGAATGCAGGTGCAGCCAAGTTTTCAGTCCAGTAAGAGTTTAAAATTAATGTCCCACATGACAAAATTAATATGCCTCCTTCTTGGCAGGTGTGGTTTTCCTCACACCTTCACATCCAGCGGAATGAAATGCAACTTCAGAAGAGCATTTCATTAAAAGAGAATAGAGAGACGAGTATGTACAGGAAAACTCACATGCATTTCTCTCATTCATTCTCATTCATTCAGAAATCCTAAAAATTGTTACTGCCTCTCTTTCCTTTGTAGCAGTGCTGCTTTAAACTGGCTCTTTTCTCCTTGAGTGGATCTAGCTATGTGTTGCCCCAAAGGGGTTTGAAGTTTCTTCACTATCAGCCTGCAATATTTTGGGAATGGGCATTCCAGTAAACATGTGATTTCTGGGGCGGTTTGCAGTTTGCACATTTCCATGACTGCCTAGGGTGTCTTTGTTCCTGTTGAGGTCTGCAGGGGGAAGGTTGGATTTAATTAGACCTAGGTTGGAATTCTGCTCACACGAATCAGTACTGGGTGGTAAAGCCTGGCTACCCGGCCCGATCCCGACTAGACCCAACTACATGTGTCCGGTTCGGATCGAGTCATGCTAGGGCTTTTCATCTTAGGGGATGGTTGGTTCCCTTTTCTCCTGACTGTGGGGGTGGATTCTTTGCTAATCTTCCCTTTGTCCTCTGGGACACTCCTGCTTGCAGGTATTTGCCCATTCCTTGCTCTCAGGTCTGCGAGGAGAAGTCCACTTCCTCATCATTACGTCATACTTTAAATAGTAGCAGTCAGGGACTCCCTCTGCTACAATTTCAGACTGGGCAGCCTGTGCTAACTCTCTCAATACTGGGCCGGCTCACTGAGCCTCAGCTAGGGAAGATTCATTTAATTAATTCCCTGGGTCTTCTAACTTTCCAAAGAAAGACTCAGGTAGACAGACCTCATGGTCATCTGCCTGCAGTGCCAATGCAGTCTCCTCTGGTGGAGCTGGTTTGATCATGGCCCCATTCATTTTACATTCAGGGAAACTGCAGGGGACCGTCTCCTGCCACTGCCTGTCTCTTTGACCTCCTTCGGTCTTTCCTTCACTACTGGGGAAGCTACCACCTTCGCTCCCACCTAGGAGCAGGTCAACCCCATCCACAGGCAAACTAGGGACAATCCCTACGGTCACCGTTCCTGAAATTATATCGCAATCCAAGTGCACCCTGACGTAAAGGTACAGGCATACACAGCCCTCCAATACTATTCACCACCATTCTGGTGTTCACTGCACCCTCTGGGGGAAAGGTCAGGCCTTTTCCCAGTAAAAGCGATCTAGTGGCCCCTGTGTCGCGAAGGATTAATATGGGCTTGCTTGCCCCACACGAGGGGTATGGGGTTACTCTCCCTTCAGATACAAAATCCTAATAACCCTCAAGGATCCTATTAATTTTTTCTGCACTTGCAGCAGTATGCTTCCTGGGTCTTAGTATTGCTACAGTTAAAGCCAGAGCTTCTTCTGCTGTGCTTTCCGTCAGGGTCCTTTCTCCTTCACTGAGCGGGTGTGCCCTGATTAACCCTACAAGTTTCCCCTTTAGTTTCCAGCAGTCAGCTCTTAGATGACCTGCTTTAATACAATGGAAGCACATGGGTCTCCGGCTCACTTCTACTTACAGCACCTTCCTTTTTGGCTGGAGGAGGGCTCCCTGTGTCTCCTGCTTTTCCCTCTCTCGCAGGACTGCTTGGGCTTTTATCAGCTTCCCACGCTTTGTCCTATTCGGATATGTGGGGGTGACTGCAAGTAACATTCGGGCCACACAAGTGCCAGGCAATGACCATCTCCAACAAGAGAGAATCTAACCATCTCCCTTGACATTCAATGGCATTACAATCGCTGAATCCCCCACTATCAACATCCTGGGGGGTTACCATTGATCAGAAACTGAACTAGAGTAGCCATATAAACACCGTGGCAACAAGAGCAGGTCAGAAGCTAGGAATCCTGAGGCGAGTAACTCACCTCCTGACTCCTCAAAGCCTGTCCACCATCTACAACGCACAAGTCAGGAGTGTGATGGAATACTCTCCACTTGCTTGACTGGGTACAACTCCAACAACACTCAAGAAGCTCGACACCATCCAGGATAAAGCAGCCCGCTTGATTGGCACCCCATTCACAAATATTCACTCCCTCCACCACCGATGCACAGTGGCAGCAGTGTGTACCATCTACAAGATGCACTGCAGCAACACACCAAGGCTCCTTAGACAGCACCTTCCAAACCCGCGACCTCTACCACCTAGAAGGACATGGGCAGCTCATGCATGGGAATACCACCACCTGAAAGTTCCCCTCCAAGCTACACAGCATCCTGACTAGGAACAATATTGCCATTCCTTCACTGTCGCTGGGTCAAAATCCTGGAACACCCTTCCTAACAGCACTGTGGGTGTACTTACCCCACATGGACTGCAGCGGTTCAAGAAGGCAGCTCACCATTACCTTTTCAAGGGCAATTAAGGACGGGCAATAAATGCTGGCCTGGCCAGTGACGCCCACATCCCAGGAATGAATAAAAAAAGGAAAGGTTTTCCCCTAAGGAACCGACTTATAGATGAGAGCAAACTCATCAGCCAGAACTGCGGCTTGGCTAGCTCTATGAATGTTTTGTTCTGCTACATGTGACTTTAAGGAGAGTGGGAGAGAATTTTTAAATTCCTCGAGCAAAATTACCTCTCTGAGATTTTCGTAGCTGGGCTGCACTTTAAGGGCCCTCAACCACTGGTCAAAAGCCAGCTGCTTATTTCTCTCAAACTCCAGGTAAGTTTGATTAGCTTGCTTCCTGAGGGTTCTAAACGTTTGGCGATAGGCTTCCGGTACTAGCTCATATGCCCCGAGGATAGCATTTTTTGTCAGTTCATAATTGCAAGAGGATTTGAGTATAGGAACAAGGATGTCTTACTGCAGTTATACAGGGCCTTGGTGAGACCACATCTGCAGTATTGTGTGCAGTTTTGGTCTCGTTATCTGAGGAAGGATGTTCTTGCCATGGAGGGAGTACAAAGAAGATTTACTAGGCTGATTCCTGGGATGGCAGGATTGACATATGAGGAGAGATCGGGTCGACTAGGCCTATATTCACTAGAGTTTAGAAGAATGAGAGGGGATCTCATCGAAACCTATAAAATTTTAACAGGATTAGACAGGCTAGATGCAGGGAGAATGCTCCTGATGGCTGGGGAGTCCAGAACCAGGAGTCACAGTCTCAGGATACGGGGTATGCCATTTAGAACCGAGATGAGGAGGAATTTCTTCACTCAGAGGGTGATGAATCTGTGGAATTCTCTACCATGGACGGCAGTGGAGGCCAAGTCATTAAATATATTCAAGAAGGAGATAGATATATTTGTTAATGCCAAAGAGATCAAGGAATATGGGGAGAAAGCGGGAACAGGGTACTGAATTAGATGATAGGCCATGATCTTTTTGAATGGCGGAGCAGGCCCGAAGGGCCGAATGGCCTACTCCTGCCCTTATTTTCTATGTTTCTATGATGAACTCTCATCTGGCAACAAGGAATAAACCTCATGGGCTTTTCCTATTAACTTGTTTTGTAGCAGAAGAGCCAAGCTTCAGCTGGCTACTTTAACTGCCTTGCAAGTTTTTCAAAAGATAAAAAAAAATGCTTCCAAGGTTCCCTCATTGAATTTTGGGATCAGCTGAGTAAGTTTTAGCAATTCAGTACCCAGCCCTGAATTACGATCTTTCATGGCCATGCTTTCACTGGGGTTACTCTGTCGCCCCCTAGTTAACTCAAGCCGCCTCAGCTCTCTCTCCTCACATTCCTTCTGGAAGGTTCTTTCTCTGTCTCTCTCCTCTCTCTCGTTTTCTTTCTCCTGTCTTTCTTTCTGTCTCTCCTCCCTTTCTTTTTCTTTCTCCTGTCTCTCTCTCTCTCATTCTCTTTCCCTGTCTTCTAATTCAAGTTTCTACTGTTCTAATTGTATCTTTGCTAGCAATACCCTGTCAGAGTCTATTTCTAACTCTGTTTCTGCTTCTTCAGATTCAAGAGGAAAATGGTTGACTACTAGTCTTTGGATTTTGGACTTTCTAGCCTTAGCATGGAAATTGATCTGACACTGTTCAGCCATTTTTCTCAACTCTTCCTATGGCAGTGCCTTTAACTTATCCCAAGTTACTTCACCCTGGCTTGGGGAGTTACTGGCTTCAGTCGCAGACATGTTATTACTCTAGCACACACAACCACAAGAAAACCTGTATTGAAATATTTTCTCTTTTGTTTTGATTGGGATCAACTTGACCTGCTAATTCCAATTTTCTCCTTTGTCTGTGGGTCGAATCTGGACGCTAGCCCCCAAATTTCCGTTGCGACCAGGTAAAAAAGAGGTCTAGGGCTTCCCTCTCAGCCTTTGCCTGGTTTGGCCGTAACAGGTTTAATTTTTAAAACACTGTGTTTTTAGCTTTCCCTCAGTGAATCCTTGTTCACTGCTCTCCAACTATAATGGCAAAGAAATCAACCAGACAGGTTTTCTTAGATTTAAACAAGAAAGGTGTAAGTTTATTAACCTTAAAACTCTAATTCATTTAAAACTACTAAAATACATGTCGTGACCATGTTAGCATGCATACACAATAAACACATATGCAGATAGAGACAGAAAAGGAGAAAGAATCAAGGGGAAAGGTTTGTCGCAATAGCTGGAGTTCATTTACTGTCTTTTGAGTTTGGTGTAAAGTCTTTGATTGCAGTTCAATCTTGCCAACTCATTGGAGCCCAGTACACACTTTCAAACTTGTTTCGATGGTTTTCTGTCTTCTTGAAATCCTGTTGCAGTCTCTTTTCATGAGAGAGAGAGAAAGAGCCAGGGAGAGATGCTTTCTCTTCACGTTCAGTTGCAGTCTGATCTCAACCTGTTCTGTGAATACAATTCAAACCAAAACCTGAGCCAGCAGGCCAGTCATGTGACTAGCTTTTTTTTTAAACAACCTGCCCAGCGAGGTTTTATGGTTTCTTTCAATCTTACTAGACATCCTCAGTAAGAGGCTTGAATGCTGGCTTTCATGCAGTCAATGTCCTGTGATCAAAATCCATTTGGTTAATTGAATCAGGGAGCAGTTCCATTGTCTTCTTCAGGCAACTGTTTCTTAGAATGCAAATGTTTTCAGCCACTGTCCTGTTGAAATGCAGGTGCAGCCATGTTTTCAGTCCAGTAAGAGTTTAAAATTAATGTTCCATATGACAAAATTAATATGCCTCATTCTTGGCAAGTGTGGTTTTCCTCACAGGATAGAATTGCAGAGAGATGGACGAAGGCTTCATCTCCATAGTGGGACAAAAGGAATGGACAGTGCAACAACAAGCCAGAGTCAGAGAACCAAAGCCACTGGCAGTGACACAGGCTGGAGAAGGTTGTCGAGATTGGGTGGGGCAAGGATCTGGGGGGATTTGTAAACAAGAATGAGGATCTTGAATTCAATGCACTGGGGAGCTAATGGATAGTCACCAGGGCAGGTGTGATTTACTGTGGGGCAGGATGTATATCGCAGAGCTTTGATTGAGTCAGAGTGTGTGCAAGATGGAACTCAGGCTGATGAAGAGGGCATTGGCGAAATTTAGTCTGAGGTGAACAAGACCTTGCTTAAGGGTCTTACTGGCCATGGCAAGTAAGATTAATGCAGAGACTGCCAATGTTGTGGAATTACGTTGGACAGGATATGGAGGCTTCAAGCTCAGCTCAAAGCCAAGCGGAACATAGCTGGAACAATCCAGGGAAGGGAATGGCCAAGACAACAGTGTGGACATTTGGCAGGAGCTGAAGAAGAGAGCTTCAGGCTTCCCAATGTTCAGTTAGTGACGGTGATGGTTGTGTGTTTGCTGCTATGTTACTTGTATTCACATGGGGAAATCCACCTGAGGAGGGTCTACATACAACTAGGGGCAGGGGCAACATCTTGTTTACATACGGCCCTGCTGGCCGAGTTAGTGCTGCCTTTAGAGGCTGTGCTGTAACATAAATTCAGCACTTACCCCCATTTGGGAATGCAGCAGGTTGGCGATGAGATTTCAAATTTCAAGATTTAAACCCTTTGCCTGACTATTTCCTGCCTTTGTTGAGAGGGCTGGTGGTTAGTGGTTGAAACCAAGGCCCATAACTCAGCCTCTTTAATCCATTAGTACTTGCTTTGCGAATCATTATTTTATGAGGCTCTCCTGCTATAGTGGAGTCTGATGAGCTGCAGTTGCGGGCCAGAAAATTGGGGTCACAGTGCTGTAATTGCAGCTCCATCCTGTGCAAATTGATGGAGGTTTGAAGATGTTAACTCTGTATCACCCCCATCATTTTTAGTTCAGTAATTTATAGTAATAACTCCTTTCAAATAATTTTTAAATGGTGTTTAGTTAGCAAATAATAACGCAAAATCTGATTTTATTATTTTTAAATAAATCCAGCAGATTTCAGGAGGTTACTGACTCAGTGTTACTGGAACAGAAGTATAAACACCAGCGTCATCTCACCTCCACATATGCTTTTACATTTTTGAGTCGCAGAACTGGTACGCTGTAACGAGGGGCCTGTTTCAGCAGTGGCCTGTGCTAATTATGGGTTAGGTTAAGCATACCAGGCCTCATTGCATTCACAGCCTTTCAGCTTCATTTCCTCCAGTTCGTCTCTACGGAGGCAAAAGTCAGTCTGCAGGGTCAGTGCTTTTTCTGAATATTCTACCTGTGTCACTGTGAGTTTGTACTTGGATGGTGACAGAGCCTGAGGGTGACAAAATAGCAACAGAACCGCCAACACTGGTTGAATCTTAGGTGTGAAATTTCCAATCACAAGAATTATACCTGAGGCGCCTGCTTGTATCAAAAGCATAGATAAAAGCAACAAGCTTTGACTCTTACTGGGCTTTGGGAGATGGTAAAATGCCACGAATATACCCCTCTCTCTTTCACTCTCTCTTTCCCCCTCTCAGGACCTTGCCTGGCCTGCCTTACCTCTCTCTCTGTCTCACTCTCTCTCTCATGGTTTCACCTGGCCTTGCTTACCCCCTCCCTCTCTCTCTCTCAGTCTCTCTCTCTCTCCCTCTCAGGACTTCACCTGCCCTGCCTTACCCTGCTCTCTCTCATTCTCCCTCAGGGTCTCACCTGGTCTCCCTTTCCCCCTCTCTCTCACTCTCTCTCTATCCCTCTCTCAGGTCCTTGCCTGGCCTGCCTGGCCTGCCTTACCTTTCTCTCTCTCTCTCTCTCTCTCAGGGTTTCGCCTGGCCTCAAATCCCTCTCTTTCTCTCTCTCTCCCCCTCTCCCTCTCTGTCAGGGTCTCACCTGTCCTGCCTTAGCGGTCTCTCTCTCTCTCTCTCTCTCTCAGAATCTCAAAATTTGCTGATGACACTAAACTTGGAGGTGAGGCAAATAGTGAGTCTGGTATGAACTGCCTGCAACAGGACATAGATAGGCTAGCGGAGTGGGGAGGCAGGTGGCAGATGGAATTTAAAACTGACAAGTGTGAGGTGATGCATTTTGGCAGAAGGAATAGAGAGAGGCAAAATATACTAATGGCACAGTTCTAAAGAGTGTACAAGAAGAGGGACCTGGGGGGTGCATGTGCATCGATCTTTGAAGCTGGCAGGACATATTGAGAGAGTGGTTAGTAAAGCATATGGGATCTTGGGCTTCATAAATAGAGACATTGAGTACAAAAGCAGGGAAGTTATGTTGAACCTTTATAAAGCTCTGGTTAGGACCGAACTGGAGAATTGCATCCAGTTCTGGTCACCACCCATCAGGAAGGATTTCAGGATCCTTGAGAGGGTACAGAGGAGATTTACCAGAATGGTTCCAGGGATGGAGGATTTTAGTTAGAAGGTAAGGTTGGAAAAACTGGGTTTGTTCTCCTTAGAACAAAGCAGATTGAGGGAAGTAGATAAGTTAGGCAAAGAAAAACTGTTCCCATCCTCGGATTAAAATAGTGCCCCTTTAGGAGAGGGAGAGAAGTTTTGGATTTCTGGGGACAGTCTACTACAGCTGTATTTTGTTACCTAGGCAACAGCAGGCGAGAGAGAGGTCACATGGCATAATATTTTGATTTGACTGTGTGTAAATCTGGCAAAAACCAGTCTGAACCACACTCACCAGAGAAGTGTACTAAAGAGAAAAGAGCTGTCCATTCTCTCTCAGCAGAAATTCTACAAGGAGTGGCCAAATTAATTACCTAAAGAGGAACTAACCCATTTGGTATTGCTAAGCAACTGTTGATGCCTGCTGCAGCCGAAGAGTTTGAATGCCTAGCTACTGAAGGACTTTTTTCATCAAATCGACATGGAGACTTTGAGTAGCAGTTGATTATTTCTACATTGGAATACCTCACCCATCAAGAATGTAACCCTCAAAGACTTAATTATTTATTCTTAAGAAACAGCTAATTTTTAAAAACACAACTTTTAAAACCAGTTAACTGTTAGTTTTTGAGTGTATGTGTGTGAATGGGGGAGTTAGATTAAAATAAGAAGTCATAAGGTCTTTAGACATAGGTTTATCTTAATAGTGTTTAAGATTTAGTTTTTTAATGAATAGTTAATTTGTTGTTGTCTGAAGATACTGGTCTGTTTTATTCTGCATCTTACTGGAGTGTTTAATTTGGTGTATTCCAGTTGGGTGGGAAAATTTTAAATAATATCCTGCAACCTGTAGAGTGACGGGACTGAATTGGCAGTGTGTGCTCCCACCCCGTTCGTAACAACAGATTGAAAGTTTTAGGCAAAAGATGCAGAGGGAATATGAAGAAGCACTGTTTTATGCAGCGGATGGTAATGACCTGGAACTCGCTGCCCACAAGGGTGGTGGAAGTGGAGACAATCACTGACTTCAAGAGGAAGTTGGATGGCCACCTGAGGGAAATAGACTTGCAGGGCTAGGGGGATCGAGCAGGGAACTGGGACTGACAGCACAGCTCCATGGAAAGTTGGCATGGACTTGATGGGCCAGATAGCCTCTTCTGTGCCATAAATGGCTCTATGGCTCGAACACATTTTCTTTTTCTTATCCTTTTTCTAACCGAAGCTGACATTCCAGTGCAGAACTGAGTGAGTGCTGCACTGTCGGAGGGTCAGTCCTGACAGAGATGATGTCTTTCAGATGAGACATTAAACTGAGGCCCCATCTATCCTCTCAGATGGACATAAAAGATCCCATGGCACTATTCAAAGAAGAGCAGGGGAGTTCTCCCCAGTGTACCAACTACTATTTATATCTCAACCAACATCACTAAACAGACTATCTGATCATTAACACATTGCTGTTTGTGGGACCTTGCTGTGTGCAAATTGGCTGCTGTGTTCCCCATATTACGGCAGTGACTACACTTCAAAAGTATTTTATTGGCTGTAAAGTGCCTTGGGACTTCCTCAGGTTGTGAAAGATGTGATATAAATGCAAGTCTTTTTTTCTTTTCTGTATTCTTTTCTGCATCTTCCTTTCTCCGCATTTCTCTTTCTCTCTTCACAAACCACCGACTGTGAGA
This sequence comes from Heterodontus francisci, assembly GCF_036365525.1. Taxonomy (NCBI): domain Eukaryota; kingdom Metazoa; phylum Chordata; class Chondrichthyes; order Heterodontiformes; family Heterodontidae; genus Heterodontus; species Heterodontus francisci. The sequence continues at coordinate 21,319,047 of NC_090401.1, read as the reverse complement.
TTTTCCCTCATTTTCTGTCACAGAAAAGTGCCAAGAATTACTGGTACTGGCACTGCTCCAGCGCAGAAGAGATTGCGATGATCAGGCAGATAATCTCAAACTCCCTCCAGAGCCTCCTGCTGAACGCAGGAGAGTTGGTAAGCCTGGCACTAATAGGCTGTTAATTTCAAATGATTTTACTGGGATACTGTTTGTGAGCATTAAGTTCAGAACAGATGTACCTGCAATGCAACAGTGGGAAAGATTATGCTGGCATCTGTCTGAAATGACACATGTTCCATGACAACCATTGTCCCACTGATTCAATTCAGTATTACTGTTGATGTGTGAGCAGTATTATATATCAGCACTGAATTTGCTCATGTTACAAAGCTTTGTAATCTTCTCTTATTGATATTAGCTCACCTGAGTCCAGCATAAGAGCATCAGTTGACCTTGGCTGTGCGGTTACACTCTCACCATTGAGTCAGAAGGTTGTGGATTCAAGTCCCACTCCAGGACTCGAAGACATAAGAACAGGAGTAAGCCATTCAATGAGATCATGGCTGATCTGCAATCTAACTTCATTTGCCTTTGCTCCATATCGCTTAACACATAATCTAGGCTGACATTTCAGTGCAGTACTGAGGGTGTGCTGCACTGTTGGAGGTGTCATCTTTAGAGGAGGTGTTAAACCAAGGCTCAGTCTGTCCTCCCAAGTATATATACAAGATCTCATGGCACTATATGAGGAAAAGCAGGAGAGTTTCTAATATTACCTGTCCTTTGGTAAGAGGCTCTGCTGACTGGAGTCACACCTAACGCAAAAAAGGAAGATGGTTGTGGTTGTTGGAGTTCAATCATCTGAGCTCCAGGACATCACTGCAGGTGTTCCTCAGGGTAGTGTTCTAGGCCCAAACATCTTCAGCTGCATCATCAATGACCTTCCTTCAATCATAAGGTCAGAAGTGGGGATGTTCATGATGATTGCACAACGTTCAGTACCATTTGCGACTCCTCAAATACTGAAGCAGTCCGTGTAGAAATGCAGCAAGACCAGGACAATATCCAGGCTTGGGCTGATAACTGGCAAGTAACATTCATGCCACACAAGTGCCAGGCAATGACCATCTCCAACAAGAGAGAATCTAACCATCTCCACTTGACATTCAATGACATTACCATCGCTGAATCTCCCACTATCAACATCCTAGGGGCTACCATTGACCAGAAACTGAACTGGAGTAGCCATATAAATACCGTGGCTACAAGAGCAGGTCAGAGGCTAGGAATCCTGCGGCGAGTAGCTCATCTCCTGAATCCTCAAAGCCTGTCCACCATCTACAAGGCACAAGTCAGGCATGTGATGGAATACTCTCCATTGGCCTGGATGGGTGCAACTCCAACAACACTCAAGAAGCTCGACACCATCCAGAGCAAAGCAGCCCGCTTGATTGGCACGCCATCCATAAACATTCACTCCCTCCACCACCGATGCACAGTGGTAGCAGTGTGTACCATCTACAAGATGCACTGCAGCAACACACCAAGGCTCCTTAGACAGCACCTTCCAAACCCGTGACATCTACCAACTAGAAGGACAAGGGTAACAAATGCATGGGAACACCACCACCTGCATTTTTCCCTCCAAGTCACACACCATCCCGACTTGGAACTATATCGCCGTTCCTTCACTGTCGCTGGGTCAAAATCCTGGAACTTCCTTCCTAAAAGCACTGTGGGTATACCTACCCCACATGGACTGCAGCGATTCAAGAAGGCAGCTCGCCACCTCCTTCTCAAGGGCAATTAGTGATGGGCAATAAATGCTGGCCTAGCCAGCGATGCTCACATCCCTGAATGAATAGAAAAAAGTCACAAGACTACAATTAATATCCAAAAAATGAACTTGGTGTTTTATTATAACTGAGCTGGAACATATCTACATAAATGGTTACTGCACGAGCTAGTCTTGAACATGTCTTAATATGTTAGGCTCCACTCACAACTGTCTGCTCACGTGTGACTCGACATAATTTCCTCTGGTAATCTGCATTTGCAGTCCTTAAGGTGGTCTGGTCTTCAGGTAGTCCCATAACATCCTTCTTTTCTCCAAAGATAAAAACATATGTACGAGAAAGAACAATGTTGCAGTTCAGACTACCTACACATAATTGAACAAAACATTATTTACAGATAACTAAATTTAACAGTTTCTAAAATGTAGAGGAGGCTTGCTTATTTGTCCGGATCTGGTTGTCGTGAGCTTCTTCCCTCGTTTGGAAACCTCATAAAAATGACGACTGGCAACTTCACCAATCACCAGCAGTCCCTCTGGCCTCCGGGTATTTGCTGCAACAAAGTGATGTCTGAAGAGAGACTGCCAATCGTATCGCTTCTTCATGCCACGACTGCCAGCCTTTGTGTTGTCCTGTACATGGACCGACCCGATTCACTTGATCTGGATATGTTACGCTATCTTTGTTGCATTACTGACTTCATGTATTGTGACAATTCATAGACCTTGGCCTACTCGAAGTCCTACAACAGCTGGTCTAGTTGTGTCTACAATGTAGAATGTTTGTGGTAACCATTCAGAGCTCCCATAACTGCACTGTAAGGTTATTGTTCTAATACACTTGATTGGAGAACCACTGTAGGCCATCAACCTAGCTGTTGTGGGTTGCAGCATGGATTCCCATTTCTTGGAATACGTGTCCTTCAGTCTATGAATGGGTAGAATATGTGCACGCTCCAGTGTTGATTTTTACTCTGAGTTTATGCTTCCCACTCTTCTGTGGACATATAATTCCAATCATGGCGAATGCCTCAGATTGCGTGATAGCATTGGCATATTGATTCAAATTGAATATGTGGAATACTTGCTTGCTGTTCACACAAGTGGACTCTTTATCCATGTCCTCCTGACAATCTGTTTCTCTGCTGACCTGATGTACCTGCTTGGACTTTTGTTGTGTGTTGACATACCTCTTGTTGCATTTGCCATCCTTTCTTGCAGACTTTGTCTCTGCCTGTAATCTGCCACCATTCTAGTGTGCAGTAGTTGAGCTCCTGTATACTCTGTATACTCTTTTCCAATGTTCTCACATTCCACAAGCTTTGCACAGGTCCTGGTACACCAGACAGCTGTGAATTTGGTTAGTCAGGCCACATTTGCCACAAGGGTTAACAGACTTCCAAATCCTGTTAACCATACCGATTATTGTAGCCACCCTTAACACGTGTAACTGTTGGCAACCAGCCATGATGGCTTCAAATTTCCTTCCATCATCAAGCAGTGCTTCTATGGTATGCCCTTTCTTCTTTTCTAGCAGGTCTTTTTGAAAGGCCTCCAGTGGGGTAAATGCAATTACCAGCTCTATAACTTGTTCTGACAATTTGATAACAGTGAATTCACAATATTGAGTTTTGTTCCAGCACCTTGCCTTTGCCAGTAGGTCATAAGCACAAGCCTATGTACTCGGAAATTTAGCTGTACCTTCAGTTACTGCTCCAGGAATGTCCCGATCTTATTAGAGTCCTTCAAACCCTCATGTGACAATTCTGAGATATTGAGCTATTTCAAACCTTTGTCGTCCAGTGCAATCATAATTTTGGTAGCTTGTTTTTCTAGTTCAGTGACTTCCAAGTCTAGGAAATAAAGCTTCATTTGCTGTCGGAATAGTTTAAACGCAGGCGTTATGTCTGACCCCTTCCAGTTGTTATGACCAGGTGCGAAAGAGGTCTAGGGTTCTCTTTCAGCCTTCACCTGGTCTTACTGTAACAGGGTTTTATTTTTAAACACACTGTGTTTTGAGCTCCCCTTTGGTGAATCCTCATTCACCGCTTTCCAATTATAAGGCAAAGAAACCAGCACAAACAGGCTTTCTTAGGTTTAAAGAAGAAAAGTTGAAATTTATTAAACTTGAACTCTAATTCTGTTAACACCTACAGATACATGATGCGCCCCATGCTAGCAGACATACACGATACACACATGCAAATAGAGACAGAAAAGAGCAGAAGAAAAATAAAGTAGAAAAGTTTGAGGCAATATCTGAAGAGTTTTTGTTAGGGTTCTTCAAGCTCACTGTGGAGTCCTTGTTTGTAGGTAGATCTTGCTTTTCGTTGGGGCCCATATTCTTCTTAAACCTTTTTTGCTGTAGGAGACTGTTCTCTCGTGGGGTTCATGTGTCTTCAGTGGATTCAGAGGCTTGTGAGAAAGAGATGGGAGCAGACAGGAGAGATCTTCTCAGTCCAGGAGCAAAAACAACACTCTGCCTTCAAACTCTCTGTGGTCAGTTCAAAAGAAAATGCTGGAACAGCCAGATAGTCATGTAACCAGCTGGTCTAACCAGTCCTGGCCCTTGTGGATTGTATTCTCCTTAGCAGGCCCTGGAATGCGCTTCCTTACCTTCGATGTTTGTTAGTATGTAAATGTTTTTTTTTTCCAGCCACGGCTGATCTGTTTTACAAGTCATTTCCTCGCTCCAACAGCAGTTAAAAATCAATGTTCATGACAAAATTGATGTGCCGAGCATAACACCTCCACACCCAGTGGAATGAAATGCGATTTGAGAAAAGCGCATTTCATTAAAAGGGTTGAAAGAAAAATATAAGATACTGAAAAAAAAACTTGGATTTCGCTCATTCATTCACAAATCCTAAAACTTATTAAAATCGTCCCTTTTTTGGCATCCTAATAAACATGTCGTTCTTTTTTGGGGAAATTTCTCTTCCGTTTTCCCATTTCCATGGCTGCTTAGGGTCTTTATTCCTGTTAAGGTCTGAAAAGGGTTGGGGAGTGGGGGGGTTTAGATTTAATTAGCTCTAAGACGGAATTTTTTTTCTCAGAAGAGTCAGTAGTGGGTGGGTCTATCCTGAACTCTCTTTCAGTGCTTTGCTGAGTCATGCAAAAGCTTTTGACTTTGGGTGATGGGTGGTTTTCTTTGGTTCTGACTGTGAGAAAGGATTCTTTGCTAATGTCCCCTTTGTCCCAGAGGACACTCCTGCCTGCAGGTATTTGTGCAGACTCTACTGCACTCCCCTCTGGCACTTTGATTAGGTGAGGCATCACCCTTACGGTTTCTGTGCCCCCTAGAGGTCTTTCTTTGTCTCTGCAGGTTCCTGTAAATGCTGTTAGCAACCCTGGTGCGGTGTATCTTGTGTCTGTATTTACATAGGAGGATGTGGGGTCTAACTTTTCACATTTTTCGGGGTTGGTTGACCGGACAGTAGGGGCTTTCATCCAGGATTCCTCCTGGACATCCTTTAACCAGACCTCTTCGTCACTTTTTCCACTTCCCTGTCGAACCTTTTGCCAGCCCTTTTCCTGCATGACCCCTTTGTCTTCAGCAGGGGTCCCTTACAGTTCACCAGCCCTCTGCTGGAGGGTCCTCCTAACACCTAACAGGACTTAGGGGTGCAGCTTTCACTGTAAGCTGGGGTTACCCCTCAACCTGGCACATGTGGCAACTCCTGCAGTATTCCACCACATCTTTGTGGAGTTTTGGCCAGTCAAACTGCTATCTTATGCGGGCTTTGGTCTTTGGTTTTTACCGACGGCGGTGAGGCCTCAGTGGGGCCCACCACCACCCTTCCCCCCCTCACAACCACTCGGCGACGGGGCCTTCAGTTTAATATTATAATGAATTCATTAACCTACCTTGTTCTAGCTGCCGTCCCATGCTGATATTACGGTCGCCGGCTGCAACTCCTGTGCCTTCGATACTCCATTTGGAGTTCTGAGGTGAGACAGTAGTGAGGAGGGGGGAGGTGTGAAATTATCAGGGTGGGGGGGGGGGAGCAGGAAAAACACTTTTTATTGGCTGTGGGGATAGTGGGAAGGGGTTGAAGGGCAAATGTGATGAGGTTGGGGTGGGAGGGGGATGTTCAGGGTGGGAGTAAAGTTAATGCTCATGATATAGGCCAATAACAAAAACATTGGTGGGGGATTGGGAAAGGCCTCCAGTTTTTAATTATTTTTTAAGAAAATCCACAGTAACGTTACTTTAAAAATTCAAATTTTTCCTAAGGGCTTGAAACCCTTTAAAAATGGCTCTGGCGCCTGCACAGTGACACCAGATGTCATTGCTGGGGACAGAGCAGCCGCCCCTCTACGTCATCGGGGGTGGTCATTCCACCCCCTCCATTTAAATGAACCCCTGTCTGAAATATCGCAGGGCTCAGTGACGGTGCATCTGCACCTGAAGGCCGCCGACTTCAAAGAGTGCTGCTGTGATGTACTGCGCGCCAATAAAATTCAGTCCCATGTTAAACTTGTATAGTACCTTGGTATGGCCATACTTGCAGTGCTGTGAACAGTTTTTTCCCAGCATTATAAAAAGAATATAGAGGTACTGGTGAAGGTGCAGGGAAGATTTACAAGAATCTTACCATAACTGAGAGGTTATATCTATCAGGAAAGGTTGAAAAAGCTGGGGCTGTTTTCTCCAGCAAAAAAGAAATCTGAAGGGCTGATCTGATAGAGGTCTTTAAGGTTATGAATGGGCTTGATAGGGTAGATGTACAGAAGCCATTTTCACTTACAGGGAGATCTGAATCAGCGTCCATAAATATAAGATAGTTATTAATAAATCCAACAGGGAATTCAGGAGAAACTTCATTACCCAGAGAGTGATTAGAATGTGGAACTCAATACCCAAGGAGTAGTTGAGGTAACAAGCATTGATGTATTTAAGGGGAAGCTAGATAAACATATGAGAGAGAGAGAAAGAGAGGGAAATGTTGATGGAGTTAGATGAAAAAGGGTGGCAGGAGGTTTATGTGGAGCATAAACACCAGCATGGACTTGTTCAACTGAGTGGCCTGTTTCTGTGCTGTAAATATTATGTAATACAATTTATGTCAAGCTTTTGATGCTCTATAACTGGTTACCAAGAGGAACAAGCAAGCTGCCCTGCTGACTTACCCTCTGTTTCTCCTCCTTGCCTGTGCTGACACTTCAGCTCCACTCAGTACTACCCTCATCACCAGCCTCCAGTCAGGTGATCAGCATGTACAGAATTGTGTCTTTAAGCCCATGTCTAACCTTTGTATCACACAGCATGTGATAGAGAATCATAAACAATGAATTCTCATCTGACATTTCTGTGGCACAGCATGTTTAATATTAATGTGCAACAATGTAGAGGTAGGGAAGTGCACATCATTTTAACCATTTCCTTTAGAAAGTGACAATGTAGTCAGTTCACAACAGATTATGGCAAAATGAACATTATACAATATTTAAATGCTGTATACTGATGGTTTTGATGTTATTGAGGAGTTTCCGCAAAGTGGTGAAAGAAGAAAAATTTCCGAGCGTCAAGTGCATCACCTAATATTGTTGGACTGACACTGAATTCACACAAGGTTGTTAATGTGATTTGTTATGACCAGGTGAGAAAGGGGTCAAAGGTTCCCTCTCAGCCGTCACCTGGTCTTACCGTAACAGGGTTTAATTTTAAGCACATCGGTTTTTTTTAGCTCCCCCTTAGTGAATCCTTGTTCACTAACTTCCAATTATCAGGCAAAGAAACTAGCCAAACAGGCTTTCTTAGGTTTAAAGAAAAAAGATTGAACTTTATTGAACTTCAACTCTAATTCGGTTAACACCTACAAATACACGATGCTCCCACACTAGCATGCATAAGCAATACGCATATGCAGATAGAGACAGAAAAGAGCACAAGAAAAATAAAGTGGAAAGGTTTGAAGCAATCGCTGAAGAGGGTTTTTATTACGGTTCTTCGAGCTTACTGTAGAGTCCTTGATTGTAGGCAAATCTTGCTCTTCGTTGGGGCCCAGTATTCTTCTTAAACCTTATTCACTGTAGGAGACCTTTCTCTCTGAGGATTCATGTGTCTTCAGTGGATTTGGAGTTCCATGAGAAAGAGATGGCGAGCGAGATAGGAGAGGTCTTCTTCCGTCCAGCAGCATACTGCAGTCTCTCTGTTCAAACTGTTTGTACAATTCAGAAAAAACAGGTTGCCAAGCAGGCTAGTCACCTGACCAGCTGGTCTGACCACATCTGTTTGTGGATTTGGCTAACCCAGCAGTCATCCTGAAGTTTCAGCTCCCTCACCTTCAATGTCTTGTGCTCAAAGTCCATTTTGGATTAAATTGGATAAGGGAAGTAACCCCTTTCTCTCCACAAGCACTATCTGTTAATATGCAAATGTCTTTCCAGCCAAGGGCCTGGTGATTTTTTTAAACAAGTCCTTTTGTTACTTCAGCAACAGTTTTCAAATCAATGCTCATGTGGCAAAATCATGTGCCTCATTCTTGGCAGATTGGGGGGTGGGGGTGGCAGTGTCTGCTTGACACCTCCACACCCAGTGGAATGAAATGAGATTTGAGAAAAGCGCATTTCATTAAAAGGGTCGAGAGAAAATATAAGATACAGAAAAAAAACATGCATTTCTCTCATTTATTCCCATTCATTCATTCATAAATCCTAAAACTTATTGCAGCCTGTCTTTTCTTAGTGGCTGTGCTGCTTTAATTACCCCCTTTTTGGCATCGCAATAAACATGTGGTTTTGAGGAAGCATTTTAAATTTGCATATTCCCATGACTGCCTAGGGTCTTTGTTCCTGTTGACGTCAGCAAAGCGGGGGCGGGTGGGGGGGGGGGGGGTAGGTTTATCCTGAACTCTCTTTCAGTGCTTTGCTGAGTCATGGAAAGGTTTTTGACTTTAAGGGGATGGGTGGGTCTCTTTTTTCAGACTGTGGGGGAGGATTTTTTCCTCATCTCCCCTTTGTTGTCTGGGACACTCCTGCCTGCAGGTATTTGTGCAGACTCCACTGCACTCCCCTGTGGCACTTTGACTAGATGAGGCATCACTCTCACAATTTCTCTGCCCCCTATGGGTCTTTCTTTGTCTCTGCAGGTTCCTGTAAGTGCTGCTGGCAACTCTGCTGGGATACTTTGCATGTCTGCATTTACATAGGAGGATGTGGGGTCTAACATTTCAAACATTTCAGGTTGACTGACTGGACACCAAAGGATTTCATCTGAGGTTCTTCCCGGACTTCCATTAACCTGCCCTCTTGATCTCTTTTTCCCCTTGCCTTTCCAAACTTTTTCCAGCCTTGTAGCTGCATGTCCCCTTTTGTTCTCGGTGGGGGTCCCTTACAGTTCACCAGCCCTCTGCTGGAGGGTCCTCCTAACACCGGTACAGGACTTAGGGGTGCAGGTTTCACTATAAGCTGGGGTTACCCCTCAACCTGGCACATGTGGCAACTCCTGCAGTACGCCACCACATCTTTGTGGAGTTTTGGCCAGTCAAACTGCTATCTTATGCGGGCTTTGGTCTTTCATATACCGGGATGTACAGCCACTGTAGTCTTGTAGGACCTTCTTAATATTTCTCTCCGGTACCTCTGCGGCACTACTAACTGGTGAACCACTGCCCACTCCTTGCTCTCAGGTCTGTGAGGAGAACTCAATTTCCTTATCCGTACCTCATTCTTGAAATAGTAACAATCAGGGACTCCCCCTGCTTTGCTTTCAGACTGGGCAGCCTGTGCTAACTCTAGTAATACTGGGTCAGCTTGCTGAGCTTCAGCCAGGGAGAATCCATTTAATTCATTCCCTGGGTCTCCTAACTTTCCAAAGAAAGTCTCGGGCAGGCAGACCTCATGGTCACCTGCCTGTAGTGCCAATGCAGTCTCCTCTGGGGAGCTGGTTTGATCATGGCCTGATCCACTACACATTCAAGGAAACTGCAGGGGTCCGTCTCCTGCCATTGCCCTGTCTCTCTGACCTCCTGCAGTCTTCCTTTCACTACTGGGGGTGCTATCAGCTTTACCCCCACGAGATCATTACCTAGGAGCAGGTCAACCCTATCCACAGGTAAACTAGGGATAATCCCTATGGTCACTGGTCCTGAAACTAGGTTGCACTCCAGGTGCACCCGGTGTACAGGTACAGGCATACACTGCCCTCCAATACCATTCACCACCGTTCTGGTGTTCACTGCACTCTCTGAGGGAAAGGTCAGGCCTTGTCCCAGTAAAAGGGATTTAGTGGCCCCTGTGTCCCTGAGAATTACCATGGGCTAGCTTGCCCCACTCGAGGGGTATGGGGTTACTTTCTCTTCAAACACAAAACCCTGATAGCCTTCAGGAATCCTATTAATTTTCCGGCACTTGCAGTAGTAAACTTCCTGGGTCTCACTCTTACTGCAGTTGAAGCCACAATTTGTTCCACTGTGCTTTCCATCAGGTTCGCTTCTTCACTGAGCGGGTGTGCCCTGATTAACCCTACCGGCTTTCCCTTTAGCTTCCAGCAGTCAGCTTGTAAATGCTTTATTACAATGGAAGCACTCAGGTTCCAGGGTCTCACTCTTGCTCAATCTTGCCCTTCCTTTTTGGCTACAGGAGGGCCCCCTGTGTCTCCTGCTTTCCTTTCTCTCCCAGGACTGCTTGGGCTCCTATTACCTTACCAGCTTTTGCCATTTTCGGATTTTTAGGGGTGACTAGGAAAGGTTCTCCCCTGGGAGACCGACTTATAAATTAAAGCAAACTCATCAGTCAGAATGGCCACTTGCTGGGCTGTCTGAACCCACTGATCCTCTACATGGGTCTTTATTGAGAGTGGGAGAGAGTGTTTAAATTTCTCTAACAGAATTACTTCTCTGAGATTCTCATAGCAGAGTTGTATTTTATGTGCCCTCAGCCACTGCTCAAAAGCCAGCTGCTTACTTCTTTTAAACTCCCAATTAGCTTGCTTCTTGAGGGTTCTAAACTTTTGGCGATAGGCTTCGGGTACTACTTCATCGCCCCGAGGATAGCATTTTTGGTCAGTTCATAATTTAATGAACTCTCATCTGGAAACAGGGAATAAACCTCATGGGCTTTTCCAGTTAGCTTGCTTTGTAGTAATGGAGACAAGGGCCAGAAATTTACGCCACCCCAATGAGCCAGATGGTGACAAGGGCATGGCATAAAATGGTTCGGAAGGCTCTGGGAGGCTTTCCCTACCCGCTCCCGCCTCCACCCCCCTTTACATCGGGCTGGAAGGGGCAAAAAACGGCCCACCGGCCCCATGCCAATCAAGGCCCTTAAGTGGCCACTTAACAGCCCCTTAAAAGCCTTCGCCAGCCTCCAACCGGATTTTAGGCATAGCAAGTGGGAGTCCAGGAGCCAGGAAAAGCCACCTGTGAAAACCAGATGGCTGCGATCGTCCCAGGGTGAGGGGGCCCTGCTCATCGGGCACAGGGTGCCCGATGGAGGGCTGCCCCCGCAACCCCAACCACCCCCAGCACCCAACATGCCCCACTTCCCCCCAACCGGCCACCTTTGCCTTTGGTCTGTTCACAGTCCTTGGAGCTTCTGAGCCTTGTCAGTAAATGCGCTTGGTTAGATTTATGAATGATAACAGAACATCAGATGTCATAATGTCAATACATGATGCATAGGCAGTCTTCAGAATAGAACAGCTCACCCACCCATGTGCTTTTCAGTTTCTTCATTTGCTTCAGCAGAAGCACCTCCAAACCCACGGCCTCCACCACCTAGAAGAAGAAGGGTGATAGGCACCTAGGAAGATAGGCGTTCTTTCATCATCGCTGGGTCAAAATCCTGGAACTCCCTCCCTAACATCACATGGACTGTAGCGGTTCAATAAGGCAGCTCATCATCACCTTGTCAAGGGCAATGAGGGATGGGTGAAAAATGTTGGCCTTGCCAGTGACACCCATGGCCCGAGAATAACTTTTTTTTAAAAGTGGAGTTCCAATCTGGAGCAGTACGTAAACATGGTGCATTTAGGCTGCACGAAGACCTGGAAGACAGGAAAGCGTAAAAGTATTTTATACCCGCTATTACCATGTTGTAGCTGCCACAAATGTAGCCTGAGCTGTGAGTTCCAGAATACCTGTACTTGTGAAGGTAAAGTTAAATAACTTCATGCTGGCCCATGCCCCTCATTATATCACCAAGAAACATATTGGTCCATCTAGCTTGTTTTTCCATTAAAACCTCTGTCACGTTGTCTAACCACCTTCTGAATAACTGCACAATACCTACATTGCTCTATGTGAAGAACTATTCCAGTGATTAATTGCTTGTTGAGTGAGGAAGTGCTTCCTAACATCAGTTTTGAAGTTCCTTGCCTGTTAATAAGCATTTCCTCTTGTGTAGTTGTGGCATGATTTCTATTTCACACAATTCCTGATGTACCCTATATGTCACATTTACTTCCTTACAAAGCTAAAGCCTCCAAGTTTTCTAACCTCTCTTCATAGCTCAGCCCTCTGACATCAGAGATCATGGCTTTTCTTTACTCACTGATCACCAAAATGGGCCAAACATACAGTGAAAGGTGGAAAATAACATTAAAACCTTTTATCAAGTGGCCCTATCTGACAGCTTGGGAACATCCCTCAGACCATGACTGAAATGTAGCTTTTCTTTTTTCTCTGCGTTATGTTGGCTTCTTTCTTTGCGCTGTGATACCTTTGAAGGTAAAAAAGGTTTATTTGAAAGAGTGTGTCTTTATGGGTGATAAATGACAGGATGCCTGCAGGATGTTAGGTGGCTTTATTAATTTAATCTGATTAAATTCCAAAGCCATTTGGGTTGATGTAGCCTGAGAACTGCCAGCTTTGCTTGGAAAGAATTCTAATAAGACAGGGGATTGTCTCACAAGGTGTGCATGTGCTTGGTACAGTTTATTGTGAGGTGTCGACCTATTCAACTGACTCACAAGAGGTACAGCTAGCATCACCAATGTTTGAATCCCATGAATGTTTCATTGCCTCATATGGCTATGAGAACTACATATTTAATTTCCTTTGTTCCAGTCTATTTCTAAGGAGTTTGAAAGGCTATCTCAGGATGATTTGCTCCAAGTCAATTGTCCTTCTGAAACCATGACAGTAAGTGAGGGGCTGGAGACTTCAGACAAGGTTCAGGTTAGGGACCTAGCTCCAATCCCAGTTTAGTGAGAGTTGTTGAAGGAGGTGCAACTCTTATGTTTTTTTTTCCTAAATTCCAAGAAGAAAATTAAAGTGCTTAATCACTGTAAATCTACTATTTGTCTTTGTCGCTGTTCTATATGGATTATTATTATATTATGTTGCAGGAAATGCAACAGAGCAGGTAAGAATAGTAAGCATTGGGGAACATCTAGGTAATAATAATTATAAGATAATAAGGTGTAAGATAAAGATTTAGAAAGTCATAAGTAAGACAAAGACCAAAGTAATAAATTGGAAAAAGGTTGATTTAAAGGGGATGAGAAAGGAACTATGGAAAATAAACTTGAAAAACTTACTGGCATCCAAAGACATAGAACAGCATTTAAAACAGTGATCAATAGAGTTCAGGAGAAATATATCACACTAAAAAGCAAGAACAACTAGCCATTAATGGATGAATAAAGAAATAAGGGCAAAATTGAAATTGTAAAGAAAAATGCATAAATTAACTGCATAGACAACAAAGGAGAGGATGACAAAAGGGAGTATGAAAAGGTTAGGGAAAGAAGCCAAAAAAAAAATTAGGAATGCAAAGAAAAATTATGTAATTAAATTATCAAGGAATATTTTAAAAAGTAAAGCATTCCACAGTTACATGAATAACCGAAGAAAAATCAGGACAGGGATAAATCCTCTAAGGAATACATACAGTAAACTCACATGTAATAACAGAGAAATGTTTAATAATTACTTTGTCTCAGAATTTACTAGGGAAGCGAATATGATGGGCATGACATTACCTATCAGAAAAGATTGAACAGGCTGAGATTCTTTTCTGTAGAAAAAAGGAAATTAAGTGGTGACCTGATAGGGCAGACATAGCAAATACATTTCTATTTGCAAGGGACACCAAAACTAGGGACCATGAATATGAGAATCACGAATAAATCAAAGCCCTGTTTCTGTAAAGTAAAGCAGGAAGCCAGTCCCTCACAACGGCACTAAAAACAATAGCAGCTTGCAGTATATAGTGCTTTTAACCTCCCAAGGAGCTTCACAGGAGCATAGTCAGACAAAAATTGACACCGACATTAGGACCAAAGGTCTTGTCAAAGAGTTAGGATTTAAGGAGTGCCTTAATGGAAGAGTGAGAGGTGGAGAGGTTTAGGGAGGGAAATCTAGAGCTTGGGTCCTAGATGACTGAAGGCACAGCCACCAATAGTGGGGTGAAGGGAGTGGGGGATGCACACAGAGGGCTGAATTTAGTTGAGCCGGCAGGGTACCAGCACTGGGCTAAAAAGGAAAAGGGGACCCCGCCTCGGCCCTTCAGCGCTCCCCCGGCGCAATTCAGCGGTGCATGGGCAACTACCTGCATGGCACCAGGATACCATCTCCTTATGGATGGGGATCTGCCTCCGAGAGCTACCGGCCAATCAAAGGGCCAGCAGCTCAATAATATCAGCAGCGCCACTGGGAGTCATGGTCACTTCCAGTACTACACCAGGCCTGGGACTAGAACCAGCACTGGAGATCCAGACCCCAGACAATGCACAGCACTAACACTCCCGAGTTCAGACAATGCACAGCACTAACACTCCCGAGTCCAGACAATGCACAGCACTAACACTCCCGAGTTCAGATAATGCACAGCACTAACACTCCCGAGTTCAGATAATGCACAGCACTAACACTCCCGAGTTCAGACAATGCACAGCACTAACACTCCCGAGTGCAGACAATGCACAGCACTAACACTCCCGAGTGCAGACAATGCACAGCACTAACACTCCCGAGTTCAGACAATGCACAGCACTAACACTCCCAAGTTCAGACAATACACACTTCTGAGTTTGTGGAAGCTTGATGTGCAAAATTTGGCTTCTGCATTTCCTACATTACCTCAATGGCTGCACTTCAAAAGTACTTTATTAGCTGTAAAAAGCTTTGGGATATCCTGAGGTTATGAAATACACTATAGAAATTCTTTCTTTCCCATATCTCTCTGATTTGACACATGCTCTTTCAGTTAAATCACTAAAGGTGACTCCAGTGTGCAGGCCACTCTTTTACATTCCCCCCACCCCATGCCCCACCACCTCTCCTGATAGCTTTGGCTCTTGGTTGAAGGTTGGATCCGTTGGCACTGGGCAACCTCCAGTACCTTGCCCTAACAACCATTCAGCACATGTGGCTTACACAATGAGTACTGGCAGCTATTTGACAATGGTAAGCATCACAGCCAGGCCTGCTCTTGTTCTTACCCAATACTTAGGCACACAATTCCAGCACAGTTCACTGAACAAACAACAGTGGGAAACAAAGGTTGGTTCTCATCCCAAGGGCCTAATTGTAGCATCTGTGCACTACAAGATCTCAGTAATGTCTTCTTCAGAACAGTCTGTGTTTAGTAAAGCATCCAAGCTTGTCTCCTTTTAGTTTCTGTTTCAAATTCTTCAGCTCCACCTGTAGGCTTAAGCAATCAAACACAGTGAACACAGATAAGTAGACAGATTAATACAAGCAAACCCAGATCAATCAAACACTACATATCCTATCTGTGATTAACTAACTTGAAACGGAGTCCTGCTTAGTCTGTATCACAGGCAATGCACTTTCCAAATAACCCATGGGAGGTCGTACACTCTAAATTTAAAGAACATATATAAAAATATCCTTGAAGATGCCAAAAATACAGTTTGCAGTATATTCTGATAGAGGATTAAACTTCTCTTTTGTCTCTTTTAAGACCCAATTAAACCTTGTAATTAGAGAATAAATCTTCCTACACAGTCAGAAAGCATGGAGGCATCTTCAGCTCAGTTCATCCGCCTTCAGAGATGAATGAATTTGCACAGTTAGATGTTGTCACACAGGCAGCTGTTTGGAAAAGGAAACAAATGTTAAGTTTTGAGTGGAGCAAGCAACCTGCTTTAGGGTACAAAGCATAGAGCACTGTTGAAAGCATTAGTTGCCATTTTACATCAAACTGAAAGGAGTAAACATAACAATAACACAAGGGTCTGAAGATAATGTTTAGCCTGTCAATTTAGTGGGTGAGCCATGGCTCAGTTGGTAGCACTCTTGTCTCTGAGTCAGAATGTTGGAGGTTCCTATCTCACTCTAAGACATAAGCAAAAAAATAAATCAAGGCTGACACTCCAGTGCAGTACTGACAGATTTTACACTGTCAGAGATGCTAACTTTCAGATGAGATGTTAAACTATAGCCCTGCCTTCTCTCTTAAGTGGATGTAAAAGATCCCATGGCACTATTTTGAAGAAGATCCGGGGAGTTATCCCTGGTGTCCCTGACCAATATTTATCCCTCAATCAACATCCACAAAAATAGATTATCAGGTTTTTCTCACATTGCTGTTTGTGGGTGTTTGCTGTGTGCAAATTGGCTGCCACGTTTTCTACACGTCGAAAAATTTCTTCATTGGCTGTAATGTGTCTGGCGATCATGAAAAGCACGATATAAATGCAAGTCTTTTCTTTTTGCGATCTGTATCGGAATAAGATGTGACTTTTTTTTATTCTTTCATGAGATGTTAGCATCGCTGGCGAAACCAGCATTGTTGCCCATCCCTAATTGTCCTTGAGAAGGTGATGGTGAGCCACTTTCTTGAATCACTACAGTCCACGTGGTGTAGGTACACCCACAATGCTGTTAGGAAGGGAATTCCAGGATTTTGACCCAGCGACAGTGAGGAACGGTGATATAATTCCAAGTCAGGATGTTGTGTAAGCTGGAGGGGAACTTGTAGATGATGGTGTTCCCATGCATCTGCTGCCCTTGTTCTTAGATGATAGAGGTTGTGGGTTTGGAAGATGTTGTCAAAGAAACCTTGGCGAGTTGCTGCAATGCATCTTATAGATGGAACATATTGCTGCACCAGTGGTGGTGGGGATGAATGTTTAAGGTGATGGATGGGGTGCCAATAAAGTGAGCTGCTTTGTTTGGGATGATGTTGAGCTTCTTGAGTGTTGTTGGAGCTGCTCTCATCCAGGAAAGTGGAGAGTATTCCATCACACTCCTGACTTGTTCCTTGTAGATGGTGGACAGTATTTGGGGGGTCAGGAGGTGTGTTACTTGCCACAGAATTCTCAGTCTCTGCCTTCTCTTGTAGCTGCAGTATTTATATGGCTGATCCAGTTAAGTTTCTGGCCAGTGATAACCCCCAGGATACTGATGGTGGGGGACTCAGCGATGGTAATGCCATTAAACGTCCAGGGGATGTTGTGGGAAATTTAACCACTCTCAAGTCCATGGGATTCAAACAAGTAAAGGTTTTATTCGAGCATATTCAAGTGAGAAGATCTCATTTACCACAAGAGCCTTCTCAATGATACAGAGTTTGCAACACACATTTATAGGTCACAATCGTCATTGTTCACACTAAACCTGGATTGTTCAGGCGTAGCAGATGTTTCCTGGTATCTCAGCCTCCAACCGTGAGTCTGTTAATTTCGATGGTACATTGTTGTCGTCTGGCCTCCAGTTCCCGTTATCTCTCTCCTTTCTGTGACAAGGGCTAACATGTTTACACAGGCAACTGCTGAGCTGAACATTCCCACAGCACTTGTCAAGTATACCACCATCCAAAGGGTCCCTCACAACTACAGTTTTTATTCTAAGATTATTAATACATTCTAATGCTAACTCTATTAATGCTGATCTTCTAATATTGACCCTTTAGTCCTACTTCAGGGAGATGGTTAGATTATCTCTTGTTAGAGATGGTCATTGCCTGGCACTTGTGTGGCACAAATGTTAGTTGCCACTCATCAGCCCAAGCCTGAATGTTGTCCAGGTCTTGCTGAATATGACCACGAACTGCTTCAGTATCTGAGGAGTCACAAATGGTACTGAACACTTCGATCATCAGCCAACATCCCCACTTCTGACCTTAAGATGGAGGAAAGGACATTGATGAATCTGCTAAAGATGGGTTGGGCCTAGAACACTACCCTGAAGAACTCCTGCAGCAATGTCCTGGGATTGAGATGACTGGCCTCCAACAACTACAACCAGCTTCCTTTATGCTAAGTATGACACCAACCAGTGGAGAGTTTTCCCCCGATTCCCATTGCCTTCGTGATTCAATACAGGTTACAGGTTTTAACATAGTCTGCTCTAAACTGTAAAAATGAATTAAGGATGGAATGGAATGAGAGGAATGTGCAATAAATTGTTGAAACAAAAAGAAAATTCTACTCGCCTAGTATAAATATTCATGCTCATTGTATCACCTGAATTCTCAACCAGACAAATTTTGCATTTGGAGCAGGAGAAGCAGTAAAACAAGGGCCTTCCTCATTTTGATCCTGAGCAGACTTTTACCCTGATCTTCCTCGATGTTCCTTGGTTCCCTATGTCCAGTCGCTGCTACTCTCACTCATGCTCTCCCCATTCCAGCTGCTCTGGAGCTCTTTGTTCTTCTGTTCGTATCTTT
Source organism: Heterodontus francisci (assembly GCF_036365525.1). Taxonomy (NCBI): domain Eukaryota; kingdom Metazoa; phylum Chordata; class Chondrichthyes; order Heterodontiformes; family Heterodontidae; genus Heterodontus; species Heterodontus francisci. The sequence goes on along the minus strand of NC_090401.1, from coordinate 21,300,686 downwards.
TTTCCACGTGGGTTACCTGTTCCCTCACATCAGTTTCTTCCATCTGCTTCCTTTCTGCTCCACTGTCTTTAAGTGGTTTGTGGCCACTTCCTCATCCTCCTAATGCCTCCCTGGCTCTTACCTTTTGGCCCTTTACTGTTCTCTGTCTTTGAGTCACCCTGCTCCCATTCCACATCCATGTGTCATTTTTCCAGGAGCCAGAATTCCCAGACAGTGGCCAGGCTCTATACTTTTAAGATTTGTCCCAAAATATCATTTGCTGTCATAGTGCAGTTTTGGAAGTCACTTTACATTTCAGAAATACAAGGTAGCAATTTTGGAATTAGGAAAAAAGTTTCCTTAAAAAAAAACAGGGGCCTTGTTGTTTTGAGTGCTTCATCTTCCTTTCTCATGTTCCACTTGGGCATGTTTTGAATGTAGAAGTAAGACCTGCTACTTGTTCCTTCCCATTGAATTCACTTTCACAATTAATAGCCAGTTTTGTGGACGCCAAAGATGCATTTCTCCAACAAGGGAACCAAGGTGGCAGAGGCCCTGCTGGTGCCTGCAGCTTGCCAATTCTAGAGCTGAAATTGTTCCATGCCTGGATGGGTGCAGCTCCAACAACACTCAAGAAGCTCGACACCATCCAGGACAAAGCAGCCCGCTTGATTGGCACCCCATCTACAAACATTCACTTCCTCCACCACCGACGCACAGTGGCAGCAGTGTGTACCAGCTACAAGATGCACTGCAGCAACGCACCAAGGCTCCTTAGACAGCACCTCTACCATCTCAAAGAGCAGCAGATGCATGGGAACATCACCACCTGCAAGTTCCTGTTCAAGTCACACACCATCCTGACGTGGAACTATATCGCCGTTCCTTCACTGTCGCTGGATCAAAATCCTGGAACTCCCTTCCTAACAGCACTGTGGGTGTACCTACCTCACATGGACTGCAGCGGTTCAAGAAGGCAGCTCACCACCACCTTCTCAAGGGCAATTAGGGATGGGCAATAAATGCTGGTCTGGCCAGTGATGCCCACATCCCATGAATGAATTTTTTTAAAATCCTGTTTCTCATTGATCTCTTCCTCACAGGTAGTGATCCCTGCTTTCCTAAATTGAGTTTTTATTTCACTTTAATCTTCCTTATTCTCCTGTTACAAGTTTTAGTTTTCCTTTTCTCTTAAGTGGAGTAATATTTCAGCATCCTGAGTTACAACACAACCAAGAGTGTTGCATCATAGGCTGTGAGTGCTGTGGAGGATACATTTGAACAAGAGCTCACCGTAACCTCAACTTTGCTTCTTTTTGTGTAAAATCATTTCTACCAGCAGACATGCTGAAGATAAAGGGAGCAATTTTTGCTGAATACTAAGGAGTCTCCGAGTCTTAAGCTGAAATGCCAGTTTAGCCCAGGATGCCATCTTGGTGAAGGAGTTGAAGATTGTGCTGGGAACTGCTGCCCCGAGGATCATTAAGTGGCTTTTTTCCACTTAAATTATCTGTTCGGGTTCATCAAGGAAGGCTACATGGCATTTTGGTATTTAGTACTTGAACGAATGTCTTCTCCTAACAATGACCTTCTGATTGGGAGTGAACAGGTCTTTGAAGAGGATTTCGAGCACGACATAAAGGTATATCACCTTTTACTGTTCACTTCTGCTGGGGGTTTAAATATGACTTTTGAAGCATATCAGGATATTTTCTGGGACACTGGGCTGAATTTTACCAGCCCTTTAGGGATGGGCTGAGAGGCAGGATGACTGGCAAAATGGTGTTGGAAGGCTTTTGGGGGGGTGCCCGGCATTTTCCCACCACCATGCCATTTTGCCAGCAACGGGAAAGCTGGCAGATTGGCCACCTGCCAGGAGACCAATTGAGCCACTTAAATGGCCAATTAAGAGCCACTTCCTGTCTCCACTGGCATTTTGCTCATTTTGCCTTCCACCATGTGGGGAGACCACCCAATGAAACCTTGCAGCCTCCCAGCAGACTCCAGCAGGGGCCACAGAGGGGCCCCCAGCAGCAATGGCTGCCCCCATGACAATGGCGCCACCTACCCTCAGCGAACTGCCCCTCCCTCACCCTGTTATCGCCAGGGCCTAGCTAGTGCCAACCCCACTTATCCATCTTCGATTGCCATCGGGGCACCCTCTCCCTGCAGCTGCAGCCTCAGAAATGGCCACCACTAGCGGTGGCACTGGTAAGGCTGCTGAGCTGCTGGCCCTCTGATAGGCTGCTGCAGGCAAAATGTAGCTCCAGGTTCACCTGCCTGCTGAAGCAGGGTGGCCTCCCACTTTCGGCCTCAGCAGGAGGACTTCTGCCAGCTCTGAAAAATTCTGGCCACCTTGTCACAATTTCACTAAAACTCTATCAACATGTAATCTGGAAATTCTCTGAGGACTTCAACTAAAAAAAGTTCTATGATACTGTACCTTATTGGATCCCCAGGGGAAATGTGTGTTTGGTCATGGGCATCTTGCTAGAAGTCCCCCTTGGTCTGGACAAGGAATGGGAGGAGGACAAGCAGAGGACAGGAGTACGAGGTGCCATCCTTTCCCTGCTGCAGGTGCTGGATCTCCCTCCTCGTCTGCACCTCCTCCACCAGGACCTCCAGTGCAGCGTCTGAAAACCTTGCGCTCTCTCCCTTGGTCCCTGAGCTACTCTGCAACGTGCTGCTGTGTTCCCCACCTTCAATGGATGTGAGTGCGTGGAGGCTTCATGAAAATTGCTCCTAATCAGCGCTGAAGTGCTAAACGTACAGATGTCTGTTTTGGTAGCTCCAGGCAAGTTCAAATTATGGTCATCAGCAATTAGCACCAAAATTGCACGCTGAAACCAAGCTTTCAAACAGACGTGTCTTATTAGTATCAGCATCCATTTGCTGCCTGTTTTCATCCTTGCACCAAAATAACCCCCAAAGTCCTGTAACAGGAAGTGTCAGTCAAAGATTCCCTGATATGTGTTATGTCTGCCACCTTGCGGTGACAGTGCATCATTGCAGATGAGGAAAATGGATCAGCCTATCTCAGACACTGATCATTGTCAATGTCAACCCCCTTTCTGGTTAATAGAAAGACAAGCATGCATTTATATAGCACCTTTCACAACATCAAACCTCCCAAAGCACTTTACAGCCAATTAATCACATTTGAAGTCTGTTGAACTCTAATCACTGTTGTAATGCAGCAGCCAATTTGCACACAGCAAGCTCCCACAAGCAGCAATGTGATAATGACCAAATAATCTGTTTTTGTGATGTTGATAGAGGGTTAAATATTGGCCAGGACACCAGGGATAACTCATCTGCTCTCCTTTGAAATAGTGCCATGGGATTTTTTTACATCCACCTCAGAGAGCAGATGGAGCCTCGGTTTAACACCTTTTCTGAAAGGTGGCACCTCTGACACTGCAGCACTCCTTCAGTACTGCAATGGAATGTCAGAAGGGATTTTTGTGCTCTGGAACTTGAACCCACAATCCTTGTCCGACTTCTTATTGTCTGGTCCAATATCAAATTATAAGTAAGGTTGTAAATCTTACACCACTGAGCCAGGGCTGACACCTAAATAATCAAAGATTCTTTTCATCTATCCCCTTATCTCACAAACAAATCCATCTTTAGCTTGACGACTGCCAAACTAGTCTAGGAAATCAATGATAGTTAGAGGGAGGAATTCTGCTCATTGTTTGGGTATGGATCTCAACATTTGGCACTTAGATTTAACCTAACCACATGCCTCAGATTGTTTGATTTAGTCCCACCATGAAATGCTTAGTACAAATTTAACAAGATGCACAACAGGCCAGCGTTGAAGGAACATGGAGAACTCGGAGGGTTGTGCGGCTGGAGGAGATTACAGAGATTTTTGGGAGTGGGGGGGTGGGGGGGGGGGGGTGCGCGGGTGGTGGCGAAGCCATGGAGAGATTGGAAAACCACTGCTTAACTGGGAGCCAATGTAGGTTAACAAGCATGGGCTGACGGATGAATGACTTGGTGCGAGTTAAGACACAGGCAATTTTAGATGACCTTAAGTTTATGGAGGGTAGAATGTGGGAGGATGGCCAGGAGTGCATTGAAATAGTCAAGTCTAGAGGTAACAAAGGCCTTAATGAGGGTTTCAGCAGCAGATGAGCTGACGTAAAGGTGGAGGCAGGTGATGTTTCGCTGGTGGAAATAGGCAGTCTTAGTGATGGTAGAAATATGTTGGGAGCTCATCTCGGAGTCAAATATGACACCAAGGTTGTAAACAGTTTAGTTCACACTCAGACAGTTGCCAGGAAAGGGATGGAGCCAGTGGCTATGGAGCAGAGTTTGTGGTGGGGACTAAAAACAATGACTTCAGTCTTCCCAACCTTTAGTTGGAGGAAATTTCTGCTCATCCAGTACTAGATAACGACAAACAGCCTGTCAAATTAGTCACAATGGACAGGAGCAAAAAGGTGGTTGAGGTGGAGCTGGGTGTCATCAACGTACATGTGGAAAGCTGACACTGTGTTTTCAGATGATGTCACTGAGGGGCATCATATAGATAGAAGGGAACCAAGGATTGATCATTGCTGGAAATGAGCAGAAATGGTACAAGAGGGGAAGAGAAGCCATTGCAGGTGCTTCTATGGCAATGATTAAATAGTTAAGAATGGAACCAGGTGAGAGCAGTCCCATCCAGCTGGATGACAGTGGGTAGGCATTGGAGGAGGATAGTGTGGTCAACAGTGTCAAAGACTGCAGACAGGTCGAGAACTTTATCAGATACGCGGCCTTTCTCGTAGAGATCACTGGATAAGTAATCAGGAATGGAGCTCGGCCCAATTTTCCCCCCCTTCTCTGACCCAGAGGCACTGAGGCTGAGTGTATCACTTCAGCTGAATTCTGTACGGGTCAGTAGTACACTGGGTGATGCCATTACAACATACCCCATTGAGGGAGCTAGAATGCTTGGGTTGGTAATGCACTATCGGGGCCAGTTGTGCAATGCTGTGTATCAGGGTAGCTGTTGTGTCATAAGTGCCACTGGATCAAAGGATTGGGAGAACAGGCCCAGTGCCCAATTCCTGCCTAGTATTTTGTTTGCTAGAGTGTTTAGCACTCTCTCTGGGAGGCCCATTGCAGCATCAGCCCTGGAGTGTTTTCATTTATAAGATCAAAAATCTAAAAGAAAGCATTCTGATAAAATGAACAGAAAAATGAACTATAAATGATGCCCTGTTTCACTTGGCAGTGGAACTGTCACACAATTAATCAGAAGCAGATAATCAAGCAGCAGCGATAATTCAGCAGACGGGAATGTTTTTCTTCACTAATCCCTCAGTGTGGCTTTGTCCCTGGGTGTCCATGAGCTAAAATGTCGAACTCATTGCTTCCCCCGCCCAGACTGTTGTATGTACGATCTGGGGGAGGTTTGTTTGACTCTAATCTGACTCAGATAAACAGGGTTTTCTTTTGTAAATGAGGAAGAACGTTAAGCCAGATGATGAGAATAAAGAAAGAGAAGATAACAGTTCTCCCCACCTCTGTGGAAAGCTTCACTAACCCCAAACTGCCACTCAAACAGGGCAAGTTGGAACATCTGTGGATGAAAGGAGTATGTTAACAGCTGCATTAATAATAAAGTGATCAGCACATCACAGTGCAGCCACTGAATGATGAATATTTAATAAGGGTATTTAGCACAGTCATTGGGCAATTATATTTCATTATGTTAAAATACCATGATTTAAGGATGAATAATTTTCTAAAGGATTAAATGCAAATATATCCTTGGAACATTGTTTGTCAGACGTCAGATGCATGTAACTAGTTGTGAATCTGCCAGTGTACTCATATAGTTGTACTAAATCAAACTTTTGAAGTCAACTTGTTACTGGTCAACCAGCTTAGTTTTCCAGGTTAACACTTTCAAACACATTCTTTTGGGGAATTTAGGGGAGGGGTGGGTATGTAGGAGAGGGTGGTTTGTGTAGGAGGGGGTAGATTGTGTAGGAGAGATGTTGAATCTTTAAGAGAGGAGTGGGGTGTGTAGGAAAGGAGTGGAGGTTATGGATAAGAGGGGTGCGTGTATAGGAGACGGAGTCAGGTTTGTAGAAGGCTGGTGGATGTGTAGGAGAGGGAATGGGTGCATAGAGAGGGGTGGTTTGTGTGGGAGAATTAGTAGAGGAGTAGGTGTGTAGGGGGTATTAGGAGAAGGGTGGGTAAGTAGGAGAGGAGTGGGTATGCAGGAGAGGAGTAGGTTGTGTAGGAGAGGGGTGGGTTGTAGTATATTGTAATAGCTGAGCATTTGAATACTGCCTCTCTGCTGCCCTCCCTGTTGTGTGACAGAAACCATACCTGCCAAATGGAAACATATTAATTTCAGCATGTACAACACTATTGAACTGTTACTGGACATTGAACATGATTTGTTCAAAAAAGACCACAGGACAGTAGCTGAAAACATGGTTGCACATTTGCACAGAGAGACAATGGGAGTGCTCCCTGAGAGTCATTGGCTGTGTAAGAGCCAGCAGTCCACCCCCCCACCCCCACCCTGAGTGTGTCTAGTAAGCTTTGAAGAATCAACAAACATTGCAGGCAATGCTGTCTCAAACAATTGATTGAATTGTGCTCACAGTAAAGTTTTGAGGCCAACTGCAATTTGAAGACCAAAGTTCTCTCTCTTTCTCTCTCTCTCTCTCACGGAAAGTTCCAGGGACCCATGGAAGTAACTTAAGCCTCAAGAGAGAAGACACCTGCAGCCTTCTGGTATCAATGAAACAGGTCTGAAAGTGTGCACTGGGCCCCAACGAGAACTGCAAGACTTAACTTCAATCAAAGACTTTACATCCAACCCTAAACCAGTAACTGAATTCCATCTACTACTTCAAACCTTCCCACCTTAATTCTTCCTCCTCCTCTCTATCTATTTGTGTGTGTGTTTTTCACATATGCATGCTAGCACGGTTGTGTCACGTATTTTTAGTAGTTTTAACTGAGTTAGAGTTTTAAGGTTAATAAACTTACACTTTTTATGTTTAAACCTGAAAAAACCTGTCTGGTTGATTCCTTTACAATTACAATTAGAGAGCAGTGAGCAAGGACTCACTGAGGGAAAATACCATGTTTTAAAAATTAAACCCTGTTGCAGCTAAACCAGGAAAGGGCCAGGAGGGGAGCCTGAGACCCTTTCTTCACCAGGTCATAATAGTTGGGAAGGTGTAAATAAAGTTCAACAATGGATGCTTACAGTAAGACCTCATGTTAGACTTACTCAGTGAATATGCAACAGAAAGATAATGACGAGATGGGATTTATTCATTTTTTTAACATTTCATTTGAGAGACTACAGCCTATAGAACATTATGACACACATTTTGGATCTTCCAAAGTCGATTTTGAGGATGGTTGGGCGATTTGAAAGATTGCTTCAGGTGTGTCTGCTATCATGTTCAGGTACAATTTTATGAGTCAGCATGATAGGTAATTTAAAAAAAAGGACTGAAGACATATTTTGGGACAATGTGGGAATTCAACCCTAACAAAGAAGACTGGTGTGATTATGAATGAAGGTTACACATTTGACTAAAAGCTAACAAAATCCTAGACGAGGATAAAGTGAATGTTTTCCTCACCATGATGGGGCCAGATGCTTTTGAGGTTGTGTTTGACCAATGTTGTCCATGAGACCCCGAAGGCTACAGCTATGGAAATGGCATGAACAGATAGTTGCAGATTGCAAGGCAGTTGTTTTCCTGAGCAAGCAAGGGTGGTCCACCAGATTTCAGTGGGAACCAGGCATGGCAGCCAAGTTCACAGACTCAGAGTCAGAAATTTAGATGCAGCCATTGCCAGGGTAGCCACCAACCATCTAAATTCCCCCATTTCCAGTCAAAGTGTTATGCCTGTGGGAAAGTTGATCATATCCAGATGGCATGCAGGACCAAGGAAACAGTAGTGCTCCAGGTCACAGTAAAGTTCCAGCTCGCAGAAATGCACCAGGTTGAGGTTGTGGTACACCTAAAGTTAGTTCAAGAGCCTGGAAGTCCTCGAATGGGTGCATGATAGGTATGGAAACAGAAGTTGATGTTATCGAGCAGGGACATCAAGAGTTGTACTCAGCCAGAGAGCAAGAAAACAGCACATGGAAGATGAGAGAAAAGGGGCCACAGTAAAACTGAAAGTCAGAGATTCACAACTTACTTTCATCATTGATACAGCTGCAGCGCGTACAAGAAATCCCTAAGTCACATTCCCTTATGAAAAACTGGTGTGAAACAGCCTAGTTATTCCAATAACAGTATTCCAGTGTTAGATGAAGTTAGTGTTAGGGCAGAATACGATGATGCATCCTAATATTTGACATTGGTAGTAGTAGGCAGGAACAAATTCTCCCTGATGGGAAGAAATTGGCTGAAGAAAATACTGGGATGATTTATTTACAGTCGGGATCAGTAGGAGTACATCCGACATTGAGGAAGTGCTAAGACAGCACAATGTGGTTTTGAGCAAGGAGGATCAAATGATAAAATTAGGCATCAAAAGGCTGAAGTCAAGTTAAAGGACAATGTACAGACATTGCAAGGTTAGGCCAGTGCTTTTGGCACAGTTAGAAGCAGAAAGTAAAGAGCTGGATAGATTAGAAAGAACAGGGGTGAGTAAAAAGGTAAAGAGCAGTAAATAGGCTGAAAATATTGTGGTAGTTCAAAAGGCAGACAGATCCATTTGGATTTAATGAGATAATAAACAAACAGTTAATAAGGGGATTGAAAATGATACTTACCCACTGCCTATTAGTGATGATTTTTTTTCTAATTTAGCAAATGAGAAGGTGTTCAGTAAGATAGATCTGTCAAATGCATTTTTGCAATTGGAATTAAATGACAAGAGCAAGAGATTGCTTACCATTCATACACACAAAGGGTTAGTACCAGTACGAAAGGTTACCATTACAGGTGTTTACTGCTCCCGCAGTGTTCCAGAGTGTCATAGATCAAGTAATAGGTGGGATCAAAGGAGTGTGCTGCTTCTTGGATGACATTTTAATTCGCAGTAAGACAAAGAAAGAGAACATTGTAAGGTTGGACCAAGTCCTAGGTCAACTTCAAGAGTATGGCATCAAAGCTAAAAAAGCACAAGTGTTGCTTCATGGTGTCAAGTGTAACATACCTGGGTCACCAAATAGATGGTGAAGGTATCCACCCAACAGAGGAGAAGGTTAAAGGGATTTTGAAAGCAGAGACCAGAGAACAAAGAAGAACTTAGAACATTCGTAGGAATTGTTCCGTATTATTCTAAGACTTAGCAAATACATTCACTCTCTGGTATCAACGGTTCAAAGATGGAATAGATTGGAAGTGATCTGTGGAGTGTCAGAAAGCATTTGAAGAAGTGAAGAAAGTACTGACGACTGATGCTGTTTTGACCAACTATGATTCCAAGAAACCAATGGTTTTCACGTGCGATACCTCATCACAGGAATTAGGTGCAGTGTTATCTCACATAATGGAAGATGGTGTGGAGAGCATGTTACATATGCTTCATGTACTTTAATGAAGTCAGATCAAAATTAATCACAAGTTGAGAAAGAGGCATTATTGATCATATATGGTGTTACAAAGTTCCATAAATACCTGTCTTGTATGAAGTTCACTTTGTAACTGACCATCAAACTCTTAGGATCATATTTGGTTTAAAGAAGGGAGTAATATTAGTAGCGGCAGCACGGCTTCAGAGATGGGCATTGATTTTGATGGCCCATCAGTACGATATTAAATATAGTCGTTTGGTAGTACAGAACTTGAGTATTGCTGAAAATAGAGACATCTTGTCGAAGTTTGTCATCTTGCACTCATCAGGACAATCTGCAAGAACAATCTGTAAGGGAAAACACCAATTTTATACTGTATGAGAAGAGAGTGCTGATTGGTTGGCAAGTGAACTCTGATTGGTAGAGTCATTGCCATGGAAAATGCACCAGTTTATGGTGACTGACAGTTAACTGCCGAGCTTTGTTTGCAATTTAAACCAGGCAGCTTGACTCTGATTGGTCAAGGCATTGCCCTGAAGAATGAACCAGAGAAGGGTTGTCACTTATTTTGTTTAGCTGAAACAGGCACAATGTGTGTACATGTTCTTTCTGCCTGCAGAGAACAGGGTCCTGTGTATTAATATGTGTAGCTTCCAGAACACGCAAATGAGCCACACTGCGAGCCCTACTGGCAATCTGAAATTGTGTGATTCCACGATTGGACAACATTTGCTAAATAATCCTCAGTGTGCTAAGAATTACGCTGACAGCATAAACTGGTGCATTCTCCATGGCAAGGCCTCTACCAATCACTTGCCAATCAATCAGCACTCTCTTCTCATACAGTATAAAGTTGATGTTTTCCCTTACATTTGTGTTCTTGCAGATTGTCCTGATGAGTGAAGACAAAAAGCTTCAACAACATGTCTCTATTTTCAGCAATATTAAACATCATAAGTCAGCAGATAATGTAAATGTGGACGTTCTTTCAAGATTTCCTGTGAAGATTGATTCATTTTTAGCAAATGAGTTACCTGTGAACTATTTTACATACACAAATGGCATGCCAGCGTCTGCCAGAGAAATTAGAGAAGAAACTCGTAAGGATGTGGTGCTCAGTAAAGTATTCAATTACGTTATGACCGGCTGGCCTAAAGAGTGTGATGATGAAAAATTGCAGGAATATTTCACACGTAGAAATGAACTGAGTTTAGATCATGGCTGTCTCCTATGGAGTTTTAGAGTCATTATTCCGGCTAGGTTTAGGGAAAGATTATTAGAGGGACTTAATCAAGAGCACACAGGGATACAAAAGCAGTAATAAGAAGCTATTTTTAGTATCCAAAGGTAGATAGAGATATTGACGAGTTGATGAAAAGTTGTTAAGTATGTCTCAGAATGAGAAATGGTTTCATCAAGGTTCCTTTCATTCCATGGTCAAACACAAGAAAAGCATGGGAACGAGTACATGTCGATTTCTTTGAAAAGGAAGGGAAAGAGTATTTTGTTTTAGTCGATAGCTATAGCAAGAGGATAAATGTTGAGTTTATGCCCAATACCACAAATGCCAAAACTACTGAGGTTTTGAGAAGCTGGTTTACAATTAATGGGTTGCCAGAAGTATTGGTGTCAGATAATGGTCCACAGTCTACGTCAGAGGGTATTGAAATATTTCTGAGTAAGAATGGAGTCAAACACACCTAATACCACCATATCACCCAGCATCGAATGGTGCTACAGAAAGAAGTGTACAAATTGTGAAGAGATCTTTGCAGAAGTATTTGCTAGATGACGAGCTAGGCAGTGATTTCTCTTCAACACAGGCTAGACAATTTTCTGTTTTCTTACAGAATAACCCTACAGTCTACAACAAGTTGCTCACCTTACGAGTTAATGTTTAAACACGCTCCTAGAACGAGGTTTAGTTTGCTTAAGCCTGACGTCAATAGCAAAGTAAGAGAAGAGCAAGACAGAGTGAAGATGAGTCATGATACACAAGGCATGAAAACTTAGAGGGTTCAGTGCCAGGCAGAAGGTCATGGTGAAAAACCACTGAGGTGATAAGAAGAACTATGTGTTTGGAGATGTTGTAAAAAGACTAGGTGCATTCACATATCTAGTGAAGATTGGAGAGAGACTCCTTCAGTGTCATGGTTGATCATTTGCTTTAAAGTGGAAATCTGATACAGGGAGAGCATGAGAAACCTTCTGTAGTCCAAATTCTGACTGTCCCAAGTGAAAGTCAGAAAGAAAGTGCAAGTCACAAAGAAACTGAAAGATTTCCGCTATCACAGAATCCACCAGTAGAACAAAGTGAGTCAGGGTCTTTGATTTAGACTAATTAATCAATTTCACAGTCCCAACCATTAAGTGGATTTGGTAGTCAAAGTTAAAGTTCAGGGTCGATACATTCTGAGATGTTGGGAGAGCGGAGTCAAGCTAATGGAAATGGAAGAAGATACCCGGACAGAAAGAGAGAGAATCCATATAGGTTAATTGAAAATATGTAGGAAGGAAGAAGAAATTAGATGTTCTTTTCATTACTTCTTGTCAAATGATTTTTTTTTGTTAAAGACATACTGGTGTTAAGGGAAAAAAATTACATGTAAATTACTCTGGAAATATTGGTTATATATGTTTTAGTTGTGATTACAGTAACAACAAGCATGCAATCCAACCAGTTCAATTTCAGGTATTTTTATTGTGTTCTGGGGAATTAGGTACATGTAATGTATAAGTTTTTTTTTAAGTGGGGAGGGAGTGTAATATATTGTAATAGCTGAGTATTTATATACTGCCCTCTCTGTTGAGGAGGTGTAAATAAAGTTCAACAATGGCTGCTTTCAGTAAGACCTCATGTTAGACTTACTCAGGAGAGGGGCAGGGGTATGTAGGAGAGGGGTGGCTGTGTAGGAGAGGGAGCTGTGTGTGTAGAAGAGAGAGTGGGTGTGTAGGCGGGTATTAGGAGAGGTGTGGGTGTGTAGAGGGGTGGGTTTAATAAAGGGTATCAGGAGAGGGGTGGGCATGTAGGAGAGGGGCGGCTGTGTAGGAGAGGGAGCTGTGTGTGTAGAAGAGAGAGTGGGTGTGTAGGCGGGTATTAGGAGAGGTATGGATGTGTAGAGGGGTGGATTTAATAAAGGGTATCAGGAGAGGGGTGGGCATGTAGGAGAGGGGCGGGTGTGTAGGAGAGGAGTGGGTGTGTAGGAGAGGAGGTGGGGTGTGTAGGAGAGGGGGTGGGGTGTGTAGGAGAGTGGGTGGGGTTTGTAAGAGAGGGGCGGGTGTGTAGGAGAGGGGTGGGTGTGTAGGAGAGGGGTGGGCATGTAGGAGAGGGGCGGGTGTGTAGGAGGAGTGGGTGTGCAGAAGAGGAGGTGGGGTGTGTAGGAGAGGGGGTGGGGTTTGTAAGAGAGGGGCGGGTGTGTAGGAGAGGGGTGGGTGTGCAGGAGAGGAGGTGGGTTGTGTAGGAGAGGGGGTGGGGTTTGTAAGAGAGGGGCGGGTGTGTAGGAGAGGGGTGGGTGTGTAGGAGAGGAGGTGGGGTGTGTAGGAGAGGGGGTGGGGTTTGTGCGAGAGGGGTTGGGTGTGTAGAAGAAGGGGTTACTGGGGAGGAATGGATGTACAGGAAAGGAAGTGAAGTGTGTAGGAGAGAGGTCAGGTATGTATGAGAGGAGCAGGGTATGTAGGAGAGGAGTGAGGTGTGTACGAGATGAATGCGCTCTGTAGGAGATGTTTTCTAAATAGATAAAGAGCAAAAGGATAACTAAGGAATGAGTAGGGCCAATTAAAAACCAAAAAGGTAAGTTGTATGTGGAGGCCGAAGGCATGGGCATGTTTCTTAAAATATGCACAAAAGGAGGGGCGAGGCTGACATTGTAGTTGAGGAGGAGTGTGAAATTTTGGATGGTATAAACATAGTGAGAGAGGAAATATTATGGGATTTAGCATCTTTGAAAGTGGATAAATCACCAGGCCTGGATGAAATGTATTCCAAGCTGCTAAGAGAAGCAGGAGAGAAAATAATGAAGGCTCTGACCATCATTTTCCAATTCTCTCTGGCTAAAGGTGTAGTGCTGGAGGACTGGAGGATTGCTAACATTATATCTTTGTTTAAAACAGGAGGAAGGGATAGACCAATTGATTACAGGCCAGTCAGCCGAACCTCAGTGCTGGACAAATTATTTTTTTTTAATTCTGACAAAACAGCTGGTTAACCAGTAACAAGTTGACTTCAAAAGTTTGATTCACTACATCAGTACACTGGCAGATTCAAATCTACAGTATAAATCACCATTTAGAAAGGCACGGATGAATTAAGAACAGTCAGCATGGTCTTGTTAAGTGAAGATCATATCTGACAAACTTGATTGAATTTTCTCAGGAGGTAACAAGGAGGATTGATGAGGGTTTTGACACATTTGATGTCATCTGCATGGATTTTAGCAAGGCTTTTGACAAGGTTCCACATGACAAACTGGTCAGAAAAGTAAGAGCCCATGGGATCCAAGGGAAAACGGCAAGTTGGATCCAAAGATGGCTCAGTGGCAAGAAGCAAAGAGTAATGGTTGATGGGTGTTTTTGTAACCGGAAGGCTGTTTCCAGTGGGGTGCCCCAGCACTCAGTACTGGGTCCATTGCTGTGGTATATAGCAATGATTTAGACTTAAATGCTACATGCATGATAAAGAATTTTCAGAGGATACAAAAATTGGCCATGTGGTTGATAGTGAGGAAGAAAGCTATAGACTGTAGGAAGATAACAATGTGGGCAGGTGGGCAGAACATGGAATTCAATCCGGAGAAGTGTTAGGTAATGCATTTGGGGAGGGTAAATGAGAAGCAAAAAGGAATATTGGAGCGTATTTCCACAGATTGCTGAAGGCAGCAGGACCGGTAGATAAGATGGTCAAGAAGGCATACGAAATACTTTCCCTTATTAGCCGAGTCAGAGAATGTAAGATGTTATGCTCGAGCTGTATAAAACACCAGTTAGCCCACAGCTACAGCACTGCATACAATTTTGGTCACCATATTACAGGAAAGATGTGATTGCACTAGAAAGGGTACAGATGAGATTTGCAAGGATCCTGCCAGTAATGAAGAATTTTAGCTGTGACGAAAGATTGGATAGGCTGGGATTGTTTTCTTTAGAACAGAGGAAACTGTGAGGAAATTTCATTAAGGTGCATAAAATTATAGGGTACCTAGTTAGAATGGATAGGAAGGACCTAATCCCCTCAGCAGAGAGATCAATAACTAGGGGGGATAGATTTAAAGTAATTTGCAGAAAAATTAGAGGAGAGTTAAGGAGAATTTCTTTCTCCCAGAGGGTGAGGGGGGCTGAAACTCACTACCTGACGGGATGATAGAGGCAGAAACCCTCATTGCATTTAAAAACATACTTGGATATATGTAATTAAAGTGCCGTAATCCATAGGGCTATGGACCAAGAGCTGGAAAGTGGAATTAAACTGGACTTTTTGGCCCACGTTGACATGATGGGCCGAATGCCCTCCTGTGCCACAAACTTTCTATGTTTCTATCGGAGGGACGGGTATTATGAGAAGGAAGGGGATGAGTGTAGTAGAGGTGTGGGGTTTGTAGGAGAGGGGTGGGATGTGCAGGAGAGGGGTGGGTGTAAAGCAGAGGTTTGCGATGTTTAGGAGAGAGACGCAGTGTGTAGGAGAAGGGGTGGACTGAGTAGGAAAGGGGCAGAGTGTGTAGGTGAGGGTGTGGGTTGTGTAGGAGAGGGGGGTGAAGTGTGTAGGAGAGGGTTAGATATATGGGAGAGGGTCAGGATATGTAGAAGAGGGTCAGGTATTTAGGAGATGGTGAGGTCTGTTGGAGATGGTCAGATATGTTGGAGTGGGTCCAGTATTTATGAGAGAGTCGGGTATATATTGAAGGGTCTTGTATGTAGGAGACGGTCATGTATGTTGGCGAAGGTCAGCTATACAGGGGAGGGTCTGGTATGTAGGACAGCTGATTTCCTTGACAATTCTACTTTACCTCTTTTCTCTGATGGTTATTTGTTTTATTTTTGTTCCTTCATTTCTTGGATTTTTTTTGATCCTGCCATTTCCATTTATTTTGCTGTATTGCCGGCGAATCAGAGATAGACAGACTGACTGAGAAACCGGGAGACTTCATCAGTGTCTGGCTCAGTGGGTCCCTTTCTGACGTGATTCAATCACAATATTGAATTAATACTGACTGGTGCCAAACTTCATAACGTGAGGATCATTTCACTGAATCTGTCTCAACCTGACAAACTACAGCAAATTCAGGTATGGGAGACAGTGCTGTGCATCAGAATCTGAGGGACAGATGATTTATTTAAATAATCTAAGAATTTGAAAAAACAAAATTGTCTATAAGGATTTAATTTATTCATACTTGAGATGTGGGCATTGCTGGCAAGGCAATATTTATTGCCCATCCCTAGTTGCCTTGAGAAGGTGGGGATGGTGGGGCTTCTCATTGAACCACTGGTAGGGTGATACAACTGAGGCTACATTGGTGTGAGACTGGAATCACATATAGACTAAACCAGGTAAGGACAGTAAGTTTCCTTCCCTAAAGAAAATTGATGAACCAGTTGAGCTTTTATGACAATCCAACAGCTTCACTTTTACTGACACAGGCTTTGTATTTCCAGAGTTTTATTTAAACTGAATTCAAATTTTCAAACTGTCACAATAAGACTTGAGCTCAAAGATTCAAAATTTGAGTCCCTCATTCAAAGGCCCTTAGTGCCTGAATGAAGGATCTGGCATCGGGAAGGAAGGGGTCCGCTGAAGACCACGCCCCGCCCTTGCTGCCAACCCCCTATTTCCCCCCGTGATCCCCAACCCGTGATACCCCTCCCGCCCTGACTTACCTGAGGCCTGACTCCAGCGATGCTCCTCGGCCTCCAGTACGGTCACCTCCAGCAGCAGTCACTGTCTCCACGGTGGCGCTGCAGCTGCCGGCCTCTGATTGGTGGCAGCTCTCCAAGGTCCTAGATCCTATGAAAGGCCCGCCACTGTCCACTTAAATGCCTGATTGGCACTAAATCCAGTAGGCCTTCTGGAAAAGAAGCGATGCGGGGATCTTGACATCAGTTTCTCCCGACATCGAGACCCCCGTCGCCTCTTTGTAACAGCCCTAAGGATTATGATGTTCTTTTTTAAAATTCAGCTTATTCTTATTTTAGTTTCGTACCAAAGGAGGAAACAAGTGAGCCTGGGTCTAAATACAGTCCCTCCTTCTGTCCCCCCAACCCAACTCATAGTCTCCGTCCCCCCATCCATACTCCCACCTCCAGCCACCCATATCCCACCACTGCCTTCAAAAGATTACAAAAGGGGCTCATCCTTACAAGCCCTTGATTGGGTTAATTCCATATTTTTCCATTTCATTTCACATTCCAACTACTTCACAAAGGCAACAGATAATATCATGAATTGTTCTAAAATTATATATCTGTACCAGGCTGAGCATTATATTGTGGCTAAGGGGCTCATTAATAAATACCATGTGACACTTTCACAGTGAATAATAATTGTGTACCTCAGATATACTCTCTCACAGAATGTTTCAGTATCCACGACTCCAGCAGCATTTACTGTGCCCCCGATACTCATAATGTAGCAGATATATCATACTCTTATTCTTCTAAATGTACAGTGTTAGTTGTGACTCAGTGATACCACTCTTGCCTGTGAGTTAGAAGCTTGTGGGTTCTAATCCACACCAGGGACTGGTGCACAAAATCTAAGCTGACACTCAGTGCAGTACTGAGGGGGGTGCTGCACTGTTGGAGGTATTGTTTTCCAAATGAGACATTAAATTGAGGCCCTGTCTACCCTCCCAGGTGGATGGAAAGATCTGATAGAATTA
Organism: Heterodontus francisci; assembly: GCF_036365525.1. Lineage (NCBI taxonomy): Eukaryota > Metazoa > Chordata > Chondrichthyes > Heterodontiformes > Heterodontidae > Heterodontus > Heterodontus francisci. The sequence goes on along the minus strand of NC_090401.1, from coordinate 21,283,325 downwards.
TTTGACGAGCAGGGGAGCTCTCCCTGGTGACCTGGCCAATACTTATCCCTAAACCAACAGCTAAAAATAGAGTATCTAGTCATTACCTCATTGCTGTTTGTAGGATCTTGCTATGTTCAACCTAGCTACAGTGTTTCCTGTATTACAATGGTGTCTACACTTTAAAAATAATTAATTGGCTGTAAAGCACTTTGGGGCATCCTGAGGTCATGAAAGGCACTATATAAATGCAAGTCTTTCAACTTTATTATCTCTACTCCTTCAGATGAAGGATACATTGAGGTTGAAAACAATGGAGAGAAGATGAGTTGAACTGCCATAGTGGAGGTTAAGTGATGCCAAGATTGATATATTTTGCAATAGGTGGGAGTGTGAACTAATACACCACTGAATATATTCCTTGTCATCCTGGAAGAATCTCATTCCTTTTTTTTTATTTAGAATTGTTTTTAACACTATCTGTCATCCATTTTCAACTTCTACAGTACCAGTGGGCCAGTGGTTTGCATGCAGTGACTTTTGTGTAGCATAGTCATTCATTTTGAGCCACAACAACAACAACTTGCATTTATATAGCACCTTTAACATAGCAAACGTAGTCCCAAGGCACTTCACAGGAGCATTATCAGGCATAGTTTTACACTAAGTCACACAAGGAGATATTAGGACAGGAACTAGGTTTTTGGAGCATCTTAAAAGAAGAGGGAGAGTTGGAGCACCAGAGATGTTTGGGAGGGAATTCCAGAGTTTAGGGTTTAGGCAGCTGAACACATGATTGCCAATAATGGGGCGAAGAAAATGGAGATGTACAAGTGGCCAGATTTGGAGGACTGAGTTTTTGGAGGGTTGTAGGCCCAGAGGAGATTACAGAGATAGGGATTAACCTTTATACAAAGAGATTTTACAGGGTAACGATCTTCTCTGTTGATTTCTTGATGGGATGCAGTTCAACAGGCAGCTGCTTGTGCCCAATATGAGAGCCAGACAGTGAATGTTGCAAGCTATTCCAGTGAAAGTGCAACCCAAATCTTCTTCTCAGTTGATGGCCACACCGACACTTTCTAATGGGAGTTAATGGATAGAATTCAGGAACCCTCTGTGAATTTTCTCTCTCTAGCACATGGATGGTGATGCCACATGTAACACCCCCAACTACCACCCGAACTGCAGGGAGCAAGAATTAAGCCTGGGGTCTTTAGATCTGTATGGCTCAGTGAAGCATGAGTGTACTATGCAGCTAAAATGGACCTGACCTTGCATGACAGTTCATCTAAATACTGTAGACCTCTGGCCTACACTGCATAACTCACTGGGACCACCATGGCAATCAGAGGAAGAATGTTGGATACCAATACACAGTAAAGGGATCTTGGCCACCTGAAAGTCACTGTGTTTCTCTTTTAATTGATGAAGTACCAAGTCCAGACTGAAGGCTGGTCCCGTATAGCCAAGTTGCAGCAAACTAAAAATGGCCTTATAAAGAAGAGAGAGCCAGTCTAGATTAAAATTTTACTTTTCCCTCATAGCTCTATTTTCAAATAGGTGCTTAGTGGATCATCCATCAACCTTGTGCTCTCTGACCTACATTGCCTCCCGGTTAAGTGATGATTCACTTTTAAAATCCGTATCATTGTATTCAAATCCCGCTATGGCCTAGCCCTTCTGTCTTTGTAAACTCCTCCAGCCCTGCAACCCTCTGAGATCTCTGTGCTCCTCTAATTCTGGTCTCTTGCATATGCCCAATTGTAATCGTCCCACTGCTGGCGGCCGTGCTTTCAGCCACCTAGGCCTTAAGCTCGGGAATTCTCTTCCTAAACCTCTCTACCTCTCTCTCCTCTTTTGAGCCTCCTTAAAATCATGTCTTTAATCAAGCTTTCGGTCACCTGTCCTAATATCTTCTAATGTGGCTCCGTGTCTGATAATGCCCCTGTGAAGAACCTTGGGATGTTTTACTATGTTAATAGCACTTTAGAAATGCAACTTGCTTTTTTTGTTGTAGGATGGTATTTAGGTGCATAATGAGGGAAGCTATTTAATTTAACTATTTTCTGGAACATGAAGGGGCCCCTCACCCATTCAGTGCACAGGCTCCTTGTGCTCCAGTCACTGGCTGGCTGCATCAGACCTGGCGCATGCTCAGGGTGTCTGTGCCTGATTCTATGGGACCTTTGCAATATCAGCCCCATTGTGTTCAGCATGAAAGCCATCGAGGGTTTTCAGTCATTTTTAAGATGCTTTTCTTAAATTGATTCTTGGGGTATGGCATCTCTGGCAAGACTGACATTTATTACCCATCTTCTACTACCCCTAGAAAAGGTGGTGGTGGACCTTCTTCCTGCACTGCTGCAGTCTGTGTGGTGAAGGTGTTCACACGGTGCTTTCAGGTAATAAGTTTCAGGATTATGATTTAGCAACGTTGAAGGAATGCTGATATATTTCCAAGTCAGGGTGGTGTATGACTTGGAAGGGAACCTAGAGTTCATGGTGTTCCCATGCACCTACTGCCCTTGTCCTTCTAGGTGGTGGAGGTCATGGGTTGGGGGAGGTTTTCTATCTTTTATATTTTAAGTGGATAATGACATCAAGTCTCCTTTAAGAGCAGTACCCTGCGATATGTAACAACACATTTAAGATCATAATTTCAGACTCTACAAATAAGAAATTGCTTTTCTTGCTGTAGAAAGATTATTTGGTTACAATTTAGTTGGTATTGAAATGGTTAATGGTTTCAATTTGCATGAATTACACAGCTAATAGAGGCAGCCCTTGAAGATGAGCGCCAGCAATATTTACTATACATTAGATTACATTCACAGTACTGGGTCATATCGTGGGCTACATCACATTTTTAACTGAATTCTTTACCAACTGCTGTTTGTTATTCCCCTCTGACAGAATTTCTATCAGCAATGAAGCGGAAAGAGTGACAGAGGAATATATTAATCCTGCTAGAAGTCACATTTCCTTATGAGTTTATTAAATCAATTTCTGTAATAAAAATGTAGAAACAGTAAAATTATTATTGGCCTTGTGCATCAGTGCACATTTGCTGGAATAGCAGACCTGAAATAATTACTCTAACTATATGAGTGAAACTGAATTAAATGTAATTCCCAAATCAATTCAAGTTTTAAAAAAAACATGTTGTTCTATTTAATCATTAACTGTTTCAAAGACAAAGTGATAAGAAATAAAGAACTTGCATTTATTTACCACCATTCATGTCCTCAATAAGAAAGGAACATAATTTTAAAATTAGAGCTAGGTCATTCATGAGTGAAAACAGTGTTATGACCAGGTGAGAAAGGTGTCTTGGGGTCTTTTCAGCCTTCACCTGGTCTTTTTGTAATAGGGTTTTGTTTTTTTAAACACACTGTGTTTAGAGCTCCCCCTTGGTGAATTCTTGTTCATTGCTTTCCAAATATATGGCAAAGAAATGAGCATACCAGGTTTTCTTAGGTTTAAAGAAGGAAAGTGAAATGTATTAAAACTTAAACTTAAACTCTAATACAGTTAATGCCTACGGATATACGACGCACCCACGCTAGCATGCATACGCAATGCACACATGCAAATAGGGACAGAAAAGAGCAGAAGAAAAATAAAGTACAGAGGTTTGAGGCAATATCAGAAGAGTTTCTTGTTTTCGAGCTCACCGTAGTCTTTGATTGTAGGTAGTCTTGCTTTTCGTTCGGGCCCAGTATTCTTCTTAAACTTTGTTCACTGTAGGAGACTTTTCTCTCTTGGGGTTCATGTGTCTTCAATGGGTCCTCAGTTCCATGAGAAAGAGATGAGAGCAGACAGGAGAGAGATGTTCTCAGTCCAGGAGCAAACAGCTTTCCGAGTTCAAATTCTCTGTGGCAAGTTCAAATTCAAAAAAGCTCCATCAGTAAGTTAGTCATGTGACAAAACTGGTCTGACCACGTCTGTTTGTGTATTCGGCCATCTTAGCAGTTAACCTGGAATGCTAGCCTCTCCACCTTCAACGTGTGATAATCAAAAGTCTATTGTGGATTAAATTGGAGCAGGGAGTGGCCCCTTTGTCCGTTCCAAGTACTGTCTGATACTAGACAAATGTTTTTCCAGTCAGGGACTTAGCAATTCCTTGTGATAGGCCCTCATTTCTTCCCAGCCACAATTTTAAGTTTTACTGTTCATGTAGCAAAATAATGTGTACCTCAGTCTTAGCAGGCTGCATGACAACAGAAAGCATTTTCTCACACAAAGGGTAGTAGAAATTTAGAACTCTCTTCCCCCGAAAAGCTGCGGATGTTGGGACAATTGAAACTTTCAAGACTGAGACAATAGATTTCTATTAGGTAAGGGCATCAAGGGATGTGGAGGAAAGGTGGAAAAATTGAGTCATGGTACAGATCATCCATGACCTAATTGAATAGTGGAGCAGGCCAGAGGGACTGAATGGTTTACTATTGTTCCTATGTCCCAAAGTAATTCACAGTCTATCAGCTATTTTTGAGGCATAGTCCCAATTGTTTTGTAGGCCAATATGGTGGCCAGTTTGCACACAATGAGGTCCCACAAACAGCAAGCAGGTTACATAGAATTTATAACACAGAAATGGACTATTCAGACCAACTGATCAATGCCAGTGTTTATGCTCCACTTGAGCCTCCTCACACCTACCTTATCTAAAGTTATCAGTATATCCTATTCTTTTCTCTCTCGTACTAGCTTCCCCTTAAATTAAAAGTGCTTTTAGTTCATATTCAGTCACGGATTCACATTAAGCTGTTTTTATTTGTAAGCTAAAAATATCAAAATATGCACCAAAAGTCTATATGTAATTCATTATTAAATGACCAGTTACTCTATTTTGGTGAAGGGAACGCATGAGAATGAAGAAAAATTGGGCTAACACAGGGCTCCAGGCACCTGGTTCAGATAGACTTGGTTGTACTGAAGTGCTGTCCTCTCACCATGGCCTGGGTTTTAATGGTATGGTTTTGTTAGAACATGATTGTGACACCTTGGCACTGCTGGCACCAGTGGTACATCTGGTTCTACTAAAATATCATGTTTTCACTACCTGTGTTTCAATGTTGACCGTACAGATTAATTAAAAATCTCTTCTCTCTCTGGTGAGGATATTATCCTCTGATCTCTGGGATTGGTGATCCAATCTCGCCAACACTGACTGGTTGTATATCTCTTTCAAATTGGCATCAGTTGTGTTGGAACACTCTGTTTTGCTTCTAAGATCTGGATTCAGGCAACAGGCTTGTGTTCACATGCTGTCCTTTTCACTGCTGGTACTTAACTTCAAGTTCAGACAGATAAGAAGGTAGGAAGTCTCCTTCATGGAAAATGGGTAATAGAGTTGTTTTAAAAAAATTGTTATTCATTTCTGGAATCGGACTGATGTGTTTTAAACCCTTTCTGGTGGTTGCAAAGGACCATCCAAAGTGAAATAAGTTTATGGGCCCAGCTAAATTTCCAGTGAAACTGGCTCTACAAAACTACCCATCATTTAGTTATAATTGTCAATTGGAAAGGGACTTGCAGTCTGAGTAAATTGTGTCAGACATCAACACAGCACATTAGTGCTGTAAGGTATACTTCAGAAGTTGAGGGTTGAAGCAATTGTCAAATCATTCTCTGGCAGTCTTAATATGAAAATGCTTAATACCAACACTGGCAGGGGAGAAGGAAGATGTTATATTGCATATCTTGTCAGACATGAGGCACCGCTAGTCAATATATCGTTCAGGAAATAAACAGTTGGGGGCATCTGTTGTCAGTTTTTGTAATTGTGTTATTTTTACCAATGTCAGAGATCATAACAATTACAATATATGGCCTCGTTCTCTTGAATTGGTTTTGTACAGTTCCTCTCTTGTCAGACAACACAATTACTTCAGTCTTTCAGACAAAGGATAACATGCTTCTCCTCACTTTAATCTGCCGAAATGATCCATAATAGTGACCTTCACATCCAAATGGATAACTGTTTCTTTTAGAATTTTTTTTTGCACCGTTATTTTGTAAAGGATATATATTAAATTTTAATGGTAAAATGTTAACCCTTAAGCGAGAGGGGTTATGTCATTGGGGAGTCATAGAGAGTCATTACGGTACAGAAGGAGGCCATTCAGCCCATTGAGTCCATGCCAATTGGCCAACTTTACTCACTAAAACCTAGTAGCTTCCATAACAGGAGCAGGTCAGTCTTCCATAGCCTGAGTCCTGAGAAGGAAATGTGGCCCTTGGAGCTTGTTGGTAACCAAAGGTCAATCCTGAACAATGTAGACCCCACATCCAGAGTGGGAACCTTAGTGAAATAGGATAGAAGATTTTAACATCAGTAAAATAGGGGACAGTTATAACAAAGTTAGAGCAAAATATACTGGGATAGATAAAGGAAAAGTAAAATTAAAATAAAAGAACGGTATAAAGAATAGGGAATGAGGGTGGAAGGGAAGTTACAGCAAGTGGCAACAAAAAGGTTAATATTCCTTCCCCTACCCAAAGTGTACTCTGTGGCTCAGTGGTAGCAGTCTTGCCTCAATGTCAGAAGGTTGTGGGTTTAAGTCCCACTCCAGAAACTTGAGGTTATAATCCAGGCTGACTGAGGGAGTGCTGCTTTGTTGAAGGATGAGATTTCAAAATGGCCAGTCCTAAGAGCCTGGAAGTTCTTTGGATTTGTTGCCAGCTGAAGGCTAATGATGATATATTAACATCTTTGGAACAATAGGGACATGGAACCTCAGTGGTGACCAGAATCAAGCAGTTTATGTATATTTAACTGGAGTTGTATTTAGTAGAACTACAAGCCGTAAGGCCAATTCATCTCTGAGTCGTCAGGCTTTGACCTCCAGAAGAACTTTACGCTGATGTCTTAGGGAGAGATCAAGTGAACACTGCAGGTTAAAGCAACATTCAGTCCTGTTTACCCGCAGTCAGCAGGCAAAGATGCTGCATTGTTAGAATATATGTGTTAAATTTATCAGTCAGAATCCTGCTGTTTACTGCATAAATTAACTTTCGGAAGTTTCAATTATTCATTAAGCAGACAGCAGACTTTCTCTTTTCCTAAATTCTGCAAGGAGCTAATGAAGGCTCGGGCTGGCAGCTTCATTATTATCTGACAGTAATATAGGGAGATATAAGCCAGCAGGAATTCCATCCTGATGCTAACATCACAATCTACAATGTAGATTTGCATTGAGTGGCCCTGATTTTCAAATCAGTTTATTTTATATAGCTTAATGCTGACATTAAAGTAACACCAATCTTATAATCCAGGTTTATATGTCACTGTAAATTATGTTACACCTGGTTCTGTTAGCAGTAATCAGTTACATTAAATCTATGCACTGTACATAATCAGACACAACTGAAATGATACTTAACTGGTTCAATTGAGTATTCAATTGAAGAGTGCAATCAAAGTATGTTTGTGTGAATGTGCATCATGCAGAACTTTCAATGCTGAACTCTGCCTGAATCAGGAATGCTTTATCACATGAATGGGTTGATTTTATATTACACTGAGTATCAGCTCTTGGCTCAGCAGTAGCACTCTCGCCAGTAGGGCCCCACTCTAGAGACTGGAGCACAAACTTTAGGCTGAAACTACAGTATGGTACTGAAGGGGTGCTGTGCTGTCTCCCAGATGAGGTGTTAAACTGAGGACCCTTTTGCCTTCTTGGGCAAACAGAAAAGATCCAATGGCATTATTTTGAAGAAGAACAGGGGACTTATTACCAGTGTCCTGGTTTTCTGCTCATATTATTTGACGTTATAGGACCAGGCGCTGTTGGGATCCCACACACTGCTTAGCTCCAATTTCAGTTTTTTGGGAAAAGTCTGAGAGAACAGAACTCTAGAGTTTGGTTGCTGTTGTACATCTCTTAGCACTTTCGCCTCTGAAGGTCAGAAGGTTGTGGGTTGAAGTCCCATTGCAGATATTTGAGCACATAATCCATGTTGATATTCCAGTGTAGCCCTGAGGAAGAGTGCCGCACTGTCAAAGGATGAGGTGTCAAACTAAGGCTTCACCTGCCCACACGGGTAATAGATCAGGGCAAGTGTGCTCAGTGGTGTCCATTCCAGTCAGCCCAGAACAACTCTATGCCTGCGGTGTTCCAAGATTCTTTTGAGTCAAGGAACAAATGGCCAGAACAATCTTCACTCCCAGCGCACGCTTTGTTTCTGCAACTAGGGTTTCTGGATCTTCTACAGGCTCGGGGTTGCTTATGCTGGTTGGACATAATCCTGGAAGTTTCATCACATAACCTCCTGCCTCCAACTGCCCTGCCCGCTGTTGGTTGCCCGATACATCCATCCTTGCAGCACATCACCTTCGCATGCCAAGCAGAAAGTGAATAGACTGTTACTTAGCCAATTGGATGATTCTTGACAGTCTATCAGCCTTTTCTCTGGTATAACTAATAAAACAATTATTTAAATCTTTTATTTCCCTATGATTTTTCTTGCTCACCTCAGTGTTTGGGAGATTTAATTCCTCCAGACTCCAGGGCAATCTTGGAGGGTTGTTGTTACGACCAGGTGAGAAGGGGTCTAGGGGGCCCCTCTCGACCTTTGCCTGGTTTAACCGTAACAGGGTTTAATTTTAGAAACACCATGTTTTTAGCTCCCCCTTAGTGAATCCTTGTTCACTGTTCCAATTGTAAAGCAAAGAAATCAGACAAGTTTCCATAGATTTAAACAAGAAATGTAGAAATTTATTAATCTTAAACTCTAATCTGGTTACCAACTATGAATATGCGACCTGACCACGCTAGCATGCATACACGATAAACACACATGCAGATAGAGACAGAAAAGTAGAAAAGAATAAAGGGGAAAAGTTTGAGGCAATAGATGGGTTTCTATTTTACTGTCCTTTGAGTTTACTGTGAAGGCTTTGGTTGCCGGTCAGAATTGCAATTCGTTGGGTCCCAGTGCACGCTTCAACTTGTTTCGATGTTGGAGTCTTTTCTCTCTTGAAGTTTACGTGTCTTCTGTGGATCCAGTGGCTTGGGAGAAAGTGAGAGAGAGACAGCCAGGCAAGACACTTGTTTGTTTCAGCTTGTTTCAAAACTGCCTTCTGAATTCAAACTGTCCTGTGGCTAGTTCAAAAAACTTGGGCCAGCCAGTTAGTGATGCAACCAGAAGTACAAATAAATCACTGCTTCACTTGAAAGGAGTGTTCGGGGCCTTGGATAGTGAGAAGAGAGGAGGTAAAAGGGCAGGTATTATGCCTCCTGTGATTGCACTGGAAGGTGCCGTGGAAAGGGGATGAGGTGTCAGGGGTAATGAAAGAGTGGACCAGGGTGTTGCGGAGGGAACAATCCCTTCGGAATGCTGACAGTGGAGAGGAAGATGTGTTTGGTGGTGGCATCACGCTGGAGTTGGCAGAAATGGCAGAGGATGACCCTCTGGATGTGGAGGCTGGTGGGGTGGAAAGTTAGGACAAGGGGAACCCTGTCACAGTTCTGGGAGGGAGGGGAAGGTGTGAGGGCAGAAGTGTGGGAAATGGGCTGGACACGGTTGAAGGCCCTGTCAACCATATTGGGGGGGAATCCTCAGTTGAGAAAAAGAAAGACATATCAGAGGCGCTAGTGTGGAAGGTTGCATCACCAAAGCAGTTACTTCGGAGACGGAGAAACTGGGAGAATGGAATGGAGTCCTTACAAGAGGCAGGGTGTGAAGAAGTGTAGTCGAGGTAGCTGTGGGGGTCAGTGGGCTTATAATGAATATTAGTGAACAGCCTATCCCCAGAGATGGAATCAGAGAAGTCAAGGAAGGAAAAGAAGGAAAGGAAAGTGTCGGAGATAGACTATGTAAAGGTGAGAGAAGGGTGGAAATTGGAAGCAAAGTTGATAAAGTTTTCCAGTTCGGGGCGGGAGCAGGAAGCGGCACCGATACAGTCATCAATGTACTGGAAAAAAGAGTTGGGGGAGGGGGCCTGAGTAGGACTGAAACAAAGAATGTTCGACATATCCCACAAAAAGACAGGCATAACTAGGACGCATGCAGGTACCCACAGCTACCTCAACTACAGGTACCTGAACTAGCCAGTTAGTAATGTGACTAGCAGGTTTAACCAGTCCTGGCTCTGTGGATTGTATCATTGTAGCAGGGCCTGGAATTCGCTTCCTTGCCTTCAATGACTGGTGATCAAAATTCATTTGGGGTTAATTGGAGCAGGGAATAGTCCTTTGTCTCTCCAAGCATTGTCTGTTAGTATGCAAATGTGTTTCCAGCCAGGTGTCTGGTGATTTTTTGAACAACCCCTTTCTTCACTCCAGCAACAGTTTAAAATCAATGTTCATATGACAAAATTATTATGCCTCATTCTTGGCAGATGGGGGTCTGCATGACAGTTGGTAACCTGACACTGGCTGTCAGCTGGTGTAAGTTCTATTGAGGCGTGCTGAGGTTCCCCGGAACTTCCTAAAGATACAGACCCTTGACATCAGGGGCACTGGAAGATCTGCCCATGGTCTCTGACGACTGGAACCGCTGGCTGTATAATGAAAAGTTTTTAATGCTGTCTAATGCAACATAGATGAGATGCGTGGAGTGTAGTTGATTGAAGATCTCAAACAGGTTTATTAACAGCTAACAAGTGTATACAGTGCAGAGCTAACTATTTACAGATGCTGCCACTTGGTGTTACAAGTACAGAATGAGTCTGGCAAGTAGTCACATGACTATGTCCTGGTGCTTAACTCATTAGCATAAAAAGATCTCAAAGGGACATCACTCTTAAAGGCAATCGCACAACATCCCCCTTCTTTCCAAAGATTGTCTCATATGCTAAAAGTGAAAAATACATAACACTAGATAACATCAAAATTATTTACACTTGCATAGAGATAGAGATTATGAACTTTATAAAATAGAGGCTCAAAAGTTCATAGATCGTCTCAGTGGTTTGACAACTCTTGCTCGGGGAGTTTGCATCTTCTCTGTTGCTGTTCTTTCTGCAGTTTCTCCCTCTCTGCATTCAGTTTCTGTTGATCTGCCTTCAGCCTGCTAACATACTCTATTGCTTTTCACAAGATGCCAACTTTTGAGGCCTTGTCATTCTTGGAAAGTTCCAGCACCCCATCTCAAAGAGCTAACAGACAATGCTTCAACTCATTCCTCCTCAGGACATTGCGTGTCCATCGCCTCTCCTCATCCTCTGCGTCTGATGGTCTTGGGCTCAAGATCGAGGACTTGTTGGGGAAAGAGTACTTGGTCTCATGTCCATTCTGGCTCGTTGTGGTGCTGGCGGTTCTCTAGAGAGCAGAAGTGAAGGCACAGCATAGTTGTGCTGCTGCTGTGTTTCCAGACTGCACCGTCCGAGTTTGCGAGTGGGTTCCGGTCCTTGGAGATTTCCACTTGGCAATACTCTCGTAGATAGTTATGATGTTGAGGTCCTTACACACTGGCAGTCCTGCCACTGCTGGTCTGCTTGTGTCTACTACGTAGAACATTTGTGGTTTCAGGCTGGTCTCCCACATTCTACCCTCCATAAACTTGAGGTCATCCAAAACTCTGCTGCCCACGTCTTAGCTCGCATGAAGTTCCGTTCCTGTATCGTACCTGTGCTCGCTGACCTACAATGGCTCCCAGTTAAGCAATGTGTTGATTTTAAAATTCTCATTGTTTTCAAATCCCTCCAAGGCCTCATCCTCCCTATCTCTGTAATCTCCTCCAGCCACACAATCCTCTGAGATATCTGCGCTCCACTAATTCTGGCCTCTTGAGCATCCCCGATTTTAATCACTCCACCATTGATGGCCACGCCTGCAGTTTCTTGGGACACAAGCTCTGGAATACCCTCTCAACAGCTCTCTTCCTCTCCACCTTGCTTTTCACCTTTAAGACATTCCTTAAAACCCACCTCTTTGACTAAGCTTTTGGTCATTTGACCGAATATCCCCTATGTGGCTCAATGTCATGTTTTGTTTTATAATGCTCCTGTGAAGCGCCTTGGGATGTTTTATTATGTTAAGGGTGCTATGTAAATCTAAGCTGTTGTTGTTGGAAGATTGTAAATGCAGCAGTATCTGAGTCCAGCCAAATTCCTGAACAGCATCCTCCCCACAGACCATCACTTTGAACAAATTATCCATGCATGATCAAATTCATTATATGCGAGACAGCATTCCCTTTACACAAAAGCAAAATACTGCAAATGCTGGAAATAAAAACCAGAAAATGCTGGAAATAGTCAGCACATCAGGAAGCATCTGTGGAGATATTTGGTCATCTGTTCACCACGGACGTCCAATCTCGTTACACCTCCAACCTCACCAGGACGGTCTGAGGGCTCTCCGGTTTTTCCTTGAACAGAGGCCCAACTAGTCCCCATCCACCACCACCCTCCTCTGCCTGGCTGAACTTGTTTTCACATTGAACAACTTCTCCTTCAGCTCCACTCACTTCCTCCAAATAAAAGGTGTTCCTGTGGGTACCAGCATGGGTCCTAGCTTTGCCTATCCTTTTTTGTGGGATATGTGGAACATTCCTTGTTCCAGTCCTACTCAAGCCCCTTCCTTCACCTTTTCTTCCGGTACATAGCTGACTGTATCGGTGCTGTTTCCTGCTCTCACCCTGAACTGCAAAATTTAATTGACTTTGTTTCCAATTTCCACCCTTCTCACACCTTCACATGGTCCATCTCCGACTCTTCCCTTGCCTTCCTCAACTTCTCTGTCTCCATTTTTGGGGATAGGCTAAAAACCAATATTCACTACAAGTCCACGGATTCCCACAGCTACCTGGGTTCCTCACACCCAATGTCCTGCAAGGACTCAATTCCACTCTCCCCATTCGCCGTCTCCATCACATCTGTTCAGACGATGCAACCTTCCATACTCAGGCTTCTGATATGTCTTCCTTTTCCCTCACCGAGGACTCCCCCCCCCCTCCTCCACCGTGGTTGACAGGTCCCTCAACTGTGTCCAATCTACGCACTTCTGCCCTCACGCCTTCCCCTCCCTCCCAGAACCATGATAGGGCTCCCTTGTCCTCACCTTCCACCCTACCGACCTCCTTATTCAGTAGATCATCCTCTGCCATTTCTGCCATCTTCTGCATGATACCACCATCAAACAAATCCCTCCCCTCCCATTTCAGCATTCCGAAGGGACAGTTACCTCCACGAAAGCCTGGCCCACTCTTCAGCCACCCCAGACACCTCCCTACTTTCCTACGGTACCTTTCCATGCAAGTGCAGGAGATACAACACCTGCCCGTTTACCTTATCACTAGTCACCCGTCCAGCGCCCCAAACATTCCTTCCAAGTGAAAGTGATTTATTTGTACTTCTTTCAATTTAGTTACTGTATTCGCTGCTCACAATGTGGTCATACGAATTAGGAGTAGGAGTAGGCCACTCGGCCCTTCGAGCCTGCTCCGCCATTCAATAAGTTGATGGCTGAACTGATTACTCCACATTAATGGTCTCCTCTACACTGGGGAGGCTGAACGCAGACTGGGTGATCTCTTTGCGGAACACCTCCGTTCAGTCCACAAGGGCAACCCCGAGCTTCCAGTCGCTTAGCAGTTCAATTCTCCAGCTTGCTCCCACTCTGACTTTTCAGTCCTTGGCCTGCTGCAGTGTTCCAGTGAAGCTCAATGCAAGCTCAAGGGCTAGCACCTCGTCTTTTGACTGGGCACTTTACAGCCTTCCGGACTCAACATTGAGTTCAATAATTTTAGATCATAACCTCTGGCCCCATCTTCTTATCTCACTTTTTTTTGCTGGTTTGCTCCCCCACCCCTTTCTTTCTTCTCCCCTTTTACTGTGTTTGGATGGCTGCTAACCTGCCAGTTACACTTCATCCACACACATCTTTTGTTTGTTTACTTGTCCCATTATGACTCTCCTTGACTTTGTACCATGAAATCTTTGGTCGTTTAATCTCTCCTGCTCTCCAGCCTATCACAGACCTTCTCTTTTGTTCTTCTTCCCACCACCCCTCCCCCCCTCCGCCACCTCTTCACACTTGCTCAAAACCTTTGCCAGTTCTGATGAAAGGTCATAGACCTGAATCGTTACCTCTGTTTTTCTCTCCAGAGATGCTGCCTGACCTGCTGAGTATTTCCAGCATTTTCTGTTTTTGTTACAGCATTCCCCTTGTTTGGATTTGCTTTCTATTTTTTTTCCTTCAGCTCTCAAACGTTCTCTTGCAATTGGGCCAGAAATGAAACTGAACATGACTTTATTGGCTGGTACAAGGTTAATGCAGCATTTTATCTGTGTAGTGCGTATTTAGGAAAAATACAGTACAGCAATTTGTGTTTCAATCTTCCTCAATGCAGTTTAAACATACACTGTGACAGCAGTGCCCTCGGCTGTCGTTTGTCTGGACATTTTCTACACACAGCCCCGAGACATCACTGCACAGTAGGTAACTGTCATCGTCTCTGTCATTGCTTAGCATGAGCCGGATGACTTAGCTCACCTATCAGCAGGAGTGCTATCCCGTTCCCACACTAGGATACGTCTTGTGAGTATTGATGTTGTTAGTGAAAAGAAAAGTGCCAACATTCTGGGTGCAACATTTCAAAGATACAAGATTTTAACTGTGAGTGACCCAAAGGCACTCATTTAAACCTAATTAATGTCAGAAGGCATAACTGAGATGACATTACTGTACTCATGAAATAAATGCAGATATCTTATAGGAACAGAATTGCGTTTATTTCAGTAGACATGTGTGAGGTGCCTAATTTGTGCAATTTAAATTATTTACTGGCCTATGTATACATTTTATGCTTTTCAGGTTGAGAAATGCTAGTTAGGAACTGGAAGGATGCTTTCCCCCACATTTTATAGCCAGTGTCCGCATCAAATGCAGAATAAATCCACAATAACGTTCCTTCTACTCTATCCTACTAAGGTGTCTTGACTCTAGTTGGATGTATTTCTTGGGTTTTCATCACGATCTGCCGCCTCCGACCGTTCTGCTCCCATGCTCCGGCCATCGGTTGCCCAACATGTTCTTGCTCACAGTGCTCCGCCTTCTCAAACCAATTGGAAAGTGAACGCTCTTTGGTACCTTGAGTTGATGATTCTTGACTATCAGTTAAGCTGCCTTTTTTCGCATCTCAGAATTATTCGTTATAAAAGTATCTAATAAACATATTTTTTTAATTGCTCCTGTGTCTTTCCCCATGATTGCTCACAGCAGTGTCCAGGAAATAAATCTAAATCTTGGAGCCTCCAGAACCTTATACTCTACATATACATCCTTGTTGTCTTTCTGAATGGGGTCTGGACAGAGTAGATAGGGTGAATCTGCTCCCACTCGTGAAAGGATCGAGAACAAGAGGGCAAAAAATTTAAAGTAATTGGTAAAAGAAGCAAAAGCAACATAAGGAAAAACTTTCACACGCAGCAAGTGGTTAAGGTCTGGAATGCACCGCCTGAGTGAGTGGTGGAGGCAAATTCAATTGAAGCATTCAAAAGGGTATTAGACTGTTATATGTAAAGGAAGAATGTGCAGGGTTACGGGAAGAAGGTTGGGGAGTGGCAGTCGGTGAATTGCTCATTCGAAGAAATGGTGCAGAAATGATGGGCCGAATGGCCTCCTGCTACACTGTAAAAACTCTGTGATTTCGATTCTGTGGATGGATGTGTCACTTTGGAGTAATCTTGTGTCATGTGATGTTCTATCAGTTTGGGCCAGAGGTGAACCTTGGTTCAAGAGATGAAAGGAACGAAAATGTCAGTCAGACATGGTAAGGGGTCCTCTTCTGAGGTGGGGTTAAGATTCATTGTCACGTTAGGGTGCTAAATGGACTCTTTAAGCACAAGAAATCCCCCTCCCCCACAAATAGAGTCTGTGCAACATTTCAATATACATTTGAATTTTCATGTAATCTTTAAATGCAGTCAAGGTTGCTGCTGCTGGTCTGTAAACCATTTTTGAATTATTATGCTTTGAATAACCAGTGTACAAATTTATTGTCCTGCACTGAAAAACATACCATTGTGTTCTGCCTGGATCTATAATTATTTTCTATAATTTTGCAACTCTGAAAGCACAAGTATGTTTCTTTTTGTCACCACATCAGTCCAACTGGCACCCTGACGTGATAGCATATTATTTTGTTTAATGAAAGACCTTTAAATTACAAACAATTAAGCTCTCTTGAGGCGTTTCCAAAACCAAGGAGCACTCTACATAGCGGAAAGGAGACATGAATGTCTTAAATCCTACTCTACATGAGTCTGCTCTGGCTGTTGATTCATTAACCGCGCACCAATCTCTCCAAGCATTAACTGGTGACTTGACAAGATTTCTACAGAAATAAATAGATAGTCAAGTCTTTAGGAACATATGTACTTTCAGAAAACTTCCAAATTTTTTACTCGTTATTGATTTCCACCACGCAAGACTTTTTTTTGCCAACCCTAGAGTGATAATTACAATCAGACATCAATTGCAGCCATTTAGAGGGTTCCTTATGAGCTTTGGGTTTGCACAATCATGGGCACAATTTTTATTGATGCAGAGTGCCCATCATAAGTCAGAATCACATACAAATGTACACGCCCCACCAACGATCTGCTACTAATTTTCACTGGTGTGAATTATCAGCTCACAGAGGCAACAAGATCATTCATTTCACTCGTCAATCCCGATGCAGCTTAATGATGCATTCTTCTGAAAGAATAATGCCCCATATTTAGTTTTGTCTCCATGTCATCTTGTCCTTGGTGTTTAACATTGTAAGGATCTGTAAAACTGAATGGAAAATCTCAAGTGATCCAGATTTACATTTATTTCTTTAAAAAGGCAGCCTATCTATAGTACAGGTCAAAAGTCTCAACCCAATCCCAAGTGGATGTGTACCCACTACAACAGAACTGTTAATAATTCATCTCCAAGCAAGGCTATGAGCACTGGTGTGGGAAATGATAAGGTGGTGGTACTGTTCTGAGATTCAACATTAAGGCATGCAGTTGGGCCAGAACAGCACAAGCTTTAATCTCAATCTAACCTGAGCCATACCTTACCTTGGAATGCTTGGTGTTGACACCGGCTGTAGTAGATGACGAGCAACGGTGGGGGGGAATGCCAAACTCCAGTGTTTACATCCCTCACCATAAATATTTATCAAGAACTATGAATTAAAATGTATGATACTTTGATTTTATTAACTACACTTTATTTTAGGAATGTTTTATTCACTTTTCTCTACAATAAAATTAAGTTATTAAAGAGTTAAATTTAGTGTCAGCCTTGGCTGAGTGTGTAGCACTTTCATCTCCAAGTCAGAAGGTTGTGGGTGCAGGTCCTGCTCCAGAGGCTAATCTAGGCTAACACTTCAATCTCTAATAGAATAATAGGCTAATAGAATGTTATCATTTATTGCAAGGGGAATTGAATACAAAAGTAGGGAGGTTACACTTCAGTTATACAGGGAATTGGTGAGACCACATCTGGAGTACTGTGTACAATTTTGGTCTCCTTATTTAAGGAAAGGTGTAAATGCATTGGAAGCAGTTCAGAGATTTACTAGACTAATACCTGGAATTTGTGGGTTGTCTTATGAGGAAAGGTTGGACAGTGGAAACAGGGTCTTTGAATATTTTTAAGGCAGAGGTAGATAGATGTGCAAGGAGGTGAAAGGTTATTGGGGGTAGGCAGGAATGTGGAGTTAAGGTTACAATCAGATCAGCCATGATATTGTTAAATGACGGAGCAGACTCGAGGGGCCGAGTGGCCTACTGCTGCTTCTAATTCGTATGTTCAACGCAGCACAATTCAATGCTGAATTGTCAGAGGTGCCGTCTTTCAGATGAGACATTGAACCCCATCCGCTCTCTCAAGATGAGCAGATCCCATGGCACTATTTCAAATAAGAGGACTTCTCCACAGTGTCCTAGCCAATAACTATCCCTCAACCAACATCACTAAAACAATTACCTGGTCATTATCTGATTGCTGTTTGTGCGACCTTGCTGTGTGCAAATTAGCTGCTGTGTTTCCTGCATTACAACAGTGACTACACTTCAAAAAGTACTTCATTGACTATAAAGTGCTTTGCGATGTCCTGAAGTTGTGAAAGGTGCTATATGAATGCAAGTGTTTCCCTTATTGGGATTTGTCAGACTTATTATTGACAGTCCGTTTTATTGCTATCATAGTACAATAGCGCCATCTGCTGCTCATCAATGCTGCAGCAATGTTCGATGATCAAAAACCTCCCCAAAAAGCTGCTTTATTCAAGAGATATAAAAATAAACTACTTTTTGTACTAAAGACACTACAGATAAAATCTATACCTAAATCTCAGAGAAAGAACAACTACAGAATGTATTTTCTGTATAATGTATATTAAAAAATGCAAATGTGCTACCAAATTGATATCCTGTATATCTAGATCATTTTCCTTGCACATTCTCTATTTCTGGATTCCACTGTCCTGGCTGAGCAACTCATTTGAAAAGTGCAATTGATATGTTTAGTTTGGCCATTAAAGGATTTGGAACCAAAGTGAGTAAATGGAGTTAAGAGACACACCAGCCCTGATCCAATTGAATGGCAGAACAAGCTCAACGGCCTGAATGGCCTCGTTCTGCTTCTATGTTTCTATTTTCCTGACTCTAGTGTCTCAGATTTGGCTGTATACCCTACAGCGATTATACTCCACTTGATATGGACTGTAGGCTTGCTTTAAGATCGATAGAGCAACTCTGTGAATCATGCAAGTTCCCTTTATGACGCAAGACATCAAGCAGTGTGCAGAGAAATGGTGAGGTTCAACAAACCAAAAATACTCTGTAAAAACATGGATACCTCCTAAAAGGTGCATTTTTTTGTCTTCTAGAGTTGGCATCTAGGGGTGTAGAACTTTGCATGTAAAGAACAGCAGAGCTTCTCTCTCGCCTTTATAACAAGTGCAAAACTGGATTGTAACACTTGGAGGGACCTGGGGGTTCACATACACCAATCTTTTGAAGTTGACAGCACAAGTTGACAATACTTTTTTTAAAAAAACATGTAGCACCCTTGGCTTTATAAACAGAGGCATGGAGTAAATGTGTGTGTGTATATATGTAAAACGTTTTGTGTCAAGCAGACATTTTGGCCGGGATTTTATTTTGGTGACAGGGGTCTTGATGAATGGAAAAAGCAACGTCAAGAACCCCGTGTCGTCTCTTCTCCAGAAGGCCCACTGAATCTGGTGCCAACCAGGCACTTAAGTGAACAGTGGTGGGGGCCTTCCACAGGATCAAGGACTGCATTGCCTCTGGCTGGCAGCTCTTCCACTAAGCAGCACCACTGTGGAGATGGTGACTGCTGCCGGTGGAGCACCAACTGGAGGCCCACGAGCAGTGCTGGACCCAGGCCACAGGTAGGTCTGTGCTAGAGGGGTCTCGCGGAGTGGGGTCGCTAGCAAGGGCCGGGGGGGGGGGGGGGGTGGGGGCTGACAGCAAGCCCAACCCCTGCCCTTCCTGATGCCGGGTACCTCCTTCAGGCAATAAGTGCCTTTTAGCAATGGACCACCACCACCGCCCACCCAGCGCTCCCCCTCACCCCCGGGAGCCAGCAAGCAGGCTGCACGGTTTTTTATGCCGTGTTTCCGGTGCAGCGACAGGGCCACCCAACGCACAGCTAATTGCAGTGACAGTGAGATGAGGCCCTTACTTGAGGATTAATTGCCCAGTTAAGGGCCTCAATAGGCAGTGGAGCAGGAAGGCCGTTCACAGGCCGCCTTGCCCTAGACTAAATTTTGATGGAGGCAAGATGATGGCAGGAATGCCCCCCACGCACCCCCGCCAACATTCCACCCAATTTTATGCTCTCTCTGCCTCCAAATCCACCACTGGGGAGAGCATAAAATTCCACACTCCCACCACCACCCCCCCCCCCGATGTCTGTCAGACTTCTTCATACTGTGTAGCTCCTGCAAATCTGTGTGTCAGACATGCACTCAATTTGCCGAAATTTTGTATTCATATGACGAATTACAATTGAGAAGGTATGCATGGAAAGTACCAATTGACACATAACGAATGGAAATTAAAGCTACCGATCAGCAATTTTGCAATGTTTCCAATCAGAAACTCACCAACAGCAAACAGCTACCAGCAACAGAATGCAAGTCAATAAAATTGTTTCAATTACTGGTTGACAATCCATTCAGCCTTCAACTTGTTTTCTCAGAGTACTTAATTGTATTAATGCTTTTATATAAACATAATGGTCTGGATATAATGGTTAGCAGCAAAGGAACGGCGTGTGCAATTCACTGCACTGACAACTGCCCACAGACTATGCGGGCTTTTGAGTGGCGCATTCATGTCATTAGGGGGTCTGATTCAGCATGGCGCCTTTTACATGGCCTCTACAGAATGTGTGAGCAGGTCAAGCAACAACATGGCCCCTCAATCAATTGGACAGAAGAATCCTCACTGAGGACATGCGAACAGTGAAATTGGGCTCCGTAACATTACTCCTGCTGGTGCCATGGAAACCTAAAACTGCAAAAATGGCAGCTGGGTGCTTCCGGCCATATTCAGCACGCTCGTGCGGGGTACCCTGACTGACAGGACACTAGCATGGAGTGTCATGCATGCACTGGAAGCATGCAGAATGGCGAAATCCTGACGTCAACCAGCATCTAACTCTGATTTTGTGCAGTCTGCCACTTTGGACCACATAGGTTCTGCTAACACCCTCTTTTAATCATTCCCAGCCGAATCTCCCGCATCCAACTTCTAGGTGAGACGCTTGTGACTTACTTTTGCCGGTGCCGAGTTAGTGCAAGTACTGTGTCCTGTGCTACTTGAGAAATTTTGCTGACTTTTTGCATTAACAAAGGAGTGGTGCTGGATCTTGATAAAGGGGTCAGAGGGGTTGGAAGACCCGTCAGGAGAAAGTCTGCATCAGTGATGGGGGCTATAATTGCACTACCTATTGGAGTGCAGCATGACTTGCAAATGGAACACATGCAGCAGAGAGGGGAAGCTGTGTGCAGAGGAAGAAGGGATCTCTAAAGACCCCCACCCATCAAAGGGTCTTTAGGGGGCACAATAATTAGGGGAAAATAAAATCAACAAGCACTTGGAGAGGTTTGAGTTAGTTAAGGAGAGCCAGCACAGATTTGTAAAAGGCAGATCATGCTTGACTAATCTAATTGAATTTTTTGATGAAGTAACAGACAAGGTTGATGAAGGGAATACAGTGGATGTCTATATGGATTTTAAGCATTTGACTAAGTACTACATAAAAGGCCGGTTAACAAAATTGAGGCTCATGGAATAGGAGGGTCAGTGTCCAATTGGATTAAAAATTGACTCAAGAACAGAAAATGAGTCCTGGTAAACGGTTGTTTTTAAAACTGGAGGATGGGAGACAGTGGTGCTCCTTAACGGTCAGTGCTAGGATCACTGCTTTTTTTTCCCCCTATATATAAATGACTTGGATCTTGGAATAGAAAGTAGAATTTCAAAATTTGCCGATGATATCATACTTGGAGAAGTGGCAAACAGTGAGGATAACAAAGAACCATTTGTAACAGGACATAGATAGGCTGGTGGAATGGGCAGACAAGTGGCAGATGGAATAAAACCAAAAAATGTTGGAAATACTCAGCAGGTCGGGCAGCATCTGTGGAGAGAGAAGCAAAGTTAGCGTTTCAGGTCAGTCAGAAAGGTCACTGACCTGAAACGTTAACTTCGCTTCTCTCGCCACAGATGCTGCCAGACCTGCTGAGTATTTCCAGCACTCTTTGATTTTATTTAAGATTTCCAGCATCTACAGTATTTTGCTTTTATTTAAGTGGCAGATGGAATTTAATGCACGCAAGCGTGAGGTGATGCATTTTGGCAGATAGGATAGGGTAAGGCAATATAGACTTAATGGCACAGTTCTAAAGAGTGCACAGGGACAGAGGGACCTGGAGGTGCATGTGCATCCATCTTTGAAGATGGCAGAACATATTGAGAGAGTGGTTAGCAAAGCATATAGGATCATGGGCTTCATAAATAGTGGCATGGGGGGGAAGGGGAATTATATCCTGGTGGCAGGGGTCTCGACGTTGGGTGAAACCATCGCCAAGATCCCCATGTCACCTCTTTTCCGGAAGGCCTACCAAATTAATGTCAATCAGGCACTTAAGTGGACAGTGGCGGTCCTTCCATAGGATTTAGGACTCCATCGCCTGAAGTCCTGTCCTTGGAGAGCTGCCAGCCAATCAGAGGCTGGCAGCTGCAGTGCCACCGCAGAGGCGGTGACCGCCCTGGAGGCCAAGGAGTGTTGCTGGAGCCAGACCTCAGGTAGGTCTGGGCGGGAGGGGGTCTAGTGGGTGGGGGTTGCAGGGGATCTACAGCAAGGGCAGAGGTGTGGCTCTCAGCACCCCCCCCCCACCCCCCCACTTCCCAATGCCAGCTCCCTTGTTCAAGTACTAAATGCTTTTGAACGAGGGAACACTCCTCCCCCGAGCTGGAAAGCAGCCTGCACTGCTGCACTGTTAATTGAGGCTGCGTTGGGGAGACCCTTAATTGGGGGTTATTTGCCCAGTTGAGGGCCTCAATTGGTGGTGGGGTGGGAAGGCCATTCACAGACTAAATTTCAGTTTTGCTTGAGCACAGGCTAACACTCCAGTGCAGTACTGAAAGAGTGCTGCACTGTCGGAGGTTCCGTGTTTCGGCTGAGGTTAAAAAGAGGCCCTTTCTGCACCCTGAAGTGGATGTCAAATATCCTATTGCACTATTCAAAGAGCAGGGGACTGCTCCCAGTGACCTGGCCAAAATTCAGCCCTGAACCAACCCCAAAACCAGATGATCTGGTCATTTATCTTACTGTTGTTTGTGGAACCTTGCTGTGCTCAAACTATCTGTTGTGTTTTCCTACAACAGTGACTACACTTCAAAATAACTTCATTGATTGTATTACAAAGTATGTACAGCACAAAAACAGGGCATTCAGCCCAACAGGTCCATGCTGATGATTATGCTCCACAACTGTCTTCTCCTACCCTCATCTAACCCCATCTGTATATCCTTCTGTTCCTTTCTCCCTCATGTTCTTAACTAGCGTCACCTTAAATGCATCCATGCTATTTGTCTTGACTACTCCTTACTGTAGCAGGTGCCACATTTTTTGTAAATCACATTGGGAGGTCCTGAGGTTGTGAAAGGCACTATATAAATGCTAGTTATTTCTCTCTTTACTCACCCCAGAGAACTCCTACTGAGATTTTGTTTGTTTCTCTTGCTTTAACATAGAAGCGAGATTCTATTTCCCCAACAGTGACCAGAGCTCAGTATGATAAATGTATAAACTCAATTTCTTGGAAGAGTTTCCACAAGCCTTCAAAAATAAATAATAGTACCAGAGGTACTATTCATTTCCTGTCAGAACATTGCAAGGAGTGTTTCAAAAAGAAAATCAAATGAAAAGCTAATGACAACGTAATGATAGGAATACAAATAGCCTACTGTGGCTGCATTTGAAATTGACTTGGCATCAATCTAGTGGGGCCCTTAATAATAGCTAAACTGCAGAATAGATATTGCTACTATTTTGTAACACCCTGCACTCAGAATTTATCACGCATAAATATATCCAAAATGAACAGCCACAAATACCCCCGGGCATTGTAATTCAAACGACAAGACATTTAAGTGAAAAGCTGTTGCAGTGACTGATGGGGCAGCTCGCCAAGACAGCGGGAAATTTGATTTGAAGGTACACTGACTGTTCCAAGCCTTGCGCAAACATTCCTTTATCGCACTTGGGTGTAAGGTTGCACCTGGACACAATACCTAGAAGAGAATTGGGTGGGGAGGATTGCATCATCATATTGGAGCCTACCCACTATTATATCTGTTAATAGGCAGAAAGCGTGTCAGGCTCCGTGCGGGTGTACGACCTCACCTCACCGATTTTCCTCTAAGTGGTGCGTCCAAGGGATACTTTGTGCCTAAGCGCAATCAGGAAAGTCTTCAACATTCCAACCATTGTGTAGACAGTAAACTAAATTATTTGAATCAATTGTTGCAGGGCAACTTGAAATGTTTTCTTGCAAGCGACTTAAGTATACTGATTCAAAATTATATGGCATTTAAAATATACTCAAATTATTAAGAGGGGAGCAGTGGACCAGGAACCTGAGAGGAGTGTGGAACTAGAGAGCCCAGGAGAGTGGGATTGAGCCAAGAACAGCTGGGTGTGATCCTCCAGAATGAACTGCTTTTATTGATTTACCTCAAGATAAATATGGGTGAGGAAGGGCATTTGGCCCATCTTGGCTTATCCATCCAGAAAGACCCTGCAGCTCCACCCAGTTGTTTCCCAAATGATTCCAGGGCTTTCACCTCCACTACGCAGAAGTCCATTCCATATGTTTATCACCCTTTTTGTGCAGAACTTACTGCCATGAGTTCTAAATTTGACTTATTATTTTTCCTTTCATAACCTCAGGAGTTCCAAAAGCACTTTATAGCCAGTGAAGTACTTTTGAATGCAGTCACTGTGTACTGTAGGAAACACAGCAGCCTCTGACTAAGTAGGTTGTGGGTTCACATCCTGCTCCAGACTGGAGTACAAAATTCTAGGCTGACGCTCCGGTGCAGTACTGAAGGAGTGCTGCATGGCTGGAAGCAGTGAGGAATTTTACAGACTCTTTTCCCCCCTCTAATTGGCCTTATTTTTCACCACTCCCAGGAGATTGCATGGCTCTGGGTAGGGTAAGGAGCATCTCTACCACAATGCACAAGGCATCATGAACGTAGTGGACAGGCTGGATAGATCAGCTGGTCTTTTCCACTCCAATATTTATGTCTGTAAAATCAACAAGGTGTCCTTCAAAAAGCTGTCAAATCAAAGCACTCAGATTCCTGAAGCTCACCAAGGCACTAGAAACACACCCATTTACAGTAAATTGATTATTTTCATAAGACAAAAGCCTCGCTCAACTGAATTCTACTTAGTTTTCAATCAAAGCAAATTCACAAAATTGCAGCCTCCTTGACCTGATGTCCCTACATTTAGCTAGTGATGATTGTGTACTCTAACCAGTTTGGTTGCTGTGGTAAATAAAAATGTACAAGTATGTGCCAGGATCCTATATATACATAATAAAAATATATAGACTTATAACTTGAAATGTGACAGAAATCCCTATTGATCATACTAGACTTATTATAAACCAGAATAAAAAACAAAGCTGTTTCATGATACATAATTTGATTTTATTGCAGAATTATCTTACATTTCTTTCTAACAAAGTTCTTCCCTGCCCTGTGGCATATCTACATTGCACCATGTATATTTTTTGTGCAATTCACTTTGTACCTCCTGTTTTTTCCTTGATGCCACAGACCTTGGCCCCAAAATTCCACAGGTCAGGGGTTTGGTTTTCCAAGTTGCAATGGCAGAGGGAGGGGTTGTGTTTGAGTCAGGGCCTGAATGCACGAGGATTCTCTCTCTTTACAGCCCCAGCAGAAATCCTGACATTTTCAGGGATGGGTGTATGAATGCCTGGCCACAATAGGTGTATCATAATGCAATGTGAATGAGGAAAGTACATTATACATTTTTTCTCATTCAAGCCCTGAGCAATGTTGCAGGGTAGAGATGCTTGGGCATCCTTGGAGTTGATTATTCCCAAGGTTTTGGAAGTGGGAGGTTGGGGAATGTCAGTTTTAACTAGAACAATTAATTGTATGACCAAAACTGGCGGAATAAAGAAACTGAATCTCAGAGCACCAGGGTCCTTTTATGCTCTGGTGACATGCAGTGAATCCTCTCACTCCATTCAGGTGGGTGCCCCTGTTGCACCATTAGCAGTGTTGATGCCCACCATAGGTTTTTGGATGGGCCAGGGTCACAAGCAACGGGCAGGCATGAATTCCATTCTAACTTGATTTGCCCCGACCCCCACAACCTCCCGCCAGTAATTTCAGGACTTTTGCTTCCACATCTTTCACTGCCACTTTAACTAACCTCTCAGGGGGCACAGTAATAACAGCATGAGGTAACCTCCCACTCCATTGTTCCCTCATATTCTGCAGGACACAACCTCACCAGAGCAGTGTGGGTGAGATATAGAACCTACCGGGTCACGACTATGGGCAGTATTTAGCTGCACATGTCGGAACATGGTGCCATCCATACGTTAATTGAAAAAGGATACATCTACAAAGTCTGAAAATGAAGTAAAAATAGCAAGTATACTTGAGGCTGAGTTAGGCTGCGTTCATGGTATACATGCGGGGAGGTGAAATCACCCCTCAACTCCTTCTACATCGGGATGTGATGAACTGCCCCTTTTCAGAATAAAATCTCTCAAGTGGAAATGAAAATTCTGACAGTTCCAACGAACAGCTGTCACCATGCTAGGAGCCTTGGCGAGTTTCCATGAAGTACGACACCTTTAGTAGAGTATCTGCACAATAAAAAGGACTGACATCAGTGATCCTTTGAGTACCACAGCCAAACAAACCTTTCACTCTCGAGTATAAAAACATGTTCTAGAACTTCATATTTAACAAAATAATATGATTTGTGTTACTAATTTGGCGTGGGCATCACTTGCAAGGCTGGTATTTATTGCTCATCCCTGTTGATATAACTGAATGGCTTGCTAGGCCACTTCAGAGGGCAGTTAAGAGTCGATCGCATATAGATCAGACTAGATAAGGGTAACCGGTTTCCATCCATAAAGGGTATTAGTCAAACAGTTGAGTTTTTACAACAATCCAACAGCTTCATGGTCTTTTTTATGATATCAGCATTTTATTTCCAGATTTTTTTTTTAAATGACATCTTCAACTGACTCAATAAAAGCATTTCTTTGTGGTGCTGGCTCCAGGTTGCAAATTTAAACCTTTTCTCCCCTCCTCTCTGTCCTCCCAATTTTTCTCCTTTGCCTCTCATAGTTCCATGGATTCTGAAAGCAATAACCCACCCAAGTTGCCATTCTTTTAATCAGGAGAAAATTGGATGAAGCAAGGCGTGAACAGGAGGCTGAAGAAGTAACAACAACTTACCTCGAACCAAGTCCTGATCCATCTGTTCCGACACACTGCTCCAGGATTGTGGGAGAGTCTGAATATTTGGCAAATTATCAGAGCTGATACGCTGAAGTAAGAGTTTCCTGGACAGATATCTTGCATGACTGTTAATGAAGGTACAGTGATAGAGTAATGAACAGTTCAAGGGTCAGATGAATCCCTTACTGTCAATTCCCTTAAATCTTCTATAACCAGTAACTTACATTTATATAGCCCCTTTAGCCTAGTGTCTAGCAGCAATACATGCCAAGGCACCAATAGCTGAGGTCAGACCTGAAAAGTATGGAAAATTAAGAAAGATGTTTGAGAGTGTGGTGAGAACGGTGGTTGTTTGGAGGTGGGGACAAATGGCAAGGGGGCACGTTTAGGCAAAGAGGGATGCATTTTCAGGTCTACTACCTGGCAAACACCAAGCAGCAGTGCCTTGAAAATGAGGCAGGAAAGCAATAATCTACCGCCCCATTACCACCGTCACTGTGGCTGCAGCAATGTTCACCTGGGCCTACGGCTGGGCGGCCAGAGGGCCCCCGAGTCAGGTGGTAAGCCTTTTAAAATGCTAATCGGGGGTACTGTGACTTTGACCCCCGCTGCCATTTTTGGAGAGAGCTGGACTGTGCTCACCCCGACCAATATCTGGTGGTGGTCCAGCCAAAGAAGATAGGAAGAGTAGGTCATTTAGCCCCTCGAGTCTATCCCCACCATTCAATAAGATCATGGCTGATCTGCAACTTAACTCCATATACCCACTTTTATCCCATATCCCTTAATAGCTTAGAAAGGTCCAAAAAGCAAATTCCCCTTCATTTTTATGGGACAAGGGAGGAGAAGGAGTGTTCCTCCAAGCTCCACAAACACAGTTTGTGCTATTACTATGGCTACCCACTCCCCTACCCACCTTCCTCAGGCCTTTGAGAGCCAGCCAGACAGTCCGATTTTGAGGTGGTGTGCAGTTGGCTGCCTGCCCCAACGTGTTTGGTTTCCTGTCACAGCCTGCCAGCCTGATGCAAGTGAGGCCCAGATCTCAAAATTGGACTGGCCTCTCCCAGGGACAGCCACTTAGATCATGCTCTGTGAATATCCACCCCAGAGTTTAGGTGTGGGGTAAGACAGCTGAATGCTGTGCCAGCAGTACTAGCGAAGGCAGAGGGATTGCACAGAACAGAGCGAAAGGGAAGATAATGTAAGCAAGAGCGAGTGAGGCTGAGCATAGAGTAGGCAACCCTTCTGGATTGTCCAGGAGTCTCCCAGAATGGAAGACCTGATCCCTCATACACTGCAGTTAGCAAAGTGGGAGAAAAGTACCTTGTATCCACAGTTCACGCCCGCCCACCTATCTCACATGAGGAACTGCTGGCTCGAAACCATTCCTGCTCCCACCATACCTACCTCTACCCCCCCGCACTCAATGCTCAGCAATTACAGCTGTGTTAGGTTGCCAGCCCTTCCATCTTTAAAAACGGCCTAGAATTTCCACATCTCCAGTCTTACATTTCTAGTTAAGTTAAAGCAGAAGGTGGAGCGGCATCAGACATGAAGGAAGTCATGCAGGCAGAGTGACTGACGATAAAGGATACTGGCTTCTGTAAAACCGCTCAACATCTTGAAGCCATTCCAGCATATCTGCCACAGAAGGGCAGAGACATGAGCGCTCAAGGACTGCAGTCAAACCAATGGTGTCAGCGTGTTGCTCATACATTTGGAAACACATTGCCACTTGGTTATTTGTTGTGTCCCGTACCCTTTGCAAAACATTCCTTGAAAGATATGGGAAAAGGACACCGTTATTTTCATGAATGATTAATTACCAAACAAATTCAAATTACAGCCACATGAACAGCAATGCATCTTTTAAAGGAATATTCCTCCCTGGTTCTCTGTAAAATCTCCATTAGAAATGTAGAAGTTACCACAGTTTAAGTCTGATTCTGGAATCACTCAAATGATTAATTTCCAATTCAGCTTTAATATTTGCTTTCATGCAAAGTAAACTTAGTCAAATAATTTATCCCAATAGTTCTGACAGACAGTTGGTGCCACTCTTGCCTCGGAGTCAAAAGGTTGTGGGTTCAACCCCCCACTTCAGTATTTGAACATATAGTCTAGGCTGACACTCCAGTACACTAGGGGAATTCTGCATTATCATGGGTGCTGTCTTTCAAATCAGATGTTCAACAAAGATTGATTTAATATTTTATGGTACAACTTGAAGAACAGGGGAATTTTCCCAGTGTTCAAGCCAACAATTTTTCTTCAACCACTAAAAACAGATGAACTGGCTGTCATATAATTTGCTATTTGTTTGGATCATTTTGTTTATTGCCACTACATTTCAAATGCAACTTATTTGATATGGAGCACTTTTGAACATTACAAGTTTGTGACAAAGCGCAAAATAGATGCAAGTTACTTCTCAACGAGATGTCTTACTTATTATGTTTTATTTGCTTTGCTTCTCCCTTCCACTACTCGTCTGAACCTTTGAATTCTGAGGCTCATCTTTCAGTTTAGAATGAGCAATAAGAGAATTAACCAGGAAGCAATAGTTAGTGCAAACCAATGTTAATAACAATTACACTAATTGGACTGGGGATTGTTCAGCAAACCAGATATAAATTTACAGTAAATATGAATTTGTAACTGAAGTATATAGGGCTTCAAGATGAAGTTTCAGGATGCCCCCTTGAAAAGCGAAATTTATGGCCACTCCAATGGCTAAGTCAGTATAAACAGGGTGTAGCTGTCCCATACAGACCAAAAGGCACCTCACATTTAAATTCCCAAGTTGCACAGTTAGGTGACCTCAGCTATGGTGTCCTGTAACTGGCCTCAGCATCCCTATGCTGGAGAGGGAAGCAAATAACTAGGGCTCCCATTCCTGATCCAGTGCATCTTAATGAGTGCACATTGATAACAAGCTTAATAAACACACCAAATTGTTTAAGCTCATGTTAAAAATGCTCACTTGGACGATGTATTGAAGAGTACCCCGCTCCTGTGGAAGTGAACCATGGCATGAGTTAGTGCCTGCCAAACATGGTGAGGTAAAATGGGCAATGATATTAGATCAGATGCCCATTCTACATTTCTCACGATTTTCAGAAGTGACACTATCAGCCAAAGTCAAAATTACCCTCATGGAGAGAAAAATGTGAATGAATCAAATTTGGGATAAACACCATGGGTTGAATTTTACCAGCCCTCTGACGCGGGTGTTTTGGCAGGTGGCCCCGGAAAATTCTTCCGGGAGAGGCCCGCCATGACCCCCAATGCATTTTACCGGCGGCAGCCAGGCCTTGGTGCAATCCACCCGCCGCTCGGCGGTGGAGCCTTCATCTAAGTATGTTAATCATATTAAAAGTAATGAATAAACACCTAGCTGGTAGCAACGGCTGTCTCGCACAAATATTCCAGCTGCTGGCCGGAGTCCCGGTGCCTCTGGATCTCCATATGGAGATCCAAGGCATGACACTGGTGGGGGGGGGAAAAGAGAAAAGAGTTAAACTTGCAGGGCAGGAGGAGTTGTGGGGGGGTGGGGGAAGAGAATGGGGAAAAACGCTCTGATTGGTTGTGGAGATGGTGGGAAGGGGTTGAGGGTCAAAGGTGCTGAAGGCGGGGAAAGAGTTCGGCATATTAAAAAGTGGTTTTCTGGGGGGGATGTCATTTTATTTATGGAGAACTCATTGGGGGGGGGGTGGAAGAGGGGATTCAAAGTTTAAATAAAATTTCATTTACCATTTTCGTGCAGAGTGACCTTTCAAAATGAAAATTTACCTGAAGGGCTTGAAGCCCTTTAAAAATGGCAATGGCACTTGAACAGTGGCGACGGACGCCTCCCTTTCCACATCACAGGGGCGGGCCTTCCGTCCCCTCCATGCTAATGAGCCACCGTGCATAACATAGCAAGGGCTCAGCGATGGGCAATCCGGGCGGGCACACCACTATCTTCAAAGCGAGCCGCCGCAATTGGCAGCGCACCCGCGAAATTCAGCCCCATATGTATTTTTCCTGGGGAAATGTCAGCTTTTCTGTGTTTTTATTTGTGGTAATAGACCTGCACTGAGACTCTGGCTCACTATCAAAGCTCTCTTTGCATTGTAGCCAAATGGAGATTTTTTTTTTGCCGATTTATAAAAAATCCAAAATGCTTATTACATCAATGTTGCTTGGAGACGTTATTAGTAGTTTTATGAAGTTGGGCGATCAGTGCAGATCCTCCTTCATGGGGTGTGCCTGGTAAGGACGTGGCCCCATATTAGAGTTGTTTTCCTTGGAACATCGGAGGCTGAGGGGTGACTTAAATGAGGTGCACAAAATTATGAAGGGCCTAGATAGAGTAGACAGGAAGGACCTGTTTCCCCTGGCAGAGAGGTCAGTTACCAGGGAGCACAGATTTAAGGTGATTGGTAGAAAGATTAGAGGGGACATGAGGAAAAACTTTTTCACCCAGAGGGTGGTGAGTGTCTGGAATTCACTGTCAGGAACGGTGGTGGAGGCAGAAACCCTCAACTCACTTAAAAGGTACCTGGACATGCACCTGAAGTGCAGTAACCTGCAAGGCTACTGATCAGGTGCTGGAAGGTGGGAATAGATTGGGCGGCTAGATTTTTCGGCTGGCGCATACATAACGGGCTGAATGGCCTCCTTCTGTGCCGTTATTTTTCTATGGTGCTATGGTTCATATCTGACCTGAGGTCTTGTCTAGTAAAGCTCCTTTCTGCACTATTACAAGCCAGTTCTTAAAGGGCATGGGGGTCATAGCACTAAACTGCCCAAACTGGATATTAATATGCACCAAACTGACAAAGAGGCCAGAAATTTGGGTTGGGGAAGGGGGCATTAAGCTGGTGAGTGGAAGGTGCAGCCTTCCAAAATTGGAAGGTAGACACATCTCTGCCACAAAGTACAGATGGCTTTACTCTGCCCTCAGCTGTGCTCTACATAACCTGAGATTATTCAATTCAGAGTATCTGAAATGGCAAGCATTCTATTCCCTAAAACCAACATGTCACTTTGATGAGCTTAAGACTCAACAGCTGAGAGCCCAGGTTAAAAACTGTAATTTGTTCAGCTTCTCCAGACATTTGGGCCCACTAACCCCTTTAAGACAGCTTTCCTGCAGACGCCAATAGCATTCCCCACAAAAATGAAACACTCAAATTTATCAAATCAGATCTAGCTTAATTTCAGCAATAAACAAGTCAATGCTTGTACAAATTAAAGTCCTGAGTTTAGACTTAATTAACAGATGAATGATGCTGGAGCCTACATTTTTTCACCAAGTTTTTCCAAATTGATTTCCATAGCCTGGGTGAGTTTGTACTTCAGGCGGAGTTGCAGATCAGGAAATTCTCGGAAGGGAGTATTCTTAAACACAACCTTGTTGCATGCCTGGAGTTGTTCTGCCAGGTTACTTAGTGAGCTCAGGAGGGGAATACATTCCGTCAGAGTACTGTCCCATGAATTTTGTTGCTGCTCAATAACCTGGAAACATTTCTCTAGAGCTTGATGAACAGCCAGCAACGCTTGTCTCTGAGCCATTACTTTCTGTTATAGTAACCTAAACAGAGAATTACAAGATAATAAATCCAATCTACAAAAACAACTGTGAAATAAAAATGGACATGCACGATTTGTACAAGTGATCAAACTATTAAAATACTTCAATTTTTTAAATACATTAATTGGCAAACTGTGTCTTTTAAAGCTGCAGAGACTGAAACACAAAAAATGCAGCAAACGTCTGGTCATTCATCAGTGAACGAACAGATGAGTTAACAGAGCCAAACTTGAAATGTTAATTCCTCTGTTCCCTCCTTAGGTGTTGTCTGAGCTGCTGAGTGTTTCCAGCATTTTCTGTTCTTTCTTCTGTTGGTATTAACTGTCTGTCACCAGTTAAGGAATGTGAGGCCTTTACAATCAAAGAGTGAATTAATTAGATTACAGGACCTATAAAAGTATTGTGCTGTACACCAAACTACATCACAATAGTGACTACATTTATAAAATACTTCATTGACTGTGAAGCACTTTTAAACATCCTGAGCTCATGAAGGTGCCACTTAAATGAAAATTATTTCATACTAAAAAGCCCTTCAAACTCAGCCACACCAGATTATATTCTACAGACTCATAAATGACTAAAGTAACTGGGTGTCATCTGTACTTCAGCTGGTAGCACTGAGTTAGGAGATTGTGGGTCCAAGTTCCACTCAAGGACTTGAGCACAAAAATCAAGGCTGACAGTCCAGTGTAGTACTGAGGGAGTGCTGCACTGTTGGAGGTGTCATTTTTCAGATAAGATGTTAAACCAAGGCCCCATCTACCCTCTCCGGTGGATACAAAAGATCCCATGGCACTATTTTGAAGAGCAGCAGGGGAGTTATCCTTGGTGTCTTACCCAATATTTCTCCCTCAATCAACATCACAAAAACAGATTATCTGCTCATTATCACATTGCTGTTTGTGAGAGTTTGCTGTGCACAAATTGGCTGGTGCGTTTCCTACATTACAACAGTGACTACACTTCAAAAAAGTACTTCATTGGCTGTAAAGCACTTGGAGACTTCCAGTGGTCATGAAAGACTATATAAATGTAAAGGGTAGGGATAGGGCCTCAAGGGATGTACAAGATAACCTCACAGGTAAGTTAATCAAAATGGTAGAAGTATTGAATAATTATTTTGCCTCACTGTTTACTAGGTGGCTTTACTCTGCCCTCAATTGTACTATACATAACCTGAGGGCAACAAGGTAGGCATGACCTTAGAGGAGATCAACAAATTTATTAAGACATTTAAGAAAGTGGGGAAATAATTGATAAATCTCAAAATTAGGAGGATAAAAGCCCTGGTCCAAATGGATTGCTACTGTGCATACTAAAAGTTAGGTAAGAGATAGCAGAGGCACTATTACAGATATATAAAAAATTCATTAGAAAAAGGAATAGTGCTAGAGAACTAGCAGACAGCTAATATTATTCCTATATTTTAAAAAAGAGAGAAGTCCAGGGAACTATAGACCAGTTAGCTTAATGTTAGTGGCAGAAAATTTCATGAACTCAAAGATGCAATTAAAAAATCTAGAAACTGAAAATATTATAAAGGGTATCGGGATAGATTTCAAAAGGGAAGTCATGCTTGACCAAATGTACTGAATTCTTTGAAGTATCAAAGAGCAGACAAGAATAATATATTAGATGTAATATATTTGAGATTTTCAAAAGACATTTAAAAAAAGGTACTGTGTAGCAGGCTCATGACTAGATAGTTTAGCACATCTAGTAAGGAGACAACTAGCAGAATGGATAACAAATTGGCGACAAAGCAGAATACAGAGGGTAGGGGTTATGAGTAGTTATCAGACTGGCAAAAGATGGTGTTCAATAGGTGTCGGTGCTGGGACCACTGTTGTTCCTGATTTACATAAACGATTTGGACTTGGGAATCAGAAGTACAATTTCAAAATTTGTGGACGACACTAAATTGCTGTGTATAGTAAATTATGAGAGGACTGTGACAAAATACAAAAAGACATGAATAAACTTGTAGAATGGGCATGTAACTGACAAATGAATTTCTATACAGACAAGTGTGAGGTGTTACATTTTAGTGAGAAGAATAAAGAGGTTAAATATTACTTGAACTCTAAGAGTCTAAATGGAGCAGAGAGGCAAAGGGATCTAGGGGTAAAGATCTACAAATCACTAAAAGTGGTGACACAGGTTAATAAGGCCATTAAAATCAGCAAACTAGGCACTCGGGTTCATTTCTGGAAGGACAGAATTGAAAAGCAGAGAAGTTACGTTAAACTTGTACCAATCCTTGGTTAGATCACACTTGGGAGTACGATGCAGTTCTAGTCTGCAGATTATCAAAGAGGATATAGGGGAACCGGAGAAGGGGCTATTAAGATTCACAAGGATACCAGAACTCTGGATACATTTATCAAGAAAGACTGAAAAGGCTGGGGCTCTTTTCTCTAGAGAGAAAAAGGCTAAGGGAGTTACCAATAAAGGTCTTTAAGATTATGGCTAGATGTAGTGATGTTTTCACTTGTGGGGTGACCAAAGCTAGAGGCAATAAATATAAGTTGTCCCAAATAAACCTAATAGGGAATTCAGGAGAAACTTTTTACCCAAAGAATGGGAAGAATGTGGAAACGGCTACCACAAGCAGCAGTTGAGGCGAATAGCATAGGCACATCTGCAAGGAATTTAGATAAGCATGTGAGGGAGAAAGAAATAGAATAATATGCTGATAGGGTTAGATGAATAGGGATGGGAGTACCAGTTGGGCTGAAATGCCTCTTCCAGTGCTGTAGACTCTATGTAATTCAATAAGGGTCAAAACATGAATATTCAGGCAGGAACAGCCATTTGTAAACGGTCGATAGATATCCCACTGTACATTATTCCTTTGCCGGGAGTATCCATAATGGAAAATCTACCCTTAGAGAAAGTCATGAAAGTGGAAGCTACAGACTTTATTTTACAGACTAATACAAGCTTAATTGGTCTCTCACCTGTCCAATTTTGGACAAGAATGCAGTTTTTCTGAAATAAAAAAAGTTTGTTTTTATAACATGATTAGGGAGCTCAGAGTCATTATGACACAGAAGGAGGCCATTCATGATGGAGTCCATGATGGCAATCAGTCCCATTCCCCTGCTCTAACCCCTTAGCCTTGCAAATTTATTTCCTTCAAGTGCCCATCCAATTTCCTTGAGAAATAGTTATCATCTCCACTTCCACCACCTTTGTAGGCAGCAAGTTCTAGGTCATTACCACTTGCTGGGCCATATGGTCTACTTCTGCTCCTATTTCTTGTGTTCTTGACACAGTTTTAAAGAGTGTGCTGGGACAGAGGAACCAGGGGGTTCATTTTCATAGATCTTTGAAGGTAGCAGAACATATCGGCAGAGTAGTTAGCAGAGCATATGGAATCTTGGGCTTCATAAATATTGAGTACAAAAGCAGGGAAATTATGCGGAACTTCTATAAAGCTCTGGTTAGACCACAACTAGAGTACTGCATCCAGTTCTGGTGCCCATACTTCAGGAACGATGTGAGGCATCCTTGAGAGGGAGCAGAGCAGATTTACCAAAATGGTTCCAGGGATAAGTGATTATAGGTACAAGATTAGGTTGGAGAAGTTGGGGTTGTTCTCTTTGGAGCAAAAGAGATTGAGGAGAGCTTTGATAGAGATGTACAAAATTATGACTGCTTGAGATAAGGTACACAAAGAAAAGCTGTTTCCATTAGCCGATTGTACAAGACTAGGAGGCTCCGCCTTTAATATGATCACGGCTAATCTTGGGCTTCAATTCCACTTTCCTGCCCACTCCCCATGTCCCTTGATTCCCTGCGAGACCAATAATCTATCTATCCCATCTTAAATGTATTCAATGATGGAGCATCCACAACCCTTTGTGGTAGAGAATTCCAAAGACTCACAACCCTTTGAGTGTAGTAATTTCTCATCTCAGTCCTGAATGATTGGCCCCTTATCCCCATGTTCTAGACTCCCTGACCAGTGGGAACAACCTCTCAGCTTCTACCCTAACAAGTCCTTTCAGAATCTTGTATGTCTCAACTAGATCCCCTCTCATTCTTCTAAACTCCATAGAATATAAGCCCAATGTACTCAGCGTCTCATCACAGGACAATCCCCTCATCCCAGGGACCAATTTAGTAAATCTTTGCTGCACTGCCTCCAGTGCAAGTACATTCTTTCTTAAATGTGGAGACCAAAACTGCAAACAGTATTCCAGGTGCGGTCTCACCAAAGCCCTGTACAATTTTAGTAAAACTTCTTTATTCCTGTACCCCAAAGTCTCTCTGAACATCAACACTTACCAGTTTCACACCCTTTAAAAAATATTCTGCTTTTCTAATTTTACGACCAAAGTGAACAACTTCACACTTCCCTATATTATATCCATTTGCCAACTTGTTGCCCACTCACTTAACCTGTCTATATCTCTTTGCAGCCATTCAACATCCTCCCCACAGCTTACCTTTCCAGCGAGCTTTGTATCATCGGCAAACTTAGATACATTACTCTCTGTCTCTTCATCCAAGTCATTAATAGAGTGTAAATAGCTGAGGCCCCAGCACTGATCCTTGCGGCACTCCACTATTCACTGCCTGCCACTTGAAAATGCCCCATTTATGCCCAATCTCTGCTTCCTGTCTGTTAACCAATTCTCTATCCACCCCAACACCATGAGCCCTTATCACGCATATTAATCATTTATGTGGCAACTTATCGAAAGCCTTTTGAAAATCCAGGTATACTACATCTATTGGTTCCCCTTTATCTACCCTAATGGTTACATCCTCAAAAAAACTCTAATAAATTTGTCAAACAGGATCTCCCTTAAATAAAACCGTCCTGACTTATTCTAATCATACAATGCTTTTCCAAGTGCAATGTTGAGACTTTAATAATAGTTCCCAGCATCTTCCCAACGACTGATGTTAGGCTAACTGGCCTGTAGTTCTCAGTTTTCTCTCTACCTCCTTTCTTGAAAAGCAGCGTAACATTTGCCAACTTCCAATCTGACGGGATCATTCCTGAATCTAAGGAATTTTGGAAAATCATAGCCAGCGCATCCACTATCTCTGAAGCTATCTCTTTCAGAACCCTAGGATGTAGGCCATCTGGTCTCAGGGACTAGTCAGATTTTAGTCCCTCAAGTTTCTCCAATACTTTTTCTCGGCTGATATCAATATCCTTAATTTCCTCACTCTTTTCAGCCTATAGGTTACTGCCTATTTCTGGTATGGAACTTGTGTCTTCTACTGTGATTTAGTGTCATTTAGTTTATATTGCCTCTCCCTATCTCTTCTGCCAAAATGCATCACCTCACACTTCTCTATTAAATTCGATCTGCTACTTGTCTACCCATTCTACCAGCCTATCTATGTCCTGTTGCAGCCAACTGGAATCATCCTCACTGTTTACCACACCTCCAAGTTTGGTATCATGGCAAATTTTGAAATTTTATTCCATATTCCAATATCCAAGTTTTGGATATCCAATATCAATATCCAATATTGTTACCACTGAGGTTGGAGATATGCACTGCCTCCCTCTAGTCCCACTACCCCACTGGTCACAACATATATTTAACATTATTTTAAAAGTAAAATACTGCAGATGCTGGAAATCTGAAACACAAACAAGAAATGCTGGAAATACTCAGCAGGTCTGGCAGCATCTGTGGAGAGAGAAGCAGAGTTAACATTTCAGGTCAGTGGCCCTTCATCAGAACTGGCAGTGATCGGTGGTCTGATGCTGCAGTGCATAATATCGGACACATTTAAGTCTCTTTCCCAGTTCAGAGACATCAATACAGTGACAGCATCCATAATTAGATGGTAGAATGTTACAGCACAGGAGACCATTTGACTCACTATGTCAGCTCTCTGAAAGAGCTATCCCAGCTCAGCATCACGGCAATATCATCCGAATATGTGCCGCCAGGTTCCACACGCATGTCGATGAAACCCAGCTCTACCTCTCCACCACTCTCAACCTCTCCATTGCTTTGCAGTTGTCAGCCTGCTTGCCTGATATGCAATCCTGAATGAGCTGCAATTTTCTCCAATTAAATAATGTAAAGACCAAAGCCATTGTCTTCAGCCTCTGCCACAGACTCCACTTGCTCATACAGATTCCATCACCCTCCCTGGCCACTGTCTCAGGCTGAACCAGACTGTTCACACCTCAGTATCCTATCTCATATGGAGCTGAGCCCCCTACTTAACAACTCCATCACCGACCACCTACTTTCAACTCCATAATATCACCTGCCTCAGGCCCTGCCTGTTGTTAAAACCCTCAACCATCTTTTTAATATCACCAGACTTGACTATTTCAATGCCCTCCTGCCAGCTTCCCATCCTTCATAAACCTGAGCTCATCTAAAACTCTGCTATCTGCATCTTAATTTCCACCAAGTCTCATTCACCCATCACCCCTCTGCTCAGTGACCTACATTAGCTTGCAGTCCAGCAACACATCAAATTTTAAATGCTCATCCTCATGTTCCACTGCCTTACCCTCATCTCTGTAACCTCCTCCTGCCCTACAACCCTTCAAGAACTCTGCATACTTCTAACTTCAGCCTCCTGTACATCACTTCCTGCAACAGTTTTGGCCCCGAGATCTGGAATTCCCCCCATCACTCCCCACCCCCCCGAAACATTTCCACCTCCTTCTCCTCCTTAAATCCTACCTGAGTTTTAAGTCATCTATCCAAAAATGTCCTTCTGTGACTTAGGGTCAACTTCTGTTTGATTATAACAAAAACAGAAAATGCTGGAAATATCAGGTCAGGTAGCTTCCTTGGAGAAAAAGACGAAGTTAACTTTCCTGGTCGATGACCTTCATATTTCCAACACCCACAGTATTTTGCCTTTGTCTGTCAGATTATGCTCCTGTAAAATCTTCCTATAGGTTAAATAAATGCAGCAAAGTATACTGAAAATACAATCTCTATTTGGATCTCTAGAGCCCCATTTCCTTACTAACATTTGGTGATAAACTTCCCTAAGTTTTCAGTTACACAATGTGGCATCACATTGACAGTCTGCCTGGGGTTCTGAACTCGTTGAGAAAGTCATGAAATCCTACTGTATTGAATTAGAACCAAGAAAAATAACAAGGTGGAAGAAATTAATTCAGCCCCTCAGGCCCGCTCCATCCCCCGCCCATTGTATTAACATGGGTGCCCTCCCACGCTGATTTAACCCTAGTGCATAGTCAGTGCCAAAGCTGTTCACATGACAACGTAAATGA
Source organism: Heterodontus francisci (assembly GCF_036365525.1). NCBI lineage: Eukaryota > Metazoa > Chordata > Chondrichthyes > Heterodontiformes > Heterodontidae > Heterodontus > Heterodontus francisci. The sequence continues at coordinate 21,243,518 of NC_090401.1, read as the reverse complement.
TAGCGGATTTAACTCCAACGGCAGCCGAACCATCGGCCTTGATCCCAAATATTTATTTAGAAAAGTACCTTCACCTTCGCACCACCCTAAATTAAACCAAAATCGCGATACCACCAGTCACATCAACAACACAGCACCAGTGCTGAGGATCCGCGCATGCGCACAGCTCCAACCGCAAGAAGATTACAAATCCCATGATGCTTTGCTTAATGTAAAAATCGTAATTAATTTCTATTTCGTCAATATTTAAATCGATATGTGAATATATTGATATATTTGACGCTTCATTTTTTAATCTGTAGGTTCTCAAAAAAATACTTTACACTTTGAAAATTCTGATTGAACCGTGATTGGCTCAGATGGCCTAACCCTGAGAAAGCCACGCTGTGATTGACTGTGGTAAGCATGCTGCGATTGGCTTGTCCCTGAGCGGGCCGCATTCTGATTGGGGGAGGGAGTTCACTCAACCAGCTACAGTATAATTGGTGGTTACTTGAGCTAACTATGTTGTGATTGGCTACGGTCTCGCCTTGCCTGTGTATGGAGGCTTCTGCGCTTTGAATGGTTTGTCTACTCTGTTTGAATTTTAAACTGTGGTGGCAGGGGGTGGGTCGAAGTTCAGTGAGAAGAACAAGAACGACTTATATTTATATAGCACCTTTAACGTAATAAAATGTCCCAAGGCCTTTACAGGAACATTATAAGTATGACACTGAGCCACAAAAGGAGATGTTAGGTCAGATCACCAAAAGCCTGGTCAAAAGCGGAGCAGTGAGTTACTAGCCCGTGTTATTCCTTAACAGCGACTGGCGCTGTTTGCGTCCATGCTTGCTGCCCCATTCAGGCCTTGTGTTCAATATGACACCCATTTCCGATTGTTAGTCCCTGCAACCCAAACATGCGTCCGAGGCGCCATTGATGGCAGCGTCATGACATCATCTGGAATGACGTCATCGCGATCAATAGCCACTCAACACCAACAACAACTTGCATTCGTATAGTCCCTTTCTCTTAGACTCACTCAGCACAGAAGAGGGCTATTCAGTCCATTGTACCTGTGCCAGCTGTTTGGTATTGATACTCATTGGCCCCACTTCCCTGCTCTTTCCCCATAGCTCTACAAATTTTCCCCTTTAAGTATTTATCCAATTCCCCTTTGAAAGTTACTATTGAATCTGCTTCCACCACCCTGTCAGGCAGTGCATTCCAGATCAGAACAACTGGCTGCGTTTTTTTCTCCCTCATGCCACCACTATTTCTTTTGCCTGATTACCTTAAGGCTGCTTTGTCCCTGATGGCATCGAGCTTCTTGAGTGTTGTTGAGGCTACAATCATTCAGGCAAGTGGACAGTATTCCATCATGCTCCTGACTTGTGCCTTGCAGATGGTGGACAGGCTTTGGGGAGTCAGGAGGTGAGTTACTCGCTGCAGAATTCCCAGCCTCTGACCTGCTCTTGCAGCCACAGTATTTATATGGCTGGTCCACTTAAGTTTCTGGTCAATGGTAATTCCAAGGATGTTGATACTGGGGGATTCAGCGATGGTAGTGCCGTTGAATGTCAAGGTGAGATGGTTAGATTCTCTCTTGTTTGAGGTGGTCATAGCCTGGCACCTTTGTGGCATAAGTGTTTCTTTGCCACTTATTAGCCCAAACCAGAATGTTGTCCAGGTCTTGCTGCATGCAGGCATGGACTGCTTCAGTATCTGGGGAGTTGTGAATTGTACTGAACACTGTGCAATCATCAGCGAACAACCCCACTTCTGACCTTATGGTGGAGGGAAGGTCATTGATGAAGCAGCTGAAGATGGTTAGGTCTAGGACATTACCCTGCAGAACTCCTGTAGCAATGTCTTGCGACTAAGGTGATTGTTCTCCAACAACCACCTTCCATCTTCCTTTGTGCTAGGTATGACTCCAACCAGTGCAGAGTTTCCCCTTGATTCCCATTGACTTCAATTTTGCCTGGGCGCTTTGATGCCACACTCAGTCAAATGCTGCCTCACCTCTGGAACCCAGCTCTTTTGTCCATGTTTGGACCAAGACTGTAATGAGGCCTGGAGCTGAGTGGACTTGGTGGAACCCAAACCGAGCATCAGTGAGCAGGTTGTTGCTGACTAAGTGCCGCTTGATAACACTGTCGACGTCACCTTCCATCACTTTGCTGATGATTGAGAGTAGACTGATGGGGAGATAATTAACCAGATTGGATTTGTCCTCCTTTTTGTGGACAAATTTCTATTTCGTCAGGTAGATGCCCATGTTGTAGCTGTACTGGAACAGCTTGGCTAGAGGCACAGCTAGTTCTGGAGCACAAGTCTTCAGTACTGCAGCTGGGATGTTGTTCGGGTCCATAGCCTTTGCTGTATCCAGTGCCTTCAGCCATTTCTTGATGTCACATGGAATGAATCGAATTGACTGAAGACTGTTCCGAAGAAGGGTCACTGACCCGAAACGTTAACTCTGCATCTCTTTCCACAGATGCTGCCAGACCTGCTGAGTGGTTCCATCATTTCTTGTTTTTATTTTATGACTGAAGACTGGGTTCAATGATGGTGGGGACCTGAAGAGGAGGCCAAAATGGATCATCCATTTGACACTTCTGGCTGAAGATGATTACAAATGCTTCAGCCTTGTCTTCTGTACTGACTGGTCTAAGGAGAGCAATCCTAATTGCTCTCCATGTAATTGAAGTTTTTCATCTCTGTGTTATGATCCTGTAGTTTTTGTTCCGGGAATCATGCGGTGTGCCTTTAAGGCTGGAAAAGGATCAGTACTGCTTTAAGGCAGCAAGCTCCAGGGACTGAGTCAAAGAATGCATTCTCGTTACCGTAGGATACAGCCACTCAGGACCAAGGACATGAGATACAATGTTGCCGATTGATGTTTGAAACTAGCTAAAAATAACTGGCTTTTGACACAGACACAGACTGGTAGCTGGACCAGCATGGACGCAACAATGATCTCTGATAATTTAAACTGAAGGAAGGGAAGTTAGACTGTGACAATCTTTTATCCCTCAAAATTCTAAAGCCAAATTGATTCATTAAAATGTTCGCGAGTTGTTGATCAGCTGAGGTCATCGCTGGACGAAAGAGAAGTTGAAGATTTGGATGTTGGACATTTTTGTTCTCCCCATCTGATGCTTTGAGGTTCCACTTCAGCAGGAACGTAAATCTGCAAGGACACTAATTTGTCTAATTTACATGTTGTTTATATCTCAGTAGCGTTTAAGAATTTAGTTTTTTCTAATTAAACAGTTAATTTGTTGATCTAAGGACACCTGGTTTGGTTCGCCTCATTTCGGGGGTTAATAGATGGTCAATTTGGCTGTGGTTTTGTTTAATTTGGAAAGTTTAAAATGATATGTTAGGCGATCTGTGGAGAGGCAGGACTGAATCAACAGTGCATTTCTCCCACCACAATCAGAATTATATATTTTGATTGGGGGCTTTGTGGTGAGCAGTCGGTCATAACACTTTGTCGTAAAGCATCACAGGAGTGTTCACAAACAATTTTTTTTTTCTTAATATAAATGACCTGGACTTGGGTCTCGGGCAAACTTTGAGAATGATACAAAACTTGGCAACGTAGTAAATTGGCTCATCCAGTCTGTTTGAAACTTAATCTGTTCTGATGCAGAGCAGCAGCTGCTGCGTTGAGAAATGGAGGGTAAGTAATTAGTGCATATATCCCCTTTAAGAAGAGTCATCTTCATGACTGGTGCCGCTTTGTGTTTGCGGATGTTTGTGGTCTGTGCTTCCTGGTGAGTGGGATAGTAGGAGACTTCAGGAGGACGTAGACAGGCTGGTGGAAGGGGCAGAGACGGAGCAGATGCAATTCAATGTGGATAAGTTTGATGTGATGCACTTTGCGAGGAACAACATTGAGAGGCAGTATAAGGTCAATGGTACTATTTTGCAGGGGGAAGTTGTAAGAGCTGCAGGACACGGGGATGCTTATTGAATCATTGAAGCTGGCAGGGCAAGGTGACAAGGCAGTAGAAAAGGCATATAGGATACTTGGCTTTGTAAATATGGGTATTCAATATAAATACGAGCAAGCAATGCTTTTTTTTTACAAATCTCAAGTTTGGCGGCAGCTGCAAAAATGTGTACAATTTTGGACACCACATTTTAGGAAAGATGTCAATGCACCGAGGAGCTTTTACAGGATGATACCAGGGATGAGGGACTTCAGTTATGTGGAGAGATTGGAGAATTGGGATTGTTCTTCTTCGAGAATATCACAATCAGCACAATTTTTTTACAGTTCACAGTTATATTAGGAAAAAGAAATATTAGGTCAGGTGACCAAAAGCTTGGTCAAAGAAGTAAGCTTTATGGGATGCCTGAAAAGAGGTTCAGGGTGGGAATTTCAGCACTTAGGGCCAAGATAATGTTGTGGCCTGTGATAATGGAATCCAATAGGTCTCCACTTTTATAGTGGGGTGGCTGCCTGAAGTTTCTTTTTCCCCACCTTCACGTTAAACTCCCTCCATCTCGCCTCCATTCAATCCCTCTGTCCTATGAGAGACCTTCGCTGAGGCAGCCAGGCCATGAATGGCCGTTCACTGAGGCAGCCGGGCCGTGATTGGCCGGTCATGAGACGGCCTGGCCGTGGTTGGCCGCCCACTGAGGCAGCCGGGCCGTGATTGGTCGGCCATGAGACGGCCGGCCGTGGTTGGCAGGCCACTGAGGCAACCTGGCTGTGATTGGCCGTCCATGAGGCGGCCGCGTTGTGATAAGCTGGTCACTGAGGAAGCCGGGTCGTGACTGGCTGTCACTGCGGCAGCTGTGCTGTGGTTGGTTGCCGAGGGTGGGGCGTTTTCTAGGCTCTGATTGGCTGGTCCGGTGTATTTGAAATTTAAACAGTTGTGGCGCGCGCGGAGCGGCTGCGAGAAGAAGTAAAGCGGTGAGTAACTGGGGTGTGTTAATGCTTTAAAATCCTAGTAACGTTAACAATCTGGTGCTGGGTTGAGTCACGGGCTTTCCGTCTCATTGAAGGAACCTGCTGGTACGAGGTGTATGTGGAGGCTACGATTGTAGCCCGGAGTTTGTAACCGCACTCGGATCTGTTTCAGAGCCCCGGGTGAGGGGAAGGGAAATGGATATTGGTTGTAGGAATTGCTCAAAAGGCAGAAAGACTATGGATCATCCTGGAATGCAAAGATTCTCCGAATGTTCTCTTTTTTTTCCAGCCCCAACCCCCTTCCCCAACCCCCTCCAGCAACTTACAAGGAGCTTATGGACTTATATCTCCGATTGAAACCATCGGTCCAGCTGCCCTCTTCTTGTCTACCAAGTCAATGTTTTCCCCCCACGCCCCACCCTGTATTTGCAACACTCTCTCCTCTAAAACTTACTTCTTTGACCAAGCTTTTAGTTATCTGTCTCCTTTGACTTGCTGGCCATTCCTGTGACTTTCTCTGGAAGGTTTTCCTATGTTGAAGGCACTATATGAATGCAGCTTGATGTTACAGGGTCAATCTTGGTTGGATGGAAAGGAGATCTTTAAGCCAATCTGATGCCTGACAGTTATCTCCTTTTGTGGTAATGTGACCTGTGGTGGGGATATGTTGTGAGTTCCTCTTTGCCCATGGGGTGGCTGCTTTCAACCCACAAACTCTCCTTTTTTTTTACCTGAAGCTGTACTCACAGCAGTTGGTCTGTCTCCCTTTCAGTCTTGGATTTAATCCCTCTATCCCAGTGGTAATTTGGGTGTTGACCTCCTATTTTCCCACCTGGGTAAAGGTCCTGTTTTACTCACATTTTCTTCTTTGTCCTATACTGTGTCTCCTTTTGTCATGTTCTCCCCATCTCTCAATCCTAATTGTTGCCGAAGGCGGAGGAAGGATGTAAGTTTATGATTGTGCACTGCAGTAACATGAACCTGTACAACAGCTTGCATTCATACAGAGCTTTTAATTTAGAAAAATATCCCACATTTCATCTTAGAGGTGTATTCTGAAAAAATTAATGCTAAGCCAAAGGAGATTTGGAAGGGGTGACAGAAAGCTTGATCAGAGGAGGATGACGGTCATAGAGTGTTGGAAGAGTCAAGTCTGGAGGTGACAAAAGAATGAATGATGGAAGCTGAGTGATGTGGAGTTGAACTCGGCGGTCTTTGTGCTGGAGAGGATGCAGGGTCGCAATTTCACTTGTGATCGATTTAGAATGGCAATAGTGATCTTTTTGGACTGAGACTAAGGACATAAGCTCTGTCATGTTCCAGGGAAAAATGTAGAGCCCACTGAACCCTTGTATGGACCTATAACCAAGCAATGCCTCCAGTTTTACATTGACAAGAGTGTGAATGGTTGGCTTGTAATGAGTCTTCTAGAGTGCTGCTAATTGCTATCAAGTTAAGGACTGCATTGTGGCTGACATGTGAAATTCTTGTAATCATGCTGAGAAGCAGCCCAATTACAATATTGTTTTTGACTTCAAATTATATTGTTTGAGAGTATTTTGAGTGAAAACATGAGTGTGATAATGCCACTGAGAGAAGTTTGAGGTGAGGAATTAATGTTGCTCTGGCAGCAAATTGATCATTAAAGCATAATGACTTAACTAGTAGAAAGGTGTAAAGGGAGTATCTTTTTCATGTTTGAAATTAATACTTGGGATTTATGAATGCCCATATCACTGACCTCGAGAGTTAGTCGGGTAGAGAAACTTTGCTAATGGGGTTGCGACGGGTGCCAGATAGGAATTAAGAGCCACTTGGGCTTATAAATTGCAAATTATAAGTTTTATAATGGTCGGGGAATCTATAAAACACAGGGACACAGTCTCAGTATAAGAGGCTGATCATTTAGGACTGAGATGAGGAGGAATTACTTCATTCACATACAAAAAGATGTTATGCTACAGAACTGAAAACATATTCAAACTGCCTTATTGTTTATGTATTTCAAGCTATCATGACTAAGCTTAATCACATTTCTTTTGACCAACCTAACTACACAGTTGTGCGATTAACATATTGAATAAATGTTTTGATTAATAATACAAAATAGACATTTTGAGATGGTCTTTCCAAGGTGGGTAGATTAATTTGAAATATCAGCAGCCTCCGATCCCTTCAGTCCACATTTTCATGGTGTTAAACCTGTAGTTTAAGCCGTCACATGTTAGGCGGGTCTGGGCTGTCAAACACCCTGGCCACTTGTATGGCTTGATTGCGAGTATATAATGTGGACTGGTGTTTTTGGTTCAACCAGCGGGCTGAAAAAGAGCAATGATGGCTGCGAGGATCAGAACGTCTGGACAATCAGGAAAATGTAGGACACGAGTCTGACCCACGTTCTAAACCACATCCCACCATTTATGATTGACAAGGATGGCAGTGCCATTCTCAGTGTCCTCATTGATCTAAAGCATCTGGACAAGATGGACTTGGGAAGGTCCTGTCCTATCCAGGATGGCTTGCAGACTGACTGACGGTGGTGGAATAGGATGGCCAAAGTCGACAATGGACTTGAGCCTTGTGCTGTGAGGCCAGTTCCCACCTGAGCTCAGTGACATTGTGTTGATGGATAAGCAGGAGGGTGACACTCTCGATCTGTACCAGGGAGCTGGAAGCAAGGCAGAACCTGGCAGAGTAAATGGGACAGGAGAGCTCACCCATGATCGTCTGTTTGGCAGTGATGGTTATGTAATTTTGTCCTCTTCCCAGATAGACCGACTTGGTCTTCCCCCACCCCACTTGGTACACCAGAGGGAGATTCTGTCAAGGGAAATACGCATGCTGGGGTAGAGTGCTGACTAATGTCGCAGGCAAATCCATTCTGCTGGGCACAGCAAAGTGGATCCCACTGATTCAAAATGCCCTCCTCAGCTCTTGGAGAGTGGAAAGGCTCAGGCAACAGGGAGTCAACTGGTTTGCAGTTGAAAGAGACACTTGGGGATGGGAAGGCCAAACCATGTCTGTGGATACTCTGGAGCCTAGCAATAATTGAAGTGTACTCCAGCCACTGCTGGAGAGGCTGATTTTTCACAAAGGCAAGAACCTGGTTGGTGGCTATATCACTGAGGCCCTTCTGAACCAGAGAATGGAGGACCCGTGCAAGCTTATTGGTCTGACGAGCTTCATATTGAGCTGATTTTTGGTAGGCTAGAAAGGAAGAAGCTTGTACAATCTCAATATGCAACTGTTGCCTTGTACGTTTGCCACATTAAAAGAAATGCTCCAAAAACAGCTAATGGAATGAAATAATATTGCTCTTTCAAAATACTGGGTTAAAATAATGACATACTGGCTCAAAACTCTTAATATCTGAATTTTAAAAGGAGGGAAAGATAAATCTGAATGCTTTTTCTTAACGTTATTTAGCAGTAATCATTTTTCAGCTAATGAAGGCAATCACTGGTTATCTTGTATCGCAATGTCTAATTCCTCTTTTTCAGGAAATAATGCCACCAAGGCGGAAAACAACTGGTCGCAAAAAGAATGCACTGGAATTAAAGAGGCAGGAAAAGCTTCAAGCTTTCCTGAAGGATTTTGACATTGAAGGTAGTGTGCTCAGTTAACTGTGATAATATTTGTAAAAGAAATCTGTGTAGACAATACCTTTCAGTTCTCCCTAATTCTCTATTCTTTTGTTTGAACGAATTAATCTGGCATCCTCTTCTCCTGTAACGGTATGTTTTCTTGTCTCCCTCTCCTAATCTTTGTATCCAAATTTAACTTTACTCTATCTCACTGTTTCTCTCTGGCATCATGTCCTTTTTATAAGCTTTGTGGATTTGACTTTCAGCCTTCTGGTTCCAGGACTGATGAAAGGTCAGCGACCTGAAGCGTTAATGTTATTTCTCTCTCCACAGATGCTGCCTGACATGTTGAGTGTTTCCAGCATTTTCTGTTTTTTAACATTATTTCTGATTTGTGTATTTTACTGATTCTTATATGGTTTCTGGTCAGCCAGTCTCAGAACAATATTTTGTCTTTTTTTCATTCTTTCCCTCCCATCTCTCTGAAAAAAATTGATCTAGCTGATTTATTTTGAGTTTGGGTGGTGGTATATTGCTGTGGCACTTTGCACCTATCAGTGCCAAGCTTTAATGCTTGTAGTGAATGGGAGAAAAAACTCCTCCTATTCTCCAGCAATAACACCTTAATGAAGCTGGACAGTGGTTAATTTCAGTCTGTAACTGCACTTAATGTTTCCTGGTCTGAGTTGTGATTTTTTTTTCTGTAGTTGCTCGGCGAAAGAGAGAGATGGAAAAAACACTGAACAGTCTTCTCCTCACAGTAGATGCTTGTTACAGCCGTGCAATTATGAAACTTCCACTGGCTGTTAGACAGATGAATTACCTGGATTATCTTGGTAAGACATTGCCCCCCCCCCCCCCACCTTATATCTGTTGGGCACTCTCAAAGGCTTGAGATGGATTGGGGCTCTCAGAAATCGCTGCTATATTTTTCTAAATTTATCCAGCTGAGGGTCTGAATTGTTAGCACATTAAGTCTGTGGTAGTTGCAACAAACTCCACATTTGAACATTCTAGCCTTTATTGGTCAGTTTCTCCAGAATTCAGGAATGGGTGATCTGGAGGTGCAAAATGGAATTAAAGTGCATTTGTCAAGTTTTTGAACAACTTTGTTTTTACTGTTTGGGACTAAAGAAGGAAACCTGTTCCATTTTGGGCATTTGCTATTGTTTTAAGGGGTGTAATGGGAGTGGGTAGGTCATTAATTAAGATATTTAAATCCTGTTCCCATCGCCGAGCGGTAATATGGGGCAGGGCCTTCCCAGCGTCGAAGCCTGTAGCAGGCCTCTCCCGGAGGCATTTTCTGCCCCCCCGGGTCTTTGATGATCCAGTGCATTGTTAAGTTTAATAGCCAAATTCTCAGGTATTTGCGACAGTCTGATTGAAGGGTTTTGTAATAATGGGGATAATTGGGTAACACAGCATTAATCATTGTTCTTGAGTTCAAACCACCACACCACTCCCTGCTCCCCACTCCAGAACTTGAGCAGTGAATCTAAGCTACCATCTCAGTGCAGAGCTGAGGGAATGTCTTCCTTCAGATGGAATGTTATGCTGAGGTCCTGTTAAACATTTCATGCTACCACTTGATGGATGTTTACCAGTATTCTGACCAACATTTTCTCTCAACCAAAGCCATTTGTGAGACCCTGATGTGCACAAAATAGGCAAATGTGTTAAACATGTCAAACTATGTAACTATGACTATATTTTCAAAAGTAAATCATTAGGTATGAAACACTGGGATATTCTGAGCACATGAGTGGTACTGTATAGATGCAAGTCCTTTTATCACATTAGTTAGACTGATCAAACAAGGTCAACTTAAGACCCAGCACTGCCCATCCCTTCAATTTAAGTTTAACTTGTACTTGCTTCCCAGCAAGAAAGTCCCTTGTAATAGTACAGTGTCCTTGGCTAAAGGTAATTACAGTGATACCTGTAAATTAGGAACACCTAAAGCACTTGCATTAAGTGTTACTTCAAAATGCACCTGCAGGCTGACAAGTCTCCGGGTCCTAATGTACTTCATCCTAGATTCCTAAAAGAAGTGACTAGTGAGATAATTGATGCATTCGTTTTTAATTTTCTAAAATTCCCTAGATTTGGGGAAGGTTCCATTAGATTGGAAAATAGTAAATGTAACTCCCTTTAGTCAAAAAGGGAGGGAGACAGAAAGCAGGAAACTGCAGGCCAGTTAGCTTAACATCTGTCTTAGGGAAAATATTAGCTGCTATTAAAGACGTTATAGCAGGGCCCCTAGAAAAATTGAAGGCATCGGGCAGAGTCAACATGATTTTGTGAAAGGGAAATCATGTTTAACCAATTTATTGAAGTTCTTTGAAGAAGTAACATGTGCTGTGGATAAAGAGGAACAGGTGGATATACTGTACTTAGATTCCTAGAAAGCATTTGATGAGGTAACCCGTCAAAGGTTATTGCAGTAAATGAAAGCTCAGGGTGTAGGGGGTAACATTGGCATGGATAGAAGATTGGGTAGCTAACAGGAAACCGAGAATAGGCAAAAATGGGTCATTTTCTGGCTAGTAAGATTTAATGAGTGGTGTGCCTCAGGGATCAGGGCGTCAACATTTTACAATTTATCTCAATGTCTTGGATTAAGGGACCAAATGTATGGTTGCTAAATTTGCTGATGACACCAAGATTATGTAGGAAACTAAGTTGTGAAAAGGACATATGGAGGCTTCAAAGGGATATAGATAGGTTAAGTGAGTGGGCAAAGATCTGGCAAATGGAGCATAATGTGGGAAACTGAGATAGTCCATTTTGGCAGGAAGAATAAAAAAGCATATCTAAATGGTGAGAGATTGCAGAGGGATGTGGGTGTCCTATTGCATGAATTGCAAAATGTTAGTATGCAAGTTCAGCAAGTAATTAGGAAAGCTAATAGAATGTTATCATTTATTGCGAGGGGAATTGAATACATAAGTAGGGAGGTTATGCTTCAGTTATACAGGGCATTGGTGAGACCACATCTGGAATACTGTGTATAGTATTGGTCTCCTTATTTAAGGAAGGATGTAAATGCGTTGGAAGCAGTTCAGAGAAGGTTTACTGGACCAATACCTGGAATGGGTGGTTTGTCTTATGGGGAAAGGTTGGACAGGCTAGACTTGTATCCGCTGGACTTTAGGAGAGTAAGAGGCAACTGGATTGAAACATATAAGATCCTGAGGGGTCTTGACAGGGTGGATGTGGAAAGGATGTTTCCCTTTGTGGGAGAATCTCAAACTAGGGGTCACTGTTTAAAAATAAGGGGTCACCCATTTAAATCAGATGAGGAGAATTTTTCTCTGAGGGTCGTGAGTCTTTGGAACTCTCTTCCTCAAAAGGCAGTGGAAGCAGAGTCTTTGAATATTTTTAAGGCAGAGGTAGATAGATTTTTGATAAGCAAGGGGATTGAAGGTTAGTGGGGGTTGGTGGGAATGTGGAGTCGCAGTTACAATCAGATCAGCCATTATCTTATTGAATGGTGGAGCAGGATCAAAGGGCAGAGTGGCCCATTCTTGCTTCTAATTCGTATGTTCATATATACTTGTCGTCATTCTATGTACAGTAAACCAGATGAGCATAATATTCCAAGATTCCTGCAGCCTCTCCTGTGACCATGCTTAATTTTGGAGCCCTGCCAGCAAGATGTGACTTCAGGTCATTTTCTGTTTGTTAGGTTTCCTTGTTCATTATCCTTTTCGATTTTGAGGAAGGGATGTTCTGATCCTGCGATCTTCTGTGTTGGCAGCATAGCTGCTCTATGGCTAGAGTACCTGGAGGATCCCAGCCAAATTGGGGGATGTTAATGTCTTGCAGACCCTCTTTCTCTGGGTACTTCAGCTGCTAATGTTTGATGTGCTGGGGGTTGGTAAGGAGGCTGTTAGCTCATCAGTACCTAATGTGCTGGTGGACTAGGTTGTCAACTCTGGCTGGAGGTTAAAGAACTAGAATATATATCTAAACCAAGTAATGAAGCAGACGTCAATAAATTTGCAGAATGCATTAAAACAGCAAACAGTACAGATCTTATGAAAGAAATGTGAGACAGAAATAAAATCCACCCTGGATGAAATGGGGGGGGAGGCAGTGTGCCAACTCTGACGGTACTTCGATAGAAAACCTGAAGGACCTTGAGGGAACCTGTTCCACCTTACCACCAATGCTGTCACTCTTGCGGTTGAAAACTCAAACAATAGTTTTAAAAAAAATCACAGCTGGACTGTCCATATCCCTCTATCAGAGGATGTAGAGCCACTCAAAAATATTGATAATTGGAGATCAGTAGCAATAGGACCAACACTGCTCCATCTCTTGATCAAAATAATTACAAAAAGATTGGCTGATGTGATCAGGATTTTAAATTCAAGACAGAAGGGTTTCATAGCAAATTACCAAGCTGTAAGTAGAATATAGTCATACTCCAAGACATTATGAAAGGAATGAAAAGCAATTTAAAAAGAAACAACTTGCAGTGCTGCTCATAGACATGGCCAAGGCCTTCCACTCTTGGCCACAATATGATATACAAAGGTCTGGCAAGAATGGGACTGAAAAAAACAATTTTTTAACCTGACCAAAAACTTGTGCCAATGCTACAACTATTATCGAGGATGATGGAAAAATAGGAACCCGATCACCATCAAGAAAGTAGGCACACAATGCAACCACTTTCCCCATTACTTTTTTACATAACTATAGACCAATTACCCTGCTTGCTGGGAAATGATGGCTCCGGCATATGGATAGAAAGCATTGACAACTCCAAGAAGTGCACAGCACTAGCATTTGCTGCTGGTATCGCATTATTAACTGACTCCCATGCTGGGATGAGTAAAATTTATCTATTTTAGAATCATTCTGCAGGTGAACAGGATTAGAAATTAGTATTTTTTTAAAAGGCAGCCGGGTTCCAAATGTCAACCAAGAACAAGACTTTCCTGTACAATCATGGAAAGAAATGGGCCTCAGGCAGCAAAGGTCTGCAATACATAACCCCTGGAAAAGTAGAAAAATATCTTGGGGCCCGAATCAATCCATGGACAGAAAAAATTATCAAGTTAGGTACACCATCTCAAAGAAGTTGACCACAAACCTACATGATACCAAGAAACTATTATCATCTGATTCTCGGGGGTATCAAAACAATTAATCAATTCGGACAGAATAATTTAAAAGGCAGTCAAGGAAATTCTACACCTACCCAGTGATATCTCTGACTGATCGCTTTATTCAAGAAGCAGACGGCAGATTGAGCCCACGTAAGTTTAAAGCCCACATAGCAGCAGCGATAATTAGGAAGCTTGAAGCCTTGGAGAAGTCAAATGACCCTATTGTAAAAGCGTCTTTCAAGTATCAAGGAACGAACAAAGGTAACATCAAAAAACTATTTTAAAAAAATCTAAAAGCCTTCAGAGGTAAAGGAGCAAAAAAATCATTGAAGAAGTAGTCCACAGGAAGCAATGGTAGTGATGCAGAAAAACTAGAACCAGATGTATTGGAAAAACTACAACATATAATACCTGCGGGGTGGCAAGGGCAAAAGACCAATCTAATTGAATTCTCGGATTTGAAAATGGGTAAATCTACTATTGCAACAACAAAACTTCACACAATTGGGTGAGCTTAACGGGCAGTATATTTACGTTCAAATATATACCCCAGATAGGCCATCATTTGGAAGGTGGATCAATGCAACTTTACAGAAGCTGCAGTCTTGCCCCATATATCAAGGAGTCGTCTCTCCGTTAAGAAGACAAGCATAAAGAAACACAAGATCCTCAAAAGAGTAAAGAACAAGATCAGTATATGGCTGGACAGCTTACATCAAACGTACTCCTCTCGACAGTAAACTATGGAAACCAGATATTGTTTCCTTTTTTTGGATGACGTGTTTGTAGTCAATGTGACAATGCTTTACGAGGATAATGGCAAGTCATGAAAAGATGTGGCAAGAGAAATACAAACATCTTGAATAATAATAAAGAATGATTAACAGTGCCAGCATAAAGTTCTTTGGAATTGTAATAGCCAGAGGCAAATAGATAAAACTTAACATCCTTAACATTCCTCAAAATTAACAAATACATAGCTTTTGCTAATCAAACCCCAAGGTTAACACTACTGTTAACACTGGAAATTCTTCACATTTTCATGGATTCTTAATTGAGCCATAGTAGACCAAGGACTTTTAATTAGCTGTAGTATTCAGATTTAAATATACTTGTAATAGTTATGTAAATATATTAGAAATAATGTAAATTAGCAGTATTAGTGTGTGTATGCTAGGTAAGTGTTAGCCGCATTTGTAACAAATTTCAAACATCCAAAGATGCTAAGGATATACGGTAAACATTGCCAAATAACAATACAACCATGTACTTATGTGGATGAATTCCAACGCTTGATATAATTGAAGCACCAGGAAATTAGATATACCATTATCACCCTTCCCAAAACATATTATCCTAGAGCCCAGTCAACACTCTGCCCTCTGCTTAGCTGGGGCATTTCACCAGATTTCGCCTCATGGAAGAGCCACGTAAATACTTGGAAAGGGTATTTCAGAGTGTAATTTTTTTAGACAAATGCCTCGATATCTAATTAGTGACACCTTGTACTTATCTGTGTATCCGGTGTTTGTGTTGTGAATGGACTTGGTGCATTTCTGTCTTCAATTAATTATTTGCGCGTGTCTAATTTCGAGGGGCAATTTGTATCTGTTATTTGGCACTGTCAAAAAATATCCATTTTATGGGTTTCACTATTACCAATTATGAATTTTTCCCTTTCTTTTCTTTAAAGCCATGGGTGGAAGTGCACAAGCAGTGGCTGAAGTTGAACAAGTAAGTTTTTTTTTTTTTCTTTAATTCATTCATGGGGTATAGGTGTCACTGCCAAGGCCAGCATGTATTGCCCATCCCTAATTACTCTTTAGACTCTGCTCTTGTCACATCAAATCTTTGGGTGCTAAATGTGAAGTAAAATCTTAATGCAACCTAATGCCCTTTCAGAAGGGTAAGGTGTCAAAGACTCCCAGGTGGCATACTGTGTAACTAATTCTTCCCAGTTTGGTACTATGCCATAGAGACTAGGAATCTTCTAGATTTGTAATGTATTGGAGTTCTTGGTAAAATTAAACCAAGGTATGCAAATAGCGTAACAGTTAAGATTTTATCGTTTGAAAGTTTTTTTTTGCAAAAAAAAAGTCTGAATTCCTAGTCACAACACTGATTTTAGCACCGTTTCTGCAGTCCAGACTCTATAGTAGTTAACTTGGTCGGCTCACATGTGCCTGTTGCTGGCCAAAGCCAAATGATATGGTAGTCAGCTGGATGAGGAGTCTTATCCCTATTTAATAAAACTAATAATTCAATTTGTCTCATAACTGTTACAAGGGATTGCAAAGTGATCATTTGAACCCGTGTCAGAAGTTGACAAATTTATGTTTCTGTTGTATAGGACCTTGGTCAGACCCCATCTGGAGTACTGTTCAAATTTGAGTACCACACCTCAGGGAGGACATATTGGTCTCAGAGGTGGTATAGTGCAGATTCATCAGAATTATTCTGGGGCTAAAAGGGTTAAATTAGGACAGGTTGGGAAAAATTTGGTTTGTATTTCCTTCTGTTGAGGGGTGATCTAACTGAAGTGTTTAAACTGATAAAATGATCTGATCGGGTAGAAAACAGAGCAACTATTTAATAGAGGTGTACAAGATTATGATTGGATAGAAAAGTTAGACAAGGAAAAATTGTTCCCATTAACTAATGATACAAGGACTAGGGGGCGCACATTGAAGGTTTTGGGCAAGAGACGCAGGGGGCAAATGAGGAAGAACTTTATTACGCAGCAGGTGGTAATGACCTGGAACTTGCTACCCACAAGTGTGGTGGAAGCGGAGACAACCAATAACTGCAAAAGGGAATTGGATGGCCACTTGAAGGAAATAAACTTACAGGGTTACAGCGATAGCCTCCTTCTGTGCCATATATGACTATATAATGGGGGCAATCCAGAACCAGGGGCACAATCTTAAAATTAGAGCTAATCAACTTGGGAGTGAAATTTAGGAAGCACTTTTTCCACACAAAGGGTAGACAGGATGCTGGGACAATTGAAATTTTCAAGATTGGGAGAGACAGCTCTTTTTTTTTATTAGGTTAAGAAACAAAGGGATATGAATCAAAGGTGGATAAGTGGAGTTAATATGCAGATCAGCCATGTTAAATGTGAATGGTAGAACAGACTCAAGGGGCTGAATGGTTTGCTTCTATTCCTATATCATGTATTGAAAAGGAAATGAAAGATGGATACCCTAGTCAAGGTGCCATTTGTCTTGGCTGCTTTGAATTTTTATCTAGTTCTCGTAGACAATTCAGAAGTATTAGTGAAATTTAACAAAAATCATTATACCTAGAAGACTCTAGGACTGCAATTTTAAAACTCCTACCTCCCTATACACTGCTGCTCCCGCTTCTTTTACCCTCCCCGCTGATCTGCCTCTCGCCACTGTTCCTGCTCCTTTTTTCCTCCCTGTTCTGCTTTTTGCCATTGTTCCTGTGCCTCTTTTTTTTTTGATCCTCCCTATTGGGAGCAGCAGTGAGAGGCAGACCAGCAGGGGAGGTGTGTGGGTTCAGATCCCACACACGGCATTCAAAAAAAAAAAAATCCTAGCATGACTTCGGAGAAAGTCAGATAAGTGGCTGTGGCACGACCCTGGCTGGAGACACCAGCAGCAACGAAGGATAAGAGAGGGAGCATCGACCTGGCTGGAGGGGAACGGAGATGGCAACCTGGAGGCGGAAGCGGCAACCTGGAGCTGCTCCCTTCGCACACCTGGAGGACAAGGTCTCACCTACTTTTGTGACAATCTGGGCTCTGCCAGTCGATGCCGTCAACATTCATACAGTAACATTAAGAGTTAATGGCTAAGGGAGTAAACCGACAAAATCTGAATGGAGTCACGTTAGGCGGTTGGTGTTTCCTTCAAGTTAACATCTTCCAGCAACTCCTGTAACTTAATAGGCCTCCTATGTATAGGCTTTCGTCTTTACTCTGGACACCAGCCTATGAGGTTGAGAGCAGGTGCTAGGCAGTTTCCACCTCCTAAAACCATGCCTAGGCTACGCAGAAAACAAAGAATGGTAACCTTTGGCTTGGAAGCTGGAATGTGAGAACTTTGTGCCTTGAAATGAACACCGGCCCACACTCCACAGCAAGTGCATGCAAGATAGCCCTGATTGACAGTGAGCTACATAAGATTGGTGTCAACATTGCCACTCTACAACAAACCAGATTAGCTGACGCAGGCATTATGGGGAGGTGATGGTGTAGTAGTAATGTCACTGGACTAGTAATCTAGAGCCCAGGCTAACGCCCTGAGGTCATGGGTTCGAATCCCACCATGGCAGATGGTGAAATTTGAATTCAATTAATAAAATCTGGAATTAAAAGCTAGTCTAATGGTGACTATGAAACCATTGTCAATTGTCATTAAAAACCCATCTGGTTGATTCACTAATGTCCTTTTTAGGGAAGGAAATCTGCTGTCCTTGCCTGGTGTGGCCTACCTGTGACTACAGACCCACAGCAATGTGGTTGACTCAAATGCCCTCTAAAATGGCCCAATAAGCCACTCAGTTCAAGGGAAATTAGGGCTAGGCAATAAATGCTGGCCTAGCCAGCGACACCCACATCCCACAAACAAATAAAGGCTGCGTTTGCTGACAGCGAAACCACTAGGTGGTGGTGTACTAGTACATGTGCAAATGCAGCCTATTCCACTGAAATGTCGCTGTCTGTGATGTTCAAGTAGCTGCCAGGGCTAAAGATGGCGCTGCTCAATTTATCACAGAAAAACAACTTCAACCAATGGCAGCACACAATGGACATGTTTGATACTCTGAGAACATTGCGCTGTTTAAAATCTCATCGGAAGGACAGCACCTCTGACAGAATTACGGAGGGTGTGCAGCACTGAGTTTTCAGTGCCATCCCACTCCCCCGCTGCTCCCACCACACCCCCCCCAACTCCCTGGCTGCTCACTCTCCGCATCCTTCACCCCCCCCCCCCCCCCCCTCCGTCACCCCTCATGGCCAGAGAGCATGGGTGGGTGGGGAGCAAGCGATCAGCCTGGAGTGAGTGGCCGAGGGGCAAAAGAATTTTCCTGCACAAGCGCCAGTTAGTGCTGGCAGGGCAAGACGTAGCTGCGCAGCATCTCTGTGCGCTGGAGATCATTTGCGCATGTTCACAGCTTGGAGCACTCTGTCAGTGGGCTGCTGCATTGTCAGGAATCACTTTTTGTTAAAAACAAAAGACTCTTTGAGAGGCTAATTACACCTTCTACTAGCATAGAAAGACTGCTGAAGATTGTGAGTAGTTAAGGCTTTTCAGTAAGCAACTGGCTGACAGTCAATTGAGCAGCTAGCAGCAACCTTGGAGCGCCTCAGTCTCCTTGCGGCTAGCATCTCATGGACTCGCCAACTCTCTGTCAGCATCTCCGATAAAGAGAATTTCTATGACTCCCCAGCTGACATTCTGAGGAACATCCCAAATGGCTATTCATCCTGGGTGACTTCAACGCACGTGTTGGGGACGGCAGTGATTCATGGCCAATGTGCTTCAGTCCTCATGGGGTGGGCAAGATCAACGATAACGGACAAAGCCTTCTTAAGCTTTGTGCCCTGAATGGACTCTGCATCACCAACACCTTCTTCCAGGGCAGATACTGCCGCAAGGTATCATGGCATCACCCAAGGTCTGAACATCGGCACCAACTAGCGATGACTGGGTCTAGGAGCTCTGATCTGCCCACTGTTCACACCCGCACCTATCTCAGTGCAGATTGCGATACTGAGCACTCACTGACCACACAACAGTGAGGATACACCCCAAATGTTGTTCAGCTCCACACATGACAGCCCGCTACGTATCAATATCCCTTACACAAGCAATGATGTCAAATACCAGCACTTCGCTCTGTTGCTAGAATGCTTACTACCCACCAAAGCCTTAACGGGAAGCACCGAAGCTGACATTGAGCTTTGTGCCTTGTAAGCTTCAATCGTCTATGAAGCAGCAGAAGCATTTATTTGATAAAGGTGGAACCAACAACAAGGACTGGTTCGAGACCTAATCACCTGAGCTGATATGTCGTTGATGCAAAAAAAAACAAAGCCTTAACATAGACCCAACAGCTAAGACACTGCATGACCTGAAAGTAGCCAAGACAGGCGTGGATACTGTGTAAACAAACACCAGGTCAACTTCTGTCAAATCCAAACTGCACGTGACAGAGGAAATCTATGAGCTATGTATGGAGGTATCGAGAGCGCTTGGCCCGGCCATCACCAAAGTTGTTCCCCTGAAGTCAACAGGTGGTGAAGTACTCATCGACAGAAGTAAGCAGATGTCTCGCTAGACTGAACACTTCTGAGAGCCAGACATCTCCCAGTCGCACTTGACTCTCTCTCCCACAACGCTCTCATGGATGAGTTAGATGAAGAATTCTCATCGCTGGAGCTCTAAGGCCACAGACCGCCTAGTGAACAAGGGCAACCAACAAGGATGGAATCGCAGCTGAACTGTTCAAGCAGAGTCCCATCTATTGCCACACCTTTTATGACCTTCTCCTTCGCTGCTGGAAAGTGGGCTCTGTTCCATAGATACGGGTTGCCAAAATCATCACACTATATGAAAACAATGGCAATAGAGGAGACTGCAACAACTACTGTGGGATCTCAATCCTTAGTGTCATGGGGAAGATCTTTACTAAGATTATACTTAAAACAGTGCCGTTTCCGTGCCAACAGATCTACTGTGGACATAATCTTCTCCATATGCCAGCTACAAGAGAAGTGCAGGGGACAACATATACCCCTTTACCTTACTTTCGCAGATCTCACTAAGGCATTTGACACAGTCAACAGGGCAGGGCTGTACAAGATTTTGGGAAACAAGTTGGTTGTCCACCGAAGCTCCTCTGCCTCATCTGCTCCTTCCATGACAGCATGCGCTGCACTGTCGAGTTTGATGGCTCCTCTACTGACTGTTTCAGAGTGAAGAATTGAATGAAATAGGGTTGTGTCCTCACTGCCACCACCACCCCGTCCCCCTTATTTGGCATCATCTTCATGCTCCTGGTCTTCATCCCTGCAGATATGGAAGGAGTCTAATTGCACACTAGGTCAGATGGCAAGCTCTACAATCTATTAAGGTTGAAAGGGAAATCAAAAAACACATCACATCCTGATCAATGAACTCCTCTATGCTGATATAAAAGCAAAATACTGCAGATGCTGGAAATCTGAAATAAAAACCAAGAAATGCTGAAAGTACTCAGCAGGTCTGGCAGCATCTCTGGAGAGAGTAGCAGGGTCACTGACCTGAAACATTAACTCTGCTTCTCTCTCCAGAGATGCTGCCAGACCTGCTGAGTACTTTCAGCATTTCTTGGTTTTTATTCCTGTATGCTGATGCTGCACTAGTCATTCACATGGAAACTCAGCTACAAAGACTCATGGACTGTCTCTCCCATGCCTGTAACTTGTTCTGCTTGACTAAGCATCAAGAAAACTATGGTTATGGGGCAAGGTGTTGCCTCTCTGTCCCTGATCATGCTAAATACTTCACTGGAAGTGGTTATCAAATTGTGCTATCTTGGGACTGGTAATCTGTCGCTTGATGCAGAGTTTGATGCACCCAAAGGGAAAGCAGCTACCACATTTGGCCAAGTTGCGAAATGCCCATGGGATAATGCCAAGCTGACCCTTCGGGCCAAGCTGATGGTTTATAAGGCCTGTGTTTTCATCTCCTTGCTGTCAGGCTGTCAAACATGGGTGACCTACAGCTACCAGGAAAAGAAGCTCAAAATTTTCATCTTCACTGTCTGTGGCACATTATGGGTATATCCTGGCAGGACAAAATCACAAATGCAGCAGTCCTCACAAAGGCAGAGCTCCCAAGTGTGTTGGCACTACTCAAACAGAGGTGGCTTCGGTAGATCGGACACGTCTGCAGGATGGACAACAGTCGCATACCCAAGAACCTTCTGTATGGTGAGGTAGCTGAGGCCAGATGACCAGTGGAGCGTCCAAAGCTCCACTTCAAGGATTCTTGCAAGTGTGGCATGAAGGCCCTAAATGCCGACTATCTCATCTGGGAGTCACAAGCTGGCAAAAGAGGGAATGGTGACACATCCTGTGGACTAGCATACACTACCACAATGACCAGTTGCTGTAGCAGCTTGGCAACAGGCGCCAACTTCAAAAACAACTCACCGTCACTTGGCAGCTTCACATGCGGCACTTGTGGCAGAACCTGCCTCTCAAGGATTAGTCTTCACAGCCAACAGCAAAGGTGCATCAAGAGAAGACACTTCACCTAAATGGATTGTTTGCTGCATTTCCATCATTCATATATGGAAGGATGCTAACAACAACCAACCTCTATACAAGAAAAGAAACATAAATCAAAGTATTTAAAAACATTAATTTATTAAACTTACTGTCTGAGATAAAATGCTCACTGCACTATTTGAAAATAGCAAATGTTATTTTTATCCTTTTAATTTTAACCACATGGGAGTTTTTTTTTAATTTAAAGAGTCAATCCTTTTTCTAGACTTGCTGAGGACTACAAGAATAGGAAAATGTTCTCTTGCTGTATCTAATAAGTTTCTTTGCTACAGAAACGTATTGATGCTGCCTCTTTGGAAGTTGAAGCCATAGAATCTGAAATCTTGAAAGATGCCGCACAGCTGAAGACCAGCAAAAAACGTAAGCTTGCTACGACCACTACTGCCATATTAACTTGTGGATGCTTAAATAATTTAACTGTACTGTAAAATGCATGCATTTATTGGAAAATATTACACCTACAATATGTCAATTGACTGCTGCAGTTACAGATTTTATGAATGGAAGCATTTAATATCTGTGCTGTACCTAGGAGGGTGAGACTCTGGTGATAAATATCACCATATTTGGAATGCACCATATTTGATCAATGGGAATACTACTTCACTTATTCCCACAAACCTTTCCTTAAATATCTGTCATTACAGACTGTTAAATTTCAATAAGGTACCATCGTCTTGGGGCTGAGCAGTATACAGTTGACTTTTCCTGTATCAACATTTTCTGGAAAGAAAGGCAAGAAAATGAACTGAAAATGCCGTGTTAACTTGTAGTGAAAATATAGTCATGTTCTCTTCGCTCTTGCTGGAAAGTGTTTTGGTTTTTACTTAAGTGAAAAGTTAACTGCTTGCAAATAACCCCCATAGTCCAAAATTAGGAGCTTGATTTTCCTCTGGCATTGCCTGGTTATTTGTGTAAAAGTCCAAGGAATAAATCTTATAATACAATTTACCTTAAATTAGTTAAGGATCACATAAGAATAGTGCACAAAAGAATTTTACAGCACTGTTAGTCAAATTGCCAAAAGAAATGAAATACCACCCCTTTCTGGATCCACAGAGGATAAATGCGTAACCCAGTGTATGACTGAACTAAAGCTTTTTGTTCACCGGGTAGATGTGTACTGTGCAGTCTTGGGTCAGATGTTCCGATTAACTTTTCTATCAAAATTGCTGATGCTAACAGATCTTTGGTGGATAAGTGCTAACTCACAACACAATGAGGCATACTGCCTTTTCCACACCTCTAGGTCCACAGTATCCTGAACAAGTCTAACCAGCAGATTTGAAAAAAAAACAAAATGCAAATTGGATCGACTTGCCTGGGCTCTGCAAGCTGGCTTGTCAAGGCTTCAGGTTGGACACCCTAATACTGAAGGTTCCCGGGTCTGATCTCTGGAGTTTTTTTTCTGTCTCTCCCCAAGATTTGGCATTACTAGGAGAGGTGATGCCCAATAGTGCACTCCCTAATGGATAGGGTGAACAATGATTAGGCCTGGCTATCTTTTCCTATTCTCTCTATGTATGAATAAATGTTTTAAGTAATTTGAAAAGTATTCCCTGCAGGTAAACACAAATCGAGAAATGACTGTGATGCAGTTGTATGTGAAGGTGAAAATCTTCCTCCTTCGACCAAAGTGCTCCGAAAGGTTAGTGTGTTTATAAATACATTTCATTTCTAGTCGGCGTTTAATGAATTGTAGCCAGTGAGTGTAAATCTGCACTATGCAAGTGAGCCATTACCTAGCAGAACTAAATCTGCAATTCTCATTCTTCTGTTATAAATGTCTATGTTGTCAATTACTTTACTGCAAAACTAACAGGGAGGGTGGGGAAGGATATTGGGTTTTCTCGTGTTCAATGCTCGAGTAGTTTTAGTGTCAGTTAATGGTCAGCTCAAATCTGAAGTCAAACAAACTGCAATCTGCTTTGAGGCAATAGTCACCTTCAGTATGGTTCAAATAAACCTGCTTCTGGGTTTGATCCGTTTTTAAGTCTTTGTATTTCTCTGCTATACATTGGGAGCTGGCTTGCAGCTTTCTATTGCATGGGTTTACAAAGAAAGATGAGAGATCTTTTCTAATGTGTACGTGTATTTGTGTTCACACACATAGGGTTGTTTGACACACTACTGAGAAGAAATGGTTTTGGTATTTCAGGAGGGTTGCTCCTGTATTTGAGAACAGCCTATTCAGAGCTTAACCAATCCCCCCCATAATTTTTATTTTCACCTTTTTTAAATTCTCTTGTACTTGCAGGTTTCTTTTATAACACTAAAGTAAATAGGATTTATAATGGCAAACTTTTAAAAAACTTGTTGCCAGTCCTGGTTAGGATATGTTTATTGTTCATCCCTAGTTGTCCTTGGAATGTGGGCCTTGAACCTCTGCAGTCCTTGTACTACCGGTGCTTCCAGTACAGCATTAGATATGGAATTCCAGGATGTTGACCCAGAAATGGAAATTTGTGTCCAAGTTGAGATGATTTGTAACTTGCAGGTGATGGCATTCCCTGGATATTGCTGCTCTTGTTCTCAGTGGTAAAGGTTATGGGCTTGGAGGTGCTGTAACCTTGGTGAGTTGCTGCAGTGCATATTGTAAGTAATGCTGCAACTGTAGTGTGCCAATGATGGATGGATATTGCAGTCAATAGGGAATCCAGTCAAGCTGACTGATTCGTTGTGCATGATCGTTTACTTGAGCATTTGGGAATTCCCCCATCTAGTGAATATCTGATCACACTCCTGGGTTGAGTGTCTTGTCTTTGAAGGATCAGGGTGGGGGTTGGTGGTCACTGGCCTCTGTACAGTCATGAAGACCCCCCCACCTGCCAAGAATGAGGAGTATTCATTTCATCATATGAACATCAATTTTAAACTGTTGCTGGAGTGAAAAGATCTCTTTTTTTTAAAAAAAAAGAGATCAGCAGTGGCTGGGAAAACATTTGCATGCTAAGAGATGGTGCTCAGAGAGACACAAGAATTGCTCACTGATTCAATTAACAGAGATTGGTCTGGGCAATGGTGATCCACATCTTGTCTGTGTAAGAGACAGCATCCCCCCCACCCACAAAAGCTTTGGAATCATAAACCGCAGGAGCAGTTGTTCCCAAGTAAGGGGTTAGTCACATGACTAACCTGCTGGCCAACTTGGAGTTTTGAATTGTGCTCACGGGTTAGTTTGAAGACAGACTGTAGTTTGCAACTAAACCTGGAACAAGAGAGCCTCTCTCCTGGCTGGCTCTCTCTCGCTTTCTCACGAACCCCCAGACCCACTGCAATCGCTTAAACCTCGAGAGAAAAGACTTCTACATCGAAACAAGTTAAAGCGTGCACTGGGCCCCAACAAACAGTAAGACTTAGCAGCAACCAAAGACTCCACATCGAACTCAAAGGACTGTAATTTCAGCCCAGCTATTGCCTAAACTTTTCCCCTTTATTCTTTCCACTTTTTCTGTCTCTCTCTGCGTGCTTATCGCGAATGTATGCTAGCGTGGTCGCGTTGTGTATTCGTAGTCGTTAACTGAATTAGAGTTTAAGATTAATAAACTTCCACCTTTCTTGTTTAAATCTAAGAAAACCAGTCTGGTTTGATTTCTTTACCTTGCAATTGGAAAGCAGTGAACAAGGATTCACTGATGGGGATCTAAAAACTGTTCGTAAAATTAAACCCTGTTATGGTTAAACCAGGCAAAGGCTGAGAGGGAACCCCTAGACTCTTTTCTCACCCAGTCGTAACAGTACCCAGATTCTACTGTGCTCTTGTAGCTAATGGTTAGCGATTGAAAGTTTAATTGGAGCAGTCAGTGGTGATTCCCAGGATAGTGGTGGTGTTGAAGGTTGGAGAAGTAGTTGGGTCATATGGAGATGGTTATTGCCCACCACGTGGTGCAAATGTGACCTGACACTTGTCATTCCAAGTCTAGATGATCAGGTCCTGTGGGAATATTAATCTGACCTAACCTTTTCTTTTAAATTATTCTCCTATAGGGTAAAAATGGTGTAACCTTCTCAGTTAAAAGCAGACCTCCAACAGCATGTGCTACAGGTACCCGGACTAGAAGGTAAGTATGGACCCCCCAAAAATGTTTATTCCTGGTACAGAAGATGAATCTGATGTTTAATGTCCTGATAATTGCAGTTGACAAGTTTAACAGTTCACAAGTGCTTCTTGGTAACTTTCAGATTTAAGGCCTGCATGCAGCTTTGCTGTGACAAAGCTGATCTTCATAATCCAAGTTGTTTAACTATTGCAAACCTTGGTTAAAACCACTTTTCAGCCAAAGGATACTTTTTTGTAGGCCTCTAGGGTTGCAACCAAGTTATCACTACAAGCAACTTTTTAAAACAATTCTTGGGTTTGGTTTTTCTGTTGGGGTCTAAGTGTATTAATAAGTTACCCATGGAGCCAAGGCTCCTGAAGACAAGCTCTGCAAACAGTGGCAGAGTGTCCTCCTTCTCTATGAAGTCCAAATTGTTCTCCAGCAAGGTTATTGGGCCTTCCAGAAAAGCTAATTAGGGAGCCCCTCAAAGCAAATTAAGATATTGCCTTGTCCTTCAGCTTCATTCATATTCAATCACCAGCTTCCTGCCAAGTATGCGACTGCTACAAGGCAGTCCAGGCTGTCTAGTTGATTTAGAGGGGTTTGTTATATGCCCACATTTGGCTATAAGATATTTCATTTCTACTGGAACCTCTTCAATTGTTGTATGGCTGTGTTTGACAACACAACCACTAGGTGGCGCAGTACTGGCACATGCTCAAATGCAGTCTCAGCGACTGAAACGTCACGGCGACGTCTCCGGCAGCTGCCAGTAATAAAGATGGCGCTGCTCAATTTGACACGATAAAAAGAACAATATGTCTCCTGACAACAGAGCATCATCAGTGCATCTGAACGTTTGCCAGAATGAATCCGCGCATGCGTGCGGTGACCGCTACGCTTGCTGCCTCCATCCTCTTCTCCCCCACCCCCCCACCCCTCCAAACCCAACAGTACCCTGCTCCCTCCTGTGATTGCCACCTCAATTGTCACTTCTCTTCCCTGCAATCGCCACATTCATTTTCAGCTCATCTGTTCGTTACTCACACCCTGCTCGCTCTTTCCTCCCCACCGTTTCTCCGGGCAGTGAGTTGGGAAGTAAGCAGTGAAAGGGAACGGTGAGCTCCCGGGCATGGGAAAGAATGGTGGGATGGAGCAGCGGGCAGACTGGAGCGGTGGGAGGGAATGGTGAGCAGACTGGAGCAGGAAACTGAATGCAGCAATTGAGGTTGTGATTGGGAGGGAGCGACGTGTTTGGGGGGGTGGGTAGAGGTGACCGCTGAGGGATGAGGGAGCTTGGGTTCAAATTGAGCAGCGCCACCTTTGTTACTGGCATCAACCTGAAGTTGCAGACAGTGACATTTCAGTTGATGAGGCTGCGTTTGCGCATCTGCCAGTACTGCGTCACCTAGTGGTTGTGTTGTCTGCAAACGCAGCCTTGTTGTATAGTTCACAATAATGAAACGGTGAAAATCTATCCCAAGCACATGTCGGCATGTCTCTGACAGAGGTGGGTGATAAACTGATCAGGTTAATAAATTTCAGCAGCTTGCATCAAACCGGTTTGACCTCTGCCTGATGTTTAGCTGTGCAATATTTCCATAGAGCCATAGAAAAGCTAAGGCACAGAAAGAAGCCATGCAGCCCATTGTGTCTGTGCCGGCTGAAAAAACTAGCCACCCATTCTAATCCAACCCTCAGCACCTGGTGCAAAGCCTTGCAGGTTACAGCACTTCAGGTGCAGGTCCAGGTACCTTTTTAAATGAGTTGACGGTTTCTGCCTCCACCGCCGATTCAGGCAGCGAATTCCAGACACCCAGCACCCTCTGGATGAAAAAACTTTTCCGCATGTCCCCTCTAATCCTCTACAATCGCCTTAAATCTGTGCCTCGTAATTTCCTCGTAAACCTGATGTTCTGTTGTGATGTGCAAGGAATAACTTGCTGGAGAAAATCGACTTGCATTTATATAGTGCCTTTTAATGTAATAAAATGTCCCAACGTGCTTCAGGGGAGTGTTGTAAAGCAAAATTTGGCACCTTGCCACGAGATATTAGGGTAAGATGACCAAAAGCTTGGTCAAAGAGGTAGATTTTAAGGAGTGTCTTAAAGAGAGACTTGCTCTTCTATAGCACCTTTTTAGGACCACCAGTCATCTGGAAGCACTATACAGCCAATGAATTACATTTTCAAGTGTAGGAACTCTGGTAATGTGAGAAACATTAAAGGAGGAAAGAGATGTGGAGAAATTTAAGGAGGGAATTCTGGAGCTTAGGGTCTTGGCTGCTGAAGGCATGATTGCCAATGATGGAACAATTAAAATCGGAGATGCGTGAGGCCAGCATTAGAGGAGGGCAGATAACTCAGGGTTGTCTGGCTGGAGGAAATTAGAGATGCGGAAGGGGAAAGCCTTGGAGGTATTTGAAAACCCGGTTAAAAATTTTAAAATTGAGGCATTGCTTAACCGGGCGCCAATGTAGGTCAAACGGGACTTGGTGTGAGTTGAGACACGAACTGCAGAATTTTGGATGACCTCTGGGTTAGACGGTAGAATATAAGAGGCCAGGCAAAAGTGCATTGGAATAATCAAGTATAGAGGCAACAAAGAACATAGGAACAGGAGTAGGCCATTCAGCCCCTCGAGCCTGTCCCGCCATTCAATGAGATCATGGCTGATCCACGGCCTAACTCCATATACCTGCCTTTGGCCCATATCCCTTAGTTTTTTGTTAAGCAAAGATATTATCTAACTCAGATTTAAAATTAACAACTGTTCTAGCTTCAACTGCTGTTTGTGGGAGAGTGTTCCAAACCTCTCACACCCTTTGTGTGAAGAAGTGCTTCCTAACATCTCTCCTGAACGGTCTGCTCCTAATATTTAGACTATGCCCTCTAGTTTTAGAATCTCCAACCAGTGGAAATAGTTTATCTTTTATTTAGCCTGTCTTTTCCTGTTAATACCTTAATATCATTAAGGCGTGGATGAGGGTTTTAGCAGCAGACCAGCTGAGGCAGGAACGGGGACTGACCGCTTTATGAAGGCGGCAATAGATGGTCTTAGTGTTGACTTGGATAAATGGTGGAAAGGTCATCTCTGGGTCAAATATGACGTCAAGTTTGCGAACATTCTGGTTCAGCCTCGGGTGTGTGCCATGGAGAAGGATGGTGTCGGCTGGGGAACAGAGATGTGATGGAGGCTGAAGGCAATGGCTTCCCAATATTTAGAAGAAATTTCTGCTCATCCCATACTGGATGTTGGACAAGCAATCTGGAGGGGTCGCAAATGGTGGAGGTCAGGTAGAGCTGGGTGTTTTCAGTGTATATGTGGAAACTGGCATCAGTCCATATTTTCTGGAGTTTTAGAAGAATGAGAGGCGATCTCATTGAAACATAATTTTAAGAGGGCTTGACAGGGCAGATGATGAGAGGCCATTTTCCCTAACTGGAGAGTCTAGAAGTCGGAGTCAGTTTCTTGATAAGTGGTTAGCTATTTAGCACTGATGAGAAATTTTTTTCACTCAAGGGTTGGGAATCTTTGGAATTCTTTACCCAGAGGACTTTGGATACTCAGTCGATTAATATATTCAAGACTGAGATTGATTCCCTTAGTGTCCAAAATCTATGGGTGAGAAAGTGGAGTTGATTTCAGCTATGATGTTGAATGGTGGAGCAGGCTCGAGGGGCTTTATGGCCTACTCCTGCTCCTATTTGTTATAAAGGAATGCTGATCTTTTTGATATTACCCACTCATGCCACTGGACTGCTGATTTTCCAGGAAGTTCTCCAAACAAAAGATGTACCTGACTGCTTTGAAAAGCTTGTACTGTGGAGTTGGATTAGAATGATTAGGTCCTGGCAGCATTATTATTGGGGCAATTTGAGAAGGGAAAACAGCAGTGGAATGCTTTTTCTCCCTGTGTTGTAACTGTTTTGTTAGATTATTTAGTTATTAATTGTCTTTTCAATTGTACAGGGCAAGCCGGAACAAGGGCCTCAGTTCTGCGAATAACAGTGATATATGGGGACCCACACCACTGATAACACCTAAATTTGATTCACGGTCAGTTTACTAAAAGTTCAGTATATCCAACCATAAATTTGAAGTTTTAACATTCCGCAAGTTGAAGTAACTCCTATGGTAACCAAATTGAAACCATTCCTTAAAGTGTGAATTTTTGAGACATTGCTTTACTTGTACGATGCGCAGCTTCCCTCCACTCTGCCCACCCCTGCTAAAATTAACCTTGAATTTTCAATTTTATCTCTGATTACAAAAGCTTGGAAACTTGACGAGTCACTGCAAGGTTCAATGAGTGTAGAAGAGCATGCCACAGCAGCACCAGACATACCTAAAAATGAAGTGTTAACCTGTTGAAGCTACAGCACAGGACTGCATGTATGTTAAACAGCAGAAGCAGAAGTGATGGACAGAGCTAAACAATCTCACAACCCATGGATCAGATCAAAGCTCTGCAGTCCTGCCACAACCAGTCATGAATGGTGGTAAAGAATTAAATGACTAACCAGCGGAGGAAGCTCTATAAACGTCCCTAACCTCAATAATGGTGGAGCTCAGCACGTCTGTGCAAAAGACAAAGCTGAGGCATTTGCATTCCTCTTCAGCCAGAAGTGCCGAGTGAATGATCCATCTCTGCATCCTCCTGAGGTCCCCAGCATCACCAGTGAGGATTTTCGTTGATGATTGCACAGTGTTCAGTACCATTTGCAACTCCTCATACTGAAGCAGTCCATGTCCACATGCAGCAAGACCTGGACAATATTCTGGCTCGGGCTGATAAGTAACAAGAGACATATGCACCACACAAGTCCCAGGTAGTGACCATCTCCAACAAGAGAGAATCTAACCATCTCCCTTGACATTTGGCAGCATTACCATTACTGAATTCCCCCCACCATCAACATCCTGGGGGTCACCACTGATCAGAAACTTAACTGGACCAGCTATATAAGTACTGTGACTTGGAGTCAGAGACTGGAAATTCACTTCCTGACTCTCCACTTGCCTGGATGAATGCAGCTCCATCAATACTCAAGACAAAGCAGCCTGCTTGATTGGCACCCCATCCATCACCTGAAACGTTCACTTCCTCCCCCACTGGTGCACAATAGCAGCAGTGTGAACCATCTACAAGATGCACCGCAGTACTCGCCAAGGCTCCTATTACAGCACCTTCCAAACCCATGACCTCAACCACCTATAAGGACAAAGGCAGCAAACCCATGGGAACACTACCACCTGCAAGTTCCCCTCCAAGTCTCTCTCATTCCTGACTTGGAACTATATCACCATTCTTTCACTTCACTGGGTCAAAATCCTGGAACTTCCTAACAGCACTGTGGGTGTGCTGACATCACGTGGACTGCAGTGGTTCAAGAAGGCAGCTCACCACCACCTTCTCAAGGACAATTAGGGATGGGCAATGAATGCTGGCTTTGCCAGTGCTGCCCATATGCCAAGAATGAATTTTAAAAATATTAAAGTTTTCAAATGATTTTTGTACCACATCGCTGAGATCCTCTGTTTTGTAAATGGTTCACAGGCTGCCGAAGACAACAACTCGCTTCCGAAAAGCGGGGGAGCGCGTGTTTAGCTTTTCAGGAAGCCCGCTCGCTGAACCCAGAGAAATGACCATCAATATCCCAACTGAGGATGGACAGGTGAGCTGAGCTGACTGAGGACTTCGGCATAATTTGTGTAGCAATTGTCTATTGTTTAATGGATGTACTTTGTAGATGAGAATTTCTAGGTTCCATTTATTCCACAACTTGATAGAAAGTTCATCTAAAGTGAAGACTAAATCAAATTTTCCTCTGTTTTAGAATATGCAACTTCTGGCCAGCAAAATGAAGAATACAGATTTAACTCAACTGGACGACCAGACATTGAAAAGTTTTGAGCAACTATCTGTTAGTACTATTATTATACTGAGTGTTGGACTTCAGAATTTTCAAACATATTTTAGTGATTGTACAATAATGGTGTAAATACAACTCATTACTAATGTGATACTTTGCTAGGATCACACCTCTCAATCTCTTGAGCCTTTGTGAATGTCTGATACCATTTTCCATATTCAGTACTGGCTTTGAAAATGCTTCTTGGGCTCCTACATTTCGAATAGTTGGCTTAGATAGCAGTCTTCTGGATTCCAATGGTTTTACTTTAATGTTAGTTGTCTGCAAGTTGAAGGTAAAGTACTTGGGGAAAACTTCATTACCGAAGTGGGTCTCTGCAAAGATAATTGTGCTGTGCTATTTGGGAAATGCTGGGATTAAAATTGGTTGACTCACTAGCAACTTTCTTTCATGTAGAGAAATGTGATCACTTCTGTGCTTGGAAGGGCCTGAGCATGAATTTTTAGGAATTTCCAGTTGTGGGGCCCTGCTTTTAAAATGTTGGATAACAATTTATAAGCATGCAGTATGGGTCATCCTTAAAGGATGCAAGTTGTAGATAGTCAAGAATAGAAGCCAGGAAGATTTTCCCTTGATTTTCCATCTACCCTGAGCTTTTTGAGGAGGTGACAAAGAGGATTGACGAGGGCAGGGCGATGGATGTTGTCTACATGGACTTTAGCAAGGCCTTTGACAAGGTCCCGCATGGTAGGCTGGTCCAGAAGGTTCGAACACATGGGATCCAGGGTGAGCTAGCAAATTGGATACAAAATTGGCTTGGTGATAGGAGACAGAGGGTGGTAGTGGAGGGTTGTTTTTCAGATTGGAGGCCGGTGACCACTGATGTAAGCGCAGGGATTGGTGCTGGGCCCTCTGTTGTTTGTCATATATATTAATGACTTGGATGTGAATTTAAGGGACATGATTTAGTAAGTTTGCAGATGACACCAAAATTGGTAGTATAGTGAACAGTGAAGAAGGTTGTCTACGATTACAACAGGATATAGATCAACTGGGAAAGTGGGCAAGGGAGTGGTAAATGGAATTTAACGCAGATAAGTGTGAAGTGATGCATTTTGGGAAGTTAAACCAGGGCAGGACATATACAGTGAATGGCAGGGCACTGGGAAGTGTTCTTGAGCAGAGAAACCTTGGAGCAAAAGTACATAGTTCCCTGAAAGTGGCAACACAGGTAGACAGGGTGGTGAAGAAGGCGTATGGCATGCTTGCCTTCATCGGCCGAGGCATTAAGTACAAGAGTAGGGACGTCATGTTACAGTTGTACATAACGTTGGTTCGGCTGCATTTGGAGTACTGTGTGCAGTTATGGTCGTCGCACTACAGGAAAGATGTGATTAAGCTAGAGAGGGTGCAGGAAAGATTCACAAGGATGTTGCCTGGTTTGGAGGGCTTGAGTTCTAAAGAGAGATTGGATAGGTTGGGTCTGTTTTCCGTGGAGCAAAGGAGGCTGAGAGGGGACATAATAAAAGTATATAAAATTATGAGAGGCATAGATAGGGTAGATAGCCAGAGTCTGTTTCGCATGGTAGGGGTGATGAAAACTAGAGAGCATAGATTTAAGGTGAGAGGGAGGAGGTTTAAAGGGGATCAAAGGGGTAAATTTTTCACACAAAGAATAGTGGGTATCTGGAATGAGCCGCCTGAGAAGGTGGTGAAGGCGGGAACAGTAGTGACATTTAAGAGGCATCTGGACAGGTACTTGAATGAGCAAGGCATAGAGGGATATGGAATTAATGCAGGCAGGTGGGATTAGTATAGATAGGCATTATGGTCGGCATGGACGCTTTGGGCTGAAGGGCCTGTTTCTATGCTGTATGACTCTGACTGTACCCATCCCCTGCAGATCTGCTAACCTAGGTGCTGAGGTATATTGTAACAGCTACATGGATGTCAAAAAATGCACCACTCGCACTGCTACTTCTATAGCCAAAAATGAAATTGAGATAAATTCTAATTGTAATTTTGTTGGGTAGACTGAGCGGTCGGGGAAGGAGTGTGGAATAAATGTCACTTGAATTACAGCATTATAATTTGCATTTGCTTTTACCTTGTAGCATCAGCTCAATGAAATGTTGAAGACGGGAAGATGAAAGCTGGAGCTGCCAACATACCATTCATGTGAATGTTTGTTTAAAGTATGACATCATTATAATGTGTTTTGATAGTTATTAAAACTGTGTTTTGTTCAAACTATTTTGTTAATAAATATAGCGTTTTTTACAATCTGAAGCAATCGCCCATTGCTGGTTCACGTCAACCACACAAAGAAGCTGTTCTTGCTTCTGAATTTCATGCAACATCTATATGCCAATGAGCCCATGTGCCTAAATATTTTTTGGTATAAACCTTTTTCTACGTTCAGAGCAAGTAAGGGTTAACATACATTATTCGAAAGGTAAGCATTTATTGCACATCCCTAATTGCCCTTTAGAAAGGCGGTTGCGGGCCTCTTTGAACTGCTGCAGTCTGTGTAGTGACCATGGCCATGTTGATACAACTGACTTTCTAGGCCACTTCTGGAGGCTGTTTGGAACCCAGCACGCTTATTTTGTGGGACTGGAGTCACCTATATGTTCAACTGGGCAATGGCGCAGGTTTTTATCCCTAGTGATCCAGTTGGGTTTTGCAAGAAGCTGACAGCTTTATGGACACTTACTGATAGGGGCTTTTATTTATTTATAGATTTTCTTTTTACTGGATTGAAATTTTCAAACTACCATGGTGGGGTTTGAACTCACGTCCTCCAGATTATTAGTCCAGTGACATTTTTGTACCTGTTGACTTGGCGGAAAGCCCTGTCATAGCTCCCTCTGTGCGAAAAGTATTTAAAATACAAATTTGAAGATTTTGCATGTTAAATATTTAACAATAGTACTTGTTCACAACTGCTTCACCTTCTTTGCATTTCTGGGTTGCTTTAAAACCTCCTCACCTGTCTTTTATTAAAAAAAAAGAAAAAAATCTTCTCAACCTGTACATAGAGGCTGAGGTACTAAATGAGTACTTTGCATCTGCCTTTGCCAAGGATGAACATGCTGCATAAATCATAGTGAAAGAAGAGGTAGTTGAGACACTGGATGGGCTAAAATGGATAAAGAGGAGATATTAGGCTGGCTGTGCTTAAAGTTGATAAGTCACCAGGACCTCATGGAATGCATCCAAGGATACTGAAGGAAGTAAGGGAGGAAATTGCAGAGGCACTGGCTGTAATCTTCCAATCCTCCTTACATGTGGGGTTGATGCCAGAGGACTGGAGAATTGCAAATGTTATACCCTTGTTCATAAAAGGGTATAAGGATAAACCTAGTAATTACAGGCGAGTAAGTTTAGAAATGATAATCCAGTGCAAAATTAAGTCACTTGGGCAAGTGTAGATTAATTAAGGAAAGCCAGGATTTGTTAAAGGTAAATTGTGTTTTAACTAACTGAGTTTTTTGATGAGGTAGCAGGAAGAGTTGATGAGGGGGGCACAGGGTTGATACGGTCTGCATTGACGTAAAGGCATTTAATAAAGTGCCACATAACAGACGCCAGCAAAGTTGAAACCCATGGAATAAAAGCACCAGTGGCAGCAAGGGTAGGAAGTTGGCTGAGTGAATGGAAACTGTAGTGGTGATAAGTCGTTTTTGCAGACTGAAAGAAGGTATAGAATAGGCTTCTCCAGAAAATATACAAACTGGGTGGTTTTATTTTAATTAAAAAAAAGTCAACAGATGAAACTCTCCGCCGAACAAAGGCAGTGGAGGGGTACCACCACCACCCGGTAAACGGGACCTGGAACAAGCAGAGATCAGCAGCCGCCAGCCTCTCAATCCGGTGCTGGACCATTGCTTTTCTTGATCTATATTAATGACTTGTATTAATGTACAGGGCAGAATTTCAAAATTTGCAGATCTCATAAAAGTTGCAAATATTGTGAGGAGGATAGTGATGGGCTTATTTATTTTTTTAGAGATGCAGCACTGAAACAGGCCCTTCGGCCCACCGAGTCTGTGCCAACCATCAACCACCCATTTATACTAATCCTACACTAATCCCGTATTCCTACCACATCCCCACCTGTCCCTATATTCCCCTACCTATACTAGGGGCAATTTATAATGGCCAATTTACCTATCAACCTGCAAGTCTTTGGCTGTGGGAGGAAACCAGATCACCTGGTGAAAACCCACACGGAGACGTTGCAAACTCCGCACAAGTAGTACCCAGAATTGAACCCGAGTCGCTGGAGCTGTGAGGCTGCGGTGCTAACCACTCTGCCGCCCAAGGAACAATAGATCCAGGCAGAATAGACATCTTCCTCTGCCTAGGACCGTCACACAGCAAGTGCCCACATCTCCCAGAACTAACTCAGTCCATTAACCTACTGTTACATTTTATGCTAATGAGGGAGGCAGCAGAGATGGGGCTCAACCACCTCCGAGCCCAAAAATTGAAAGAAGTTCGAAGAAGGCTATTGTATGGCTATTGACTTCAGGGAGATATAAATAGGTTGGTGAAATAGCTGGACACATGACAGATGAAATTTAATGCAGATGTGTGATTTTACAGATTTTGGTAGGAAGAACAAGGAGAAACGATGTAAAATAAAATGTAATATTCTGAACAGGGAGCTGGAACAGAGATTTGGGGGTATATGTCCACAAATCATTGAAGGTATCAGGGCAGGTTGAGAAGGTGTTTAAGAAGTCATAGTTAATCCTGAGCTTCATAAATAGAGGCATGAGTACAAAAGCAAGGAAGTTATGATGAACCTTTATAAAACACTGTTTCGGCCTCAACTGGAGTATTGTGTATACCAAAGTAGGGAGGTTATGCTTCAGTTATACAGGGCATTGGCGAAACCACATCTGGGGTACTGTGTACAGTATGGGTCTCCTTATTTAAGGAAGGATGTAAATGCATTGGAAGCAGTTCAGAGAAGGTTTACTAGACTAATACCTGGAATGGGCGAGTTGTCTTGCGAGGAGAGGTTGGGCAGGCTAGGCTTGTATCTGCTGAAATTTAGAAGAGTAAGAGGCGACTTGATTGAAACAGATAAGATCCTGAGGGGTCTTGTCAGGATGGATGTGGAAAGGATGTTTTCCCTTGTAGGAGAATCTAGAACTGGGGTCACTATTTAAAAATAAGGGGTTGCCCATATCAGACAGAGATGAGGAGAATTTTTTTTTTCTGAGGGTTGTGAGTCTTTGGAACTCTCTTCCTCAAAAGGCAGTGGAAGCAGAGTCTTTAAATACTTTTAAGGCAGAAGTAAATAGATTCTTGATAAGCAAGCAGGTGTAAGGTTATCGGGAGTAGGTGGGAATGTAGATTTGAGGTTACAATCAAATCAGCCATGAACTTATTGAATGGTGAAGCAAGTTTGAGGAGCTGAGTGGCCTACTGCCGCTCCTAATTTGTAGGTTCATATATTCTGGGCACTGCACTTTAGGAAGAATGTGAAGGTTTTAGAGAGTGAAGAAAATATTTACGAGATTGGTTCTAGGGATGACACTTCAGTTAGGTGGATCAATTGGAGAAGCTGGGGTTCACCTTAAAGAAGAGAAGGTTGAGAGATTTGATAGAGGTGTTCAAAATCATAAGGGGGGGGGGGGGGCTAGACAGAGTAGATAGAAAAAAGCTGTTCCCATTGGCAGAAGGGCCGAGAACCAGAGGACACAGATTTTAGATGAATGGCAAAATAACCAATGGTGAGATGAGGAAAAACTTTTTTCCGCAGCAAGTGGTTAGGATCTGGAATGTACTGCCTGAGTGTGGTGGAGGCAAATTCAACCATGGCTTTCAAAAGGGAATTAGATTAGCACCTGAAGCAAAACAATTTGCAGGGTTATGGAGAAATGGCAGGGGATTGAGACTAGCTGTGTTGCTCTTGCAGAAAGCTGGGACAGACCAGACGGACTGACTGGCCTACTATGCTGTAACAATTCTATGATAACCAATCCTTTTTTGAGCCAAGTTGAATGGTAGGGAAAGTTGAAAAGTACTTTTTTTATATATATGTAACGCCAACAAAAGTGATTCTTCACACAAATTGCTAGAAATAAAGCAGGAGCATCTGCTATATTAAAGCTCTTAAATGTCAAGGGCTAAAACTGGAAATGTGGCATATCTTGTTTAGATGGTATCCCATGGCAGTCTCTGCTTCTGCAATTAAGTCCATGACTGGAGAGGAGTAGCGGTAGCAGAGTGGATTTTTTAAAAACCTAACTTTTAGATCTTTGGGTATTTGTAGCGCATCCCTCACTTAATATTGCACCAAAAATCATCTTTCTGTACATCTGAGTTATGAAACTGATCAGTTTGGAACAGGTGGCCTGAGGTCTAAGATTTAATAAATCTCCATTGAAATGAATGGAACTGAAGCAGTCCAGTGCTAAAATGTTGCATTATTTCACTTGTAGATGGCAGTATTGTACAGCAGAACTGTCAATGCAAAAATATTAATACACATTGAAAGGAAGTCTAAATAAAAAGTAACACAAGGTACAGAAAAAAAAAGGCAGGTCAGTCACTCAGATGTTTACATCCCACCATGGGACTTCTAACTTTAGCTTTGAACTCTCATTCTTTACTTTCACTTCTCAGTTCACAATCAGGACATAGTAATCCTAATCTGTCTGATACCTAGATAATCTGAATTTTCCTATGTCCCTTTGTAAGTGCATTTTGTCTGCAACGCAAGTCCCTTTCTTTTAACTCGCTCTTCTCTAACTTGGGCCCTTCTCTTCTCTTCTGTCTCCCCTTTATGTTACCCTATTTTTACTTTCTCCCCCCCCCCCCCCCTCCCCCCATATCCTTACCCCACTATTCCTCTAGTTTCCTATTTTTTTTTTTGCTGCTATCCCAGGATTGACACTGTCCTGGATAAGCCCTTAGCTTCCCCTCTCCTCTCTCTGCCTCCTTACTGCAACAACTACATCTGCCCATCGTTCCTACCCAAACTGTTCAAACCCCTTTGTGCCTGACCCCTGCCTATCTCCATAACCTTTTCCAACCCTGAAGCTCTCAAAGTTGTATTTCCCTATCTCTAGCTTCTTGAGTCACTTCCACTCCTTTTGCCCCATTTGTGACGGCTGTGCATTCAGCTATCTAGGCTCGAAGCTCTGAAATTCCTTTCCTAAATCTCTGCTCCTCTCTGTGTTGGAGGTGGGAGCAAGTTTAAATGAATAAGATTTCCAGTGGCTGAAATTTACCTTTTCAAATGCAGTGCCAGGCAACATTTATATAGCACCTTTTAATATAGGAAAACTTTTCAAGGAACTTCATGGGTGTGTAATCACTGTATCAAAGAAAGAGATAGGATGGTGACTAAAAGCTTGGTCAAAGTTGGATATTATGAAATGTCTTAAAGGTGCAAGCATTGATATGTTTTAAAATACCAAACTATGGAATGGATTGTTAAATGAGTAGAGTTAGCTGTTGCTCAGCAATGCCCTGATACATATAACGAAGATTGGTTATAGTTCTCATGTCCTCCATATGTTTGCAAACCTGCCAATAGGTGCTATGCTGGGGTACATAACCATCCCAGCATAAGTTTTAGTTCAAGCTATCTGCTGGTTATTTAATGGCCAAGTGGTGTGATGTGGGTAGTTCCAACTGCTCAACACCCCACGTGATCACAGCAAATGTATTTATATTAGAGTCTACCCCTTGGTATTTTACTTGTCCAATAAACAGACAGCAACAGGTTTTCTTGTACGTTTTAAAACAGAAAACCAATTGTTTATTGATCAATACGCCTTATCCTGAAATTGTTGCAACTGCATCAACTCTTGCATTTGCTCACTCTCTCTCACACACACACACACACACACACACGGCACAAATAAAGAAGGGAAAAAGGAAGGTGGTTTTCAGTGGAGGGAAACATTATGATAAACTTGTTGGATTTTCTTGAGAATCAAGTTCTGGATTGATGCAGGCCTGAGGTGATGGAAAAGTCCTGGGGAAAATTGATGTACAGAGAGATTTGGGTGTTCAGGTCCATTGTTCCCTGAAGGTGGCAACGCAGGTCAATAGAGTGGTCAAGAAGGCATACGGCATGCTTTCCTTCATTGGACGGGGTATTGAGTACAAGAGTTGGCAGGTCATGTTACAGTTGTATAAGACTTTGGTTCGGCCACATTTGGAATACTGCGTGCAGTTCTGGTTGCCACATTACCAAAAGGATGTGGATGCTTTGGAGAGGGTGCAGAGGAGGTTCACCAGGATGTTGCCTGGTATGGAGGGCGCTAGCTATGAAGAGAGGTTGAGTAGATTAGGATTATTTTCATTAGAAAGACGGAGGTTGAGGGGGGACCTGATTGAGGTGTACAAAATCATGAGAGGTATAGACAGGGTGGATAGCAAGAAGCTTTTTCCCAGAGTGGGGAATTCAATTACTAGGGGTCACGAGTTCAAAGTGAGAGGGGAAAAGTTTAGGGGGGATGTGCGTGGAAAGTTCTTTACGCAGAGGGTGGTGGGTGCCTGGAACGCGTTGCCAGCGGAGGTGGTAGACGCGGGCACGATAGCGTCTTTTAAGATGTATCTAGACAGATACATGAATGGGCAGGAAGCAAAGAGATACAGACCCTTAGAAAATAGGCGACAGGTTTAGAAAGAGGATCTGGATCGGCGTAGGCTTGGAGGGCCGAAGGGCCTGTTCCTGTGCTGTAATTTTCTTTGTTCTTTGTGATTGTAGATTTCTCTCGATTGTTCTGTTAAAGACAGTGAGTGACTTCTAGCTCTCACTGCTGTATAATTTAGATGTCAGACTTTTTCGGCAGGGCATGTGATTTCTGGAATGCCAGTTGTTAGATGTTGCTTCTTGTTCCTGGGTGAGTCTCTGTCTCGCTGTTTTATTTAAGGTAAAATTGTGTCACCTCTCACCTCCTGGTTGGAGACATTTTCATCTCTTCCCCGTGGTGATTGCCCAGGATGTGGCTACTTCATGCCTCCTTTGTTTCAGAAGAAGACATTCAATTCTGGAATGTTGTCAGCTGGGTTCTATTAACACCTTTTGGCTTTGGAGATTTTGTCTTTGTCAGACTGTTTGAATACACAAAAGACCAATCCTCTTTTCTTTGGTGGCCATTTTGGACCATTGTTCACTTTTTCAAATAGTGGTTAATTTTTTTAAAGACAAAGTTTGTTTTTCATAACTCTTCAGAGTTAGTCCATTATTGTTGTATCATAGCACTTCTGGTGTGTGTGACATGTAGTAGGTCCTGGGCAGCTGCAGGAATTTCAGCTAAATAGGTGTTTGTTCCATTTTTAAAATAAAATATTTTGAAAGAATGACCTGGATAATAGTTCATATATGAGCAAGAAGCATTTGTAAATGAAGATACTGAAAACATACTTTTAAATATGTAAAACCAAACATAACCAATTTAAATGGAAATGCTTCCAAGATTGCCTGAGAGCAGCAGACCACTAATCCCAGAACCTTGATCCACCAAGTGCTTAGAGATGAAGCTGATCAGTCAGAACAATCAATAGGGCAGTGAATGAACTTGTATGCTGCTTTACAAGTGGAAAAATGAATCTTAAGGAAAAAGAAATGACTTGCATTTCTATTGTGCCTTTTATGATCTCTGGTCCTCCCAAAGCACTTTAGAGTCAATGAAATATATGTTAATGTCAAGTGTAGAGGGGTTGAAGGGCTTCCCTCTTTTCCCTCCTTGCTTTCCCGCAACAGGTTTAATTCTTTGTTAAAGTGGATGTACTGGCCAATTCAGTAGTGTTTGGTTCTTGTTATGATCATAGCAAGTAAGTAATTGGACAAGTTTTTGTGAGTTAACAAAGAAGTTAATTTTATTGTACCTAAACCGAACTAATAAAATAATAAATAACGTACCAATTTTCACTCACACACACAGGCGCTAGAGGTGTACACACACACACAAATAGGTTAAAAGTAGGGGAAAAATAGATTATTGAGTTAGAGTTCAATTTTTAAAAAAAGGTATACCATCTGGTGATTCAGCTGACTTCGAGCTGAATTCAGTGGTCCTAAGGCTTTTAGTTTAAAGAGGTAGATGACTGATTCGGTGAGTCTCTTGAAGATCATGATGCAGATGATTTCCCCCAACGGGGTTTCCGATTGTAGTCAGAGTATGCAGAGGTGGTCAGTCAACAAGCAGAATTTGAAAGCTTTCAAGCTGGAATGGAGAGTCAGAGGGACCCCTCCTCCACTTAGGGTC
This sequence comes from Heterodontus francisci, assembly GCF_036365525.1. NCBI lineage: Eukaryota > Metazoa > Chordata > Chondrichthyes > Heterodontiformes > Heterodontidae > Heterodontus > Heterodontus francisci. The sequence goes on along the minus strand of NC_090401.1, from coordinate 21,201,434 downwards.
TTCTCATGTCAGAGTCCAGTTCCTTCTCTGCTGCAGAGAAAACACCAGTTTAAAACCACAGATGGGAAGGGGCTTGTCACATCACAGTTACTCAGTGATTCAAAACATAGCAGTTAGTATTTCACTTGCAAGAAGAATAAATTGTTCCTTTAAACTTCCTGGCTCTTGGTTCTTTCTGGGGAGTTAGCAGACATTTTGTCTCCCTCCTCACAAGCATTGCAGTGTAGGATACAGTGTTGCAAATTAGGTGATCATCTTTAAGCTGCTAGCTAAATCACCTTTTTAGCTGGGCTCTTAAAAATGTCTTTAAAAATATATATATATAAATTCAGATCTCCAGTCAGTGAATTAAAGAAAATTATCATTTAACAGAGCACATTAGTTTAGTTTAGTTTAGAGATACAGCACTGAAACAGGCCCTTCGGCCCACCGAGTCTGTGCCGACCATCAACCACCCACTTATACTAATCCTACACTAATCCCATATTCCTACCACATCCCCACCTGTCCCTATATTTTCCCTACCACCTACCTATACTAGGGGCAATTTCTAATGGCCAATTTACCTATCAACCTGCAAGTCTTTGGCTTGTGGGAGGAAACCGGAGCACCCGGAGGAAACCCACGCAGACACAGGGAGAACTTGCAAACTCCACACAGGCAGTACCCGGAATTGAACCCGGGTCACTGGAGCTGTGAGGCTGCGGTGCTAACCACTGCGCCACTGTGCCGCCCATTAGCATAACATTTTTGAGATGTAGGGCTGGACTTTACCTTAGGCGGATAGGAATTCACCACCGACGGAAAAGCTGACTGCCATGGCACCCGCACCCCACCCCGGGGTGCGGAATGGCCAGCAGCTATCACTGGGCGGTCTTTCATGTCCCCAGCACACCCGCTTGCCACAGATAAAATGCCTGTGGAGAGGGCGTGGGCCCTGAAGTGACCACTTAAGGGCCTTGATTAGCCTCCCCCAGACCACCGTAAAGTTGACCAGAGGCGGGGTGTATAGGCCTCCCGCTCAATTTTACGCTACCCCGACACCACTATCCGACCCGCTGGGGAGGCGTAAAATTCAGCTCGTAGTCACTTGTAATGAAGGAAACATGGCGGGAACATTATGCAGAGAAAGGTCATTCAGCGGCAATATAATAATGACCAGATAATCTGTTTAGGGCACCGTGGAGAACTCTCTTGCCTTTCAGAAATAGTGCCATGGGATCCATACGTCCACCTGAGAGGGCAGACAGCGCCTCAGTTTAAAGTTTCATCCGAAAGAAGGAATGACTGGCAGTGCAACACTCCTGCAGTACTGCACTGGAGTGTCAGCTTAGTGTAATGTTTTGGGGAGAAATGGTGAAGAGAGTCAAAATGCAGTCATGATATCTGAGACTCAATGTTAAGAGCATGCATTTTGGTTGGTTCTCATGGAGATTACTGTAATACTGAGCATCTATTTTGATAGACTATCTAAAAGGGGCTTATAATGAATTAAAATCAGCTTTTTGAAAATGTGCAACAGGCAGCTTATTCAAGCTGTCCACTGGTAGTGTAACTTCAATCAATGTACAATATCCAGTGTCACTGTTCTATTTCCAATTCACTGAGAACACACCCTTTCAAGTTTATTTTGATGATTCCATCCACTGACATTAAATAAAACAATTTTCAACATTGATATTTATTTTTTTAGAGACACAGCACTGAAACAGGCCCTTTGGCCCACCGAGTCTGTGCCGACCAACAACCACCCATTTATACTAACCCTGCAGTAATCCCATATTCCCTATCACCTACCTACACGAGGGGCAATTTACAATGGCCAATTTACCTATCACCTGCAAGTCTTTGGCGGTGGGAGGAAACCAGAGCACCCGGCGAAAAACCACACGGTCAGAGGGAGAACATGCAAACTCTGCACAGGCAGTACCCAGAATTGAACCCAGGTCCCTGGAGCTGTGAGGCTGCAGTGCTAACCACTGTGCCGCCCCTGATATGATTTAGCTGATCAGGCAAATGGAGGTGCAATACAAAGTCACAACTACAGCCAAGTGGAATTCAGTCAGCAACAAAAAAGCAACATAGAACTGAAGTCCAGGCTCCTGAACACCCTCCAGAAACAACAACTTGCAATTATATAGAGACCTTCTCATAATAAAATGTCTCAAGGTGTTTCACGGCATAATTGGACAAAAATTGAGATTAGGCCAAGTAATCGGTTTTATGGATTGTTTTAAAAGGACCAAAGTTGGAGAGAATACAGAGCATGGACGGTTGAAGGCATGGCCAGTTGCTGCAGTGCATCTTGTAGATGGTACACACTGCTGCCATTGTGTACCAGTGGGGGGAGGAAGTGAATGTTTAAGGTGATGGATGGGGTGCCGATTAAGGACTGAAAGAAGTAGATGAACAGGAGGCCAGAACTGGATGAATGTAGTTCTTGAAGCTCATTTCCCTACATCAGACTGAATGACTTTTCAGGTGAGCCTAGGAAGACACCACACACTAAGGACGAATATCACAGCAGTAAATAAGCTCTGACTGCATGAAAATAAACCCAGTTCATTCAAATAAAGCCTCTAGGAATTGGGGTTGGAAAATTGTCAGATGAATTCTTTTGGAAACCACCCAACTGAAAGCCATCACCTGAGTACAAGGTCCAACAACAATAAGAGGATTCACCCCTTCATACTATGTGACAAATGCAAGATATATGCACGCCAATTTGCTTTTGTACAGGAAAGTTGTCCAAAAGATGAAAATGGTTGCTGAGCAAAGGAGATACTAAAGGTTTTGATCAAAGAGGTAGATTTTAAGGAGGGTCTAAAGGATTAACAGGTCATTCACTTCCTATTTATGGGATCTTGCTGTGCTCAGTTGGCTACTGTTTGCCTACACCTCTAAAGTAACTCATTGGCTATGTAGTGTTTTGAAGGAGATAAGCTGCTGTACCTTCTTTCTGAAATTGTCTTGCTGAAAAATATATTTGTTTTTTACAAAGTTCCTTCACTGATTAAGGCCAAGGTTTTACCATTCTGAACATTTTGTTTTATTTTAATATCAGTAAAATATGGATCCAATTACACATAATTTCACACAAATCCATCCAAAAATCAAATAATAAAACTAACAGTATTTGTAATATATATGCAACCAGTTTCTAGAAATCCAGCAGATGGTGCTAAGTACTTAACTTTTTCATCATCCCCTAAACATATAGAACAAGCATCAATGAACTTTCCAAAATGGATTGATAATATAATTATGAGGAACTTGAAAAAAAAATGAAACTAAGAGTAAATTAATGTCTGTAGACCATATGTTTGCAATATTTTTCATGCTTTCAGTCAAATTTATAACAAAGCACCCTAAATATTCACATTTTAGAATTAGAATTAGAATTAGAACATTACAGCGCAGTACAGGCCCTTCGGCCCTCGATGTTGCGCCGACCATCTGACCTACACTATTCCATTTTCATCCATATGTCTATCCAATGACCACTTAAATGCCCTTAAAGTTGGCGAGTCTACTACTGTTGCAGGCAGGGCGTTCCACACCCCTACTACTCTCTGCGTAAAGAAACTACCTCTGACATCTGTCCTATATCCTTCACCCCTCAACTTAAAGCTATGTCCCCTCGTGTTTGCCATCATCATCCGAGGAAAAAGACTCTCACTATCCACCCTATCTAACCCTCTGATTATCTTGTATGTCTCTATTAAGTCACCTCTCCTCCTCCTTCTCTCTAACGAAAACAACCCCAAGTCCCTCAGCCTTTCCTCGTAAGACCTTCCCTCCATACTAGGCAACATCCTAGTAAATCTCCTCTGCACCCTTTCCAAAGCTTCCACATCCTTCCTATAATGCGGTGACCAGAACTGCATGCAATACTCCAGGTGCGGCCTCACCAGAGTTTTGTACAGCTGCATCATGACCTCGTGGCTCCGAAACTCGATCCCCCTACTAATAAAAGCTAACACACCATATGCCTTCTTAACAGCCCTATTAACCTGGGTAGCAACTTTCAGGGATTTATGTACCTGGACACCAAGACCTCTCTGCTCATCTACACTACCAAGAATCTTCCCATTAGCCCAGTACTCTGCATTGTTGTTACTCCTTCCAAAGTGAATCACCTCACACTTCTCCGCATTAAACTCCATTTGCCATCTCTCAGCCCAGCTCTGCAGCCTATCTATGTCCCTCTGTACCCTACAACACCCTTCGACACTATCCACAACTCCACCGACCTTCGTGTCATCCGCAAATTTACTAACCCACCCTTCTACAGCCTCATCCAGGTCATTTATAAAAATGACAAACAGCAGTGGCCCCAAAACAGAACCTTGCGGTACACCACTAGTAACTAAACTCCAGGATGAACATCTGCCATCAACCACCACCCTCTGTCTTCTTTCAGCTAGCCAATTTCTGATCCAAAGCTCTAAATCACCTTCAACCCCATACTTCCGTATTTTCTGCAATAGCCTCCCATGGGGAACCTTATCAAACGCCTTACTGAAATCCATATAAAATAACTTCACCTGGATTTTCTAAGTTGTGTTTTTTTTTAAATTGAATCCAGGTGAAATTTCAGGAATTGGGGGGAACATATTGTTACAAAACATCTTAATCACTTACACACATGCCAACTGAGATAAATCAGCAAAAGCTGACACAGCCCCAGCATAATTGACAGCTGAAAGACAGCCCAGTGAGATAACTGCAAGTTATAATTTAAGATGCAATTTTACGCAGCATTTGATCACTTCAGATGAAACGTTAGGCCGAGGCTCAGTCTTCCCTCTCAGGTAGACGCAAAAGATCTTGAGGCAGTACTCAAAGAAGAGCATAACAGTTCTCCGTGGTATCCTGGTCAACATTTATCCCAGAACCAACATCACTAAAACAGATCTGACCATTTATTTCATTGTTGTTTGTGGGATCTTGCTGTGTGCAAAATGGTTGCTGTGTTTCCTACATTATAACAGTACCTACGCTTTATTGGGACTGAAATCTGATCATGAATGATATTAAAATCTGAGAACCTAACAATGCAAATTGGTTTCAATATATTAACAGAGCAACATGGGCATTCATAAACGTTAATTTAACTTGCCTAAATGTTAAGGTGTAGAAAATACCTTTGTGTGAAGTGTTTTTATTGTTTGTTACTGGGATATGAGCATCGCAGGCAGGGCCAGTATTTGTTGCCCATCCCTAATTGTCCTTGAGAAGGTGGTGGTGAGCCGCATTCTTGAATTGCTGCAGTCCATCTGGTGTAGGTACACCCACAGTGACAGTGATGTTAGGAAGAGAGTTTCATGTATTTGATCCAGCGACAGTGAAGGACTGGTGATATAGTTCCAAGTCAGGATAGTGTGTGGCTTGCAGGGGAACTTGCAGGTGATGGTGGTCCCTTGCGTCTGCTGCCCTTGTCCTTCTCGGTGGTAGAAGTCACGGGTTTGGAAGGTGCTGTAGAAGGAGCCTTGATGAGTTGCTGCAGTGCATCCTGTAGATGGTACACACTGCTGCCACTGTGCGCCAACGGTTGAGGGAGTAAATGTTTAAGGTGGTGGATGGGGTGCCGATCATGTAGGCTGCTTTGTCCTTGATGGTGTTGAGCTTCTTGAATGTTATTACAGCTACACTCATCCAGGCAAGTGGAGACTATTCCATCACACTCCTGACTTGTGCCGTGTAGATGGTGGACAGGCTTTGGGGAGTCAGGAGATGAGTTACTTGCTGCAGAATTCCCAGCCTCTGATTTGCTCTTGCCACATTATTTATATGGCTCGTCCAGTTAAGTTTCTGATCAATGGTAATCCCAGGTTGTTGATGGTGGAGGATTTGTGATGGTAATGCCATTGAATGTCAAGGGGAGATGGTTAGATTCTCTCTTGTTGGAGATGGTCATTGTGGCACCTTGGTGGCACAAATGTTACTTGCCATTTATCAGCCCAAGCCTGAAAATTGCCCAGGTCTTGCTGCATGTGGATATGGACTGCTTCAGTATCTGAGGAGCCGCGAATGGTGCTGAACATTGTGTAATCATCAGTAAACATCCCCACTTCTGCCCTTACGATGGAAGGAAGGTAATTGATGAAGCAGCTGAAGATGGTTGGGCCTCGGACACTATCCTGAGGAACTCCTACAGTGATGTCCTGGAGCTGAGATGATTGGCTTCTAAAAACCACAACCATCTTCCTTTGTGCTAGATATGATTCCAACCAGCGGAGAGTTTGCTAGGGCTCCTTGTTGTCACTCTTGGTCAAATGTTGCCTTGATGTCAAGGGCAGTCACTTTCACCCCACCTCTGGAGTTCAGTTCTTTTTCCATGTTTGGACCAAGGCTGTAATGAGGTCTGGAGTCTAGTGGCCCTGGTAGAACCCAAACTGAGCATCGGTGAGCAGGTTATTGCTGAGTAAGTGCCAGTTGATAGTGCATCGATGGCACCTTCCATCACTTTCTTGATGTTTGAGAGTAGATTGATAGGGCAGTAATTGTCTGCATTGGATTTGTGTAGCTTTTTGCGGACAGGTCATACCTGGACAATTTTCTAAATAGTCGGGTAGATGCCAGTGTTGTAGCTGTACTGGAATACCTTGGCGGGGGACACAGCTATTTCTGGAGCACAAGACTTCAGTGATACAGCTGGGATGTTGTTAGGGCCCATGGCCTTTGCTGTATGCAGTGCCTTCAGCCATTTCTTGATATCACTTGGAGTGAATTGATTTGTCTGAATACTGGCATCTGTGATGGTGGGGACTTCAGGAGGAGGCTGAGATGGATCATCCACTCGGCACTTATGGCTGAAGATGGTGGCGAATGTTTCAGCCTTGCCTCTTGTACTGACGTGCCGGGCTCCACCATCATTGAGGATGGGGATGTTTGTGGAACCTCTTCCTCCTGTTAGTTGTTTAACTGTCCACCACCATTCATGACTGGATGTGGCAGGTCTGCAGAGCTTCAATCTGATCCATTGGTTGTGGGATCGCTTTGCTCTATCACGTGCTGCTTCGCTAATCAGCATGTAAATAGTGCTGTGCTGTAGCTTCTATTACAACCAAGGTGGGAGGAGTGCACGGTCTTTTCTAGTTCCACTTCTCCACAGGTCACAACATATATTTAAATGTTTACCCAGTTACTGATGCAGTCAATGATATACTTTACTCTTTATCCCAGAATAAAATACACCAACCAGGTTTCTTTAATAAACAACAAAATGATCAGTTTATTATCAAAATAAACTTATCCAGTAATGAAGCAAAGCATTAACACACAGATTGAAATATGAAAGTTTCCTTTTTAAATTCCCCACATACACTCACACACACTGGAAAAAAAAACAGAAATTCTCTCTGCAGAGGTCTGTTCCAAAAAAGGCAAAAAAGAATACTTTGGCCAAATAGTTGCTAATTCTTGAAGAAAAATAGAGAAGATATGGAAGGAAGTCAGTTCTCCCTTTCGGTCTGGCATCCGGGTATACAGAGACAGGTCACTTGGATCTTTTCTAAAGCAGTTCTTTTCAGATGGCGTTGAGAATTAATCTGGCAGGTTTTTCCAGCTTCTCAGGAGAGATGCAGCACCCGGGATTTTAGCTCTCCCACACTGGATTTCTTCAAAGAGGTAGAGAAAGGGGTGAGTTGGGTGGTTTTTCCTTGGCAAATTGATCTCCAACTATCATCAAAACAGTTCACACCCCAACTGAACCAAAACAATATTTCAGAAGCGAAACCACAAACCGAAAGTCAACCTCCTGATTTCCATAAACCTTGACATGTGGCTCCTCTGTAAATATCTTCCCCAGGTCACCAAGGTTTCTGTAGTTTAATTAGCTTAAAGCACACGATTTCCAGCAAAGGTTGTTTTCAAACAACATATCAGTGGACTGTCAACAACAAAACAAAGTCCAGCATTTATAAAATCTTCAGCCTTCCAATGAATTCATCTCCACAATTTAAATATGTGTCCTCAAAAAAATACTTAACAAAAAACAAAGAAGGATCTTGCCTTGGACCGGAGCAGCGGTGGCAGTCGGCAGGTGGACCTGGAAGGAGGTGGAACTGGAGCGGGACCTGTGAAATAAAGACCGGGGCTCGAGGCCCTTACCTACCTTACACCGGAGCAGCAGTGGCAGTCAGTGGGCGGACCTGGGAGGAGGCGGATCCGGAGCGGGACCTATATAAGAAAGAACGGGGCTCGAGGCCCTTACCTACCAGATGACCAGAGCAGTGGCAGTCAGCAAGTAATGCAAGGCTGGATTGCATCTATTTTAACGCAAGGAGTCTTACAAGTGAGGCAGATGAATTGAGGGCATTGATTAACACATGGGAATATGATATTATTGCTATCACAGAGACATGATCGAGGGAAGGGCAGGACTGGCAGCTCAATAGTCCCAGGTTATAGAATCTTCAGGTGTGACTGGGGTTGGGAGCGGGGCGGGGGGGGTGGGTGTGGGCAGCGAGTAAAAGAGGAGGTGGTATTGCACAATTGATCGAGGAGTCAATTATTGCAGTAAGGAGGGATGATATCTTAGAAGGTTCCTACCATATGGGTAGAACTTAAAAACAAAAAGGGGGCAATCACTTGGCTGGGAGTGTACAACAGGCCCCCAAATAGTCAGGGAGAGATAGAGGAGCAGATATGTAGGCAAATCTCAGAGAGGAGTAAAAATAATAGGGTAATAATAGTAGGGGATTTCAACTTCCCCAATATTAACTGGGATAGTCTTCGTGCTAAAGGCTTAAAGGGGGCAGAATTCTTAAAATGCATCCAGGAGAGCTTTTTGAGCCAGAACATAAAAATTCCTACAAGAGAAGGGGAAGTACTGGACCTAATCCTAGGGAATGAAGTCTGACAAGTGGTAGAAGTGTCAGAGGGGGTGCATTTCGGGGATAGTGACCATAACTTTGTAAGATTTAAGGTAGTTATGGAAAAGGACAAAGATGGACAAAGATAAAGATGCTGAATTGGGGGAAGGCAAATTTCAATATGATAAAACAGGACCTGGCCAAAGTGGATTGGGAGCAGCTACTTATAGGAAGTCTACATCAGACCAGTGGGAGTCATTCAAAAAGGAAATAGCGAGAGCTCAGGGCCAACACGTTCCTGTAAAGATGAAGGGTAGGACTAACAAGTCCAGGGAATATCAAGGGATATAGAGGATTGGATAAGGATAAAAAGGAGGCTTATGGCAGATTCAGAGGACTGAAAACATCGGAGGACCTAGAGGAGTACAGAAAGTGCAAGGGGGTACTTAAAAAAGTAATTGGGAGAGCAAAGAGGGGGCATGAAAAAACACTGGCGGGCAAGATAAAGGAAAATCCCAAGGCATTTTATAAGTATATTAAGGGCAAGAGGATAACTAAGGAAAGAGTAGGGCCCGTTAGGGACCAAAGTGGCATTCTGTTTGTGGAGCCGGAGGACGTAGGTGAGGTTTTAAATGATTACTTTTCATCTGTATTCACTATGGAGAAGGACGATGCAGGTGTAGAAATCAGGGAGAGGGATTATGATAAAGTCGAAAAAATTAGCATTGAAAGGGAAGAGATATTCGCGGTTTTTAGTGGGCTTAAAAGTGGATAAATCCCCAGGCCCAGATGAGATGTATTCCAGGCTGTTATGTGATAGCAGGGGCTCTGACACAAATTTTCAATCCTCTCTGGCCACAAAAGAGGTGCCAGAGGATTGGACGACAGCGAATGTGGTACCATTATTCAAGAAGGGTAGCAGTGATAAACCAGCTAATGACAGCCTTGTGAGTCTAACATCCGTGGTAGGGAAACTATTGGAAAAAGTTCTGAGAGACAGGATTAATCTCCACTTGGAGAGGCAGGGATTAAATCAAGGATAGTCAGCATGGCTTTGTCGAGGGAGATCATGTCTAAGAAACTTGATTAAATTTTTCGAGGAGGTGACTAGATGTGTAGATGAGGGTAAAGCGGTTGATGTAGTTATACATGGACTTCAGTCAGGCTTTTACCAGTGGTGTAACGCAGGGGTCGGTGCTGGGACCCTTACTGTTTGTAGCATACATTAATGATTTAGACGTGAATATAGGAGGTATGATCTGTAAGTTCGCAGATGACACAAAAATTGGTGGTGTCGTAAATTGTGAGGAGGAAAGCATTAAGTTACAAGATGATATAGATGGGCTGACAAGATGGGCTGGTAAGATGGGCAGAGCAGTGGTAAATGGAATTTAATCCTGAGAAGTGTGAGGTGATGCATTTTGGGAGGACTAACAAGGCAAGGGAATATACAATGGGTGGTAGGACCCTAGGAAGTACAAAGGGTCAGAGGGACCTTGGTGTACTTGTCCATAGATCACTGAAGGCAGCAGCACAGGTGGATAAGGTGGTTAGGAAGGCATAAGGGATACTTGCCTTTATTAGCCGAGGTATAGAATATAAGAGCAGGGAGGTTATGATGGAACTGTATAAAATGCTAGTTAGGCCACAGCTGGAGAACTGTGTACAATGCTGGTCGCCACACTATAGGAAGGATGTGATTGCACTGGAGAGGGTGCAGAGGAGATTCACCAGGATGTTGCCTGGGCTGGAGCATTTCAGCTATGAAGAGAGACTGGATAGGCTAGGGTTTTTTGTCTTGGAGCAGAGAAGGCTGAGGGGGGACCTGATTGAGATATACAAAATTGTGAGGGCATAGATAGGGTAGATAGGAAGAAACTTTTTCCCTTAGCGGAGGTGTCAATAACCAGGGGGCATAGATTTAAGGTAAGGGACAGGAGGTTTAGAGGGGATTTGAGGAAAAAAAATTTCATCCAGAGGGTGGTTGGAATCTGGAACATACTGCCTGAAGGGGTGGCAGAGGCAGGAACCCTCACAACATTTAAGAAGTGTGTAGATGAGCATTTGAAAGGCCATAGCATACAAGGCCACAGGCCAAGTGCTGGAAAATGGGATTAGAATAGCTCGGTGCTTGATGGCCGATACGGACACGATGGACAGAAAGGCCTGTTTCTGTGCTGTATAACTTTATGACTCTCTGACTCTATCTTCATAACACTTCAAAGGTTGGCATCTCAGTTTTAGATATGCCTGGTGCTGCTCCTGGCACTCTGTCCTGCACACCTCATTGAACCAGGGTTAATCCCCAAGCTTGATTGTAATGGTAGAATGAGGGATTTGCAGAACCATGAGATTACAGATTGTGGTTGAATACAATTTTGCTGCTGCTGATCTGTTCTGACACTATCCATTTAGCACGGTGGTAGTGCCACACAACATTATGGAGAGTATCATCACTGTGAAGATAGGACTTTGTCTCCATAAGGACTTTGAGATGGTTACTCCTACCAATGCTATCATGGACAGATACATAAGAACATAAGAACTAGGAGCAGGAGTAGGCAATTCAGCCCCTCGAGCCTGCTCTGCCATTCAATACGATCATGGCTGAACTCATCTTGGCCTCAACTCCACTTTATGCCCGTTCTCCATAACCCTTCAGCCCATTTCTAATTAAACATCTGTCTATCTCCTCCTTAAGTTTACCCAATGTGCTGGCATCCACCGCATTCTAGGACAGTGAATTCCACAGATTCACACCCCTTTGAGAGAAGTAATTTCTCCTCATCTCTGTTTTAAATCTGCTACCCCTTATCCTAAAACTATGAACTTTTGTTCGAGATTGCCCCACAAGAGGAAACATCCTCTCTATGTCTACTTTGTCAATCTCCTTAATCATCTTATATACCTCAATTAAATCTCCTCGCATTCTTCTAAACTCCAGAGAATAAAGGCCTAAACTGCTCAGTCTCTCTTCATAAGACAAGCCCCTCCATCTCTGGAATCAATCTAGTGAACCTCCTCTCAACTGCCTCCAATGCAACTACATCCATTCTCAAGTAAGAGGACCAAAACTGTACGCAATATTCCAGGTGCGGTCTCACTAATGCCTTGTACAGTTGCAGCAACACTTCCCTACTTTTATACTCTATTCTTTTAGCAATAAATACCAAAATTCCATTTGCCTTCCTTATCACCTGCTGTACCTGCAAACTAATTTTTTGCGATTCATGCACGAGGACACCCAGATCCGTCTGCACCAAAGCACTCTGAAGTTTCTCTCCATTTAGATAATAATTTGCCTTTCTATTCTTCCGACCAAAATGGATAACCTCACACTTATCCAAGTTAAAATCCATCTGCCAAATTTTGGCCCATTTATCTAATCTATCCATATCCATTTGTAGATTTCTTATTTCTTTATTGCAACTTACTGTCCCACCTATTTTAGTGTCATCTGCAAATTTGGCTATAGTACCTTCTATCCCTGCATCCAAGTCATTTATATAGATTGTAAATAGTTGGGGCCCGAGGACCGAACCCTGTGTCAGCCCACTAGTTACATCTTGCCAACCAGAAAAAGACCCATTTATCCCGACTCTCTGTTTTCTGTTGGTTAGCCAATCCTCTATCCAAGTTAATAAATTGCCCCTAACCACATGTGAACTTACCTTGTGTATTAACCTTTTATGTGGCACCTTATCAAATGCCTTCTGGAAGTCCAGATAGACTACATCTGCAGGACCCCTATTATCCACTTTGCTTGTTACAGCTTCAAAGAACTAGCAAATTAGTCAAACACAATTTACCCTTCATAAAACCATGCTGACTCTGATGGATTGCATTTTGACTTTCTAAATGTCCTGTTATTACTTCCTTAATAATGGATTCTAACAATTTCCCAACGACAGATGTTAAACTAACTGGTCTATAGTTTCCTACTTTCTGCCTCCCTCCCTTTTTGAATAAGGGTGTTACATTTAGCTTTTTCCCAATCCACTGGAACCTTTCCCATATCCTGAGAATTTTGAAATATTATAACCAATGGATCCACTATCTCCGCTGCCACTTCCTTTAAGACCCTAGGATGGAGGCCATCAGGCCCTGGGGACTTGTCTGCCTTCAACCCCAATCGTTTGCTCAGTACTTTTTCCCTAGTGATGATGATTGTTCTAAGTTCCTCCCTTTCTATAATTTCTGCATTACCTGGTACTATTGGGATGGTACTAGTGTCTTCTACTGTGAAAACTGAAGCAAAATACTGATTTAATGTCTCTGCCATTTCTGTGTTCCCTTCTATTAACTCCCCAGTCTCATCCTCCAACGGACCAACTTTCACTTTAGCTGCTCTCTTCCCTTTATATACTTATAGAAGCTTTTACTATCCGTTTTTATATTTTGCGCTAGTTTTCTTTCATAATTTACCTTTGCTCTTTTTATTACTTTTTTAGTAACCCTTTGTTGATCTTTAAAAGTTTCCCAATCTTCCAGCCTGCCACTGGCATTTGCAATATGGTATGCCTTAGTTTTTGTCTTTATGTTATCCTTAACTTCCTTGCTTAGCCATGGATGTTTTTTCCCCCTCCTAGAATCTTTCTTCCTCTCTGGAATATATTTTAGTTGGAATAAATTGAATATCTCCTTAAACATCTGCCACTGCTCGTCAACTGTCCTACCTTGTAGTCTTCCTGCCCAGTCCACTAGGGCCAAATCTGTCCTCATGCCTGTATAATTACCTTTGTTTAACTCCAGAATGTTCGTGTGGGACTCCAGCTTCTCGCCCTCAAACTGAATTTGAAATTCTAGCATGCTATGATCACTTTTCCCTAGAGGATCCTTAACAATGAGATCATTTATTAATCCCACCTTATTACATAACACCAAATCTAGAATAGCCTGCTCCCTGGTTGGTTGCACCTGCAGATGCATCTGGACAGGTAGATTGATGAGGACGAGGTCAAGTAGGTTTTGCCCTCTTGTTGGTTCTCTCACCATGTGTCACAGACCCAGTCTGGCAGATAAGTCTTTCAGGACCCGGCCAGTAGTGGTGCTACCGAGCCAAAGTTGGTGATGGACACTGAAGTCCCCTAACCAGAGTACATTCCGTGCCCTTGCTACCCTCCATGCTTCCTCCAAGTGGTGTTTAACATGGAGGAATACTGATTCATCAACTGAGGGAGGGCGGTAGGTGGTAATCAGCAGGCGATTTCCTTGCCCATGTTTGACCCAATGTCATGAGACTTCATGGGTTCCAGAGTCAATGTTGAGGTCTCCCAGGGCCATTCACTCCTGACTATATACCACTGTGCCATCAGCAGGACAGACCCAAGAATGTTGATGGAGTAGTCTGGGATTTTGGCTGTAAGCTATGATTCGATGAATATGAATATGTCAGGCTGTTATTTGACTAGTCTGTGGGACAGCCCTCCCAATTTTGGCACTTATCCCCAGCTATTAGTGAGGCAGACTTTGCACGGTGTGCCATTGTTGATTCCGTTGCCTAGGTCAATGCTGGGTGTTCCATCCAGTTTTATTCTTTTTTGACTTTTCTGCAGCAATTTGATCGAACAGCATGGCTTGCTGGGCCATTTCAGAGGGCAGTTAAGAGTCAACGACATTGCTGTGGGTCTGGAGTCACCTGTTGGCCAGACTGGGTAAGAATGGCAGATTTCCTTCCCAAAGGACATTCGTGAATCAAATGGGTTTTTATGACAATTTGGTAGTTTCACGGTCACCATTACTGAGACTAGCTTTTTATACCAAATTTATTAAATTTAAGTTGCACCAGCTACCATGGTGGGATTTGAACTCGTGTTTTCCGAGCATTTGTCTAGGCCTGCTAATTGTCTAGGCCTGCTAAATGGCTAGTCCAGGAACATTATCACTATGCTACAATTCCTATTACTAGAGTTATTCTGAAAAATGCAGATTCATATACATTGCAAACTGGTAAAGCTTTGTGAGTTAGTTTTCATCAGATTTGAGGCTTTTCTAGACACAGAGGCAAGGAGGCATGTGAGAATAAGAATTCAGCTGCTTGCCATGTGTAGTGACATTGCAAATATATCTGTAAACAGCAAAATCATTCTAAAAGGATGTATTTATGATTGTGCTATGACAGATCAAACCATTCCAAGTGTGTCTGTGATATTTAAGAATTTGAATTCAGTTTTAAAAATCTGGAGATTACAAAGCTGATAACAGGAATAGTGACCATGAAACTGTTGGATTATCGTTAAAACCCAATCGTTTCACTAATGTCCTTTAGCAAAGGAAACTTACCATCCTTACCAGGCTCGGCCTATATGTGACTCCAGTCCTAGACCAGCAGGATTGACTCTTAACTGCAATCTGAAATGGCCTACGAAGCCGCTCAGTTGTATCAAAATCGATACCAGCTGTTCAAGAAGTAGGCCTACCACCACCTTCTCAGGGCAACTAGGGATGGACAATAACTACCAGCCTTGCCACCAATGCCCACTTCCTGAGAATGAGTAAAAAAAACTGATCTGTTAAATGCAGGCTATTCCTTGTTTCTAAATTTTGAATACAGAAAAATGTACTTCCTTTGATTATCTGTCAGCTTCACACACATTTCTACACTTCACTTCTTTTAGCAGTACTTTTGCTCTGAAAACTTCTCATGTCACCACTAATCTAGATTCGAAATGCATGTTCCTCTCAATCTATTTGTTTTGAAGAAAAACAGCTGTAGAACACAATGCAGTGTAAGAAACCTTTTTATGCCACCGTACTGGAGCATCAACTTGCTGCACCTGGAGCAATGGCCCAATGGGTTAACAGGAGCCGGATTTTTTATTTAACTACCCAGAGGAGCAATTGGAGAGAGAGCCACTTTGTAATAATCTCACACATCTAGAGGTCTCCTGGAGAATTGGCTACCAGCTGCAGAATGGTTCGAGGTCTTGGGAGGCCTAAGAATTGGGGCAAAAAGCAATGGGCAAAATGAGGACAGCACAGAGATCTTGAGTGGGAGCAGGAAGCTAGGTGACTAGGACTGACAATGTCATGCATGAACTGGAAGGAGTGGATTTGATTAGATCTATTCTCATTCCAAGCTTCATATCCTAATGAAAACTAAAGTTTATTGTGTAGTTAGAAAAGCTGAGTTACATTCTTATTAAATAGCCCAGAGCAGCTTAGATTAAAGAAACGTTTGCATTTATATAGCACCTTTCACAATCTCAGGACATCGCAAAATACTCCACAGCCAATGAAATACTTTGGAACTGTAGTGACTGTTGTAAGAAATGCAGTAGCACAGCAAGGTCTGGCCAATGACTTTTTTTCCAGTAATGTTGATTGAAGGATAAATAGTGGCCAGGTCACTGGGGAGAATGGAACTGCTCTTCTTTGAAATAACATTATTTGGATCATTTAGATCCACCTAAGAAGGCAGGCAGGGCCTCAGTCTAATAGACATTGCCTCCAACATTGCAGTACTCACTACTGCACTGGAGTGCCAGCCTAGATTTTCTGTTCTCTGGAGTGGGGCTTGAATCCACAACTTTCTGACTCAGAAGCAAGCAAGCTAAGCCACAGCTAAGGCTTGCATCAACTGAAGGAAGAAAATGGAACAGCTAAATCATAACATTAAAATGAAAAGCAAGTGAATGAAGAAATCTACACTTGCCGCAGACTTGTTAAAAGGGATGCATATTGATGCTGAATCTGTACACTTTCAAGCCTCTTTGGCTTAATCATTTCCTACTGGTTGATAGCAGCCCAGGAGCAAGCACTTCCATTCCATTTATACATTTGGGATTATGCAGCAGTTCAGTTAATCTATTTCACCTTTGTTGGGGTTGAAGGGAATTACTGTTATATGTAACGGCCAGTTCTGATGAAAGGTCACTGACCTGAAACCTTAACTCCGCTTCTTTCTCCACAGATGCTGCCAGACCTGCTGAGTATTTCCAGCACTTTTTGTTTTTATTACTGTTGTATGTAGTTGCTTGTATATTAATCACTCAGTGAGCCAATGTTAATTGGCATTAGACGCATTTCTAGTGAAGAAAAAGGGCTGAGGCATTTGATAGATTTTTGTTAGGCAAGGATATTAAGGGCTACAGAACCAAGGCACATAGATGAAGTTAAGATACAGATTAGCCCTGATCTAATTGAATGGTGGAACAGGATCGAGGGGCTGAATGGCTGACTCCAGTTCTTATGGATATAAGAATTCCTCAGGTTGTCATCTGTAGCAACATCATAAATATACATGGAAATACATACAAATACATAGAAATTACAAAAGGGAAACAAAAGATTCAACTCCAGCAGTCCATGTTGTTATTTATTTACCACACAAGCAGTAGTAGTATCCCAGGTTCCCATATCCCTCTATTTTCTTTTCCTTCAACCACCTATCTAACTTGTTATCACTAAAAAATCACATTCCACGACTTCTGTACATAGTTAGAAAAAAAAACTTGCGCAAGGTGTGCACTTTCTGTCCACAAACCTTACTGCTTGTTCTCACGATTGTTTTTGGTTCATACTTTTGGATCAATATTTGCTATGCCAAAAACTCCCATTTGATTTTTCTATGTCGACTGTCACAATGTAGTTGCAACCACTGGCCAGTAGGTGACTCCATGGAATGAGTTTCTGAAGTCTTTAGCTAGAATCTATTATTATTCTGTCTGTTAAGAAATAGTTTATTTTATCAACTGGTTGTGGTCAACAGCAATTAAGTAGTACTATTTAAATCGGCCAATCAAGTGTGAGCATTTCAGCCTGTTGTTCTGAAAAATATAGCAACTTTCTAAGACAAGTAACCTTTTAAAGGTCTAACGGTTCACTTTCCATTTATTAGGTATAAAGAAAATTCTTGTTACAAGGCCAGTTGCTGATGTATTGCAATTGGCAGTAAAGTCACTGTCAAATTCTGTGTGCCCCCTTTTGTAGTGCCTGCTGCTAGGAATTGATATAGCTGAAGAATTTGAAACACAAGTCAGTGAAGCACAACAGATGTCGAGGTTAATTCACTGCTGAAAGATCTGTTACCATACTAGTGTTGAAGAAACAGTGGCTTTGAAAGAGATCCAGGGGTATTAATAGACCTGGTGTTTAACCCCAGATCGCCAATCAACAAACTGAATTGAAAGCTTAGGAACATAGGAGCAGGAGTAGGCCATTCAGCCCATCGAGCCTGCCCAGACATTCAATACAATCATGGCTGATCATCCATTTCAATCCTTTTTCCCACACTATCCCCATATCCCTTTATATCATTTGTATTTAGAAATCTGTCAATCTCTACTTTCAACGTACTCAATGACTGAGCTTCCACAGCCCTCTGGGGTAGAGAATTCCAAAGATTCACAACCCTCTTAATAAAGAAATTTCTCCTCATCTCTGTCCTAAGTGGCTTCTCCCTTATTTTGAAATTGTGTCCCCCGGTCTAGACTCCCCAATCAGGGGAAACATCTTACCTGCATCTACCCTGCCTATCCCTTTAAGTATTTTGTCGGTTTCAATGAGATCACCTCTCATTCTTCAAAACGCTAGAGAAGGCCATTGTAAATTGCCCCTAGTGTAGGTAGGTGGTAGAAGGATGGTGGGGATGTGGTAGGGAATATGGGATTAATGTAGGATTAGTATAAATGGGTGGTTGTTGGTCGGCACAGACTCGGTGGGCCGAAGGGCCTGTTTCAGTGCTGTATCTCTAAATAAATAAATAAATACATGCCCCGTTTTCCCAATCTCTCTTCATAGGACAGTCCCACCATCCCGGGAACAAGTCTGGTGAACCTTATTATGCACACCCTCTATGTTACTTAACCAATAGGCATCAGCTTTGGCTCAGTGGCAACACTCACTTCTGCGTCAAAAGGTTGTGGGTTCAAGTCCCATTCTCAAAACCTGAGCATAAACTCTAGGCTGACACTGCAGTGGAGCACTGTGCTGTTAGATGTGATGCCTTTCAGGTGAGATGTTAGACTGAGATCCCACCTGAACATTGTCATGTGTTTTTATGATCTTGCTGTGTATAAATTGTCTGCTGTGTTTCCTACATTACAACAGTGATTACTCTTCAAAAACGTACAGTACTTAATTGGCTGTAAAGTGTTTTGCAGACATCCTTGGGTTGAGAAGAAGGTTGGCCATCAGGACGCAGGCTCAAACTAATAATTAGAACTAATATTGGGCTGTTATTTTTCACGCCTCCAGTGAGCATCACTTGGAATGTGTTGGGTCGGTTAGTGTGGGGAAGGCAAATATCTAGGAATCATTTAAAAAAACAGCTGCATAGTGGACTGATCTTTCTTAGTGAATGTACTGTAATAGCCTTAGTTCTCCACATCTATCTTGTGAACTTTCATAGGGAATCATCTTTACTTTGTTAAATCATCTTTCATTTGTGATTTTATTTTGCTGCGAGTCTCAAAATGATCAACATTTAATCATATTTCAGAGCTGGTCGCACTACATCAACAGACTTTAGTCAGTTATATTTCTGCACCTCTTCGCTCAGCCTCCCTTCACTAAAAGCAACTTAAAACAAAAGTTACAAGCATGAGCCATTATAAACTCAAACCTTTCACACTGGCAGACACAAATGAACAAAGAATAGGGGTTTAAAGAGAGAGAAAGACTTGCATTTAGATAGCGACTTCCACAATCTCAGGAACAATTCAAAGCTCTTTAATAAAAAAGCAGCAGACAATTTGCATAAAAGGTCCTACATAGAGTAATGAGATAATCAGTTTTAGTGGTGGTGGCTGGAGAATAAATATTGGTCGGGTCACCAGTGCCATATGATCATTTATATCCATCCAAGAGGGCAGAAGGGGGCCTCGATTTAACATTTCATCTGAAAGACAGCACCTCTGACAGTGCAGCACTGCCTCAGTACTGCACTGAAGTATCAGCCTGAATTATGTGCTGAAGTTTATTTATTTATTTATTTAGAGATACAGCACTGAAACAGGCCCTTCGGCCCACCAAGTCTGTGCCGACCATCAACCACCCATTTATACTAACCCTACACTAATCCCATATTCCTACCATATCCCCACCTTCCCTCTATTCTCCGACCACCTACCTATACTAGGGGAAATTTATAATAGCCAATTTACCTATCAACCTGCAAGTCTTTGGCTGTGGGAGGAAACCGGAGCACCTGGCGAAAACCCACACAGTTCACAGGGAGAACTTGCAAACTCCGCACAGGCAGTACCCAGAATTGAACCCGGGTCGCTGGAGCTGAGAAGTCTCTGAAGTGAAGCTTGAACCTAGGACCTTGTGACTCAGAGGTAAGCGTGAGCCAAGACTGATGCCAAAAGAGCTTTTTGAAAGACGGTGATGGCATGAGGGGTCCACTTTTTATTTTTGGGGGTGGGGGGGTATTTCAGTTTTTTAAAAATCCAAGTTGCCCTTTTACGGGCATTGCCTAGCGATGCTGCTGCCTCACACCCAGGAAGGTCCCCAGTTTGTTCCTTGTTTAGTGTTGAGTTAGCTGATCTGAGTTGGTGTGTTACAATGAACCTCAGTGACCCTGAGTTGGACGGAGTGGGGTGGGATGGAGGGAGAAGACATCAGCCAGGTTCCCCACTTCTGATAATTATCTTGCTCTGAAGAGGACATTTGTGAACTTTGGGTGAGATGTGAGTGATGGGGAGGCAGGAGTGAACACCAGATTAAGCAGATCAATTACATTTATCATGCAAGCATAGGTATGCGAACTCCTCATTAAATCCCATAACTCATCAAAAAGTCAACAACTTCAAAGAAGGAGCAGGAGAAGGTAAAAAAAAAAGGACAGTTCAGGTTGCTTATTTAATGGCTACTGAACTCTGCTTCATTTTGTTTCTCAAGCTAGTGCTCCTCTCTGCCACCAGATCCAATAACAGAAAGCAGAAAGACAGCACAAAGTGTATTTTGATACCATTTCATCAATGTTTACATCTCTGAGCTGACAATGGTGTCACGGTTGATTGGAAAGCCACTCAGCCTGCTGATGTAGTGTGAAATGAAACCAATACCTTTTGGTTCTGTGAATTTTTTTAGCGTGAAGAAACATCAGACCCGTACACAAGATGAAATAAAGAGTATGCCAGGCGGATTATTTGCAAACTCTTTTCTTTTTGCTTTTCCATGAAAAAGATTTGACAAAATTAGGTTCACACTGCGGTAGTTTTCAATGGCTGACTAAAGCACCTTGCCAACATGGTGAATTCTATCTCTCAGTGTGAAGGAGAGATGACTCTTTGATTATGAATTCTATTAAATGCCAGCGCTGAGTGGAAATGTGGAGATTGCAGCTTGGTGGCAATAGAGCCACTAGATTAATTAGTTGTGTTCAGAGGGGCCCTAGTGAGTAATAGATGATATTTTAAGCCTCAGAGACCTGAATGTCTCTTGCAGCTTTTAATACAACATGCTTTCCATTCCAGAACACTAATGTGCTGATGAGGGGATTTGTATTATTCAGAAAAACAAAAAAAAAAGTTTGCTAACAGGAAGAGGTTTGAAGTGAAATGTTATTACTTCAGTGATGAACAATATCATTAAACTGGCTTTATCTTTCTTTTTCAAACCTGAGCAATACGAGGCAGAAAAGATTAACACCTTAACAGCTGTCAATCAAAAGCAGCTTTCCATTAACCTTAGGACCAGAACATCAGGACTGAGTCAAAACGAAATACAAGTAACTCAACAGGGATGGAAGCACTAGCACTGCCTACTCTGCTTAATTCAATGTCACTTAATTCAAATTATCTCATAATTTCATTTTTTTGCATCATATCAACCACTTTCCTATATTATTGTTGTTGCTTAATTCAAGTTACTATATTGTTTCAAAGTGAAATATATAGACTGTTGCATTGTTGGGTTTGCATTAGTAGCATTGCAAGATGTTCGAGAGAAAGTCTCAGACTTCAGTGAAGGTTAAGTAACAATTCTTTATTATTTACAGTTACTATATACACTTTCAGCAAGCCACCTAAGCTAGCATCCTTCGTGCTGCTATACCTTCTTCTCAAACCTATCTCATGTGACAGTTACATCATCGCTCATACAGTGGGAGGGGTCTCTCTCACTGTCTTCGGTATTAATCCTGTACATCCTTATACTACATCTTCCCCCAAGTCTTTATCCAACATTTTTCCAAACATATATACATTTATGACTTCTTTGCTACTCTTTCTCCCCCCAAGTCTCTGGCTTTACAGATTCAGTCTCATCGAAGGTTTGACAACTCTCCCCAATCTGGTTATAATCTGTCTGGGACGATCAATAGTCTTCATAGGAAATCTGGGTTGCTGACATGGTTTTTCATTTCTACAGTAGTAGTATTTTGTTTGGTTTGGGTTTGTTCATCTTCATCTAGATCTTGCAGATGGATTATTGGCTGTTGCTTTTGCGGAATGTGAATGATATTTCTCCAATCCCTTCATATGTTTCCTTCCTTTGTTCATATAATATACGATCGCTGATAGTCCTCATGTTTGTGGATTACAGTACCTTCTCGTTCCAGTCATGTATCCAAACATTTTGACGATTGTTTAATTTGGGTAAGCTTCTCGTTTGCAATCTCCTATTGTAATTCTGGGTTTGTTGCCTTCTGTAGGAACTTTCTCTTTCTCAAGCTTTCTCGTAGTCTTGATTCTTTAATCCTGGCATTAATTGTTGAAGCAATACTGGAAGCTGTGTTCTTAACTTCCTTCCCATTAGTAACTCTGCTGGTGATAATCCACACAGCAGTGGCGATGAATGATAAATTAGGAGTGAGATAGGAAGATATTCGTTTTTCTTGAGTAAAGATTTTATTGTTCTCACACCTTGTTCTGAGTCACCATTGAACTGTGGAAACCTCGGTGAGCTTGTAAGACACTGAAAGCCCATCTTCAGGCCAACTGGGTAAAACAATAGTTTGCGAACCATGGTCCATTGTCTGATAATATTTCATCTGGAACCCCATGTGTCACGAAGATATCTGTAAGGATTCTGATAACTAACTTGATGGTCATAGAATGTAATGGTCTGACTGCTATCCAGCTGGAAAAGTCGTCCATAACGATGATATATGACTTCCTACCAAACATGAATAAATCCATGCCGAGCCATCGCCAAGGTCTGGTTGGAAATTGGGTAGTCAACAGTGGTTCATGCTATTCTGGCCTCTATATCATGCATGTCTGCCAGTTGTTGATCATGGTCTCGATATCCTTAGATATCTCAGGCCACCATACCAAAGATTATGCCCTTGTTCTGCACTTAGTTATAGCCAAATGGCCTTGGAGTAATCGAGCTAAGATATCGGATCTCATTGAAGCAATGTTATGCCAATATGCTTTGTTGAATGATAATTTTCTTTAATCCACTGACTGGAGATCTGACTTTGCATTTTTTTAAAAAGACATTTTGAAAAAGGATGACTTTTCTAGCAGCTTAGGATGGTCACCTAATTTGCAACACTGTCTCCTACATGCAACGTCTGTGAGGAGGGAGACAAAATGTCTGCTAATTCCCCAGCAAGAACCAAAACCCAGGAAGTTTAAGGGAACTGTTTGTTCTCTTTCTTTTAGCAAGAAGAAATACTGCTAACTGCTATGTTTGAATCACTGAGTGACTGTCATGTGACAAGTTCCTCCCCATCTGGAGTTTTAAGCTTGTGTTTTTTCTGCAGCAGAGGAGAAGCAACTGGGCTTTGACACATGCAGACTCAAGTGGGGGTCTCTCTTTCTCGCTCTCTCTCTATTCCAGCTTGAAAGTTTTCAAATCCTGCCCATTGACTGATTACCTTTGCGTACTTCGGCTACAATCAGAAATCCCGTTGGAGGAAATCATCCGCATCGCTGTCTTCAAACGACCCACCAAGCCAGTCCTCTACCTCTTCAGACTAAACGCCTCAGAACACCGAATTCAGCTAGAAGCCAGCTGAATCACCAAATGCCACAGACTGTATACCCCTTTTTTCTATGGACTCAAACTCAACCAATCTACCTTTCCCCACTCCGTAACCTTTTTGTGTGTGTGTAAACCTCTAGTGTGTGTGTGTGTGTTTGTGTGTGAGTGAAAGTAAGCATGTTGTTTATTATTTTTATTAGTTTGGTTTAGGTACAATAAAGTTAACCTCTTTCTTTGTTAACTTAAGAAAACCTGGTTCTTGTTATGATCATAGCAAGTAAGCAATCAAACACCTACTGAATTGGCCAGTACATCCACGTTAAGAAAGAATTAAACTTCTTGTGATCAAATAAGGAGAGGGAAAAGAGGAAAGCCCTTCGACTCCTCCTCACTTGACCATAACAGGAAGAATAACAATTCTGTTGTTGTAAACTGATAAGTCATCAATTACAGTAAAGTATTTCCTATACTCATGTAATGTCTTAATTGTTCTCCATCCTGGACTTTCTTGTGGCCACCCATGTGTACAATATTATCTAATGCGAATACATTCTTTATCATTCTTCTGTGCTTGTCATATTTCTCACAACTTCTGTGTGCTTGCTGGCCAACTTTGTGCTGTGTGCTGTGAGTATGACTCTATGTCACCTAAGAAATTTGCATCGCCTTGTGATGGACGATCTATGGTTGCTCTCGATAACGCATCGGCTGACAATTGGAAGGGATTGTTTTTACCTTTTTTTGCTTGACTTTGGCTACCCTTTCAATCAACTGCAGTTCCAAGCATGCATTCCTGCTCAGTAAAGAACATTTTTGATTGTATAAGACGTATAAGGTCTCTACCAGTTGTCTGCCTCTATGCTGAAGAGTTGCTTGGAGTTTGCCTTTTACTCACAGTTGTCTCCCACCTGCACCATACAACTGTATTTCTGTCAGTTGCTGGTAATGTCTCTTCACCCAAGATTCTTAATGCTAACATGACACCATGATGCTAACCCCTGTGTTAAGATTAAAATTTGTGAGGTGTCCATTCATGTAGATGTCTGCTGTCCAGAAATCTGGATTACTGATTTGTCCCAAGAACTCTCCTGGTTCTTTGTCTTGTGGATATTTCTGTACTTGATTCACTGTTCTTTGCGTGAAGGTCTTCTGTTTTGTACCTTTAAGTGCAGAAGTTTTGCTGTGGCACATCTTCCCAGTGTCCAGTTTTTCCACACTTCAAACACTCAGCTTTACTTGCTGGGCACTGCTCTCATCTGTGGGTCTTCTTGGCTCCACAACATTGGTAAGGTTTTCCTATTTCATGCACCTTCTCACCTGGATGTTTTTTCTGTTCCTCAAAGTGTTTCCCTGGCTTTGAATTAACCAGTTGGATGGGTATTGGACTCCTTCTCATCCACGGCTTGTTTTCAACTCATAAGATGTCCCTATTCTGTTTGTGAATTTCAGCCTGTCTTACAATTTGAATGGCCTTTTCCAGTGTAAGGTCTTCCTTGGATTGCAACAGGTCTGACAAGGATTCATTCACTATGCCGACGACTATCCTGTCTTTGATTAGTTCTGTCTTTAATTCACAGTATTCACAACCGTCTGCCAATCTACACAGGTCATTAATATAGGAGTCTACAGAGTTGCCAATCATCTGCGCCAGCTTATTAAATTTGGCTCTTACCAAGATTTTATTGGAACAGAGATTAAAATATTTATCAAAGGCTTGGAGTACCTCTTCAAATTTATCAATAGCCTCGTTGATCCCTTGTCAGACAATTACGTTGCCCACTATCGCTCCTACTGAATACAGGAGGATGTTCACTTGCTCCACTTCAGATTTGGTCTGGAGTTGAGAAGTGATTCTGAACCTTAAGAAACTTTTTCTCCACACTAGCCAATTCTGGACTTGATTGGGACCTTCTTGATTCTGGAAACTCTCAGGCATTCACAATTTTGGATCCATATTGTTTCCTTTTGTTCGCCAGGCTTTGCTAATTTAAAAGTTTAATTTAACTTTAATTTAAAAGTTTTCAGGCTTGGCTTGAGGTATTTGCATTCTGTTCAGGGCTTTCCCGCACTCCCGACCTTTCCCCTGCCTTCCAACAATTACTACGCTTTTTCTCCTTGGTGAGAATGAGCAATGGCTGCCAACTGTACTCGCCTCCCTAGTTGCCGCTTCGACCAAGATCACGTTCTGTACCTGATTTTTTTTTCCAGTGCACTGTTTAAATAAATGACCAGTTTCACTGTCTCACTGATCCTGGATTGTCAACCGACCGCTGGACGTGCTGGAAGTACCGACACAGAAACCCACGCTGCTGTGGTGTGATCTGAGAGGCTGCAGAGCTCTTCACAGCCTCTTCTGCCAGTAAGTAGTTTTCTTACTGTACTGGGCTGGTATTTATCTTTACATTTCTTTGTTGTTTCCCTAGTGATTCTTCCAAAGGTAAGGAGATCTTCAAATTCTCCTGGTTGCATTCACCGCTGGCACCATATTGCATTGTAGGGTCTGTATTAGTAGCGTTGTAGGGCATTCTATAGAAAGTCTTAGACTCTGGTAAAAGTGAACTAACAACTCTATTTTTTTACAGTTAATATATACACTCTCCACAAGCCACCTAAGCTAGCATCCTTTGTGCAGCTATACGTTCTTCTCCAGCTTATCTCATATGACTGTTACATCATCCCTTGTACAGTGGTAGGGGTCTCTCTCCCTGTCTTCGGTATTAACCCTTTGCATCCTATATACTGTATGTAAGTATTTGTGCATCTCTGAGACACTACTCTGCCCCATTGAGCAGATGGATTTTTGTTAGGTATGAGCATAAAGGGTTATGGAACAGGGCTGGGTAGATGGAAATAAGATACAGATCAGCTATGGTGCAATTGAATGGCTCAAGGGGTTGAATGGCCTACTCCTGTTCCCATGTCAGTTAGTGTCAGGGAACCATACAAAAGCAAAATACTGTAAATGCTGGAAATCTGACATAAAAACAGAAAATGGCAGAAACGTTCAGCAGGTCAAACAGCATCTGTGGGGAGAGAAACAGAGTTACCGAAAGAGCACCGACTGGAAATGCTAACTCTGTTTCTCTCTCCACAGATGCTGCCTGACGTGCAATGGAACCAAAGCCTGGTTAAGAATCGGGGCTGAATTTTACCAGCCCCTCGATGTTGGGGGTCATGGTGGGGGGGCCCGTAAAATTCTGCTGGGAGTGGCCCGCCTCGACCCCGACGTCGAGAAGACCCTGCTGGATATTAGAGGCAGCAGCGCGGCCTTGGTGCGGCCCCCCGCCGCCAAGCGGCAGGGCCTTCATCTAAATATTTAAATGAACATGCATTAAATGCAAATTATCTTAGTTGCCAACGGCAGCCGTCCCACACCCATTTCATGGCAAACCAGCCGCGACTCGCACGCCGTCGGAGTTCCAAGGCGTGACACTGTGGGCAGGGGGGAGGAATAAAATTATCAGGGTGGGAGGAGTGGGGGAGTGGAGAAACATATACGTATTGGTTGTGTGGATGGTGGGAAGGGGATGCAGGGCAAAAGCGGAGAGGTTGGGGGTGGAAGTTCGTGCTGGGAGTAAAATACATTACAAACACAATAGACAGTAAACACACATTGTGGGAGTTGGGAAGGCCCTGCATGTTTTAATATTTTATTTGAAATAAAAATTTTCCTTCACCACTTTAAATATTAAATTTAGCTGAAGGGCATGGGGCCCTTTAAAAATGGTGCCGGTGCCTGCGCGGTGGCGCCGGAGACTGTTGCCGGGGATGCGGCTGCCAGCCCCTCTACATCATCGGGGGTGGCTGCTCCGCCCCCTCCATTTAAATCAGCCCCTGTGCATAATATCGCGGGGGCTGTGCAGCAGCACTTCCATTAAAGTTCAGCTCTTGGTAGCTACAGAAAATGAGTGGACATAACCAGGGTAAGGAAATACATTGAGAACATTACACAGTAGACAACATCTCTATATTTACAGAGACACGGTTCCACTTGTATCAAAATCCTCTCAATGAAACTACAAATTTACCTTTTGGTCTCTTTATAAAATGCATTTTATAAAGTGTTAGAAAAAAGCACTCAATAAATGTAAGGGTTTCACTGCTGCACAGCTTGCAAAGGACCGAACCATCTATCCCTGTGGCCTCATATTCCTATCAGTAGGCCTCACGCAAACTAATACTGAACATTTTTTTGACTGTTATCATTGCCGAGTTTAATAAATATTGCAACATAGGAATTGCAAGATGAAAAAAGACCACAGTCCATCTAGTTCACTTTCTACCATCCTGGTAATCACATGATAAAAAGATACTGCCATTGTTGACTAATCATCACAATCACTCTCCATTAATTTGTCTACAAAACACCCAGACATGACATAAATAAAACTACAGTGCTGGAGAGCTTTGGGAACCATATGTCCAAAGTCAGCTGTTCCTCCCAAACCATGCTACACTTACCACATGTCATGTCTCAAATGACTAATATCCCAAGATGTTATTTCTGAATTTGAATAAATCAATGACCAATTCATGTTTTAGAAATATTGCAGTCAAGAATTTTCCAATCAAAGTCCATTTTCATGTAAATTCCTGGTTCACATTTTCTCACAATATCATGACAATAATACACAGCCAGTTTTCAAGTTTGCCTGTGGTCTGTGGTGGTCAAAAGGGTCTTAATTTATTTAAGATGCCCTCACCCATTTAGGGTGTTACAGTTGCATGTCATCCACTAGATATGCATCAGATCTGTTTGATCTATTATAGGAAGACTCATTCAGCAACCTTTTATGAAAATGACCAATCATTATTCACCATTGCCCACCATGGTGATTGTGATCTGTTTCATGCGACATTCGTAGTTGGAAATCTGTGAAATAACATAATGTTAATAAACATTTTTGGCATCTAAAATATATCAAGGTTGCAGCTTTTCAGTCGACATAATATTTTTGCAGCTAAAAAGGGTTACATCCTGTTGGCTAATTCTTCATCAGAAATGTAAAGAAAATTATGTTCTCCCATTTATGTGATTTTTTTTTACAACAAACACCCCTTTCCCCCTCAATAACACCACCAGCCTCCACATTCAATGGATCATGCGCAGCCATTTCCGCCACCTCCAGTGGATGCCAGCACCAAATACATCTTTCCCTCCCCTCACCTTTCTGCCTTCTGAAGGGACCATTCCCTCTGTCACGCTCTGGTCCACTGCTCAATCGCCCCCTTCCCACAGCATCTCCCACATAAGTGCAGGAGATGCAACATCTGCCTTTTACCCCTTCCATTTTCACCGTGTAAGGCCCCAAGCACTCCTTCTATGTCAGACAGCGATTTACGTGTATTTCTTTCAATTTGGTACATTGTATTCGTCTCTAACTTTTTGTGATTAATGTTCGAGGACACCCAGATCTCTTTGTACCAGAGCATTCTGTAGTCTCTTTCTATTTGCTTTCCTATTATTCTTAATGTGGATAACCTCACATTTTCCCACATTATACTCCATCTGCCAAATTTCTACCCACTCAGTTAACCTATCTATATCCATTTGCAGACTCGTTGTGTCCTACTTACAACTTGCTTTCCTACCTATCTTTGTATTGTCAGCAAATTTGGCGCAATACACTCTGTCCCTTCATCCAAGTCATTAATATAGATCGTAAATAGTTGAGGCCCCAGCACTGATCCCTATGGCACTCTAGTTTGCCAACTTGAAAATTACCCATTTATTCTGACTCTCCATTTCCTGTTACTTAGCCAATCCTCTATCCATGCTAATGTATTACACCCAACACCATGACCTCTTATCTTGTGAAGGAACCTGTTATGTGGCACCTTATTGAATGCCTTTTGGAAATCCAAATATACTACATCTACTGGTTCCCCTTTATCCACCCTGCTTGTTACATCCTCAAAGAACCGAATAATAAGTCAAACACAATTTACCTTTCATAAAACCATGTTGACTCTGCCTGATTGTATTATGATTCTCTAAATGTCCTGCTACTACTTAATAACGCATTCCAGCATTTTCCAAATGACAGATGTTAGGCTAACTGACCTATAGTTTCCTGCTATCTGTCTCCTTCCTTTCTTGAATAGGGGTGTTACATTGGTGGTTTTCCAATCCACTGGGACTTTTCCAAAATCTAGGGAATTTTGGAAGATTACAACCAATGTATCCACTATCTCTGCAGCCACTTCTTTTAAGACCCTAGGATGTAGGCCATCAGGTCAAAGAACAAAGAACAGTACAGCACAGGAACAGGCCATTTGGCCCTTCAAGCCTGCCTAAACTAAAACTTTCTGCACTTCCGGGGTCTGTATCCCTCTATTCCCATCCTATTCATGTATTTGTCAAGATGCCTCTTAAACGTCATTATTGTACCTGCTTCCACCATCTCCCCCAGCAACAAGTTCCAGGCACTCACCACCCTTGTCAGCCTTTCGTCCCATTAGTTTTCATAGTACTTTTTCTGTAATGATAGTGATTGTTTCAAGTTGCTCCCTCCCTTTTGCCCCCTGATTTTCTACTATTCTTGGGATATTTTCAGCATCTTCAACATGAAGACAGATACAAAGTATTAGTTCAAAGTCTGCCATTTCTTTGCTTCACACTAGTGATTCCCCAGTCTCATCTCGAAGGAACCAACGTTTACTTTAGCTACACTTTTCCTTCTTATATACTTTCAGAAGCTCTTACTATCTGTGTTTTTATTTCTTGCTGGTTTAATCTCATACTCCAATTTCTCTCTCTTTATTTTGTTTTAGTCATCCTTTGCTGGTTACTAACATTTTCCCAATCCACTAGCCTACCATTAATCTTTTGCAACACTGCACACCTCTTTTTTCAATTTGATACCATCCTTAACTTCCTTAGTAAGCCACGGATGATTCCTCCTTCTCATGGGGTCTTTCTTTCTCAATTGAATATATCCTTGTTGAGAGTTATGAAATATTTACTTAAATTTCTGCCACTGTGTATCTACCTTGCTACTTTTTAACCTATTTTCCCAGTCGACTTTAGCCAACTTAGTCTTCATACCTTTGTAATTGCCTTTATTTTTAAGTCTAAGACATTATTTTTTGGTTTATACTGTGTCCTACAATGTAGCTACTGTTAGGGGACCTATAAACGAGTCCCACCAGTGACTTTTTTCCCTTGCTATTTCTTATCTCCAGCCAAACTGAATCTATATCTTGACCTTCTGAGCCAAGATCATTTCTCACTACTGTACTGATCTTATCCTTTCCTAACAGAGCTACCCCACTTCCATTTTCTTTCTTCCTTTCCTTCAAAAATGTCAAAGACCCTTGAATATTCAGTTCCCAGCGACTTAAATGATAAGTCATAGTTCCTTAGAGCATTGCTATCTCACTGACATAAACTCCAAATACACCATGCCACATCTGCTTCCTCCTCGTCCCTGCATCAAGAGTGAGATTCCATCCCTCACTTCCTAGCTGCATTTGGGTTAAGTCTCCGAAGTGAGATTTGAATGCAAAACTTTCAGCCTTAGAGGTGAGAGCGATCCTACTGAACCACAGCTGATACATTCTGTTTGGCAACACTGGCATTTGTACCATGATGGGCATAAATAACACACCAACAAGTGAAACAAAAATACAGTTTTCAGTTTTACATGGGGAAATCCTATGGTCTGCATCTATTTGCATAAAAGCTCTTGGTCCATCATGTTTGAACATTGTGCTTCAGACTGCCAGAATTATATCCTAAGAATGAATGAAAGAAAGGGCTTCATTTTATGCTGCTACATTGATCCGGAGTCAAAAATTTACAAGTACCTACCAATCTGCAAGCTTATCTCACCTGCACCAATTAACCTCTAATTGACCCCATGATGTCCTGATTAGATAGCAATTGGACTTTGTACATTAAAGGAAGAGTTCATGTTAAATATTGACTGTGCTTTAACATCAGAATAGCATGTTGTGCATCACATGGTGTTACAGCCCTGTTCTCTTGCAGCAGCTGAGTATGTGACTCATTGTGTGAATTGCAGCGAGCAAGCTGAATAAAATATCACCACTTTGCTCCTATATTTATGAAATGTAAATTTATCAATGAAATAATAGTAGCAAAGAGATCATAACAGCAAGAAAAAAGCTTAAGAAAAAAATTACAACATTAATGATCCGTTAGTTGTGTCATGCTAGACCCCCGCCTGCCAAGAATGAGGCACATTAATTTTGTCATGGATATTGATTTTAAACTGTTGCTGGAGCGAGGAAATGACTTGTTAAACAGATCAGCTGCGGCTGAAAAAGACATTTGCATATTAACAGACGGTGCTTGCGTAGATCAAGGTCAATTCCCTGACACATTCAACCCACGATGGATGTTGATCATCGGACAGTAAGGGGGTGGGGAAGCACATTCCAGGGCATACTGGGGCGATGCAATCCACAGGGGCCAGGACTGGTTGGATCAGCTGGTCACATGACTAACTGGCTGTTCCAGGATTTTTTTTGAAGTAGCCACAGAGAGTTTGAGCAGAAAGACTGTTTGCTCCTGGACTGAGAGAATCTCTCCTGTCTGCTCCCATCTCTTTCTCACAACTCTCTGAATCCACTGAAGATACATGAACCCCAAGAGAGAAAAGTCTCTTACAGGTTTAAGAAGAACACTGGGCCCCAACGAAAAGCAAGATCTACCTACAATCAATGACTCTACAGTGAGCTCGAAGAAACATAACTAAAATTCTTCAGATATTGCCTCAAACTTTTCCACTTTATTTTTTTTCTGCTCTTTTCTGTCTCAATTTGCATGTGTGTATTGCATATGCATGCTAGCCTGGGCGCGTTGTGTATCCGTAGGCATCAACCAAATTAGTTTAAGTTCAAGTTTAATAAATTTCAACTTTTCTTCTTTACGCCTAAGACAGCCTATTTGTGCTGGTTTCTTTGCCTTATAATTGGAAAGCGGTGAACAGGGGTTCATCAAGGGGGAACTAAAAACACAGTGTGTTTAAAATAAAACCCTGTTACGGTAAGACCAGGTGAAGGCTGAGAGGGACCCCTAGACACCTTTCTCACCTGCTCATAACAGTTGTGAGAGTAATAATTCCATTTTAGGCATGCATCACACAACATTATCAAGGCAGTGTTATCAGTGTGATAGTCAAAACCATTTGGTATTTCAGAACACCAACACTGCACACAATGAGAAATGTATCACTAATGTATGTACAACATGAAATGTATACAGCACCCTGAGATAACACACAAAGAACTACCAACTCCTTCGGCACCAACACTGTTAGAACCATCGAATATCAACTCCTCCATTGCTGTGGGTAAATGACTTAACCTGCTTATAAGTGCTGCGCCTCCAGGAGTTGACACTGAAGTGCACACTAAAGAATGAAAGAAAGGCTGGCCTTTATTTAGCGTCTATCATAACCTCAGGGAATCCCAATGTTCACCACAGCTAATGAAATATTTTTGAAATGTAGTCACTTTTGTAATGTAGGAAAACAGAGTGAATTATTGAGCTGCTGTGTTACTGGTGGGTTAACACATAGTCAGATAGGAGCTATTGATGGCCCTGGAGGGTTTATATTCATATGACCCATAGAGTGCTAGCAGTGTATGCTCACGATCACATAAGGCATGTCTTGAATGATCAATACTGTGCAAGTTTTTCAGTTCAAAAGAAGCCTCCAGTTCTCAGATGAAGCTGGGGTTCTGTAGCTCAATGCCATCAGTTGAAAACATCAGGCGTATCCAAGAATCCCAGGGCTACTTTACACTGCATGAAGCATCAAGAGCACTCCCTAAACCCTGTTTTGAAATTGAGCATAAGTAAATAATTTAGAATCTGCCTTGTTTCTGCTGTGTTGCTTTTCTTTTCATTTCCTATTTTCTCCCCCACTCCCCCGCACCCA
Source organism: Heterodontus francisci (assembly GCF_036365525.1). NCBI lineage: Eukaryota > Metazoa > Chordata > Chondrichthyes > Heterodontiformes > Heterodontidae > Heterodontus > Heterodontus francisci. The sequence goes on along the minus strand of NC_090401.1, from coordinate 21,167,824 downwards.
CCGCCCCCCCCACCGACTGCACCTGCCCCCACCACCCCCCCCACCCCCCCCACCACCGCAACCTGGGAGAAAAAGAAAGAACTCCCATTTATAGAGTGCCTTTCATACGCTCAGAATGTCCTAAAGACTTTACAGCCAATGAAGTACATTTGAAGTACAGTCACTGTTGTGTTGTAAGAACACAGCAGCCAATTTACGCACAGCAATATCCCAGAAAACAGCAATGAGATAATGATCAGATAATCTGATGTTGGTTGAGGGATGAACATTGGCCAGGGCACCAGGGGAACTCCCTTGTTCTTCTTCAAAATAGTGCCATGTGGTCTTCCACCTGAGAGAACAGACAGGACCTCAATTTAATGGCTCATCTGAAAGTTGGCATCTCTGATAGTGTAGCACTGTCTCAGTACTGCATTGAAATGTTAGTCTAGATTATGTGCTGAAGTCTCTGCAGTGGGACTCAGATCCACCAGCTTTTGACTCTCAGGGGAGAGTATTACAGCTGGCAATTATGCTATTCAACCTGGGGAGGCATCATAGCTGCACTTGATCTGTTCTCACTTAACAGCTACACAAGCATTTTTTTCAGCAGGCTTTACTGGTCAGCACTGGTTGGTGACCAGGAGAAAGAAACTTAACTGATTTAATCCTTTCCCCAACGCAAGGACACCAACTGCAGTACCATTATCAGGTGAGATCAGTTAACTGGGACCTTTCTGATATGTGCAACTCAGGAAATGCACATGCACACTGAGCTATTTGGGGCTTATCTTGAGTGTAAACTTTAACAGAAAGTGATGTGGAATTTTTACTCAAGCATCCAATTTGACTTGCTTGCAGTTCGATATGAAAGAAAGATGCACACTTATCACATCAATGAGCCAGGGCGTAAGGCACAGAACAGAAACGCTTAACTGGGTGACTTAAGTCAGGATGAAGACAATTTCAGTGCATGAAATATGGAATTGCCCAGTATTCTGTTTAGAATTTCCAGCAGCTGATAAAGGGAGAAGATGCTCGTCAGCAAAGTGCAGGAAGCCGTGGTTGATTAATTGTCAGAGCATTTTTGCAACAAAAACAGAAGCCAGCCTGCTGCGTGACATCTGCAAATAATAGGAAAGAAGGAGCTGGAATTACACATGTAAGACTTGTTATAAATTGATTTACACAACTGACAATTTAAAATGACTTTTATAATACGGTAAATTTCATTAAAAAAAACATTTCCGTATTTAGACTTAAATTGCACAGGCATCATGTGAGAACTGGGGTAAAAACAGAAAATGCTGGAAACTCAGCAGATCTGGCATCAATTTCAAGAGAGAAACAGAGTTCATGATTCAGGTTGACAACCTTTCATCAGAACTAGATGTTAAAGATGAAAGGCTTTTAAAATACAAAGGTAGGGAAAAGTTGGGCAAGAGGGCAGGAACAAATACATGACAAAAGTGATGATGGTGCAGAGCAAAAGGAGATGAGAACTGGGGACTGGTCAGAGGCTGGAATAATGTGAGAACTGGGGACTGGTCAAAGGCTGGAATAATGTGAGAACTGGGGACTGGTCAAAGGCTGGAATAATGTGAGAACTGGGGACAGGTCAGAGGCTGGAATAATGTGAGAACTGGGGACTGGTCAAAGGCTGGAATAATGTGAGAACTGGGGACTGGTCAAAGGCTGGAATAATGTGAGAACTGGGGACTGGTCAGAGGCTGGAATAATGTGAGAACTGGGGACTGGTCAAAGGCTGGAATAATGTGAGAACTGGGGACTGGTCAAAGGCTGGAATAATGTGAGAACTGGGGACTGGTCAGAGGCTGGAATAATGTGAGAACTGGGGACTGGTCAAAGGCTGGAATAATGTGAGAACTGGGGACTGGTCAGAGGCTGGAATAATGTGAGAACTGGGGACAGGTCAGAGGCTGGAATAATGTGAGAACTGGGGACTGGTCAAAGGCTGGAATAATGTGAGAACTGGGGACAGGTCAGAGGCTGGAATAATGTGAGAACTGGGGACTGGTCAAAGGCTGGAATAATGTGAGAACTGGGGACTGGTCAAAGGCTGGAATAATGTGAGAACTGGGGACAGGTCAAAGGCTGGAATAATGTGAGAACTGGGGACAGGTCAAAGGCTGGAATAATGTGAGAACTGGGGACTGGTCAAAGGCTGGAATAATGTGAGAACTGGGGACAGGTTAGAGGCTGGAATAATGTGAGAACTGGGGACTGGTCAGAGGCTGGCATAATGTGAGAACTGGGGACAGGTCAAAGGCTGGAATAATGTGAGAACTGGGGACAGGTCAAAGGCTGGAATAATGTGAGAACTGGGGACTGGTCAAAGGCTGGAATAATGTGAGAACTGGGGACAGGTTAGAGGCTGGAATAATGTGAGAACTGGGGACTGGTCAGAGGCTGGCATGCTTTGGTGCAGGTCACTACAGGGGGAGCCATGAAGGTCCATTGTTTCTGTGATAATTCTCCTTCCATGTTGATGAATACCTAGTAAATTCATAATAGTTTATAACTGAAAAATGAAAAACATTGCCATTATTACCATATCAATGTTTCAATAAGGCTGCTGGGAACTGAAGGAAGTGAGAGGTGGTGATCTCAAGCATAGTAATCAGTGCGCAGAAAACATTGAGGGTGATTTGACTTTGGGTGCTGGTATAAAATGGACAATATTGATTCAGTCGCCCATTCTACAGCTCTCCAAATTTTCATTTCAACAATGGAAGTGAAAGTTGAGAGAGATGTATAATTGGCAGCTGAATTGATTTTGTCCATTTCAGACTATCACCCAAAGAATTACCTCCCAATCACTTTGAAATATGCTTTCAGGCGGGTGAAAGATAAACTGAATGATTGCTGGGAACCACACATTGAGGCACCGGTATTAACCAGCTAGTTGCAGTTTCATTTAAAGATTCACCCTGAACTTTCAGAATGAAGGGTGTTTGCCTCTGTTGCCTCTGTTTGTTGTAGAAAAACTATAAATACCTTTAATAAAAATGTGTTTACGTAAGTTGCGAACAAGGACATCTTGCAAAGAGGTAGATGAGGCATGCTCCAAATATTCTTTCACTCCTGGTTGACCTTACTCTCCCAACCAACACTGGCAAAAGCAAATTTACCTGGTTTTCACTTCATTATTATTTGTTGGATCTTGCTGTGTGCAAAATTTCTCTGCCTACATATCAACAACTCACTGAAATTCAAAACCATTCACTGAGTGTGAAGTATTGTGGGATGCTCTGAGTCTAGAAATAACCATTTTTTTTTTGAATGACAATCATTTTGACATCCATGAAAAATCTGTCATAATTCATCACTGATAAGATGTATTCATAATATTCATGTGGGGCAATACTAGTGCAAACAAGAATGAACAAAGTCACTCTTCCACCAGTATGACAACTTCATAAAGTGACACACACTATACAGACTGAGCTCTTAATTCTCTTCTAATTCTGCATATGAATTGCAGAACAATTCCCCTAATATATCCCCCTGTCAACCATGTGGCTATGTGACTTGGCAATGAAGATTCACAGTCTTCAATCATGGTTATCCAGCTTTACCTTCAACCAGTATTGAGATTGTTTTAATTTTCTTGAGAAAGGAAGGAAGGATGAACAAAAGAAAGGAAGGAAAAACAAAAAAAGAAAGGAGAGATTGAAAGAACAAGTGAAAGGAAGAAAGGATGAAAGAAAGATAGAATAAAAGAATGAGCAAAAGAAAGAAAGAATGAGTGAATGAAAGTAAAGATGGCGAATAATTGCAAGAAAGGAAAGAATAAAAAAAGAGAAATGCAAAAAGAAAATAAAGTAACAAAAAACAAAGGAAGGAAGATTACATTTCTATAATTCCATATCATATTACTGAGGGCCTCCCAAAGCACTTTTCTGAAGTGCAGTCATATGTAGACAAACATGGCAGCCATTTTGCACACAACATGGTGCTGTAAATAGCAATGGGATGATTGGCTAGTTAATCAGTTTTTGGTGTTGTTTGTTGCTCATTCTTATATTCTTCCTTCTGTTCATTCTCTTGACCTTTCCTTCAGTCTGTTCCTTCTTCCATTCATCCATTTGTTTCTTCCTTTCTACTTTTCTTTCAACCTGGGCTGGGTACTTGCTACCTTGTCCTCAGGCAGTGAGGCCAAATGGAATTCTCCAAACAGTGTCCCAGTAACTCAGCACAGACCAGGCATCAAAGCTGGTCTTTTTGATTCAGTACCACAGTGGGCTGGGTATTTACCAATCATGGTACAGCAGGGAATAACATAGTGATTACTTTACAAAAACCAACATATAAACCATCACAATGCATCAAACTATCATTAATAGAATGGTTTAGTGCTAATCCAATGATATCTACAGCCTGGAACTAATCTATGCTGATTTTCTCTCTATTTTTAGCAAAATTAATTTAAATATACAGTTACAAATAGCTTAACCAATGGGAGTGGTAGGAAAGAAAGAGGAACTTATCTGAAATCTACCTAGAGAGCCAAAGGCAGGAGGGAGTGAGAAGAATAAAGACCAGGAGCTGTAGCAGATGTAAAGTATAGATAAAGAGAGAAATGAAGAAGTGAAGATGCAACATGAAAGCATTCAACCAACAGTTTATCCTATAAAAATATGAATTTGCATGCAAAAAATGTAATATCTTTGTGGTATAATTGCGAATGAAATCTTACACTGATGGACTGATTGAGTGGAAGTTAGATGTGGATCTTCATCCCATAGGCTTGTACGATCACCTCTCGGTCATTTATTCCTTAATGTGGATTATACTTCAACAGCAATCCATTGCACCAACACACTCACCTTTAGAAGAAAAACAATTGTTTAAACAAAAGTTGCTGTCTGAGTTGTGCCGCTCTGCCACAAGCTTTGCAAAAATGGCATTTCACTGTCTGCCTCACCATTGACAAGCATCGAATGTCATGACGTTGCTGTATTTGCATGGTAGATACAAACTAAACCCATCGCAGATACTTAAGGCTTGTAATTACAAGCATAAGTAGTCTTTTAACGATGTGATATGTGTCAATGACTGCCAATGAACACCTCTGGCACCAAAAATGAATTATTGTAAGTGTGGAATCTTATTCTCTCTGGTTGTGAATTGTTCCAGGAGAACTTTAAAAAGTTATCAACGACATGTCACGGAAAAAATGTGACAGGAAGTAATTTTGACACAAACAGGAAGACTCAAATAGATGGACGCTGTTGTCATTCTCCAGCAACAGTCAGTAAAATATATCCCCATATCATTGCTGGCCAAATACAATGAAAACACCAACACGAAGATGAGAGAAAACAATGACACATCACTAAGTTTCTCTAGTGTTAAATTACATTCTTGTGAGTATTAGTACACAAACCTTTAACACTTACATGAGCTCTTAAAATAAACAGCTTAATAAATTTGTTAAGACAGAGGACAAAGACATTGAATTGGGTGTTTGTACTTTACCATATGCACATATGGTACTTTGCAGGTCATTATCATCGCACTAAGCTCCCAGTTTAAGATAAAAGCAAAATACTGCGGATGCTGGAAATCTGAAATAAAAACAAGAAATGCTGGAACCACTCAGCAGGTCTGGCAGCATCTGTGAAAAGAGAAGCAGAGTTAACGTTTCGGGTCAGTGACTCTTCTTCGGAACTGACAAATATTAGAAAAGTCACAGGTTAGAAGCAAGTGAGATGGGGGTGGGGCAAGAGATAACAAAGGAGGTCTAGATTGGACCAGGCCACATAGCTGACCAAAAGGTCACGGAGCAAAGGCAAACAATATGTTAATGGTGTGTTGAAAGACAAAGCATTAGTACAGATTAGGTGTTAATACACTGAATATTGAACAGCAGCAAGTGAAACGGGACAGCCCGCTTCTACCTCCTTCCCAAAATCCACAAACGGGACTGTCCCGGCAGACCCATTGTGTCAGCCTGCTCCTGCACCACTGAACTTATTTCTTCCTATCTAGACTCTATCTTTTCTCCGCTGGTCCAGTCTCTTCCCACCTACATCCGTGACTCTTCTGACGCCCTACGTCATGTTGACAATTTTCAGTTTCCTGGTCCCAACCGCCTCCTCTTCACTATGGACGTCCAATCGCTCTACACCTCCATCCCCCACCAGGATGGTTTGAGGGCTCTCCGCTTCTTCCTGCAACAGAGGCCCAACCAGTCCCCATCCACCACCACACTCCTCCGCCTGGCTGAACTTGTTCTCACATTGAACAACTTCTCCTTCAACTCCACGCACTTCCTTCAAGTAAAAGGTGTCGCTATGGGTACTCGCATGGGTCCTAGTTATGCCTGTCTTTTTGTGGGATATGTCGAGCATTCTTTGTTCCAGTCCTACTCAGGCCCCCTCCCCCAACTCTTTTTCCGGTATATTGATGACTGTATCGGTGCCGTTTCCTGCTCCCGCCCCGAACTAGAAAACTTTATCAACTTAGCTTCCAATTTCCACCCTTCTCTCACCTTTACATGGTCCATCTCTGACACTTCCCTTCCCTTCCTCGACTTCTCTGTCTCCATCTCTGGGGATAGGTTGTCTACTAATATCCATTATAAGCCCACCGACTCCCACAGCTACCTCGACTACACTTCTTCACACCCTACCTCCTGTAAGGACTCCATTCCATTCTCCCAGTTTCTCCGTCTCCGACGCATCTGCTCTGATGATGCTACCTTCCATGACGGTGCTTCTGATATGACCTCCTTTTTCCTCAACTGAGGATCTCCCCCCACTGTGGTTGACAGGGCCCTCAACCGTGTCCGGCCCATTCCCCGCACCTCTACCCTCACCCCTTCCCCTCCCTCCCAGAACCGTGACAGGGTTCCTCTTGTCCTCACTTTTCACCCCATCAGCCTCCATATCCAAAGGATCATCCTCTGAAATTTCCGCCACCTCCAGCGTGATGCCACTACCAGTCGCATCTTCCCCTCCCTTCCCCTGTCAGCATTCCGAAGGGATCGTTCCCTCCGCGACACCCTGGTCCGCTCCTCCATTACCCCCACCACCTCGTCCCCATCCCATGGCACCTTCCCCTGCAATCGCAGGACGTGTAATACCTGCCCATTTACCTCCTCTCTCCTCACTATCCCAGGCCCCAAACACTCCTTTCAGGTGAAGCAGCGATTTACTTGTACTTCTTTCAATGTAGTATACTGTATTCGCTGCTCACAGTGTGGTCTCCTCTACATTGGGGAGACCAAGCGCAGACTGGGTGACCGCTTTGCGGAACATCTCCACTCAGTCCGCAAGCAGGACTCTGAGCTTCCGGTTGCTTGCCATTTCAACACTCCCCCCTGCTCTCATGCTCACATCTCTGTCCTGGGATTTCTGCAGTGTTCCAGTGAACGTCAACACAAGCTCGAGGAACAGTATCTCATCTACCGATTAGGCACACTACAGCCTGCTGGACTGAACATTGAGTTCAATAATTTCAGAGCATGACAGCCCCCCATTTTACTTTCATTTTTAGTTATTTTTTCTTCCTTTTTTTTACATTCTTTTTTACATTTTTTACAATCTTTTTTTGCATTTATTTCATTTCATCTTAGTTTGTTCAGTTTGCTTACCCACTGTTTTTTTTTTCAGGTTTGCACTTGCTGCTGTTCAATATTCAGTGTATTAACACCTAATCTGTACTAATGCTTTGTCTTTCAACACGCCATTAACATATTGTTTGCCTTTGCTCCGTGACCTTTTGGTCAGCTATGTGGCCTGGTCCAATCTAGACCTGCTTTGTTATCTCTTGCCCCACCCCCACCTCCCTTGCTTATAACCTGTGACTTTTCTAATATTTGTCAGTTCCGAAGAAGGGTCACTGACCCGAAATGTTAACTCTGCTTCTCTTTTCACAGATGCTGCCAGACCTGCTGAGTGGTTCCAGCATTTCTTGTTTTCTCCCAGTTTAAGAGGTCATCTCAATTCTGTAATGTATTTCACATTTTGGATGGATGCTGTTTATATAACAATGGTGATCTCCTGAGCTGTTGCTCAACGCAAGTTAGATGAACCACTGTTTTAAAAGGACAGGAGGGTTCTCTAGTAAACAATGCATTACTCCACTTTAAGGCCAGAATGTGTGGAAGATGAGAAACCTGGCTTTGTTTAATTGATGGGTCAATTAGAACTTGTGGATGATATGAAACTGATATGTTGGTGGAGAAACACAGAAACACATTAACGTTAATTTTAACACAAATGCAAAATACTGCTGATACTGGAAATCTGAAATTAAAACAGAAAATGCTGGAAATACTCAGTAGGTTTGGCAGCATTCAGGGTTATGTTTCAGGTCAATGACCTTTTATCAGAACTGGGAAAAGTTAGAAATGTAATAGGTTTTAAGCAAGCGAAAGGGGGGAGGGTGGGAAAAAGAACACAAGAGAAGGTCTGTGATCGGGTGGAGGGCAAGAGAGATTAAATGACAAGACACAAAAAGAGAAAATGCTGGAAATACTCAGCAGTTCAGTCAGCATCTGTGAAGAGAAAAACAGAGTTAATGTTTCAGGTTTATGCAATCATAGGGAACCCACCGCACCATGCATTTTCGGAACTCCCCAGATGGATCCTCCGGTCTTTTTAAATCAAAGTTCCAGGAGCTGCTGGCCAATCAGAGGGCTGACAGCTCAGTAGTATTGGCTGTGCTACTGGGAGTGGTGGCCACTGCCGGTACAGCGGAGGCGTCAGACCCAGGCCCAGCGCTGCAACCCCGGAAAAGAGTTAGGTCAGGCAGGGTGACTGGGGCCAATCCGAAGGCACTGGCGAGTGGGGGTGGGCTGGGTGATGGTCTTGCAGTCCAGGGGGAGGGGGGGATCACGGGGGGTGAATTTGTTCCCTGTGGGGGTCTTCCGTGGGCCACAAATTGCCACGGAGGAGGGACCCACCCAACCCCAAGCCTACAGGGATGGTGCCTCGTGTTACAAGGCGACCTCCCAGCGTGGCGGAGACCCCACCCACCACCCCCCCCTCCACTGCAAAGATGCCAGCGGCGGTGGGAAGAGGCCCTTAATGGGCCACTAATAGGCCACTTATGAGCCTTAATTAAACTCTGGGCAGGATGGCCGCCATTGGCCTATCCCGCCTCCGGGAAGATCCCTCTGCCCTGCTGTCCCCCAACACCCGTCATGATACTCTGTGCCCCTCCGCCTCCGATCCTGCCTCATGGGGCCACACAAAATCCAGCCCTCTGTTTTACTCTCCACACATGCTGCCTGACCTGCCAAGTATTTCCAGAATTTTTTGTTTTTGCTTCAGATTTCCAGCATCTGCAGTATTTTGCCTTCATTTAGTTTAGTTTAGAGATACAGCACTGAAACAGGCCCTTCAGCCCACCGAGTTTGTGCCGACCATCAACCACCCATTTATACTAATCCTACACTAATCCCATATTCCTACCACATCCCCACCTGTCCCTATATTTTCCCTACCACCTACCTATACTTGGGGCAATTTCTAATGGCCAATTTACCTATCAACCTGCAAGTCTTTGGCATGTGGGAGGAAACCGGAGCACCCGGAGGAAACCCACGCAGACACAGGGAGAACTTGCAAACTCCACACAGGCAGTACCCGGAATTGAACCCGGGTCGCTGGAGCTGTGAGGCTGCGGTGCTAACCACTGCGCCACTGTGCCGCCATTTAAAAGATGAAAGATTTCCTGGCGCAAGGCTTAAGGGAGTGGTAGTGGGACCAGTAAAGAAAAAAAAGCGTGTCTAGAGGAGGTGTGAATGGCAGGATCCAGAATAGCTGCCATCTGAAAGCAAAGGAAATAAGAGAGAAACAGAAGCAAAATAAGAGAGAAATAAGGGAGGTTAATTTTAACCTTTGGTGATAAAGTAAAATAGGCAATATTGACTATTAGCTGAGCCACTCCACAAGCAAATGGGTTACTCCACAACCGAGTTACTCCACAACTGAGCCACTCCATAACCAACTGAGATACTCTAAAATGAACCAAGATATTCCATGATCTACAGATATACTCCAAGAATGACAGATCTATTCCATGACTGGCAGAGGTACTCCAAAACCACATGACTGGTATGAGTATGTCTGGGTGGATGTTGAGGTGGCAACTACCTCTGTGCGATGACTTTTGTGCTGAATTTCCACTGACTTCAGGCTTAAATGCAACACAAAAGTCAAAGGGCAAGGCCAACAGAGTTGTTCCACGATGTCTTAGTATTTCAGTTTTTCTGTACCTAGCACACATAAATGATCACTCTTCTGAATGTTATGTGACAAAAATTCCAAAGGCCATATGGGATGAATATTTCCTCTATGTGCTACATGTAGCAAATTCATACACAGTCTTTTGTTACATAAAATGCAGAGAGGAATGGCCTTTCCCCATCTCCCCTGGCATACAAAGGGTTAGTGCCACTGACCAGGTAACTGGTGTTTGTGCAAGATTATTCTCGTCAATTTCTAGTGTTAAGGAGTAGATGGATGGAACACAGCATCTGCTGTCAAAAAGTGTTCAGTACATACTCCTCTGAACTATCATTATTCAAATCTATAAATCCATTCGTACCGTGCACACAGGAATACGAGCTATACAATATGCTCCAGGCATGCCCTCAAATCAAGATAGCAAGGCAGTCCATGCAGCTCATCTTCTGCAATGTGTTGATTTTCTTCAGTGTTTATATAATTATTCAAATATTTGCAACATGAATCGTGGAATCCAGAAATAACAGCAAGTAATTTCAGATTCAAGGCCATGTAGAACCACTTGCGGTTGAAGGGGTTTGTTTGACTCCAGCAATTGCAGCTGCAGTGAGTACATTGGTTGGTGAATATCAATACGTCTAGTAGAGTTTAGTCAATTAAGACCCTTGACAATCTATATTAAGTATTAGTACTCTGATAGAGTTGCCCAGCACAAAGTGAGAGAGCTATTGGTGTTAAACATGGGACAGGAAGTACTGAGAGTCTCATGTCACACGGAGCAATCATAAAGAAAGGAAAAACTTGTATTTACATATTTACATGGAGTTTTTCATGACACCCCAAAGCCCTTTACAGCCAATGAAATGCTTTTTGAGGTGTAGAACCTGTTCTAATGCAGGAAATGTGGCAACACACTTAGGCACAGCAAGATCCCACAAACAGCAATGACATAATGGCCAAGTAATTTGCTTTTCCCAGGCTCAATCAAATGTTCATTGTGAAACAGGATTCAGGACTGATCTAATATCTACAAGTGGAATTGGGGAGGAAGCTAAGTGTTGATTCTTTGACGGTTTAATAAATAATTATTCTATCTGAAACTTCCAATCAATGATGGATATACTTGCAGAGAATTGATTGTCCAGGAAATTAGATTTTTTTGAGTAAACAATGGGATATGAACACTTTGGGCAGAGTTTTCCCAGCTCGTTGGACGTGGGTTTCATTGTGTGCGGAATGGGAAAGTCCCTGAAATTGGCATCAGGCCGGAATGCCGACATCATCCCACCCTCTTCCGGGTTTCCTCGGACTTGGCTGGCCTGGTGGGAAAGCAATTGAGGTGATTAAAAAGGTAATTTAGAGTCTTTTAAAATATGAATCCATTCTTTCCCAACAGTGCATGGGTTCTATGCTGTATCTGCACTTGACTAGGGTCACCGAGGCGAGTGTGCAGCGGGAAGAATGAAACTGACAAGTCGGGAATCTTTTGATCAGTTACACTGAAGAGCTCCAGTTATGGCCATTGAAAGACTGCTGGCCAAAGCACTTCTTTTCTTAGAGAGTGCTTTCACTGCTTGACAGGTGATTGCCAACCTCGTGGAAGGCAATTCGCCTCTCTAGCACTTCACTCACCTTCAGCTGCACTTCACCTGTCTTGCACTTCACTCACACTTTCCTGCTGCCAGACTTCACCATGGCATGGGAGCTGCTAATGCAACTCCATCTTTCACCTCTGCTGAGAGTTAGGAGCGGAGCCCACACCACCACCAACTGCTCCAGCAGCAACACCAGCAGCAGCACCAGTTGCCTTCTCCTCAACTGCATGCCCTTCCACAGGGCAGATGGACTGAACACCAAGATCCAGCTGGAAGGATACGAGACCCCAACACGGGTTCAACAGGCAGAGGATCAGCTCTCCTGAAATGTCTAAGCACCAGTATCTCAGGAGCCTCAGGCTGTCATGGTGGGTCACTGCTGACATCCGCAACCTCCTGGAACAAGACCTCCTTCCCACTGCAGCAGATAGGGCACGCAATGGCCAACAAGGTGCCTGTCACTGGAAGGCCATCCCACAACTACCCCAGGTCTCTGCTATTCACCAAGTAGTGTGCTGTCTTCTCTTGCAAGGTGAGAAAGCTGGGAATAGTGAGTGCTCATAATGACTTGTGGGCAGAGGAGGGAAAGACACCAATTGTGGAGGGTGACTGTGACCGATGGGTGCGAGCAGGCAATTGGCTGAGGGTGAGTGTGAGTGTTGGCTCTTCGGGTGAGGAAGGGAGGTGCCTGCAGACAGATACGAGTGGAGCTGTAAAGTATGTTGCCCTGAGATGGGCTGTGCAGGAGAATGCTAGGCAAATCAGTGTGTGTTGCTTGGCACCTGATAATGTAATGCCACTCATCAGTCATGCCCTCCTGAAGTCCTCGATCCTCTTGGTGCCTACTGTTGACTGCCTTGGTCACTTCCATCCATGCTTGCTTGGTTGGAGAGGTTATCCTCTTCCTCCCATCCTTGGTAGAGCTCAACTCACTGCAGTCCCTCAGATCCCACAGCAAAACCTCCAGATAAGAGTGAGAGACCCGGGGAGCAGCCTTCCCAGGTCTCCTCTCCATTCCTGTGGTTGCTGCAGCCTCAAAAATCTAAGTGCTGGTGAGTCCTTGTAACCCATGTCATGGTTGCTTCAAAGCATATGAGGATAATGCGGGAAAGTGGCAGTTATTTATTCTATTTAGAGATACAGCACTGAAACAGGCCCTTCAGCCCACCGAGTCTGTGCCGACCAAGAACCACCCATTTATACTAACCCTACAGTAATCCCCTATTCCCTACCACCTACCTAAACTAGGGACGATTTATAATGGCCAATTTACCTATCACCTGCAAGTCTTTGGCGGTGGGAGGAAACCAGAGCACCCGGCGAAAACCCACGCGGTCACAGGGAGAACTTGCAAACTCCGCACAGGCAGTACCCAGAATTGAACCCGGGTCCCTGGAGCTGTGAGGCTGCGGTGCTAACCACTGCGCCACTGTGCCGCATTGATGGAGATGATCAGCCATGATCTAACTGATTGGCAGAGCAGACTCGACAGGCTGAATGGCCTGCTCCTGCTCCTATGTTCCTATGCTCCTAACTAGAAATCCTTCCTTTGACGGAATGGATGCATCATCCCGCCCACTCTCCCTAATTGTTTTGGGAGCCTGGTGACAGAATGATAATTAGTTTGCCCTCGGAAAGAGCACCGGCTGGACTGCAAATCAGTGAGTTGCGTTCTAGACCCGAAAGTGGTCCCGTCGTTCCAGTGGGGACTAAGTGGAGAAGATTTGGCCCTGTCTTTTGTACACACACATCAATTATATAGAGGGGGCTGGGACAAAGCACTGTGTTTGCATTGCAAAGTAGCAGGAACATGGTCAAATATGGCATGTTTCAAGACATTTAAATCATCTCTGTGTAAACTTATAAAGCACTCCAGGGATCCAACAGAGTCTGGTTTGACACTGCATTGAGGTTTGCCCTATATGGTGTCAAACCAAAGCAGTGAGAGAGTGGCTCCTCTAGAGAGCCTTACACCGCACCATTCCAGAGGCGGTTTCGGGCCGAACCCCAAGTCTACACGTTGATTTTAGTGTCACTGTGATGTGGAAACCACCTTGCAGCAATGTGAAGGTTGTGATTTAATCACATTCCAAACCAAAATCAGTGTAGCAATTGAAGCCCATGCTGTTTTTTTTTACAGCCAATGAAGTGCATTTAAAATGTAACCATGGCTGCATTGTAAGAAATGAAGCAGCCAAATTTTGCACAGTAAGGTCCCACAAACACCAATGAGAGAATGACCAGAGAATCTATTTTCAGTGATGTTGATTAAGGGATAAATATTGGCCAGGAGACTGGGGGGGGGGGGGGGGGGGGGTGGATGGGGGGTGGGGAGGGAGGGGGGAACGCCCATGCTGTTTTTTCAAGATAGTTCCAGGAAATCATTTATTTGAGAGGCAGACAGGGCCTGAATTTAACATCCCATCCAAAAGTCAGCACATCTGTTAGTACAGCACTCCCTCAGTACTGCACAGGGAGTGCCAGTTTTTTGTGCTCAAGTTTTTGGGACGGGACTTGATCCCATGATCTGACTCAGAGGCAAGAGTGCTAAGAGATGCACAACAGCAACCCATAGCGTGCATTTTTCTCCAATTCTCCGAAAGCAATGAAATGGGATCTAAGCAGTATATGGGAACTGGACTATGGATCAATCGCCACCATTCCTACACCATCAAATATCCCGAAGAGAAAGCATTTTAAACTGGGTGGACATAATTAAGGCATAAATAAGAGCAGAGATGGCATTCTTTTAAGCAGCTCCATATTCTCTTCTAAAAAAAGTTGAACAAGTTCTTTCATAGATTTTTCCAAATTCTGTTTGCCAGTTTGGATTTAAAAAACAAAAAAATTCAATTGAAGAGGATTTACAATTATTGCAGTGAAGTCATGTCTGGAAAACAATTACTGAGATCCAATGTTTTCAATTCACAGCACGAAACACATCGTATAGTAATACATTAGATTCATTCAGGGAGGCCACAAAGCTGGCTGATTGGAGACATGTCACATTGCCGCCTTAGAGAGTTCTCTTCTGAGATCAAAATTAAGGCAGACTTGTGAACAGCGGGGATTGGAGGGTCGTGGGTGGAGGGTGGGGGAGGTGCAGAATTAAAGCAGCTTTACTCTGTACCAGGCTCATGCTATGCCTGACCTGGAAGTACTTGATATCAACATGGAATGACAAAAACAGAATAGTGTCCCATTTTCAAGGAAACATTTCCCCTCACATCTGAAACATTCACCAGAAATATGTTGAAGAGGAAAATTCAAACCAAGGATTCCAACCAACACGTAGCATCCAAAGTGATTCATTGTGTCAAACAGTTTGACCTCTCTTTGACCTACTTGGTTCTTTAAACTAAGGAGCAGCAGTCAATTTGTATTTCAAATAAGAACACATCATTTATAGTATCATTGCTCGCTGACTCACTCTGAGCTCCCCTGTTCCACCTTGGCTGGTACTCCAAAGAACAGCAGGAAAACTTGAGGAGAAAAAGCCGTGCAGCCATTTTAGCTTGACCCTCTAATACTCCAAGTCATCCAGCCCAGTGCACCTTAAATTTCTCTTCAATTCCACTACCTGGAGGTTTGGTGGGCAACTCCAAACATTTACCGCCCCTTGACTAAAGAATAGTGTTCTAATATCTCTTTCAAATTTAATTCTGACTAATTGAAATGTATGTTTTCTGGCCTTACTGATTTGAGACTGTCATTTTGGGTTCACATTAAGTATCAGTCATTGTTTTGCCTGTGCTCTAGGTGGCTCTGCACTTGGAGAGTTGCCTAAGCTAGCTGTAGCCTAGTCATTCACTTCCATAGATAACAACACAATTTGGAGCAATAAGAACTAATGAAAATGGATGTGGAAGGAAAGGACTATTTTGGAACCAACTGCACAAATGACGATTTAATAAAGTCACGAATGAAAGTGTAACCTTGCAAAGTTTTTAATAAAACCAAAGTTTATTAAGACCATCAGCTGACAGGGAAAGAATATTTTACTGGAAAAAAACAGCACACTTTATTTATTATGACATGTATGTTCACCATCAGAGCATATTTCAGCTATAAAAATAATGTTCAGGTTGTAGAGAGATAACAGCCCTAAAATTCCTGGGGCTAATAAGCGTGCAAATCTAATCACTGTAACTACTGCCGCTACCGGAAAGTCTGGTTTGTGCATGTGCAAAGTCTACGCATGTGCAGACAAGGCGGTGAGGTCATCAATTTGCCAGCATCAGTTCCAAACCCAGCAGCGCATGTGTGTAGTGACATCATCACATACAAACAATTGCATGGTGACATCATAGAGTTATAACAGCACAGAAGGCGGCCATTCGGCCCATCGAGTCCATGCTGGCTTTCTGAAGAGCAATCAGTCCCATTCCCTGGCTCTATCCCTTAAGTTTATTTCCCTCAAGTGCCCATCCAATTTCCTTTTGAAATTATTGATTGTCTCCACATCCACCACCCCCGTGGGCAGCAAGTTCCAGGCATGCTCAGCTGTGTGTGTTTACGAGAGGCTGGTAACTCAATTGCTGAGATCTGAAGAAGTAGCGCTGCCTACTCTGCATACACGTGGCTCAAGCGTCTAACACCTGCATTCCACCACTTTGCCTCTAAACTGGCACCCACTGCGTCTAGATTACTGTTGCTACCGAATTTTGTACCTTTACGTGTAGAGTGCATCTGCCTAGAACTTTGCGGAATATGATGTCACAGACACTGCTTCTGCACATGTGCGGGAAGTGTTTCACCTAGTGTTGCTGCATCAATATATTCAGCCAAATCCAAATTGCACTGGGGCGGAAGTGGGGCGGGGGGTTGTGGGGGTGGATCTTGGAATATGCCCCTGACCGTAGCTCCACTGGGATTCTGTTCACTCAGACTGGACCTTTACATTCTGGTCATGGGGATGGGGTGGGGAGTTAGTGGACTGATCTTGCACAATATGGCATGGAATTGAGTCACAACTGTATTGTTAGCTGTCACTTTAAGGTTGAATTAGACCTTGCTGTGAACTCAAGAGATAGAAGTGTGTGTCTGATGTTGACTGGAGACATGATATATGATGAATGCATATACTGTTAGCAGTCCTTTTATAGGTAGGTCATAATACATGGTCAAGGCAGTCCTTGTGTTAAACCTCGTTGAATGAAAGGCAGAAGAGAGATAGAAGGTCCCAGCTTTATATCCCAGTCTGTGCTGAGTTAGTTGATTCCAGTTGCGACAATGAAATTGGTGTAATTGTATTCATCACGCTGGTCATAGGGAAGAAAACAGTCAGCTGGGCTTCTCACCTGCTGGATGGTGCATGATGGTAGATGGTATGATGCTCCTTGCGGGTGAACAGCCTGCAGATGAGGAATGCTGACTTAGACCCCAGCTGCTGGCAGCTCTGGAAGTACAGCCCCTTCAAGAGAGGATAGGAGAAAGCTGAAAGGAAAGAGAAAATAAAATGTCAACAGAAAAACAAACTCTATACATTGATAGGAGTTAAAATGGTGAAATAAATAAAATGGACTTGATTTCTCTATGCATGTATTATTCAGGATAATGCTTCTGACACTGACAAATTCTGTTCACCTTTGCAAACTTACAAGTAATCAATTCCTAAGCCCTGTGGTTCCTACTAATTCATTGTTCTGCTCAGTCTCATTACTGTTTATGCACTCGCTGCTGTCACACTCTGCCTGCAGATTTGGTCTCTCAATTGCAAAACCTTTTGTTTCATCGAGTTTTGGCATTACTTCATTTCTGAGGGTCCCTAGGTTGGCTATTATCAGTTCAAAATGGAGGGAACACACCCAAACCCAACATGTTTACAATTACAATTGTTAGTTAAAATGATGAGCTGGTTTTATGTTGTCCAAACATGGAATCTCTGCTATTTCGACAGATTGTACAACAGTGTACAAAAATGTTAAGTCCTGTCTCACAAAAAACAGCTGTCAAGAGGTGATAGTAAATCCCAATATTTCATCATCAAACCAGAGCCCAGAAGGGCAACATACAGGCTTTCAGTGCCTGCTGTGTTTTAATGCAGGTTCAGCTTTGGAAGCAATGTTAACAAACTATGTTAACCCATACAAGTATTGAAAGTGGGATGGAAAGTATTTTCAGTGCAAAGAAAGAACTTGCATTTATAGAATACTTTGCATGTCCTCAGGACATCCCAAAACACTTCACAGCCACTGAAAGACATTTTGAGGTTTAGTGGCTGTCATAATGTAGAGAAATGCAGCAGCCAATCTGCACATAGCCAAACAGCAACGAGGTAAATAACCAGAATATCTGTTTTTGATGGTGGTGGTTGGCCAGCACACTGGGGAAAACGTCCCTGCTCTTCTTCGAAATAGTGCCATGAGAGGGCAAGTGGGGCTGCAGTTTATCACCTGATCTAAAGGACAGCAGTTCCACAGCGCTGCACTGAAGTGTCAGCCTAGATTACGTGGTGTGGGATTTGGTTGCACGATCTCCTAGTTCAGAAGCAAGAGTACTGCCACAGGTCCAAGTCTGGCACCTGCTTCAATGTAGACAAGAAGAAAGTAGAATTGGGAACGTTATCGCTAACATTTAGAGGAAATCGACAGTGGCTGGAGTGACTGTTTATTTTAATGAGAGTCACACCTTCACACTGGCAGGGAACCAGTCTGTAATTTCCCTACAGCTGGGTATTATGTACTTCTTAGCCATTGAATTCTCCCCCTGGGAGTAGACAGCTCTGGAACAGTTCTTAGGCCAGACTGAAATGTCAGCTTCTGTTGAAATGGATGTTGCTGCCTCAGGACATTCAATCAGGTTATCTTGCCATCCATAAATGGCACAGAAGGAGGCCATTTGGCCCATCAAGTAGCACAATCCAATCAGTCCCATTCCTCTGCTCTATCCCCATAGCTCTGCAAATTTATTTCCCTCACCTGCCTATCCAATTTCCTTTTGAGATCATTCATCACCTCTGCTTCCACCACCCTCCTAGGCAGAGAGTTCCAGGTCATTACCACTCCCTGCATAAAAAGTTTATACTCACATCCCCCTAAGTATCTCTTGCCCAAACCTTAAATCTGTGTCCCCTAGTCTTTGTACCATCAACGAATGGGAACAGCTTTTCTTTGTCTACCCTATCCAAACCTGTCATAATCTTTTACACCTCTATAAAATCTCCCCCCAATCTCCTTTACTCCAAGGAGAACAACCCTAGCTTCTCCAAACTAACCTTGTAGATAAAATCCCTCATCCCTGGAACCATTCTGGTAAATCTCCTCTGCACCCTTTCAGATCTCAAACATTGGGCTGGATTTTAACAAGCCCTCAACATTGTGATCTGTGGCAGGGGGTGGGGTGGGTGGTGAGGCCTGAAGATGGCTCCGGATGAGGCCCGCCACGGACCTCGACGCCAGCAGGGTCCGGCCTGGTCCTCCCAGCGACAGCGAGGCTCCATGGTGACGCCCCCCCCCACCCCCCCACCACCACTGAGCGACGGAACACAATTTAAATATACAAATCAGTAAAATTAATAAATTTAAATAGACTTACCTGAGATCTTGAAGTCCCACCACGATCTTTGGTGCAGTGGCCGGCACTTCCGTACTTTCAAATCTCTGTCGGGGAAACGAGGTGCCACACTGTGGCGAGGGGGAAGGAGGTAGGTTTGTCAGTGTGGGAGGTGAGGAATGGGGTCAAATACACGTAATGGGTGCAGGAGTGATGGGAAGGGTTGAACCTTAAATTTTGTGTCGTTTTGCGGGGGCGGGGGGGGGGAAGGTCAGATATAAAAGGTAAGTGTTTTGAGGGGGTAGGGCAAATAGTTATTGTAATTGTTATTGGGGGGTGGGAAAGGGTCATATGAAATTGATTTATTTAGGTTTTGGGGGATCTTTCTTTAAAAGTTTAAATGTGCCGGCAGGACTGGTTGCCCTTCAAAAATGGCGCCAGTGCCCGCACACAGGCAGCTGACACCATTACCGGTGACGGACAGCCCACCCCCTCCACATCATTGGGGGTGTAGGGGCCAGGCCACCCTGGCTATTTAAATGAGCTGCCGCACTTAAGATCATGGCGGCTCTTTGGCGCGAGATCGGCGGAGGGCTCTTTAAATCCAGCCCATTAACACTGTCTCTCTCTCCACAGATGCTGCCTGACCTGCTGAGTATTTCCAGCACTTTCTGTTTTTATTTCAGATTTCCAGCATCTGCAGTATTTTACTTTTATCCTTTTCTCCTGGTTTATCTGTCACTATTGTGTCTGCACTGATGAGTTGATTTTCTGTACTTCAGCTTCTTAACTGTCCTCCTTTGTCTCCAGCCAGGGCTTTCAGGCGACTATGTCCATTGAACCCTGAACTGTAGCCCCCAACTATTTATTGTGCCTCTGCTGCCCCTCACCCCTTCCCTTCTTTTGCAATGACTGTGTCCTTCCCCTTCCATCTCACCAGCCTCTGTACGTACCAGATCATCTGTGTCATTTCCATCACTTACAGCACCATCCTGTCACTATTTTCCAGAGGGACCATTCTCTCTGTGATTCACATTCTCTACCCCATATCTCCCTGTTCCAGCTGTCCTTTCCCTGGCACTTTCCCAATGAACCATCATAGCAGATACAACATCTGTCGATTTGTCTTTTCACAGACCATTGCTCAGGATCCCATAAAGCCTTCTCTAATCTAGTTTACTGTATGCTCTGCTCACAGCATGCCCATCTCTATACTGAGGGATCCCAACATAGGTTGGTAGGCCACTTTATCAAACCTCTTCATTCTGACCACAGGTGTAATCCTGAACTTGGCTTGTCATTTCAATTCCTCTTCCCATTTCCATCCAGATGTTTCCCCTTTGCCTTCTGTATGAGACGCTAAACCAAAACCCCATTTGGCTTCTTAGATAGAAGTAACAGATCCTATGGCACTATTCAAAGGCCTGGCCAGCATTTATCCCTCAACTGACAGCTCCAAGCACAGATTATTTGGATTAACAGAAGCTACTTATTACATTGCTGTTTGTGAAGGCCTTGTTCTGTGCAAAATTGGCTGTCAAATTTCCCAACATTACTACAGTAACTACACTTCAGAAGTGCTTCATTGGATGTGAAGTGCTTTGGTATGTGAAGGAGATTATATAAATGCAAATTCTTTCCACATTTATACTCAGTGTTCAACCAAGCAAAACACAAATTTCAGAATCTTCCTCCTTGGCACTCTGCCATTCATGGACTGAATATTGACTTTAGACCTTAACGTCTGTCCCAATTTCTAGCCTGCTTCTTAAATCCACTCTATTCAACAACTTCTATTTCTATGGTGTTCATATGAACAGAGATGTCTCAGAGTGCTTTATGCTTTACAATTCAATGGATAGCGAGTGAACACCAATCCAGGGAGAAAGGGAATAGGGTCAGAATGAGGCAAAAACATAGTCACATGGAAGGGTCTTAAGGGAGACCTTTGATCGGGCGAGGGGGCAAAGCGGAAATAATGAGTGACAGCAGAAAGCATAGCAGCTGAAGCCACAACTGCCTGATGGTGGAGCAGAGGAAGCAGGATCTGGGGAATTGGAGGATGCATATGCGGAACATAAGGTGCAAAGAACTTTGGTCCTATTTCCCCCACCCTTTTTTTTGTTTTACTCGCATCTTTTTCATGGCCTGATTGACATGATATTTATCCAACAGTTCAATTCTTTCCAGTGTTTCTTAAAGAAAACTGTTTATATTCTATGAAAGCCTTTAAAAAAAGTTGAAAGTACACAGCACGCCCCTCATCAACTGTGCTTTATTAAAAGCTAGTGTCTAAAATTGTGAAGCACGTACCCTTTAATTATATCAGGGCAGTGAGCCACAAGCCAATCCATCAACCTGTAACAAAATTAAATTATCTGGTTATTAGCAAGTTGCTCTTTGTGGGACCCTTGTGTGCCATGTTTCCTACATTAAAATAGTGACTATGCTTCAAAAGAACTTCATTGCTGTAAAACAGTTTGAGATGTGAAAGGCAATACATAAATGCCGTTTACTTATTTTCTATGACAAAGTGGCGTCACTATGACTTCACTCCCTAGATTCTAGAATGCTTCCCGCAGATTGGAAGTTAGCAAATGTAACCCCACTACTCAATAAAGGAGGAAGAGAGAAAACAGGGAACTATAGGCCAGTTAGCTTGACATCAGTAGAAGGGAAAATGCTAGAATCTATTATTAGAGATGTGGTAACAAAGCACTTAGAGAATCTTAATATGAGCAAGCAGGGTCAACAAAGATTTATGAAAGGGAAATCGTGTTTGACAAATCTATTAGAGTTTATTGAGGTTGTAACTAGCAGGGTAGATGAGGGGGTCCAGTGGGTGTAGTATATTTGGATTTTCAAAGGGTGTTCTTTAAGGTGCCACACAAGAATTGTTGCACAAGTTTAGGGTTTATGGAATTAGGGGTAATAAATTAGCATCTTGATTGAGGATTGGTTAATGGACAGTAAACAGAGAGTAAAATAGCCAGATGATTTTCGATTAGTAGATTGTAACTATCGGGTGTCGTAAGGTCAGTGCTTGGGCCTCAGGTATTTACAACCTATATCAATGACTTAGATGAGGGGACCGAGTGTAATGTATCCAAATATGTTGACAGTAGAAAGTTAGATTTTATTGAAGGATGGAGCAGGCTTGAGCTGCTGCATGGACCACTCCTGCTCCTATTTATTGCATTCTTGTATTCATTTCACTGGCAAATTCCTGTAGTGTGTGTCCATCCAATGAGATTTTTATGGATTCAAACATTTAAATCACCAATGGGAAATTTGGTTTACATAGGGGAGGGGAAATGTGACTATAAAAGTGAAACTAAATTGAGGATTATAAACATTTGACTATCATGCATATAATGTGATTCACTACTTTACTGTTTATAATTTGGAACAGGTGTTTATCTTCAAATGCTGGTAATCGTACTGCCAACTTGCTCTTCATGCCTTATACTTTATGAGTTTCCCAGGAGATTCCTAGGTCACCTGTACACTCTCAACTCCTATTAAGCATCAAATACTCCAGGCACAGTAATTCATACTATAACTGGTACAAAGGATGACTTCTGTCTGCTGTCATAACAATTGCTTATCTTAAAGGTCACAAATTCAGACTACAGCCAGGCACAGTAACACATCCATTGCTGTTAGGAGACTTACTTGCAAAACTAGGATTAGGATCCAGCCCAGGTGATCCTCACAGACAGACTGAGAGATTTTAAAGAAAGTTAAAGCTTATTGTTTTTAATCTCTAAATTCACTAAGGAGGAACCATCTCTGTAGTGTTCTGTGTACAAAGCAAGGGACAGTTTCAGTTAGGTCTCTGACGAACTAAACAAAACATTATCCATGGAGCATTTGGATAGCCTGGAGTTGTGGTGAATTCTCGAGCTCAGTCTTTAAGTGATGGACAAGATGATACCAGAACTGAGAGGGGGCATCTATCAGGAAAGACTGAACAGGTTGGGGCTCTTTATTCCAGAAAAGAGCAGACTGAGAGATGACCTGATCGAGTTTATTTAAATTATGAAGGGGTTCGATAGGTAGACATAGAGATGTTTTGACTTATGGGAAAGTCCAAAACTTGGGGCCATACATAGGAGATAGTCACTAATAATTCCAATAAGGAATTCAAGAGAAACCTCTTTACTCAGAGAGTGGTTAGAATGTGGAACTTTCTACCACACAGAGTAGTTGCGGCAAATGGCATAACAGTTTTTAAGAGGCAGCTACATAAGTTCATGAGGGAGAAAGGAACAGAAGGTTATGCAAAAAGGGTGAAATGAAGTAAGGTGGGAGGAGGAACGTGTGGAGCATACACACTGGTACAGACCGGTTGGGCTGAATGGCCTGTTTCGGAACTGCAAGTTCTATGTAAGTCTGAACTTAAAGGGGTTTTGAATGACCTACCTGTTTCAATTCAAAGTCTATGTCATTCACTTCAGTGCCAGCAGCAGCTATAGCTGCTGGAGCACAGACTTTTGTAAAGCATTTATTTTTCTGTTCAGTTTTCTCTTATCATGAAGATGCTGGTTGTGCTTTGATGGTGACAGAGTGTATTCTGTGCCCTCAGTGGCAATTGAGCTTACTCACCGATTATCCAGCAACTGGATGGGAGGGAAAAACGTCTTGCAGTGGCTCCCAGTTCCTACCCTGCCACTTGAGGGATATTTCAACTGGAAGTGAATAAATAAATTCACATATGGACTGATGTATATTATATATATATTATAATGCTGAGCAAATCATGGAAACACACCATCTCATATATTTTCCATCCTTTGCTTTGTACCAAAGATGTGCACTAGAAACAGTTATGTGTTTCTGGAGTACAGCGTTATCATGGTGACAGGGGTACTTAAAAATTAAAAGGCAGCCAAAGCCTGTGTAACTGACTGCAACGAGACTGTGTAACTGATGGCAAGGAGACTATGTAATTGACTGACTACAAGGAGACTGTGTAACTCATAGCCATAGAGTCATACAGCACAGAAACAGGCCCTTCGGCCCATCGTATCAGTGCTGGCCATCAACCACCTAACTATTCTAATCCCATTATCCAGCACTTGGCCCGTAGCTTTGTATGCTATGGCGTTTCAAGTGCTCATCTAAATACTTCTTAAATGTTGTGAGGGTTCCTGCCTCTACCACCCCTTCCAACCACCCTCTGGGTGAAATTTCTTTTCCTTAAATCCCTTCTAAATCTACTTACCCTTACCTTAAATCTATGCCCCTTGGTTATTGACCCCTCCGCTAAGCGAAGAGGTCTCTTCCTATCTAACCTATCAATGACCCTCATAATTTTGTATACCTCAATCATGTCCCCCCTCAGCCTTCTCTGCTCTAAGGAAAACAACCCCAGTCTTTTCAGTCTCTCTTCATAGCTGAAATGCTCCAGCCCAGGCAACATCCTGGTGAATCTCCTCTGCACCCTCTCCAGTGCAATCACATCCATGCTATAGTGTGGTGACCAGAACTGTACTCAGTACTCCAGCTGTGACCTAACTAGTGTTTTTACAGCTCCATCATAATCTCCCTGCTCTTATATTCTATGCCTCGGCTAATAAAGGCAAGTATCCAATATGCCTTCCTAACCACCTTATCTAACTGTGCTGCTGCCTTCAGTGATCTATGGACAAGTACACCAAGGTCCCTCTGACCTTCTGTACTTCCTTGGGTCCTACCATCCAGTGTATATTCCCTTGCCTTGTTAGTCCTCCCAAAATGCATCACCTCACACTTCTCAGGGTTAAATTCCATTTGCCACTACTCTGCCCATCTTACCAGTCCATCTATATCATCCTGTAATCTAAGGCCTCACTAGTTATGACACCACCAATTTTCGTGTCATCTGCGAACTTACTAATCATACCACCTATATTCACGTCTAAATCATTAATGTGCACTACAAACAGTAAGGGTTCCAGCACCAATCCCTGTGGTACACCACTGGTCACAGGCTTCCACTCGCAAAAACAACCCTCAACCATTACCCTCTGTTTCCTGCCACTGAGCCAATTTTGGATCCAATTTGCCAAATTGCCCTGGATCCCATGGACTCTTACCTTCTTAACCAATCTCCCATGCGGGACCTTGTCAAAAGCCTTACTGAAGTCCATGTAGACTACATCAACTGCTTTACCCTCATCTACACATCTAGTCACCTCCTCGAAAAATTCAATTAAGTTAGTTAGACACGATCTCCCCCTGACAAAGCCGTGCTGACTATCCCTGATTAATCCCTGCCTCTCCAAGTGGAGATTAATCCTGTCCCTCAGAATTTTTTCCAATGGTTTCCCAACCACTGACGTTAGACTCACCAGCCTGTAATTACCTGGTCTATCCCTGCTACCCTTCTTGAATAATGATACCACATTCGCTGTCCTCCAGTCCTCTGGTACCTCTCCCGTGGCCAGAGAGGATCTGAAAATTTGTGTCAGAGCCCCTGCTATCTCCTCCTTTGCCTCATATAACAGCCTGGGATACATCTCATCTGGGCCTGGGGTTTTAACTGACTGTAAGGAGACTGTGTAACTGACTACAATGAGACTGTATAACTGACTGTAAGGAGACTGTGTAACTGACTGTAAGGGCACTGTGTAACTGAATGTAAGGAGACTGTATAACTGACTGCAAGCAGACTGTATAACTGACTGTAAGGACACTGTATAACTGACTGTAAAGAGACTGTGTAACTGACTGCAAGGAGACTGTGTAATTTGTCGACTGAGGCTATACAAGGCCTTTGTTTCTTTGTACTTTAAGTGAAAGATATGAATTTCACATTGTGTCATCAGGCGTTCCTGCATGTTCCATACCCAGATGGCTGATCCCAAATGCCTTGCTAAACTTTTTGCCAGCTTGCCAAGCCACTTTAGCTCTCAGCTGGCAGGAAAGGGTTTGATTCAATTAAATATGGAACTCAACTTCATCCAATCTTCCTCCATTTTTTGTCTGCCATATCCTCTCCATCACAATGACTGCCTACTTCCATCTTCTTAACATTGCCTATCCAGACCCTGCTTCAGCCCATCTCCAATGAAATCCTCATCCATGATTTTGTTGCCTCTATACTTGACGTTTCCAACCTTTCCTAGGCGGCTTCCCATCTTCCACCCTCCATAAACTTGGGTTCAGGCAAAACTCTGCTACATGGTCATCTTGCAATTATTTGAACTGAATAACTAATGTAATTGAAAAGCTTATGGAAACATCACCCAGTCAATCAGATCCTGGATACTCAAACAAGGACTACTTTATGACAAGGATTATTGTAAAAGGGACTGGATTGCTGTAGTATCTGGAAACTAGACAACTTACATTAAATGGCTGTGGACAGAATTATAGAAGATGAACACTGTTGTTTAGACCTCTGTGCCAATTCATTTCAGCTTTCAAAGGCTATTACCTTTCATCTTTAATTAGACTTCGTACCAAAGAAAGATTACAGCCCCAGAAGACAGTGACAGAAGCTATTTAAATTAAGAAATGGAGGTAGGACAGCGGAGATGAGCTTCTAGTGTTCCAATATACTGTGTATTAAAGGGAAGAAAAGTTCTAGTTAAAATGGAAGGCTTATTTCCCACTAAGTGTGACCTTGTGGCCTGTCTGTCTGGGAAGCTAAATTCAGAGCAGCTGTTGATTGATGGAATCTCCGGAGTCCTTGTTCGTCAATGTCAGTTACACAGTATCTCTAGACTACAAATGAAGGTTGAGGTAATGAATACTGCAGTCGGTGTCTCTCTCTCTCTCTCTCTCACTCACACACCCACAGACACATATATATAATACATATATCTTAAAAATTGGCATTTAAAGGGGCAGGGGATAGCTTTATTTCTTTAAGTTACAATACTTCTCATTTTGTTTTGTCCCACAAACAGGAGGTAATTTTAACCTCACCATCAAGTGAGAAGCACAGCAGATGGGGTGTAAAGCAACAACAACAACTTATATGTATATAGCACCTTTAAAGTAATAAAACATTCCAAGGTGCTTCTCAGGAGCAAGATAAAGCAAAATTAGACATCAAGACACATAAGGCGATATTAGGGCAGATGGCCAAAAGCTTGGTCAAAGAGGTAGGTTTTAAGGAGGGTCTTAAAGGAGGAAAGAGAGGCAGAGGGTGGAGAAGTTTAGTGAGGGAATTTTAGACTTTAAGGCCCAGGTAGTGCAAGCATGGCCACCAATGGTGGAGTGATTAAAATCGGGGATGCTTAAAAGAATTAGAGAACTGCAGATATCTTGGAGGGTTGTGGGGTTGGAGGCAATTATGGAGATAGGGAGAGGTGAGGCCTTGGAGGGATTTGAAAACAAGGTTGAGAGTTTTAAAATTAAGGTGTTGCTTGACTGGGAGCCAGTGTAGTTCAGTAAGGGGTAATAGGTGAACAGACTTGGTGTGAGTTAGGACACAGGCAGCAGAGTTTTGGATGACTTCAAGTTTACAGAGGGTAAAATGTGGGAGGCCAGACAGGAGTGCATTGGAATAGTCTAGTCTAGAGGTAACAAAGGCATGAATGATGGTTTCAGTAGCAGGTGAGCTGAGGCAGGGCTATGTTGGGTGATGTTACAGAGATGGAAATAGGCAATCTTAATGATGGCATGAATATGTGGTTGGAAGCTCATCAAAGCTAGAGTTACACTAGATCCTGATGGATGGCTAGGTTAAAATTGCTTCTATAAGTGTCTACTCACCTCAACATAGCCTTTAGCTGGGAGAGGAGATGGAGCTACATGACTGCACTGAAAACACACAATCCCACAATGTTTTCATATCTAAGTAACTTGCCTAGATGACAGTCACCGCTATCCTCAAAAAGTTAATTGATAATTCAAACATTAAGATGTTTTTGGTGTAAGCCAGTATAAGTTAGCTTATAGGTTATGGAGGCTGAGGATCAATTAACTCCCAATCCTCATTATAAAAAGCCTACTATTACTTAGAAATTTAATACATTTATTGACATTATTGTTTTTCAATAAGTTTGACAATTTCATATTTCATAATTAATAAAACTTTCACTATCTGCCACATTGGTGGTGATTAGCTTAATCATTTTGCAGATATTCATATTTAGGATTGAATTTAATGCTGTCATCGAAGGCACGTATTGTGGTGTGGGGGGACAGAGAATCGCAACACAGCCGTGTTGTGTGTTGTATTTGCAGCATAGCTAGGGCATTATTGAGAAAGTCTCAGAGTCTGGATAAGGCCAACTAATAACTCTTTTATTATTTACACATCCCTATTTACACTCTCCTCAAGGCTCCTTTCTTCTTTCCAAACCCATTACCCCATTCCTGTTACATCACCAGCCTTACAGTGGGAGGGGTTGCTCTCATTGTCTCCAGCATTAATCCTTACATGTCCTTATACTACATCTTCCCCTGAGTCTTTATCCAAAATTTTCTTAAACATTTCTACATTCTTGACTTTATCTACCACCCTTTCTCTCCTCAAGTCTCCGAGTTCACTGATTTAGTCTGTTAGAAGGTTTCACGACTTTCCCCGAGCTTCTTGTAGCCTGACTTGAGCAATCAGTCTTCCTTGTAAGTCTGGATCATTGACTTGGTGGATCTTTATGAAGGATTGTAGTATTTTGTTTGCTTTGGCTTTGTTCATGTTGATCTGGGTCTTCCAAATGAATGATTGACTGTTACTTCTTGGGAATAGGGATACTGTTTCTCCTCTTTCTATGTATGTTTCCTTCTATTGTGTGTACCACATACGATCTCTGGTAGTTTTCATTTCTGTGGATTACAGTACCTTCCCTTTCTAAATCACGTATCCATACTTTTCGGCCATTATTCAGTTTTGGTAAGTCTCTGGTATGAAATCTTTTGTTGTAGTTTTGAGTTTGTTGCCTTGTATAAGAGTTTTCCAGGTCTCTTACTCTCTCATGGTTCCAGACATTCAATCCTGAAAGCAATATTTTAGGCAACACAGGAAGTTGCGTTCTTATCTTCCTGCCCATCAGTAACTCGGCAGGTGATAGTCCACATGTCAACGGTGTAGATTAAAGGCCTAACAGACTAAATCAGTGAATTCGGAGACTTGAGGAGAGAAAAGGTGATAGATAAAGTCAAGAATGTAGAAATGTTTAAGAACATTTTGGATAAAGACTCAGGGGAAGATGTAGTATAAGGACATGTAAGGATTAATGCTGGAGACAATGAGAGCAACCCCTCCCACTGTGAGTCTGGAAAAAAACCCAACCCGAACCCGATAGAGCCACATTGCACCCGAGCCCTACCCGGCCCGAGGTCTTCCATTTTTTCCTGCACCCAACCCGACCTGCGCCCAACCTGACCCGAGCCCGACCCGACCCGACCCAAGCCCGACCCGACCACCGGAATGTTCACTTTACCTATCTTCTGATTCTGAATCAGTTTTTCACTTTTTTAGTTTGTGCAGATAAGCAACTGAAACTGTAATTGGACCTGAAAGGTTGTTTTAAAAGTTGAAGATTGGAGCCACAAAGTCAGTGATTGTTTGGTCACGAGTTAAACAGAAACCCATGGAGTTGCGTCACACTGTACCAGTATCTGTATTGCGTAAAATAAACACAGCAATTGACCGAAGGCTCAGAAAATATCATTATGCATTACCTTCGACTCCTGCTTTACAGGCTGAAATACTTGCTGCAAGTTTATCCAGTGAGCAGCGGAGAAGCAGAGACCAGGAAGGTCCTGAGTGATTAATTATTATAAAATATACAGTATTTATGTAAAAAATATAAAATGATCACAGTCAGGACTCTCGTCTACACAATCTTAAATGAAATCTTTGGATTCTTGGAGGCATTGTTGCGATATCCTTTTCATCCACTGAAGATACCAAAGGTTTATGGTTTGTCTCAATGACAACTTTCAATCCAATGATATAGTCAGAAAATTTTTAACATTTCCATGTGATGGCAAGTGCTTCTTTTTCAATTACCCCATAACCTGTCTCTGTCAGGACAAAGCTCTAGATGCCTATTACATTGGCCTACGGGAACCATCAGGTTTGTTCTGGAAAAGGAGTGGAGGAGGGGTCTGCCGCTATAGTCAATAGTCAATATGGTAGTGTAGTGTTACAGTGTGCCAAGATGTCCGTTGATGTGAGCATCTCTTTAATTTTCCAGAATGCTGGTTCTTGATGTGAACTCCAACACCACGCTTGCTGTTATTTGAGAAGTTGCCTTAGCAGTTCTGTTACCTGGGCTAAATGAGGTAGAAATTTAGCTAATTGATTTACCATTCCCAGGAATCTTTGGAGCTGCTGAACAGAAGTAGGAGTAGGGAATTTTGTAATGGCTCATGCTTTCTGTGGGTCTGCCATTATACCTTTACTGCTTACTATGTGTCCCAAGAAATGAATTGAGATCTTGGAAAATTTGCACTTCTCATTCAGTGTTAGTCCTGCTTCTTGAAGTCGTTGTAGAACTGTTCGAACTCTTTGGTCATGTTCCTCAACCGACCACCCATGCATCAGGATGTCAGCCATGTGAAGCCTTCTAAGATGTTAGACATAGACCTTTGGAAGATCTCTGGTGAGGACGTTATCTAAAATGGTAACCGATTGAAACAAAATCTCCCGAAAGGTGTTATAAATGTGATTAGTAATCTTGAGGTCTCATCTAAAGGAACCTGCCAAAACATACTATTGGCATTGAGTTTGGTAAACATGATGCTCTGAGACAATTTCGCCAAGCTGTCATCCATTGTGGACATTGGTTGAAACTCCTGCGCTACTGCTTTGTTAAGCTATGTCAAATCCACACAAATATTTTGTTTTGGGACAGGAACCATGGCCGAACACCACTCTGTTGTAACCAGAGAAATTACCCATATTCTTGTCACCTCTTCCAACTGGTCTTGAACTTGGTTCGTCACCGGGTGAGGTATCTTTCTGGTGTAAAGATACACTGGCCTGGCACCTTCCTTATGTGTGATTCTATACTCTGTCTTGAGTCTTCCGAGACAGTGAACATTTTCAGATAGTCGGCTTGAAGGAAATGCCTTACCTGTGGCTGTTGAACTTCCTCAATCTTCTTGATCAAGTGCAGGTCTAGGCACTTTTCTGATAGGAGAGAAAATTCTTGGTTTTGCAAGAAGTATAAGGTTTCCATAATTTGTCTCCTTCTATATTGGAGATTTGCTTGAAGCTTACCCTTCACTTTCAGTTGCGTCCCACTTGGACCATGCAACTGTGTGCCCACCAGTTGTAGGCAATGTCTCATCGACCATGACTCTTGGTCTGACAGAACTGTGACACAAGCACCTGTGTCCAATTTGAAATGTGTTAGGTGTCCATTTACATAAATGCCCGCCATCCAAAATCCTTGATTTGGGTCATTCATTTCTCCTAGGAAATCTCCTGGTTCCTTTTCTTATGGAAGTTGATGCACTTCATTCAACACTTTTTGTGTGAAGGTCGTTTGCTTTGTGATTTTAAGAAAAGAGGTCTTGCTGTGGCACATTTTCGTATAATGGCCTGTATTTTACAGTTGAAACATTCCACTTTACAAGCCGGACACTGCTCCCATCTATGGGTCTTCCTAGCTCCAAAGTGCTGGCACGGTTTCCCTGTGTCATGCACCTTCTCACCTGTGTGTATCTTCTTCTCTACAGATTGTCTCTCCATTTTTGGCTTCAAGAACTGTACAGTCATTGGATTTCTTCCAATCCAAGGCTTCTCTTCTGCCCGTTGAATGGTTCTATTTTGTTTACGGACTTCAGCCTGTCGTACGATCTGAATTGCCTTCTTGAGTGTAAGGTCATCTTTCAACTGCAAAAGATCTGACAAAGATTCAACAGCTATTCTGACGAAAGTTTGGTCCCTTATCAGTTCCGCCTTTAATTCTCCATAGTCACATCCCCTAGCCAATCTGTACAGATCATTTAGAAAAGAATCTACTGATTTGCCTATCTTCTGAACTTGCTTTGCTCTTTCCAGAATTTTGTTGCAATGTAAATTGAAATATTTGTCAAAGGCTTTAAGTACATCCTCAAATTTATCAGAACCCTCGTTTATCCCTTGACTCACAATCATGTCGTCTGCAATTGCACTCAGGGAGTATAAGATGGTACTTATTTGTTCTGTATGGGGATGGGTAGCAATATTAAATTGTAAGAATCGTTTTCTCTATAAGGAGCAATTTTGTACCTGATTATGTCCTTTCTGACCATGTAATCTTTCTGGCATTCCTAATTTCAGATCCATTTTGCTTTCATAGACTTTGTTAGGCTTTTTAGGGTGTTCCCCTTTCTTTTTAAATCATTTTGGCTTTAATGGAGGTGTTCGCAGTCTTTCTGGGGATTTCCCACACTTTCTGACAGTTCCTGTGCTTTCTCTCCAGGGTCTGATTGATTAATGGCTGCCAATTCTGCCTGACTCCCGAGTCACCTTTTCACATAAGATCAACCTCTCTCCCCCTTTCTTTTTAACCCAATGCACCATTATCCAACAATAGTCACTGTTAAAATTCTCTCACCCAATCCTGGACTGTTGCCCAGTGCCGGGTCTGAGAACACAATAGCTGGTCTTGGATATTTTGTTGCAGACCACCACACTTCTGTGGTGCAGCCTGAATGCCTGCACGGCTGGCTCACTGACTGTCCTCTTCTTCTTCGGCTACAGAGCAGCTCTAGAGCTTGTTGCAGTCCTCCAACGAGATCTGTTCTCTTGGTGCTACTTTATGAGGTAAGGTGCTTTTCAATACTTTCTGGTCATTTTAACAGTTGCCACCATGTTGTGTGTTGTTGTTGTAGTTGTAGCGTAGCTAGGGCATTATTGAGAAAGTCGCAGAATCTGGATAAGGTCAACTAATAACTCATTATTTACACATCCCTATTTACCTCCCATCTCCTGAAAACTCCTTAGCTAGCATCCTTCGAGCTGCCACAATCTTCTTTTCCAGCCCATTACCCCGTGTCTGTTACATCATCACTCTTACAGTGGGAAGGGTTGCTCTCACTGTCTCCAGCATTAACCCTTACGCATCTTTATACTAGAAACTGTGCACCCGAAAATCCGGCGTTGTGACGTTGATTCTGGATTTTCTCAGTGGCGGGAAAGCACAATAGCGGCATTGCTGCCGCAACACAATGGGACCCATTTTAAATTGCTAAAATGCTGATTTACATGCATTAAAATATATTTTAAAACAATTTAATGATTGGTGAGTGATTCTGTGAACGGTGAGTGGCACTCACGTTTCTCCGATTCATGACCTGGAAAACCTGGTGGCACTGAGGCGAAAGGCCACATTGCCGCGACGGGTAGGGAGCCTTGAGCAATGCTGCATAGGGGGAGAGGGGAGTTTGGAGGCCATTGTGGGACTGCAAGGGGATCCGGGGTCCTGGGAGCTCTGCTCGGGGATCCGGGGTTCCAGCGGCTCTGCAAGAGGGCTGTGTGGGATTGCGGGGGTGGGGGCAGGGGGTCAGTATAGTGTTGGAAAACTGCTGTGTAATGGGTCTGGTTGCTCACACTGCTGGAACAGGGGTGGGCCATTATCAAGGTTGAACTCTGAGGTTTATCAGCAACTTTGCCAACAGAATTGTCACATTTGCAGGTGCCAAGGCAGGAGACCAGATCAGTTGACCAACATGCAAAGGAGGCAAGAGACAGCCTCACAATGACTCGGTTGCAGCCATCCTAATGTCCATTCACAGATAGTGAAATAAAGGCTCACCTTAATGCCTGAACTCTGTTGCTTCTGACCCATTTGTGGTCCCTGCTTGTGAACGGCTGTAATGTGCGCTAGTGACCATGGGAGACCATAAGTTAATGAAGGCTCTCATCACATTTGCATATAAATTAAGCCCACCATATCCAATGCCTCTTCCTCAGCGGAGGTGAGTGAGCACAGATCTGGGAGTCCTTTGCTAGTCTGGGCCATTTCACTCCTATTATGGACCCTCTTGGCCAGCAAGAGGAAGGATGGAGATAGTTGAGAATGGCACACAGATCAACATGACAGTTCTGCTCATGTCAGCTCACTGTCCCCTAGTGGGGTATCTGATATATTTCATGGTCACGCTCATGAGAAGTGCAGTGATGAAGATACAGAACCAAACTGAAGAGTTATATAAAAAAATGGACTTCTTTTTAAAAAGTGGATAATGTGCTGCAAAAATGGCCACCGAAGGTTGGAACGACTGGGTCTGTGTATTCAAATTGTCTTACTGCCTGTTAATGGCAAAAGGATACATTCCAAGCTAAGAGGTGTCAAGTACACCCATCCTGAACCCATCAAGAGACATTGGTTATTCTGAAACAAAGAAGGTGTGAAGTAGCCACATCCTGGTCACTACAGGA
Source organism: Heterodontus francisci (assembly GCF_036365525.1). Classification (NCBI taxonomy): domain Eukaryota; kingdom Metazoa; phylum Chordata; class Chondrichthyes; order Heterodontiformes; family Heterodontidae; genus Heterodontus; species Heterodontus francisci. The sequence continues at coordinate 21,133,214 of NC_090401.1, read as the reverse complement.
AGGGGGCTTTGTGTCTCCAAACAGAGGCAACATGTGAGAGATTTTTTATGTTAAAAGGTAGCTCTCCGGAGGGAGAGGGGAGAGACCACAACATCGTAAAAAGTCTGTTCAGCCAAGACCTGTCAGTGATTCTAAACCAAAGAAGGAAACCTGCTGTGAATTCTACACTTCCAATTGGTGCAGTAGAGAACTTAAAGTGACCACCGCCTCCAGACTGAAGCCCTATCTACCAGAAAATGTACAAACAACCCAGGCCTGCAACTTTAAAAGACAAGCTGTCCCCAGAGAAGATTCAACAGGTTTACTGTGAACCCTGAACACCTACCTCACTTCAAACCACTTACCCATTTCCTCTATATCTATCTATTGTTGTGTGTGTGTGTCTATGTGTGTGTTTGTGTGTGTGCACACATGCGGCAAGTGAATGCATGCATGGGTGAAGTTTTAATCTTCTATTTTAAACCTACAAGAAAAGCTGTCACTGTTTATTTACAAGGGGTTAAAATCCTAGTTAAAAAAACACTTGCTGCGGTCAGTTGGGAGGTGAACAGTGGGGGCCACCCACACCCCTTACCACCTGGCTGTAATATCATGCTGACACTAGTTGTCAGAGGAGTTGTCATGGAGGATAAGCTATGATGGAAGGTAGCCTTTGGCCGAGATGCAGCCACGCATCTGTCAGGATGAGATGAAACCCTAGCCTCTCAGCCAATGCTATAGCAGTTATTACTCTTCCCAAGTCGTGCACCCTCCTGCATAGCCACATGTAATCCTCAAAAAGACCACTGGTATAGAGCACTCACCTTGGCAGAATGCAGCAAGCCATTGACCTTCTTCCTGCACTGGACCCAGTTACATTCGATGACCCCCAGGCTGCTAACCTCCTCTGTGATCTCCACCCAGGTTTGCTTGGTCAGGCAGGAGGACCTCTTCTTGTCATCATGGGGGAAGAGAACCTCCTGCCTTTCCCTTGCAGCCTGGAGGAGAATCTGCAGGGAGGCATCACTGAACTGTGGGGCCACCCTGTGTCTTGCCTCGGCTAACATCCTCGGGGGTGGGGTGGGAGGGAGGGTTGGTGGGTGGGTGTTACAGGAACCAGTCAGGCAGAGTTTTAGGTTGCGCAAAGCTGCAAATGACTCCAAGGCGGGAGTGAATTCAGGGCTGTCAGGCCTTTAAATATGGTGCCTGCACCTGCTCCGGACTCATCTGAGGGCATAATCACCAACTCGCCTCCTGCCCCCGACATGTGATTTGGGGGGACCTGCGCCTGCCCTATGCAAAATGGCCACCCGCCACATAATTGCGGTGGGGCGGTTGCCCACATGATGAACGGGAACTGCATCCTTTTCTGGGCCCACTGCCGGGACTGGCAGTGGGCTCATTAAATTCAGCCCTTAAAATGCAGTACACATACAAATGCAAGTACCTATCTCTACCAATCCTGGACTTAAAGTAGTTTGCAAACCTGGCTTTTGTTATGATACCAAATTCGATTTGCATTCTGCATAGACCAACTCAGCTTCAAGAAACCACTGAAGGCTTGAATTGTATTGACAACAGGCTCAATGTATAACCAATAACTTAAACTTCTATGTAGTCAATAATAAGACAAGCATTATCTTAATCAATCACCACAGGCAGAATAACTTTCCTCTGGATTACAATCATGCGTTGTGTTTAATTTAAAATAGCATAACTCAGCTCAGAATTCTAGTATCACAGCTTCAGTTGGATTTACCTTGATATAGCATACCAACAATGAGCAGTTTTGAAGTTTGTATTATGTCCCTGACAGTTTATATAACATAATAACAGGTAGCAATCATGCTGTTCCTGTTTAAGTCAATATCTTGAATGACATTCATATATACAGGAACCTCTTGAAGTTGGCACCTCTTCTGCTGCCTTATGGAAACATTTCCATCTGTCTTTGTGATACACAGATTCTGGCCTCTGGCCATGTATTCAGTGTGTCATCTGCAGTCTTCTGCCTTTTAGCTTCAGCTTGTAACCTCCATGTGTGCTCCGCGTAGCTCAGTGGTAGCATTCATGCCTCTGAGTCATGGGTTCAAGCTCCACTCCAGAGATTTGAGTGAGATATTCTAGGCTGACACTCCTGTGCAGTAATGACGGAGAGCTGCACTGTCAGAGGTGCAGATGAGACATTAAACCAAGACCCTATCTGCCATTTCAAGTAGATGTGAAAGATTCCCTGGTGCTGTTTCAAAGAAGAACCAATATTTATCTTGCAACCAACATCATTATAAAAACAGATTATCTGGTTATTCTCACGTTGCGATTTGTGGGAGCTTGCTGTGTTCAAACTGGCTGCTGTGTTTCTCACATCAGAACAGTGACTACACATCAAAACAACTTCACAGGCTGTAAAGCACTTTGCGACATCATGAAAGGCATTAAATAAATACAAGTCATTTTTCATGTACTTTTAACTATCACAAGTGCTATTTGACAGATCGTATAATGAGCAATGAGGAAAATCTAATATTTCTTCAATCTCCCTTTTATATCTAAATTAAAGAGAACTAATACTAACTGAAAAATAAAATCTGCTAAAGACCCTCCTGCATTAGTTTATGAAGGTCAGACAACCTGACCCAATTGTTTTAGTGCTTTGAGTGTTAGTGACAAAAACTCCCAGCTTCAAAATTCTTTCTTGAGAAGTGTTCTTATCTGATGAACTTGTGCTCATCTGAACTTTCCCAGTTTTAACAATTTGGCTAATGTCAAGCCTTATAATCAAAATACTGTTAAAGAAATTAACTCTATAGTAAGTAGCAGGTTGGCAATTGCATTTCTTTTCCACGAGACCTTTGCAAACTTTGCATTAACTCCTTAACTCCTCACCGTTCCTAAAGCTAAAATATATTTTAATTAAGGGCAAGACTTCGTTGTTAATGACTGCCAAAGATAAGCTTCCTTTGAACACTCAGTGCTACTTCTTGTTAGTTCTTGCAGCAGATCTTGTCAGATCACAGGATTCAGTAAGTAAGCACCTCCTGCCGATTACCTTACAACCCATGTGACAGCTGTTGGCTGGGCTAGAAAGATGATATAAATATATTCCAGTAACTCTCTTATCAGCAGAATATCTTGCAACCTGACAAAAAGCTGCCAATCACACCTTCTGTGAGGTGAAATGATAAACCCACCATGCATTGTTCCATGGCAGCCAATCTCCTCTACAACAATCAGTTATCAGTGAGGCAGTTTAGGACTTCAACCTCAACCCCTAGTTGCCTCAACAATGCCACAGTAAAAATATGAATTTGCAAATGTCATAAACCAGTACATGAGACTAAAAATACAAAAAATAACAGCATGAAAGCAAACAATCCTGTTGTTCTACTTAAACAAATATAAAACCACTCCCTCAGATATGCAGACTGCTACCCATTTTTCTACCGGTTTCTAAGATCTCTTCTGACCTTTCCAGATAAATACAATATTAATGAGTTGGAAAGATTATCACCAGCTCTTAACTTCTACCCTGAAACCATTATGATGGCCCCAACATACTGATATAGAATTATAGAATGGTTACAGCACAGAAGGAGGCCATCTGACCCATCATGTTCATGCTGGCTCTCTGCAAGAACAACTCACCTAGACTCACTCCCTTGCCTTTTCCCCATTGCCCTGCAAACTTTTTCTCTTCGGATAATTATCCAATTCTCTTTTGAAAGCCTTAATTGAATCTGCCTCCACCACACTCTCAGGCAGTGCATTCCAGATCCTAACCACTTGCTGCGTAAAAATGTTTTTCCTCATGCTGCGGTTGCTTCTTTTGCCAATCACCTTAAATCAGTGTCCTCTGGTTCTTGACCCTTCTGCCAGTGAGAACAGTTTCTCCCTATCTACTCTGTTCAGACACCTCATGATTTTGAACATCTCCATTGAATCTCCTCTTAATCTCTCTAAAGGGAACAGCAGAAGCTTCTCCTATCTATCCATGTAACTGAAGTTCCTCATCGCTGGAACCATTCTTGTAAATCCTTTATACTTCCTCTCTAAAGCTTTCACATCCTTCCTAAAGTTGGTGCCCAGAATTGGATACAATGCTCCAGTTGAGGCCAAACCAGTGTTTTATAAACATTTGGAACGGAGACATGATCGCTGTGCCAATAACTCACTTTGGCTTGAGACAGATCATTACCTATGGGGATTGGATGATGATTCCTATTCTAAATCAGCGCAGAAGAAAGGTTCACCAGGGGGACTACTGGCATCATTAGGATACATTTCAGGTGCCATAACTAATCTGGTGTAGTCCTTGGAAGGTCTGCCAAATTCCTTTGGCACACTGTCTCCTGTCAAGCACTGCTACTGAAAATGGGATCCTTCAATGCTCCAGTCACAGAATAATGATATTCCACATCTTGGCTTTTCATATACACTGGTTATGGCTGCAATAGTTGTTGTGTGGATTAAGCATATAGAATTCATCTGATGTGGAAGGATTTTACATATAATTCCATTCTAGGTCTGGTTAATGATGGTTTCCTATACTTTGTCATAAATGCTGATGTTTACAACAATTGCATTCTACTATGGTCCTAATTTGTCTTCAAAATTGATGCAATTTACCTACTGTCAGATGTTTAATAGGACTCGTCAACAGATTGTGTTCAATAGTTATTGCTAGTCTTCAACAAAAAACATTAATTCCCCCCAGTTTGGATGGGCACTGTCACTGGCATCATTACTTACAACAGAACACATGGTTCTCTACAAGCAATTTTCTCTTCACAGTGTACCACATATGGCCCAACAAGTTACAGAGGCAAGTTCCCAGTGCTAAGTCTCAGAAATGTGCTTGACCTCTCTCCGTTCTACTGCCAAGAAAGCAAGAGCTGAAAATTGCCATATGTATGGCTCATCTCCTTGCCAACAAGGCAGAGGGCTAAGATCAAACTTCCTCTGAAATGTGTGTAAATCAGTGATGTCACTTCAAAATCTCCAGCTGAGAATCCAACTCAGGTTCCATCCATATTCCTCACAATGTCACCAACAAAGCAATTGTGACTCTAAATCTCTGGTGACAGAGAAGGGACCACTCATTACCTACCGACTGCTGATGTATACATTAGTGTGGGAATTGGTAACATTTGTGCAGTAATTTTCTATAGGGAGAAGCATAGATAGCAATCTTCTGATGGCATTGGAAAGACATTTTGTTGATACAGATTAGAGGAACTTTCTGCCCACATCTAGCTCATGTTTAGGGAGCCCAGACCAGCCCAACCCCTGCACTGCATGAGCAATACACACCCTCAACTGCATCAAGAGGTCCAAGGTTCAATAGGAATTGGTCCTCAGGCCTCATCTACATATTTGGGGTGAGCTGCTGGCACTAGTCACACCTCCTCCGGTAATGTACTCAATGGGAAAAAAAACAGTTACTGGCTCCACAGGATGAGTTTTAAAAAAATTCTCAAATGGCTTTTTATTGGAAGCCAACTCTTCTCATTGATAATTACTTTTGTAAAGTGGTCCTTCAACAGGGACGCCTAGAAAAATGGTCCCACTACTAATTTGGTATGCTTTGTACCCATTATCTCCCTCAAAACTGGGCCCAACACATACCTACTTCCACCCACATGGTCTGTGCTTAGAAGGGTTCACTTTGTTCTTAGTCTTGTATTAATTGTTTTATCTGTTCAAGGAGTTAGGTGGAAGGTTGTCGATTGCAACTATACAAGCAGCAATAATTCTCATTTGTATAGTGCTTTCAAAGTAAGGAAACACCCAAGACGTTTATTTCTTGTTCATCTTCCATAAAATAAATATGCTTAATACGTAAAACACTCAATTGCTTATAAAAAGCCATCTTATGAAGGCTTAATATAAGTCTATAAGCTAAAAGCAGTTACCAGACAGGGTCTGTTTTATGTTTTCCAGGCACAATAGTGAAAACTTACCTCGATCTTGAGGGGAGGATAGACACCATCTGAAAGTGTTGGGTCTCACTCACCAGTGTGATCTAAGATAGGAGAGCCAAATAATCTAAGAACGCTAGAAAAGACACAACAATGCAATATTGTGTTTGATCCTAACACAGGGTATACAAATTGGAAGGCATTCTTGTTTCCTACATTACAACTTCTGTTACATTATATTAAACATTCTGTTTTCTGCATTATAACAGTGACTACACTTCAAGCACTTTGGGAGTCGTGAGGATGTGAAGGTGCTACATAAATGCTTTCTCTTTTTCTTTCTCGTACCAACATTTCTCACTTAGCTGAGAATAAAAGTCACAAAAAAAGTTTTAAAAATGCAAAAGCATTGCATTAAATATTGCAGGTACACAGTGGTATGTCTGCCGTCACAACACTGAAAATGGGAATTATCAGGGTTAAGGAGGCACCTGGCAAATTCAACCTATTAAAAATTCATAGAAGTGAAATATTGATTGGTTGCAAGCCTTCCTGCTTGGTTTCTGAATATTTGCTTGTGCATCAAAGATAAATTACTGCCAAATGATATCATAAATTGAAATAATATGGAAAAGTGTAAGGGTAGTTTGCTGCTAAATAAGCTAAAACCAATTCATTAACTGAGTAAACACATTTGAGCAGGTTAATGTTTCAGCATAAAATAACCGATTATAATCTCGCTGCGAATGACTTTTACAAAAGCCGCTACAGTCAGTCACAATGGAAAGAATGTCAAGGCATTAAATATGATGGCATTAAAAAGTAAGAAAAGTATCTTGTGCAAATTTATATTGGAAAAACAAGAGGCAGTATATTAATTCATAGTTACAGACAGCTCCTACAGGGACCAGAATCATGAAACATTTTGGGGAAAGATTTCAATTAAATTTAGTGAATCCTCTAGCAAAAAGGGTATCAATTGAACACCGAGCTGCGTGCATGGAATTGTGGAGGGTCTTTGGCGTGTGGTCCGCATTGGGGGGGGGGGGGGGGGGGGGGTGGTGGATGCCATTTTTTCCACCCGCTGCTAATATCGGCTGCAGGCTTATAAAATTCAGCCCATGGAGTCTCATTCCTTCAGGTTGTGAGAGATTTTAAGAATGTCAAATTTTAAATTTTGAATTTTTTTTTCTCTTCTGTCACTTTTTTCTCTCAAAATCTTATACATTTTGAGAAAACTAATAATGAACATATGGGGCCATATTTTGTTGGAAAATAATGTCATGTAAACGACACACACCATTATTAATGGACAAATTGCAACGCTCTGCTGTTAGCTTAGTGAAAACAACATCTTGCACTTAACCTTCCCGTGATTTTCATGAAGTTGCTGCATTTGCACATTAATTGTCCATTAAACTCACCACTAGAAATCTAGCTATTAACAATATAACTAACCTTTTAGCAACATAATGATTGTAATGATTGCCAATCAACCTCTCTTGCCAAGTAAGTGAACAATTAAAAGTATGGGCTGGATCTTATAGACGTCGGGATCCATGACTGGAGTGGAGTGGAGTGGGGTGGGGGGTCATGAAAATTGCCCCGGATGGGGCCCGCCACGGACCTCGACGCCTGCAGAGCCCAGCCCAATATTGCCGGCGGCGGCAAGGCCTTTTGGCAGCCACCCCCACAGCTCGGACCGCCATTTAAATATTTAAATAAATTAACTTACCTGAATAAATGAGTGTCCTGTTGCCTCCTGAAGTCCCGTCCCGATCTTCATCATGGCAGCCGGCACTGCCGTGCCTTCGGATCCGCGTCCGGGGAAACGTGGTGCAACAGTGGTGGGGAGGGAAAAGGAGGTAAGTTTCTCAGTGCGGGGGGGGTGGGGGTGGGGAAACGGGGTCCAATGAATGTCATGGGTGTAGGGGATGGCGGGAAGGGTTATAGTTGAAGGCTTGTGCAGTTTTGGTGGGGGAAGGTCAGATTGTGAAGGTAAGTGTTTTTTTGGGTGGGGAGATGCAAATAATCAACTTAATTGATTTCGGGTGGGTGGGAGAGGGGAAAAAGGAATGTATTTATTTTAATTCAATGTTAATTTCAATATTTAAATGTCTTGGTAGGGCTGACAGCCCTTTAAAAATGGCGTCAGTGCCTGCACTTGCACATAGGCAGCTTACGCCATTGCCGGGGATAGATAGCCCACCCCTCCATGTTATTAGGGGGAGGCCCACCCTGTCTATTCAAATGAGCTGTCGTGCTTGGAATCGTGGAGGCTGTTTGACATGCGGTCCGCACAGGGTGGTGGTGCTGGGGTGTTGCCATTTATTTCACCCGCTGCCGATATCAGCGGCGGGCTTATAAAATTCAGCCCATGGAGCCTCATTCCTTCAGGTTGTGAATTGTTGTTGGAGATTTAAAAAAATGTTACATTAAAAAAAAATTTCCTCTTCTGTCACTTTTTTCTCTCTTAATGCAATCTTTCTTTCCCTCTCTATTTCTCTCCCTCTACCTGATTTGACATTCAATTCACCCACTTTAACTTACCCTCCTTCCTCTGTTTATTTCTCATTCCTTTACTGTCACTGATTGAGGAAGTACATTGTCCTGTTGCTCGTTCTGGTCCTAGATGTCCTGTCGCCCTTGCTGTGCCATTACCAGCTCACACCTCCAACAATTTTGTTCTCCTGCTCTTCTTCAAATAGTGCCATGGGATCTAGAACATCCACCTGAAAGAATAGCCTTAGTTTAACGTCTCATAGTCCAGAGATTACTGCAACTTTTTCTTTCCTGGAGGTGCCGCCTTTAGAGATTTGCTTATGTTGTTATGTCTGTTTGTTACCCAGTGCACAGGGTGAGAAGATTGGAGGATCTCCTGGTAGATTTTTTTCCTGGGCCTTGTAAAATGTGCCATCCACAGATCCAGGATGCATAAGCTTTAACTGCTTGCCTTTGTTTTGATCTTTAGTTCGACCTTGGATGACTGAAAGGGTGGGAAAGGGTTTGTTTTATTTCCCCTAATTTTGCCATCATTTCAATTTCTGTTAATGTGTCTTGTTAATATCAGCTTGGGTGGGGCAAGCCCCTCCTTGTATTTTTAGTGGTGACCTCCAATGAGGAGAAGCCTCAAACAATCCCATAATCCACTGGCCTATCACAAAATTGGATAACTGACACTGTTTGAGATGCTTTTCTTCATAGGGATCAACTTAAACAAACAATGAAATCACCCAGAATATCAGAAGAAGCAAGCTTGATTCTTAATTTAATGTGTTTCTGCTGGATAAAGCTTTATTTATGCATTTATCACAAGATATGAAATTGGAAAACACCAGGGGCTGGATTTTTAAAGGCCACTGGGGGTGGGGGTGGTGGTGGTGGTGGTGGTGGTGGTGGTGGTGGTGGTGGTGAGGCAGATGTGGGAATGGGAGTGGGTGCAGGCACGATTTGAAAGTTGCATTCTTGGAGGTGAACGCTGGGTCCCGCCTCCTCTAGAATGCGAAGCCATTTTTAAAGGGTTGCCGGGAGGGAGGGAATGGCAACAACACTCTGCTCCAATTAAGTGCCTGTTGAGCTTATTGTGGAGCTCATTAACAGACTTGTCAACAGCAGTTTACAATCATCAAAGGAAGGGCATGGGGAGAATGCCATGTCTGGAACACAGCAAGGGAGGCCATGAGAGCTATGGGAAGGGCTGATTAAAATAATGTAGCAGCACAAATTAAAGCACAGCTGCTCCAAAGGTGCCACAGAGTTGCCATTGCTGGAGCTGTCAGACTTTCTTTTCTCAGTAGTGGGTGGTAGGAATCTGGCGAGGGATGTGAGACCACTGGCATCGCTTGGACAGCTGGGGTTGGTAGTGAAAGGCCTGGTGAATACAGAAAGCCAGTCCCCCGCCCTCTGGAACATGGCATCTGTAACCTGCCTGATGATGTGATGAGCTGCCGACTACAAGATGCCACTCAGGTCCTCAGCTGATCCCTGGAAGGACCTGTTGCATGGAAGTTTGGGGTTTCAGTGACCTTGACAGCTGCAGGTCAGGGGCTGCCATGGGGGCAGCGAGGCCTCAGGTCATTGCGGATCAGAACACACAGGTCCGAGACCATCTTCCTGGATAGGCATAGCCTCCTATGACATTGGCACTCTGTCATTTGCAGGTAGCTGACTCTTAGGTGGTAGACCCAATGTCTTGGGTAGCACCTTCTTCCCCTTGCAGCCCCCCGCTGTGCTCCTCTGGCTTCCTGCTGTCTAGGAGGTTGCATTGGCTGAAGCTCATCCTGGCTGCTCTGTCCAATGTCAGAGTAACCTGTTCCCATCTGAACTCCCTCAGCTGGGCTAGCCATCAAGGCACCAAAAGATGAGCCAGTCAGATTCCTGAACAGAAAGGGCTACCACTTATTGAATGTCCAGCTAGACATCCGAGGCCCAGCAACTTCATCCAGTGCAACATCGCTGTGTCTGTCCTCCATCCTCTGAGGAGACAGCCCTCCGGTGATTCTGCCTCACCCTCCTCCTCCTACTCACACGTGCTGTGCAGTTCACCCAGTGTTCCCCTTTCCACGCTACTTTGTGGCCTAACCGAGATGAGTGTTTCTGCGCTGGTGGAAGGTGCCGAGGTATGATGTGACAGTGCAGGTTCCGTGGACTCTGGCCTGCTGAGGATGTCAGTGCCAATACGGCAGGTCCACTTTGGTCCCAATCTGCAAATGGCCCTGTGGGAGACACAAAAAAAATGGCAATGAGAATTAGTCCTACTCAACAAGTGTCCCAATACAACCAACCCCTCTGATGACACCAGTCTAAGATTCATAGTTTACAGTAGGGAGGAGTTCCCTCCATGCTCTTCACCTCAAGAAAGAACAACCAATGATCCTATTGCTCACAGCCTCCTGTCTCAATATCCCACACCGAATGCCTTGATGGCGATCTCCAGCCCCGCATCCTCCATTGCTGTCAGAGTGTGGAGCTGGGCCACTCCAACTGCCATTCTGGCTGTCTCCTGAATTTTATGGCCTCTCTTCTGCAGGTTCAGAGAATAATGATTCATCAGCAGACTGCCCTCCGTCATCTCTTCCAGCATGACATACCCATGGGCTGATGTTTCCCTCAGTGATGTCCCCATCTGAATGTTGCCCCACATATGAGGGTGGCTGCCGTCTCTGTGTTGCATCCATTGACATACTCTGACAATGTGAGGGAGAGCTATGGACACTCTATGAGGTCAGCTCGCTTGCATTCTGGTGCTTAGAGAGTTGGTGCCCAATAAACTGGGTGCCGCTGGCCACTCACCTTACCAGACTGCAAGAGGTCATTGAACCTTTTCCTACACTGAACCAAGGTCCTTCTCACGGGTCCCCAGATGTTGGCCTCTGTGGCCACTTCCATCCAAGCCCTCTTGGTCTCACTGTACAGATTTTTCCTTCTTGAAGCCGGGAAGAACAGCTCTCTCCTCCCTGTCACTGCATCAATGGGAGGCATCAGAGAAACAGGGCGTATGCCCGGGGACGCATGCCCATTCCCACACAGGTCCTCTGACCTTCCTGGCGCTGCATTACCGAAGACAATGGCAAGCCCAGTCATGGCTGCCACTTGCCTTTTAAAATTGCCTTCAGCGACGTTTTCCTGCCTCCAGGATGCTTCCAGTGACTCTAATTGGGTGAAGGACATCCACCCAGGCCAATTAACAAGTTGAATTTCAAAATTACGTCGCGTCATTCCCACTGACGCAGAGTGGGCTCAGGACCCGGAAATATTCCAGGCATTAGGTTCCCCACCAGGTAACAAAAATTCTGGCCTAGATATTTGTACAATAGTTGCATCAGATGCATAATGGGATAACCAGGTGTGTACAGGATTGTGATACTCCTCCTGCTCAACAAGCTTACCAAGAGCTCATTGTTTAAACTCATATGGTTACTTAGATGAGGTACTGATCTGTACAACTCTTCCAACACAGAGCCAGTACATTCTGGTGATGTAGGGTGAAAATAGGCAGGAAAATTAGTAAGTTTGTAAAAAAAAATTGGAAGTGGATGGTCTAGTAAACTGGAGTTTCAACTCAAAAATTGTGGTTCTGACGACAAGGAAGGTAACGAGTCAATATGATACATTTTTTATTCAGTTCTGTGCTGCAATGTATTGGAAAGCCATACAGAATGGAACAACATTGGCTAGGTATCATGCTGAGTTCCTTGTCATAACCCTACAGCTGTGGGAAGACTCCCCTCTGCCTCATTGGGCTGGGCAAAGGTAAGACTGGAGGGAGAGTGATTATGGTTGCTGTTGCTTTGTTCCAAGTGGCCAGTTGAAGAATTGTATTAGCAGAGGCTCATCCACATGCTGCTAGCGGATGAGAGGGGGAAATCAGGATCTGCATTTCTTTAACTTCAGCACTGACTTGATCCTTGAATTACACTTTGATAAATCATTCAGCCCAAGCCATAGGAAGGCAGTCTCAGGACTGAAACATTACTTCTTTATTTCTTTACTTCTGCACCTGCCTTGCCATCCTTGGCAGTGTCCTACATTGCCCCCCTTATTCCCCCACCTAGTTTTCTCAATCGTACTAAAAAACTGCATGCCAATGGGTCAAAATCCTGGAAATCCCAGCCAAACAACACTGTGGGGGTAGTTTCACCATACAGCCCTACCTAACAACACTGTGGGGGTAGTTTCACCATACAGCCCTACCTACAACACTGTGGGGGTAGTTTCACCGTACAGCCCTACCTACAACACTGTGGGGGTAGTTTCACCATACAGCCCTACCTAACAACACTGTGGGGGTAGTTTCACCATACAGCCCTACCTAACAACACCGTGGGGGTAGTTTCACCATACAGCCCTACCTACAACACTGTGGGGGTAGTTTCACCGTACAGCCCTACCTACAACACTGTGGGGGTAGTTTCACCATACAGCCCTACCTAACAACACTGTGGGGGTAGTTTCACCGTACAGCCCTACCTAACAACACCGTGGGGGTAGTTTCACCATACAGCCCTACCTACAACACTGTGGGGGTAGTTTCACCATACAGCCCTACCTACAACACTGTGGGGGTAGTTTCACCATACAGCCCTACCTAACAACACCGTGGGGGTAGTTTCACCATACAGCCCTACCTAACAACACCGTGGGGGTAGTTTCACCATACAGCCCTACCTACAACACTGTGGGGGTAGTTTCACCATACAGCCCTACCTAACAACACTGTGGGGGTAGTTTCACCGTACAGCCCTACCTAACAACACCGTGGGGGTAGTTTCACCATACAGCCCTACCTACAACACTGTGGGGGTAGTTTCACCATACAGCCCTACCTAACAACACTGTGGGGGTAGTTTCACCGTACAGCCCTACCTACAACACTGTGGGGGTAGTTTCACCATACAGCCCTACCTAGCAACACCAGGATGGGCAGTAAATGTTGGGCATTGCCAGTGATGACCACATCCTAAGATTGAATGAAAAAACATCATTGACTCAGCCCATAATTCCAGCTTAGGTTATTGTCATCACCAGCCTGCAAAGTGGTGTGGGCCACTAGATAGTTCAGTTAGTTGGGCATTAATCGACAACATGGGACATCATTTGTATTTGGAATAGTATCAGCTGTGGCTCCGTTGGTAGCACTTTTGCCTCTGAATCAGAGGTTTTGGGTTCATGTTATACTCCAGAGACTTGAATACAAAATCTCGGCTGACACCCGAGTGCATTATTGAGGGAATGCTGCACTGTTGGAGGTGCTGTCTCTTAGTTGGGATGGTTAAACTGTCTGCGATTTGAAAAAAGAGCAGGAGAGCCAATATTTGTCTCTCAATTAAAACAGATTAGCTGGTCATTTATGTCATTGCTGTTTATGGGACCTTGTGTGCAGTTTGGCTTCCATGTTTCCTACATTATAACAGTGACAACACTTCATTGGTTCATTGAAGCACCTATGGACATCCTGAGGCCATTAAATGTGCTATATAAATATTAATCTTTTATTTGTCTACAAGGACATTTGCCATCGTCACGAAGGCCCCTTAGGTGAAGACTAGAGGTGCATTGTCACTGTCCAGTCCTGAAGCCAGTCAAGTCCTAGTTGATGGCCCGTAGGGTCGGAGAAGATATTGTGATTTATAAGGAGCATCCGCTGCCCACTCTTGAAGCCAGCGAGTGAATTTTTTGATGAAGTATGCAATCATCTCTCCGTCAGGATCATTACCTGCACTGATAACTAATGCCACAGGCTACAGACAGGCTGGAGCCTGCGGTCACAGATATACCCATCTGGTTGACAATTCTAAAGATATACTAACAGAACAAACTTTGCATTGCTCCGGCCCAGTAATTAAAAGATTACGAATATTTTTTCAAGAAAAGTAATTTAAAATCAAATAAAACTAAGAGATGTTGCTCCTTTAAACTGCCTTCAGTGATAGTGTCTTTATCAATGAAACAACTGATATTTGTACAGCACCTTTAATAGAGATTAAGATTACCAATTTTATTCAAGAACAAAACTGGGTAGGGGCAGTATCATGACATGGGTTCTGATTTGCTGATGAAAATTTGTTACATAGAATTACATTTGGTCTACAACCTGGAAACTAGCCATTCGCCCCAATTGATCCAGGCAAGCATTTATTCTCTACCTGAGTCTCCTCCCTTCCCTCTTCACCTACCACTAACAGCATAACCTTCTATTCCTTTCTCTCTCATGTGCTTATCTAGCTTCTCCCTAAATGCATCTGTGTTATTTTTCTCAACTTAATAACTAATGCCTACATTATATTGACACGGATTAAGTGAGAAAAAGTGACTTTAGAAATTTGTGGACACTTTAATCAGAGGACGATTTGCTTAGACCAAAAGTGGACATGTGGCAGCCTTGTGGCAATTGCTGATGGAGCTTGGCCTCTGTCTGCTCCCTTATTTCACACACAGGTTCGTGAGATGACTTATAACACAACGATTCAAGCTCCACTTCCAGTGCGACCCAGAATAGCAGACAATCTCATCTTGTGATGAGGGAGGGGGAAGCAGGGACGATAATGAGAACCTGCAACTTGCATTTGGAGTAGAGCACTGGGGTGGGACACAGGAAGGAGACTGGCACCTGTAGCATGAGGCAGTGTCTTCAAGAAAAGCTAGGATAACACTGGTTTGAAAAACAAAATCTGTTAGCCAGCTCGAATATCCCAGCATTAAGACACAATGAACCTCACACAACCTGTGATTCTTATAACCAGTGGCTGAGTGTCTACTTTCTAATGCCAATGTGGATACGATGGGTCAAATGGCCTCTTGCTGCGCTCTAACGATTCTGTGATTCTGTTTCTACAAGACGCACTGCACCAACCCGCCATGGTTTTGTCAAAAACACCTCCAAAACTGACAACCCCCACCAGCTAAAAGGGCAAATGCATCAGGTATATGTTGGCACCATTGCCTTCAACTTCTCCGACATTGACATATATTCATTCATCATTACTGGGTCAAATCCTGGAACTGTGTACCTGACAGCACTGTGGCAGTACCTTCACCACATGGACTGCAGCTGTTCAAAAAGGTGGTTCACCACCGTCTTCTCAAGGCCAACTAGAGATTGGGAAACAAATGCCAGCCCTCCTAGTGATGTCCACATCTTGACAAATAATAACAATACAGACATACGAATTAGGAGCAGGAATAATAAAAAAAAACTCTAACTTTGCCTCAAAACTCCACATCTCAGCAAGATGATACTGGTCCAACCATTTCCCTGATATGCTTATCTTAATTTACTGCTTGCATGTCCGAATGTTATCTTTGTTTTCCAAAAGTGCGTATCACAAAATTGCACATACACACAGACTAGTTTTCCATCCCATTGAGAGTAAGCTAGTAGAAGACAAGCACTGTTCTTGACTCAGTGGGGTAGCTTTTCACTTTCTGCCACAGGGCAAAATGAGTGATAGCAGGTTGGCAGCCCATTTTACATCTCTCCCGATTTTTATTGGCTTTAAGAGGAAATGTCTGGAATATATAATTGGTGCTTTCTAGGCAGCAATACTATTGTAGTGTGTAAATTTGTTCAGATTCCAATGTCAACTTACAGGAGTCCAATTCTCAATCCAAAGAGGAAAGTAAACAGGGAGATAATGATTTAGATGGAAATGTTGGACTTTAAACAAAGGCAACAGTTTTACCTGCCTGTAGATTTTGTGCTCAAGTCTTTGTAATAGTACTCGACCTTCTTACTTAGGTGAGAGTGTTTGATATTATAATGCGGACGCTAACTGATTTAAAACAGGAATTTCATAGAACACTATCAATATCACACTGCATATGTGGCTAATGGTGGGGGTGGGGGAGGGGGGTTGCTGTTGGTGGGATACAAATCACCCTGACCTCTTGAGGACATTTTTCTAAAGTACTTCAGAGCTCATCGTAGTGTGTAGTGGAGGGATTGGTACTTGGGATGGGCCAAAAATGCATCATAAAAACATCCACTCCACAGTCCTAGTCCCGCAGGAGTTCAAGTGAGTGGTGTGACAGGGCTAGGAGTTATCACTCCCACTATCCCAGGAAAGGGCCTGGTGGGAGTTAAATATTTGCTCTACCATCACCCGACATACCTCCTGTCAGCTCATCTGCTGCTGAAACCATCATTCATGCCTCTAGACTTGATTATTCCAATGCATCTCCTGGCTGGTCTCCCACATTCTCCTCTCTGTAAACCTGAGGTCATCCAAAACTCTGCTGCCCTTGCACCAAGTCCCATTCCCCTATCACCCCTGTGCTCTCTGACATACATTGGCTCCCGGTCAAGCAACGTCTTCATTTAAAAATTCTCATCCTTGTTTTCAAATCCCTCCATTACCTCATCCCTCCCTATCTCTGTCATCTCCTCCAGCCCCACAACCCTCCAAAAAATCTCCACTCCTCTAATTCTGACCTCTTGAGCATCCCCAATTTTAAACACTCCATTGGTGGCCATGCCTTAAGCTACCTAGGCTTTAGGCTCTGGAATACCCTCCCTACACCTTTCCACTTCTCTCCCTTGCTTTCCTCCTTAAAACCTACCTCTTTGACCAAGCTTCTGGTCACCTGACCTAATATATCTTTTTGTGGCTTGGTGTCATATTTTGTTTTATAATGCTTATGCAATTTGCCATGGGAATGCTTTATTACGTTAAAGACGCTATATAGGTTTTCTTGCATTTAGGGTGGGGTGGGTTGCATGCTGTGGAAAAATCATTTTCAAAAGAAATGAAAGGGAGCACCATGCCAAGCCACAGGTTTGTAAACAGAGCAGTGTGCCCTTCACAGGTGGAGAAATAAAATCCATTTTCCACCATGCTTCTCCACCATGCTGATTCCTCATTTTAATGAGCACACATAACAGGAATAAAATAATATAAACTGCAAAGAAAACAGTAAAATGAGCGACAGTAGAGCCACCTGCTGCCAATAAATAAAGACTACCCAGGGTTCAATTTGGATCACCAGTGGGAGCATTTAAATTGACAACAATTAACATGTCCTGGGGAAATAATGCTGCAGATAAATATGCTCTCTCGAAAGTCAGTGCGGAGCCTTGCTGTGCACAATCGCAATGTAATGTCCTTCCCTTGGCCCAGCAGATACATTACCAAAAGAGAAAAAAGAACCAAATGTATAAGTAGAACTGAGTGACTGATGCTAATTACCGGCCTTAATTACTGATTGTGTTGAAGGGGAAGGTTTCTGAGTAATCACTCGTTCCTTTTAAATGCTACTTTTCTCCACTAACAGTTTGTCCATATGTCACTCTCCATCTGGCTTGCTATTATACATGGTTTCTTTACTAATCAAAATAACATCACAAACAAATAAAATTTACGGCAGGAGAGCAGTCGGAGCTGTACTGTAATTAAGATTTGTTTTTAATTTACCATTTCTCTTCTAAAATCTACTCAGAGTTTGAGCTGGTATACAACACAAACACAGAGAGCTGTGATGATCTCAGATGATAGATTATCTGTGGTGTTTCCCATGGATAGAATTATAAAATAAATGGAGTCTTTGTACACCTCTCACTGTCCCTCTCCCTCTGCTCATCTACCCTCCAATCTTTAGATTATCTAAGAACCTAAATGAATAAGAAACAGGAGCAGGAGTAGGCCATTTGGCCCTTCGAGCTTACTCTGCCATTCAGTAAAATCATGGCTGATCTTCTCCCTCAACTCTACTCAACTAGGAGATGCCAGCATAGTGGTAATGCTACTGGTCTAGTAAGCTAGACGCCCGAACTAATGCTCCAGTGTCAAGACCCAACACAGTGGCTGGGTGAATTTAAATTCAATTAATTAATAAATCTGGAATTAAAATCTGAACAATTATGATCATGAAACTACTGGTTTGTTGTAAAAACCTATTTGATTCACTACCTGGCATTGACCTAGGCAATGGCCAACTCTTAAAAGTCCATCTTATTAACATCTGGGGACTTGTGCCAAAATTGGGAGAACTGTCTGACAGACTAGTCAAAAAACATCCTGACATTGTCATACTCATTGTGAATCATACCTTACAGCCAATGTCCCAGACTACTCCATCACCAGAGGTGGAGGAACAGTGGTATGCAGTTGTGAGGGAGTGGCCTGGAAATTCTTAACATTGACTCTGGACTCCATGAAGACAAGGA
This sequence comes from Heterodontus francisci, assembly GCF_036365525.1. Lineage (NCBI taxonomy): Eukaryota > Metazoa > Chordata > Chondrichthyes > Heterodontiformes > Heterodontidae > Heterodontus > Heterodontus francisci. The sequence goes on along the minus strand of NC_090401.1, from coordinate 21,114,656 downwards.
AACCTCCTGCTGATCACCATCTACTGCCCTCCCTTAGCTAATAAATCAGTGCTCCTCCATTTTGAACATCACTTGGAAGAAACACTGAGGGTAGGACGGGCACAGAATGTACTCTGGGTGGGGTACTTCAAAGTGCATTAACAAGAGAGGCTCAGTTGCACCTCTACTGGTTGAGCCCTGAAAGACACATCAGTCAGACTGGGCCTTCAGCAGGTGGTGGGAGAACCAACAAGATGGAAAGATCTACTTGAGCTCACCCTCACCAATCTACTTATTGCAGATGCATTTGTCCATGACAGTACTGGCAGGAGTGATCAGTCCTGTACAGTCCTGACGACATGCTCCACTGTATTGTGTGGCACTAACACCGTGCTAAATGGGATAGAATCAGAACAGATCTAGCAGCTCAAAACTGGGCATCCGTGAGGCTCTGTGAGTCAGCAGCAGCAGAATTGTATTCAACCACAATCTTATAGAATCATAGAATAGTTACAGCACAGAAGGAAGCCATTTGGCCCATTGTGTTTGTACCAGCTCTCTGTAAGAGCAACTCAGCTGGTCCCCCTCCCCTGTGTTTTCCCTGTAGCCCTGCAAATCTTTACTCTTCAGATAATTGTCCAATTCCTTTTTGAAAGCCATGACTGGATCTGCCACCACCACACTTTCAGGCATTTCACATTCCAGATCCTAAACACTCACTGCATAAAAAAAGTTTCTCCTCATGTCCCCTTTTGTTCTTTTACCAGTCATCTCAAATCGGTGTCTCTGGATCTCGACTCTACCACTAATGGGAACAGTTTATCCCTATATACCCTGTCCAGACTACTCATGATTTTGAACACCTCTATCAAATCTCCTCACAACCTTCTTTTCTCTGGCAGGGGTATGGGGACCAGGCGATAAAAAATATTAGTGAGGAAAAATAAAGTGCACAAAAAATTGGGAGACACAGACACCAATAGAGTAGGAAATATTAATGTATTAGATCTAATCACAGTGGGAGGGAATGTAACTAGGTTTACTGTGCATGTATGTGAATATGTGAAGTGTGGTAAATAAGTTTGGTGAGCTGCAGGCGCAGATAGCCATGTGGGAATATGATGTTGTGGCGATAATGAAGACCTGGCTTAAAAAGGGGCAGGCTGGGTACTAAATATTCCTGGATACAAGGTGTTCAGGAAAGATAGGGAAAGAAATAAAGGAAGAGGATGAGCAGTGTTGATTAAGGAGAACATTACAGTGCTGGAGAGAGAGGATGTCCTGGAGGGGTCAAGGACAGAATCCACTGGGTTAGAGCTAAGCAACAACAGAGGTACCATTACATTGCTGGGTGTATTAAGTATTCGAGCCTTGTCCTGTGCCTCTAAGCATATATCACCCTCTTTGTCCCTAATAGGATCCACCCCGCCTCTTACTACCTGTTTACTATTTATAAGCCGGTAGAAGATTTTTGGGTTCCCTTTTATGTTAACTGCCATTCTATTCTCATATTTTCTCTTTGCCAGTCTTATTTTTGTCTTCATTTCCCCTCTGAACTTATTGTATTGGGCCTGGTTCTCGCTTGAAGAATTCACCTGACATGCATCATACACCCTCTTTTTCTGTTTCATCATATTCTCTATCTCTCTCATCATCCAAGGAGCCCTGGCTTTGTTTCCCCTGCCTTTCCCTCTTGTTGGAATGTAACTAGCCTATTCTTGAAATATCTCCTTCTTCAAGATCACCCATTCTTCCGATACAGTTTTTCCGATCAATTCATTTTACTCTGGCTGGATCCCTCGCATTCCATTGAAGTTAGTCTTCCAATTCAGAAGTTCTACTTTAGATTGTTCCTTGCTGTTCTCCATTACTAACCTAAACCTTAAGATATGATGATCACTCTTACCCTAGTGTTGTCCCACAGACTCTTGGCCCACTTGGCCCAACTCATTCCTCAGCACCAGATCCAGCAATGCCTCCTTCCTAGTTGGACTGAGAACACACTTTATTTATTTTTATTTACTTTATTTATTTACTGTCAAGGAAGTTCTCCTGAAGATATTTCAGAAATTCTTGCCCTTGACTCCAACAGTATCCCAATCGTTATTTGCGTATTTAAAGTCCTCCAATATCATCACTTTATAGTTCTTGCACTCCTCTGATTTCCCTGCAGATTTGCTCTTCTCTCTCTCTCCCACCAGTTGGAGGCTTATAGAATACCCGCAATGGTGTACCCTTTTTGCTTCTGAACTCTAACCAAATGGATTCTGTCTTTGCTCCCTAATGGACATCCTCACTTTCCAACACTACAATGTCTTCCCTAATCAGTACTGCGCCACCCCCCCCACCTCCCTTTTTCCCTTCCCTAAATTTTCTGAATACTTTGTATCCTTGAATATTAAGTGCCCAGTCGTCATCATTATTAAGCCATGTTTCTGTTATTGCCAGTACATCATATTCCCACATGGCTATTTGTGCTCACCAGTCTTATTCACTGCACTTTGTGTATTTACATACATGCATCCTAAACCTGTCTTTGCATTCCTTGTAATCCTTCTTATTCTCCTCCAATCTAATATGGTACTACTTCCTCCTCTACTACTATCCAACACTCTCACTTGGTGCACCTTATTCCTCTGTTCTACTTCTATATGCCAAATCAAGACCTTGCTTCACTGGGACCCAATGTTGGTCAGCAAGCACAGGGGTGATAGGGAAATGGGACTTGGTGCGAGTTAAGACACGGGCAGCAGAATTCTGGATGACCTCAAGTTTACGGTGAGTAGAATGTGGGAGACCAGCCGAGTGCATTGGAATAGTCAAGTCTGTAGGTAGCAAAGACATTTAATGAGAGTTTCAGCAGCAGATGAGCTGAGACAGGGGAGATGTCGGGCAATGATAGGGATGTGCAAATAGGCAGTCTTAAGGGTGGCACAAATATGAAGCTCATCTCAGGTCAAATGTGACACCAAGGTTGTGAACAGACTGACTTAATCTCAGACTGTTGCCAGGGAGAGGGTTGGAGTCAGTAGCTGGGGAATTTGGAGTGGCAACTAAAAACAAGCAAAGCGTCATTTTTATGATTAAAAAATGACAAAAATATTATTACAATAGGAATTTTGGTATTTTTTTATACATTCACATGATGTGGTCATCACTAGCAAGGACAGCATTTATTGCCTATCATTAGTTGTTCTTCAGAAGGTGGTGGTGAGCTGCCTTCTTGAACTGCTGCAGTCCGTGTAACGTAGGTAATTCCACAGTGCTGTTAGGAAGGGAGTTCCAGGATTTTGACACAGTGCCATGAAGGAATGGCAATATATTTCCAAATCAGGATGGTGCGCGACTAGGAAGCGAACCTGCAAGTGGTGGTGTTCCCAAGCGGCTGCTGCCCTTGTTTATCTAGGTGGTAGAGGTCTTGGGTTTGGAAGGTTTTGTCAAAGGAACCTTGGTGAGTTGCTGCAGTGCATCTTGTAGATGGTACAAACAGTACACCGGTGGTGGAGGGAGTGAATGTTTAAGGTAATGAATGGTGTACCAGTGATGTGGGCTGCTTTGTCCTGGATGGCGTCGAGTTCTTGAGTGTTGTTGGAGCTACACTCATCCAGCCAAGTGGGGAGCAATCCATCACACTCCTGACTTGTGTGTCGTAGATGGTGGAAAGGCTTTAGGGAGTCAGGAGGTGAATTGCCAAATAATATCTAACCTTTGACCTGCTCCTGTAGCCACAGTATTTATTGAGTTGGTCTAGTTAGGCTTCTAGTTAATGGTGAACCCCAGGATGTTGATGGTAGGTGTTCTGATGATGGTAATGTCATTGAATGTCAAGAGGAGGTGGTTAGACTTGTTGGTGATGGTCAGTCATGGCTTAGTTGGTAGCATTCTTGCCATTAAATCAGAAGGTTATGGGTTCAAGTCCCACTCCAGCAACTTGTGTAACAATCCAGGCTGCTACTCCAGTGTCAGCATTGAGGAAGTGTTGTACTGTCAAAAGTGCCATCTTTCAGATGAGGTTTTTTTTATTCTTTTATGGGATGTGGGCGTCGCTGGCAAGGCCAGCATTTGTTGTCCATCCCTAATTGCTCTTGATAACTGAGTGGCTTGCTAGGCCATTTCAGAGGGCAGTTAAGAGTCAACAACATTGCTGTGGGTCTGGAGTCACATGTAGGCCAGACCAGGTAAGGACGGCAGATTTCCTTTACTAAAAGACATTAGTGAACCAATGGGTTTTTACAACTATCGATGATAGTTTCATGACACTATTACTGAGACTAGCTTTCAATTCCAAACTTATTTGTATTAATTAATTGAACTTATTAATTAATTGAATTGAAATTCCACCAGCTGCCGTGGTGGGATTTGAACCTGTGCCTCCAGGGCATTGTTCTGGGCCTCTGGATTACTAGTTCAGTGACATTGGTTACTAGTTCAGTGATGCAAAATCAAGACCTTATCTGCTTTCTCAGGTGGCTCTAAAACATCCCATGGCACTATTTTGAAGATGATCAGATGAGTTCTCCCTGGTGTCCTGGCCAATATTTATCCCTCAATCAATATCACCAAAGAAAAACAGATTATCTGGTCATTAGCACGTTGCTGTTTGTGGGACCATGGGGTTTGCAAATTGGCTGCCATGTTTCCTACCTCACAACAATGATGACACTTCAAGAGTACTTCATTGGCTGTAAAATGTTTTGGGGCATCATGAGGTTGTGAAAGGCACTATATAAATATAAGTCTTTCTTTTTCAATGCTTGACACTAGAGTGATGCGAATGACCTGGAAGTTGTCCAAGTCTTTCTGCATGTGGATACAGAATGGTGTTGGAGCAGTGCAATCAGGGAACATCCCCACTTTTGACCTTATGATGAAGGGAAGGTATTGATGAAGCAGCTGAAGGTCATTGGTGAGGTGAGAGTGACTGCCGCTAACATCAAGGCAGCATTTGATTGAAATTGGCATCAAAGATCTCTAGCATAACTGATGTCAATGGGAATCAGGGAGAAAAATCTCCGTTGGTTGGAGTTGTACCTATCACAAAGGAAGATGGTTGTAGTTGTTGGAGGTCAATCATCTCAGTCCCGAGATACCACTGCAGGATAGTGTCCTAGGCCCAACCATTGTCAACTGCTTCATCAATGACCTTCCTTCAATCATAAGATCAGAAGTGGGGATGTTCGCTGATGATTGCACAAAGTTCAGCACCATTCACGACTCCACAGATACTGAAGCAGCCCGTGTCCAGATGCAGCAAGACCTGGACAACATCCAGGCTTGGGCTGATAAGTGGCAAGTAACATTTGTGCCACACAAGTGCCAGGTACTGACCATCTCAAACAAGAGAGAATTTAACCATCTCCCCTTAATGTTCAATGGCATTACCATTGCTGAATCCCCCACTATCAACATCCTGGAGGTCTATTCTAATCCTAACATTTAAAATAGTAAAGGAACTAGTGGTAAACTTAATAAAATATAGAAAAAAGGAAGATAAAATAAATAATTGAATAAAATAATTAAGTAGTTAATTGAAACACATTAAGGATGGCAGGACAGGTGATGTGTCACGGCTGCAGCATGTGGGAGCTCCTAGATGCCAGTGTGATTCAGGGCAAACATGTCTGCAGTAAGTGTTTGCGGCTCAAAGCTTCAGCTCAGAGTCATTAAACTGGAGTCCAAGCTGCAGACCCGGCGACACATCAGGGAGGGGGAAAGGTACCTGGACATTCTGTGCCAGGAGGTGGTCACCCCACTTAGGATAGGGTCTTCCGATTTGGTCAGTGGTCAGGGGTCAGGAGAGTATGGCTGCAGCTGAGGCAGGTGAGGGGATCCAGAGGGCAGGAATGCAGGAGTCTCAGCCTTTGTGATTATCCAACAGGTTTGAGGTTCTTGCAGCTTGTTTGGATGAGAGTGGGGGCTGCAGGATGGATGAGCAATCTAACCATGGAACCATGGTACAGGAAACCATTCAAGTGGAGGGGAAAAAAAGGAATGTAGTGGTATTAGGGGACAGTATAGTTAGGAGGATTGACACTGTTCTCTGCAGCAAACAGCAAAAGTCCAAATGGCTGTGTTGCCTGTCCGATGCCAGGGTTCGGGATATCTGTTCAGGGCTGGAGGGGAACTTACAGTGGGAGGCAGAAGATCCAGTCGCCGTGGTCCATGTAGGTACCAACGACATAGGCAGGACAAGGAAAGAGGTTCTGCATAGTTAGTATGAGGAATTAGGCATAAAATTAAGAAACAGAACCTCAAAGGTAATAATCCCTGGATTATTACCTGAGCCACATGCAAACTGGCATAGGGCAAATAAGATTAGAGAAATTAATGCATGGCTCAAAGACTGGTGTAGTAGAAGTGGGTTCCGGTTCGTGGGGCACTGGCACCAGTACCGGGGAAAGTGGTGGCTGTACCGTTGGGACGGTCTACACCTGAACCATGCTGAGGCTGGTGTTCTAGACAGTTACATGACTAAGGAAGTGGAGAGGGTTTTAAACTCAATAGTGGGGGCAAGGGATCAAATTTGGGAAGATATGGTAAATCAACGAGTAGAGACAAGGTAAGAAAGGAAGGTATTAATATGGGAAATGATAAACAGACGATGACAGGAAGGGACAGAGTGGACAAATCTAAGAGTAAATCAACAGATAAGGCTAGAGGTTACAAAAATAATGAAAGGACAAAACTAAAGGCTCTGTATCTGAATGCACGTAGCATTAAAAAAAAACAGATGAAATGTTGAGCACAAATAGAAATAAATAAGTATGATCTGTAGCCATTACAGAGATATGGCTGCAGAATGACATGGATTGAGACCTGACTATTGAAGGGTCCATGGCATTTAGGAAGGACAGGATGCTAGGAAAACGTGGAGGAGGCGCTCTGTTAATTAATGATGGTATTAGCACAATAGACCCAAGTTCAGGAAACCAGGATGTAGAAGCAGTTTGGATAGAGATGAGAAATCATAAAGACAAGAAGTCACTTGTGGGAGTGGTGTACAGGCCACTGTAGGATGGGGTATAAAGGAAGACATAAAGGCAGCCTGTCAGAAAGGTACAGCGATTATCATGGGGAATTTTAACCTACATATAGACTAAAAAAATCAGATGGGCAGAGGTAGCCTCGATGAGGAGTACATAGAATGCTTTTGGGATAATTTCTTTGAACAGTACGTTCTGGAGCCAACCAGAAAGCAGACTATACTAGACCTGATATTGTGCAAAAAGATAGGATTAATTAATGACCTCATAGTTAAGGTGCCCCTAGGTAGCAGTGATCATAATATGTTTGAATTTTACATTCCATTTGAGGGAGAGAAGAGTGGGTCCAAGACCAGTATTTTAAACTTAAATAAAGGCAATTATGAGGGCATGAAAGCAGAGCTAGCTAAAGTAAACTGGCAAATTAGGTTAAGGGATATGTCAATAGTGATGCAGTGGCAGACATTTAAGGAGATATTTCAGAATACACAGAATTGATACATTCCAATGAGAAAGAAAAATTCCAAGGGTGGGACCCGTCATCTGTGGTTAACTAAAACAGTTAAAGATAGTATCAAACTTAAAGAAAAAGCATATAATTGAACAATGATGGGAGGTCGGTCAGAAGATTGGACAGAATATAAAAAACAGCAAAGAGTGACCAAAAAAAATGATAAGGAAGGTAAAATTAGAGAATGACAGAAAGTTAGCTAGAAATATAAAGACAGATAGTAAGAGTTTCTATAGATATTTAAAAAAGAAAAGAGTTAACAAAGTGAGCATTGGTCCTATAGAAAGTGAGTCTGGGCATTAATAATGGATAATAAGGAGATGGCAGATGAATTGAACGGGTATTTGCATTGGTCTTCACTATGGAAGATACAAGTAACATCCCAGTATTAGCTGTAAGTCAGGAAATGGAAGGGAGGGAGGAACACAAGAAAAGGGTGGTGCAGTGGTTAGCACTGCAGCCTCACAGCTCTGGCGACCCAGGTTCAGTTCTGGGTACTGCCTGTGCGGAGTTTGCAAGTTCTCCCTGTGACTGCGCAGGTTTCTGCCGGGTGCTCTGGTTTCCTCCCACAGCTAAAGACTGGTAGGTTGATAGGTAAATTGGCCATTGTAAATTGCCCCTAGTGTAGGTAGGTGGTAGGAGAATGGTGGGGATGTGGTAGGGAATATGGGATTAATGTAGGATTAGTATAAATGGGTAGTTGTTGGTCAGCACAGACTTGGTGGGCCAAAGGGCCTGTTTCAGTGCTGTATCTCTAAATAAATAAATAAAATTACAATCACCAGGGAAGTGGTACTGAATAAGTTGTTGGAGCTGCGGGCTGACAAGTCCCCAGGTCCTGATGGACTTCATCCTAGGGTCTTAAAAGAATTAGCTAGTGAGATAGTTGAAGCGTTAGTTTTAATCTTCCAAAATTCCCTAGATTCAGGGAAGGTTCTGCTAGACTGGAAAATAGTGAATGTAACTCCTTTATTCAAAAAGGGAGGGAGACAGAAGGCAGGAAATTACAGGCCAGTTAGCTTAACATCTGTCTTAGGGAAAATGTTAGAACCTATTATTAAATACGTGATAGCAGGACACTTAGAAAAATTGAAGGTAATCAGGCAAAGTCAACATGGTTTTGTGAAAGGGAAATCATGTTTAACCAATTTATTGGAGTTCTTTGAGGCAGTTACATGTGCTGTGGATAAAGGGGAACCGGTGGATGTATTGTACTTGGATTTCCAGAAGGCATTTGATAAGGTGCCACATCAAAGGTTATTGCAAAAAATAAAAGCTCATGTAGGGGATAACATATTGGCATGGATAAAAGATTGGGTAGCTAACAGGAAACAGAGAGTAGGCATAAATGGGTCAATTTCTGGTTGGCAAGATGTAATGAGTGGTGTGCCACAGGGATCTGTGCTGGGGCCTCAACCTTTTACAATTTATTTAAATGACTTTGATGAAGGGACCGGAGGTATGATTGCTAAATTTGCTGATAGAAACATAGAAAATAGGAGCAGGAGTAGGCCATTCAGCCCTTCGGGACGGCTCTGCCATTCATAAAAGATCATGGCTGATCATTTAATTCAGTACCCGGTTCCCACTTTCGCAGTTAGGTCGGAAAGTAGGTGGTGAAGAGGACATAAGGAGGCTACAATGGGATATAGATAGGTTAAGTGAGTGGGCAAAAATCTGGCAGATGGCATATAATGTGGGAAATTGTGAAGTTGTCCATTTTGGCAGGAAGAATAACAAAGAAGCATATTGTCTAAATGGTGAGAGACTGCAGAACTCTGAGATGCAGAGGGATCTGGGTGTCCTAATGCATGAATTGCAAAAGATTAGTCTGCAGGTACAGCAAGTAATTAGGAAAGCTAATAGAATGTTATCATTTATCGCAAGGGGAATTGAATACAAAAGTAGGAAGGTTGTACTTCAGCTATACAGGGCATTGCTGAGACCACATCTGGAGTACTGTGTATTGGTCTCCTTATTTAAGGTAGGATGTAAATGTGTTGGAAGCAGTTCAAAGAAGGTTTATTAGACTAATACCTGGGATGGGCTGGCTATTTTATGAGGGAAGATTGGACAGGCTAGGCTTGTATCTGCTGGAATTTAGAAGAGTAAGAGGTGACTTGATTGAAACATATAAGATACTGAGGGGTCTTGACAGGGTGGTTGTGGAAAGGATGTTTCCCCTTGTGGGAGAATCTAGAACCAGGGGTCACTGTTTAAAAATAAGGAGTCGTCCATTTAAGACAGAGATGAGGGGAAATTTTTTCTCTCAGAGGGTCGTTAGTCTTTGGAATTCTCTTCCTCAAAAGGTGATGGAAGCAGAGTCTTTGAATATTTTTAAGGCAGAGGTAGACAGATTCTTGATAAGCAAGGGGGTAAAAGGTTATCGGGGGTAGGTGGTAATGTGGAGAAATCAGTTCAGCCATGAACTTATTGAATGGCAGAGCAGGCTCGAGGGTCTGAGTGGCCTACTCCTGATCCTAATTCGTATTATTGACCAGAAACGGAACTGGACCAGCCACACAAATACTATGGCTACTAGAGCAGATCAGAGGTAGGAATTCTGTGGTGAGTAACTCACCTCCTGTCTCTCCAATGCCTGTCCATCATCAACAAGGCACAAGTCAGGAGTGGATAAGATACTCTCCACTTGCCTGGATGGGTGCAGCTCCAACAACACTCAATAAGCTTGACACCATCCAGGACAAAGCAGCTCTCTTGATTGGGACCCCATCCACCACATTCAACATTCACTCCCTCCACCACCGATGCACAGTGGCAGCAGTGTGCAACATCTTGAAGATGCACTGCAGCAATTCACCAAGGATCCTTTGACAACACCTTCCAAACCTGCGACCTCTACCACCTAGAAGGACAAGGACAGCAGATGCATGGGAACACCACCACCGGCAAGTTCCCCTCCAAGCCACACACCATCCTAAAGTGGAACTTCCTCGCTGTTCCTTCACTGTCACTGTGTCAAAATCCTGGAACTCTCTTCCTAACAGCACTGTTGGTGTACCTACACCCCAAGGACTGCAGTGGTTCAAGAAAGCAGCTCACCACCACCTTTTCAAGGGCAATTAGGGATGGGCAATAAATGCTGGCCTAGCCAGGAATGCCCACATATGAACGAATAAAAAAAGGATCTAGGACAGTGACCTGAGAAGCTCCTGCAGCAATGTCCTGGGGCTGAACTGATTGGCCTCCAACAACCACAATCATCTTCATTTATGCTAGGTATGGCTCCAACCACTGGAGAATATTCTCCGATTCACATTGACTTCAATTTATTCGGGCTCATTGATGCCCACTCAATCAAATGATGTCAAGGGCAATCACTCTCACCTCAGAATTCATCTCTTTTGTCCATGTTTGTACCAAGGCTGTAGTGAGGTCTGAAACTGAGTGGCCCTGACAAAACCCAAACTGAGCATCAGTGAGCAGGTTATTGTTGAGTAAGTGCTGTTTGATAGCAATGCTAATGACACCTTCCCTCACTTTGCTGATGATTGAGAGTAGACTGATGGGGTGTTAATTGGCAGGATTGGACTTTTCTTGCTATTTCTGGACAGGACATACCTGGGCAATTTGCCATATTGTTTCATAGTTGCCAGTGCTATAACTGTTCTACAGGAAGTGATGCAAAGGAACTTCCTAAGCATAGCTTTGTATCAGGAAATAATGTCAATATGAATGGTTGTCTTGATGCAAGATGAAAATACTTTGTCTCCCCTACTGTCTAACCACCACCATTAATTATACACACTGAAAAAGTCTGGTTTATAACTTTGTTTTCCCAACATACTTTTACATTGAAGGTTAAACACTCAAGCAAGGAAAGAAATTGTTGTCCTCAATATTCTAAGATCCTCTTACATTGCACTCGTTTTCCCTATCCTGTTGACGGTTTCTGTTCTATTTATTAATTCCTCTGAGGACTTGTTTAGTTTCTGTGAAATGCATTTTTATAAATCTCTTTTACCCCTTCAAATAATTAATTAAAAGGATAAATGGCTTATTCTATACAGCAAATTAAGTGTAACTTTATCTTCCTAAGTAAGAACAGAAAAGAAGAACAGCCCCAGTGAATCACGGTCAAAGGAACTAACCGCCCAGAAGTACCCACAAGTCATTAACCTTGCTCCACCATTAATTCTTAGTCATCATTTTGATCCCTTTTCATGTTGCTCCAATAATCTTGAGTCGAGCAAGTGAACCACACAGACAGGACACCATTTCAACCAAAGGACTCCTTTTTGGGTTACTGTCTTTCTCTGAAAGTAATATTGAGAGGAAATGATAGGACATAAGTGCACGTTACAGGTAACCATGAGTATGAACAAATTGTCATGTTACTTTGTACAATAGTATTTAACTTATGGTATTGGGAGCCAGATAATCTTCAAACCTACCTGTTCCCACTGCCACACTGATTTATTTATATATATTTCACCATTTCCATCAGCTATTCAGTTGTTAGAAGCACGTTTGAAGGAAAAGGAAAAATCTAAGGATAATTTATAAGTGGTATAAATGGAAGATCAGCCTTATTTAGCAGAGTCGAATGGAAATGACCTCTGAAGGAAAGGGTGACAGGATAAATCACAAGTGACAAAATTGCAAGTGGAACCGCATCAACATCTTGAATAAAAACTGATAGTTTTAATGCAGGGGTCAGCAACCTTTTTTACCTGAAGAGCCTTTTTAAAATAAATTGCTGAAAATAAAAACTATTGACAGCCGCAAGATAAAATTTTGGCATTTCTAAACCAAACACTTGGCAAATTCCCAAGAGTCTCTGGTGGAATGCATAACTAAATATATAACAAATAAATTACGTGTTGAACTTATGTATCCCTAGAAAAAAAAACAAAATTAACATAGACGTAATTCTGAATTATCGTGTTTTTTTGACTTTTTAACTATACTTTTGTCAGTAAAGGCATCTTTAAAACAAACTGTAACTATGCGTAAATGAAGAATTTTTTCTGCTATTGATTCTCGGTAATAAAAACTAGTTTCTAATAGCACATTCAAAATAATTTATCATCCCAGCTATATTAGAAACAATAATGGTCACAGCCATAAAACCTGTTCCTTGAACCAAAGGCATTATCTAAAACCATGATGTAGCTATACCACTCAAACTAGTTTATTTAGAGCACAGTGGATGTTTCTCATTAAAATAATCATTTGAAACCCTACACCACAGCATAATGATTAGCTTTTTATCCCCACAGTAAAAACACGGCTCGTACTTTTCTTGACTTCATTTTTTCATTTTTTTTTAAGGCTTTTTTCATGTTTCCTGCGATCCAACTGGAAAAGATTTGGAGTCACAAATGAGATTGGGAGTCACAAAAGAGCCGCATGTGACTCCGGAGATACAGATTGCAGAACCCTGCTTTAATGGAAAGTGCAATTAAACTGCCTCCTGAGCACTGTCCAAAGACTATTGCTGATGAGCAAATATGAAGGTAAGAACAAGATCTGATTTGGCTGTAGAACCCTATTCCCCCTCCCCCACCGCCATCATGTTCAAAGTGGAATAGTCTATGGACATTCCCTATTGTGATTCTCAAATAATGGCAACTGTGGACCTGCAACTCAACATGTGTCAGAATCTTCAAGCAAGGTGAAGAGAGGATAAATAAAGATCATCCATTTCTTGGAATTGCATGCTGGAGCACAGCTCTATGTATTAAATATAAAATTATTGAAGGCTAAGTTAAATTAAGAATGTCAATTATGTACTGCCTGGGTCAACCATCCTTAGATTGAATTCAAATTTTGGATTCTTAACCCTTTATGTTTCAGACATGATTATACGTTATATCAAGTTCTTATATGGAATGTGGGCAAATGGAAGATGAACAGAGTAAATGCACACTGGGAAAATAATTCAACAGGAAATCAAGTGGCAATGATCAGAAGAATTAAAGATATTTTTCATGTGGGGAGCATAGTGGACAAACAACCACAATAGCAAAGAATCGTTCAATCAGTGTAAATAAACTACTGAGGGAGAAAGAAAAGTAAAGAAGAAAAGAGAGACTAATGGGGCTGGATTTTAAGCAGCCCTCGACGTCGAGATCTGTGGCGGTGGGAGGGGACTTGCAGGTGGCTCCGGATGAGGCCCGCCACAGACCTCGATGCCGGCAGGGCCCGGCCCGATCCTCCCAGCGGCAGCAAGGCACTGTGGTGGCCCTCTCCCCACCACTTGGCAAAAGGACCATAATTTTCATATTCGAATTAATAAAATTAATGAACTTACATATACTTACCTCAGATCTTGAGGGCCCACCGTGATGTTCGGCGCAGTGGCCGGAAATCCCGTGCCTTCAGATCCCCGTCTGGGGAACCGAGGCATAACACTGGTAGGGAGTGGGGAGGAGTTGAGTTTGTTAGTACGGGAGGGTGGGGGGGGGAATGAGGTCAAATACATGTAATGGGTGTAGGGGATGGTGAGAAGGGTTGAACAAACTTTGTGCAGTTTGTGGGGGGATGGGCAAATAGTTATCATAATTGTTATTGGGGGGGGGGTTCGAAAGCGGCAAAAGAAATGTATTTATTTAATTTTGGTGTCTATTTCTTCAAATATTTAAATAAGCTGGCAGGGCAGACTGCGCACAGTGGCGCAGTGGTTAGCACCGCAGCCTCACAGCTCCAGGGACCTGGGTTCAATTCTGGGTACTGCCTGTGCGGAGTTTGCAAGTTCTCCCTGTGACCGCGTGGGTTTTCGCTGGGTGCTCCGGTTTCCTCCCACCGCCAAAGACTTGCAGGTGATAGGTAAATTGGCCATTGTAAATTGCCCCTAGTGTAGGTAGGTGGTAGGGAATATGGGATTACTGCAGGGTTAGTATAAATGGGTGGTTCTTGTTCGGCACAGACTCGGTGGGCCGAAGGGCCTGTTTCAGTGCTGTAACTCTAAATAAATTTTTTAAAATGGCATCAGCGCCTGCGCACAGGCAGCTGATGCCATTGCTGGGGATGGACAACCCGTCCCCTCCACGTGACTGGGGGGGGGGGGCTGGGCCGCCCCAACTATTTAAATGAGCCGCCGTGCTTAAGAGTGCGGCAGCTCATTGGTGTGCGGCCCGCTCATTTTTTCGGCGGCTGGCTCATATAATCCATGCTGTGTCTCTGAAGAATCGATGCTGCTAAGAGATTAAGATCAGTTATCTTCACCTGGGAGTTCCTTGTCTACTGAAGAAGAAAATAGCATTGGAGAGATGAAGCAACAATAATTAGTGAAACACTAGACCAGGGATGTAAATTGGTTGATCAATACAATTCAAAGAAAGCAGTCAATTATTTTTTTTGCCACATATCTTTTATTCTTGAATTATCTCAGACGTGGTTCCAATATGTTAAGAAATTCAGTTAATTTCAGATTTATAGTGAAACATATGGCAGGAACGTTGATAAGCATCAGCCTTTATGCATGGGACTAAAAAAATAAGAAAGTCTGCTATTAAAGAATTATATAAATCTTAAATAGCTGATTAACGTGTATGTGTTTTTAGCCCCAATAAAAAATGCCATTACTATGCAGCAACCATTGAATATCAGTAACCCCTTCAGTTTAAATCAAACTAACCAAAGTCTGTCTAACTTTGCACCAGAATCAAACTACAAACTACTGTCACAGCTATTGATATTACTTTTACAAATCTAATATTTCTACACAAAATATGAGTGTAAAACAGATTTTTAAAAAGTTCATTCATGGGATGGGGGTGTCGCTGGCAGGCTAGCATTTGTTGCCCATCTCTAATTGCCCTTGAACTGAATGGCTTGCTAGGCCATTTCAGAGGACAGTTAAAAGACTGGGTAAGGATGGCAAACTTACTTTCCTAATGGACATTAGTGAACCAGATGTATTTTTACAACAATCCAGTAGTTTCATGGTCACCAGTACTAATATTAGCTTTATATTCCACATTTGTTTAATGAACTGAATTTAAATTTCCCAGATGTTGTGTTTTAAACTCATTTCTCTGGACTGTTGCTGGATTGCTAGCCCAGTAACATAACCACTATGCTACCACAGTCACATACTAAAAATACTTAACCCTAACAGTACATTACCTTTCAGCTTATGTACACACATTCTTCTTACTGTTAAGACTTAAAAGTCACTACCCATGCCAATTCACCAACATCAACCGATGGATCTGTCCTCCCTCACTGCCCCTGGGCTAGTTCTCCATCACTGGAACACAAACTGTCATTCAGAAGACATTTTTGGGGTGAAATTCAATTTCGGTAGAGTCGCAGCAGATCAGCCGTTCAGCATCGACCCTGCCCAATTTTCTTTTGCATTGACTTCAATTAAAACAACACTCACGTCTGCATTAAGACTGTCACCTGCCTCAATGCCAACAATGCTCAGATAACAATTCACAGCTCTAGAACACAACAGAAAGTCTTATGAAGACTCTCTTGAGATTGAGAACTTCTGTTGAGTGTCATCGTACAAATATATTGGGTTTGAATTTTACGAGTGCGCCGCAGTTCACGATAGCGCACTCTAATGGCGAAGTGCATCCCGCGCAGATGCGCTGTCCCTGAGTCCCCACGCTATTACGCGTGGGGGCTCAATTAAATAGAGGAGGAAGAGCGGCTGTCTCCGATCGCAACAGCGTCCGGCACCACCGCACAGGTGCCAACGCCATTTTTAAAGGGCTTTAAGCCCTTCAGTACAATTTTAACATCTAAAGTGGTAGCATTGTGAAAATTTATTAAATACAAAGTTTTGTGATGGAGGCCCTTCCCCAAACTTTCCCCCAATGATCATTTAAGTGGCACTTAATGTCAGAAAAAACTTTATTCTCTTCATGAACTTTCACCCCCAACCTTCTAATATTTGGCCTCTAACCCTTTACCACCATTCACACAACCAACAACATTGGTTTTCCCCATTCCCCCACTCCTCCCACCCTGAAAATTTTATTCCGCCCCCACACCACCAGGTTCTCGCCTTGGAGATCCCATGCGGAGCATGAACAGTGGCCGTAATATTGGCGTGGGATGGCCGCCGCCTGTAGGTAAGTTTATTTACATATGAGTAATGTTATTTCGCATATGCTGAAGGGCCCGCCGCCAGGCAGCGGGGGTGGGGGGGAGGCGCACCAAAGTCCCCCCCTTGCCGGTAATATGCTGTAGGCCCTTCTCGACATTATGGGCCAAGGCAGGCCTCTCCCCGCAGAACTTTACCCCCATGACCTAAGGTGTCGAGGGGCCAGTAAAATTCAGCCCATTATGTCCCATTTCACACTATAATGGCTTTTGTGTATATTCTGGAAGATGATTTAGGCTCTGCCAAGTCTGAATTATTAGCCTGCAAACGACTGAATGGGATGTTATTGTACAAGTGTATCATTTGTATCAAATTCCTCTCCATTTAAAACAGTACATGTCTCTGTTAAAAAATGGAGAAGATAGTTTGCCATGGCCATGTTAGGTCTTCATACAATGACATCATTTACTGTTATTGCTGTGTTTCTCTTTCTTAGCAAACACACCAATCACACAGACAAGATCAGTGAATCTAAAAGGTGGATTATTTTATTGAAGATGCTAACTTAAATACAGCAATACCAGGAAGGTAGGGTAACACGTCATGTCTCTGGAGCTGCTTTCAACAACTGCCTGGAGATCACATGTGTCTGTACATCACATCTTATCTGGCTTGTATTTTTATTATTTAGAATCTGGGTGCAGTGATGTGAAGATTCCTGCCTTCACACTAGGGCAGTGATCTAGCAGGCAAGGTTGTTCACCCTTTATAGAACCTGCCTGATTATTATTCCATTGATCTCAATGGGGAAGCAATCTGCCCCCTCAGATTACTGCCCAGGTGGTGAAGATGAAAATATAGTCCAATGCCTCATAATGCAGGACATCAATGAGATTGAAAAGAGTAAAAGAAGTTGAGATAAATCAAGGAGTAGTTAGTGATTAGATGTTACCAAGTTTGGGTTTTAAAAGCCTAGGCAGTAATGGAAGAGTAGACTAAAGGTGGAAGAAAAGGAAGAGCACAGTTATGAAGTCCTGGTAATGAATACGGTTCATTAGGAGATGGTATGATGGGTCTTAATTTCAACATATTGAGGATGATATTGTGAATGATTTGGTCTCAATGTAAACACTCATTTTTAAATATAATTTAAAAAAGTGTTTGGCAGCTATTTCCTTATTTTCAGAAATCAAGACAAAGAAACTACTACGATTGGTCTGCCTGATTAACTCTTGTATTCCCAATGACAGCACTGGGTCTTATATCACATACAATAATACAATGGTGCTGCAAATTCTTTATTCTTGACTGCTCTCCTCATCAACTGGTCAAAACTATTGTTTCGATGATTACGGGAACACTTACTGAGTAAAAACAATGACCTCTGTACAGGCAGAGCAAGGAAAATAAGGAAAAAATAGGAATCTATAGGTATGAGTAAGTGAGTGGCTGTGACCTGGGCCTGAATTTTTGTTTAGGGGTCAAGAACCTGATGCCAAGATCATTTGTAGATTTGACCACACTCTACGGCAGTGTTGCTGACGCGATGCTATTTTTAAATGCTAATTGGCCAGGGCGCAAGAGTGCCGCTTAATTAACAGCTTCAGGACAGGCATGGAGCTGGGACTCAGTAAAGGAGGCCCTTTGAAAAGGCAAGTGGCAGCCACGGCTGGGAAATGGAGCAGCAGGGGTTCTCCACTAATAGAGATGGAATTGGTAGACATCCACGGGTGGTCCCACAATTCTCAGATGCCTCCCTTGAGGCATTAACGGAGGCTGTCAGCAACAGGAGAGATATCATCTTCCCGTCACCTGGGAGAAGGAACCCTCTGAAGGAGACAAAAATGGCATAAGTGGAGATGGCAAGTGAGGGCAGGGGAGTGACCCGAAGGACGCGGGTCCAATGCCGCAAGCGATTGAATGACCTCATGAGATCTGGAAAGGTGAGTGGCCAGCGGCACCGGCATACCAGGTGACCAGCTTTCAAGAAAACATGCTGTGCCAAATGAGGATTTTTAATTAATTGGTTGGAAACCTACATTAAACTTTTAAAAAGGAAAGCTGGGAGCTTACATTTCACTTTTAAAAAGCTGGCAGCCAAAATGGTCACCACAATTTGCATTGAAATACCTCACATTCCAAGACATCGAATTAGAAATGCATGTCTAATAAGGCCCCCATCCAAGACAATGGCTTGAATCACTGAGTAGATTATCTAGTATCGCTCTTGTTAGTGGGACATTCAAAGCCATCTTGGAACATTAATATGGGAGACATACCTCCGGGGATAAACATTGAAACAATGAGATCTGAGAGAGATTGAGAATTCCTAGACTTGAATCGAATTAAATTGCAATCAAGGACACTGGACAATTATGTGACCACCTCCTGATCTGTGAAAAACCAGCAGTCTTTTGCAAAAAGACAAGATTCAAGTGCTAACCAGACAAGACCCCAGTAGGGTTGTGTGTGTGTCTGTGTGTGTCTCTCTCTTTCTCCAGATAGACTGCAAGTTTTGAAACCTGTCTGCGACTGTGGAACATCCAAGTCTACCATTGCAACAGACAGAGACCCCGGGGAAGAAAGCCACCAACAAGTCTGTCTCCAAGAAAAACCTGAACCATATGGGCCAGCCACAAAGTGCACTTCTACAGCCAGAGACTTCAAGATCGCAAATTTAGCTGGAAGATAACAGAATTACCAGACTCCACAGACTGTATAAAAACAAGAAATGCTGGAACCACTCAGCAGGTCTGGCAGCATCTGTGAAAAGAGAAGCAGAGTTAACGTTTCGGGTCAGTGACCCTTCTTTGGAACTGACAAATATTAGAAAAGTCACAGGTTATAAGCAAGTGAGGTGGGGGTGGAGCAAGAGATAACAAAGGAGGTGTAGATTGGACCAGGCCACATAGCTGACCAAAAGGTCATGGAGCAAAGGCAAACAATATGTTAATGGTGTGTTGAAATACAAAGCATTAGTACAGATTAGGTGTTAATGCACTGAATATTGAACAGCAGCAAGTGCAAACCTGCACTTGCTGCTGTTCAATATTCAGTGCATTAATGCCTAATCTGTACTAATGCTTTGTATTTCAGGTTTGCTCCTCGACAGTGACAGGAGGCTATCTGGCAGGTGAGCCAATGTACCCAGCATCTTGGTGCACAGGCCCATCAGCACTCACCTATATGCTGCCCCACTTGGTCCTCATCTGAGTCCTCTGCAGCAGAACTCTTCTGCAACCTTGCCCTCCTGGACCCTTCTTTGTGCCCTGGTGTACATTTTTCAAGAATTTCCATGGCGGAAGAATTTTTTTTCCACCTTCTCTATAAGAGACGGCCTGCCTTTAAGAAAAAGTAAGCTACCACCTGATTAGCAAACACCACTGCAAATGTCACCTGTGTGCAGATCATGCAGCAGTGTTGAGAGGAGGAGACCAGTGCTGGACACAAAGCTTCTTGCCCCAAAATCATGCAGGTAAAATGGGTAGCCCAATTTTGTGTCCTACACACCTCAATCTGAATGGACACAGGCACGGTGCGGACTGTGGCTCCCACACCCAAAATTCGGGTTGGTTGAATTTTGTGCCCAAAGTTAATTTGAAGAAAAAGCACACAAATCACACAAGAATCTTGAGCTGGAGAACATTTGGTACAACTGAATCTAAACAGGGCAAATATTTCACTCTCAAGCTCAATCATCTGTCTCTAGTCAGCAGCAAAAGCCTCTGTTAACAAACATCTGGTAGCAGCTCAAAAATACTTGGTTAATGTACAAGATGATAGCAATATAATGATTTCTTACAATATTAATTTTGCAGTTCAGTTCTTAATCATCAGGCAAGAAGTGCTTCATAGTACTCCACTGTTAGTTTCCCAACTATCAGCACTGCTGTACAAGTCGTTCATCATCAACTCTAAAACTGCACATCTCCCAACTTGAGCTGAATTAGTTATCAGACAGCCTAAATACCCCATTCAAAGTGTCAGACTGACTGCTGCTAGAGAAAAATCACCACATATAATTAATTAAGTGCTGTCGCAGCAAAGATTAGTGTCCCAAAGACACAAATAAAAATGCTTTGGATGTAAAGTGGCAATGAACGGATAAAAGCCAAGAAACCAGATATTTCCTGAGCTACCAGATATCAGAGATCTAATAAAAGGTATAAACCTTTTATATATGTCAATAAAATCACACATACATACTCCTGGGCAGGATACAGGAAATGCTTGATGACTGATATGCAACCCTTCTCTGACCTCTAGCCTTCTATAACACTCTCTCTTGTCTTGCCGTGTTCTATCAATACCACTATGGTTATTGACTCTCTGCAGGCTTTGTTTCTTTTAAGCTCCAAGCAAATGTTCTCCCTCTACCTTTTCTGCATTGATGTTAAGACTGATTGGAACGTATAGTTTTCCTGGGCACAAAACTGCAGAATTCATTACCTTCTTCACTCTGCCTTTCTATCTTGAACCATAAGTTTGGAATACCCAGATGTGGCATTACATGACCATTGTTTCATCATTTATCTGGTCTTCTCAGCTTTCAGTTTTGGTGCAGTTCTGGACAAATGGAGGAAAAGAAAATACACACTATATAGATTACAAAAAGGGATGAATACATGGGACTGATTTCAATACAATGATCTCAACTGTGAGTTTGGATGGCAATTGTAAATCATTTTGCAGCTTATATAATTATTTGAACCTCCTGATTACCTCCTTGTAATCACGCCTGGGCATTATATTATTTTACTTGGAAACCATCTGAATGTCTATTAGATTACAGCCTGCAAATTACTTCTAGATAAGATTTATGCTCACTATAATTTCTAATTAAAGGCATTTAGGAACATGCATTACACAGATCAAAAGACAGTTGAAATGTTTCTAAAAGTGAGATTTTCTCCCCCACAAACCATAACAAAAATTAATTCTAGATTTACTTTCTTCTCAAGGCGACACACTATTCAGCAGTGCATTATAATTAGCTCTAATCTACCTTGAATCAAAGCCTTTTTGACTTAGATCTTCCTTTTAGCAGTGAAACCTGTCCCATTTGTGAATGAGTTTCATCACTGATAATAGTGGCTACTTGGCCTAATTTCCAACTGGTGCTACTGACACATTGCAAGAGGCAAAGTAAAGCAGTTATCAATCTTTTATGTTGAAGGGGAAAACCCCACTATTGGTCTGCTCCAGCAAGTCTTTCAGGAGTGGTGCAATATGACTCATTGAAGATTGATGGGTCATAGGTCTGTATCCACTATTCTCCACACATTTTCCACAAGGAAGCTGTGATAACCCTGTCTCCTATAGGAACAGGAGTAGGCCATTCAGCCCCTCAAGCTTGTTCTATCATTCAATGGGCTCAATGGTTTATCTGTATCTTAACTCCATCTAACCATCTTGGTTCTGTAACCTGTAATACCCTTGCATAACAAAAAAATCAATCTCAGTTTTGAAATTTTCAAATAACCTACCCTGAACAGCTTGTTGGGGGAGAGAGTTACAGATTTCTTTTGTGTGAAAAAGTGCTTTCTGACATCATCTTTGAATAGCCTAGCTCCAATTTTAAGGTTATGTTCCTTGTTCTGGACTCCCCACCAGATGAAATAGTTTCTCTTGATCTACCCTATAAAATCCTTTAATCATATTAAACACCCTAACTAGATCATCACTCAAACTATATTTAGGGATTGCAAGAGTAGTCCATGCAACCTGTCCTCATAATTTAAATCTTTCTGACCTGGTATCACTCTGGTGAATCTGAATTGCACCCTCTCCAAAGCCAACATATTCTTCTTGATGTGTGGTGCCCACACTGAATGCATGCTCTAAATGAGGTCTAACAAAAGCTCTGTACAGCTGTAAGATAACTTCCATCCCTTTTTATTCAAGTCCTCTTGACATAAAAACCAGCATTCCATTAGCCTTTTTAATTACTTTTTGCACCTATCCACTAGCTTTTGATGATCCCTGAACTTGGATCGCTAAATTTCACTGCTTAACCACAGTTCCTCGCCTCTCGCCAATTAGAAAATACTCTAATCTATCTTTCTTAGGTCTAAAGTGGATGGCTTCACATTTTCTTACATTAAACTCCATCTGCCACAGTCTTGCCCAATGTCACTTTGTAACTTTCTGCTCCCATCTACACTATTTACCGTGCCACCTATCTTTGTGCTGTCAACAAACGTGTATATGCAGCTCTCTAATCCAAATCATTTGTAAATATAGTGAAAAGCTGAGGTCCCAATACAGGTCCCTAGCCACATCTCGCTAATTTAAGTACATGCCCATTAAACCTCTGTTTGTCTCCAACCTCCTAAACAATTCCCAATCCAAGCCAATAGACTGTTTTCAAGCTGGAGATGAAGCATATGATCAAAAGGCCTGGTGGGGGGGGGGGGGGGGGGGTGGGTGGTGGGGTGGGGTGGGGGGGGGGGGTTAGAATTTCCACAAGAGTTCTCCTGGTCTCCTACCATAGCGTCAGCAGAAACCCCAGGGCAATGATGGAAAGCACCATCTCTCTGGGGTTTCTGCTCATCTTCTGCCATTTTTATTGTTGCAGGAAATCAGAAGAACCTTCACAGAAATCACCACCCTTGTCTTCTTTAGATACCTTGGAAAGGATCCATTTTGATTTGATCATTAAAATATTGTCTTAAGAGAATTTAAGGTATATGAACTGCCTTTCTGCACCCCATAGCATAGAATCATAGAAAGTTTAAGGCACAGAAAGAGGCCACTAGGCCCATCGTGTCTGTGCCAGCTGAAAGACGATTCACCCATTCTAATCGCACCTTCCAGCATTTGGTCCGTAGCCCTGCAGATTACGGCACTTGAGGTGCATATGCAGACTCCTTTTGAATGAGTCTGCCTCAACTACCCTTTCAGACCGTGAGTTCCAGACCCCCACCACCCTCTGGGTGAAAATATTTTTACTCAATTCCCCTCTAATTTCTCTACCAATCACTTTAAACCTATGCCCACTAGTCACTGACCTCTCTGCAAAGGTGAATAGGCCCTTCACCTCCACTCTATCCAGGCTCCTTAAAATTTTGTACACTTTGATCAGATCTCCCCTCAACCTTCTCTGTTCCAAAGAGAACAACCCCAGCCTATCCAATCTTTCCTCATAGCCTCATTTTCCAGTCCTGGCAACATCCTCTTAAATCACCTCTGTACCCGCTCCAGTTCAATTACATCCTTTCTGTAATGAGGTGACCAGAACTGCACAAGTACTCAAGTTGTTGCCAAACCAATGAGTTACACAGTTCCAGCATAACCTTCCTGATCTTATATTCAATACCTCAAATAATAAAAGAAAGCATTCCCTTTGCCTTCTTAACCACCTTATTGACTTGTTCTGCTACCTTCAGGGATCTGTGGTCATTCACTCCAAGGTCCCTCACTTCCTCTACAATTCTCAGTATTTTCCCATTAATCGTGTACTCCTTTGCCTTGTTTGACCTCCCCAAATGCATTACCTCACACTTCTCTGGGTTGAATTCCATTTGCCACTTTTCCGCCCATCTGACCAGACCATCAATATCTTCCTGCAGCCTGCAGCTGTCTTCCTTGCTACCTACCACACGGCCAATCTTTGTGTTGTCTGAAAACTTCTTGATCATGCCTCCTACATTTATGTCCAAATCATTAATACATACAACAAAAAGCAGGGGAGCCAGTACTGAGACCTGCGGAATGCCACTGGAAACAGCCCTCCAGTCACAAAAACAGCTGTCAACAATTACCTATGTTTCCTGCCACTGAGCCAATTTTGTATCTGCCTAGCTGCATTTCCCTGGATCCCATGGGATTTTTTTTAACCAGTCTTCCATGTGGGACCTTGTCAAACGCCTTGCTAAAATTCGTGTAGACCACATCAACTGCACTACTATTATCTATCTTGTTTCTTCAAGAAATTCGATCAAGTTGGCCAGACAAGATCTTCGCTGAACAAATTCATGCTGACTATCCTTGATTAACCTATGCCTTTCTAAATGACAGTTTATCCTGTCTCTCAGAATAGATTCCAATAATTTGCCACTACTGAGGTTAGACTGACTGGCCTGTAATTATTCGGTCTATCCCTCGCTCCCTTTTTAAACAGAAGTACAACGTTAGCAGTTCTTCAATCCTTTGGCACCACAGCTGTATCCAGTGAGGACTGGAAAATGACGGTCAGACTTTCCGCTATTTCCTCTCTTGCTTCTTTTAACCACCTGGAATGCATTTCATGCAGCTTTGCTGATTTATCAACTTTCAAAGCTGCTAATCCCATTAATATTTCGTCTCTCTCTATTGTGATGGAAATCACGCCTGCCAAATGAAAAATATTAATTTAGTCATATGGAACATTATTTGAACGCTTACTGGACATAGAACATAACTTGTTTTAAAAAGACCACAGAAGAGTAGATGAAAACATGGCTGCACATTTGCATTCTAAAAGACAGTTGCATGGAGAAACAATGGGAGTACCCCCTGATCTAATTAGCCAGATGGGTTTTGTCAATAGTGATGATCAAAAGATATTGAGAGTCATTGACTGTGTAAGAGCCAGCATTCCACCACCCCCCCCCCCCACCCCCAACCACTCTCCCACTGAGAGTGTCTGGTAAGCTTTGAGGAATCCACAAACCTTGCAGGAGAGGCTGTTTCAAACAGGGAGCTAGACTAACCTGCTGGCCAACCTGTAGTTAATTGAATTGTTGTCGCAGAACAGTTTTTGGAAGAGACTACAATTGAACGTCAAGAAGAGAGCACTCCCTCTCTCTGTCATTCTCTCTCTCTCACACAAAGTTCCAAGGACCCACGGAAGTAGCTTAAGCCTCAAGATACAAAACCAGTGAAACAAGTTTGAAAGTGTGCACTGGGCTCCAATGAGAACTGCAAGAATTAACCTCAATCAAAGACTTTACATCCATCCCAAAATCAGTAACTGAACTCCATCTATTACTTCAATCCATTCCCCTTTAATTCTTTCGCCTCCTCTGTCTCTATTTGCATTCGTGTTTATTGCGTATGCATGCTAGTGTGTTCGTTTTGAATATTTTCAGTAGCTTTAAATGAGTTAGAGTTTTAAGGTTAATAAATTTACACCTTTCTTGTTTAAATCTGAGAAAACCTGTCTGGTTGATTCCTTTACAATTACAATTAGAGAGCAGTGAGCAAGGACTCACTGAACAAAAGCTAAAAACACTGTATTTTAAAAGTTAAACCCTGTTACTGCCAAACCGAGAGGGGAGCCCTAGACCCCTTCCTCACTTGGTTGTAACAGAAATTTGGGGGCTTGCTTCAGGGATTGGACTCACAGATAAATGAGAAATTGGAAGTGGGAAATCAAATTGATCCCAGCCAAAAACAGAAAATATTTCAATACAGGTTTTCTTGTGGTTGTGTGTGCTAGAATACTAACACATCTGCAACTGAAGCCAGGGTGAAGTAACTTGGGATAAGTTAAAGGCACTGTCTATGGAAGAGTTGAGAAATATGGCTGAGTAGTGTGGGATCACTTTCCATGCCAAGGCTAGGAAATCAGAACTCTGAAGATTTGTGGCCAATCATTTTTGAATTGCAACAGAGGAAACTTGATTTAGAACTCATGCAAAGTGAGAGAGAAAGGGAGAGACAGGAAAAAGAAAAAAAGAGAGAGGAGAGAGAAAGAGAAATAAATTTCCAGAAGAAACAGGAGGAAAGAGAGCTGAGGAGGCTTGAGTTAACTAGGGGGCGACAGAGTAACCCCAGTGAAAGCATAGAAAGTACAAGTGGTGCGGGGTTGAGTATGGAGTTTAAAAATTTTCCCAATTGATTCCAAAATTCAATGAGGGAGACAAGGAAGCATTTTTGTACTTTTTGAGAAACTGGCAAGGCAGTTAAAATGACCGGCTGAGAGCTGGACTCTTCTGTTGCAAAGTAAGCTAACAGGAAAAGCCCATGAGGTTTATTCCTCGTTGCCAGATGAAAATTCATCAAATTATGAACTGACATAAAATGCTATCTTCGGGGCATATGAGCTAGTACCAAAAGCCTACTGCCAGAAGTTTCGAACCCTCAGGAAGCTAGCTGATCAAACTTACTTGGAGTATCAGAGAAGTAAGCAGCTGGCTTTTGCCTGTGGTTGAAGCCTCTTAAAGTGCAGCCCAGCTATGAAATCCTCAGAGAGTTAATTTTGCTCGAGGAATTTAAAAACTCTCTCCGCCTCTCCATAAAGACCCATGTGGAGGAACAAAAAGTGCATAGAGTGAGGCAAGTGGCAGTTCTGGCTGATCAGTTTGCTCTAATATACAAGTTGGTTCTCTAGGGGAAAACCTTTCCTAGTCACCCCCACAAATCCAAAAAGGACAAAGGGTTGGACGGTGATAGGAGCCCAAGGAGTCCTGGGAGAGAGAGAAAAGCAGGAGACACAGGGGGCCCTCCTCCAGCCAAAAAGGAAGTTGCTGTAAGTAGGAATGAGACCCGGAGACATGTGTGCTTCCATTGTAATAAGGCAGGTCATCTAAGAGCTGACTGCTGGAAACTACGGTGAAAGCCTGTAGGGTTAATCAGGGTACACCGGCTCAGTGAAGGAGAAGGGACCCTCATAGAAAGCACAGCTGAACAAGCTGTGGCTTTAACTGCAACAGTAGTAAGGCCCAGAAAACATACTGCTGTGGGTGCAGGAAAATTTAATAGGATTCCTGAAGGTTATCAGGATTTTGTGCCTGAAGGGCGAGTAACCCCATACCCCTCGAGTGGGGAAAGCAAGCCCATAGTCTTTCTCAGGGATACAGGGGCCACTAGACCCCTTTCACAGGTCAAAGGCCTGACCTTTCTCCCAGAGAGTGCAGTAAATACCAGAATGGTGGTAAATGGTATTGGAGGGCAGTGTACACCTATACCTTTACATCGGGTGCACTTAGAGTGTGACCTAGTTCCGGGACCGGTGACCGTAGGGATTGTCCCTGGTTTGCCTGTGGATGGGGTTGACCTGCTCCTAGGTAATGCTCTGGTGGGGGCGAATGTGGTAGCTTCCCCAGTAGTGAAAGAGAGACCGCAGGAAGTCAAAGAGACAGGGCAGTGGCAGGAGACAGTCCCTTGAAGTTCTCCTGAATATGTAGTGAATCGGGCCAGGATCAAACCAGTTCCCCCAGAGGAGACTGAATTGACACTGTAGGCAGATGACCATGAGGTCTGTATGTCTGAAACGTTCTTTGGTAAGTTAGAGGACCCAGGGAATGGATTAAATGAATCTTCCCTAGCTGAGGCACAGCGAGCTGCACCAGTATTGAGAGAGTTAGCACAGGCTGCCCAGTCTGAAATTGAAGCAGAGGGATTCTCTAACTACTACTATTTAAAGAATGAGGTAATGATGAGAAAGTGGAGTTCTCCTCACAGACCTGAGGACAAAGAGTGGACAGTGGTTCACCAGTTCGTGATGCTGCTGAGGTACCAGAGAGAAATATTAAGAATGGCCCATGAGATTACAATGGCTGTACATGTTGGTATACATAAAAACCAAAGCCAGCATAGACAGCAGTTTGACTGGCCAAAAGTCCTCAAAGATGTGGTGGAGTACTGTAAGAGTTGCCACATGTGCCAGATTGAGGGAAAACCCCAACCGGGAGTGAAACCTGCACCCCACGTCCTGTATTGGCATTTGGAGGACCCTCCAGCAGAGGGCTGGTGAATTGTAAGGGACCACTGCCGAGAACAAAAGGGGACAGACAGGCACAGGGCTGGGAAAAAGTTAGAGAGAAAAGGGGAAAAAGGGACAAAGAGAGTCCTGAAGAGGGCAGAGAAACTGTGAGGGTGATGCCTCACCTAGTCAAAGTGCCACAGGGGAGTGCAGTAGAATGCGGATAATTACCTGCAAGCCGGAATGTCTCAGAGGATAAAGGGAAGATTAGCAAATAATTGTCCCCCACAGTCAGGAGAAAAGGGAACCAACCATTCCGTAAAGTGAAAAGCACTTGCATGACTCAGAGCACTGAAAGATCAGAGTGGATCCACCCACTGCTGACTTCCATGATCAGAACTCCAAACCAGGGCTGATTAAAACTAACCCTTCCCATGCAGACCTCAGCACGAACAAAGGTACCCTAATAATAAAAGCAAAATACTGCAGATGCTGGAAATCTGAAATAAAAACAAGAAATGTTGGAAATACTCAGCAGGTCCGGCAGCCTCTGTGGAGAGAGAAGCAGAGTTAACGGTTCAGGTCAGGGACCCTTCATCAGAACTCAGAACAAAGGCACCCTAGACAGTCACAGAGATGTGCAAACTGCAAACGTCCCCAAAAATTACATGTTTATTGGGATGCCCATTCCCAACGTCTTGCAGGCTGATAGTGAAGAAACTTTAAACCCCCTCAGGCAACACTTAAGTATCTCAGATCTATATCAAGGAGAAAAGGGGCAGTTTAAAGCAGCACTGCTACAAAGGAAAGACAGACTGTAACAATATTTAAGATTTCTGAATGAATAAGAATGAATGAGAGAAATGCATGTGTGTTTTCTCATACTTTCTCTTCTTTCTATTTTTTATAATGAAATGCTGCCCCCAATGTCGCATTTCATTCAGCCAGATGTGGAGGTGTGATGGAAACCACACCGGCCAAATGGAAAATATTAATTTCATCATATGGAACATTATTTGAACACTTACTGGACATTCAACACTGTACAGTTCTGGTCACCACACTATTGGAAGGATGTGATTGCACTGGAGAGGGTGCAGAGGAGATTCACCACTCATGTTGCCTGGGTTGGAGCATTTCAGCCATGAAGAGAGACTGGATAGGTTAGGGTTGTTTTACTTAGAGCAGAGAAGGCTGAGGGGGGACCTGATTGAGGTTTTCAAAATTATGAGGGGCATAGATAGGGTAGATAGGAAGAAACCTTTTCCCTTAGCAGAGTTGTCAATATCCAGAGGGCATAGATTTAAGGTAAAGGGCAGGAGGTTTAGATTGGATTTGAGGAAAAAATTTTCACCCAGAGGGTGGTTGGAATCTGGAGCACACTGTCTGAAGGGATGATAGAGGCAGGAACCCTCAAAACATTTAAGAAGTATTTAGATGAGCACCTGAAACGCCATAGCATAGAAAGCAATGGGCCAAGTGCTGGAAAATGGGATTAGAATAGATAAGTGCTTGATGGCCGGCACAAACAAGATGGGCTGAATGACCTGTTTCTGTGCTGGATAGCTCTATGACTCTCTAACTTATTTTAAAAAGACCACAGAACAGTGACTGAAAACATGGTTGCACATTTGCATTCTAAAAGACAGTTTTCATGGAGACAATGGGAGCACTCCCTGATCCAATTAGCCAGATGGATTTTGTCAATAGTGATGATCAAAAGACATTAAGAGTCGTTGGCTGTGTCAGAGCCAGCATTCCACTCCCCCTCCCCCCTCCACCCCCACCACTCCCCCACTGACAGTGTCTGGTAAGCTTGGAGGAATCCACAAACCTCGCAGGAGAGGCTGTTTCAAACAGGGAGCTAGCCACATGACAAACCTGCTGGCCAACCTGGAGTTAATTGAATTGTGCTCACAGAAGAGTTTCTGGAAGAGACTGCAATTGAACTTCAAGAAGATAGCATTCCCTCTCTCTGTCTTTCTCTCTCACGCAATGTTTCAGGGACCCACGGAAGTAACTTAAGCTTCAAGATAGAAGACCAGCGAAACAGGTTTGAAACTGTGCACTGGGCCCCAACGAGAACTGCAAGACTTAACCTCAATCAAAGACTTTACATCCAACCAAAACCAGTAACTGAACAACATCTATTACTTCAACCCTTTCCCCTTTAATTCTTTCACCTCCTCTGTCTCTATTTGCATTTGTGTTTATCACGAATGAATGCTAGCATGGTCATGTCACATATTTTCAGTAATTTTAACTGACTTAGAGTTTTAAGGCCAATAAACTTACACCTTTCTTGTTTAAATCTGAGAAAACCTGTCTGGTTGATTCCTTTACAATTACAATTGGAGAGCAGTGAGCAAGGACTCACTGAGGGGAGCTAAAACATTGTATTTTAAAAGTTAAACCCTGTTACGGCAAAACCAGGAAAAGGACGAGAGGGGAGCCCTAGAACCTTTCCTCACCTCGTCGTAACAGCATGTTTATCACATCCAATACTTCACACTCCTCTTCCTTAACTACAATGTCTGTATCATCTGCCTCTTTTATGAAGACAGACACAAAGTATTCATTAAGAACAATACTAACATCTTCCGCTCCTACACGAGTTACCTTTTTGGTCTTTTATGGGCCCTACTCTCTCTTTAGTTATCCTCTTACTCTTAATGGATTGATAAAATCTCTTTATGTTCACCTTGATTTTGCTTGCCAATATTCTTTCATGCCCTCTCTTTGCTTTTCTAATTTCCTTTTTGATTTCATCCCTCCACTTTCTATATTCCTCAAGGCTTTCTGTAGTATTGAGTTCCCAGAGCTCTGGATTTGGCCGTCTCACCCTTTTTTTTTGTGGGAACATGTTTACTCTGAACGCCTTGAATCTCCCCTTTGAATGCCTCCCACTGCTCTGACACTGATTTACCTTCAAGTAGCCGATTCCAGTCCACTTACGCTAAATCACTCCTCAGTTCAGTAAAATGGGCCTATCCCCAATTGAGAATGCTAATTCCTGTTCTATCTCTGTCCTTTTCCATAATTATGTTAAAACTGACTGAATTATGATCACTACCACCAAAATGCACTCCCACTGCCACTCCTTCCACCTGCCCATCATTTCCTAAAACTAAGTCTAAAACTGCGCCCTCTCTTGTTGGACTTGCTACATACTGAGCAAAAAGGTTCTCCTGAATGCAGCTCAATAATTCTGCTCCCTCAATTCCTTTCTCAGTAAAACTATCTTAGTTAATATTGGGATAGTGAAAATCTCCTACTATTACTGCCCTATTGTTTGTGCACTTCTCAGAGATTTGCCTACATATCTGCTCTTCTATCTTCCTCTGACTGTTTGGGGGTCTATAGTACACTCCCAGCAGTGTGATTGCCCCGTTTTTGTTCTTTAACTCAATCCATATAGCCTCATTTGATGAACCTTCCAACATATTATCCCTCCTCACAGTTGTAATAGTTTCTTTGACCAAAATTGCCACTCCCCCTCCTTTCTTATCCCCCTCCCTATCGTGTCTGAAATCCCTGTAACCAGGAACTTTGAGCTGCCATTCCTGTCCCTCCTTAAGACACATTCCTGTAATAGCTATGATATCATACTGCCATGTGTCTATCTGTGCCCTCAGCTCATCTGCTTTATTTGCTATACTCCTTGCACTGAAATGGATACCCTAGAGCACTTCCAAACTCTTTCTTTAAATTTTCTAACCTTTGTTTCCTCTTTCTTCCAGACTCATCCATTAATTTTCTGCCTTCCATTTTCATTTCTGATTTTGTCCCAGCTGAGTCTATCCTCAAGTCTTCATCCCCCTGCCGAACTAGTTTAAACCCTCCCCAACAGTACTACCAAAACATCCCACTAGGAACTCAGCCCTAGCTCTGCTCAGGTGCGACCTGTCCGATCTGTACAGGTCCCATCTCCCCCAGAGCCGGTCCCAATGTCCCAGGAATCTAAAGCCCTTCCTCCTGCATCATCATTCCAGCCACGCATTCATCTGTCTTATCCTTCTATTTCTATTCTAACTTGCACGCGACACTGGGAGTAATCCGCAGATTACTACTTTTGAGTTCCTGATTGCTAATTTCTTACCTAGCTCCCTAAACTCTGACTGCAGGACCACATCCCTCTTTCTAACCATGTCGTTGGTTCCGAAGTGGACCATGACTGCTGGCTGTTCCCCCTCCCTCTTCAGGATGCACTGCAGCCACACAGTGACATCCTTGACCCTGGCACAAGGAGGTAACACACCATCCTGGATTCACGTCTGCGGCCACAGAAACCCCTGTCTGTTTCCCTGACTATTGAATCACCTATCGTTATGGCTCTTCCAGTCTTCCCTGTACCTGGCTGTGCAGCTGAGCCATGGATTTGGCTTTGGCTGCACTCCCCAGGTGAAGCATCACTCTCATCAGTATTCAGAACTGAATACCTGTTGGGGAGTGCGATTCACTCAGGGGTCTCCTGCACGACCTGCCTGTTTCTTTCTGAATGTCTGGCAGTCACCCATTCCCTGTCTTCCTGCATACCCTTAAGCCTAGGGGTGACCACATCTATAAACATGCTATCCACGTAGGTCTCATCCTCATGAATGCACCGCAGAGTCACCAGAGTCACTCAAGGTCCAAAACCCGGTGCCCAAGCTGCTGCAATTGATGACACTTTCTGCAATAATGGTTCTCCAGGATATGGGAAGCATCCTGGAGCTCCCACATAGCACAGGAGGTGCATTCGATGGGTGTGAGCAGCCCTGCCATACGTCAAATTATTTATTTACTGCACTAAAAACTGGAAGTTAAATAAACACAATAAAAAGTTTATAAATAGAACGAACAAATGGGTATCCAGCTACCGGCTACTGCTATCTTAGCTTCTACTTAGCAGATAAATTTAAATGTTAGAGAACAAATAAAACTCAGCAGAATAAAAAATAAAAGAAAATAAGAAAGTTAGAAAATACCCACCACATACCCACTGACTGGCTCCCTGTGCGTCACCGCTCCCTCTCCCCTTTCGCGCTGTTTGTAGCGCCGAAGTCTCACCCAGCCAATCACCCACCTGTTTCCCCGTAATGTCACACTTCAATTTTTCTTTTTGATCCCATGCGCTGCGTCTCTGCTAGTGGTTCCCATGCTCTTTTTAAACTCCTCTCTCCCGATGTGCTCTGCCGCTGTGTCAACCAGGGACAGCATAACCAACAGCAAGACAATGAGAACAAGAAAGAAAAGATTAAACAAGAACATAAGGATGAATTTTACTGACCCCCGCCCCCCACCCACCCCGACGTCAGATGGGCCCAGAAAATACCTCTGAGAGAGACCTGCGACGGGCCTCGATGCCCTGAAGGCCTGGCCCCATATTGGGAGCGCGGCGGGGCTATGTGGCGGCCCCGCCCCCCATCACTGGCGATGGGAGCAGGATTTAAAGATGGCAATGAATGTAAATTAATGAATTAATAACTTACCTGCTCCTGCCGGCTGTCCGCTCTGAAATTGTAGCCATTTGCCGGGACTCATTGAAACAGAAAATAGGAGCAGGAGTAGGCCATTCGGCCCTTCGAGCCTGCTCCGCCATTCATTATGATCATGGCTGATCATCCAACTCAGTAACCTGTTCCTGCTTTCACCTCATACCCTTTGATACCTTTAGAGTCAAGAGTGAAATCTAACTCCTTCTTGAAAACATGCAATGTTTTGGCCTCAGCTGCTTTCTGTGGTAGCGAATTCCACAGGCTCACCACTCTCTGGGTGAAGAGATTTCTCCTCATCTCAGTCCTGAAAGGTTTACCCCGTATCCTGAGGCTATGACCCCTAGTTCTGGACTCCCCCACCATCGGGAATATCCTTCCTGCATCTACCCTGTCAAGTCCTGTTAGAATTTTATAGGTTTCTATGAGATTCCCCTCACTCTTCTGAACTCCAGCGAATATAATCCGAAACGACTCAATCTCTCCTCAGACGTCAGTCCAGCCATCCCAGGAATCAGTCTGGTAAACCTTCGCTGCACTCCCTCTATAGCAAGAATATCCTTCCTCAGATAAGGAGACCAAAACTGCACACAATATTCCAGGTGTGGCCTCACCAAGGCCCTGTATAATTGCAGCAAGACATCCCTGCTCCTGTACTCGAATCCTCTCGCTATGAAGGCCAACATACCATTTGCCTTTTTTTACCGCCTGTTGCATCTGCATGCTTACCTTCAGCGACTGGTGTACGAGAACACCCAGGTCTCACTGCATATTCCCCTCTCTCAGTTTATAGCCGTTCAGATAATAATCTGCCTTCCTGTTTTTGCTACCAAAGTGGATAACCTCACATTTATTCACATTATACTGCATCTGAAATGCATTAGCCCACTCACTCAACTTTCCCAAATCACCCTGAAGCCTCTTTGCATTCTCCTCACAACTCAACCTCCCACCCAGTTTTGTGTCATCTGCAAATTTGGAGATATTACAGAATCACAGAATAATACAGTGCAGAATCTTCGGCCCATCGAATCTGCACCGATACATTAAAGTCACCTGACCTGTCTACCTAATCCCATTTGCCAGCACTTGGCCCATAGCCTTGAATGTTATGACGTGCCAAGTGCTCATTCAGGTACTTTTTAAAAGGATGTGAGGCAACCCGCCTCTACCACCTTCCCAGGCAGGGCATTCCAGACCGTCACCACCCTCTGGGTAAAAAAGTTCTTCCTCAAATCCCCCTTAAACCTCCTGCCCCTCACCTTAAACTTGTGTCCCCTCGTAACTGACCCTTCAACTAAGGGGAACAGCTGCTCCCTATCCATCCTGTCCATGCCCCTCATAATCTTGTACACCTCGATCAGGTCACCTCTCAGTCTTCTCTGCTCCAGCGAAAACAACCCAAGCCTATCCAGTCTCTCTTCATAGCTTAAATGTTCCATCCCAGGCACCATCCTGGTGAATCGCCTTTGCACCCCCTCCAGTGCAATCACATCCTTCCTATAATGTGGTGACCAGAATTACACAAAGTACTGCAGCTGTGGCCTTACCAAAGTTCTACAGAACTCCAACATGACCTCCCTGCTTTTGTAATCTATGCCTCGATTGATAAAGGCAAATGTCCCATATGCCTTTTTCACCACCCTATTAACCTGCCCTTCTGCCTTCAGAGATCTATGGACAAACACGCCAAGGTCCCTTTGTTCCTCAGAACTTCCCAGTGTCAGGCCATTCATTGAATACTTCCATGTCACATTACTCCTTCCAAAATGCATTACCTCACACTTTTCAGCGTTAAATTCCATCTGCCACTTTTCTGCCCATTTGACCAACCCGTATATATCTTCCTGTAACCCAAGACACTCAACCTCACTGTTAACCACTCAGCCAATCTTTGTGTCATCCGCAAACTTACTGATCCTACCCCCCACATAGTCATCTATGTCGTTTATATAAATGACAAACAATAGGGGACCCAGCACAGATCCCTGTGGTACGCCACTGGACACTGGCTTCCAGTCACTAAAACAGCCGTCTGTCATCACTCTCTGTCTCCTATAGCTAAGCCAATTTTGAATCCACCTTATCAGGTTACCCTGTATCCCATGTGCATTTGCTTTCTTGATAAGTCTCCCATGTGGGACCTTGTCAAAGGCTTTGCTGAAATCCATGTAAACTACATCAACTGCACTACCCTCATCTACACACCTGGTCACATGCTCAAAAAATTAAATCAAATTTGTTAGGCATGACCTCCCTCTGACAAAGCCATGCTGACTATTCCTAATCAAATTTTGCCTCTCCAAGTGGAGATAGATTCTCTCCTTCAGAATTTTCTCCAATAGTTTCCCGACCACTGATGTGAGACTCACTGGTCTGTAGTTCCCTGGCTTATCTCTACAACATTTCTTAAATAGTGGGACCACATTAGCTGTTCTCCAGTCCTCTGGCACCTCCCCTGTGGCCAGAGAGGAATTAAAAATTTGGGTCAGAGCCCCAGCAATCTCCACCCTCGTCTCCCACAGCATCATGGGACACAAATCGTCCGGACCTGGAGATTTATCCAGTTTTAAGCCTGCCAAAACCTCCAATACCTTGTCACTCCCTATGACAATTTGCTCAAGAACCTCACAGTCTCTCTCTGAGTTCCATATCTACATCCTCATTCTCGTGGGTGAAGACAGATGTGAAGTATTCGTTCAACACTCTACTAATGTCCTCTGGCTACACCCACAGATTTCCCCCTTGGTCCCTAATGGGTCCTACTCTTTCCCTGGTTATCCTCTTCCCATTGATATACTTGTAGAATATCTTGGGATTTTCCCTACTTTTACCAGCCAGAGCTTTCTCATATCCCCTCTTTGTTCTCCTAATTGCTTTCTTAAGCTCCATTTCTGTACTCCACTAATGCTTTCATTGATTTGCTCTCCTTGTATTTGCTAAAAGCCTCTCTTTTCCTTCTCATCGTACCCTGAATGTTTCTGGTCATCCATGGTTCTCTGGGCTTGTTGCTCCTACCCATTACCCGAGAGGGAACATGTTGGGCCCGAACCCTCCCCATTTCCTTTTTGAATGCCCCCCACTGCTCTTCTGTAGATTTCCCGACAAGTAACTCTTTCCAGTCTACCTTGGTCAGATCCTGCCTTATTTTACTAAAATTCGCTCTCCCCCAATCAAAAACCTTTTTTTGCAACTTATCTATTTCTTTCTCCATAACAAGCTTAAATTGTACCATGTTGTGGTCGCTATCACCAAAATGATCCCCCACCAACACATCAACCACCTGTCCGGCTTCATTCCCCAGAATTAGGTTCAGCACTGCATCCTCCCTTGTTGGATCCTCTACATGTTGAGCTAAAAAATTCTCCTGTATACATTTTAAGAACTCCACTCCATCTAAGCCCTTAACACGATGACTATCCCAATTAATGTTGGGAAAGTTGAAATTACCTAATATAATTACCCTATTATTATTTTTACACATCTCTGCGAATTGCGCACATATTTGCTTCTCAATTTCCCGCTGACTATCTGGGGGTCTATAATAAACACCCAGCAATGTGCCTGTTCCTTTTTTATTCCTAAACTCTACCCATAAAGCTTCATTTGATGCCCCCTCCAAGATATCATCTCTCCTTACTGCAGTAACTGACTCCTTAACTAATATTGCAATGGCCCCTCATCTTTTACCCCCTCCTCTGTCTCGCCTGAAGATTGTATATCCCGGGATATTGAGCTGCCAATCCTGCCCCTCCCTCAACCATGTCTCCGTGATGTCTACTATATCACAATTCCACGTGTCAATCCTTGCCCTTAACTCATCCGTTTTACCTGTAATACTCCTGGCATTAAAGAAGAGGCCATCCATCCTGGTCTTACTCCCACTGTATTCCCTCTAACTTGTTTGCTTTCCTGTGTTTAGCTGTGTCCCTATTCTGCTTGGAGTCTGCGTTCCCTCCCCCTGCCAAATTAGTTTAAACTCCTCCCAACAGCACTAGAAAACCTGCCAGCAAGGATGTTAGTCCCCCTCTGGTTCAGATGGAGGCCATCCCGCTTGTACAGGTCTCACCTTGCCCAGAAATGGTCCCAGTGGTCCAGGAATCTAAAACCCTCCCTCCTGCACCAACTCATTCACCATTCATCTGTGCTATTCTCTTATTTCTATACTCGCTAGCACGTGGCACTAGGAGTAATCCAGAGATTACAACCCGCGAGGTCCTGCTTTTTAGTCTACTGCCTAACTCCCTGAATTCTTGATGCAAGACCTCATCCCTCTTTCTACCTATGTCATTGGTACCAACATGTACCATGACCTCTGCCTTATCACCCTCACCCTTCAGGATGCCCTGCAGCTGTTAAGTGACATCCCGGACCCTGGCACCAGGGAGTCAACACACCATCCTGGAGTCACGTTGATGGCCACAGTAGCGCCTATCTGTTCCCCTGACTAGAGAATCCCCTATTACTATTGCTCTTCCTCTCTTTCCCCCTTCCTGTGCAGACAGGCTGCTTGTGGTGCCAGAAGCTTGGCTCTGTCCGCACTCCCTGGAGGAACCAGTCTCATCAGCCTCCAAAATGGAATACCGATTTGCAAGCAGGACCCCAGGGGACTCCTGAACTACCTGCCTGTTTCTCTTGGACTGCCTGGTGGTCACCCATTCCCTTCCTTCCTCAAGTCCCTTCAGCTGCGGTGTGACCACCTCTCTAAATGTGTTATCCATGATGCCCTCAGACTCACGGATGTGCCACAGTGTTTCCAGCCGCTGTTGCAGCTCTGAACCCCGAGCTTCCAGGTGTTGCAGTTGGACACACTTCCTGCACACATGCTGGTCCCGGGGACTGGAAATGTTCCCTGATTCCCACATGCAGCAAGAGGAGAAAACAACAGCTTTAGGCTCTCCTGCCATGACTAAACCCTTTAAATTTAAAACTTTAGAAGACCGTTAGAATAAAAAAAATAAATCAATTTAGTCTTGCTAAAACAATGACTTACAATTCAATCCAGTTTGAAAAATACCCACCAGGACTTACTCACCAGTTGGCTGTGCTCTTTGGAAACTCTCGGCTCCCCTCACGCTCTTTGAGGACAGGTAGGAAATGAAAGGAGCTCCTCGCTCCCTCCTCACCCAACTCCCTCAGTCACAAAACTCCCACTTTAGCGCTCTAATGCAGCCCCAAGTCAGCACTCCAGTGCAAACAGAGTCAGCACTATAAGATGGCCCACTTTTATACTGTCTGACTCGAGCCCCTGAAAACTGGTTTCAGCCAGTTATCTATTTAACAAGGTGCAGCTGCAAGCAGAGCCTGAGTGAACTCTGTTTAAAGCTGATCTAAAACTCACTTTCTCCAACCCAAACAGCAACTGTTAAGTTAATTTGTTAAATAAAAGACTAGACTTTAGATAAAACTAACCCTTAATTACCCTCAGTCACAAAACTCCCACTTTAGCATTCTAATGCAACCCCAAGTCAGCACTCCAGTGCAAACATTGAGTTCCCTGGTCTAAATCATTCATATATATTGTGAATAGCTGGGGACCTAGCATCGATCCCTGCGGTACCCCACTAGTCACTGCCTGCCATTCGGAAAAAGACCCATTTATCCCTACTCTTTGTTTCCTGTCTGCCAACCAATTTTCTATCCATTGCAATACATTACCCCTAATCCCATGCGCTTTCATTTTACAGGCTAATCTCCTTTGTGGGACTTTGTCAAAAGCCTTCTGAAAGTCCAAATAAACCGCATCCACTGGCTCCCCCTCATCAACTCTACTAGTTACATCCTCGAAGAATTCTAGTAGATTTGTCAAGCATGATTTCCTTTTCATAAATCCATGCTGACTCTGCCCGATTCTACCACTGTTCTCTACGTGCTCAGCTATAAAATCTTTGATAATAGACTCTAGGATTTTCCCCACTATTGATGGCAGGCTGACTGATCTATAATTCCCTGCTTTCTCTCTACCTCCCTTTTTAAATAGTGGTGTTACATTAGCTACCCTCCAATCTCTAGGAACTGTTCAAGAGTCTATACAATCTTGGAAGATGACCACCAATGCATCTACTATTTCTAGGGCCACTTCCTTAAGTACTCCGGGATGCATACCATCAGGCCCTGGGGATTTATCGGCCTTCAATCCCATCAGTTTCCCCAACACCATTTCTCTACTAATACTGATTTCCTTCAGTTTCTCTCTCTCACTAATCCCTGTGTTCCCCAACATTTCTGGTATATTTGTGTCCTCCTTTGTGAAGACAGAACCAAAGTATGCATTTAGTTGGTCAGCCATTTCTTTGTTCCCCATAATAACTTCCCCTGTTTCTGACTGTCAGGGACCTACATTTGTCTTCACCAATCTTTTTCTCTTCACATATCTATAGAAACTTTTACAGTCAGTTTTTATGTTCCCCGCAAGCTTGCTCTCATACTCTATTTTCCCCTTCTTAATCAATCCCTTGGTCCTTTGCTGAATTCTAAACTGCTCCCACTCCTCAGGTCTGCTGTTTCTTCTGGCAAATTTATATGCCTCTTCCTTGCATCTAATGCTATCTCTAATTTCCCTTGTAAGCCATGGTTTGGCTACTTTTCTTGTTTCACTTTTGCGCCAGACAGGGATAAACAATTATTGCAGTTCATATGCGCTCTTTAAATGTTTGCCATTGCCTATCCACTGTCATCCCTTTAAGTAACGTTTCCCAATCCATCATAGCCAACTCTCACCTCATACCTTCGTAGTTTCCGTTACTACGATTCAGGACCCTAGTCTCAGAATCAACTATGTCACTCTCCATCTTGATGAAGAATTCTATCATATTATGGTCACTCATCCCCAAGGGGTCTTGCACCACTAGATTGTCAATTATTCCTCTCTCATTACACAATACCCAGTCTAGGATGGCCTGTTCTCTAGTTGGTTCCTCAAAGTATTGGTCCAGAAAACCATCCTGCATACACTCCAAGAATTCCGCCTCTATGATATTATGACTAATGTGATTTGCCCAATCTATATGCAGATTAAAGTCACCCATAATTACAGATGTTCCTTTATTGCATGTGTCTCTAATTTCCTGTTTAATGCCATTCCCAACATCACCACTACAGTTTGGGGGTCGATATACAACGTCCACTAAGGTTTTTTGCCCCTTAGTGTTTCTCAGCTCTACCCATACAGATTCCGCATCCTCAGAGCTAATATCTTTCCTCACTATTGCGTTAATTTCCTCTTTAACCAGCTTTTTGTCTGGCCTTCCTAAATACTGAATACCGCTGGATGTTCATTTCCCATCCCTGGTCACCTTGCAGCCATGTCTCCGTAATCCTGACTATATCATACCCGTTTACATCTATTTGCATGATTAATTCATCCACTTTATTGTGAATGCTCCGCACGTTAAGGCACAAAGCCTTAAGGCTTGTCTTTTTAACATTACTTGTCCCCTTCCCACTATTTCTCACTGTGGCTCTGTTTGATTCTGACCTTTGATTTCTCTGCCTATCACTTTTCTTATTCCTCTTACTGTCTTTTGTTCTTGTCTGTGATCCCCCCTCCTCTGACTCCTTGCAAAGGTTCCCATCCCCCTGCCATTTTAATTTAAACACTCCCCAACCATTTTAGCAAATACTCCCCCAAGGACATCAGTCCCGGTCCTGCACAGGTGTAACCCGTCCTGTTTGTACTGGTCCCACCTCCCCCAGAACCGTTGCCAATGTCCCAGGGATCTAAAACCCTCCCCCTCACTCCATCACTTCAGCCACCTATTCATCTGATATATCCTGCTATTTCTACTCTGACTAGCACGTGGCTGATCCTGAGATCACTACCTTTGAGGTCCTACTTTTCAACTTACTTCCTAGCTCCCTATATTCTGCTTTTAGGACCTCATCCTTTTTTTGACCTATGCCGTTTGTACCAATGTGTACCACAACCACTGGCTCTTCACTCTCCCCCTTCAGAATGTCTTGTAACCGCTCTGAGACATCCTTGACCCAAGCACCAGGGAGGCAACATACCATCCTGGAGTCTCGTTTATGGTCACGGAAACGCCTATCTATTCCCCTTACAATTGAATCCCCTATAACTATTGCATTCCCACACTTTTTACTCCTTCCCTGTGCTGCAGAGCCAACCGTGGTGCAACGAATTGGGCTGTTGCTGCTTTCCCCTGAGAGGCTATTCCCCCCAACAGTATCCAAAGCAGTATATCTGTTTTGCAGAGGAATAGCCACAGGAGATTCATGACCTGCCTGCCTAGTCCTCCTGCTTTGCCTGGTGGTCACCCATTCCCTTCCTGCCAGTGGAGTCTGAGTCTGCGGTGTGACCACCTCTCTATACGTGCTATCCACGATACTCTCCGCCTCGTGAATGCTCCACAGTGTCCCCAGCTGTCGCTCCAGCTCTGAAACCCAGGCTTCCTGGAGCTGCAGCTGGAGACACTTCCTGCACACATGCTGGTCCCGGGCACTGGAATTGTTCCTGGCTTCCCACATAGAGCATGAGGAGCACACCAAAGCTTTGAGCTCTCCTGCCATGACTTAACCCTTTAAATTACACCTTTCAGAAGATTTTAATATCAAATAATATAAATTACTCTAGGGCCCTTCTTCCCTAGTCCTCGTTACTACAGAACTCCCTAAAAAACACTACTTACTCTATATGAAAATAAACTGTGAACCTTTCTTACTACCCAGCTATTTAGAGCTATTCCCTAACAGCAGTAACTCACCAACTCACTCACCTTGCAGCTTTTCTGTGACATCACTGTTGGCTTTTTTTTTTAAAACTCCGGCGTGCTGCAAGAGATCCGACTTCTTTCTGCTCCTGAAGATAAGTGAAGGCCCCGAGCCTCACACTGGTTTTATCCGCTCCCGGTTTTCGGTGTTTCCACACAGGTCCGACTGCTCTCCGCTCCTGAACGTAAGTGAAGGCCCCAAGCTTTGCACTGGATATTTCCGCTCCCGGTTCTGGTTGTTTCCACACAGGTCTAACTGCTCTCTGCTCCGTCCAGAGATCCGATGCAGGACACAGGTGGGGGTGAGGGAGGAGGTACGTTTTTAGGGCCGGAACGGGGGAGCGGAATCAAACATTTTTGATATGTCTAGGGGGTGGTGGGAAGGGGTAAAGTTCAATATGAACTTTGGAGTGGGGTAGGTCGGGACCACAAGTTAAGTTTTTTTGGGGAGTGGGGGGGAGATGGCAAGTAATACATTTGATGGTCATTGAGGGGGGTGGGAAAGGGTCGGGATAACTTTCGTTAAATTTTTGCGCTAATGTTTCTTTAAAAATTTTTAAATTAAATTGAAGGGTTGGAAGCCCTTTAAAGATGGCATCAGTGCCTGCCCCTGTTCATGTCATCGGGGTGGTGGGGGGGGGGGGGGGGGGGGGGCGGTGGTTGCTGTCCGACCCGGCTATGTAAATGAGCCGCCGCGTTTAATAGCATGGGTGGCACTGTGGAGTAAAGCCCACACGTGCGGGCCACCATCTTTTACAGCCGCCTCTGATTATGGTGGCGGCAACATACAGAGAGTGAGAGTATTTAACAGTTCAATTCTATGAGCACTGTGTGAAAGCAAAATAGCAGTATAACAAAATAAAGAAACTTGTACATATTTTCATTCTTAAATGATAATCAAGTGCTTAATTTTTCTTCAGCAAGACAACTTAGTACACAGAAATTGAAATAAAAGGACTGCAGCATTTGTGTGAACTTAGATTAGATTTAGATTTTGAAAACAATTGTGCATCTATGTTTCCCCCCTGTTAAACCAGGTGAGAAAGGTGTCTAGGGTTCCCTCTCAGCCTTCACTTGGTCTTACTGTAACAGGGTTTAAGTTTAAACGCACTGTGTTTTTAGCTCCCCCTTGGTGAATCCTTGTTCACCGCTTCCCAATTATAAGGCAAAGAAACCAGCACAAACAGGTTTTCTTAGGTTTAAAAAAGGAAGGTTGAAATTTTATTAAACTTAAAACTCTATTTCGGTTAACGCCTACAGGTACAAGACGTGCCCACGCTAGCGTGCATACGCGATAAACACACATGCAGATAGAGACAGAAAAGAGCAGAAGAAATAAAGTAGAAAAGTTTGAGGCAATAGCTGAAGAGGGTTTTTGTTATGGTTCTTCGAGCTCACTCTAGAGTCCTTGATTGTAGGTAGATTTTTCTTTTCGTTGGGGCCCAGTATTCTTCTTAAACCTTGTTCACTGTAGGAGACTTTTCTCTCTTGGGGTTAATGTGTCGTCAGTGGATTTGAAGTTCCATGAGAAAGAGATGGAGAGCCAGCTAGGAGAGGCTGTGGCGAGCCAGCCAGGAGAAATCTTAAAGTTTAATAAAATTTCAACCTTCCCTCTTTAAACCTAAGAAAACCTGTTTGTGCTGGTTTCTTTGCCTTATAATTGGGAAGCGGTGAACAAGGATTCACCAAGGGGGAGCTGAAAACACAGTGCAGTCACTGAGTTCAAAACTGTTTGTACAATTCAGAAAAACCAGGTTGCCAAGCAGGCTAGTCACGTGACCAGCTGGTCTGACCATGTCTGTTTGTGGATTCGGCCATCCCAACAGTCCTCCTGAAATTTGAGCTCCCTCACTTTCAATGTCTAGTGATCAAAGTCCATTGTGGGTTAAGTTGGATAGGGGAAGTAACCCCTTTGTCTCCACAAGCACC
This sequence comes from Heterodontus francisci, assembly GCF_036365525.1. Classification (NCBI taxonomy): domain Eukaryota; kingdom Metazoa; phylum Chordata; class Chondrichthyes; order Heterodontiformes; family Heterodontidae; genus Heterodontus; species Heterodontus francisci. The sequence goes on along the minus strand of NC_090401.1, from coordinate 21,070,397 downwards.
GTCTGTTAATATGCAAATATTTTTCCAGCCAAGGGCATGGTGATTTTTTATAACAAGTTTTTTCTTCACTTCAGCAACAGTTTTCAAATCAATGTTCATATGACAAGATTAATATACCTCATTCTTGGCAAGTGGGGGGTCTGCATGACAACCCCCCAAATGGACTTTCTTCACTCTATAGCAGAATTTCTGAGCTTCCATGAGGTCCTTGTAGAGATTTATGAGTCTGTTTTTCAAAACGATACCATATAAACTTGAAGTTAAATTTAACAAGCTTTTTTAGGCGAAAGATTCACACAAAAATTGTTTTCTAAACATGTCTAGCTCAGAAAGAAAAATACAAAGAGACGCAGACAAAGCAGATGATGACAGTAATATGTGCTTTCTTTCAAATTGTAACAATTATTGCTTATGGAAATACTGTAGATAATTACACAGCTATGATATTTATTCATACAGTTACTATGGGTAAAGGAAATTAATTTTCAGGAACCAAACATAGAATAATTGCTTCACTGTCCCTGAGCAGAATTACTATAAACATCGTTCCGAAATCATTTACTGATGCACACTCCCCTCTTGTCTCCATATTCCTGTGTTATACCAGCTAAGTAGTTTAATACAGATTATATGGGCTGAAATTGATACTCCCGCTGCCAAAATCAGCAGCAGGCGAAAACAATGGTGGCCTGCCTGCGCGTTTAAATAGCCGGGGCGGACCCCCACACGCTGATGTGGAGGTGGCGGGCTGTCCATCCCCGGCAATGGCGTCAGCTGCCTGTGCACAGGCGTTGACGCCATTTTTAAAGGATTTTGAGCCCTACAGATCAATTTAAATATTTAAAGAAACAGGCAATAAAAAAAGCTTAAAAACATTTAATTTTCCCCTCTCCCAACCCCCATAACCATAGAATTAATTACTTGCCCTCTCCCCACCAAAACACTTACCTTGTCCAGCTGATCTCCTCCAAAGTACATAAAGTTAAAACTATAACCCTTCCCACCATTCCCACACCAATGATATTACTTTTACCCTGCCCTCCCTTCGCACTGAGAAACCTACCTCCTCCCCACTCTCCACCAGTGCTATGCCTTGGTTCCCCAGATGGGAATCCGAAGGTGCGGGAGTGTCGGCACAAAGATCGCACCGGGACAGATGGCAGGAGCGTAAGGGTAATTAATGCATTGATTTGAATTAATTTAAATATTTAAATGGGGCTCCCGTTGCCGTGCGGCGGGGGCGGGAGGGCGGCCGTGAGGCTTCGCCGCCACCGGCAATATCAGGCCGGGCCCTCACGCCATTGGGGTCCATGGCAGTCCTCTCCCGGAGGCATTTTTCACCCCTACCCCACCCCCAGCCATGACCTCCGACATTGGGAGGTCTGTAAAATTCAGCCCTACAGGTTCAGATGCCAGAGATAAATCAACTTATTGGTTTTATTAATATCAGCAGAAAGTTGCTTGTCTTTTTACTTGCTAGTGGGATATCCATTGGGTCTTCAAACTACCAACCAATCCAGGCCAGTTCTCAGTGCAGGAAACCAAAGAATTACTGATAGTGAGTCTAGTTATGCACCTCGCGTAGTGCTGTGCTACGTTCTTAAATCTTAATTAAATGATACCACAGGCATTATATTCGAATTCAACACAAACATTGTTTATTCTCTTACTTAACTACATTGTATGATCTCAGGTGCAGGTCTTTTCCTCACTGATTTGTGTGTGCTCTTTGCCAGCCATGTGTTCAGTGTGTCACTCAAAATGGTGTTCCCTCCTTATATATGTATGATGATGTCATCAGTTGTATAAGTGGTCTGATCTCTTAAAGACACAGTTTCTTAAGTGTGAAGTCACCACTACACTACATTATACCTAGATGGACAATGACAATGACAAATTATTTGCTTGAAACCTATCAATCCTGAGGCTATTGCCGTGTGATCTTTGTGTCATTTCCCACCACACCAATAGATGGCAATGTCGTATGTGGAATGTGTGTGTTGTTTATGTAGTAGATAAGACAATTTTGTGGGTTATAACATCACACCTTACAAGGATAATAACAGCTGAAAGCTAGACATGTCTCCAAATTGGCTATAGTTCTTACACAGACCTTTTGATTTTTCTTAAATCGCATTAACTTAGCAGCTCCTGTTTACTTAGCATGCCCCTGCAGAATCCTAATGACCTCATCTATACTGTGTGTTAGTCTTCATCACACATTCTCGTCATAGAAAGATAGTAATAATGACTTCTGTATTGTCACCTATTTTTCTTGTTATATTATAAACTATCCTACACTGAGCATCCCTCAATCTTGTCCCATTGTAACCACTGACCCACAGTGAGCAATGTCATGGGAGATCTGCCTGTTGATATGTCTGCGAGCATTTATCGACCGTGACACTTCACTGGCATCATATTACCTGTAACCTACTCCGGAATTGTGTTTTGTTGATTAGCCCACATTTCTTATTTCAAATTACGAATTTACCAATAAAGATAAAATAATCAGAAACTGATCACATCAAATTACATAGAAAGATTCAAATTTCTTTTGGCTGCAGCAAATCAGAATCTCCTTTAGGCCTTCTCTGCTCTAGTTGAAATAATGTCAGTATCCTCAGCACAGTGGTTTCCCATCCCTGTCACTATCCAGGTGAACTTATGATTTCTATGGCCTTAAGGCCCATTTTATAAGGGAGTATCCAAATCTGCAAGCAGCAGTTCAACTGTGGCATAGCAGAAGTTCAGCATAAGTTTATCATTACTTCTTTACTCTTGCAATTTATGCCTCAATTTATAAACCCCAAAATGCTGTTGGCCTTATTTCTGGCTTTATAACTCACACTTTGAGGGAATTATGCACTTGAATTCAATCTCTCTGTTCATCTTCAGCCAGAAGCGTCCAGCGGATGATCCATTTCGGCCTCTTTGTAAGGTCCCCAGCATTACAGATGCCAGTCTTCAGCCAATTTGATTCACCCCACATGGTATTAAGAAACAGCTGAAGCCATTGGATACAGCAAAGGCTATGGGTCCTGACAACATTCCAGCTGTAGTACTGAAGACTTGTGCTTCAGAACTAGCTGCGATCCTAGCCAAGCTGTTTCAGTACAGCTACAACAATGGCATCTACCCGACTATGTGGAAAATTGTCCAGGTATGTCCTTTCCACAAAAAGCAGGACAAATCCAATCCAGTTAATTACCACTCCATCAGTCTACTCTTAATCATCAGCAAATTAATGGAAGGTGTCATTGACATGTGTCAGGTGTCATGAATCGCTAAAGACTAGTCTGCAGGTACAGCAAGTAATTAGGAAAGCTAATAGAATGTTATTGTTTATTCTGAAGGGAATTTAATACAAAAGTAGGGACGTTATGCTTCGGCTATACAGGGCATTGGTGAGACCACATCTGGAGTACTGTGTACAGTTTTGGTCTCCTTATTTAAGGAGGGATGTAAATGCATTGGAAGCAGTTCAGAGAAGTTTTACTAGACCAATACCTGGAATGGGCAGGTTGTCTTGTGAGGAAAGGTTGGACAGGCTAGGCTTATATTCGCTGGCATTTAGAAGAGTAAGAGGAGACTTGATTGAAACATATAAGATTCTGAGGGGTCTTGACAGAGTGGATGTGGAAAGGATGTTTCCTGTTGTGCGAGAATCTCGAACTAGGGGTCACTGTTTGAAAATAAGGGGGTCACCCATTTAAGACAGAGGTGAGGAGAAATTTTTTCTCTCAGAGGGTTGTGAGTCTTTGGAACTCTCTTCTTCAAAAGGCGGTGGAAGCAGAGCCTTTGAATATTTTTAAGGCAGAGGTAGATAGATTCTTGATAAGTAAGCAGGTGAAAGGTTATTGGGGGTAGGCGGGAATGTGTAGTGGAGGTTACAATCAAATCAGTCATGAACTTATTGAATGGTGGAGCAGGCTCAAGGGGCTGAGTGGCCTACTCCTGCTCCTAATTCTTATATACATATATACAGTGCTGTCAAGCAGCTCTTACTCAGCAATAACCTGCTCACCAATGCAAAATTTGGGTTCTGCCAGGGCCACTCAGCTCCAGTCCTCATTACAGCCTTGGTCCAAACATGGACAATAGAGCTGAATTCCTGATGTGAGAGTGATTGCCTTTGACATCAAGGCAGCATTTGACCGAGTATGGCATCAAGGAACCCGAGCAAAACTGAAGTCAATGGGAATCAGGGGTAAAACTCTCCGGTGGTTGGAGTCATACGTAGCACAAAGGAAGATGGTTGTGATTGTTGGAGGCCAGTCCTCTCAGCCCCAGGACATCGCTGCAGGTAGTGCATCTGAGGGTAGTGTCCTAGGCCCAACCACCTTCAGCTGCTTCATCAGTGACCTTTCCTCCATCATAAAGTCAGAGAACTGGGGATGTTCACTGATGATTGCATAGTGTTCAGTACTATTCACAACTCCTCAGATACTGAAACAGTCCATGCCTGCATGCAGCAAAACCTGGACAGCATTCAGGCGTGAGCTGATAAGAGGCAAGTATAACATTCACACCACACAAATGCCAGGCAATGACTTTCTCCATTAAGAGAGAATCTAACCCTATCCCCCTGATGTTCAATGACATTACCATCACTGAATATCCCACCAACAATATCCTGGAGGTCACCATTGAGCAGAAACTTAGCTGGATCAGTCACATAAATACTGTGGCTACAAGAGCAGGTCAGAGGCTAGGAATTCTGTGGTGGGTAACTCACCTCTTGACTCCCCATTTCCTGTCCACCATCTACAAGGCACAGGTCAGGAGTGTGATGGATAACTCTCCACTTGCTTGAATGAGTGCAGCTCTAACAACACATACAAAGAAACAATTTCTTCTGATGTTGAAATTCAGAATAGGGGAGAACAGTCTTAAAATTAGAAGCACCTTTTCACACAAAGTGTGGTGGAAATCTGAAACTCTGTTCCACTATTCCTCTGACATCGACAAGATGCCGCCAACTTGCAGTCTACCTTCGGCATCAGTTATTCCAGTTGCGACTGGAGATGGTTCTTTGAGGGAGGTGGAGAAGGGGGTAGGGTGAAGGACAATGATCTTGGGGAAAAGTCCAGGTAAATATTTTCTCCTTTAGCCTAGGGATCCTGCAGACAATTGTTGCACCTTCATTGCTGTTCAGACTGAGATTGGCTCACTCAGCACAGCTCAGGATTCTGGGAAGATCAGGTGAATGGAGTCACAGCTGCAGCTGTACCCAGACAGATGTGCAGTCTGTACCAAGTAACTTCACAAGCTATGGAGTGCAGTGAAAGTACTAATGAAATTGGATCTGCACAGTAAATTGAACAAAATTTACATCTAAATGGGCCTGATTTGAACATTAAACTGCCCAATTAAATTCTAATTAATTCCAGGCCCTTCTTTTCTGTTTCAGAGAAAGAGCGTTGCTTTTCGAATGAGCTTTTCTGTTTTAATATCCTTTTTTCTGAAACATATTGAACAAACACTCCCCATCTGAAATTTTCTGATTAAAGCTGGCCCCAAATACATGGAGGTCAATTAATGTTTGGACTGAAGTATAGAGGCTTTAAAAATAAGCATGGGAATGTCCCCCAGCATTCTCAAACAGGAGATCAGCAGAACCCCTCCCACTCCCCTGAGAAATTATTGTTTCTGCCAAAGTTATGATGGGAGATTGGGAGAATCCTGTCGAAATGTCTGAAATTTCCTCCCTTGAACTCCAATGTCTCAGAGGCATAGAGGCAAAATATACCGTCCAATGCCTGTGCTAACCACCCCACCATCTGTGCTCCCAGCAGGAAGCACATCAGAAATCTTATTGCAAGCATTATGAAAAAAGGGGCACAACAGGAACGCCAGTGTGCGTCATAAAATGTTTCTGAATCAAATGGTTATATAATAGTTAGACATTGTATATATTTACATATGTTGCTTTTTGGGATTTTCCACAGAAAGAATTTGGATATGATTTATGTTAAAATATTGCTTTTAAATTAAAACAAATTCACAAAAGTTTAAAACCCACCTTTTAGCCACTGTGACGAGAGGATTGGCAAATTAATGTCATTAAGGTTGTTACCTATGAGAAACAGAGACAATAAGGAATAGTTACCAGAGAAGCCCCCAGCAAATATTCATGCCTGGGGGTTATGATCAAGTGTCCACAGACAAAATGTTCATTTGTCTGTTTTCTCCACAGATGCAGCCTGACCTGCTGAGTGTTTGCAGCTTTTTCTGCTTTTATGTCACACTTCCAGCAACTGCAGTTTTTTGCTTTTTGTCCACAACGTGGGGATTTGGAACTTCTGTTCCTGAGAAATTTTGCTTGAAGTAAGTTAAAAGGAGGTGGGCGTGGTCAAAAACATGATTGGCAATTCTACTGGCCAACCCCTGAACAGAGGGAGGGATCAGGGATTGTAGGGACAGATCAAAAGTAAGCTAATCAGCTAACAGACTAACTGTGGAGTTGTGGAGCCAATTTATAAAAAATAACAAGCAGAAGCTAACAGGACAGCTGCAGATAGCTTAATAGTAGCCTATTGTTTAATAATCAGCCTAACAGTTCAAGGAGGGGGGATGTGAAACTAGTGAAATAAAATGCAAGAATAAAATGCTGAGTCGAATGAACCAATCATGCACTGATAATAGAAGTCTGCAAATCAATCAGAAACAGGGGGGGGGGGGGGGGGCGTGACTAGTTTTGTTTGAATAACTGTAAGAAAGGCTTGCTGTAGTGAGCACATGTTCTTATGTTTCTTTCTTTTTGTTTTGCTTTTTGTTCTTTTTGTAACCTGGCAATGTAACAACCATATACAGCAATAAAGTTTCTAAAAGTTACGGTCGGACTTCGTCTCTCTTTGTAATTGATGGGATCCAACAGGGATGAAGCCCTCGACTTTGTGTGGGGCGTGTAATGAGAGAATAAAGACACAAAGTTTGGCGATTGGTGAGGTCTAAGCGGGAGAGACAAAGTAAGGTCAAGGCAGGCTACCTAAATATTGAAGCTGACCCAGCTGTACAGATTTGATGCTGACACTGACTGAATGGGCTGGATTCTACATGGCCTTTGCTGAGTGCGGCAGCAGCCGTAAAAGATGGCGGCCCGCATGCGTGGCATTCACTCCGCGGAGCCGCCGTGATCTTAAACGTGATGGCTCATTAACATGCCCAGGCCGGCTGCCCCCCACCCCCCCCCCACACCCAATGATGTGGGGGGGTGGGGGCAGGCAAGCCAACCCCAGCAACGGCATCCGGCACCAGTGCGCAGGCGCCAGTGCCATTGTGAAAGGGCTTAGAGCCCTAAATGACAGTTTGATTTTTTAAAGAGTTAGTGCATTTCAAGAAATTAAAAATAATGTAAAAATTCTTTCCATCCCCTCTCCCACCCCCCATTTAATTCCTTGCCCACTTACCCCCCAAAATACTTACCTTGACTATGTGACCTCCCCCCACAACATTCATAAACTTTAAACCTTGACCCCTTCCCATCATCCTCCCAACCAATCCAAAGAGTTTGACCCTGCTCTCCCCACCTGCACTGAAAAACTTACCTCCTCCCCCGTCCCCACAGGTGTTGTGCCTTGTTTCCCAGAACAGGGATTCGAAGGCGCGCGTCAGTGCCGGCCGCCAGAATGAAGATCGCGGCGGCACATCAGGAGGTTTCGGGACCTTCATTAAGTCAGGTATGTAAATTGATTTTAATAATTAAATGTAGGTCCCATCGCTGACTGGGGTGGGGGCCGCCACAAGGCCTCACCACCGCCATCAAGATTGGAATGGGCCCTGCCGGCGTCGAGGTCAGTGACGGACCTCATCTGGTGCAATTTTCATGCCCCCACCCGCCACTGTTCCCGATGTCGAGACCCCGATAGAAGTCAGCCCACTGGAAGTACACCGACAGGGAGGAAGGACTTGGGTTAAGTTGAAGTAAATGAGATTTGTTATAACTGTTGTTGTGTATTTGCTTACTGATTGTAAAATAATGATTAAGAATTTGTGTCTGGCTCCATCTCAATCTAAAGTGTTAATCTGCCTCCCCATTGGATTTTGGAGAAGTGCCATGAGGGAATGTGTGAAGGTGACAGTATCCAGAGCATTATTATTATTTCTACAACAAAGGTCGCACTATTACATGTGCAGGCAGTGTGGGCGAACTCCCAAATGGAAGAGACGTAGGGTCCACTCACGGGAGTGACCGGCACCATTAAACCTGAGAGAATATTGAAGGCAGCTCAAAATTTGGAGCAATGTTTGAAACTAGAAAGTTGATGGGGGCCCTATTATACATGAGCCATTGTGATGGACGGTATTGTACTGCATTTTGGAGCTCGCAGTTCTTTGCTCCCCTCTCTCAGGCTCTGAATCACCTCTTCTCGCTGAAGTTTCCAGTCACCCTTTCGCGGTCTCAGGTTGCCAATCTCCTGTCCTCCTTTCAGGATCCTGCCCCTCCCCTCCGGCTCTCAATCTCCACAGACCTCTCTTAGGGCCGAATTTTAACTGCCCTGTTGGGGTGGGTTCGTGTGCAGGCGGGGTGGGGTTAAAGGCCCGAAAAGGTGGAAACAGGGCGGAATGGCAGGCAAGTGGGAAACCCCCATGGAGCTATCAGCTAAATAATTTCAATATATAAGTCACCAATTAACTAAAGACTTAAACCAGAATTCTGGCTTTAATAGCTGGCGCACGGGTTTTTTGATCTGGGTAGAACTCACCAGGGTCAACTAGGCAAGAGCAGAGTCAGGGGTGCTTGTGCAGTGGAAGTGACAGGCTGGGAAGCTTCCAAAGAGTGAAACTGAATAGTTGCAGCCCCGCCTACGAGAGAGGCTGGTGTTCACAGCACTTCTTCTCAGAGAGTGTGCTCTTACTGATTTCCAACTTCTTGGAAATCATCTCACCTGACTTAGGTTTCATTCACCTTTAATTCCTGGCTGGCAGTCTTCATTGTGGAATGGGAGCAGTTTATGCAGTGCTGTTTGGACCTCTGATGATAAACAAGAGAAGCAGCAACACTGACACCAACAGCCTTCTCCTCAACCACATGCTGCTCCACAGGACAGAGGGGGTGGGCACAGAGATCCAGCTTGAAGGAGGCGAGACCCCCAACAATGTTTCTATAGACAAAGGATCAGCTCCCTTGACATGTCTGAGCACCAGTTCCTCAGGAAGTTCAGGCTTACATGGCAGGTTTTTTTTTATTTCGAGGTACAGCACTGAAACAGGCCCTTCAGCCCACCAAGTCTGTGCTGACCATCAACCACCCATTTATACTAATCCTACATTAATCCCATATTCCTACCCCATCCCCACCTTCCTATACTAGGGGCAATTTATAATAGCCAATTTACCTATCAACCTGCAAGTCTTTGGTTATAAGCGGAAACCCACGCGGTCACAGGGAGAATTTGCAAACTCCGCACGGGCAGTACCCAGAATTGAACCCGGATCACTGGAGCTGTGAGGTTATGGTGCTAACCACTGCGCCACTGTGCCGCCCCTTGTTTCTGACATCTGCAGCCTCCTGGAACAAGACGTCTTTTCCAGTGGACCAGATGGGCACACATTGGTTGTCATGGTGCTTGTCACTGGAGGACCACTCACCCTCACCCCCACCCTGGGTTCTCTGTCTAACCCTAGATTTCTGCACGCCGAGAGTTGTGAGTGCAAGAAATGGCTTGTGTAGGTAGCAGGGAAAGACAACATTTGCGGAATGTGACTGTGAGGCATGGGTGTGACATGGCACAAAAATGAGGGTGAGTATCAGTGTTGGCTGTTCAGATGGAAATGTGAGGAGGTGCCTGGAGGGAGAGGAATGAGTGCAGCTGTAAGGTGTGTTGTTCTGAGGAGTGTTGTGCAGGAGAATGCTGGGCATGTCAGAGTGTGAGGCTTGGCACCTGAAAATGTTTTGACATTCACCTTTCCTGCCTTTGTGAGATCCTGGAGCCTCTTGGAGGGGCCACAGTCCAGCTGCTCATTTCCTCGGCCACTTCCATCCATGACTGCTTGGTTTGAGAGGCTGGCCTCTTCCTCCCGTCCTTGGCAAACATCACCTCACTTCGGGTACTCAGATTCCACAGCAGGAACTCCAGGTAACAGTCCGAGACTCCGGGGTGAGGGTGGGGGTGCCGGGTGGGGGGGCGGGGGTGGTGTGCGTGCAGCCTTTCCAAGCATCCGTTCCATTCCTGGGGTTGCTGAAGCCTCAGGAATCAATGTACAGTTCAGCCATTCTGACCCCTTCTGGGGCCTTCTAACTAGGAATCCTTCCTTTCACAGATGCAGCCCATCATCCCACTTGTCCTCCGATTAGATGGATGCTAATGCTGCGACTGAGTTAAAGAGCCACAACAAAGTCCACCGACAGAACAAACGTGTTCCCAATCTGTTACAGGCCCCCCTGCTGCCTCTGGAGGTCTATCTGGAAAAAATTCTACCCTTCATCTCCCACTGTCCTCTCTTAGCCTCCCAATGTTCTGCTCCCTATCTGTGTACAGTGGATGAAACAGTCCGCGTGCTTTAAATTTAAATATTCTGTAGTCAGGGAGCTGATTGGAGGGAGTGGGATCTTGTACCTGGATCGAGTTTTAGATTTTTGTGACTGGCAAATGGGGAGTGTGATCTTGGAAGTGGATCACCTTATCCATGAGTTATCTGTTTCCGATCAAAGAGTTCATTAAAACAATTGTAGGTCTCTTGCAATTGTGGCCTGACCAAAGTTGAATTGCTGCATATGCACAGTGAGTATAGAATAAATTAAAGAGAGGTTCAAATATGTGCACTTACCAGTGTTTTTCATGAATCTTTTATCCTCTATGTCAGTAATAAAGATGCCCTTTGGTCTTCACAACAATGTATTTTACATCCTAGATGAGAGGAGCATCCTTATTGCAGGTTCAATCATTGTTCAGTAGTACTCACATCCCACTCCAGAGAATTTAGCACAAAATCTCTGCTGATAATGTGTACAATGCTCTGCTATCTTTCAGATCAGCTGCTAAATGGAGACCCTCTTGACCCTCTCAAGTGAATGTAAAAGATTCCATGGTGCGATTATAAGAGCAGGGGAAATCCCATTGGTATCCTGACCAATAAATATCCTTCAACCAACCCTGAAGAAACAGATTATGTGGTCATTATTTCATTGCTGTTAGTGGGAGTTTGCTGTTTGCAAATAGTGTCTGGTGCGTTTCCTACACTGCAGCATTGACTACACTTCAAAAAGTACTTCATTGGCATGAAGCACTTTGGAATGTGCCAAAATTATGAAAGGCTCTATTTAAATCCGAGTTCTATCTTTTACTGAATCAGTAAGACATTTTTTCACTTCCCACCCTAGCCATCCTTGTGACATCTCTGAAGGAGATTACCAATGTACAGTTATTTTTGCGCTGTGGACCCATGTCTTTTAGCAAGTGTGTTGAGACTTCCCAAACTCATTTCACTTAGAACCTAACCTGCAATCAGAATTATATCATCCTGAAAGTTGTAAAATCTGTAGCCTCAGGTTACCCTTGGTTACTGAATTTACAATGCTTGTGCTGTGAATCGGGTGAAATAAAAATCAAAATGGAACACATCGCAAATCTGGCCTCTGCTGATTTACTTGCACAATAAACTACCTGAAAAGCTCCTCAAAATATTTTGTAAGTTAAAATGTCCAAAAATGATTGGAATAAGATGCCATGACTGAGTCATAAGAATTAGCGTAGCATCCTGCAAGGAACCTACTGGAGGGGAGGCAGTGGTGGGGAGGTGGTGGCGTAGTGGTATTGTCACTGGACTAGTAACCCAGAGACCCAGAGTATTTCTCTGGGGACATGGGCTCAAATCCCACCACAGCAGAAGTTGGAATTTGAATTCAATTAATAAATCTGGAATTAAAAAGCTAGTCTAATGATGGCCATGAAACGATTGTTGTAAAAACCCATCTGGTTCACTAATTCCTTATAGGGAAGGAAATCTGCTGTCCTTACCTGGTCTGGCCTACATGTGACTCCACACCCACAGCAATGTGCTTGACTCTTAACCGCCCTCTGAAATGGTCTAGCAAGCCACTCAGTTGCATCTAACCGCTACAAAGTCAATAAAAAGGAATGAAACCGGACGGACCACGCGGCATCGACCTAGGCACCGGAAACGACAATGGCAAACCCAGCCCTGTCAACCCTGCAAAGTCCTCCTTTCTAACATCTGGGGGCTTGTGCCAAAGTTGGGAGAGCTGTCCCACAGACTAGTCAAGCAACAGCCTGACATAGTCATACTCACGGAATCATACCTTACAGACAATGTCCCAGACACTGCCATCACGATCTCCGTGTATGTCCAGACCCACCAGAGGTGGTGGCACAGTGGTATACCGTAGGGAGGGAGTTGCCTTGGGAGTCCTCAACATCGACTCCAGACCCCATGAAGTCTCATGGCATCAGATCAAACATGGACAAGGAAACCTCCTGCTGATTACCATCTACCGCCCTCCTTCAGCTGATGAGTCAGTACTCCTCCATGTTGAACAGCACTTGGAGGAAGCACTGAGGGTGGCGAGGGCACAAAATGTATTCTGGGTGGGGGACTTCAATGTCCATCACCAAGAGTGGTTCGGTAGCACCACTACTGACCAAGCTGGCCAAGTCCTAAAGGACATATCTGCTAGACTGGGTATGCGGCAGGTGGTGAGGGAACCAATAAGAGGGGAAAACATACTTGACCTCTTCCTCACCTATCTGCCTGCCGCAGATGCATCTGTCCATGATAGTATTGGTAGGAGTGACCACCGCACAGTCGTTGTGGAGAAGAATTCCCACCTTCACATTGAGGATACCCTCCATTGTGTTGTGTGGCACTACCACCGTCTAAATGGGATAGATTTCGAACAGATCTAACAATGCAAAACTGGGCATCCATGAGGCGCTGTGGGCCATCAGCAGCAGCAGAATTGTACTCAACCACAATCTGTAACCTCATGGCCCGGCATATCCCCCACTCTACTATTACCATCAAGCCAGGAGACCAACCCTGGTTCAATGAAGAGTGCAGGAGGACATGCCAGGAGCAGCACCAGGCATACCTCAAAATGAGGTGTCAACCTGGTGAAACTACAACACAGGACTATCTGCGTGCCAAACTGTGTAAGCAGAATGCGATTGACAGAGCTAAGCGATCCCATAACCAACAGATCAGATCTAAGATCTGCAGTTCTGCCACATCCAACCGTGAATGGTGGTGGACAATTAAACAACTAACTGGAGGAGGTGGCTCCACAAATATCCCCATCCTCAATGATGGGAGAGCCCAGCACATCAGTGCGAAAGGTAAGGCTGAAGCATTTGCAACAATCTTCAGCCAGAAGTGCCGAGTTAGTGATCCATCTCGGCCTCCTCCTGAAGTCCCCAGCGTCACAGCTGCCAGTCTTCAGCCAATTTGATTCACTCTGCGTGATATCAAGAAACGACTGAAGGCACTGGATACTGCAAAAGCTATGGGTCCTGACAATATTCCGGCAATAGTACTGAAGACCTGTGCTCCAGAACTTGCCACACCCCTCGCCAAGCTGTTACAGTACAGCTACAACACTGGCATCTACCCTGCAATGTGGAAAATTGCCCAGGTATGTCCTGTACACAAAAAGCAGACAAGTCCAACCCGGCCAATTACCGCCCCATCAGCCTACTCTCAATTATCAGTAAAGTGATGGAAGGTGTCATCAACAGCGCCATTAAGCAGCACTTGCTTCGCAATAACCTGCTCAGTGACGCTCAGTTTGGGTTCCGCCAGGGCCACTCAGCTCCTGACCTCATTACAGCTTTGGTTCAAATATGGACAAAAGAGCTGAACTCAAGAGGTGAGGTGAGAGTGACATCCCTTGACATCAAGGCAGCATTTGACCGAGTATGGCATCAAAGAGACCTAGCAAAACTGAGGTCAATGGGAATCAGGGGGAAAACCCTCCGCTGACTGGAGTCATACCTAGCACAAAGGAAGATGGTTGTGGTTGTTGGAGGTCAATCATCTGAGCTCCAGGACATCACTGCAGGAGTACCTCAGGGTAGTGTCCTAGGCCCAACCATCTTCAGCTGCTTCATCAATGACCTTCCTTCAATCATAAGGTCAGAAGTCGGGATGTTCGCTGATGATTGTACAATGTTCAGCACCATTCGTGACTCCTCAGATACTGAAGCAGTCCGTGTAGAAATGCAGCAAGACCTGGACAATATCCAGGCTTGGGCTGATAAGTGGCAAGTAACTTTTGCGCCACACAAGTGCCAGACAATTACCATCTCCAACAAGAGAGAATCCAACCATCTCCCCATGACATTCAACGGCATTACCATCGCTGAATCCCCCACCATCAACATCTTAGGGGCTACCGTTGACCGAAAACTGAACTGGAGTAGCCATATAAATACCGTGGCTACAAGAGCAGGTCAGAGGCTAGGAATTCTGAGGTGAGTAACTCACTTCCTGACTCCCCAAAGCCTGTCCACCATCTACAAGGCACAAGTCAGGAGTGTGATGGAATACTCTCCACTTGCCTGGATGGGTGCAGCTCCAACAACACTCAAGAAGTTCGACACCATCCAGGACAAAGCAGCCCACTTGATTGGCACCCCATCTACAAACATTCATTCCCTCCACCACCGATGCACAGTGGCAGCAGTGTGTACCACCTACAAGATGCACTGCAGCAATGCACCAAGGCTCCTTAGACAGCACCTTCCAAACCCGCGACCTCTACCAAGTAGAAGGACGAGGGCAGCAAATGCATTGGAACACCACCATCTGCAAGTTCCCCTCCAAGTCACAAAGCATCCTGACTTGGAACTATATCGCCGTTCCTTCACTGTCGCTGGGTCAAAATCCTGCAACTCCCTTCCTAACAGCACTGTGGGTATACCGACCCCAAATGGACTGCAGCGGTTATAAATGCTGGCCTGGCCAGCGACGCCCACATCCCATGAATGAATTTAAAAAAATGTCTATATTCACTGTGTGTGGTCTGATTTGGTGTTCAGTTATTGCAATTTTCCATAAAAGGTGCCAGTAATGGTAATGATGCTGGTTTATGAGCAATTCCAAGTGATTACAGCTTGCCATAGCTATGGCTACTTAATGGGCTGCCCAAATAACACACAGGAAGTAAGTGAAAAGGTCAACCAGCTCACTTGCACAAGTATTGCTTGTATCGTTCGCTGAGTGTAACATCTCCATTCAATTTATTGTCCAGTGGCAGCCTGGGAGCAAGGATCAATCTTGATGTGGAGTTTCACTTGACAGGAGAACAATTAACAGTGCTCCAATGATTTTCCAATGATTGAGTGGATAATATTGACCACCAAGAATCTGGTCTGCTGATCTTTGTTCCCCATTCAGTGATCCTCACCCTCAGCAAGGGAGGCTCTGCCCCAAGAATGGAGCCTTGAAAGATTTATTCTGATGTGAAATTCTCCTAAAGTAATTAGGAAGGCAAATGGAGAGTTAGCATTTATTACAAGGGGGATGAGGTATAAAAGTAGAGAAGTCTTGCTACAACTGTACAGGGCATTGGTGCGACCGCACCTGGAGTACTGCTGACAGTTTGATCGCATTACTTAAGGAGGGATATACTTGCATTGGAAGTAGTTCACAGAAGTTTCACTAGGCTTATTCCTGGGATGAGGGGTTTGTGTTCTGAGGAAAGGTTGAGCAGTTTGGACCGATACTCAGTGGAGTTTAAAAGAATGAGAGGTGATCTTCTTTGAGAAATATAAGATTCAGAGGGAGCTTGACAGGGTCGATGCTGAGAGGATATTTCCCGTTGTGGAGGAATCTCGAACTATGAGGCACAGTTTCAAAAGAAGCGGCCCCCCTTTTAAGATGGTGATGAGGAGGAATTTCTTTTCTCAGAGGGTTGTTAACCTTTGACATTCTCTTCCTCAGTGAGCAGAGGAGGCTGAGTCATTAAATATATTCAAGGCTGAGTTAGACAGAATTTTGATCTACAAGGGAGTCAAAGGTTATGCGGGTCAGGCAGAAAATTGGAGTTAAGACCATAATCAGATCAGCCATCTTCTTATTAAAGGGCAGAGCAAGCTTGACGGGCCGAAAGGCCTACTCCTGCTCCTATTTCTTATGTTTTTATGTTCTGATGCTTAATCACTAAGCTCAGCTCCAACGAAATGGAACTTAACATGCCGTAAACAGAACAGCCACCATCACTATAACTCTGGAGCAGAACTGAATATTTCTCACCATCACCCTAATTCTTTGCCTCCTTAAAGTGCTGACTATGTGCTAGCTGCACTCAGCTGGCAGCCTTTTTTTATTCTTTCATGGGATGTGAACGTTACTGGTGAGGCCAGCATTTGTTTCCCATCCCTAATTGCCCTTGACAATGTGGTTGTGAGCTGACTTCTTGAACCACTGCAGTCCATCTGGTATAGGTGCACCCACAGAGCTGTCAGGAAGACAAGTTCCAGGTTTTTATTTATTTATTTAGAGATACAGCACTGGAACAGGCCCTTCGGCCCACCGAGTCTGTGCCGACCATCAACCACCCATTTATACTAATCCTACATTAATCCCATTACCCCATCACATCCCCACCTTCCCCCTACCACCTACCTATACCAGGGGCAATTTATAATGGCCAATTTACCTATCAACCTGCAAGTCTTTGGCTATGGGAGGAAACTGGAGCACCTGGCAAAAACCCACGCGGTCACAGGGAGAACTTGCAAACTCCGCACAGGCAGTACCCAGAATCGAACACGGGTCGCTGGAGCTGTAAGGCTGCGGTGCTAACCACTGCGCCACTGTGCTGCCCTGTAACTGTCTTGGGTTCAAGCTCCCCTACCATTTTAGGCATGTAATTTGGCTGAAACTTCAACGATAACACTGACATCTACCCAGCAATGAGCAATGTGGAAAATCGCCCAGGGATGTCCTGTACACAAAAAGCAGGACTAATCCAACCTGGCCAATTACTGCCCCATCAGTCTACTCTTGATCATCAGCAAAGTGATGGAAGGTGTCGTAGACAGTGCTATCAAGTGGCACTTGTTTAGCAATAACCTGCTCAGTGATGCTCAGTTTGGGTTCTGCCAGGGCCACTCAGCTCCTGACCTCATTACAGCCTTGGTTCAAACATAGACAAAAGAGCTGAACTCGAGAGGTGGGGTGAGAGTGAATGCCCTTGACATCAATACAGCATTAGACAGAGTATGGCATCAAGGAGCCCGAGAAAAACTGGAGTTAATGGGAACCAGGGGGAAAACTCTCCACTGGTTGGAGTCATACCTAGCGCAAAGGAAGATGGTTGTGGCTGTTGGAGGTCAATCATCCCAGTTCCAGGACATCACTGCAGGAGTTCCTCAGGGTAGTATCCTCGGCCCGAGGATCTTCAGCTGCTTCATCAATGACCTTCCTTCAATCATAAGGTCAGAAGTTGGGATGTTCACTGATGATTGCACAATGTTCAGCACCATTCATGACTCCTCAGCTACTGAAGCAGTCGGTGTAGAAATGCAGCAAGACCCAAACAATATCCAGGCTTAGGCTGATAAGTGGCAAGTAACATATGCGCCACTCAAGTGCCAGGCAATGACCATCTCCAACAAGAGAGAATCTAACCATCTCCCCTTGACAAATGGCATTATGATTGCTGAATACCCCACTATCAACATCCTGGGGGTTACCATTGACAAGAAACTGAACTGGAGTAGCCATATAAATACCGTGGCTACAAGAGCAGGTCAGAGGCGAGGAATTCTGCAGTGTGTAACTCGCCTCCTGACTCCCCAAAGCCTGTCCACCATCTACAAGGCACAAGTCAGGAGTATGATGGAATATTTTCCACTTGCCTGGATGGGTACAGCTCCAACAACACTCAAGAAGCTCAACACCATCCAGGACAAAGCAGCCCGCTTGATTACCACCCCATCTACAAACATTCACTCCCTCCACCACCGACGCACAGTGGTAGCAGTGTGTACCATTTACAATATACACTGCACCAACGCACCAAGGCTCCTTAGACAGCATCTTTCAAATCTGCGACCTCTACCACATAGAAGGACAAGGGCGGCAGATGCATGGGGACACCACCACCTGCAAGTTCCCCTCCAAGCCACACACCATCCTGAATTGGAACTATATCGGCGTTCCTTCACTGTCGCTGGGTCAAAATCCTACGACTCCCTTCCTAACAGCACTGTGGGTATACCTACCCCAAATGGACTGCAGTGGTTCAAGAAGGCAGCTCGCCACCACCTTCTCACAGGTATTTAGGGATGGGCAATAAATGTGGCCTGGCCAGCGACGCACACATCCCCATAAACAAATGTTTTAAAACTGCAGCGCAGGCACGTTGCATTGTCAGGGTTGCCGTTTTTTGAATGAGAAGTTAAAACAAATCTTGGCCAGTTGTTCATAAAATAAAATCCCATTACTCTATTTTTAGAGCTGGGAATTCTCCAAGAGTCCTGGCTAACATTTCTCCTGCAACCAACATTCCTAGTAACAGATTACTTGGTAATTCATTCGTTTGCTGCGTGCAAATTGGTTGCTGCACTTGCCTACATAACAACAGAGACTATCCTCCAGAAAGTAACTCATTGGTTGTAAGGAGCTTTGAGGCATCCTAAGGATGTGATCAGGTGCTGCACAAAAGCACATTCTTTCTTTCATACTTGGTATTCTTTCACAAACACCCTGCTTCCCCTTGGTGCCTCACTCAAGTGGGCCATTCCTCATCACAGAACTCTGGGTCAATCAACTCTGGGGAGCATCACCATTGAGCCGCAATTTGTTCTCAGCTGGTATTCACCCATGTTCAATTTCCAGCAGAAACACTGATAACTAGGGCCCTACCAAATTCACTGTCAAATTTTACAAATTTCACAGTCACAGCATTTGAAGAAATGTGAATCTTATGATTTCATGTATTGAAATCATAAATTTCATGGTGTTGCAACAAGCTATGAAAATGATCTATTTAAAACAAAAAAGGGAGGTTTCTGGTTTCAAATGGTATTTTTTGTATACTCAGAAACTATTGTAAAAAGCTGACTATAAACAGGTCACATTCTTTACTCACTGAAGTCCACGGTTTAATGTGAGCATGGAGCAACCTGTAACTGCATTTTTCTTCATTCCCTGCTTCTGCACTGTGAAGACTTGTCCACATTTGGAATCAGCTCTCTCCATGCCCACAGAGTTTGTTGGAATTGTCAGACAGTGCCTTGCTAACCTTGTAAGGTGGGGGATTCTGCATTACACAGAGTTCCAAAACTACAGCTCAGGCAACGTACAATCGGCTTCTTTTGCAATCATTTCATAAGCCGGAATCTCCAGCCTACAATTCTTGTCAAAGCCTGAAATTGTATCAAACGATTTTAAGTCCACCATCAGCAGATGCATTTGTGCAGGGTGAAAGATACGCACAGCTTTCAGGAACACTGCGGAAGGTTGTTGAAATGTCTGGGCTGGTTTTTTTCTTCACCGCTTAACTCTTTCCTATAGAAAAATATTGTTTGAGCTTCTTTGCCATGCAAGAAAACACCTGTTGCGAACAGGCATTTAATTCAGCATTATCAGAGTGTTGTTCATTTGACTGTGCTTCAGCCCAGAACAGTTCATCTGTTACTTTACTGTAAATTTTGTGGATTGTGAAGAGTCGAGATTCAAACCAAGTGATTAAATCCATCAGTTGTGTGGCATTCTTGGCAACAAACTGAACCTCCTCATTAAGCTGAGTATCGTTTAGAAGGGTTACAATGTCAATTAAAACCTGTGTTTTTGGTGTCAGTGTGAGCACTTCTGAGATGAACTCTGAGTAGTATTTCAGGTGAGCTGCATGATGCTGTACTGCCCAAAGCCAAAAATTCCAATATGTAATTACTGGCTCTGCGGAAGTGTAATGTTTTGTTCCCAATTTCTACTATTTCAAATGCATTTGCAATGTTTTGCCTGTATTGAAGCTTACAGCTAGGGCAACGTTTGAAGATCTTTTTAATGCAGCTGACCAGTTTGTCGATTTTACCAAACATGCTTTTCCACAGCTCACTGACAAAGAGAAATTATATGTGTGTTACGACTAGGTGAGAAGAGGTCGAGGGTTCCCTCTTAGCCTTCACCCGGTCTTACCGTAACAGGGTTTTATTTTTTAAAAAACACTGTTCTTAGCTCCCTCTTAGTGAATCCTTGTTCACTACTTTCCAATTATAAGGCAAAGAAATCAGCCAAACAGGTTTAAAGAGGAAAGGTTGAACTTTATTAAACTTAAACTCTAATTCATTTAATACCTATGGATACATGATGCACCCATGCTAGCATTCATAGGCGAGAAACACACATGCAGATAAAGACAGAAAAGAGGAGAAGAAATAAAGTGGGAAGGCTTGAGGCAATATCTGAAGATGGTTTTGGTTACTGTTCTTCAAGCTTGCTTTAGAGTCTTTGATTGTAGGTAGATCTTGCTTTTCATTGAGGCCCAGTATTCTTCTTGAACCTTGTTCGATGTAGGATGCTTTTCTCTCTTGAGGTTCACGTCTTCAGTGGATTTGGCGTTCCGTGAGAAAGAGATGGGAGCAGGCAGGAGAGGTTTCTCAGTCCAGGAGCAAACAGTTTCTCTCTCTCTCAAGCTGTTTGTACAATTCAAAAAACTCAGGTTGCCCAACAGGTTAGTCATGTGACTAGCTGGTTTGACCACATCTGTTTGTGGATTTGGCCATCTTAGCAGTCATCCTGGAATGCGAGCTTCCTCACCTTTAATGTCTGGTGATCAAAGTCCATTGTGGGTTGAATGTGTCAGGGAATGGTCCTTTGCCTCCACAAGCACTCTCTGTTAGTATGTAAATATTTTTTCCAGCCGCGGCTGATCTGTTTAACAAGTCATTTCCTCACTCTAGCAACAGTTTAAAATCAATGTTCATATGACAAAATTAATATGCCTCATTCTTGGCAGGTGCGGCTCTGCGTGACAATGTGCGCTGCATGTAATATAGACAGCATTTGGAATTATACTTTGGACCATAGATATGAAAGATTTTGTCATGTAAGCTGCATTGTCACAAATGAAAGCAGACACTTAGTTGAAATCTGCACCATATTTTGAAAGAGTTTTGATTATCACTTGAGAAACTGTGGTGTAATTAACAGCTTCGAAGTGGATACAGTCTGTGAGCACTGTTGTTAACTTCCCTGACTGTACATCTTTGGCCTTACCAGATATAAAATCAAACAAAACATGCAGCACATAATTGTCTTGCTTATTAGTGGACTTAACACAAATAATTGCAAAAGACTCACATGCGTTAATCTGAGACTTCTTCACCTCACCATGCAGAGCAAAAACCTTTGGTAGTTAGCCCTGTCATAGCAACCACCATTTTGCACATTACTTTGAATGAATACCCGCAGCTTTGGATGATCAAGTTTTTCAATGATATGTTGGTGCATGCAAAAGCATCCACAAGTTCCACTGCAACCAGCGGACAACTTTCTGAGCTCTCTGTTGACTTCTTAAAAAGAGTTGAAAGTGTTGCTTGTTTTTTTTGCATGTTCATTTTCCAGCGGTGCAATGTTGGATGCTCTGTCTCTGCTGTGATGGCTTTCAGACTAAACTGTTGCCTGCTGTGCGTGATCCAATGAAACACTGCAGCTTGTACAAAACAATATTCCACCATCAGCATGCAGAATTTGGCCCCTAAATTCTTTCACTCAATGTGCTGCATAAATGGTTGTGGCTGTATTTCATTTGCTTATCATGGCATTCTCACTTGTCTGCTAATACTTGAGACTGCTTCCTTCAAAACTGCACCTCCCTCATCTACCAATCAGCGAGGTGAGCCTTGTGTCAATGAATAGAATGCACAAAATTTGCAAAATAGCTGATTTCACAGAGGACCAGAAATTTCACCGTCCGTGACGCAGTCTTCATAACCATAAATTTGGTAGGACCCTACTGATAACAAACAAAGGGGGAATCTGTCTGATTTCACACCCTCTCCCACCCCCACCCCCATTACTCCACATCCCTTTCCTAGCTCACTGATATTGAAGACAATTGAAATCAGTCTAGCACCATCCCAGCTGAAATCACCTAATTTAGCACAGACAGGTGACCAATCGGTCGGCTCAGTACCATGCTGGGAGTGCTTTCTGCACTGAGCCACTTGTACTTCCCTTTTAATAACTGCAATAAGCTGTGAATCAATTGCAATTTTACCTTCTTTATTTGGCTTTGACTCTTTATTAATAGTGAGCCTGCAGTACATAAATTCAGCTGTGAAGGGCAGTGCCAGGCTAATTACCATCACAGCCAAGTGAAATATCGTTCAAGGGATCGGTGAAAGTCAAAGCAGAGTAAAATGTCACCTGTTATTCCAGACATCGTCAGACGCTTCATGTTACATCCTTGTAGCAAATATAACAGTCTCTAACTCTCCAGACTGAAAGGAATTATATACTTCTGGTGTTGCAGTAAGTAGACAGTCAATGAGAGAGTCACAATCAGTTGTTAGAGTCGGCACCTAATGTTAGAAGTAAAGCAACTGGCACCATCCTTGTGCAGGTTGTCGGTTATTACATACAGCTATGCCTCATTTGGTGGGGAGACAGAAGTACTGGCAGAACCTGAAAGACAACTGTATCTCACATATAGGCAGATCTATCTGCCTAGTGTGTCAAGAACAGTCACCTTGGAGCTGCACTGCGACTAAACACACGCAACCAAACCTCTGTCTCACCAATAAAAACTATTTGCATATAAGGGGCAATTTTATAAGTTCACACTTCAGCGCAAAGCATCACCAGCCAGAAATACATATTTCCTCGAGTATAGACGATTAAATGGTGTTCTAATTGAGACGTTGCACATGATTAAAGGATTTGATAGGGTAGATAGAGAGAAACTATTTCCTCTTGTGGGAAAGTCCAGAACAAGGGTACATAAACTTGAAATTAGAGCCAGGCCATTCAGAGGTGATGTCGGAAAGCACATCTTCACACAAAGAGTAGCAGAAAGCTGGAAGCTTACCCCCAAAAGGCTGATAAGGTTTCGAGTCAATTGAAATCTTCAGAATTGAGATAGATAGATTTTTGTTAGGTAATGAGTTAACGATTTAAGGTGATTGGTGGAAGGATTAGAGGGGACATGAGGAAAACCTTTTTCACCCAGAGGATAGTGCGTGTCTGGAATTCACTGCCAGGAACAGGAGGCAGAAACCCTTCTTTTAAAAAGTACCTGGGCATGCACTTGAAGTACTGTAACCTGCAAAGCTATGGACCTAGTGCTGGAAGGTGGGATTAGATTGGGCGGCTAGTTTGTTCGACTGGCTCGGACACGACGGGCTCAATGGCCTCCTTCTGTGCCATAATTTTTCTATGGTTCTGTGGTTCTAAGTACGGATAAGCCAGGTTATAACTGAATGGCAGAACAGGCTCAAGGGGCTGAATGGCCTATTCCTGTTCCTATCAGAAGTTCAGGTGCTCCTTCCCAATATTTTCCCAGTGGCCGAAGCTGCAGGTCAGATAACAAACTTATTTAATTACTCCACAACCAGCAAAGCAGCTGAGCGCAGAATGTTTGGTTCGACCGTACTGATGCGATGGAATTTTTATTTAAAATTTCATCTAAAGTGTTTTGGCCAAAAGCCAAATAACCCATATTTGATAGAGGTGTTCAAAATCATGAGGGGTCTGGAAAGAATAGGTAGGGAGAAACTGTTCCATTGGCTGAAGGACCCAGAACAGGAGGACACCAATTTAAGATGATTGGCAGAAAAAGCAACAGTGACATGAGGAAAAACTTCTTTTACGCAGCGAATGGTTAGTATCTGGAATGCACTGCCTGAGAGTGCGGTGGATGCAGATTCAATCGAGGCCTTCAAAAGAGAACTGTATGATCATCTGAACAGAAAACATTTGCATGGCTAAGAGGAAAAGGCAGAGGGGTGGGACTAGGTGAGTTGCTTTTGCAGAGAGTTGACAGGGACGCAATGGGCTGAATGGCCTCCTTCTGCACTGTAACCATTCTATGATTAAACTGTAACTGATGTTTTGGACATTGGTGAGGGGGACTCTATATATTTATTCCTGTACACATGCACAAAGCGCCCCTTTGCCTGATGCATTACTGCACCAAATTGGCACTGATCTGACATTTTCCTATCAGCACTAGACCATCCAGCAGAGGTGGTCTCACAGTTCTCGTACTTTGTGCTGCTTGTAACTTGTGTGAGGCTGTGTTTAATCAGT
This sequence comes from Heterodontus francisci, assembly GCF_036365525.1. NCBI lineage: Eukaryota > Metazoa > Chordata > Chondrichthyes > Heterodontiformes > Heterodontidae > Heterodontus > Heterodontus francisci. Next base: position 21,046,175 of record NC_090401.1, on the reverse strand, counting down.
CCAGTAGCAGTCCTGAATAGCCTTTGAAGTCATAAAAATATTTGGTGGGGGAATGGGGGCAGGGAATGGGGGTCACCTACTTCCTATTACTAGAAACCTAACACTGTCACTAGCAATTGGAAGCTGCTGAGCAGAGTGCAATTAATTACTGAGAGCTGTGATGATGCTGATTCAAGAGCAGTGCAAGTGGGCATATGACTCTAAGCCTTCTGTTTGCACCATCTCAAAATGGTACCTGTGCATTGCGATTGCACAGAAATGATCAAATAACTTGACTTTCAAATAAACCAAATCATTTTAGATCATGAGAAATTTCAGAAATCCTTTACATTATAGAATAATTCGATATTTTGAATTGTGTTTGGTAACAAAAATGTTATGATCTCTGTCTAATTCAGTGCTACTCATTGTATTTCATAGATCAAAATGAATTGGAAACAGGTTTAAATGACAACCTGTCCCACCTGGGAACAAAAGTGGCATTTGGGAGATCCTGTGTCTGAAAATCATTCAGAGAAATGCGAGGTTCATTTTGGAGAGATATTGGAACGATTTATAAGTATCTGGAAATAAATTACACACATCTCGAAATGTCATTTCTTCCTACCAGCTCAGGCAAGTTGCCATTTGCAGATGTCTCTGATTCATTTAGAAATATTGTGATATGAGTTACAGATGGTGCTCAATTTAAACATCTGAAAGTTTTAATCTGCCTAACCTTCAGTTAAAGTATAATTGTTGTGATATGTGAGATCATTATGAAACCTCTAGCACTGAATTCAGTGATAGCTGGCTGACATCTTTAGTTGTGTCTGATTAATTTTAAGCTATCATGAATATTATTTGAGATACATGGAAATAAAATATAGTTCTCATGCATCACATTTGTATATATCAGAAAGTAATGGACCTGCCAGTATTAGATTCATTCATGAATCATATAACAATGCATTGCGCGACAACATGATAGCATTTCTTTGTATTTCTATTAGCTTTGTTTAGTTGACGGCATGTTTCCCCTTCAATCAGAAGGTCATGGGTTCAAGGTCGCACTGAGACTGAGCTCATTATCTGCTTTGGTTGGTTCAGTTGGATGTGAGATCCCATAGCACTATTCACGGAAGAGCACGACATTCTCCTAGTGTCCTGGCCAACATTTGCCCCTCAACCAATAGCACCACAAGCAAACTAACTGTGCATTCATTGTAGGATTATGCTATGCGTAATTGTCTGCTCCATTTAATGATGCTAACGACAGTTACCCTTCACAAAGTAAGTCATTGGATGCAAAGTACTGTGGGTTATTCTGAGAGACATGCTGAGAAGCTACTTAAATGCAAGTTCTTTATTTCGTAATAACCCTGTAACAGAAGTAACACACTCCTGTATATCTTGGAACAGATTTTGCTGTCAAAATAATAGTGAGATTAATAATGCTTGCTGATATTTATGCGTAAATGGCACAGCAACGTCAGGCAAGGGTCAGATGTGTGGCTAAATGAATATCCAGTCATTGCTGTCGAGTTGCACCACTCCACTGTGAGCTTTGTAAAATGGCATTATGCTGCCTGCCTTACTGTGGATGTGCATTGAGTTTGCATTCAAAAAGACGGCTCACCACCACTTTCTCAAGGGCAATTAGAGATGGACAATCAATGCTAGCCTTATCAGTAATGCTCACATCACGTGAATGAGTAAAAAAAGACATGAAGTTGCTGTATTTGCATGGTAGATATGAACGAAACCTGCCGCAGATAATTAGGGCTAGTATTTACAAGCATAATTTTTCAATTGTTAATTACATTCAACCAACCATCTAGCACCAAAATTCCTCATTCCTTTAGGTTGTGAATTGTTTTAAGAGATTTAAAAATGACAAATTAAATTTTTTTATTTTTTTTAACTTGCTTTTTTTTGTCTCTTTTATCTTGCTCTCATGATCTAATCTTTGCCTCATTTTTTTTTCCCAGGCAGGGGGAGGTGGGTTTGCATGCATGTGGAGAGTTAAATCCCCTAAAAGTGCCATCGGGCTGAGATCCCGACATCATCCTACCTCTTCTGGGTTTTACCTGGGCGGATTTGAAGGCGAGCTGGGAACCCCTGTGCAGCTGTCAGGAAGATAATAAGATAATGCAAACTGGCAATTAGGTGTCTCTTTAACCCTGCATTCTGACTTTAATAGCAAGCAGACCTATTTCATGAGCAATCAGCAACTCACCAGGGTCAACCAGATGAGTGCACAGCGAGGAATGCTTCTTCCATGAAACTTAGAGGCTGAGAAGCCTTTGAAGCTGCACTTCCCTGCTGCCAACCTTCAACACGGCATGGGAGCAGCTTATGCAGCTCTACCCTGCAACTCTGATGGAGAAGCAGAGAAGCAGCAATACCAACACCAACAGCATCAGCAGCAGTAGGAGCAACACAAGCACCAGCAGCAGCTGTCTTCTCCTCAGGCACATGCCACCCCACAGGACAGAGGAGATGGATATGGTGATCCAGCTTGAAGCCCCCCAACACAGGCAGAGAATCAACTTTTTCAACATGTGTGAGAACCAATGCCTCAGGCGGCTCAGGCTTTCATGGCAAGTCATTGCTGATGCCTATAACTTCCTGGATCAAGACCTCCTTCCCAGTGGACCAGATGGGCAGGCAGTGCCAATGGCTTGATGTGATTTATGACTTTAACCCCTTATAGGGACTAAACCAAATCAGAAGTACATCCCCATGAATCTCCCTTAATTAAGTTCAAACCAGACAAATGCTTGCAGACACTTATTTGGGTCCAGAATTGAACTAGCTTTCCCTCAAAGAAAGAAAACTAACAGAGAATATTACCATCTTTCAGATAGCCTATTTTTAATAATTATGGCTAAGTCATAAATATCCCAGATATTATAAGGGTCTGGGAAACTCTCTTCAATACGTATCTCTCCACCTAAAGAGACACAGAGAGGGGGTTTTTGTAATTGTATACAGAATGCTACATGAGACGATTCATTAACTTTCATATATTTATTAAAGAATTTAACATGCAATACACTTTTAAGTGGATAAGTATATCATAATGTCAAATATTACTAAGATATGGAACACATAATCTTATTTCTAACATAGAATCCAAAAGTTTAACCTTGCTAATGTTACAGCAAAATATCTTAGCATATCCTTCAACATTTAAAGTAAACTTTTATCTTAAATTAATCGAGTAAACCATGGGGTAAGAAGTATTGTTTGAGGAATTCAAGACTTCTAATTTTTGCTTCAGATACCCTCATAATAATACTGTTTTTAAGGTGTCATATGACCTGTTAGCATATAGGTGTTACCTTTCTGTGTGTGTTTTTCTAGCTTTCAAGATCCATATTCGGTCATATCATTAACTAACATCTCCACTTAATATTTTACTGGAAACTCCCTACTCTTGAAGTTGTGAGCATTTATCTGGTCAAAATATTTATAATAGTGTTTACTTGACCTCTTGGTCCTGTAAGCACTCTTCCATTTTATTGTTTTATTATCTATAATTTATCTTTGTGGGTCAATCTGCCTACATTTACCAAGACCATCAATTAATTAAATTTATGGCTACCTTTTACTGAAGTCACACAGGATATTTCAATGTGTGTGTTTATCCTTCAAGTCCCTAGCAACATAAATGCTGAAATGGATTTCCCAACTTAAAAGCTGTTTCTGGTTCATATTCTATTGTAACAGGGACCTTGAAAGACCTTGATATTTCTTAACTCTACCTTCTTAAAGGGGAATGTCAGTGAGTCTTAAAAACTGACCATTTATTCAATCTTTAATTCCAAAAGGTATAATATATTAACTATATCTAAATTCTACCTAATTAAGCCTATTATACCTATATTCCATCACAGGCTGTCAAGGTGCCTATCTCTGTGGTGGCACCCCCACCCATCCCAGGTCTCTGCCTCTCCCTGAGGTTGTGATATGACTGTTAGAAATGGCTTGTGTGGATGGCAGGGAAGGACAACATTTCTGGAGGGTGACTGTGAGGCATGGGTGCAAGAAGGCAATCGGATGAGGGTGAGTATGAGTGTTGGATGTTCAGATGAGGAAGTGAGGTGCCCGGTGAGAGAGGAATGAGTGGAGCTGTAAGGTGTGTTGTTCTGAGGAGTGCTGTGCAAGAGAATGCTAGGAATGTCAGAATGTGGGTCTTGGCACCTGAATATGTTTTGTCACTCACCTTTCTGGGGCCTCATCCATCTTCGCTCCTCTGGGCCTCATGCAGAACCAGCAGTGGCCTCACCACTCCCAGTGGCGTGTTGGGACTGCTGAGCTGCTGGCCCTTCATTGGTTTTACCTATCAACATTCTAGGGGCCTAAGGCACCTAAAATACCAGAGATGGCAAGAGAAGGCCCTTTAAGTGGCAGTTAATTGGCTACTTAAGGGCCTTGATTGGCGTGGGGTGGGCAGGTGGTTTCTTGCCACTGCCGCCCCTGATAAAATTGTAATGGAGGTGGGCAAGTGTCGGGAACGCCCCCTCCCCCCACCAGCTCGCTCATGAGGGGGTGGGGGGGCATAAAATTCCGGCCTCTGTTTTCTGTTAGTTAGCCAATCTTCTATCTAAGCCAATATATTACATCCAACACCATGTGCTCTTACATTGTACAGGAACCTTTTATGTGGCACCTTATCGAATGCCCTTTGGAAATCCAAATACACCTTGTTTACTGGTTTCCCTTTATCCATGCTGCTCGCTACATCTTCAAGAACTCTAATAAACTTGTCAAACAAGATTTTCCTTTCATAGAATCATGTTGACTCTGCATGATTGTGTAATGATTTTCTAAATGTCCTGTTAGTACTTCCTTAATGATGGATTCCAACATTTTCCCATTGATAGATGTTAGGATAACTGGTCTATAGTTTCTTGTTTTCTGTATCCTTCCTTTCTTGAATAGGGCTGTTACAGTTGCAGTTTGCCAATCCACTGGTATCTTTCGAGAATCTAGGAAATTTTGGAATTACAACCATAGCATCCACTATCTCTGTAGCCACTTCTTTTAAGACCCTAGAATGCAAGCCATCAGGACCAGGGGACTTGTCAGCCATTAGTCTCATTAATTTGCCTAGTACTTTTGGTGATTGTTTCAAGTTCCTCCCTCAATTTTGCCCCCTGATTTTCTACTATTATAGGGATATATTTAGTGTCTTCTACCATGAAGGCAAATACAAAATATTTGTTCAAAGTCTCTGCCATTTCCTTATTACCCATTATTAATTCCCCACTCTCATCCTCTAAGGGACCAACATTTATTTATTTACTTTAGCTACTGTCTTCCTTTTTATATACTTGTGAAAGCTCTTACTGTTGTTTTTATATTTCTTGCTAGTTTACACACATAATCTATTTTCTCCCACTATCTTTTTAGTCATCCTTTGCTGGTTTCTAAAATTTTCCCATTTTTCTGGCCCACCACTAATCTTCACCACATTGTATACCTTTCCTTTCAATTTGATACCATGTTTAACTTCCTTAGATAGCCACGGATGGGTCAACCTTCTCATAGAGTCTTTCTTTCTCAATGAAATATATCTTTTGTTCAGAATTATGAAATTTCTCCTTAAATGCCTGCTGCAGCTTATCTATTGTCTTACCTTTGAATCTATTTTCCCATTCCACTTTAGCCAACTCTGTCTTCATACCTTTTTAATTGCCTTTATTTAAGTTTAAGACACTTCAGACCCAAGGTTCTCACCCTTATACTGAATGTGAAATTCTATCATGTTATGATCACTCTTCCTTAGAGGATCCTTTGCTATGAGATCATTAATTAATCCTGTCTGATTGCACATTAATCTGTTCCCTAGTTGATTCCACAATGTACAGTTCTAAGAAACTGTCCCAAATATACTCCACAAACTCGTCCTCAAGTTTGATTTGATTTGATATTGTCCAATCTGTATGAAGATTAAAGTTACCCGCAATTATTGCAGTACCTTTCTTACAAGCCCCCATTATTTCTTGATTTATACCTGGTTCTACAGTGTAGCTACAGTTAGGGGGCCCATTGACTACTCCCACCAATGACTTCTTTCCTTACTGTTTCTTATCTCCACCCATACTTATTCTGCATCTTGATCTTCCAACCTAAGATCATTTCTTACTACAAGACTGATCTTATCCTGTATTAAGAGAGCTACCCACATCCTTTTACTTCCTGCTTATCCTTCCAAAATGTCAAGTATCCCTGAATATTCAGTTCCCAGCCTTGGTCACCTTGCAAACTCATCTCTGTAATGGCCATCAGACCATACCTATTTACTTCTATTCATGCCATCAATCTTATTGGGAATGCTGTGTGCATTTGGATAAAGAGCCTTTAATTTTGACTTTTGCCATTTTTTCCTACTCTGATCCTATTTTCTGGTGCACTCTTATGCCTGTATGCTCTGTTTCTTCCTGTCACACTCTGGTTATCATTTCCCACATCACTACCCTGCACTATTTCCTTGCCCTTTCTCTTTAATGTACTAAATTTCTCCTCACCTGAGCTCTCCCCCTACCCCACCTACTATTTCATTTCCATAAACTATTATATTGAAATAGGGGCAAACTGAGGAAAAATGGGATCAAAGAGAGCACTAGTTGGTGCAGTAGGCTAGCACACTTATTATTGCAGGACCAGCGCTTGAACATAACCCAAAAACATCTTCTTTCTGGGATGATTGTAAGGGGTGGCAATCACTCCTGGTTCTGCACAAAAATCCATTGTTAACAAGATGTGAATAACAATGCAGCTCTGGGTGTAGAACACACTTGTGAATCAGATTTCTTAGCTGTTTGCCGAACAGCTGCTGATTAATGGAGACTTTGTGATAACAGCAGTAAAACATGATTCAGTTCAAATGTATGAGTACATCAGAACCCAAACCATGTCAATAGGAAGCAGCAACATTACTCACTATCTTTTTATTATAAGTCACAATTTCATCTAATGTCTTGGTTGAAGACTTTCATCAGAATGTTGGACCGCTCATCTGCCTGCAATTCCCTGCACGGTGAGCTCCCAATTTCAAATGTGCCAAGTGGTGACAAGGCATTTGCCCACAGGGCATCAAAATATAAACCTGTAAGACCAGTGGTTCCAGTAAGTGGTTGTATTTTGATTAGGCTCTTTCGCTGCCTCATTGAGGATGTGATAACTCTGCGATCAGTAGCAGTTCCTTCTCTTCTGTTGCTAGAGATGGAAAATAATCAAGGAAATGGAACTGAAATGCAACACAGTTAGGGGATGATCTTCCATGAAACATTTAAGTGCTGAAGAACCTCAGAGGTGGCCAAGATTGGGTCTTAAGCTGAAACGATGGTTTAGCCTATGTTTAATGCAAGACATCATCTTGGAAAAGGAGTTGAGACTTGTGCTAGGTACAGCTGCCCAGAGATAGTTAAGCTTTAAATTGCCAGCTAGCACTCATTAAGGATGCTGCATGGCATTTTGATATCTAGTACTTGAATTAACGCCCTCTCCTGACCAGCTGAATGGGAGTAAACTAGTCGTCACAGAAGATTTAGAACACTACTTAAGGGGTATATCAACTTTTATGTTCACTTGATGCTGGAGGTTTGAAGATGACCAGGAAACTTTCTGGGACACTTTGTTAAGACTTTACCAAAACTCTATCAACATGCATTTTGTAAGTTCTCTGAAGACTTCACCTAAAAAGAGTGCTGTGCTACTCCACCTTATAGGAATCACCCGGAGGGGTTCTCCTTTGTCTCTAGGAGGAATGGAAGGAGGAGATGATGCCATGCAAGACAGCACCAACTGCTGTAGGAGAGAGGGACAGGAGGGTGGATTCCAACCCCACTTCCCCCCTCATCTAGACCTCCTCCACCAGGACCTCCAGTGCCCTGTTCATAAACCTGTGCGCCCTCTGAGCCATCCTGCAATGTACCACAGTATGTCAGCCAGTGCACTCCACACCTTCAATGGAAGTGGGTGAGTGGAAGTCACATATAATGCTTCATGAAAATTGTCTCTAATCTGCAGGACTTTCTGGTTAAGCACCTTCAGACAAGTTCAAATTATGGTAATCAGTAATTAGCGGGCTAAAACCAGGCTTTCAAACAGGCACATCTTGTTAGCACAGAACCCATTTACCGCCTGTTTTCACCCTTTCACCAAAGTAACCTCCTTAATATTTTACAGCCAAACAAGCTGCGAATCATGGCCTAGAATAAATTGAGGCTAAGAGGAATAAATTTGTCAAGAACTGTGGGTAAATAGGGGCTAGGCTGCAAATGCAGCCGGAATATATTAGGTATATGACAGTAATGCAGTTTTATAATGTGTGATGTGTTTTTCCTGTAATTTGTTTAAAATTATACAGCCAGAATTGTGCCAATATGTGCTGAATAAAAGGTTGTTACACATCCAAACTGCTGTTTTGGGAATGGACAATTTGATGTAATTTTTATTCAGCTGTAAAATGTTCAGCTTCTATGAACCATTAAGTCTTAAGGGCTGAATTATGATTCTCCAAAGAGGCAGAATGCTTTGAAAGTCCAACCCTTTGTGTCACAGAATGGTACCGTATAGGATTGGACTCAAGGTTTTGCGTATCAGTCCTCCATTTTGGAAAGGGTGTCAGGGAATGTATGTTACAACAGTGACTCCACTTCAAAAAGTACTTCATTGGCTGTAAAGTGCTTTGGAAGGTCCCATAGTCATTAAAGGCGCAAGTCTTTCTATAGTGGAGGCTAGACTCTTCCTCACAGCAACAGGGAGATGGGGAGGTAGGTCATTCAGTGTTGCCCGTACAAACTGCTAGCTACTACTTTCAAATTGGCACATGCTTACCCTCTCATTTTATGTTCAAGAAGCCCACTGGTAAGCTGAAATTGAATTGAGTTGGCCTACAGTTTGCAAAAACTTGTGACTGCATATGGTCCTGTATATTGATTCAGAACAAGTAGCGTATTGGAAAGCCTCTGATTGGTAGGTTTTTGGGTCCTTTTAGCTTTTTGGTGAGATATGTTTTTGGCCTCAATGTACATTTAGGTAATCTCGCAAGGGGGCCCCAGTTCTCAACATTCCAGCATTCTCATTTGCCCGGATAGCTTGGTCAGTTTGATAGCACACCCAATATAATGAACAGTAACAGTAAACCTTTCTATAGAATGCTTCAGCTACTGGTTTTATCCTGCTTCTCCAGTGGATCCTTATAGTCTTTGAAAAACAGCAGAATGAAATAACATTGATCCTTGTTTAAAATTTTAATTGCCAAACAAACTGTCAGGAAAACATGCTATGCCAAATGAGGATTTTTAATCCTTTGGTTGGAAACCTACATTAAACTTTTAAAAAGGAAAGCTGGAAACCTGCAACTTCAAAAAAAAAACTGGCTGCTAAGATGTCAAGCACAATGTGCATTGAAAGACCTCACATTCCAAGGCATTGAAGTGGAGATGCATGTCTAAAAATCTCCCGTCCAGGACAATGGCTTGAACAGTTGAGTAAATTATCTCGTATCACCCTCGTTAGTAAGACATTCAAAGCCATCTTGGAGCATTCACTAGTGGAGACCTACCTTCAGGGACAAACTTTGAAACAAAAGTCCTGACAGAGATTTGGGATTCTTAGACTTTGGGCCTCATTAAAGTAAAATAAAATACTGCAAGAACCACGTGACAGGCTCCCCAGACTGTGTGAACTTGGAGTTTTGTTACACGCAGCTGACAAGCTTTGAGAGCTAACCAGTGCAGGACCCCGAGTGGGGCTGTCTCTCTCTCTCTCTCTCCAGGTAACATTCAAACCATGTCCAAGTCTATCATCTCTACAGCCAGAGACCCTAGAGAGAAAGTCACCTACATCACTGTCTCCAAGAAAACCCGGAACCAGGTGGACCAGCTGCAAGTGTACTTCTACCAACCAAGACCAGGAATTTAGCCAGAAGACAACTGAATTACCAGACCCCACAGACTGTATGTTATTTTTAATTGTTCTGGACTCTAATCCAACCAAACTATTCTTCATCACTCTGTAACCTCTTTGTGTGTGTGATTCTTTTGTGTGTGTGTATGTGTGTGTGTGTGTGTGCACGAAAGTTGGAGCATTGTTTATTATTTTCTCTTAGATCAGAATTTGATTATTAAGTTCAATAAGCTAACATCTTTCTGTTTAAACTCAAGAAAACCTGTCTGGCTATTTTTATGATCATTGCATATAAAGGGTTAAACGCTCACTGAATTGGTAAGCACATCCATTGTATAAAAAGGAATAAACCCTGTTGCATTCAAAAAAGGAGAGGGACAAGAGGGGAGCTTTTCAACCCCTTCTCACCTGATTGTAACAAAACTTAATAAATAGCAAATAAACAAGTGAATAATTAACAGTAATATTGTATTCTCACATAATGAAAATAAAATGGTACATTATCTTTACATAAAGCATTATATTAAAATTATCGTCTATTTGGTTAGCTGTTCGTTTATATTCCTGTCACCTACAGTAGTACTTGGTGTAATGAAGAGAAGCCCTTTTCGACACAATTGTCACACCAATGTGTTTTGCTGATTTTCTTTAATCCACTGCCTAGAGATCTTACTCTATATTTTTTGAAGAAATTTTAAAAAGAACAGATTAAAAAAAACTTTGCTAGCAGCTCAGGATGGCCACCTAATTTGCAACACTATATCCTACATTGCAAGGAAAGTGAGGAGGGAGACAAAATGTCTGCTCATCTCCAGCACGAACCAAGAGCAGGAAGTTTAAGGGAACTGATTGTTCTCTTTCTTTTAGCAAGAAGGAATACTGCTAACTACTATGCTTGAATGACTGAGTGACTGCCATGTGACAAGCCCCTCTGTGGTTTTTAAGCTTGTGTTTCTTTACAGTAGCAAGGAGAATCTTCTGGACTCTGACACGTGCAGACCCAAGTGGGATCCCTTTCTCTCTCTCTTTCTCCATTTCAGCTTGAAAGCTTCACATCCTACTTGTTGACTGACTACCTTTGCATACTCTGGCTACAATCAGAAACCCCCTTGGGGGAAATCATCTGCATCGCTGTCTCCAAGAGACGCACCGAGCCAATCATCTACTTCTTCAAACTAAAAGTCTCAGGACCACTGAATTCAGCTAGAAGCCAGCCAAATCACCAAACACCACAGATTATATACCTTTTTTTTCTATGGACTCTAACTCAACCAATCTACCTTTCCCCTGTGTGTGTGTGTGTGTGTGTGTGTGTGTGTGTGTGTGTGTGTGTGTGTGTGTGTGTGTGTGTGTGTGTGTGTGTGTGTGTGTGTGTGTGTGTGAAAGTTGGCGTGTAGTTTAATATTTTTATTAGTTTGGTTTAGGTACAATAAAGTTAACCTTTTTCCTTATTAAACTCAAGAAAACCTGTCCGACTGGCTCTTTTGATGATCATAGCAAGTAAGTAATCAAACACCTACTGGATTGACCAGTACATCCACTTTAAGAAAGAATTTAACCTGTTGTGGACAAACAAGGAGAGGGAAAAGAGGGAAGCCCTTTGACCCCCTCCTCACTTGACCGTAACACAATTTTCAAGCTGGGCATTCAACCAGCTTGCTTTGGCAAGCAGGAAGCAGTGCTGGTGGGGTGAAAGCTTACTTTAAAATTAAAACCTGCTGAACTGCTGCAAAGCAGCAAAACCAGACGTGCTATCAAGAAAGGGCAAATACATTGCGTAGCTAAAGGAGACATCTGTGCAGAACTCAATAGGCCTCTTCAATAAACAATGCTTATCAGAAAATTGGCCAGCTATATTGTTGAGGTTTACATGAGCTGTCCAGTCAAACAACTGTTCCTGTTGTCTTTACACGATGGAATTTACTGAAAGGAAGTTTAGGTGAAGTGGACAATGTCATGTGGACTTTAACCTTAAGTTTTAAACAGAAATGCAATATATTATTGGTTATCAATATTTAAGTCTATCATTGATAGGTCAATGAGGCCTTGGTGATGCAACATCCTGTTGAAAGGAAAAAGATATCAAAGAAGCTGCTAAGGTAATCTTGTTACTACAGACAAGGAAGGAAACCGACCAATCATGGAAGGAGAGCTGCAGCCAAGGGAACCGACTGTCAGAAGGACAACGGTAGTCAAAGAGACAACCTGACTCATCTTTGGAAGAATAGGTGTTTTGACAAAGAGGGAACTCGACTTAGCTTTGGAAGAATATCTGTTCTGTGCTTAGAACTAGAATATTTAAGGAGCTTGACTTTGTTGGAAGAATATTTAAGGGAACCTGACATCATCAGAATAGTATCTAAAATCAGCAGGAGTTTGTCACTCTGGATGATTGGATGACCATTTACTTGGAACATATTTGGGCCTTGAATTGCTAGAGCTTCTTTATTGCCAAGAATAGACGAAGAAGGGCTAGAACTCTGTTTAACATTGTGGGATGGATTTTGTGGAGGAGGCGGGGCTCCGGCACCAGGCCAAAAGGCAGGGGGAACCCTGCCTCGCCTTTTTTGTTTCCCTGCTGCACCCCTCCCCCACGCCCCACTCCCCAGAGCGATCCTGGGGTGTTTTTATACCTAAGTGTCCTGCGCTGGAATCCCTGTCTCTTTAAAGATGGGAATCCTGCCTCGAAGAACTGCCGGCCAAACACAGGGGGAGAGGGTGCAAGGAGATATAGGTTTTGCCCGTGGAAGTCCCCCATGGAGGACTCCCATACCCCTCCCCTCCCTCCCCCACCACCCCTCCCCCCTCCGCCAACTGCCCACCCCCCCCTCCCCCCACCCCCACAACAAGCCTGCAGGGAGTATGACTCATTTTACGATGGGTAACTCCTAGCGGCCACTTAAGGGCCTCAATTGGCCTCTGGGCAGGAAGGCCATCATTGGCCTAACCCGCCTCCGGCAAAATCACTTGGCAATGGGCCCTCCGCACCGCCCCCACCCCACCACCTGTCGTGATTCCATGGGACCCCCGCGTTCAACCCTGCCTCGGGGAAACCATAAATCCAGCCGTGTGTGTGTGTGTGTGTGTGTGTGTGTGTGAGAGAGAAAGCGAAACTAATAGTGTAAGCTGTGTGATTCTTTAAATCTGCTTCGAACACTTATTGTAGGTGCTACATAGTCCATTGTATGTCTGATCTAATAAAGCTTAATATTTCATTCAGATATTTGCATGTGCTCTCATTATTGCTCGTAATTCTCATGTAACCTGTCAAAGGTAGAAGGGTGCGTCCTACACTGGACTAGTTAATACCTCAAGCATCTCAGTCAGAAACATACACAATGAATATTGCTGAAAGCCTATTGCCTGTACAGGAGTCCTAGACCAACCCAAAAACTTTGAAAGGAACGAGCTGATGAAATTGTCCCAAACCAGACAGAATTATATATATAAAATAGAACATGATTTGTAATAATACAGCTGACTTTTAACCCCTTATGTACTATCACTGAATTAAAAGAATCAATGCCAAACTGAAACAAGACAAAAATGCTTCATTTTTGTGACAGTCATGCCCAATCATCCATTGTAAGCCTATGATATTTTAGCTAATCTCAAGATAAGCCTGTGATGTCCTAGCGAATCATGAGGAAAGCCTATGATGTCCTAGCCAATCACAAGTCAAGCCTGTGATGTCCTAGCCAATCATCAGTTAAGACTATGATGTCCTAGCCAATCACAAGACAAGCTTGTGATGTCCTAGCCAACATGGCCAGTCATGAGGTAAACTGATGATGCTACAACTGGTCACCCATTGAAGGGACTGCGATGACACTATGGGTAGTTATTTTCTCATTGTATTATATTCTCTGTTTTCAAGCTAACAATATCATAATGGAGCTTTCAGACTGTGCACTAGCTTGTGGACCAGATTGAAACAAGTAAACAGTAAACTTTTGGCTGTCACCTGAAATGATACAACTACTAGTTAAAATTCAACAAAATATGCACTCGACTCTTGCTCTAACACCATTAAATATCACCCACAGGCTTACCATGATGACTGACTACATAAATAAGATATTACAGACATTCTTCACACGCCCACATACACAGATGAGCTGCTGTCTAAACTACTGTTAGCTTTGAAGTGTCCCCAATTATCAGGAAATATATTAAAATAATTAAATGGAGGAATTGTATACTTAGTATGCTTTCCAAGACTTTACTTTTGGCTTACAAAACAGTGAAAAATGGATTGATGCTAAGTAATAAAATGGGATTAAAAGTCACACTATCTTTAATAAGCAATATTTTATTAATCATTCGTAACAGCTTTTGATTATAACTGGGACTGTTTTGGTACCAGCCAGATTGTTTTTAAAGTTGATTGTCGAGGGTTAATTCCATGATCCAAGACCCCCATCATGGAAATTCATGTACTTAGAATCATAGAACAGTATAGTTCAGAAGGAGGCCATTCAGTCCATTGATTCTGTCTTGGCTTGTTCAAAGAGGAATTAAGTTAGTCCTTCCTCAGCTCTTTCCCCTTATCCATGCAATATTTTTCCCTTCAAATATTTATCCAATTATCTTTTGAATGTTACTGATGAATCTGAATGTACCACCCTCTTAAGCATTGCATTCCAAATCTTAACCACTCATTGCATACTGTCAGGCAAGCGCCCACCGCCCCCCCCCCCCACCAACCGCACCCCCCCCCCCGCCACCCCCACCTGCCAAGAATGAGGAAAATTAATTTCGCCACATAAACATTGATTTTAAAGAATTGTTGGTGAAGAAAGAACTTGGTTTAAAAAAACAATTGGAGACTTTGGCTGGAGAGAAACATTAGTATATCAACAGACAGTACTTCAAAGGGCAAAGGGGCTATGCCCTGCTCCAATTTAATCCACAGTGGACTTTTGATTACCAGATGTGGAAGCATTCCAGGTTAACTACTAAGATGGCCGAATACACAGAAGAAGTGGTCAGACCAGTTTAGTCACATGACTGGCTGGCTGTTGGTTTTTTGAATTTTGAACTTGCCACAGAGTGTTTGAAACTCAGAAGGCTGTTAGCTCCTGGACTGAAAACACCTCTCCCCTGTCTGCTGCCATCTTTTTCTCACGGAACTGAAGAACCATTGAAGACACGTAAACTCAAAGAGAGAAAAGTCTCCTACGTGAACAAGGTTTAAGAAGAATACTGGGCCCCAATGAAAAGTATGAGCTGTCTACAATCGAAGACTCTACGGCGAGCTTGAAACATAGAAACAGTAACAAGAAACCTCTTCTGATATTGCCTCAAACGCTCCTGTTCTTTTCTGTCTCTATTTGCATGTGCGTATCGCGTTTGCATGCTAACGTGGGGGTGACGTGTATCCATAGGCGTAAAGCGAATTAGTTCTAATAAATTTCACTTTTCTTCTTTATACCTAAAGAAAACCTGGCATGCTCATTTCTTTGCCGTATAGCTGGAAAGTGGTGAACAAGGATTCATCAAGGGGGGAGCTAAAAACAGTGTGTTTAAGAATTAAACCCTGTTACAATAAGACCAGGTGAAGACAGTAAAAGATCCCTAGACACCTTTCTCACCTGGTTGTAACAATACCTTTTCCTTCATGCCATCTTCTTTTGCCAATCACCTTAAATCTGTGCCCTCTGGTCATTAACTCTTCAGCCATTGGCAACAATTTCTCTTTATTTACACTATCAAAATCCTTCATGATTTAAAACATCTCTTAGCAATAAAACGAAAGCAAAATACTGAAGATGCTGGAAATCTGAAATAAAAGCTAAAAACACTGAGAATAGTCAGCAGGTCAGGCAGCTTCTATGGAGAGAGAAACAGAGTTAACTTTTCAGGTCAATGTCCTTTTATCAGTTCTGCTGTCTGACCTGCTGAGTGTTTGCAGCATTTTCTGTTTTTACTCCTCTTAGCCTTCTCTGCTCTAAGGGGAATAATCCCAGTTTCTCTAGTCTATCCATGTAACTGTAATCCCTCATCCCTGGAATGCATACCATGGAATCTGGCTGTGGACATCGACTGCTCTTAAAGTTTGAATATAGAATCTACGACACAAAGGAGGCAACAGGTCCATAAAATAGAGATGGGGCAAACTTGTAGGTTAAAAATAAAAGCAGAATTACAAACGAATTGCATCAGCCTCATGGGCTGGCCAAGACAGACAGACTGTCTGCATACCATTAAAATAAAACACTTTCTCATTTAAGTAAAATGTAAATGCTTGATTTCAGAATTAAATATAGCAGGTATGTCAGAAAATGAAGAGAGAAAAGATAGGATAATATTTTGTGCACAGAGCTCTGATCAGACCTGGGAACTAAGAAAGCATCTACAAAGGGGTTATGTTTTGGGTTTTGACTCCAGATATTTCCTGGGGTTGAGCACCTTTGTTCAATGCTCGCAACCCCAGTCAGCCAGTGTAGCAATCCCAGGTCGACCAGAGAACTTCTTTGGCACTGCACTTAGATTGAGTCTAACCAGCTCCCTTTGATGTTCAACGGCATTTACTTTGTCAAATTGCCACAAATCAACATCCTGGGGATCACCATTGGTCAAAAACTTAACTGGGCCAGCCACATCAATACTGTGGCTACAAGAGCAGGTCAGAGGTTAGATATTCTGTGGTGAGTCCTCACATCCTGACCGCCCAAAACTTTTTCACCATCTAAAAGGCACAAGTCAGGAGTGCGATGGAATACTCTCCACTTGCCTGGATGAGTGCAGCTCCAACAACACTCAAGAAGCTCAACATCATCCAGGATAAAGCAGCCTGCTTGATTGGCCCCCCATTCACCACCCTGCCTCCAGTATCAGTGCACATTGGTTGCAGTGTGTTCCATCCACAAGATGTACTGCAGCAATTCACCAAGGCTTCTTCAACACCACCTTCCAATCCCGTGACCTCCACCACCTAGAGGAACAAGGGCCCTTCAAGCAAATCTTCTGCTGTGATCAGCCGAACTCCACCCTCTCCAAATCCCTGATCCTGCACCTTCTGCCGCTCAATTTCCTCTGGTACCCCTTCTGTCTGGATTACCAGTCTGATACCTCCCTACCAACCTGTGATGTTTTCTGAGGACCATCCCCAACAGTCTTCAGCTGCAGCCTTCTAATGCAAGCTTTCCCAATCAGCAGCTGGACAACCTGTCAATCTGGCCTGCTGCTGGTTGGAAAATAGAATTAAAATATGATAATGAGGTCCTGCTGTTATATTAATCTGGACCGCCATGTTCCTAACATTTCCTGAAAACACATGCCCTATTCCATCCATGACTCCCCTTAACTATTGGGGCCTACACCTCTATTTATAAAGCTAAGGATCCTGTATGTTTTTTTAACAACCTTCTTACCTTGTCCTCCCACCTTCAAAGACTTGTGTACTTGTCCAATCAGTTGTAGTACTGGTATTTTGAACAGAACAGAGCTACTGACTCTTCATTCAACAAACATTAACATATCAAACTATCCCTTGCCCCATTGGAACAGGTTACAGCTACATTAATATCCTTCAAGGAAGAAAATCTGCTTTCTTTACCTGGTCTGGCCTTCATGTGATTCCAGACCCACAGCAATGTGGTTGACTTTTACATGCCCTCTGAATTGGCCTAGCAAGCCACTCAGTTGTATCTAACCACTACGAAGTCAATAAAACAGAATGAAACCAGACGGACTGCGTGGTATCGACCTAGACACCAGAAACGACAACGGAAAATCCAGCCCTGTCGGCTCTGCAAAGTCCTCCTTACTAACATCTGGGGACTTGTGCCAAAGTTGGAAGAGCTGTCCCACAGACTAGTCAAGCAACAGCCTGACATAGTCATACTCACGGAATCATACCTTACAGACAATGTCCCAGACACCACCGTCACCATCCCCGGGTATGTCCCATCAGCAGGACAGACCCAGCAGAGGTGGCGGCACAGTGGTATACAGTCGGGAGGGAGTTGCCTTGGGAGTCCTCAACATCGACTCCAGACCCTATGAATTCTCATGGCATCAGGTCAAACATGGGCGAGGAAACATCCTGCTGATTACCACCTACCGCCCTCCCTCAGCTGATGAGTCAGTACTCCCCCATGCTGAACAGCACTTGGAGGAAGCACTGAGGGTGGCAAGGGTGCAGAATGTACTCCGGGTGGGGGACTTCAATGTCCATCACCAAGAGTGGCTCGGTAGCACCACTACTGACCAAGCTAGCCGAGTCCTAAAGGACAGAGCTGCTAGACTGGGTCTGCAGCAGGTGGTGAGGGAACCAACAAGAGGGAAAAACATACTTGACCTCGTCCTCACGAATATGCCTGCTGCAGATGCATCTGTCCTTGACAGTATTGGTAGGGGTGACCACCGCACAGTCCTGTGGAGATGAAGTTCTGCCTTCACATTGAGGATACTGTCCATTGTGTTGTGTCGCACTATCACCATGCTAAATGGGATAGATTTCGATCAGATCTAGCAATGCAAAACTGGGCATCCATGAGGCGCTGTGGGCCATCAGCAGCAGCAGAATTGTACTCAACCACAATCTATAACCTCATAGCCCGGCATATACTCCACTCTACCATTACCGTCAAGCCAGGAGACCAACCCTGGTTCAATGAAGAGTGCAGGAGGGCATGCCAGGAGCAGCACCAGGCATATCTAAAAATGAGCTGTCAACCTGGTGAAGCTACAACACAGGACTACTTGCATGCCAAACTGTGTAAGCAGCATGCAATAGACAGAGCTAAGCGATCCCATAACCAACAGATCAGATCTAAGCTCTGCGGTCCTGCCAAATCCAGCCGTGAATGGTGGTGGACAATTAAACAACTAACTGGAGGAGGTGGCTCTACAAATGCCCCTTCCTCAATGATGGGGGAGCCCAGCACATCAGTGTGAAAGATAAGGCAGAAGCATTTGCAACAACCTTCAGCCAGAAGTGCCGCATTGATGATCCAGCTCGGCCTCCTTCTGAAGTCCCCAGCATCACAGATGCCAGACTTCAGCCAATTCGATTCACCCTGCGTGATATCAAGAAACGATTGAAGACACTGGATACTGCAATGGGTTTGGGCCCTGACAATATTCCGGCTATAGTACTGAAGACCTGTGCTCCAGAACTTGCTACGCCCCTAGCCAAGCTGTTGCAGCTGCAACACTGGCATCTACCCAGCAATGTGGATAATTGCCCAGGTATGTCCTGTACACAAACAGCAGGACAAATCTAATCCATCCAATTACCGCCCCATCAGTCTACTATCAATCATCAGTAAAGCATTGGAAGTTTCCATCAACAGTCCTATCAGGTGGCACTTGCTTATCAATAACCTGCTCAGTGACGCTCAGTTTGGGTTCTGCCAGGGCCACTCAGCTCCTGACCTCATCACAGCCTTGGTTCAAACATGGAAAAAAAAGCTGAACTCAAGACGTGAGGTTAGTGTGACTGCCCTTGACATCAAGGCAGCATTTGACAGAGTATGGCATCAAGGAGCCCTAGCAAAACTGAAGCCAATGGGAATCAGGGGGAAAATTCTCTGCTGGTTGGAGTCATACCTAACGCAAAGGAAGATGGTTGTGTTTGTTGGAGGTCAATCATCTTAACTCCAGGACATCACTGCAGGAGTTCCTCAGGGTAGTGTCCTAGGCCCAACCATCTTCAGCTGCTTCATCAATGACCTTCCTTCAATCATAAGGTCAGAAGTGGGAATGTTCGCTGATGATTGCACAATGTTCAACACCATTCGCGACTCCTCAGATACTGAAGCAGCTTCAACAACACTCCGTGTAGAAATGCAGCAAGACCTGGACAATATCCAGGCTTGGGCTGATAAGTGGCAAGTAACATTTGCACCACACAAGTACCAGGCAATGACTATCTCCAACAAGAGAGAATCTAACCATCTCCCCTTGACATTCAATGGCATTACCATCGCTGAATCCCCCACTATCAACATCCTAGGGGCTACCATTGACCATAAACTGAACTGGATTAACCATATAAATACCGTGGCTACAAGAGCAGGTCAGGGGCTAGGAATCCTGCGGCGAGTAACTCACTTCCTGACTCCCCAAAGCCTGTCCACCATCTACAAGGCACAAGTCAGCAGTGAGATGGAATATTCTCCACTTGCCTGGATGGGTGTAGCTCCAACAACACTCAAGAAGCTCGACATCATCCAGGACAAAGCAGCCCGCTTGATTGGCACCCCATCCATAAACATTCACTCTCTCCACCACCGACGCACAGTGTCAGCAGTGTGTACCATCTACAAGATGCACTGCAGCAATGCACCAAGGCTCCTTAGACAGCACCTTCCAAACCTGCAACCTCTACCAATTAGAAGGACAAGGGCAGCAAATGCATGGGAACACCACCACCTGCAGGTTCCCCTCCAAGTCACACACCATCCTGATTTAGAATTATATCGCTGCTCCTTCACTGTTGCTGGGTCAAAATCCTGGAACTCCCTTCCTAACAGCACTGTGGGTGTACCTACACCCCAAGGACTGTAGCGGTTCAAGAAGTCAGCTCACCACCACCTTCTCAAGGGCAATTAGGGATGGGAAATAAGCGCTGGCCTAGCCAGCGATGCCCACATCCCATGAATGAATAAAAAAAATGTCTTTGGTATACCAAACCATAATGTACATTCTTTGCAGTTTGTGGAAATCACCAGCATTGACCAAGTTTAATCATCTGTGTGTTGTTCTAAAAAATCCAATAAAGTATCCATTATGGACAAAAATGGCTCATTTTGTCACATAGCACTCAACAAAAATGAAGGATACGTACAGAACCAGAAGTAAATGTAAAAAGTCAGGGATGTTGATGTTACCATGGAACTGATGGAAAAGGAGACCCAGGAAAAAAAGAACATCAAGTCTGGCACAGTGGAAGCGATTTAACACAGGGCTGCTAAACCTCAATTGTAGAATGTGACAAGTTTTAAAGCAGACTCTAATAAATAAAAACTTCACTTAAGTGCCTTTTCCCCACAATGAAGTAAAATATGGACCAAAACACAGGCTTCACCATTGCCTTCCACCCCACATTAACTGCCAGTCCATCCCCTTGTGGCATTCCATCATTAGTGTGCTCTCAAGATATACCTTAACTAAAAGCCATCATTTAACAATTCCCATTCCTGTTTTCAAATCCAGCCATGGCCTCACCCCTCCCTATCTCTGTAGCCTCCTCTAGCCTTACAACTCTCTGAGATCTCTGTGCTTCTCCAACGTTGGCCTCAGCAATTTTAATTGCTGTACCATTAGTGGCTGTGCCTTCAGCCTCCTGGGCCCTAAGCTCTGGAATTTGTATCAAGTTGCTTCACAGGAGTGTTAGCAAACAAAATTTGACATCAAGCCACATAAGGAGATATTAGGATAGGTAACAAAAAGCTTGGTCCAAGAGGTAGGTTTTAAGGAGTGTCGTCATGAAGGAAGAGAGAGGCAGAGAGTATTAGAGAAGGAATTCTGGAGTTTAGTGCCTAGACAGTTGAAGGAATGGTTGCTAATGATGGGGGTGAAGGAAATCACGGATATTGACTGCATTGTGCTTAGTTGTCTAATCTGGTCTTGCAAAGCCTCGTAATAGCACTTCAATGGAAGTTTGGTGCAGAGAAAGCATGATCAGCATCTGGTTAATGTTCATGTATCTTCCAAATACACAGGCATACCTAGGTTTTAAAGTGCCTAGAATACCAAGAATGCTACCGACCTATGATACTTACGTGTTCAAAGGTGGCTGCACCCCTGAGCACTGGGCAGACGCACATTTCTAAAAGCATTCCGAATGGCTGAAAGTGCAAAGGCTCCATTGGCATGAGTACAGATGTACAATAGGACTTCAACTCTATTTCTCCAGTCCATGCTCACCACTATGAGGCTCTATGCTGGATGTACAGTCTCGTAATTTCAATCTTTTGTCTTCCAGTTTTAGAATCTTTCAGGCGATCCACTTCAAAGTGGAACTGTCTGGTTCAAAGCCAGATGTAGCACTACCAATGAGACCAGACACTTTGTGTAGAACTCCCTTAGATATGATGGCATGAAGTGCTGCTCCATCACGATTGGAGTGCAGCTCACAACCTGCTACTGTCCAAATTTGGTTCGTAATTGGGGAAGAAATTCAGGTCACCAAATTGGATGCACTTTTGCACAAAATATGCACTTTCTAGACTGTGCTCAAGTATAGTGGTTATGTCACTGGACTAGTATTGGAGTACTGTGTACAGTTCTGGGCAGCACACTATAGGAAGGATGTGATTGCACTGGAGAGGGTGCAGAGGAGATTCACCAGGATGTTGCCTGGGCTGGAGCGTTTCAGCTATGAAGAGAGACTGGATAGGCTAGGGTTGTTTTCCTTAGAACAGAGGAGGCTGAGGGGGGACATGATTGAGGGATACAAAATTATGAGGGGCATTGATAGATTAGATAGGAAGAAACTTTTTCCCTTAGCAGAGGGGTCAATAACCATGGGGTATAGATTTAAGGTAAGGGGCAGGAGATTTAGAGGGGATTTGAGGAAAAATGTTTTCACCCAGAGGGTGGTTGGAATCTGGAACGCACTGCCTGAAGAGGTGGCAGAGGCAGGAACCATCACAACATTTAAGAAGTATTTAGATGAGTACTTGAAACGCCATAACATACAAGGCTACGGGTCAAGTGCTGGAAAATGGGATTAGAATAGGTAGGTGCTTGATGGCTGGCACGGACACGATGGGCCAAAGGGTCTGTTTCTGTGCTGTATGACTCTATGACTCCTGTAAACCTAAATGTTTGGACTAATAATCCAGAGAGCATAAATTCAATTCCCACCACAGCAGTTTGAGAATTTGAATTCAGTTTAAAATGAATCTGGAAATAAGAAGCTGCACCAGTTAAAGTGAAGCTGCCAGATTATTGTAAAAACCCAAGTGATTAATTAATGTATTTCAGGAAAGGAAACCAGCTGCCGCTACCCAGTCTGGCCTATACGTGACAACAATGTTGTTGATTCATAACTGCTCACTGAAGTGGCTTAGAAAGCCACTCAGTTGTATCTGGATGAACAACAAGGGATGGGCAATGAATGTCGGTGGTGCTAGTGATGCCCACATCCTAAGAACATAGGAAATAGGAGCAGGAGTAGAACATACAGCCCATCAAGTCTGCTCTGCCATTCAATCTGATCATGGTTGAACTTCTATCAAAACTCCACTTTCCTGCCCGCTCCCCGTATCCCTTGATTCCCTGAGAGACCAAAAATCTGCCTATCTCAGACTGAATATACTTAATGCTGGAACATCCACAACCCTCTGGGGTAGAGAATTCCAAAGATTCACAACCCACTGATGAAGAAATTTCTCTTCAACGCAGTCCTAAATAATCAACCCCTTATCCCAATAATGATTTTTTTTTAACTCACTCATTTTTCTCTCTAAATAAAGAAACAAACACAATTTATTGGGCGGACATTTTATTCCCCTCCCAGGGATGGGTTCTGGAAGCAGAAACTGTACAAACTTCCATTTCCCGCCCCAAACACAAAAAAATAGCTCAATATTTCTGTCTATTATTAGATATTATTTTTATAGTCGCTGTATATAGTCTCCAGCCACTTTACAAGCTGCTCTCGTCATGAACAACCTGCATACCTTCCAGAGGTGTTTCATTTATTTCAGTGTGGGTTCGGCCGTGAAGATAATTCAACTGCACAGGGAGCCATCAACACAGCTAGTAGTGAGATTGCCTGTCTTACCTGGCTCCAGATTAGTGCTCCAAAGGTAAGTCTGAAGCACTGCTCCCCACTTAAGTAAGGGAGCTGTTCAGTTAGTAAATGGATCATTCGATAACCTATGGCAGCAGAGAGGGAACAGAGATTTGAAACAGGACTCCCAGAAGAGAAAAAAAATTACAGTATAAAAATGGAGGCCTCTTGCTCGTAAGTAGGAAGCACTGTGATTTTATTTTTTGTGAGTGATATTTGTCGGGGAGCTTTGTATGAAAAGTTTCCTCACTTATCTTGCCTGCTCTCTTAAACTGTTACATGTAGGGTCACATGGTAATTCAATAGAATACATTTGTTCTTCAAAGGGAAGAAGACAAACAAAACTAATCTGAAGCTCACACTGACATATTGTTTCTGTTTATAATCTCTTCCTTGACCCAACTGCAATCTGCCTTTTCAGGTTTTAGTTTTTGTCGAGCTAGTGTACAGCAGCAGCTACTCATCTGAACTACAGAGGCAGGATTGCTGTTGTAAGTGGTACCATGCCTGTAGCACATGCACAGCCCTTGTGCCTTATGCCCCACATTAACCTGTCGAGCTAATGTCCTGTACATTCATTAAAATACAGTCAGGTGTCAACCACAGCACAAGAGGGTGGTGGTGTGGCAGGGGGTGGGTGCTGGTGGTAGCCTCAGGCCTTATAGTGTCTCATATGTGAGCTATGTGGCTGTTAATGTGATCTTCCTCCTCCCATCATGCATTAAGTGCCGGGTGCCCCACATTTTGGGACCCGAGGAGTTGTGAATTGCCTAATACAAAGGATGCATGAGAATACATTTGTAAAGTGTTCATAACACCAAGGCTTGGGCACTTGTCATGCGCTAGTCTGTTGAAAGACCCAGTAATTAGCGAAATTAGGGAGCAGCCTTTGAATTGTGCAACAGATGCCTAACATTGGTTGAAGAGGTAGATTTTAAAAAGAGTCTTAAATGAGGAGAGTGAGGTGGCGAGGCAGATTGTTTTTCGCCATGCTAACAAAAAGATGTCACATTGCACCTAATTCTCTCTCCTCTTTCACCCTCTACTTTCACCTGATAAAAAGTGTTTAGTAGCCTTTGTCTTATTGTTTTGTCAAATAGTCAACACAATGAAGGAATTTATGTGGAATTGCAACTCTGCATCCCCACTATGTACTGCACTGAAAATCATGAAAGTTTATTCCTGTTTATCTTTTATTCCAGGAAATGTAATGGCATTAATATCAATTTTCTGTTTAAATATCTTGGCTTGATTTCATGTAGATAAATATGGTATTGGGGAGGGCACTGAGAGAGAACAATTATAGAAGTAAATTTCCAGAGGTCACAATTTTCAAGGAAAAAAAAGTATGTGACTTAAACTGTCAGTGGTTTATACAATAGGCAGACTGTTACAAGTGTGTTACATGCTTTTCAATAATTGACTTCATGCTGGACTGTTAGCCTCTGGTCATTTAGATGGCAGTCTACACAAGATTGGGATCAGAATACCAGGAGCCAATTATCAGACAGGGTTCCTATAACCTAGACTGGTGGATCCACATGGCAAAATCACTCCTCTACTGATATTGTGAGTGGAGAAGAGATCATCCCCCAATACAGGAGAATCAAATGGGATCAGGAGATGTCCCTGTTGTCAACCAGAAATACCCAGGATGTCTATGTACCTCATCCCTCTTTTCCTCATAATTCATAGACTGAATCCTGAATATTTAAAGAACTCCATATTCACAAAGCTCTTTCATATGCTAAAAGTAAGAACATATAAAATTAGATAGCATCAAAATTATTGACACATGGATGGAGAAAATGAATTTTACAACTAAAGAGGCTCAAAGGTCCATCTCGGTGGCTTAACAACTCTTGCTTGGAGGGTTTGCATCTCATCTGTTGCTGTTCTTTCTGAAGTTACTCCCTCTCTGTATTCAGTTTCTGTTGCCCTGCCTTCAGCCTGCTAACATTCTCCATTGATTTTCTCAAGATGACCAGTTTTGGGGCCTTGTCATTCATGGAACGTTCTGGCACCTCATCTCGAAGAGCCAATAGACAACGCTTCAACTTATTCCTGCTCTGCCTCTTCAGGACATTGCATGTCCTTCGCCTCTCCTCATCCTCCGTGTCTGAACGCTTGGGGCTCCAGGTTGAGGACTTGTTGGGGAAAGTGTACTTGGTCTCATGGAGATACCTGTCCATTCTGGCTCATTGTGGTGCTGGCAGTTCGCTATTGAACAGAAGTGAAGGCGTGGCATATTTGTGCTGTTGCTGAGTTTCCAGACTGCACTGTTTGATGTTGATCAAAGTCTGCGAGTGGGTTCTGGTCCTTGGAGATTTCTCCTTGGCAATGTTCTTGTGAATAGTTATGATGTTGAGGTTCTTATACTCTGGTAGTCCTGCCACTGCTGGTTCGCTCGTGTCTATTAGGTAGAATGTTTGAGGTTTCCATGCCGACTTGTAATAGCTGCATTGTATGGTTAGTGTGCCACTGCAGGGGAACCATTGTATGCAGATAACTTGTCAGTTGTTGGTTGTATCATTGATTTCCAGCAACTCCAGTACTTCTATTACAACCAGGATTTGGACTGGTAGGATATTTGCACTAGGGCCAGTGTCAGTTTTGAACTTGAGTGTATATTTACCAGGTTTCTTTGGGCACATGATTTTAATAGTGGCGAAAGCTTCCAGTTGTTGGACTTCATCAACATGATGTGTCAGGTTCACAATGAGGAATACCTGCTCATCTATTGTCTGAGAACTACTTCTCTCTGAGTCTTGTCTCAGGTCTGCTTCACTCTGGACCTCGTGTATCAGCTTGCGTTTATGCAGGTCTCTGGCGCTTTCTTTGCTGCTGTTGCAGTGTTGCTGTGCCTGTCTTCTGTTGGCTTGTGTCCTACCGTGGCTTCTGGCTGTGTTTTTTGAGTCAGAATTCCTGCATAGGCGGGCCCGGTGTCCTTTTACACTACACGCCTTGCACAGGTCTTCAAATGCAGAGCAATTTCACCGTGAGTGGCCTAGATGGCACTTACCACACATTTTGCTTGCTCTTTTCGACCTGGATATGGTACCGATATACTGTTGGCTTCTCCTAGTGCTTGCGGGTACTACTGCCCAGCTACAATGGCTTCATATTTCCTGCCATCTTCCAGCAGTGCAAGAATGCTGTTACCTTTCTTTTTCCCCAAGTGTTTTTTCTAAAGTGCTTCAATGGGTGTTGATACAATCACGAGCTCCATTATTCGGTCTGACAATGCAGCTTCTGAGAAATTGCATTCATTGCCCTTACTTCAGCATCTACTGATGAACTGGTCTATTGATTCCTGTGGTTGTTGCCTGTAGGACATCAATTCTAGGCAGTGAATTCAAAAATTCACTCTCAATCAGAACTGATCTTCCAGCACTTTCCATAACTTTGCAAGATCATTCTGGTCCTCTTCAATATGTTTCAGGTATTGATTCAGTGTAATCCCTCATTTCCAATTGCTATCATTATTTTTACAGCTTGCTTTTCTAGTTCTATAATTACTTGGTCTGCGAAGCATAACTACATTCTTTGTTTGAACAATTGGAACTCAGGCAGGATATCAATGGCCTTCTAGCTCATGCTGGGAAAATTGATATCCATGTTCCTGCTGTTCTTTTGCTTAGAACTTGCTTTATGACCCTGCATGGTTTCTTCTTTAAGAAAAGCTCTGTTCTCTGGACTAGTTGCTTTGATTGGCAGAAGCAAGTGTTTTGCAGTGCTTGTCTGTTTATTTACCTCCCAACCACATGTATGTTTGTTTGCACAGCTGTGCAATAAGCATTTCAGGTGCTTACTTTCTAGAGTTTCTGTATCCAGCCGTTCAATAGGCAATTCTTCACGCTTGAGTGGTTTAAATTCTTTTTTAAAACTCTGGCTGAGTGAATGAAAGCTCTTCACACTGAAGCAATTTAATGGGTTTCTTTTTATATCTTCAGCTGCGAGCTGTGTGAATGGAGGATTCCCATGCTTTTTTGCTGTTTGGTGCCTCCCGAAATGTCATGGATCCAATCAGCAAGGGGGACCCTTTGAAAACAATCGATCAGCCTGAGATAGGAAATGGGTTTTCCCTGTTATTTTTTTTCTTTTACTGAACCTTTAAAAAAATCAACTTAGCAAGCACCTTGAAGACTTTTCTTTTCAACAGGGATCCCTATACCAATGGCACACTGGCTCACCCGCTCACAGTGATTGATTTGCAGCCTATCATTCAGCCCTGTCCTCTGCAGCTGGAGGTGAGTTTTTTTTCCTTCTTTACACTGTTTGGGCCAGTGTTTCTTTTAATTTTCGCTCTTTTAGCTGAAGGTAGTTTTTTAAAGCTGTTTTCCTGTGGTCTTCAATCTTGAATTTTGTCTTCTCACCACAGATGCCACCATGTAATGAGAAGCTTTTTATGTTGTCTGATGCAACATAAATGAGATGCATGGATTTCAGTTAATTGAAAATCTCAAACAGGTTTATGAACAGCTAAAAGGTCTATACAGTGCAGAGCTATCGACTTGCCTCTAGGTTACAGTTGCAGAGTGAGACTAACATGACTGCATCCTGGTACTCAGCTCATTAACATACTAAGATCTTAAAGGAACATCACTCTTAAAGGCAATCACACAACATGTTAAAAGTGTGTTATTTGCTTTTCAATAATTGACTTCATGCTGGACAGTAAGCCACTGGTCATTTAGATGGCAGTCCACACAGGATTGGGATCAGATTATATGGAGCCAATTATCAGACAGTGTTCATACAACCTCTACTAATGGATCCACATGGGGAAATCACTCTACTACTGATACTGTGAGTGGAGAAGAGAGCATCCCGTAATAAAGGAGAATAGAATGGGATCAGGAGATGTCCAGAAACACCCAGGATGTCGATGTACCTCATCCCTCTTTTCCTGATAATTTGGGGACTGACTCCTGAATATTTAAAAGACTCCATATTCACGTATCTCAAGAATGAGATTTGTCGTTCAATCATGATGATGTTCTGAAATATAGAGGCATTCGTTCCTCTGAGCAATATTGGTAGCCTGTGAAAAATGCCATCTGCAAGTACTTAGGGCTTAATATTTCCAGACGTGGTAAGCAAACAAGACAGCACAGTGCTGATCTTGAACCTGGCATGGGAGGCCAGCCATCATGTATAGAGAGGACATTTTACAGTGCATCAGAGGCTAAATGTCTTCCTCCCTCGTTAGGAACATGACAGCTGATGCTATTAGCTTCTCCTTCAAGGGACTGCTGTTTTTCACACAGCACCTTGCAAGACAGATCAGTTCCATTCCCACTGGAGTGATCACACTATCCAGAGGATGGTGTTCTGCATGCCAGCTTTAACCTAGTACAGCAGCATTATGGATGTATATTCAGTCATTGCTTATGGCCAACATACAATTGGCTTTCAAGATGCTGCTTGTGCCAAGCCACAGAATGCTTTTGCATAACCAAAGCCAATTGCATAGTATCTCTGATAAATCTTAATTTATCAGCCTAGTCATATTGGCCCTGCTCATAACAGCTGACTATGAGCATTTGCCATCGGTTTGATATAATAGGGACATCCATCCATCCTTGATGGAATAGCTCCCATGTTACTCGCACAGATTGTGGAGAACGACAAACATTGCCAGTGCACAAGGCAGCAATGAATAATGTAAACTGGTGAACTTTGGTAGTATCCTCTAGTGTTCATTAAAGTATCCAAACCACCTTCACAAGCACACATCCAGCTAGCAAGATGGTTAACGTTGTAAGTCACAATTTTAAAAGACTGGTAAAACCAGGACTGCACATGCCCAGGGTGCATCCGTGTTAGCAGTGGGGAAGGTTGGCCTTGATAAAGCAGTGAAGTAAACCCAAGACCTTCATTTACATATGGAAAACATGGGGAGGGAGGCAGGCTTGCATGTTATTTGTAAAATTGGATGACCCAGCAGCTTTGAAAGGGCTGTTGCAGCCCTTAAAAAGGAGATTTGAAAGTCTTGAGTTCAGAAGTGCACACAGGGGGCTGAACATTATCCAGCCAGCAGGAGCATGATTGGAGGCGTGAGGAGCCAAAAGATTGGGAGGGAATGTGCTCGCCTGGAAACCTGACGTTGTGACGCCAGTTCCAGATTTTGTCAGTGGCAGGAAAGGTCCAAGTTGGTGTTGCCACTACTTCAATTACAATTGCTGAACAGATATTCACCCTGTATTTGCATTGGCCTGACTCGAATTTTATGGGGGTTTACAACTTAGTGAAAATGGCACACGGGGATTACGTGCTTTCAGATCCCCGGTCATTTAAAGGTGGTGGTACTGAGGCAAGGCACCAGTGCCTCCACGGGAAGGTAGTTATGCAGAGTGTTGGATGAATGCAGGAAGGGGAACAGATAGGGTGTGGTGGCCATAGCTCGACAGCAGTGCAGCCCTCAGGGCAAGATTGGGCTTCGTCTTGGGTGGTGGGCTGTCTGCACGGAGGAGCATTAGCCTGTGTTCAAAAGTGAGTAGCAAGGGATAGTTCCAAAGACAAGGTCCTCTCTCCAGGGACAGCGCACAGGAGGGGAAGCGATCAGCTGGAATGGGCCTCACACACCCAGTCTTTGTAGATCCCCATATCGTGCAGCAGAGACTCAGAGGGAGTCTAGGCCAGGAGGTGGCTGGGAAAGCTGATGAAGATCAACCAGGGGAGCCACAGCAGCCAGCCATGCCACTAAGGGCTATCCATGACAGAGTGTACCGGACGTGCCTCACTTATCTCCAAATGTCGGAGCGGCAGTGTCAGAAAAGACTGCGCCTCCCCAGGGAGGCCATCACCAACTTGTATGCCATGCTGCAGGACGAGTTGCGACCCATGGGTTTTGGTGGACATCCAATACCAGTGGCCCTGAAGATCACAGTGGCACTAAGCTTTTATGCATCTGGATCATTCCAGGTCATGAGGTACTATAAGGATTCTCATCCTTCTAATTTTGTTAGCTGTAATTCTTAATGCTGCATCATTGTCAAGATTTCAGAAAAGTGTTGTTTAACAAACGCTCACTGCAAAATAATACATTCTATACTAACTTAACAACCAGCAACATTGCTTTAAGCATTAGTTCAAAGTTGGCCAGTTCTATTGAGGGGGTCATGTGACTTTTATGTGTGAAATGTAGTCTGGGACAGAGCTTGGGCTGAAAAAGTGGTGAGAAGTTTAATGTGGGACCTCACTTCACTGACCAAAGGATATAAATATTGGTTTGGTTTCTCAGCATTGCTGTGTTTTCTTCATTCTCTCCCAGCGCTGTCCCTGCCCCACCTCACTATGCCCCCAAATCACATCTTGTAAGTTGGGTGGTGCCCAAATTGGACATCTGAGCTGGAACCCAGTTTTATGGTCCATACTCACCAGTAGAGCTGGACAGGAATCTCTTCTACAATCCTAATTGTCAGTAAAGTAGAATTTAGGAAAGCTCTCAAAATTCTGGCCAATGACTTCTTGCTGAAAAGTAAAACTTGTGGAGCTGAAGCGAGGACAGGATTGGAACAGTCTGTCATGCCCACAACATAAAGCAGACTGATAGCCCTCAGGCCAAGGCTCACAGATATGGAATGGATATTTCAATCAGGTGCTGGAGCAGCGGCTGATCTGATTATGTGTTCATGGAAAGGAGGGGAGAAAACTGGAGGAGAAAAGAAAACCTATTTCAAGCACTTTGCCCCCATTGGGTAGCCTGATTTATCTGACAAGCAAATAAGAATGGCAAAATATGCATTGAATTGAGTTGACGAGCTGTACTCCTATAGTACTCATCACTATGAAAAATGACGAAGCTGAAGAATGAAACACTGTTCTACTTTTTACACCAAGGGCTGAATTTTCCATTTGGGTTCAGGACCCCAACATCAGATCAATAAGCTGACACGATTTTGGAAGGACTGGCCAATTAACGGCCAGCGGTCATACTCACTGTCCAGTTTAAAATAACAGCAGGACTTTTGAGGCTGGGGGGCCAATAGGAGGCCCTCCAGCACTGAAGGAGCTGCTGCCTGCTATTGCAGGTAAGGGAGAGAGAGGGCGCATCCATCTTGAGGCACCCTCTCAGCACTGTTTACAAAACCGAAGAAAAGAAATGCCCACAACTTCTGGACTACTATTGTGAAGGGGAAGACCCTCCACACAGGGCAGCCTGCGGCCACAACTATGGCCAGGTGGGTATGATGGCCTGGTGGAACGGAGGGCTCTCAAAGTGATCCTGGAGCACTGGCCTCCTGATCAGGCCAGGAGGCCGCCTGCAGGCATCATAGAGGGCTTCTAATCAATGGCCATAATTGGCCTCTTAATTGAGTTAACAAGCCATTGTTGCTTGTGGGCAGGTAGTCATTCTGCGCCCAATCCAATCTCCAGGAAAATGACTGGGAGTCGGGACCGGGGTAGGGAACCGGCACACTGACCGGCGTCGGGAAATTCCCCATCTGTCCAACTCTGCATATCAGCACCAAAATCCTGCCCCAAGCGTCAACATCACCATCTGTGGTAGAGATACTGAGGAGATCACCTTCCACCCCGGCCCCAACAAATGTGCCTGAAGCTGACTTCAGAAGAGCATCCTTTATTACGTTTACCATTCCCCACACTCCTCACCTCTGGCTGTGATTGTCAAATTAATGTTAGATACTTACACAACTATTTTGAACTTTCTGTAGAATGCAAAATAAGACAGAGACATAGCAAACACTAACGAAGCTCACCAACCCGCATATGTCATTCAATGTGTTCAGTGAGAAGTGAGAATCTTTCACCTATTTTTTCACACTGAAGTAACATTCGCGCCACACAAGTGCCAGGCAATGACCATCTCCAACAAGAGAGAATCTAACCATCTCCCCTTGACATTCAATGGCATTACCATTGCTGAATCCCCCTCTATCAACATCCTAGGGGCTACCATTGACCAGAAACTGAACTGGAGTAGCCATATAAATACCGTGGCTACAAGAGCAGGTCAGAGGCTTGGAATCCTGAGGCGAGTAACTCGTCTCCTGACTCCCCAAAGCCTGTCCACCATCTACAAGGCACAAGTCAGGAGTGTGATGGAATACTCTCCACTTGCCTGGATGGGTGCAGCTCCAACAACACTCAAGAAACTCGACACCATCCAGCACAAAGCAGCCCGCTTGATTGGCACCCCATCTACAAACATTCACTCCCTCCACCACGACGCACAGTGGTAGCAGTGTGTACCATCTACAAGATGCACTGCAGCAATGCACCAAGGCTCCTTAGACAGCACCTTCCAAACTCACGACCTCTACCAACTAGAAGGACAAGAGCAGCAAATGCATGGGAACATCACCGACTGCAAGTTCCCCTCCAAGTCACAAACCATCTTGACTTGGAACTATATCGCCGTTCCTTCACTGTCACTGGGTCAAAATCCTGGAACTCCCTTTCTAAAAGCACTGTGGGTATACCTACCCCAAATGGACTGCAGCGATTCAAGAAGGCAGCTCACCACCACCTTCTCAAGGGCAATTAGGGATGGGCAATAAATGCTGGCCTGGCCAGCGAAGCCCACACCCCATGAATGAATTAAAAAAAAAATTCCACAATGGTTAACTGATAAAACAGTTGTGGCTCCTTTCATCCCAAATAATGAGGGCTTGTCAGTGAAGTATATGACCGAGGTGGATCTACAGCAATATATTTCTCCTTCTTGACTGATTTGGGAGGCAATCTAGGTGCCAGTAGCCTTTGCTTCATGCCCTTAATAGATTTTTAAAAATCTATTCATGGGATGTGGGCATCACTAGCAGGCCAACATTTGTTGCCCATCCCTAATTGCCCTTGAGAAGGTGGTGGTGAGCTGCCTTCTCGAGCTGCTGCAGTCCATGTGGTGTAGGTACACCCACAGTGCTGTTAGGTAGGGTATTCCATGATTTTGACCCAGCGACAGGGTAGGAGCGGCGATATATTTTATTACCCCTGTTCTTCTCGTTGGTAGAGGTTGCGGGTTTGGAAGGTGCTTTCGAAAGAGCCTTGGTGAGTTGCTGCAGTTCATCTTGTATATGGTACACACTGCTGCCACTGTGCACTGATAGTGGAGGGAGTGAATGTTTAAGGTGGTGTGTGGGCTACCAATCAAGCGAGCTGCTTTGTCTTGGATGGTATCGAGCTTCTTGAGTGTTGTTGGAGCTGCACCCATCCAGGCAAGTGGAGAGAATTCCATCACATTGCTGACTTGTGCCTTGTAGATGGTGAACAGGCTTTGGGAAGTCAGGAGGTGAGGTACTCGCTACAGAATTCCCAAACTCTGACCTGCTCTTGAAGCCACAGTATTTATGTGGCTGCTCCAGCCAACTTTCTGGTCAATGGTGACCCCAGGATGTTGATGGTAAGAGATTCAGCGATGGTAATGCCGTTGTATGTCAAAGGGAGATGGTTAGATTCCTCTCAAACAAGCACAAAAGCAAAATACTGTAGATACTAAAAATTTGAAACAAAAACAGAAAATTCTGGAAATACTCAGTAGGTCAAGCACAGGAGAGAGAAACAGATTTACCGCTTCAGGTCCATGTGACCTTTCATCAGGTTAGATTCTCTCTTGTTGGAGATGGTAATTGCCTGGCATGAGTGTTACTTGCCATTTATCAGCCCAAGTCTGAATGTTGTCCAGGTCTTGCTGTATGCAGGCACTTCAGTATCTGAGGAGTTGCAAATGGAGCTGGAACTGGATGGCAATAAAATCTAAAATTAGATAATGTTCCAAAATTTGTCAACAATCTGCTGTCAATAATTAGTCGGCAAAATAAGGATCGGTTAGCGCTGTTCCCTTCACCTCTGGTAGTTTGAAAACAGTCCAGACTAATGGAAATACAAATTTTGTCTCCTTGCATAGTGATTGAGTGCAAGTGAAATGAGTTTTGAATGTTTTAACCCAATTTCCAACAGACCATAGCTAAGACTGATAACAGCTGCAATATCTCACCTCCAGAGTGTAGATGAAATTCAGTCAAGCGTTAAATCTGTAGGAAGATAAATTTTGGTTTATATTCACTGACTTCTGTCCTATCTAAACTAAAACTTTTAAAGGCCTACCATTTAAAGCCTGGCTCGGGTACAAAATTAAAATCCAACCCAGACCGGACCCGACCACAGCCAACCCGAACCCAATCTGGGCCCCGAGTCCTTTAATTTTTTTTCGCGCCCGATCCGACCCGACATGAATATCCTTCATCCGTTCCGGCAGCAGGCTATTCCTGCAGATGGAATTGTGAGGAATCATGGGTAAGCCTGATCCCGTGAATTCCGGAAGCAGCACTGTCCAGCCCGACCCGACCCGAGCCCGAATACTGGACTCGGAATATAGACCTAAACTAACCTGAACCCGACATATGTAGTCAGGTCTAGTCGGATTCGGGTCGGGTAACCAGGCTTTACTACCATATACTTATATTGCAGGTTACTGCACAGAGGTGCTAATCAGCATTTTAGCAGCAATGAATGCAATGATGTAGTCGGATATTTAAATGGATGTGTCGAAGCTGTCTGCACTGTCAATCATATCTGATCACATGAACAAAAATGTACTTGTTACAGTCAGATGAGGAGGGGTCGAAGGGCTTCCCTCTTTTCCCTCTTCTTGTTTGACCACAACAGGCTTAATGCTTTTTCAAAGTGGATGTACTTGCCAATTCAGTGAGTGTTTGATTATTTGTATGCTATGATCAGAAAACAGAACCAATCGGACAGGTTTTCTTGAGTTTAACAAAGAAAGAGATTAGCTTTTTTGTACTTAAACCTATCTAAGTAAAATAATAAACTACATTCCAACTTTCACACACACACACACATACAAACCAATTAGGTTGCAGAGTGGGGAAGGGTAGATTGGTTGAGTTAAAGTCCATAGAACCATAAAAGGTATACAGTCTGTGGAGTTTGGTGATTCGGCTGGCTTCGAGCTGAATACGGTGGTTCTGAGGCTTCCAGTTTGAAGAGATAGATGGCTGATACGGTCAATCTCTTGGAGACAGCAATGCGGATGATTTCCTTTAAGGGGTCTCTGGTTGCAGGCAGGGTATGCAGAGGTGGGCAGACTCAGCAGACAGGGTTCAAAGCTTGCAAGCTTGAATGGAGAGAAAGAGAAAGGAGGGACCCCCACTTGGGTCTGCTGTTTTCAGAGTCCAGATGCTTGTCAGCGTGCTGCACAGAAACACCAGATTAAAAACACACAGATGGGGGCAGGGGGGGGTGGGGGGGTGGGGTTGGTGGTGGGACTATTGTTACATGACAGTCACCCAGTGATTCAAGCATTATAGTTGGCAGTGTGTCTTTCTTTTCGCAACTTAACAGCCCATGTCTGGGGATTTCTTTCTCACAACCAGGGTCCCATTGTTCAAATGATAGTCTTGAAGCCTTGCTAATGGGAACAGGCAGTTTCCTTAAACTTCCTAGGTCTTGGTTCTTGCTGGAACAGGGCAGACATTTTGTCTCCACTTCACAGGCCTTGGAATGTGGGATACAGTGTTGCAAATTAGGTGGCCATCTTAAGCTGCTAGCAAAGTCACCTTTTATCTGTTGCTTTTTAACCTCTTAAAAAAAAAATTCAGGTTTCCTGCTGATGGATTAAAAAATTATCATTCAACATAACACATTGGTGTGACAATACTGCATACTAACTGTTGCCTGTTAGCTGTATCTGTATCTTGTTGACATTTTTTAGTATGCTATCCTTCTGTGCTTATCACTGTGAAGTATGTCAATGTTGAAGACTGAATTACTGTTCGACTTCTTGCACCAAGTACCAATTACTCCCAGGTCAGGGACTGTGTTGGGACTGCCAAAGAGATCTTAAGATAATAAGATCTATTAAGGGCCATTTTATAGAGCTGCTGGCATTTTACTGACGCCAGCGTCCCCCCCGCCCTCCCTCCGACCCCTGCTGTGTGGAGGTGGCCTCCCTGCAGCAGCCCAAGGGGGCATTGGAGCCAGAGGCTCTATGGCCAAAAGAAGTGGCTGCAGGCAGGTAAGGCAGCTCCTGCGGCCCCAACAATCCCCTCAGAGGGGTTTCCCCTCCGACACTCGGACCTCTGAACTTTTTATTTTTATTTTACTTACCTGGAGGCACACTGATGTCTCTGACCTGCCTCAGCAACACCCCCCCTGTCCAAGTGGCGCTGCTGAAGCTTCAGAGCCACCGGCCCTCTGATTCAGAGCCCGCCAACCGTTCTTAATTGGACAGCGGCCCACAAGCGGCCAAATCGGAGGCCGTATGCGATAAAATGACCGAGCCAGTCCTGCTGTCGGCAGGTGTGGGCTCAGGCCCCATGTTCCAGCCTGATGCTGGGGTTCTGACGCCCATGGTAACATTCAGCCCCATGACTCTGAACCACAGCATCAGAGAACTGAATTACAAGGAAAAGTTGGGGAAATTTAGATTTATTCACCTTAAAAGGAAAATGAGAGGGGACCTTTTAGAGGCATACAAGGTATTAAGTGAAATAGAAAAGGTTAATCCAGTGCTTTATTTCAAGTTAAACCACGACTGCAGAATGGGAACAGATACAAATGGTAAAACTCAAGCTTGAGTCAGATGTCAGAAAGCACTTCTTCACCTCAACAGAAAATATTTCCTGGAATGATTTTTGGACCGTGGAGGCCACCCCTCCCCCCCCCCCCCCCCACCGATGACGTGGCCATCAACGGCCTCTGGCGCCAACGCGCAAGCACCAGCACCATTTTTAAAAGACTTAAAGCCCTCAATGAGTATTTAAATTTTACAGGGATAGTAGCTTTTAATTTTTTTTAAATGTATACAAGAAGCTTTCCATGCCCTCTCCCACCCCATCAATGGCATTCCACATCATTCCTGCCCTTTCCCCTCCCAGAATACCTACCTTTAACATTTAACCTTTCCCCCCCGCCCAAAGTTCAGATCTTTTGTCCTTTAGCCCTTCCCATCACCCCCCCGACCAATGCAAAGTGCTCTAATGCTTCCAAATAGAGAAAATCACCTCTGCCCCTCTCCCCACAGGAGTCGTACCTCATTTCTCCAAATGGAGATTCAAAGGCATGCCATTGCTGGCCACCGGAATGAAGATCCCAACCTACAGCCTGCAGATTAATTCGAGGTAAGTTAGCATTTACATATTTTAATGTGGGTCCCATCTCCAAGCTGCAGGGCGGCCGCCACGAGGCCTCACTGCTGCCACCAGGATCGGTATGGGGTCTGCCGGCATCGGGGTCAGTGGTGGGCCTCCTCCGTTCCTATCTTCATTGCCCCCCCCATCACCGTTCTTGGTGTCAAAGGGCCTTTAAAATCCAGCCCGCTTTAGTTCTACATGGTTGTTGATGATACTCAGCTCTCCCTCACCCAGCATCTCTCTTCACCCCTCTATTGTCTCTGATTTGTCACACTGCTTGCTTGATGAGCAAAAATTTCCTCCAACTATACTTTTGGAAGATTGAAGCCACTGTCTTTAATACATGCTGCAAACTCCATTCCCTGAGCACCATTTCCATTCTACTCCCTGGCTGAAACTGAGCCATACTGTTTGCAACATTCGTGTTCTGTTTGACCCCGTGATGAGCTTCTGACCACATATCCACTCTAACACCAAGTCTGCCGATTTTTACCTCTGTAGCATCACCTGACTCTGATCCTACCTCAGCTCATCTACTGCTTTCATCAATGCCTTTGTTACCTCGAGAGTTGATTATTCCAATGGTCTGCTGTCTGGCCTCTTATCTGCCACCCTATATAAATTTGTGCATGTCCAAAACTCTGCTGTCCATAGCTTAATTTGCACCAAATCCCATTCATTTGTGCTCGCTGATCTACATTGACTCCCAGACTGACAATTCCTCAATTTTATAATCCTCATCCTTGTTTTCGAGTCCATCTATGGTCAACTCCTCCCTAGCTCTGTAAGCTCCTCCAGCCCTACAAGCCTTTGCAATCTCTATGCTCCTTCAATTCTGACATCTTGTGCACCCTCGATTTTAATCACTCCACCACTGTCATCTGTGCCTTCAGCTGCCTTGGCCCTAAGCTCTGGAATTTCCTCAAACTTTTCTGCCTCGCTGCTCTCTCTCTCTTCCTTTACAATACTCCTTAAAGCCTACGTCTTTGACTAAGCTTTTGATCATATGTCCTGATATCACTTTCTGTTGCTCGGTTATCAACATTATTATCGATAACACTCATTAAGCGTCTTGCAATGTTTTGCTAAATTAAAGGTGTTATATAAATGCAAATTGTTGTTGAGATGGGCTGAATTACATTCCTTATCTATACTAATCTGTCAGCCTTGTATCTACCAGTCCAGTGTGCTCATTTTGTAAAAAGTTCACAATCTCCAGTAAAGGAACTGTTGAGGTTGGTGATGCCTGTCAGAGTCAAACAGTACACAAAAAATACATGAGAACAGATCACCTTGTGGCAATTGTATATATTTTGTGAGGGGACAGGTCAGAATCCACCTGATTCATCCTTGTATATTTCTTTTTGTTGCATTTTAATTTGTGTTTTTTTCTTAAGCAACAATCTTCCTCAGTTTGGTTAACTCTTAGCCAAACTCCCGTGAACTGATCTCCAGGTACAGATTGATTCTGAGAGGTTGCAAACAAACATTCTTTCTTGTCAGTTGCTGCTAGCAATTTCATACAAAATTTATGACAACAGTTGTTTTCTTATTCTTTAAAGTCTTCTTCATCTTTTATTCTCTTTGTCGCAAAATTATTACTTCTCCTCTGACCTAAAAATCCTATAAAATATTCAATGATCTGTTAGGCCTGTGGAACCATTTGAAAGAAACTCTATGAGGTGTACAAGCAATAAGCTACATAATTGAAAGTGCTCAAATTTTAAGATTTTTCTCTCATGGTTTATCCAAGTTTCAATTCCACAGATGTGTTAATTGGGTTTAATATAAGCTTACAACAGATCAAAACTCAGTCTAAGATCATTTGGGACACACAGGCACAGCTGGTTATGCGTTATAGTCTCAGTTAGTTCCTGTCACCTTCGGTTTCAAATTCAGCACAAGTAGGAAGGAGGAAGATTTCTTCATTAAAATTTATAAGAATCCTTTCCCCGAATCATTGCAGATATTAAAAACATATTGTCGGTAGCAGAACCCTTTTTAAAACACCGTTTATGTTACAGTGCTGCATCTGGATATAAACAAGCCAACAAGAGCATAGATAACAGCACATCTTATGAGGTGGTGTCACAGAATTACATAGAATGTACAGCTCATAAACAAACCATGTAGCCCAATATGATATCTCTTGGGACTGGAGTGAGGTTCAGCCGAGTTTAGTATAGGACACAGGAGACAGAGAGAAAGAGACTGCAGGCTGTTGAACACAAAGGCTTCTTCTTTATTCTGTTTTACTTTCGCCTTTCCCTTTGCTAGCATGTGTGTTCTACAGCAGCTTCAACTTCAGCAGCTCTGGACTCTGAGAGTGATAGTGATCATGCTAATTCCAACAGCTCTGACAGCTTTCTGCCTTTTTTGAGTGTTTTTTGGTTTGGTTGACTGGAGAGACACTCGTCAATTATTTGTGTTTTGATTTCCCTTTCAGCATGTTGAACATCACCGAAGTCACATTGTTGCCTTATTGCATGCAATATTGGTCAAGTGTCTCATTTGCTTCTTGCTTAGTGTCGCAGAAGACAATAGTTTTGTATATGGTGTTTTTCTTCGGGGTATTTTGTGCTGTATCATAGTCATTTTGCTCTCAAAGATATCTTCTAATTCTTCACTTCCATAGTGTAGGAGCAAGGCCTTTTTCCTTGTGCCATCTGTGATTGCAAAAATGCCATTGTGCCTTCAAGACGCCACAGCCACTTTTGCCAACATGGGGGTACAGATGACAGCTCAGAATGCACATCAAAAGGTGGTAGGTTGGGCAAAGACAAGGCCATATATATCAGCAATGCAGTGAAAAGGGATCCGTGATCGCACTCCTGTCAGAATAAACCTCCCTGCAGTGATACGAGATTATATATCTTTTTTGATAGGATGGTTATTTTGGAGAGATCAGTGTGTGTGTACACTGTACAAACTTCCTGCATGTCACTCTAACAGTCTGCAACTTAAAATGCTTTCAGTAAAAGTAGACAAAAAGTTTCCAAAAATTTCATACCTGAAAGCAATGTTTCTGGTTTTTCACCATCCTTTGCTATTTACCTCGTCATCATTGTGATGTCTCTCTTGACTGGAGCAAGGTTTAGCTGAGTTTAGCTTGGGTTATGGGAGACAGGGACTGCAGGCTCTTGAACATAAAGGCTTCTTCTTTATTCTGCTTTACTATCACTTTCCCTTTGCCAGCATGCATGTTCTCCAGCAGCCTCTAGAGTACAAAATGCATTATGCAATTGCAATTTCAAAACATTGCAACACTATACCCAACAGGTCCACTCCAGTGTTTTTGCTACACATAAGCTTTCTCCCTCCTTAATTCATCTATCGACATATTCTATTCTTTTCTCCTTTAAGTGTTTCTTTAGCTTCCCCTGAAAGGACCTATGCTTTTTTTATATTATTTCGGGGGATGTGGGCGTAACTGGCAAGGCCAGGATTTAGTGCCCATCCCAAATTGCCCTCCACAAGGTGGCAGTGAGCCAACTTCTTGAACCACTGCAGTCCGTGTGATATAGGTACGCCCACACTGTTGTTCGGCAGGGAGTTCCAAGATTTTACACAGAGACGATGAAGGAGCGGCGATATATTTCCAAGGCAGGATGGTGTGTGACTTGGATGAGAACTTGAAGGTAGTGGTGTTCGCATTCACCTGCTGCCTTTGTTCTTCTAGGCATGGGTTTGGAAGGTGCTGTTGAAGAAGTCGTGGTGAGTTGCTGCAGCACAGCTTGTAGATGGTGCCTCAAATATTCCTTATGGTAGCAAGTTCCATATTCTCACCATTATTTGGCTAAAGTAGTTTCTCCTGAATTCCCTATTGAATTTATTAGTGACTATTTTATATTGTTTTGGTCTCTCTCACAAAGTGAAACATCTTTTCTATATCTACCCTGTCAAACCCTTCTATAATTTTAAAGACTTCTATCAGACCTTTCTCTTCTAGAGAAAAGAGCTCCACAGTCTGATCAGTCTTTTCTGATAAATGTATCCTCTCAGTTCTGGTATAATCCTGGTAAATCTATTTTTGTACCTTCAATGTCCGTTTTATAATTTGAAGACCAGAACTTCGACTAAACAAAGTAGTCCAAGTGTAGTCTAACCAAAGTTCTGTACAAGCTTAGCATAATTTCTCTGCTTTTCAATTCTATCCCTCTAGAAGTGAACCCCAGTGCTTAATCTCCTGACTAACACCATTCTGTTCTGCTTTTTCACATTGATATCCTTTGTGAATCTTCCCTTTGACACCAGGGAAGGCCCAATGCCAAAAAATAAAATGAGAGGGTGCCAAAGAGACTTCAGAACTCTGTAAAGAAACCTGATTAAAGTAAATTAAAAAGATATATTCCTTGAAGATTGGCACCACTTGTGTCAAAGTGGCAGAACATGGCTCATCTGCTGGCAACTATTGCCAGCTTTTATGATGTACAGCAGCACACTGTAACTTTATCATGTGATATAGTATTAATCCTTCAGATGTGAAGACCACTGACTAGACAATGGTCTCTGCAAACTGGGGATAACACATTGAATCAGGTGACAAGGTTAACCACCTGAAAATAGATGCTGCTGTATAGAACTTCCAGTCAGTAAA
Organism: Heterodontus francisci; assembly: GCF_036365525.1. Taxonomy (NCBI): domain Eukaryota; kingdom Metazoa; phylum Chordata; class Chondrichthyes; order Heterodontiformes; family Heterodontidae; genus Heterodontus; species Heterodontus francisci. The sequence continues at coordinate 21,003,799 of NC_090401.1, read as the reverse complement.
AAGTCACATCTGAATGTTTAACGTACTCATGAGTCGTGCCAGGCCCCCACCTGCCAAGAATGAGGCACATTAATTTTGTCATGAACATTGATTTTAAACTGTTACTGGAGTGAAGAAAGGACTTGTTAAACAGATCAGCCGTGGCTGGAAAAGACATTTGCATATTAAAAGCGTTTGGAAGGACAAAGCAACCACTCCCTGACGTTCAACCCACAATGGACGTTGAAGGTGGGGGAGCAGGTTGACTGCTAAGATGGCCGAATACACAAATGGACATGGTCAAACCAGCTAGTCACATGACAAACCTGCTGGGCAACCTGAGTCTCAGAATTTGTACAGTTTGGGCAGAAAGTCTGTTTGCTCCTGAACTGTAATAATCTCTCCTGTCTGCTCCCATCTCTTTCCCACAAGCCTTTGAATCCACTGAAGACACATGAACACCAAGAGAGAAAAATCTCCTACAGTGAACAGGTTTAAGAAGAATATTGGGCCCCAACAAAAAACAAGATCTACCGACAATCAAGGACTCTACAATAAGCTCAAAGAAGCGTAACAACAACTCTTCAGATATTGCCTCAAACTTCTCCATTTTATTTTTCTTCTGCTCTTTTCTGTCTCTATTTGCATGTGTGTATCGTGTATGCATGTTAGCATGAGGGGTGTTATGTATCTAGGTGTCAACCGAATTAGAGTTTAAGTTCAAGTTTAATAAATTTCAACTTTTCTTCTTTAAACCTAAGAAAGCCTGCTTGTGCTGGTTTCTTTGTCTTATAATTGGAAAGCGGTGAATAAGGATTCACCAAGGGGAAGCTAAAAACGCGATGTTTCAAAATTAAATCCTGTTACAATAAGACCAGGTGAAGGCTGAGAGGGACCCCTAGACACCTTTCTCACTTGGTCAAAACACATGCTATATTGCTGTGTGCACTATTTTAATTTGGGCATTAACATCTCTGGCTGCGAGTGGATAGATAAGAATGGAACCAGGCGCGTTCACCAATCAGCTGGCCAGCAGGTAAGTCATGTGACCATCTCTTGATTTGAGACAGCATCTTCTGGGAGGGTTGTTGATTCTCAAAGTTCTCTAGTCACACTTGGTGGGGTGTGGAGTTCTGGCTCTTACACAGACAAAGAATGTTGATTGTCATGATTGCTCAGACTAATCTTATTAATTGAATCAGTGAGCACTCCCATTATCTCTCTATTTAACTGTATCTCAGAATGCCAATGTGCAACCATGTTTTCAGCTGTTGAACTCTGTGCTCTTTTTTAAACAAGTTATGTGCAATATCCAGTAAAAAAAAAGGTTCAAATAGTGTCCCATATGACGAAATTAACAGGTTTCCATTTGGCAGGTGTGATTTCTGTCACAATTTGGAAGGCAACATTACTTTCAAGGACTTTCGAGAGGAAAGGGAGGTAGTTTACATTGACAGAAGGGTCAAAGCTGTTTTTTGAGGAGAAGGGTGATGACAGAAGATTTGAAGAAGAGGGGATCAGTACCTGAGGAGAGAGAACGGTTAACAACAGCTGCTAACATGGGAGCCAAGAGGGGAAATTGGCACAAGAGCAAAATACTGCAGATGCTGGAAATCTGAAATAAAGACAGAAAATGCTGGAAATACTCAGCAGGTCAGGCAGTAGCTGTTGAGAGAGAAAAACAGAATTAATGTTTCTAGTCAATGACCTTTCATGAGACGTTAGCTGTTCAGCAGCTTAGTAGGAAAAGGGTTGAGGGAGCAGGACATGGAACCCATGGTCAAAATGAGTTCAGAGAAGGCATAGGGTCTCTGTTAGCTACAAGTTGACTGAAAAAGCGTGACCAAAAATATTGACTATAGATAGTGAAGATTTTGGACAGAAAATGTGCAGATACACAACATGTTTTAAAACAATGTACAAATGGAAATTAATCCGTTCGATATACAGTTGAAGCAGTTAGGAATAACAGAAAATAATTTTGTGAACAGACTTATTGGGCTAGATTCTATAGAGCCCTCGATATCGGGAACTGTGGTGGGGGGGCACGATGATTGCCCCGGATGAGGTCCACCACAGACCTCGACGCCGGCAGGGTCCAGCCTGAGATTAGAGGCAGCGGCGAGCCCTTCGTGGCACGTTGTCCGGCAGCATGAATATTCACTCCTGTCTGCCCCCGTTGAGGGCTAAAACATTGAGCCCTTTGTGACATATTCCCGTATGATTGCCAAAAATTTGTTCATATCAGACTTTACATGTATGTAGTGAATTATAGTAGAAATCAGTGACAGCTTGTTACGCTTATTTGGTTCAAGTTAATGAGGGAGGGAGAATCTGCCGACTTAGAGCTAAGATTGATATGGATTTGAAGTGCCATAACCTACAAGGCTATAGGCCAAGAGTGGAAAGTGGGTTAGACTGAGTGGCATTGTGTTGGCCGGTGTGGGCATGATGCGCTTAATGGCCATCACTGTGCTGTAAATTTCTAGGATTCTATGATTCTATTGATGGTGGGGGCCTGCTGGGATAAGATGATAGATTTTTCTTCTAAAATGTAATCTAAAAGATAATCGAAAAGGTGATTACCTCCTTAAGCTATCGGGGGAATCAGTGAAGTTAACTGGAAAAACTGGATAGTTTTGTATTATTTGAGAGCTTTGCTTCATAGAATCATACAGAACTGAACGAGGCCATTCAGCCCATCATGCCTATGCAGTTCTAGGAAAGAGCTATCCAATGAGTTCCATTCCCACGCTCTTTTCTCATAGTCCTTTTAAGTATATTTCCAGTTTATTATTGTTATAAACCGAAACAGTTAGTTTGCTGTATCATTAGCGGCACGTTTATGGTGCCTGCACGAGCAGGATTAGTGGTGGGTGGGGTGATTTAATTAGGTGGGAGGTGATATTTTGATTTCCCGACGATGGGTTTGAAAGTAGAGATTAAGTCAGCAGTGTGTTTGTTGTGGGTTGGGCCTCGCACGTTGTGTGGCAGGATCCAACTTTTGCATCCCATGAATACTCATTCCCACATAATTAATTGATGTTAGGCCCTACCTGCCAGATTCAGTCAGCGGCGCAGGGAAATCTCGTGACACCTGGTTCACGTTTGTTTAAAGGTGGCATGCTTTGTGCAGTTGTGTCTGAGGTCAGTGGTTTTATTTCTTGAACTCATCAGCAGAAGGGAGAGCAGCATTGGTTTGGCAGTTTGGCTCCAGGCTTGGGACCGGCAAGGGCGACTTTGGGGGTGGGGGGTGGTGGGGAGAATGCTGGTATTTGAGAGGGTAGGGTTCGGGTGCTTGGAGCTGCAGAGGAGGGAAGGGCCTAGCGTTCCGGGTGTGGTGAGGGGGTGGGGAATGAGGGTTGGTGGTGGAATAGTGAATGTAAGTGTGGTGAATGATGGACCAAGGGAGGGTTCAGTACTGTCTACTGGGTCCTGTGAGGCGAGCACAGGGTGCTGGTTGGCAGAGGGAATGGTCGCAGTCGCAGGGGGGAAATGGGATACAATAGGGGGCAGAGACATGGTCGCCTAACGGAAGGTCTCATAGGGTGGGATACGGGATTGGACGACATTAAGGATGATGACGAAAGGATTCAGAATGAAAGAGGGCATTTCAATTGGGACTGTGTAGGCACAGGGTGGAAGAGGTGGAATGTAAACACTGATAATTACATGGTCCACAGTAATGGGGGGAGGTTCAAGGATCATAGAGGGACGGTTCCAAGTAATGTTGAGTGGGTCAAGGGTGACAGGGGGGCAAGCTGGAAGGTATCAGCAGGAGGGTGGAAGGTGGAGGATCTTGCTTCGAATCTGACACGCACCATTTTGTAAAAGGAGATGAAAACGCATGTGGGTGTGCCAGGAGTGCAGATCGAAGTGGGAGGAGGCCAGTGTTGGGCGGTTGGATTTAATGCTGTGGACAATGGGAGGAGCTGAGAACCTCATTGCTCATGAGTTCAATGGTTGCAAATCATGGTCAAACATGTTCTATTTAACTAATTGTGGGTCTATTTGTCCTGCACGAGAAAGTGCTAGGTTAATGACATGTCAAGTGATGCCTAATCCAAGTCTTATGTTCCTATATACCCCCCCCAAATAAAAACAGACACCAGACTTCCACCTGCTCTGGCCACAATTGCTATGTGGCACCATGGCTGATCATGCATTCACCCACCTGGCGTGGATACCCACCCACAGACATTAAGGTCTGAGGACCCCACGAAAAACCATTTGTTAGGATGTGGCCATAGTACTTACCATTGTGGATCTAAGCAGGTCATTGACCCGTTTCCTGTACTGTTTTAGGATGAACCCCATGGTTCAACACCTCCTCTGCCACCTCTGTCCAGGCCGCCTTCGTCAGGCGTGGGTCTTATGCCATTTGCAGGAAAGAGGACCTCCCGCCTTTCCCTGCTGGCCTGGAGGAGAACCTGCAGGAAGGCATCACTGAACTGGGCTGGTCTCTGCCTGCTAGCAGACATGATGGTGTTGGTGATGAGCAAAACAAAACAATTACAAAGGAGGGTGCTGATGGTGTTGGAGAGGTGTGGGGGCAGGTGAGAGTAAGTAAAAGCTTAAATTAAGTTAAGGGGATAAAAAGTTGAATAATTTCTTAGAGACAAGCTGCCATGCTGATGAGCCTCCCTGATTATGCTGATGGCTAATTTATAACCCTGCTGTACATGATGTTTCACTGTCTGATGGCAGGTTACACCAATGAAAAGCATTCCCTGATGCATGATTGCATGTGTCTCCCATGCCCACTGCCAGACCTTTGATTTTCAATTGTAATCGCGTGGGAACTGGCAAAAAGGGAGGGAGCAGAAGTGCTGCCCATTTCCAGTTCCACCATCGGAAACGGTGCGACATGAATAAAATCTCACCCATTGCCTTGGTTCACAAAATAACGAGATCTCCATGCTGCCCCATCTCAATGCCAACATCTGAGGTTTGATTTGTTTTTGGTTAGCCAGATTTTTGTGCTTATGAAGGCATGGAGTTTTGGTGGTACAGCGTGAAATATTCTTGCACCATAACCTATTACCTTGAAATTCCAGGGGGCTGGAGAGGGTGGCAAGTTTGAGTTCCATCAAGGACACGAGGAATTTAGGGCAGCACCTGGTCAAGCTGATATCCCACCCCATTTGTATTGGCCCTTTAAATTCTGGTGGTGCATTTTCACAGCTGTTTTACCCATGGTCTTCAACTTAGACTTTGTCTTTTCACCACAGCTACCACCATATAATAAGTTCTTTACGTTGTCTGAGGTGTGTGGAGTCCAATTCATTGACGTTCTCGAACAGGTTTATGAACAGCTAAACTAATACGTACAGTACAGAGCAAACTATTGACAGAACCTTCCTCTAGCTGTTACAGTTGAAGAGTGACTCTGTCTTGTAGTCACATGACTACATCCTGGTACTGATCTCATTAGCATACTGAGTTCTTTAACGGGCATCACTCTTAAGGTGATCACACAACAAGCTCCGTAAACTTGAGGTCACCCAAAACTCTGCTGCCCATTCCAAGTCCCATTCATCTATCACCCCTGGCTCCTGGTTAAGCAATGCTTCTATGTTAAAATTCTCATTCTTGTCTTCAAATCCCTCTGCCGCCTCCACACTCCCTAACTCTGTAATCTTCAGCCCTACAACCTTTTGAAATATCTGTGCTCATCCAGTTCTATTCTCTTGAGCAACCTGATGTTAATCACTCTGCCATTGGTAACCATGCCTTCAGCTGCCTAGATCCTAAGCTCTGGAATGCCCTCCCTAAACCTCTCACCCTCTCTACCTTTCTTTCTTCTCTTAAGATGCTTCTTACAACTTATTTCTTTCACCAAGTTTTTGGTCATATTCCCTTGCATATCCTAATGTGGCTCGGTGTCAAATGTTGTTTGATAATGCTCCTGTGAAGTACCTTGGGATGTTGTACTACGTTAAAGGTGCTATATTAATACAGGTTGTTGTCATTGAAATTGTTTCCAAAGAGCCCTGTGATGCTGCAGTTACTGGATAGGCCTCTAGGTGGTGTCATAACTCCATTATATCTTCTGACACTCCATGAGCAATGCCACAGGAGGTCTACAAGTGTCCATCATATTCACTCCAATTGATTAACAAGGAGAAGAGTATGGGGAGGATTGCAGTGTGAAGGAAACTTTCATTGATGAATATCTCATAGTCAGAAGGACGTCAATTCTTTTTCGTAAGCATGTTAATAAGATAAAGAAGCCTCTCTGAATCTTTCTGTATTGAGTTAAATAAGTAAACTTGAGAAGTCACCTATCTGGCATAGATTATTAATGCAATATGACAAGAGCCCAAATCTTTGACTGGGTTGTCCATACGGTTGCCCTTAGATCTGTGGGCTCTATTGGGTTAACATTACAGCCTGTAGAGTTATTCGATGTCCCAGTATGTTGTGAGCAACTTTGGATCAGCCTAATTCAGACTAACCTGATTCTCCAATTTACAACTGGTTTAACTATTCCTAGATTTTAACTGTTCCAAAAAGGTGTTGAACTCGATTGGTCAAGTCATTCCAAAATTCATTCTTTTATATAATTACAATGGCTTCTTCTAATTCTTCTGGTCATAGAACTCAATTTGTTGAGCATAGCCAGCCACAACAATGGCCTCTCCTTTATTCAGACCCCTGAATTATCCTGGTACCTATTCCCTGTGGGTAAATGGCACCCGATGAAGATTCTCTGAACCCTGTGTAATGCCTGTTGTTTACTACATTCATTCTACTACTTAAGTGACAATGGTCAGGAAATGTTCTGTGTACGACACACATCCAATGAAGTAATGGTGGTAAGGCAGGACCTGCTCCAAAGAGTTTCCCGGCCAATGGGCAGCTTTTATGTAAGAATTAGTGGCGCAATGGTTAGCACCGTAGCCTCACAGCTCCAGTGACCCGGGTTCAATTCTGGGTATTGCCTGTGCGGAGTTTGCAAGTTCTCCCTGTGACCGTGTGGGTTTCTGCCGGGTGCTCCGGTTTCCTCCCACAGCCAAAGACTTGCAGGTTGATAGGTAAATTGGCCATTGTAAATTGCCCCTAGTGTAGGTAGGTGGTAGGAGAATGGTGGGGATGTGGTAGGGAATATGGGATTAATGTAGGATTAGTATAAATGGGTGGTTGTTGGTTGGCACAGACTTGGTGGGCCAAAGAGCCTGTTTCAGTGCTGTATCTCTTCAAAAAAAAAAATTGCGAGCCATACTATTTAACTATAATTGGCAGCAGGAAAGATGTTACCATGGCAACTAAGTGGCCCAAATAAACAAATACACAACACAATGATCCAACAGGCAAGAAGCTTTCAAAGCTGCAAAATACAAAGGAACAGTGTCACAATATGAGTCATTAAAATTAGTTAACGATGCAGGCTTTAAACTGTTGCGTGAATCTAGCAGAGAAGCTAATGGAGATTCTCACTCAATGGACATCTCACCAGCAACCAAATCTGTGCTGAACTCTAAGGAAGTACTTTTCCTTAACTTGGACAGAGCGATTAATGGGTAAAAAGACAAATTTAGCATACAGCTAAATGTTGCTTCAAAAATATTAAAGTTCAAATGAAGAATGAATGCAAACTACCCAGCACCTGATGGGTTATTGTAGAATTGGGAGCATTTTCTGTCATCTCCAGCAGGATTGTTTTATAACTATTTACAGTTATTGAAAGCATAAAGGGATCATTAAAACCATCCTTTGTTTAGCAGATATTCTGTCTTGTTTTAGCTTGATGCGTAAATGAGGTGCATCACCTCCGGTGGCTGCATAGCAACTGATGATAAAGAAAACACATTCCCTATTATCAGGGCAGGTAGGTAAAAGATTCATTTCTAGGGAGTGTTTGTGTCAAATTTGTAATGCGTCATCAAAATTCCAAAATGCTCCCCAGAACATGTCAACATAGTGATTAAATTAACTAAAATACAAATATAATTTTCATAATGAAGTTTGGAAATGGTCTTTCCAGACAAATGCACTCAGGGTCTGTAAGTGGCAAGGTTCCTTCGCAAATCACTACAACAACAACAACTTACATTTCTATAGCACCTTTAATGTAATAAAACGTCCCAAGGCGCTTCACAGAAGCATTATAAAACAAAATATGACACCAAGTCACAAGGAGATATTAGGTCAGCTGACCAAAAGTTTGGTCAAAGATGTATGTTTTAAGCAGTGTCTTAAAGGAGGTAAGTGAGGTGGAGAGGTGTCGGGAGGGAACTCCAGAGCTTAGGGCCCAGGCAGCGGAAGGCGTGGCCACCAATGGTGCAGCGATTAAAATCGGGGCACTAGGGCTGTGCCACCAATTTGAATGGTCATTGCTGCATAATACAGCATGCATGAAGTTTCTTTTAGATTAAGATATTTAACAAGTGTTGTGAGTATGTGTAGACTAGCGTGTAAGAGTAGAATCAACTCCCATCCTCCACACACTCACCATCTGAATGCACATATGAACATTGCTCCTTGACTGAGGTAGAAGAGGGTTACTAGTGGAACTGGAGCACCTTACTAGGTTATGGCAAAGTTTTAAGTGGCTGCTGTGTATCAGTCTTCACTACTGATGATGCTGAGTTAGTAATGCTATGTTGCACAGTTGATTTTAAAGCTGTAAGTGTCAAAGTGGATGTGAAAATAGTCTCACTGAGTAAAGCATCTCAAAATGGATTGGGTTGCTGGTCCTTGTGGCATTCATTTGAAGATGCTCAAAGAACCAGAGCTGCAGTGCAGACATTCCACAAGCCCCTTGCTCAGGCATTTAACATGGACTGGAGAGAGGCTTGTGTGGTGCCAGTATTAAAAAACTAACAGGGGCATGCAAGAAAGGTGTTACTTCTTGTGCAGAGCATTGGTACATCAACTGCACCATCCACCCACAATAGCACAGATTACAGGATGCTATAATCGAAGTGTTTAAAATTATAAAAGAGTGGGATAAGACAGGTAGCTTCCAGAAGTTGAGGGGTCGTGAGCAAGGAGACATGGATGATGAAATGTAGATCACATCTTCACACAGAGATGCAAGAGTGTGCAACTTGCTTCTAGACTCAGTGGCTGAGGCAAAAACTATGTCAGCATTCAAGATTGGATTGGATAGGTGGATGAAGGAAAGAAAGGTTGCAGGGATATGTGAAGAAGGTGGGTAAATATCATGAGAACAGTTTGCTCACGGAGAGGGTAAATACCAACATCAGATGGTAACATTTTTTTTTTAAATCTATGTTTCGCCAAACAAAATTACTTTGAGAAAACAAGGCAGCATTTCACAGTCAGTGTGTGCCACTGATTGACAAGCACCAGTTAAAACCCACAACTACCCCCATCATGTAAAACCTCGAGCCAGACCTTTCAGGAGTGAAGTTAGGAAACACTTCAACACGCAAAGAGCGGTAGAAGTTTGGAGTTCTCTTCTGCAAACGGCAATTGATGCTAGATCAATTGCTAATTTTAAATCTGTGATTGATAGATTGTTGCTAACCAAAGGTATCAAGGGATATGGGGCAAAGGTGGGTATATGGCTTACAGTAGCATAGTGGTGATGTTACTGAACTAGTAATGTAGGTGGCAGCTGGGAGAACTTAAGTTTAATTGATAAACTGTAATAAAATGCTCATCTCATTAATAATGATCATGAAACTACTGGATTGTCATAATAAACCCATCTGCCCTTCAGGGCAGGAAATCTGCCACCTTACCTGTCTACCTGTGACTCCAGACCCGCAGCAATATGGTTGACCCTTAACTGCCCTCTGAAATGGCCTAGCAAGCCACTCAGTTGTATTTAACCACTAGAGAAAAATGCACTTCTCAAGGGCAATTAAGGATGGGCAACAAATGCTGGCCTTGCTAGCGATGCACACATCCCAAGAATGAATTAACACAATGAGTTAGGCCACAGATCAGCTGTGATCTCATTGAATGGTAGAATGGGCTCACAGGTCGAAATGGCCTCCTACCGTTCCTCTGCTCCCTTTGCCAGTTCCACTGTAATCATCATGGGGTAGTGAGTGGAGACTGCACAACAAGAATGAGAGGAAATAGGAAGGCCAGTCACCTCACACCACATTTTAAGATGGTAGAGTAAAAAATGAACTGAAACTAGAATATTAAGAAGTCAGCAAAGACTGGCTGGATTTAGTTCTCCCCCAAGCATCAGGTTCCATGGTGACGGGGATGCGGGGGGAGGGCCTGAAGTTGCCTCCAGCAGTGGGCTGCCATGCACTACGACACTGGGAGGGCCCGGCCCGATATTACCAGAGGCAGCAAGGCCTAGGGGCAGCCATGCCCCCCGCAGCCCCCCCCAATCCCTTCCAGCTCGGCATCAGGACCCACATTTGAATATTTAAATAAATGAAAATGAATGAATTAATTAATGATACTTACATCATCGTCTGAGATCCTGCTCCGATCTTCGGCCCGGTGACTGGCACACCCGCACCTTCGGATCCCCGTCTGGGGAAACGAGGTGCCACACTGGTGGGGAGGGGGGGAAGAGGTAAATTTATCAGGGCAGGAGGGTGGGGAAGGGGTGCAATGGGGTCAAATTAACATAGGGGATGGTGGAAAGTATTAGAGTTGAACATTTGTGCAATTTGTGGGGGAAAGGTCAGATTGTGAAGTTAAGTGTTTTGGAGGGGAAGGGAAAATAATTATTTTTATGGTTATGGGGGGGTGGGAGAGGGGCAAAATAAGTGTATTTTTTTTTTACTCACTTTATCGTTAGATATTTAATTCTCCCCTGGCGCCATTGCCGGGGACGGATAGCCCACCCCTCCACGTGATGGGCTATGGCGGCCTGCTCCATCTATTCAAATGAGCCGCCACACGGAAGATTGTGGCGGCTCCACGACATGCGGCCTGCATGGGTAGGTCGCTGTTTTTATCACCCGCCGCCGATGTCGGGCACAGAAGATTCAACACAACAATGGAAATCGCTGGACATTACAATCCACAGGAAATGGCAGATCAGTAAACAGCAGCCTTGCTGCTTCTGAATGGACCAGTTGCCTGTCAGATGGCTGAGGGAAAGTGGGATCATGCAGATGGACATGGGGAACATAGCAACAGAAATAGGCCATTTAGACCCCCGAGGCTGTTCCACCATTTAATGAGATTGTGACTGAACCGTGGACTGACTCAATCTTTTTTTATATTCATTCTTGTGATGTGAGTCCTCTTACACTACTACCTTTAATGATAAATCTGCACACTAGATTCCTCTGCTCCATTTAAATGCTACTATTTAAGGCTCGGTTTCCATCTTTAGGACTGGTTTTTAAGAGCCCGCCGCCGAGCTCATAAATTGGTGGCCTGGCCGCATGGGCCACATGCCAAAGATCCGCCGCAATCTTAAGCTCGGCAGCTCATTTAAATAGCCAGGGCGGCCCGACCACCCCCACCCCCCCAGTCTCGTGGAGGGGTGGGTTGTCCGTCCTTGGCAATGGCATCAGCTGCCTGTGCACAGGCGCGGACGCCATTTTTAAAGGGCGGCCAGCCCTGTCGGCATATTTACATTTTTAAAGAGAGACCCCCAAAATTAAAGAAATAAATTTCTAACGCACCTTTCCCCCACAACCCCCAATAACAATCACATTAACTATTTTCCATTCTCCTCCAAAACAGGGTAGGCGGTGGCGTAGTGGTATTAACACTGGACTAGTAACCCAGAGACCCAGGGTATTTCTCTGGGGACATGGGTTCGAAACCCACCACAGCAGAAGGTGGAATTTGACCTTAATAAAAATATGGAATTAAAACTAGTCTAATGATGGCCATGCAACCATTGTCGATTGTTATAAAAACCCATCTGGTTCACTAGTGTCCTTTAGGAAAAGAAATCTGCCGTCCTTACCTGGTCTGGCCTACATGTGACTCCACACCCACAGCAATGTGGTTAACTCTTACATGCCCTCTGAAATGGCTCAGCAAGCCATTCAGTTGTACCTAACCGCAACAAAGTCAATAAAAAGGAATGAAACCGGACAGATCACCCAGCATCGACCGAGGCACCGGAAACGACAACGGCAAACCCAGCCCTGTCAACCCTGCAAAGTCCTCTTTACTAACATCTGGGGGCTTGTGCCAAAGTTGGGAGAGCTGTCCCAAAGACTAATCAAGCAATAGCCTGACATAGTCGTACTCACGGAATCACACCTTATAGACAATGTCCCAGACACTGTCATCACCATCCCCGGGTACGTCCTGTCCCACCGGCAGGACAGACCCAGCAGAGGTGGTGGCACAGTGGTATACATTAGGGAGGGAGTTGCCTTTGGAGTCCTCAACATTGACTCCGGACCTCATGAAGTCTCATGGCATCAGGTCAAATATGGGCAAGGTAACCTCCTACTGATTACCACCTACCGCCCTCCCTCAGCTGATGACTCATACTCCTCCATGTTGAACAGCACTTGGAGGAAGCACTGAGGGTGGCAAGGGCAGAAAATGGACTCTGGGTGGGGGACTTCAATGTCCATCGCCATGAGTGGCTCGGTAGCACCACTACTGCCCGAACTGGCCGAGTCCTAAAGGACATAGCTGCTAGACTGGGTCTGCGGCAGGTGGTGGGGGAACCAACACGAGGGAACAACATACTCGACCTCGTCCTCACCAATCTGCCTGCCGCAGATGCATGTGTCCATGACAGTATTGGTTGGAGTGACCACCGCACAGTCCTTGTGGAGACGAAGTCCCGCCTTCACATTGAGGATACCATCCATCATGTTGTGTGGCACTATCACCGTGCTGAATGGGATAGATTTCGAACGTATCTAGCAATGCAAAACTGGGCATCCATGAGGCGCTGTGGGCCATCAGCAGCAGCAGAATTGTACTCAACCACAATCTGTAACCTCATGGCCTGGCATATCCCCCACTCTACCATTACCATCAAGCCCGGAGACCAACCCTGGTTCAATGAAGAGTGCAGGAGGGCATGCCAGGAGCAGCACCAGGCATACCTCAAAATGAGGTGTCAACCGGGTGAAGCTACAACCCAGGACTACTTGCATGCCAAACTGCGTAAGCAGCATGCGACAGACAGAGCTAAGCGATCCCATAACCAACGGATCAGATCTAAGCTCTGCAGTCCTGCCACATCCAGCCGTGAATGGTGGTGGACAATTAAACAACTAACTGGAGGAGGTGGCTCCACAAATATCCCCATCCTCAATGATGGGGGAGCCCAGCACATCAGTGCGAAAGATAAGAGAGAAGCATTTGCAACAATCTTCAGCCAGAAGTGCAGAGTTTATGATCTATCTCGGCCTCCTCCTTAAGTTCCCAGCATCACAGATGCCAGACTTCAGCCAATTCGATTCACTCCACATGATATCAAGAAACGACTGAAGGCACTGGATACTGCAAAAGCTATGGGCTCTGACAACATTCCGGCAATAGTACTGAAGACCTGTGCTCCAGAACATGCCGTGCCCCTATCCAAGCTGTTCCAGTACAGCTACAACACTGGCATCTACCCTGCAATGTGGAAAATTGCCCAGGTATGTCCTGTACACAAAAAGCAGGACAAATCCAACCCGGCCAATTACTGCCCCATTAGCCTACTCTCAATCATCAGTAAAGTGATGGAAGGTGTCATCAACAGTGCCATCAAGCGGCACTTGCTTAGCAACAACCTGCTCAGTGATGCTCAGTTTGGGTTCCGCCAGGGCCACTCAGTTCCTGACCTCATTACAGCCTTGGTTCAAACATGGACAAAAGAGCTGAACTCAAGAGGTGAGGTGAGAGTGACTGCACTTGACATGAAGGCAGCATTTGACCGAGTATGGCATCAAGGAGCCCGAGCAAAACTGGAGTCAATGGGAATCAGAGGGAAAACCCTCCGCTGGCTGGAGTCATACCTAGCGCAAAGGAAGATGGTTGTGGGTGTTGGAGTACAATCATCTGAGCTCCAGGACATCACTGCAGAAGTACCTCAGGGTAGTGTCCTAGGCCCAACCATCTTCAGCTGCTTCATCAATGACCTTCCTTCAATCATAAGGGCAGAAGTGGGGATGTTTGCTGATGATTGCACAATGTTCAACACCATTCGTGACTCCTCAGATACTGAAGCAGTCCGTGTAGAAATGCAGCAAGACCTGGACAATATCCAAGCTTGGGCTGATAAGTGGCAAGTAACTTTTGCGCCACACAAGTGCCAGGCAATTACCATCTCCAACAAGAGAGAATCTAACCATCTCCCCTTGACATTCAACGGCATTACCATCGCTGAATCCCCCACTATCAACATCCTAGGGGCTACCATTGACCGAAAACTGAATTGGAGTAGCCATATAAATACCGTGGCTACAAGAGCAGGTCAGAGGCTAGGAATCCTGAGGCGAGTAACTCACCTCCTGACTCCCCAAAGCCTGTCCACAATCTACAAGGCACAAGTCAGGAGTGTGATGGAATACTCTCCACTTGCCTGGATGGGTGCAGCTCCAACAACACTCAAGAAGCTCGACACCATCCAGGACAAAGCAGCCCGTTTGATTGGCACCCCATCCACAAACATGCACGCCCTTCACCACCGACGCACAATGGCAGCAGTGTGTAGCATCTACAAGATGCACTGCAGCAATGCACCAAGGCTCCTTAAACAGCACCTTCCAAACCCGCGACCTCTACCAACTAGAAGGACAAGGGCAGCAAATACATGGGAACACCACCACCTGCAAGTTCCCCTCCAAGTCACACACCATCCTGACTTGGAACTATATCGCCATTCCTTCACTGTCGCTGGGTCAAAATCCTGGAACTCCCTTCCGAACAGCACTGTAGGTATACCTACCCCACATGAACTGCAGCAGTTCAAAAAGGCAGCTCACCACCACCTTCTCAAGGGCAATTAGGGATGGGCAATAAATGCTGGCCTGGCCAGCGACACCCACATCCATGAATGAAAAAAAAAACTTACCTTTTACATCTGACCTTCCCTCACCCTAAACTGCACAAAGTTTAAAGTTCAACCCTTCCCATCATCCCCTGGCCCCCTTACGTTTATTTGATCCTGTAACCACCGGCACCACCCCCCCCCCACCCCCCACCCCGCACTGAAAATCTTATCTCCTCCCCACTCCCCACCACTGTGGCACCGCCTTTGCTCGGATGGAGATTTGAAGGCACCAGGATGCCGGCGCCGAGCCAAAGATCACTGGGGCCCCTCAAGATTGCAGGTAAGTCTATGTTAATTCATTAATTTTATTTAGTTGAATATTTCAATTGAGGTCCCATCGCCCAGCGGTGGATGGGGGGGAGGGGGCAACCACAGAGCCTCCCAGCCACTGGGAGGATCGTGCTGGGCCCTCCTGGCATCGAGGTCCATGGTGGGCCTCATGTGGTGCCATCTTCAGGCACCCTCTGCCCCTCCACCTCCACGGAACCCAACACCAGGAGGACAAGATCCAGCCTTTAGTCTTACATCCAAGATTTATTACTTCCTATTTTACTACATTGAACTGAATCTGCCATCTTTCTGCCGGTCTGTATCTTCCAGCAGTCTTTCACAACGTGACATATTGGCCTGAATTTTACGAGCGCGACGCAAATTGTGGCGACGCACTTTGAAGTTGGCGGTCCACCTTGCCAGACCCTCTACCTGGTCTAATTGGTTCTAGCCTTTACTCTCGGTATCAATGGCACACAACAACTTGGATACTGTTCCACTAGATGTGGTACACTTTTATTATACCACTAAGCAACAGTACATATTCACAATAATACCGGTTGCTTAGCAGTCCTGCGAGCTGGAGTCCATCTCCGTGGTCAATCCGCCAACAAATCTTCCGTGTGCGACTTCTGGATGGCCGATCATGCCACCCTAAACACTGCAACAAAGATCTTCCTGTGGGCTCTTTCTTTATACCTTTTTTTCACTTTACGTTCTATATAACGTAAAATCTGTTTTTTACTCCTTCAATTGGTCTGCAATTACCTCACTGTTCTTTTGGAAAAACAAAGTATATGGCTACAGACTGGGCCTCATGTAGGAGTTTCAAGGCCCACTGCTTCAGATAACAAATAGAGTTTCTCTGCTTCGTTATCTCTAGCACTGTCATCAATCTTCAGGCTGGTACAGAGACATTTTTTTTTTAAGCTCTTAACGAGCAAGGCCTGGATCTCCTATCGGATGCCAGCACTTTTGCAGTTTAATTAGTTTTGCAGACCCTGCTAATTCTGACAAGGGACTGTCATGGTCAGAATTGACCAGCTTGCCTTGCATTTTCAAGCCCACAATACAGATCATTAGATGTCTTTGGTCTAGGTACTCCGATGCTCCATGTGTTGCCACCATGAGACAGACTCCACTGACTTAAGACTCCACCACAACTGGCCTACATTCATTAATACAAAAGAAATTAAAGGACAGTTACATGGTTAAAAATTCTGTACATTAAAAGGTCAAATCATACATTGGCTTACACCCGCGTGGATCGCCGTCACTGAGCACCCGTGATATTTCGCGCAGGGGCTCATTTAAATGGAGGGGGCGGCTCTAACACTCAATTAATGCTAGATTTTCATGGGTGTAGATGTATAGAGGTGGCCGCTCTGTCCCCGGTGATGGCGTCCTGCGCCACTGCACAGGCGCTGGTGCCATTTTTAAAGGGCTTCAAACCCTTATAGGCAGTTTAACATTTTAAAGACACATTGTGGGCAAATTAAAATTGAAAATTTTATCAACAGATTGAGGTCCCTCTCCAACCGCCCCCAATGGCCATTTAATTTTATTTACACACTGGAAAACCTCTTCTTCCTAATCATCAGCTTCGCCCCCTGCACTTTGTAACTTTGCCCTTCAACCCCTTCCTTCCATCCCCTCAGCCAATGGAAAGATTTTTCCCCATTCCCCACCCCCCCCACCCACCGTTCTGAAAATTTCACTCCTCCTCCCTCACCACCAGCCTCGTGCCTCGGATCTGAACAGAGATTATTTTAGGAGTTTTAATTAATTTTAATATTAAAATGAAAGCCCCGCCGTCAAGCAGAGCGGGGGCCACACCAACGCCTCACCGCTGCCGGTAAAATGAGATGTGTCGGAGGTCATGGTAGGCCTCTCCCGGAAGAATTTTCTGGGCCCCCCCCCACCATGACCCCCAACGTCGGAGGACTGGTAAAATTCAGCTCACTATGTCGCCCGTCAATATTATGTCAGCAGCAAATTTTGATATTGTTTCCTCAATTCCTGAATCCAGATTAATTATGTAAACAGTAAATACAAACAGACCAGACATAGTCCTCTGTGGAACAACACTCCTTCTCTGGGCTTTCTGCCCTCCAACTAGCTCCCACTCCAAGTGGACCATTTCCATTCAATTTATGTCTTTCCAGTTTTGCCCTAACTCTCCATGCTGAGATATGCTTGTCTGCTCCGATAGATTGCTCATGTGACCACTCATGTGCAGGCTTAGGCAGTGAAGTGTCAGCAGGCTGTTCACTGTAGGAAGCATCATTGCCAAGGCCAATCTTCTCTTCATGATATCCACACAAGCGCAGGAGTCACTGGATAGTTATCTGAAATCCTGAATGTTTTTTCCTGCTCCTTAGACCAGGGTCACTCAGGCCAGTTATACAACACATATGTCACTCCTGTGGTCAACTAACCTAGCAAAGATGACGGGCTGGATTTTACTTTAGGCGGATGGGAATTCACCACTGACACAAAAGTCACTGCTGGGACTGCAGCCCAGCCAACAACATGGAGCCAGGAGTGAAGATAAGTTGGGCATGCCTCACCAGGGGGATCGGTCGTGCCCTGGTGAGGCGAGGATAGTCATTTGGGGGAGTGGGGGGGGAATGTCTTGGGTCCCGGGCGTGGGTTGGGAGGTGGGGGCAGCCCTCAATCGGGCACACTGTGGCCGACTGCCATGGCAACCCCCCCCCCCCCCCAGCGCGCGGAAAGGCCGGCACCGCATAAGGGTCTTGGTTGGCCTCGGGCAGGCAGGCTATTTTTCACCCCCCCCCCCCCCCCCCACCCAACCACCGTAAAGTTAGCCGGAGGTGAAAGTGGGGCAGGAAGGCCTCCAGGAGCCTCCTGCTCAATTTTACACCACCCCCATCCGCCCCTGCGCCACCATCCAACACGCTGGGGCGGCGCAAAATTCAGCCCCACATATCAAACTTGGGTCCTTCCTAATTTGTACACTTTAGTGCTGCACAGCAAATTTACTTGCTGAGGCATTGAGGAAGCCTTCAACAATACTTTTACCAAGCTTTTCATCATGAACTGCACAGTGATGAATGACTCACATTACTTCCATTATAATTTCAAGATTATGAGGAGTTTTAATAAATGGATAAGGAGAAACTGTTTCCAGTGGCAGGTGGATCCGTAACCAGAGGACACAGATTTAAGATAATTGGGAGGAAAAAGACAGAGATGAGATGAGAATATTTTTTGAGGAGAATTTTTTTAGGATCCAGAATGCACTGCCTGAAAGGGTGGCGGAAGCAGATTCAGTAATAACTTCCACAGGGGTTTGGATTTATACTTGAAAAGGAAACTTTTGTAGGGCAGAGGAAGCAGATTAATTGGGTAATTCTTTCAAAGATCCAGCACAGACACAATGGGCCAAATGGCCTCCTTCCACTGTGCACAATTCTATGATTTAGCAATTAATGTTTGCCTTTTAAATTGCTCTGCGTAAGATTGTGTTCAAGTTGATACTTCTACCCGAAGCTGATCTGATTTTCTGTGTGATCGGGGAACTCAACACCCCTATCATTCAAGCTGTTCCAGGAACAGCTCTTAACCTTTAAACATTCTCACCAGATAACAAACACTGCTGTTAAAAGGATACACAGCCTGCCTTTTGTTACATCATGTTAACAACACACCACACGGAATAATCTGTGACATTGTAATCACACTGTTAAAAATCATGCTCGTCTTTTTAAAATCAAGTGGCCGTGTCATTCTTCAGCAAATTTATTCTATTTAAGTTTCAAGGAAATTAAATCTGCTTTTTTATGTCAATTAGACACTCGCCAGATCAAACTCTACAGCTTCCGACAGTTTAGCCGGTTAATGTGCAACTAAACTCTCTGATTCCTCAAAGGACGTCATCAGCTGATACAGCAAATTACCAGGATCTAATACCCAATTAATGCTAGATTTTCATGGGTTCAGTGCCAGAGATCACCAGAGAGATGCTTCACATTTAACCTCACACCAGGACAAATAGGATGAATAATTCTGATCATCAGAGTAATAGTTTGGAAAGTGAAGAGTTGGAAAACGAGGCAAGAAAATTAACAATGGAAGGAATGCATTTGTTGTGTTCTTTGACTTTTTTTCTATTTTTATTTTGCAAACTCTTAATTAGAGACATAGAATTATAAAGGATTTATTGCACAGAAACAGGCCATTTGGGCCCAACAAGTCTATAATTATGTTTATGTTCCAGATGAAACTCCTTGCCACTCTCTGCCTCCCCAACCTCACTTCATCTAACTCAGATAGAAACAATTATCAAGAAAGGCAGAAGTAGTAGGACCTCTAAGTGACTCTAGGTGATATTATCCGACAGTTGGTTAAACCATCGTTCATCCACCATTTTAGAACAGGCATTACTCTATTTAGTTTAAATGGATGAACACACTTTTTCAATTAGCACACGAAAGAATGTCTTATGAGCACATTTTAAACATAAACCCACCAATATCACTAGCAATGCTATCGAGACTAAGATTTTGACATTATGTATGGTAGATGCTTTTTAATAGTGCAGAGTCTGAAATAAAAAGCTTTGTGAAATTGTAACATTGGAGCAGGAAGCCTGGCTGATTTTCCCCTTCCTTATCCCAGGGATACTGGGACCATTCATAATGTTTGCAGTACCAGCTAGTTCAGCACAGGGATCAATCCCAGGATCTTCCTGGTTCATATGCCTCAGTGCCAATAACAACAATAATTTGCTTTTAATACAATAAAATATCCCATGGTACTTCGCAGAAACATTACCAGACAAAATTTGACATTAAACCACACAAAGAGATATCAGGGCAGGTGGCCAAAAGCTTGGTGAAAAAGTTAGGAATTAAGGAGCGACTTAAAGGAGGAGAGAGAGATGGAGGAGAGGAGGAGAATTAAGTAGGGAATTCCTTAGATTAGGTCCTAAACAGCTGAGGGCATGACGATCAATGATGGAGTGAAAGAAATCAGGGATGCCCAAGATATATGTATATCCTGAGGAACTAGGGATAAAGCTATCTTAGATCTCGTATTGTGTAATGAAGCAGGGTTAATGAGCAATGTCTACTACAAGATCCACTGGGAAATAGTGATCATAATACCACTGAATTTCATGTTAAGTTTGAAAGTGACACATTTGATTCAGAAACAAGAATCTTAAACTTAATGCCAATTATAAAGGTATGAGGAGAGAACTGGCTAAGGTTAATTGGGTAAATAGACTGGAAGGTATGACAGTAAATGAACAGTGGGAAACATTTAAAGAAACAATTCAAAGGGTTCAACCAAAGTGCATTCCGTTCAAAAACAAAAACTCGTCAAGAAAGACCCATCCGTGGCTCACTTAGGAAGTTAAGGAGAAGGGCGGCACAGTGGCGCAGTGGTTAGCACCGCAGCCTCACAGCTCCAGGGACCGGGGTTCGATTCTGGGCACTGCCTGTGTGGAGTTTGCAAGTTCTCCCTGTGTCTGCGTGGGTTTTCTCCGGGTGCTCCGGTTTCCTCCCACAAGCCAAAAGACTTGCAGGTTGATAGGTAAAATGGCCATTATAAATTGTCACTAGTATAAGTAGGTGGTAGGGAAATATAGGGACAGGTGGGGATGTTTGGTAGAAATATGGGATTAGTGTAGGATTAGTATAAATGGGTGGTTGATGTTCGGCACAGACTCGGTGGGCCGAAGGGCCTGTTTCAGTGCTGTATCTCTAATCTAATCTAATCTAATCTAATCTAAAATATACTCACTAAACAATTGGAGAAATGTTGAAACATAGTTAAATGCATAGATAGGTTATTTAAAATTAAATTAAATGAGGCATGCAGGGGTTATGTGTTTCAATTTTTAATCCTTTCAATAATGACAAATTACTAAGAAAAACTACAAAACCTCACTGTGAATCTACTTAAATACAGTTGGAAGCTTAACTTGTAACTATTCAGTATTCCCATTTCTTCATTCTGTTTGAGGGAATGGGTGTAAATGAAATGGGTCTGTAATTAAGTGCGTCTAAGCACATACGTCCCTTGTGCACCAGCATGACTGACTCACACTGCTATCCCACACGGATATGTCCTAATTGGAACAAGAGGCTGAAGATATGCATCAGCCACAGAAACAGCTTAGTGACTTATATCTTCGGAAGACACACACGTACCCCATCTGCTCGACTGGCTCTATTGACACTGAGGATAGAGAGCAGTTGTCAGACTTCGCACAACATGCATATTGATTCAAGGCTTTCTGTTTATGGCATAAATATAGAACTGCCTCATCTACCACCAATAGTGAATCTGCCTGAATGTGCACAGCACTAACCTTCAACTTAGAAGGACAGATGGTTTCCAGTCAAAGTGTAAAACTTGTAGTTGCTCTGTTTACAAATGACAATGGGTAATTAAAAAGACCTCTGAGGGTCAAAAGTAAAGGAAACCTGAGATTGTCAGACAGTCATTAGAATGAAAAGGCATACCTTATCCAATGCATCCTTCAGCATTCCATTACCTTTGACTCCCAAAGGCCATTCAATTGTGTTGCATTGATTCTTCCAATTGTTAACCCAATGAGTCGATGCATCTTATTGAAGTACCTGTTATTGCTGTGGCATTTCTATTTAAATAATAGTTACTGTACATTAGTTACAATGAATTTACTGAAGTCTATTTATCGTCAACAGAAATGTTGGGTCAAACATTGTGAAGATAAAACTCAAGTCTGGTCGTGTGCACTTCAAATACATCTTCCTCATGCTGAAAGAGTGACAATGACCCTTTGATAAAAGAAGATGGATCTGCAGAGGTTGGGCAAGTGTTGCTATTTGTGATTGTTGCTACGGATAAGGACAAGGTGGTTGTTCATGATACAAATAGGCAGCTTGACTTTCATTTCAGAAGAAAATTGTTGAATTGAGTGTGAAAACTTGCTGCCTGTGTCCAGTTTTAACAGCTTGGACCCCTCCCACCCACACTAAATAGATATAAACACACAGATGCAATACAACTCTTTATTTTCTTGCCTTTCTCCTGAGCCAAGTCTTTTAGGCTTATGTGCCGACTTGAGCACAAAATCTAAGCTGAACTGGATGCAGATAGAGTGCTGCGTTGTCAGAAGTGCCTTATTTTGGATTTCCTCTCAGATGGACATAAAAGAACATATGGCACTATTCTAAGAACAGAGGACTTCTCCCCAATGTCTTGGTCAATATTTATCCTTCAGCCAACAAAAGCTGCCAAAACAGATCATCCCCTCATTAGCTTATTGATGTTTATCATACCTTGATGTGCGCAAATTGGCTGCCAAATTTCCTACATTACAACAGTGACTACACTTCAAGAGTATTTCATTGGCTGTGATAGAGTGTAAGGATAAACACAGCAACCAAAGGCCAGTCAGTTTAAGCACAATGGTGGGAAAGCTTTCAGAAACAATAATCTGAGTCAAAGTTAACAGTCACTTGGACAAATGTGGATTAATTAAGGAAAGTCGGCACAAATTTGTTAAAGACAGATCATGTTTAACCAACTTGATGGAGTTTTTTGATGAGGTAACAGAGAGCGTTGATAAGGTGCCACATAATAGGCCTGCAAGCAAAGTTGAAGCCCATGGAATAAAAGGGACAGTGGCAGCATGGATATGAAGTTGGCTGAGTGACAGGAAGCCAGGTGTAGAGTTATACAGTGGGGTCCCCCAAAGGTCAGTACTAGGACCACTACTGTACTTGATATCTATTAATGACCTTGACTTGGGTGTACAGGGCACAATTTCAAAATTTGCAGATGACACAAAACTTAAAAGTAGCGTGAACTGTGAGGAGGATAGTGATAGACGTCAAGAGGACATAGATAGGCTGATGGAATGGGCAAACAGGTGGCAAATGAAATTTAATACAGATAAGTATGAAGTGATACATTTTGGTAGGAAGAACAAGGAGAGACAATATAAACTAAACAGTACAATTCTAAAGGGGGTACAAGAATAAAGAAACTTTTTCTTTATTCATTCATGGGATGTGGGCGTCGCTGACCAGGCCAGCATTTATTGCCCATCCCTAATTGCCCTTGAGAAGGTGGTGGTGAGCTGCCTTCTTGAACCGCTACGGTCTATGTGGGGTAGGTACACCCACAGTGCTGTTAGGAAGGGAGTTCCAGGATTTTGACTGGGAGGTATATGTGCTCAGATCATTGAAGATGGCAAGGAGGATTGAAAAAGTGTTAAAAAGGCAAACAGGATCCTGGGCTTTATAAATAGAGACATATAATACAAAAGCAAGGAAATTATGATGAATTTTTATAAAATATCGGTTAGACCTCAACTGGAGTATTGTGTCCAGTTCTGGGCACTGCACTTCATGAAGGATGTGAACACTTTAGAGAGGGTGCAGAAAAGATTTATGAGAATGGTTCCATGGATGAAGGATTTGAGCTATGTGGATAGATTCAAGAAGCTGGGATTGTTTTCCTTACAAAAGGCTGAGAGGAGATTTGATAGAGGTGTTCAAAATCATGAGGTGTCTAGACAGAGTAGATAGAGAGAAACTGTTCCCATTGGCAGATGGGTTGAGAACCAGAGGACACAGATTTAAGGCAAAAGAACCAAAGGCGACATGAGGAAAAGCTTTTTTACACAGCATGTGGTTAGGGGCTGGAATGCACTGCCTGAGAGTGTGGTGGAGGCAGATTCAGTTGTGTCTTTGAAAAGGGAATTGGATAAGCACCTGAAGGGAATAAAATTGCAGGGCTACAGGGGAAGGGCAGGGGAATAGGACTAGCTAAATTGCTCTTGCAGAGAGCTAGCACAGACTCAACGGGCCATATGGCCTCTTTCTGTGCTGTAACCATTCTATGATTCATTCCATGATTTTAAAGTGCCTTGTGAGATCCTGAGTTTGGAGGTGCAGTGTAATTGCAAGCCTTTCTTTTCTTTCTCGCATCAGAACTGTGGACTAATGGGTAGGAAAACGTACCATTTGAGCCAAAGCAAGATACATTTTTTGCCATTGCAGGAAACCTTTCTGTTTTACAAGATTGAAATGCTGCTCGTCTTTTGTAAACACACAAACACTTGTTCACCTGCTACCACCTCATACTTGATAATGGCTCGAATCACTAAAGATCACTTCTTTACATTTCCTTCCACATCTATTTATACTGGATTGTTGGGTTCAAGGACAGAAGCAAGGGAAAATTAATAGCCCAAGTAGGAAAGTTCCTTTTACTTACTATTTTCAGCAACATTGTAAAAGCATTCTAAAAGAATGGTTTTATAATTCCACTGGTGATTGGAGGAAATATTTCCCTAGGTATCCTCTGTCATCTGAATCAAGCTCCTTATGTATGAAAGAATCAAGTTGTATTTAAATATTGCCTTTTACGTCCTCAGGATATCCCAAAGTGTTTCACAGCCAATGAAGTACTTTTGGCGTTTAGTCACATGGTGTAATGTGGGAAAACACAGTAACTTATTTGTGCACAGCAAGGCCCGACAAAGAGGAAAGATGTAAATAACTAGATATTCTGTTTCAGTAATGTTGGTTGAGGGATAAATGTTGGGCAGAACTACAGGAGAACTCCCCTACTCTTCTTCAAATTGTGTCAAGGAACTTTTTATGTCTGTTATGACCAGGTGAGGAGAGGGTCTCAGGCTCCCCTTTCCCCCTCTCTCTGGTTTGACCACAACAGGGTTTATCTTTTATAACACAGTGATTGAACTTACCATCTTAGTGAGCAGTTGCTCCTGTTCCTCTAATATAATTGC
Source organism: Heterodontus francisci (assembly GCF_036365525.1). NCBI lineage: Eukaryota > Metazoa > Chordata > Chondrichthyes > Heterodontiformes > Heterodontidae > Heterodontus > Heterodontus francisci. The sequence continues at coordinate 20,978,861 of NC_090401.1, read as the reverse complement.
AAATGAACCAATCAGACAGATTTTCTTGAGTTTAAACAAGAAAGATGTAAGTTTATTATCCTTATCATTCTAAATCGGTTAAAATTACTAAAACACGCTACGCATCAACACCCCACATTCACGCCTTCCTCAGGAAAAACAGAGTTGGGATGTTGGAGTAGAGTCTGTAATAAATGGAATTCAAATACTGAACTCAGTCTCAGAGTGCTGAGTTGAAATTGTAGTCCTCAAGTCCTCAGTGGGCCACGAGCATGGTTTGGGCTTAGTTCTCAAGTTCTGGAAGGCAGAAAAGGGGCTTTATCCTTGTCCCCTAGTTGCTGGTTGTGCTGGGCTGTTGGTTGTAGGCTTAGTAGTTGCAGCCAAGGCTTCTCTGGGTCTTTTCTGGACAGAGGAAGAGAGGAGAGAGATTGCAGCTCCCTTGAAGACTTACAGTTACAGTCTGCCTGCTGAGTCACCACTCACAAATCTCCAGAGTGCCCCAAGCAGTCACCTAATATGACCACCTCTTTGTATTTGAATGAGAATCTTCTGGAATGGTCTCTGAACTTCAAGGCTCAGCCCTCAGGCGGCCTAGACATACTTGGTGAGGCAGTTGGCTCTTTCAAAGTCAATGGGTGTCAATGGCTTTTGATAACCAACATTGACAAGGCTATCTCAGATAAGTGAATCAGAGAGCACTCCATTGTTCTGGCTAGGCTGAGTTAATCACATCTGTCCCCAGCCTAATCCTTTGTTTTTTTCATGTGCAAATTGTGCGGGGCCATCTTGGCTGCTAGCAGTTCTTTTTTCAAAGTTATTTGTAACAATTTCCAGTAAATGTCTCAGGCAAAGTTCCACATGAGGAAATTAATGCTTCCATTTGGCATGTGGGGTTGTCATCACAGTCCATCTAAGAAGGAGAAAGGGCCTCGGTTTAATACCTGATCTCAGAGAGGGCACCTCTGAGAGTGCAGCACACCCTCAGCAATGCATTGGAGTATCTGCTTAGATTATATGCTCAAGACTTGGAGTTGGACTTGAACCACAACCTTCTAACATAGAGGCAAGTGTGCTACCACTACGCCCCACTGACACTATTCAAATCAATATTTGCTATAAACAGCTAATAGCAGCCTTTGAACCTCTGGAAACTAGGGGTTGGATTTTGTGGAGGAGATGGGGCTCTCGGTGCCAGGCCAAAAAGGCAGGGAAACCCTGCCTCGGCCATTTTATGCCCCTAACCCCAACTAGCATTTCCCTCCCACCACCCTGCATGATCCTCCATTGTTCCAGAAGCAGTTTCCAGTGCCGGTAACTCCATCCTTTAAAGACAGCAATCCTGCCTCTAAGAGCTGCCGGCCAATCACAGGGCCAACAACTCAGTAGTATTGGCAGTGCCACCGGGAGTGGTTGCCACTGCCGGTACTGCAGAGGCCTTGGACCCAGGCTCAGCTCTGGAACCCCAGACCTCAGGTAAGTGAGGTGGGGACACCAGGGCCAGGCTGGAAGGGGGTTGGTCATAAAGTCCGGGGGAGGGGGTTTCCTGGTAGGTGCATTGTTTTCCTACTGGGGCCTTCCATGGGCCAGATGGTCCATAGAAGAGGGCCCCTTCCAAGCCCGCAATGAGGGTGCCTCATTTTACAAGGTCTCCTCCCACAAGGTGGAAGCACCCCCTGCCACTGGTTAGATCCCAGCGGCGGGTGGAAGAGGCCACTTAAGGTCCTCAATTGGCCTCTGGGCAGGAAGGCCATCGTTGGCCTATCCTGCCCCCAGGATAATCACTTGGTGATGGTATGTTGACAGGCCCTCTGCCCCCCTCCCCACCACCCATCGCGATTCTATGGGCCCCCCCTACTTCTGACCCTGCTTCATAAAATCCAGCCCTAGGCTTACAATCAGCCCAGACTGATGGACTTCTGTCTGCCAACTGGAAGAGTCTGAGGCAAATTAAGTTTGTGCATCCCACCCCAACTGCTGCTGAATCAATCAAAAACAACAATTTGCACTAATATAATGCATTTAAAGTCGTAAAACATCCCCGGTCACTTCACAGCAGCATAATCGGACAAAAATTGACTTTGAGCCAAATAAGGAGATATTAGGGAAGCTGACGTAAAGCTTGGTCAAAGAGATAGGTTTTAATGAGTGACTTAAAGGAGGGGGGAGAGGTGGAAAGGCAGAGAGATTAGAGGGAACTCAGAGCTTCGGGCCATGACAGCTGGTGGGGGGAGGCACAAGAGGCCAGAGTTGGAGGAACACAGAGTTCTCCGACAGTTGTGGGGTTGGAGTTGGTTACAGAAATAGGGAGGGCAAGGCCATGGAGGAATTTGATCACAGGAGAGTTTTTAAAATGAACTGTTGCTCAACTGGGAGCCAATGTAGGTCAGCAAACAAAGGGGGTGAAGAGCAAAGTTATGATTTGGGCAGCAGGATTTTGGATGAGCTCAAGTTTATGCAGGGTAGAAGATGAAAGGTCAGCTAGGACAGCAGTGAAATACTCAAGTATGAAGGCAACAAAAGCATGGATGATGCTTTAACCAGTGGATAAAGTGCTCATTATTCTGTACAGTCGGTGGCAATCCCACTGTTTGAGTGATACACATAGAAAATGGAAATGTCACACTGATTTATTAAATGCTTGGGGAAAGGCCCAATATTCAAAGAGCTTTGGGCTGCACTCGTTGTACTTTGCCTCAGAATACTCAATACTGAATTCCAGAAGTGAAAAAATGTTCTGTTCCCCAAGTTAGGAAATAAATCTGCTTCTGTATAGGTTTCAGCATTAAACAATAACAAAGTGGCTGACAGACATCATGGCTAAGCAAGGTTAGCCTGTATTAGTGCATGCTGTCCGTCATGTAGCCCACAAGACTTCTGCTGACAAAGCCATGAGGAACCATGTTTTTGAGCAAGCTAAGCAGGACAGGAAGATAAGGTTCTGAAACTAGAAGCAGAGGTGGTAGTAGAAAGTGCTGGACAAAAAAAGGAGTGAAAACTTGAGAAAATAGAGATGTGTGGGGCCTCTGCAGCAACTATGGTTCTATTCCTAAGTCAGTGAATGATCTGAGCACCACAGCTGGCTGAAAAAGTTAACAAGACCTTGTATGGTCAATGGAGTGATTATATAAAGGAGAAGGGGTAGATCAGTCAGCTATCATTTTGGAAGAATAGGGCCCGGATTCCGATCCAGCTGAGGTGCCCTGATATTTGAGTATGTAATCACAAATAGCTTGTAATAGAATAGGTGTCAGAGGATTAATATTCGGCTATGAATACAATACTTAACTAAGTTCGGGTGGACTTTGGACTAATAAAGCTATACGATGAACTAACATGTCTTGTGAGTTTCTTGCCATCTGGTTCACTCAACACCCCAGCTCAAGCATTCATCACTTTGACTAACACAAAATTTCACTTCCACATAAATTAAGAAGGACAGACACAACTTTTGCATTTTTCATCATCTAGGATGCATTTTTTTCATCCTTCAAGCAACACTCTTTCGAGGAAGTGCGGAAACAGAGAGACCTGCAATTCAATACACAAATCTGTCAAGGTGGCAGGACAAGATGATTGGGCTGTTAAAAAAAACACATGGAATCCTTGGCTTTATAAATAAAGGCAAAGAAAAGGAACATAGGATCAGGAGTTGGCCATTCAGCCCCTCAAGCCTGCTTTGCCATTCAGTTAGATCATGGGTGATCTGTACCTTAACTTCATCGACCCACCTTGGTTCCATAAACCGTAATACACTTTGCTTGACAAAAGTCAATCAATCTCGATTTTGAAATTTTCAATTGACAGGGCCTCAATGGTTTTTGGGCGGGTGTGGGGAGTGGGGGAGGGGTGATGGTGGGGGGAGAGTTCCAGATTTCCAGTGCGCTTTGTGCTAAGAAATGCTTCCTGACATCACCCTGAAAGGCCTAGCTCTAATTTTAAGGCTATGATTCCTTGTTCTGGACTGCCCAGCAGAAGAAATAGTTTGGCTCCATCTGCCCTATCACCTCCTTTGATTATCTTAAACACCTTCTATACTCAAGGCAGTACAAAGCAAGGAGGTTATGCTAAACTTTTATAAACCACTAGATAGGCTTCAGCTGGAATGTTGTGCTTATTTTTAGACACCAAACTTCAGGAAGGAGATCCAGGCCTTGGAGAGTGGGCAGAGATTTACAAGAATGGTACCAGGGATGAGAGAAGCTGGGTTTGCTCTCCTTAAAGCAAAGAAGGATCTGGGGAGATTTAACAGAGGTGTTCAAAATTATGAAGGGTTTTGAATAGAGTAGGTGGCAGAAGGGTTGATAACCAGAGGACACGACTTCAAGATTATTGGCAAAAGGACCAGAGTGGAGTTGAGAAATGTTTTAAGTAGCGAGTAATGATCTAGAATGCACCGCCTGAAACGGGGGTGCAAGCAGATTCAGTCGTAACTCTCTAAAGGGAATTCGATATATTCTTGAAAAGGAATGATTTTCAGGGCTATGGGGAAAGAGCAGGGGAATGGGTTGAATTGGACAGTTCTTTCAAAGATCTGGCACAAGTATGATGGGCCAAATGGCCTTCCTCTATTGGTCAGATGGGATGTAAAAAATTGTAATCTGAAAGCAGGCCGCAACCCGCCCACTTCCAATTTTAATAGAGATGGAACAGGTTAAGGGGGGGCGGGGCAGACAACTCTCAGGAAGCAGGTTGGCCGTTTCAATATTATAATAAGGCTGCTGCCTCAGATGTCAGCACTAGCTGGTATTTAAAACAGGCTGACAAAGTTTTCTGGGCCTTGGGAAACCCGGTAGTGAAAGGGAGTTGAGGACTGCTGGATCCAGCAGGTAAGTACCTTTCTATTTAGCAGCTGGATCAAGCTCACCTGCTTCTCCCCAAACCTCCCATGATCAGACACCTGCTGAACCTTCATATCTTCCTCCCGAACCTTTTGATCTTCACCTCCCTTGACCCTTCCGATCTCTCCCACCCAAATTTTCCAATCTCTCCTGATCCTTCTGATCTTCCCCCACCCCGATCCTTTCAAACTTCCCCTGGCCTTTCTGATCTGTCCCCGCCCCACTCCATCCTCCGAACAACTACGCCAGTCTCTCAAATATAAATTCATAAAAAGTGAGCAACCCAGATGGGCTGTCAAAATCGTGACAGATTGCCTGCTGAATGTTGGTGGCATACAGTGGGGTGAGCGGGGGAGAGCACCAGGAAAGAAAAAAAACCTTTGAGAATTCAGAACAATCAGGGTATTGCTTACGGTTTTAGAAATCAAAGATTATGGCTCATTATTATTTTTAATCTTTGATTCCAGTTTGTACACAGTCGAGCATAATTTCATTAGTGAAAAAACATCATGTTTACCTGGAGACCAGGGTTTATAGAAAAAAAATGGTCCTGCCTATTTGATTTGACAAACTCCGCCACCTAAACTGTGCAAAAACGAATTTGAACCCGTTGGTCTAAATTCCAGACTCAGAGAAGCTAGAATTATGAAGCAGAATATTGATCACAAAATATATTTTAAGCAGATCATTTATTTTCATTAGGGTGGTGTAGACAACTTAATATCACTGTCCCCTCTGCAGGGTGACATCTGTCCTCAGGAGTGCTTTAATTTCATTCTGTCCACTTTATGCAGTTGTTTGCTAATGCATACTGGCTTCATTAGATTAGATCTTTATTATCCTAGGGCTGTTGTCATATTTGAAAACAGCTTCAATCTCAGATGTGCAGGCTGTGGCTATTTGCAAAGTTGACGAACTGAAAACCTTATTTGACCCAGTGAACAATGATAAACTATTTAAATTTTTTTACCCACTAGATACTAAATTCAATGTGATTCAAATGTGATTACCAATTGACCACAAAAATCACAATTGTTATATTAATGCTGAGGAAACGTTCTGCCCATAAAATTAATTTTCACTAACCAAAAACACAATTAAATGGAAATATGAATATTAAAGTTGAGCTGAATCTTTTATTGTTCCCAAATAACAGATGAGAGCGAAAAAAGAGCTGGATCTTAGGGAGCATCTCAAAGGAGGAGAACAAGATGGAGGGGTTCAGGGAGAGAATTCCAGAGCATAGGATCAAAGTAGCTGAAGGCACTGAATGTTAAGACTCACACAAAAAAATGGTCTTTGGAATTTTATACCAACACAAGTGACACCCTGAGAAAAGGAGACAAAACTGGGAAAATGAAAAAGACAGAAAGATTTTTTTTAAAGAATAAAATCCATGATAAGTAATGTGCTTCTTTAGAAAAATGAATTTTCGCTTTGGGCACAATTGGTAATTTCGAAGCAAATTGTGCCCAAAATTGTGCCAATTTTGAAAGGTGTTTTTCCCCCGAGTTTCTGCTCAAACTCATTTGTGTATCACAGAACACAAAATAAGCCAGCGCAATCGGGCAGTGTTTAAAAATGTCATTCCATTCTCCCAGTTTCTCCGTCTCCGACGCATTTGCTCTGATGATGTTACCTTCCATGACAGCCCTTCTGAAATGTCTTCCTTTTCTCTCAACCGAGGATCCCCCCCATTATGGTTGACAGAGCCCTCAGCCGTGTCCTGCCCATTTCCCACACCTCTACCCTCACCCCTTCCTCTCTCTCCCAGAACCTCGACCGTGTTTCCCTTGTCCTCACTTTCCACCTCATCAGCTTTCATATCCAAAGGATCATCCTCCACCATTTCCGCCACCTCCAGCGTGATGCCACCACCAAAGGCATCTTCCCCTTCCTTTCCTATCAGCATTCCGAAGGGATCGTTCCCTCCGCAACACCCTCCTCGATTACCCCCAACACCTCGTCCCTTTCCCACTGCAACTTCCCCTGCAATCACAGGAGGTGTAATACCTGCCCATTTACCTTCTCTCTCCTCACTATCCCAGGCTCCAAACACTCCTTTCAGGTGAAGCAGCGATTTACTTGTACTTCTTTCAATGTGGTATACTGTATTCGCTGCTCACAATGTGGTCTCCTCTATATTGGGGAGACCAAACGCAGACTGGGTGACCGCTTTGCGGAACACCTCCGCTCAGTCCGAAAGCATGACCTCGAGCTTCTGGTTGCTGGCCATTTCAACACCCGCCGCACCCCATCCCCCCCACCCCCACCCCCACCCCCACCCCGCTCTCATGCTCACATCTCTGTCCTGGGATTGCTGCAGTGTTCCAGTGAACATCAACACAAGCTCGAGGAACAGCACCTCATTTACCAATTAGGCACACTACAGCCTGCCAGACTGAGCACTGAGTTCAATAATTTCAGAGCATGACAGGCCCCCCATTTTACCTTTATCGCCAGTTATTTTTTTTTTTTGTGTTTATTTTATTTTAGATTATTCAGTTTGTTTCTACTGTGCCTACCCACTGTGTTTTTTCAGTTTGTGCTTGTGGCTGTTCATTTTTCAGTCCATTAACACCCTATCTGTACTAATGTTTTGTCTTTCAGCACACCATTAACATATTGTTTGCCATTGCTCCATGACCTTCTGGTCAGCTGTTCTGTGACCTTGTCCTATCTACACCTTCTCTTTGGTTATCCCTTGCCCTACCTGCGCTTTACTTCCTTAAAATCTTTTACATTTCTAATATCTGCCAGTTCTGAAGAAGGGTCACTGACCTGAAACGTTAACTCTGCTTCTCTCTCCACAGATGTTGCCAGACCTGCTGAGTATTTCCAGCGTTTCTTGTTTTTATTTCAGATTTCCAGCATCTGCAGTATTTTGCTTTTATTTAAAAATATAATGTTTTTTTCAAATTTACTTCAAGAAATATTCCTTGATATATTTAAGAGTGGTAACCTGTTTGGTTAATACAGCTGAAATGGGTTCATCACAAAAATAGGCATTTCAAACCAGTGTCAATATACCATCTATGAGTAAACCAATTTTAAATTAGTCACAAAAGCAAAGTACTGCAGTTGCTGGAAGGCTGCAACAAAAACAGAAAATGCTGGTAATACTCAAGCAGCATCTGTGGAGAGCAAAGCAGAGTTAAAATTTCAGGTTGATGACTTTCATCAGATCTGGTGAAAGGTCATCAACCTGAAATGATGGGCTGGATTTTATGCCGCCGCCACCGACTGTGGCAGTGGCCATAAAAGATGGCGGCCTGCACGCACAGCTTTCACTCTGCGGAGCTGCCGTCATCTTAATTGCGGCGATTCATTAACATGGCCGGGGCGCCCCCCCCCCCCCCCCCCCCACCCCCCACACCCCGTCGATGATGTGGAGGGGGCGGGCAAGCCGTCCCCGGCAACGGCGTTCGTGCCACTGCGCAGGTACCGGCGCCATTTTTAAAGGGCTTCGAGCCCTAAATAACAGTTTGTAATCTTAAAGGCCAATTGCATTTAAAAGTGTAACAAATCATTAAATAAATCTTTCCATCCCCTCTTCCATCTCCACAATAGCCTTACTATTAATTCCTTGTGCACTCAAGCCCCAAAATATTTACCTGGACTATGTGACTTGCACCTATCCGCACCCCCCCACCCCTCCCCGCAAAGTTCATAAACTCTAACCCTCAACCCCTTCCTACCATCCCCCAACCAATCCAAAGAGTTTGACCACACTCCCCCCCTCCGGTACTGAGAAAATAACCTCCTCCCCCCTCCCCACAGCCGTCGCGCCTCATTTCGGGGATTCAAAGGTGCGGCAGTGCCAGCCGCCGAAATTAAGCTTGTGGTGGCACTTCAGGAGGCAATGAAAACTTCATTAACTAAAGTATGTAAATTTATTTTAATATCTAAATTGAGGTCCTGCCGCCGAGCGGTGACGGGGGCTACCACGAGGTCTCGCTGCTGCCGTCAAGATCAGGACGGGCTCTGCCGGCATCGAGGTCGGTGGCGGGCCTCATCCGGGGCAACCTTCATGCCCCCGCACCCCGCCCCCAGCCATGGACCCCGACGTCAAGGCCCCTATAAAATTCAGCCCGTTAAGTCTGTTTTTCTCTCCACAGATGCTACCTGACCTGCTGAGTATTTCCAGCATTTTCTGTTTTTTGTTTAAATTACTGTCGGTGATTTATGAGTCAGCCAAGACTCAGTTGCACTCCTGCCTCTGACTCAGAAGGTTGTGTGCTCAAGTCCCACCTTAGGACTTGAGCACAAATATATCGGCTAATACTCCAGGGGGTGCTGCACTGTTGGAGGTGCTGTCTTTCGGATGAGGCATTGAACCTCGCAGGTGCTTGTACAAGATCCCAAGACATTATTCTGAAGAAGAGCAGGTAAATTACCCCTGGTGTCCTGGTCAATATTTATCCCTCAATCAACTTCACAAAAACAGATTATCTGGTCATTATCGTATTGCTGCATGTGGGAGATTATTTTGCACAAATTGCCTGTTGTTTTTCCTACATTTCAACAGTGATTACACTGCAAAAGTCCTTCATTGGCTGTAAAACACTTTGGGATGTCCTGTGATCAAAGGTGCTGTCTAAGCAAGTTTTTAAAAAATATGCAAACTATTTTCGATTTAAAGTCAGTTCCTTCGTAAGTTTAAAAAAAACATTCAAAACCTTTCAAAATGTACCTATTAGTGTACATGTGCCCAAAAGATCCAGCTTAATTTTGGAGCCTGCTCAAACGTCCTCAATGAGCTCAATTAGTGAAAACTCCCAATGGTGATTAATTCACCCCGGCCAATTTTGTGGGCGGGCTCGGCTTTGTTTTTAAAGCTAGCGCAAAAGATCACAGAAACTTGAGTTGGGTTGAAGGCAGTTTGCACTTAAAATTGTGTGATCTTTTGCACCGGTTCCACCAATATCAGAGGAACTGCACTGGAAAAAAACAGCGCAATTGCATGGAAAATCCATGCCCCTCAGTAGTTTCTCATAATTTTATATATTTTACAATTAAATCTTCCAACAGTTCCTCTATTGAACCTATAATCTGGAAGCTTTAACTGTCAGTAGTCGTCACAGAGTTTGAGATGTAAGGTTATCAAGGATCCGTATTTTAATAACATGGATGAGTTAAATTTAGTTCTATGACGTGCTATCACACTCACTTCACAAATGACAGCGACTACACTTAAATTCACAAACTGTGGTAACTAACACATCAATTACAAATCAAATAACAATACGATGCACAAACCATTTGGCCAATACTAAATAGTGCCAGTATAAAATGTAAATATAAGTATGAAGTGTTTAATTGGTTAAGTACCCTGAGTAATAATAGATTTTGCGCATACAATTAAATTCTTTCAACAACAACAACTTACATTTATATAGCACCTTTAATGCAGTAAAACATCTCAATGTGCTTTACAGGAGCGTTATCAGATAAAATTTGGCACTGACCTGATAAAAAGATAACAGGACAGATGACCAAAAGGTAGGTTTTATTTTTTCAAAGTTCCTGCCAATAGACAGTGCAGACAGTCCAGTTTCTCACTTCTGTTGTTGAGAATTTAATGACATATCAACTTGCAGAAGCTCCTTCATTTCCTTTAAGTGTGTTGTCATAACCACTTCATTTAAATAGGTTGATCAAACAAAACCTAAAAGACTGAAATTCATGGTCAGAATATAAAAGCTTCAATTCATAGAATCATAGAAAGGTTACAGCACCGAAGGAGGCCATTTGGCCTGTCGTGTCTGTGCAGGCTCTCTGAAGGAGCAATTCACCTAGTGCCACTTCCCCGCCTGCTCCCCATAGCCTTGCACATTCTTCCTTTTCAGATAATTATCCAATTTCGTCTTGAATACCTTGATTGAATCTGCCTCCACCACACTCTCAGGTAATGCATTCCAGACCCTAACCACTCGCTGCATGAAAATGTTTTTCCTCATGTTACCATTGCTTCTTTTGCCAATTACCTTAAATATGTGCCCTCTGGTTCTCGATCCTTCCACCAATGGGAACAGTTTCCCCCTATTCAATAAAATGAGCATCTGAAATACATGTTTGTTGCTGGAACAGCAAATCTAGTTTTTCCTCAAAGGTTCGTTCCAGTCACTGATTTTCCAGACATTCCTAATGGCTCCTGTAATTATCTAAGTAGGCATTAGCAATGTTAATCAGTGAATGACTAATCTTGGATCTAAGATCCCTTTGATCTATCAAACAGCAATCTCTATGAATTTTATCTAAAACAGGCACAAGTAAATATGACACATTTGCAACATGGTCATGTTTGGTGCATGTTGCAATTTGTAAGCATTTGAACCCCCAGCTCCCAAGTATCTAATAATACATAATAATGCATAATACAATATACAGTCCCTGTCAGATAAAGACAAATTGTTCACTGTATTGTGTTCTGTTAATGAACCATTGGCCATCATTCACTATCCTGCCAGTAATTATATCACCCTCATATTACTGCATTTTCAAAGTAGTTCATTGTACATGTTTCTAAGAGACCTGATAAGTCATTATATAAATACCTGTCTGCCTACCTCATGCAGTAGTTTGGTTCTTTGATCTAGTTTGAACTCCTATTTTTCTAATGTGAAAGAACTGATTTGGTCAAATACTGATGGGTTACATGTTAATACCTTCCCAGAGAGTCACTTTTGCACTTGTGATATTCATTTTTGATATTAAGCATTGTTAAGCAGTCTGGAAAATTACATCAAAGAATTAACAGGCCTATTGGTTTTAACATGAGAGTGGTTAAGAACAAGGCACTTAAAGCACTGACAGTTCTGAAGTGTGATGCTTGATCAGAATAAGAGGCTTCGCATTCACTCCCTGATTGAGAAACAAGGTGAATGGAAAGTTTGCAAGAGGCCACAATCAGACTGAATTTGTTATGGAGGAAGCATTGTTCATTGAATTTACGAAGTCTCTCAGTCTCAATCTAAAGCTATCCTCATGAAAGGTGCTTGACCCATTTCAAACTTTCCCATCTTATATTTGGTTATCAATATACTGTACTGCTGGTATTGATTATAGCACTTAATTGTCCTAGTCAATATACATCCCTCAACCAATGTCAATAAAAATGATTATCTGATCATTACTATGTTGCTGTTTGTGGGAGCTTACTGTGTGCAATTTGATTGCTACATTTCCTATATTAACAGTGACTACACTTCAAAAGTACTTCATTGGCTGGAAAGCACTTTAGGACATCTTGAGGTCATGAAAGGCACAATATAAATGCAAGTTCTTTCTTTTTTATATTACTATTTACTTGTAAATATATTCAGTGCTTTATGCCATAAACCTCTGGTCTGTGTGGAAGTGCACACCATTTTGAAGTGAATCTGTTTGCATTAACATGATTGCAAGTGAAACAATTACCAACTCATTTGTGTACATACCTCTGTGAGGAAATAATATAGAAAAGGGACCGCGCGAGTTTATGGGAACCTTTTTTGGACCATTCTCAGAGATGATGTACAAAAAAATTCCAAAACTGTAACAGAGCCTTTGCCCCAGCGATTACAACATCCTGCGCAGTCAGAGAATCTGTTTGCTACAAGCCTCAGGGTTGAATCGCTGTGGACCTGAACGAACAAATATAATTGTCACTTATTAAAAATTCCTGCAGTGTAGACTTGAATTTTGCTTTTGTGAATTTACTGAATCAAGGTCACATTGACAAAATATATTAGTTGTTTAGATGCAATAGGATCCTATAATACTCAATACATTAGACAGAAGTTGTTAGAAATAAAAGTAAGCTTGCAGGCTGCAAGAATTGCTTTATCTATCCCAAATAAGCCATCAGCTGTGGCTTTGTTTTAACTTCACTGTCCATACTGAGATAATATAAAAATATCCTCAGTGCTCCCATTATAACAAATCTAATCGGTAGAGCCAAGAATTCAAACCTCTTTTCAGGTATTAACTGTGCAAACAGTAATGAGTTTTGCATCTCATTCCGAGAACACAATGGGAGAATCATCATTCTGCTATGATTACAACAATATTCAAATCTCATTGCTGGAACCCTGTGGAGTTTGCTGTTTACACAAGCTTTCCTCTTGTGTGCAAAATATCAAGTGAGGATTAACAGTTAACTTCAAGGACTTTACTTGTATATATAAATGGAAGCTGCATATATGGTTTCAGATAAACAAGGCATGCCTGAGCAAGATGCACAAATAAACTTGTTGTCTAATAGTTGATCTGTCTTTCACATCTGACCTCCAATCTTTATCATTCCACACAAACTTTCTGGTCTCTTGTTTTAGTAATAATGCTATGATCATTACTGCCCTTCACTATCTTCTCCTGTATTTCCTCAGCTCTTTGTTGCTCCTCTGAATGATATTCTCTTTTGTGGCAAATAGGCCATCTCTCTCCTTACATCATGATGGTTTTGAAATCAAGTCTGATTGCACAGTCTCTTAGTCCGATTAATTTTTTCCCCTCGACCTTCAGGGCCATGGAACTCCTGACTTTCTTCAGAGTTTTGTTTCTTCTATAATCTGCAGAGCTCAAACAGGACATTACATGATCACTACCATTTCTGTTCACCTACGCTTTTCAGCCTTGGTGGCCTCGGCCATTTGCCTAGTTTTCTCAAATGATAATAAAACATATAAAAGAATGGGCAAAGCTAGGATTTGTGCAAGGTTACAGCTGTGGGTCAGCTGATAGTACTCTTGCTTCCGATTCAGAAGATTATAGGTTCAAATCCTACTCTGGTGATTTGAGCATATAATCCAATGCTGTATTAGGGGAGTGCTGCACTGTCAGAGGTGCTGTCTTTCAGATAAAATGTTAAACCAAGGCCCTCATGATGGATATAAACATCCCATGTCACTATTCTGAAGAGCAGAATGAAGTTCTGGCCAATATTCATGCCCCAAACAACATTACTAAAAACAGATGACCATTGCTGTTTGTGGGAGCATGCCTTGTGCAATTTGGCTACTGTATTTCCTACTTTACAACAGTGACTACACTTCAAAAGTACTTCATTGGCTGTAAACTGCTTTGGGGTGTCTTCAGGTTGCAAAAGGTGCTATATAAATGCAAGTCTTTCTGAATATAAATAGATTATTTTTTAAATCATTGTCATTTAAATGGATTCCACTACAAAATACTATACAATATAATGTTTCCTCAGTATATCTCAGGGAGAATTATCAGAGGATATCTTTCCAGTTTATTGGTATTCATAATTGAAGTATTCGATTCACAGTCTGTCACCAAAACACAGTAAACAAAGACTTACATGAATTTTCAAATAAAACATTCTGTAACATTGGTGATCTGTACAGCTGAAAATTCTGTAGTCTCATGAATATTATGATGAACGTAATAACAGCTCATAAAAAAGTCAGAACAATAACAGTGTGTTTGAATGGTACAAGTTTAGAGACAAATGCTCTCAGAAGCTGTCTCAAACTCCAGCCATGAAATTCAAACAGAGACAGAAAGAAATGTATCACAACATTGATGTAAGCCATACACAATCATCCATTTGATAGCAGCTTTACAAATGCAACTTGTCTTGCTCCATTGGAATTAAATTAACTCCTAAGCAATTTCAAGTGGGCGTGTGGTTCATAGGTTTAGGCAGTCCTTTGGTATCTTTCTGAGTGACCATTGTTCACATGTGAACCTCTACCATGAGTGCCGGAAGACTATTCAGTCATTGAAAGCATCAGAAATCCAAACCTGAACTCACGCAACTTACATTTTCTAATGAGGTAACTGAACAGCCTTCAGGAACAGAAATCCTGCTCAGCCTTCTTCCTGTCCCTAGTCTGGAGATGTCGAGGCCAATGTTTTGCCTGAGACTGAGATCAGCGAACTCAACAGAGACCAGAGACTAAACCTTGGAGCCTTCTGGTCTATATAGTCCAGTACTACATTGAGTGCTGCAACTAGCCAATAGGTTACCAGGGAGACTGCAAATGAACTACTTACACAGTAAATAATATGAGTTTCCATAGGCATAAATTTGAGCTTATTCACAAAGTCGAAGCAGCAATTACCACCCATCGACATGTTGTCAATGTTTTATCAACTAGCTCTACGTAAGTGGGAGATGTGTTGCTATCTCATATTTATTAAATTTTAAAACTGAATATTTTTGACCAATTTTTATTATAATCTCATTATTAAATAATCTTTCAAATCAAAGAGAATCATGATGTGATGTGTACTTCAGTATTTAATAACGATGTGAATTGCAGCCTGGTTAACTGATCCATGATGGGTAAAATAAGAACATAAGAACTTAAGAAATAGGAGCAGGAGTAGACCATATGGCTCCTCTATCCTGCTCTGCCATGCAATATGATCATGGCTGATCTTCTGCCTCAACTCCACTTTCCTGCCTGTTTCCCATATCCCTTGATTCCCTGAGGGATGAAAGATCTATCTATCCCAGCCTTAAATTTCAATGATGGAGCATCCGCAACCCTCTGGGGTAGAGAATTCCAATGATTCACAACCCTCTGAGTGACAACATTTCTCCTCATCTCAGTCCAAAATGATCAACCCCTTATCCTGAGACTGTTCCCCCGTGTTCGACATTCCCCAGCCAGGGCAACACACTCTCAGTGCTTACCCTGTCAAGCCCTTCAAAATCTTGTATGTTTCAATGAGATCACCTCTTATGCTTCTAAAATCCAGAGAATATAGGCCCAATTTACTCACTCTTTTATCATAGAACAACCCTCCCATCCCAGAAACCAATCCAGTGAACCTTCACTGTACCACGTCCGATGTAAGTATATCCTTCCTTAAATGTGGAGACCAAAACTGCACAGAGTACTCCAGATAGGGTCTCACCAAATCTCCGTACAATTGTCGCAAGACTTCCTTATTCTTGTACTCCAATCCCCTTGTGAGAAAGACCAAGGTCCCATTGCCTTTCTAATTGCTTGTTGTACCTGCATACTAACTTTCTGTGGTTCCTTGTATGAGTACACCCAAGTGTCTCTAAACATCCATAGTTAGAAGTTTCACTCCTTTTAAAAAATACTCTCCTTTTCTGTTCTTACTACCAAAGTTTTTTTTTATTCATTCATGGGATGTGGGCATCACTGGCTATGCGAGCATTTATTGCCCATCTCTAATTGCCCTTGAGAAGGTGGTGGTGAGCTGCCTTCTTGAACCGCTGCAGTCCATGTGAGGTGGGTACATCCACAGTGCTGTTAGGAAGGGAGTTCCAGAATTTTGACCCAGTGACAGTGAAGGAACGATGATATCGTTCCAAGTCAGGATGGTGTGTGACTTGGACGGGAGTTTGCAGGTGGTGATGTTCCCATGCATTTGCTGCTCTTGTCCTTCGAGGTGGTAGAGGTCGCGGGGTTGGAAGGTGCTGTCCAAGGAGCCTTGGTGTGTTGCTGCAGTACATCTTGTAGATGGTATACACTGCTGCCACTGTGCGTCGGTGGTGGAGGGAATGAATGTTTGTGCATGGTGTGCCAATCAAGTGGGCTGCTTTGTTCTGGATGGTGTCGAGCTTCTTGAGTGTTGTTGGAGCTGCACCCATCCAGGCAAGTGGAGAGTATTCCATCACACTCCTGACTTGTGCCTTGTAGATGGTGGACAGGCTTTGGGGAGTCAGGAGATGAGTTACTCGCCGCAGGATTCCTAGCCTCTGACCCGCTCTTGTAGCCACGGTATTTATATGGCTACTCCAGTTCAGTTTCTGGTCAATGGTAGCCTCTAGGATGTTGATAGTGGGGGATTCAGCGATGGTAATGCTGTTGAATGTCAAGGGGAGATGGTTAGATTCTCTCTTGTTGGAAATGGTCATTGCCTGGCACTTGTGTGGCACAAATGTTACTTGCCACTTATCAGCCCAAGCCTGGATATTATCCAGGTCTTGCTGCATTTCTACACGGACTGCTTCAGTATCTGAGGAGTCACGAATGGTGCTGAACATTGTGCAATCATCAGTGAACATCCCCACTTCTGATCTTATGATTGAGGGAAGGTCATTGATGAAGCAGCTGAAGATGGTTGGGCCTAGGACACTACCCTGAGGAACTCCTGCTGTCATGTCCTGGAGCTCAGATGATTGACCTCCAACAACCAAAGCCATCTTCCTTTGCGCGAGGTATGACTCCAACCAGCAGAGTGTTTTCCCCCGATTCCCATTGACTCCAGTTTTGCTAGGGCTCCTTGATGCCATACTTGGTCAAATGTTGCCTTGATGTCAAGGGCAGTCACTCTCACCTCACCTCTTAAGTTCAGCTCTTTTGTCCATGTTTGAACCAAGGCTGTAAAGAGGTCAGGAGCTGAGTGGCCCTGGCGGAACCTATGGTGTGAATTATTTCACACTTTATCACATTATACTCGATCTGCCAGCTTGTTGCTCATTCACTTAACCTGTCTATATCTCAGCTGCCTATTTATGTCCTCCTCACAGCTTACATTCCCACCTAGCTTTGTATCTTCAGGAAACTTAGATACTACTCTTGGTCTCTTCATTTGTCATGAATATAGATTATAAATAGCTGAGGCCCAGCACTGATCCTTGTCCAATTCCCAATACCCAAAGGTCGTTTAACAGACACTAAAAGTGTCTATCACAATAGTATTGATCTCATGTTGCAAACTATATTTTAGAACTGATTGCAGTAGAAATGCATCAACAATGTCGCACTGTTGCACAGGAACTTACCCTACCATTGTTGGTCATGCCTTCAGCTGCTTCGGCTCTGGAATTCCCACTCTAAACCTTTCTGACTCTCTACCTTTCTCTCCTTCTTTAAGACACTCCTTAAAACCTAGCTCATCAACCAAGTAAAGGCCTGCTACCCAACCCAAACCCGACAGGACCCGGCAACATGTGTCGGGTTCAGGTTGCTCTTCCAGGTCCGGCCTTCGGGCTCGGGTCAGGTTGGAGTCAGGCTGGATCTGGGTCGAGCTGGGTCCAGGCCGGACACACACAGCAAGAATTGCAGGTAAGTGTTAAAAGTTAAAAATTTACCTGAGCTGCATGTCCGGGACGTCAGGCATGGAAACTCTTGAGTCTGCACAGTGAGCATGTGAGCGTCTCTATGACATCATCGTGCTTCTGCCGCAGCTTCCTGAAGATTGGGAGTCGGAAGGTAAGTAAAGGGAACATTGCAGTGGTCGGGTCGGGGCAGGTTGGGTCGGGTCGGGTCGGGTCGGGCTCGGGTCCGATATGGTTCCGTCGGGTTCGGGTCGGGTTTTTTTTGTGTGACTTGAGCAGGCCTTTACAACCAAGACTTTGGTCACCTATCCTAATGTTTATTTATGTGGCTCAGTGTCAAATTTTGTCAGATAACGCTCTTGTGAAGTACTTTGGGATGTTTTACTGTGTTACAGACATTATTTGAATCATGATAATGATGGTGGCAACAGGACATACAGGAAACCCCTACTTCCACGTTTTTCACCCATAACCCCTCCCCTCCCCTCCCACCCCTCTCGCCACCTCCTCTCCCAACTCGCTTCCAATGCGCAAATGCCAGGGCCCAATTTCTGATATGAATTTAGATGGTTCTAATAGCATCTTTGCATGTGTTTCTGCCCTTCCTCTGTCTCTTTTTCTTTCACTTTCCACCTCAATTGAGCATGAGTCAACCAAGTGTGATTAAAAACAATAGCTTTTCTTTGCCACGGAAGCTACTTTATTGAGTCAGTCACAGTGTAACTATTAAGCAGACTGTTAGGAAATGGGTATTTTCTCAGTATAGCATAAATCACAGATAATAAAAAAACCGTCAGCACAATTCCTCTTGGCTATTTTCTGAGCAGCTTCCAGTAGTACCTTTAAGGACCCTCAACAATGCAACGCAATCTCCACCCATTTGTAGACAAATTTCAGTCGGGGTCCTATAACCGGTGATAGGGTCCTATTTCCATATCCAGGGTTTTTAATGCCTGTGCTAAACTGGTGCCAGAACAGGTCTAGTGGTCACAGGTTTCCAATTTGTCAGCCAGTGTGCTTCTGAGGGAAATCAGGCACGGGAGATCGAGACCTGAAATTTGTCTCCCTATCCCATCAGTTTTCACCTGACAAAATGGATGAAACCAAGTTGAATTTCTCCCCCATTGGGACTACAGAGCTCCTGCTGAAATAAGCATGCCAAAATCCAGGACTCCTTATCCAGATCTCCCCATCTTATTCAAATGTTGGTACAGCCCAGCATTTCCCTCCATTAAATTAACTCGTTGCCATTTTTTTTGTGTACTTGTGAAAGAAAGAGATTCAACTCTCCCCTTACTATTCAGAACACATCACAAAATAAACAGGTGATGCAAAATTTTGAAAGCAAAGTTTCCGTCATCAGAATGGCCTGTTCAGGTGGCTAAGAGCCCAGCCTGTCCACAGACAGAGAACTATAAAAGAGTTATTGGCCAACATTTGTTTTCGGTGCTGTTTTGAAAAAAAGATTTGCATTTATATAACATGTTTCACCTTAGACGTCTCAAAGCACTTTTACAGCCAATTAAGTACCTTTGAAGTGTAGCCAGGAATGGGTCTTGAAGATGTAACTAACACACGTATTTTCAATACTTCTTATATCCAACCTGATTCTCCCTTGTATTATCAAGCTGACATCTGTTATACACCCACTTTTTCATCCTACTCCCAACTCCTTTGTCATACAGGGTGCTCTGGCTTTGGTTGCACTCCCTTTCCTCCCTTTGGGAATGTACCTCGACTGTACCCAGACTATCTTTTCTTTAAAGGTCGCCCATTGCTTCATTATATTTCTGCCTGCCTGTCTTTGACTCCAATTTACCCAGACCAGATCCCTCCTCAATTCACAGAAATTAGCCCTCCTCCAGTCAAGTATTTTTATTCTAGACTGCTTCTTGTCCTTCTCCATAACTGATCTGAACCTTATGATACTGTAATCACTATTCCCAAGATCTTCCCCCACTGTGATATTATCTACTTGACCCACTTCATTCTCCAGGTCTCGATCCAGCAATGCAACATAATATATGGGTCTCACGTCACTGGCAGCAGAATTCCCTATCTGTCTCCCTGACTATCAAATCTTCAATTACTATAGCATTTCTACACTCTGATGTACCCCACTGTGCAGTCCATTGTCTAATAAAACCTTGCTCAGGGCTGCAGTCCTTCAAGTTGTCATCAACCTCACTTCTAAGCTCCACTCCCTGGGGAGAATTTCATGTTGTCCGCTGTGGCAGATTGGGTGGCGTGCGAGGTGATATAATTAGGTGAGAGGCGTTTTTGCAGATTCCCAACGGCTGGATATTTTAGAAGAATTAAGTCAGCAGCGGGTTTGCAGTGTTCTGGGGTTCCCCCACTGTGGTGGCAGTTTGCAGCTTTGCATTCATTTAAATAACATGAATACTCGTTACCCTACACATAGTTACGATTTAGTCCTACCTGCCAGATTAAGTGAATGGCCAGCGATATTCTCATGCCACCCAGTTCATGAATGTTTCATTGTGGAGTACAACAGTCAGATTTGTGCAATTGAGTCTCAGGGCTGTGCTCTTCTCGCTTTAGCTCATTCGCTAAACTAACATCAGCATTGGAATCGATGTTTGCCTCCCGACTCGGCACCAGCAACGGTGAATCATTTCAGGGGATGGCGTGACGGCATGGGCACGGCCTAAATGGAGGAGCAGTAGAGGGTAGTCTTGGAGGGAAGGGTGGGGCTGATCGGGTGGAGTGGAGCGTCCAGGTTGTTGAATAGTTGATGTTGATGGTGAAGATGCATTTTGTCGGCTGCGATGGTGGTGGGTGGAATAGATCACTACAGTGTGAAGATATTTAGCATGGGCCTAAAGGGAGGGAATGAGTACAGTCGACGTTGGGGAGCTGTGGGGTAGATTGAGGGTACTGGCTAGCAGAGGGAATGGCCAGTCAATGGGGACAAATGGATTCTGTAGGGGGGAAGATCAAGACTAATGGGTGGGTATTCGACAGCTTCATATGGTGAGGAACGGGACTTGGCAATAATGGTCAGTTTGATGTGAGGAGGTTCAGAAGTAAGAGTTGGCATGTTGATAGTAATGGGAGTAGGAACAGGGGGGAGGGATGGCATGAATACATTGATGATTACACTGTGCACGGTAATGGGGGGAAGCTCAATGGTAACGGAGGAAAGTGTAACGGTAACATTGGGTGGGTCAAGGGTGATGGGTTCAAGCTGGAAGGTTGCAGGTGGAGGTTGGAAGATGGGACACTTGCCCTGAATTCCACACTCACCATTTTCTCCAATGATAATGGAAACCACATGGACACTCAAGGATTGCAAGGAGAGAGGGAGGAGGCAAAGAACAGCGAGTGTGTCTTCTATCTGGCTGCAATTTGAAGGCAGATATAAAAAAGCTGTTTATTGCCTCAATGTTTCAGTTCACTAGCAACAGAGGGCTGAATTGCCATGCTCTGCTTATTTATTGTTCAGGAAAGCCACAGCGACATGGGCTTCAAACACCCAATTTATCTAGTATCACGGGAAGAGGAACAAAGAGAGAGACTCGGGAGGACTCTTTTCCCTCAACTCATGATGCCAATGGCAGCAACAGGCAGAACAGGAAGGTAAGGATGCTCCGAATTATAACATCCCAAAACGGCCTTATCGAAGACAGGCACTGGCACGTCATCGCATCCTCAGGACAAGGATAAATTACCTTCAAAAGTCAGAGAGGCAATGCTAGAGCCGCCTAAGGATGTCGCGTCAAATGGTCACAGAAATTTGTAGGAATCTGCAGTCGCCCGATTTGGTAGGAATCCCATGTCAGTTGCCCTCAAGGTGACCGCCGCACTCAGTTTTTTCTCCAACGGCTCCTTTCAGGGATCCACGGGTGACATATGTGGCATCTCACAGTCTGCGACCCACAGCTGCATCAAAGAGGTGACCAATGCCCTTTTTCAACATGCCAGTGATTTCATTTACTTACTTGTAGACGACGACAGCCAGGCAGCAAGGTCTGCAGCCTTCGGCGCCATTGCTGGTTTCCCTGGAGTGCAAGGGGTGATCAACTGTACTCATGTGGGCATTAGAGCTCCCTGGGACCAGCCTGCCATCTAAGTCAATCACAAAGTCTTCCACTCTTTAAAAGTACAACTGGTTTGCGATCACAGGAGAAGAATCATGCATGCTTGCAAATGTTTCCCAGGGAGCTGTCGTGGCTCATACTCCCAGCTGTATTCCCAGCTGCCAGCAGTTTTCAAGGAACTAGCCAAAGTGGATGAATGGATCCTGGTGACAAGGTTACCCACTTTGTACATGGTTGATGACACCAGTACGTCATTCCCAAAGCACTGCTGAAGAGAGATACAATGTTGCTCACGCATCCACCAAAGTCATGCTGAAAATGCAATTCCGTTGCCTTGACAGATCTGGCGGGGCTCTTCAGCACACACGACAGAGGGTTTCAAGAATAATGGTTGTTTGCTGTGCTTTGCACAACCTTGCAATTAGAAGCTGCAAAATTCTGCAGGCAGAGGAACAGGAGGAACACAAGTCCTCCTCAGATGAGGATGACTATCAAGAGGGTGAGGAGGACAACAATGCCAGCGATGTCATCATCGATATGAGGACCATGGAGAGACATGCAAGGGACATCAGGGAGAACCTCATTTAGGCACGCTTTAGCCAACAATAAGCCACATCTTCAAGGAAAGTTTGGAGGAGAAACATAACAATTCCCCACAGAAATTCCTTTTTGCATGAGGTCTTATTGATCTCTGGAATCTTGACGAAGCATTGCTGCACTTCCATGTGATTGGCATTTGAAATCATCTATGGGCTACGATGAATGCGACTGCACACCATTGCAAGCAGTGTTAAGTTATGACCGTAGAAAGCAAAAATAAGGCATGACAGTATTGGAAAAAGTTAATAATCATCAATAGGAAAACAGCCATTACATAAGTATATTAAGGGCAAAAGGATAACCAGGCTAACGGTAGGGCTCATTAGGGGCCAAAGTAGCAATCTGTATGTGGAGCCAGAGGAAATAGGTGAGGCTTTAAATGATTACTTTTCATCTGTGTTTACTATGGAGAAGGTAAGGTGTAGAGATCAGGGAGGGGGATTGTGATATACTTGAACATATTAGCATTGAAAGGGAGGAAGTATTAGCAGTTTTAGTGGGATTAAAAGTAGATAAATCCCCAGGCCCAGATGAGATGTATCCCAGGCTGTTATGTGAGGCAAGGGAGAAGATAGCAGGGGCTCTGACACAAATTTACAAATCCTCTCTGGCCACAGAAGAGGTACCAGAGGTTTGGAGGACAGCAAATGTGGTACCATTATTCAAGAAAGGTAGTAGGGATAAACCAGGTAATTACAGGCTGGTGAGTCTAACATCAGTGGTCGGGAACTATTAGAAAAAATTCTGAGGGACAGGATTAATCTCCACTTGAAGAGGCAGAGATATCAGGGATAATCAGCATGGCTTTGTTGGAGCGAGATCATGTCTAACTAGCTTGATTGAATTTTTTGAGGCGGTGACTAGTTGTGTAGATGAGGGTAAAGCAGTTGAAGTAGTCTACATGGACTTCAGTAAGGCTTTTGATAAGGTCCCGCATGGGAGATTGGTTAAGAAGGTAAGAGCCCATGGGATCCAGGGCAATTTGGCAAATTGGATTCAAAATTGGCATAGTGGCAGGAGGCAGAGGGTGATGGTCAAGGGTTGTTTTTGCAAGTGGAACATCAACACTCAGAAGTTTCACACTTTAAAAGAAAATCCTGCTTTTCTGTTCTTACAACCAAAGTGAATAACTTCACATTTCCCTACATTATACTCCATCTGCCATCTTGTTGCCCATTCATTTAACCTGTCTATATCTCTTTGCAGCCTCTCTGTGTCCTTCCCACAACTTACCTTTCCACCTACCTTTGTATGATAGGTAAATTGGCCATTAGCAATTGCCCCTAGTATAGGTAGGTGGTAGGGAAAATGTAGGGGACAGGTGGGGATGTGGTAGGAATATGGAATTAGTGTAGGATTAGTATAAATGGGTGGTTGATGGTCAGCACAGACTCGGTGGGCCGAAGGGCCTGTTTCAGTGCTGTATCTCTAAAAAAAAATCAACAAACGTTACTCTCTGTCTCTTCATCTAAGTCATTAATATAGATTGTAAATAGCTGAGGCCCCAGCACTGATCCTTACGGCACTCCACTATTCACTGCCTGACAACTTGAAAATACCTCTTTTATGCCTACCTGTTGCTTCCTGTCCATTAACCAATCCTCTATCCATACTAATATATTACCCCCAACTCCAGGAGCCCTTATCCTGCCTATTAGCCTTTTGTGTGGCACGTTATCAAAAGCCTTTGGGAAATCCAGGTATACTACTGCTACTGGTACCCCTTTATTTACCCTACTAGTTACTGTAGTGTTTGATTGATCTGGATTTAAATATATTAGCCTGTCCACTGATCAGTGTTTGATTACTTAAACCTAGGTTTCTTGAAACTTAAACTAAAAGTGACAGGCTGGAATGTTCTGGAGAAACAGAGACTGTTCTGAGAAAGACACTATACTGAGATCGTGTAAGTGCTGAGATATTTTAAAGTACTGCAAATAAATCAGTTAGTGATTTAATACAAATGTGATATTTGCATTGTTCTGAGATAAATCAGATATATGAAATATCCAGCAACCCGGTGAAAACATAACAAAAAGTGGCGATGAGGATGGAATACTTTTCATTGTTGCCACAGCTACTTTACGTACAAAATCACTTGGGAAATGGGGTTTGCAGCATAAGTGGAAGTTACGACATCCCTGACTTAAGCATGCAATGTAATCAGACACTTCATTCTAGTGTTGTGGGGGGGGGGGGGGGGGTGTGGGGGTGCGGGTAGTGTTGTCTTGTTATAGGTGCTGCCAGTCAGATGAGACATTAAGCTCAAACCCTGGGCAATTTTAACCTATTCCGCTGTCAGGAAACTGACGGGACTGGGTGAAACACTGCTTTTACGCCACGTTTGATTTTACTTACCACTGAAGTCAGTGGAGAGTAATTCTGGGTGTAGCATTAAACTTGCATTTCATCCGATCCCATGAGTTTCCCACCCGGTGACTTTGGTTCAAATTCCCCCCATCCCATGGGCCAGATTTTATTCCAGCGATGGGAGTCCCTGCAGTAGACTGGAATGTGAGGGGTGACCCCACTTTGGCCTTACATCGGACCTCCCTTGCTATTTTGCGGCAGGCAGGCAATTCACTGCCCGGTGTTGGGGATGCCGTCAATTTAAGGGACTCCCACCTCTGGGAGCAGTGGTCACTGCCAAGCTCTCGCCTCCAGGAGCAGTGGGCACTGCCGGTGTTGCAGGAGGCCCTGCTATGTGAAGACTGGAGAAGACCCTGGGAGAGATAAGTTGGGTCGGGGTAGCCAGGGCCAGAGGCAGGCCCCAGCTACAGTGAGGGGTGGGGGATGTCTCAATGAGGGTGAGAGGGGTGGTCTTCCCAGGAAGTGGGCATCACAACCGGCAGAGCCCCCTGGTGGCCCTGGATTGCTCACAAAGGAGGGAACCCCCCCCACCCAGACCCTGCTAGGAAGCTGCCTGTCTTCACCTGGTGGCATCTCCCCAGGCAGCGATGGGCCCCTCTGCCTTCAAGAAAATTGATGTGGAGGTGAGAAGATGACCACTTAAGGACCTCAATTGGCCTGGGTGGGAAGGCTGTCCTCAGCCTTCCCCGTCCCAGATAAAATGGCAGAGGACCCAGATGACATCAGGAACAGCACCCACTGCTATTTTGTTAGACTCCACATCTCTGTGCCCACCTCCAAGGGCAGAACAAAATCCTGCCCATGTCTCCCTGTTCAGATGGATGTAAAGGATCCCATGGCTGTATTCAAATAGGAACAGAGAAGTGTTTGATCAACATTTTTTCCTGAACCAAAGGCGACTTATCTGGTCATTCAGCGCATTTGCTGTCTATAAAACATTCCTGTGTGCAAATTGGCTGCTACAATTGAACATATAACAAAGTGACTATAATGCTAAAGTAATTCATTGGGTGTGAAGCACTTTCGGATGTCCTGGGGATGTCATCAGTTGTTACATAAAATGCAAGTCATTTATTTCTTTTGAGTGTCAGAAAGGCATAAATACTTGCATGCAGGTGAAGGAACTTAATTTTTTTTATATTTGTCCTTGGGATGTGGACAAGGCTGGCAAGGCTCCCTCATTGCCCTCCGAAGGTGATGCTGGACTTGCTCCTTAAACTGCTGAAGTTGTGGCGAAGGTGCTCCCACCATGTTGTTAAGTAGGGAATTTCAGGAAGTCGTCCTGGCGATGAAGATATATGTCTGAATCAAAGCACCATTCAGGGCATTTCACTCAGTGACTAAATCTCTTTAAGATCAGAATCATTTTCTTCAGAGGTTTTAATCTGATGAAGGAGCTGTCTATCAGTCTACAGTCAGCCAGAAGGCTGACTAGTTTTGATTATCTTGCAGTCTTGTTTCCTTTTGCAAGTGAAAGGCATTTTTCATTCCCTAAGTGGGTTGCTGAAGCAAAAACTTAAAACGGTGCTGATTTCAAAATGTAGCCACCCCCTCCCCCTGAAGAGTAATTTAGACTAAAACATCTGCTAACTTTCCTCTGTTGACTTGCTGTGTACTGAGGAATGCAAAACTAAATTAATTCATGGGAGATGATTCAGTTTTTGGTTGCAGGCTGAATATTTTAAAAATTGATTATAGCTACGGGTTATTGACGATACATTATGTCAGCATTCACAATATTTGCATGTTGGGAAAATTTTTAAAAATACATCACATAAGCTGTTTTCAAACTATTATAGTTTCTTAATATCTTGATCAACTTAATTTGTATTGCCATAATTTTAAAAGTTAGGGGCAGTGTGCTCTTGTTAATCAAAGATTCAGGCATCGGACTGATATGCTTTATTAATAACTCATTATTTCTCTGCCTTCGGAATGTTTAGGGCTGATTTTGGTCATTGAGTCACTTCTGCATTCTATTTTCTAAATGAGAGGGCCATGCCACTGAAGCTTTGTGTTCAAGGAAAAATTGGACTCATTCTCCAATTGTAAAGTCCTCCTGCTTACAGGCTAGTGTACAATAGGCTCAAGGGCTTTGCCGAGTGTTACCTTCCCACTGGTACATATCCTCACAACCCAGGGTGGCGGACTGGTTGTGGTTTTGCTCACAGCCTGCCCTTCCACCAAGACCATCCCATCAAAACCTGCTCAAGGTGAGCCTGCTACGCTGATCTGGACGGATCTAGAGGGATGAACGTCAATAAAAAAATTGTTTCAAGTCCTCAACGGTAGAACAGGTGGATGAAAGAGGCACATGAACATCAATGGCTTTGAAGGTGGATGAAGACTGCTGTGGGACTGGCACTCATTAGTCGTCATGGCTTGCCATGCCATTGGGTAAAGATTGCCAAACGGTCAAGATTGTGTGGTTGTCGGCTGTGCACTGTCTTCCCCACGTTAAATGAAAACACAAGCAGTCCTCTGCTAGGGACACCAAAAAGCCCTACAGCAATGGACGAGTGCTGTCGGAGACAGGGCTGTGAACCTAAAGGTCTCTAGTCACAAATCTGCACTTACGCAGTGGTTGTCTGATGGTTTCTGATCTCTTAGAATTGGGACAGAAATAGATCTCTGGCAGCAGCATCCACAACTGAGCAGTCCTTTTTAGGGTCCCACCCCATTCACCTCATTGAGGAAGGGGCTAGAAAAGCTGCCCCAAACATAGGCTGTCCCAAACTATCCTGACCAGGAAACCGTACCTGATGGGATCACCACCCTTGCGGTCGAAAACACACACAGGCAATAAAATGCACGAATTTCTGTACCTGGAATGTACTTATCCTTATGGACAATCAAAACTGTGAATGCCCTGAAAGGAGAGCTGCCATAGTTTCTTAGGAGCTTGCGCGATATAACATAGATGTTGCAGCTCTCAGTGAAGTGCAACTTTCTGCCGAAGGCCAGCTTAGAGATAAAGGAAGAGGATACACTTTCTTCCGGAAAGGGAACCCAGATGTGGATCGTCGTATCCATGGAGTTCAGCTCATCATCAAAAATAGAATCGCTGATATACTTACAAAACTTCCAATTGGCATTAACAAATGGTTCATGACTCTACCCCTTCAACTCAGTGGCAACCAATGGGCCACAATCAACAGTGTTTATGCTCCCACACTTGATTCTACTGTTGAAACCAACGGGACTCGGTGACATGTGTTGGGTTCGGGTCAGGTCGGGTCGCTCTTCCGGGTCCGGCTTTCGGGCTTAGGTCAGATTTTGCTTTTGCTCTGCTGGGAGGGAAAGGGAAGCTAAATAAGTAAGCGTAAAATTTGAAAACCTGCCTGAGCTGGGAGTCCGGAACGTCAAGGACGGAAATGTGCATCCAGACTCCACAGACTCTGAGTCTGCGCAGTGAGAGAGTGAGCGTTTCTATTATGTCATCGCGCTCATGCTGCAGCTTCCTTCCATTCCATCCATCCAAAAGTGGTAAGTACAGTGAATGCACTATGGTGGGGTCGGGCTCGGGTCAGTTTGGGCTCGGGTCGTGTCAGGAGTGGGTCGGATTGGGCGCGGGACAAAATGGAAGGACTTGGGCTGGGTCGGGCCTTTACCCGGAAGATACCACATCCACTAATGAAGCAAATCCAATGTGGATTAGCAACATCAGAACTAGTGCTGGGAAAGAAGCTCAGAACATAACTTCCTATTCTACTCAAAAAACTACGTCTAGGACTAGAAGTCCAGGATTATCAGAGAGTTCAAGACAGAGAAAAATATTTTCAAAAACAACAAGCTTATAACTATAACAGGAGATATCATAACAGGAACCTACCCAAGTTGATGGAATGAGAAAAGGAATGGGTATGAGACCAAGATAGAGAAGGAGTAATCATCCAGGGAGATGATAATCAACAGAGATCTTATTTAGTACATACTTCAAAAGGTACTATAAGAAGAAACAGGAGAAATTTTATTTCTATTTACCAAAGACATCAATCAGTCATACATTTGGATGAAACAGATGTTGAACCTGAAATTCAGAAAGCACCGATACTACAAACCTCAATGAAGGCCATCCAAGTCAAGAAACAAGAGCTCAGAGAAAGTCTACTGATCTGACAACAACACGATCAGGGAGAGTTGTGAAGCCTCCTGACAGATTGAATCTGTGATGTGAGAGACTTGGGGGAAGATGTGTTAGTATGTAAAAGTAAGAATGAATGTACAAAAAATATATGGACAAAGACTTGGGGGGAGATGTACTATAAGAGTTTGAAAGGGTTGATGTCTGGGACAGTGGGAGTAATACTTCCCTCTGTGATGATGTAAGAGATGACATGAGAGAGAGACTTGAACAAAAGCAGCATGACATCAGTGGAGTTAGACATACTTCTGTAAAGCTGTGTATAGTTCTTTAATATGTAATAAACTAGTTATTGCCAAACCTTACTGAAGACTCTGTAATCTCTTCTATCTAGACTAACCAAACATACAACAGTGCACATCACCCAAGCCATGCGGGATGCAAATGACTGCTGGACAGATCACAGACTTGTACACTCCACCATGAGCATATACCTGACACCGAAACACTGAAGATCCTCAGAGAAATCCAGGAGAAGATTTAAAATCTACATTTTACAGGATATAAAAACCAGAGAACAATTCTAAGTGCAACTTATTCCCTGTCTTGCTCTCACAGGTGATGATGCTAGTGTGAAAAGGTTTTGGGACAAAATCAAATCGGCGACTTGAATCTCTCAGGCACTAAGACTTGTTCAATGAGAATGATAAAGAAATATGCAAAATTCTCGATCAGAAATTCCAAGCCTTCATTTTGTGTCAAAATCACCCTACTTCACAGCAGAAATGAGAGGAATATTGACTACTCAAATCTGAAGCTCTGAGAATGAAACATGTCATCAATAAGTGGTGGATAGAGAAGGCCAATGTAATCCAATGTTACACAGACCTGCACAACATGCACAGATTCTTTCAGGCCACCAAGACCACCTAATGTCATAAACAGATGAAAACCAACTGTAAATTATAGTATTTTTTGTGTACTTGGGTGTTATTGTCAGCTGCCATTATACACAACATTTAAATTGATTTACCTCTGTGTTCAACTTGTTTAAAATGGAGGGGGAAGATTCCTTCATCAACAGGAGGTGTGACAGCTACTTGAAGGGGTCCAGTCACGTGACCTAGAAGCCACCCTTTTTAGCCTGTCTGGTTTTGAAGCAGTTTCCGTTGGAGGGAACAGCTCATACAGGAAAACTGCCTGGAAGCTCTGCACCTGGCTAACTCTGGGGCCTGCCTGTAAGAAGAAAAAAGAAAGCCACAGTCTGAAAAACAGCAAGAAAATCGTCTCTCTGCCAGTTCCTCTCTTGTCGAAAAGGATGAAATCCGAAACTAAGCTGCCTCAGCTTATCTCTGACAGTGCATAAGAAGGAAGTTTAAGAGATTTCCTACGGCACCTACTCCACTCGGCATTTCCAGTTGGTTAATTCCAGCTTTGGACTTTATGTTATTTAAAAAACGGACTCTGATTTCAACTGGGATCCCCATCAGTTTGTAATTAAGGTATTTTCTCCTTTCCCTTTTGATGCCTTACCTTTCCTTGTTTGTTTGTGAGCATGCGTTGTGAAGTTACCCCCTCCCGAGTTTAAGAGTGTGTGTTAATAAACCCTACTTTTTTTTAACTTCAACAACAGTGTTGTTGCGGTCCTTTAAAAGTCAGGGTTCACAAACTGAGGGAGTGGAGAAATACGCCATCAGGGTTTCTTTATTTTTAAAAAGAAAGGGAAAAATGTAAAACATAATCTGCTTATGGACAGGTTGTTGAAAATATAGAGAAATTTGTTTTCAAAATTAACTACCTGTTCCTAACACTATGGACCAAAAACAAATGGTCCCTCCCCACTCCAAGCTGTAGATGGCATTACACGTCTCAAAGATGATGCAACTATCTGTGACCGTTGGAAGGAGCACTACCGGAACCCTCTCAACCGGGAGTCAACAGTCTCACTCAAAACCATCAAAACAATCCTCGCCAGCCTGAGAGATCATATCTTAGTATGTTGCCAACTAGCGCTGAGATAATACAAAAGGCTATCCAACAGATGAAGAATAACAAGGCAGGTGGTCTGGACAACATTCCTGCAGAGATCTATAAAGCTGGTGGTCATGAACTTTTACTCAAACTCTCAGCCCGTTTTACAAAAATCTGTGAAGAAGAGGTACTACCTCCCAACTTTCACAATGCCATTATTGTTTCACTTTTTAAGAAGGGTGATAAATTGATTTGTGGGAACTATAGAGGCATATCCCTTCTGTCCACAGTGGGGAAGATTCTCACACAAATCCTCGTGAACCGTCCCCTGCTCATCAGCAAAGGCAAACTTCCAGAGACCCAATGAGGTTTCTGGTCATCTAGGGGAACCACAGATATGATCTTTGACTGGAACAACGCAAAGAGCTCTACATGGCCTTCATAGATCTGTCAAAGGCCTTTGATTCCATCAACCACAAAGCTCTTTGGAAAGTCCTCCAGTGATTTAGATGTCCAGCAAGATCTGTTACTATCCTGCGACTCTTGCATGCGATATGACAGCAACTGTCCTTTGCAATGGATTGGAGACAGAGCCCTTTCATATCCAAATGGGTATCAAGCAAGGCTATATGATTACGCCAACTCTCTTCACTATTTACCTCAGCCTGGTCATGGAATTCATTGGTGACCAACTTCCACAAGGGGTCATGATTGAGTTTTGACTCGACAGGGAGCTTTTCAATCTTAACAAGATGAGAGCCAAGACTAAAGTGACTCTCCAGCACATTCACGACTTATAATATGCCGCGACTGTGCATTTGTGACCCACGCTGCAAGTGACCTCCCTCAATCTCTTCAACTCCGCATACAAAAAGGTTGGCCTCTCACTCAACATCAGCAAGACCAAAATCCTTCACCAGCCCTCCCCCAGACAAGCACCTACACCTCCAGATATTGTTATTGATGGGGAGACTTCATGAGTCATTGAACACTTCCCATATCTCGGCAGCTATCTTTCACAAAAGGTCACAATTGAAGCGGAGATCCAGCACAGAATGAGCTGTGCCAGTGCAACCTTCCAAAAGTTGTGTAACCGTGTCTTTGAAAACAGACATCTCCATAAGAGGACAAAGGTTTTAGTCCACAATGCTGTTGTTGTCACCACTCTTCTATATGGCAGTGAGACCTGGGTCACCTTCCAAAGGCACCTCCGCTCGCTGGAGAATTTCTACCAGCAGTGTCTCCACAGGATACTCAAAGTCAAGTGGGAAGACAAATTCCAGGCTCCTGACCAAAGCCAATTCCTTCAGCATCACAACCATGATCATGCAAAATCCGCTCCGCTGGTCTGGACATTCCATCCATACGCCAAATAATTGGCTTCTGAAGCAGATCCTCCTTTCAAAACTTAAGGATGGCACCCGATCTTAAGGAGGACAGAGGGGACGTATTAAGGACATTCTGAAGGTCTTATTGAAAAGGGGACAGATTGACATCAGTGCGTGGGAGGAACTTGATGCTAAATGTGCCATGTGGCGATGCCTCATCCAACAAGCCACAACACAGTTGGAAACTGACTGCATAAACTCTGCTGTGGAGAAGCGTTGAAAGCGAAAGGAAAGAAAGCAGGACCCTGGTTCAAGAACCACCCCCCCCCCCCCCCCCATTTCCTCAAGGCAATACCTCCTCTTTGCGCAAAGACCTGTCATTCCAGGATTGGCCTGCTGAGTCACCTGAGGACACACAAATCATGAACCCTGGCAGACACCATCCTAGTTTTGAGTGGCTGATGAGTACAACAAGTGTACTTTATAATACAATATATATAATGTAGCTTAATGATACAGGACTAATATCTTTCCATTGTAAGAATGTATTCTGTGTGATAGAGTACGATACCTAGGTTAGATTAGATTGTTAGGATTCTGCAGGGCAATGCTAAGTAAACAGGAGGTGTCAGGTTAATACACTTTAAGGTCCATCAGTGGGTTTGTCTAAGAATTAGAGCTAGCTTGGATCCAAAATGTCTATATTTCAGCTGCTATTGTGTTAAGGTGCGATACTTATAACCATGCAAAATTGCTTTATCATTTACATAAACAAAGTCTGCATTGCTGTGAGAATATTTTATGCCTATGTGATGTGACATCTCCATCTACTGGTGTAGTAACAAATGACACAAAGATCACATGGCAATAATCTCAGAATTGATAGGTTCAGAGCAACTCATCTGACGTTGTCCATTTAAGTGTGTAAATAGGCTCCCTTTCAGTAATTCTTTAATATTCTGTATTGAATACTCACGTGGACTGGTTAGTAGTTTGTCGACCCAGATGGATATCCTACAAGTAAGTACATAGGCATAAAACTTACTTGTACTTTTTATAACTATTAATGATGTTAGCAAGATGATTTACCTCTGGCATCCTGAATAATTTGGATGAATCTATTTTTTGATACAACAATCCTTCACTTCCATCTCAGTGTCTAGACTTTTCACCTGAGATGACACTCACTACTAGTCCTTACTGGTGTGCACTGGGACACTGTCTCTGTAGGCGTCAATGAATTGCTTTAAAAAAAGCTGCCAGTCAAGTTAAGTGATGTTGGGGAAATGAAACCTTTTCCCATTTCAAGTACCCAGTGACAAGAATGTAGCTCTTGGCTTGTTTGGCATAGCTAGTTGCAGAGTAAATCGCTATGTACTCTGACAAACAATGTGCCTCATTGGAACCTTGGAGCAGCTTCTCTTTATTATGCCAGAAGGAAGAATGAGCTATGGCAGGTAAATAAAAGGTGGACAGATGGATGGATGAAAAGAGTTGAATGCTCGGAAAGGGAGCTCGAATATCTGGAGGGGAATGAGCAATAGTCGTCTTGGGTCCAGGGATACACCATAAAACTGAAAAGAAAAAAAATTCAGCACTGACCAACAAGGTCTCAGATCAATAACTGACCTGCTCCAGAGCCTCATTCCAGCCACTGGGCAACTGAAATGGGAAACAGTTTAATTCCCTAGCATCAAAGGTTATTGTGGAAAATAAAAGCTCATGGTGTAGGGGGTAACATTTTGGCATGGATAGAAGATTGGCTAGCTAACAGGAAACATAGAGTAGGCATAAATGGGTAATTTTCTGGTTGGCAAGATGTAACGAGGTGGTGTACCTCAGGGATCAGTGCTGAGGCCTCAGATTTTTACAATTTATATAAATGACTTGGATGAAGGGGCTGAAGGTATGGTTGCTAAATTTGCTGATGACACAAAGGGATATGGATAGGATAAGTGAGTGGGCACAAATCTGGCAAATGAGGTATAATGTGGGAAAATTATCCATTTTGGCAGGAAGAATAAAGAAGAAGCCTATTATCTGAATGGTGTGAGATTGAAGAGCTCTGAGATGCAGTGGGATCTGGGTGTCCTAGTGCATGAATCGCAAAAGGTTAGTATACAGGTACAGCATATAATTAGGAAAGCAAATAGAATGTTATCATTTATTGTGAGAGGAATTGAATACAAAAGTAGGGAGGTTATATTTCAGTTATACAGGGCATTAGTGAGACCACATCTGGAGTACTGTGTACAGTATTGGTCTCCATATTTAAGGAAGGATGTAAATGTGTTGGAAGCAGTTCAAAGATGGTTTACTAGACTAATACCTGGGATGGGCAGGCTGTCTTATGAGGAAAGATTGGATAGGCTAGGCTTGTCTGGAGTTTAGAAGAGTACGAGGTGACTTGATTGAATCGTATAAGATCCTGAGAGGTCTTGACAGGGTGAATGTAGAAAGGATGTTTCCTCTTGTGGGAGAATCTAGAACTAGGGGTCACTGTTTAAAAATAAGGGGTCGCCCATTTAAGACAGAGATGAGGAGAATTTTTTACTCTCAGAGGGTTGTGAGTCTTTGGAACTCTCTTCTTCAAAAGGCGGTGGAAGCAGAATCTTTGAATATTTTTAAGGCAGAGGTGGATAGATTCTTGATTAGCAAGGGGGTGAAAAGTTATTGGGGGTCGGCAGGAACATGGTCTTGAGGTTACAATCAGATCAGCCATGATTTTATTGAATAGTGGAGCAGGTTTGATCGGCCGAGTGGCCAACTCCTTCTCCTAATTCATATGTTTGTATATCCAGATCGACGTCCCTTAATTTGACTATAACCATCTGATAACCTTTTGTCTTTGTTCGGAACAGTATAACCGTTTTACAACTGGACCTCTCTTCCCTCCTTGGTTCTGTTGATCCAGGAAACTGCTTCCTTCAAAGAATTATCTGTTCTCTCGACATAGAGTGTTTTTTTTAAAAAAAAATGTGTTTCCCTTTAATTTGCACATACCAGGTTCAAGTCTCCTCTCAGATTCATGGTTGAGAATATTTTACTTTGTCCTGTTTTTAAGTTATGCCCACTCCATGCCAGGACTGGGATTTCTTCCCAGGAACACTGCAAGCTCTGACCTTTAATCGTGAAAAGACTGGTGTAAGCTGATGTTCTTGATTTTCGTTCTCCCACAGCCTTAGTTTTCTGGGTCCCTTTGATCACCCAGCTGTGATTAAAAGGGCAATTTTAACCCTCCTGCCCAGGGAAAACCAGGTGGGCAGTAGGGTTGCCAACCCTCCATACCCTGGAGTGTCCAGGAATTAAAGGTTAATCTTCAGGATACTGCTGCAAACAACCCAGGAGAAATATCATAGAGGCATTAAAACAAATTGTGGTTTATTTATGTGAGCACTTTTGTTTGTTTGCTGTAAAAAATAATTGGAGATGGGGAGAAAAAGCTGTTTGACTGATGGTTAAGAATTATTCAATCAAGTAACTTAGGGCTGGATTTTCAAATTGGGGTCGGGAATTCGACGCCAGGATGAAATCCAGGTCTCGACCCCGTGCCTCAGCTGCGTCGCTCTCCCGACAAAATTTTTAAATGTAAATGTCCTAATTGGGCAGGAGGTGAGGTGGGCACCCAATTAGAGGTGCTGAGCATCTGCGGGAAGTGGTAGTTGCCTGCCTGACGCCAGTGGCAAGGGCAGGTGGCAGCCATGTTGGGGGTTACTGCTGCCTTGCCTAAAACAGCAGACAGCTCCTTACCAGGCCAGCAGCAATGACAAGGAAAAAGAAGCTGTGCAGATAAAATGAAGGTCCAGCGCTATTATTTGTATTATTTTTATACCTAACACAGACACAAGAAGGTCCATTTAAAAACAGTTTTAAGACAAAAACAAATAAACTTTTTTGGCCCAATGGCCAACTTGACTGCTATGCATTAAAGTGCATCAGACTGTTTGTGTTCACTGAAATAAAGTTAAAAAATTCCATTAAGCACCAGACAAGCTTCTTAACAAGTTCTCTGAGGAGCTTTTAAGGGACTGTTAATTAGCGGTGAGCGTTCCCGTACCTTCACCCCCGCTGGCCCTTTGAAAATTATAAACTGTCCCGGTGGCATGAGGATCCCGTGATGACCTCCGGGACCGCAATTTTTAAATTGCACCCGCACCGGGTCCCGACCTTGTGGCGCTTTGAAAATCCAGCTCGAAGAATCAGTTTGCTTTCCAATAAGCTCAGGAAGGCAGTGCATCCTGAGGATAGAAGTGTCAGGTGGCCAATGACGGAGTGTGGGGGCGAATATCGGGAATCATGTGTTGAAACCAACAAGAGCTTGTCCAACTAGAGTTGGCAACCCTACTGGGCAGACAGTTAAAATGGCCACCAGTCATTTACTTCCTCTAATGCCACTATCCTTCCTCAATTTGTAACTTTCAAGTAGATGAGTGGAACATGCACTGGAAGGGATCCCACTGATATCACTGGGGCTCTGATTATGGTTTTAACCCGAGACCTGTATGGGGAAGCTGTTGCAGTTCTCCAGGCCCTCCCCACCCCTTCCGCCGCACCCAAGCATTATCTTGACTGCCAGGGGCTTTTCCTTTGGGTGCCCAGGGGCAGACTCTCGAAATACCACTCCTACCCACTGACTTAGCTAGGTCTTCCCAGGGGGATTTAGGTGGGAGACTGAAGAGGCCCCATGCCAATGAGAAGCAAGGTTAAAATGTCCTGGGCCTCACACTGTGGTGGGCCGGATAGTATCCATTCTAGGGCATACATACACCATAAAACCGAAAAGAAAAATTGCAGTACCAACCAACAAGGCTTTGGCCCTGCCCACACACACCAAACTGAAACGGGATGGGCTTAAGACCTCACTCTGTGAGGAACCGTCGACAGGATCCCAATGCATGCTTCTCTGTGACACAAACCTGGGTCTAATTATAACCTAATCTCACTTGGTGGGAAACTCATGAGATTGGGTTAAAAACTGAATTTACACCTTACCCACTATTGCATCAGAGTGACTTCAATGGAGAGTAAAATATGAAAGGGTATAAAATCAGCTTTGCGCCCACTCAGTTTCCTGATGGACTGGTTAGGTTAAAATTCCCCACAGTGAGTCATTAAATCCTTGTTTTGTGATTCTAGTCCATAGCTCACAGCACATCCCAGAAACATTACCTCAATTTTGATTACTTTGGTGTTCTTATTACATCACATGGCCTGTGATAAAATGTGCAGTTTTGTGAATATTTTTGGTCTATTTCCCCAAAGCAATTGAAATATATACGAAGAAATATAATTCACAATGTCTGAACAGAGCATTTATCGATTAAAGGAGGAAAAAAATGTAACAAGCAGCTTCAGTGTTCTAAAATTAATATAAATATGGATTGCGATGAACATTTTGAAAATGAAAATGAATGTTTGCTGTTAAGATTAAGGGAGAGATATTTCTGCAACTGTAACAAGAAAGCAGTTACCTTTGGTGAGTTTTTCAATACTTTGCTACATGACAATGACTTCTCTTCAGAAGCACTTAATTGGCTCTTAAGTGCTTTGAAACAAAGGGAGACTTGCAATTTATTTGTCACCTTTCACAGCCACAGAATGTCCCAATGCAATTTACAGCCAATGAAGAACTTTCGAAATGCAGCAGCTAATTTGCACACAGCCAGCTCCCACAAACAGCAATGTGATAATGACCAGATAATCTGTTTTTTAGTGATTTGATAGAAGGGTAAATATTGGCCAGGACACTGGGTATAACTCCCTGCTCTTCTTCAAATTAGCACAATGGAATCTTTTGTGTCCACCTAAGAGGGCAGATGGGACTTCGGTTTAACATCTCACCTGAAAGGCAGCAGTGCAGCACTCCTTCAGTCCTACACTGGAGTGTCAGCATAAATTTTTATGCTCAGCTCCTGGAGTGGAACTTGAACAGACAATCTTCTAACTCAGAGGCAAGAGTGCAACTGAACCACGACTGACACTTTGGGATGTCCCAAGATCGTGAAAGGTGCTGCATAAATGTAAGTCTTTCTTTTTTGTAATATACTATACGCCAACAACAACAAGTTGTATTTATATAGTGCCTTTAATGTATTAAAAAGTCCCAAACCATGTCACAGAGGCATTATGAAGCAAAATATGATACCGAGCCACATAAGGAGAGATTGAGCAAAAGCTTGGTCAAAGAGATAGGTTTTAAGGAGTGTCTTAAGGAGGAAAATGAGGTAGAGAGTTGGAGAGGTTTAGGGAAGGAATTCCAGAGCTTAGTGTCTAAGCAGCTGAAGCCACAGACACCAATGATGGAGCAATAAAAATCAGGGATGCTCAAGAGGCCAGAATTAGAGGAGTGCAGATATCTCGGATGGTTGTGGGACTGAAGGAGATTACAGAGATACGGAAGGGTGGGGCCATGAGGGATTTGAAAACACCGGGTGAAAATTTTAAAATCGAGATGTTGCTTAACCGGGAGCCAATGCAAATCAGTGAGCACAGGGCTAATAGGTGAACAGGACTTGGTGCGAGTTAGGACTTGGGCAGCAGAGTTTTGGATGACTTCAAGTATAAAGAAGGTACAAGGTGGGAGTCTGGCCAGGAGTGTGTTTTACACAGTATTGTTTCTGTCCTTCCCTTTCACTGTTAAAAATAATATTGCTTGTCTGAATTTGCTGACAGTCTGAACTCCTCCATCATGAAATTGCAGTAAGTAATGGGTCTCAGAAAGGTCACAAGGATGGCTCGTGTGTGGCAGCTGGAACATTGGAGGCTTCTCACAGGTTGAGGATTCAAGCTCCCATCTGGGGCTCAGTAGAGGTGCTTGACTTTGTGGCTGGCCATGATATACCTGTCTTTGGGAGTACAGGATTTTGGGGAAGTGGGAAAATGTTCCATTTTCCAGCACTGACAACCTATCCATCCTCAATATCACTGAAAGAAAACTGCAAGAAAGAAGAAAGACCTTGCATTTATATAGCGTCTTTCACAACCTCAAGATGCCTCAAAACATAATCTTACAATCTGCATATAGTAAGGTCCCACAAACAGCAATGTGGTAATGACCAGATATTCTGTTTTTTTTTAGTGATGCTGATTGAGGGATAAATCTTAGCCAGGATACCAGGGAGAAATCCCCTGCTTTTCTTCAAATAGTGCATGGAATCTTCTACACCCGAGAGAGTAGACAGGGCTCAATTTAATGTCTCACCCAAAAGGCAGCACCTCCAATGGTGCAGCAATCCCTCAGTACTGCACTGGAGTGTTGGCCTAGATTTTGTTCCCAAATTTCTGGAGTGGGTCTTGAATCCACATAGAGGTGTAATTGCTTCCCACTGCCCCACAGCAGAATAAGCAAATTATTCATAACATGAGATAACTTTCAGCGAATTCGACAGTAATCCAATGATTGGGTCAGCTGACAAAGTTGCTGACAGTGCTGTTTATCTTTTATGTGCTCAGGGATCAATGTTTCATTTCATGCTAAGAGCTACATGGAACTACAGTACAGGTTTAAACACATCCCAGGTACTGGACTGAACAATTTGGACAGAATTTTAGATTTATGTTGGAGGTGGGACCAGCAGGAGGGCTGGAAAGTTGGCATCAGAGACGAGACTGGGATGCCGGTTTGCCAGCATGTTCTGGGCCATTTTAAAAGTGGATGGTTGGGCCTATTAAGGGCACTGTGTAGACACCGACCAGAATATTCCAGTCAGCAGTCGAGGCCCATGTGGCAGCCAAATCCTCACCAATGCATGGGTGCGGCTTCCCAGTGGCAAACTGGGGTGTGGTGGGGGGGGGGGGGGGGTGGGAAGTGCTCCAAATAACGTTTTTAACCCCCCATCCCAGTGGCCGCATCTGTTAGATGGTTACAGCTGGGGCTGCAGGCCACCCTGTGGAGGAGATCCCCTTCCAAAGTAGTGGTCGGGCAGCTATGGCCAGTATGAATTTAATCTTTATTAAAAAGTCTTCACTGGGTTCCAGAAGGCATAAAAATTTATGAAAAAAATACACATGACAAAGCCAACTGAACAGCACCATATCGTGAATAATTAGTCAGCTCTACAAATGGATTTTATAGAATGCAAATTATTGCATTCCACCTGGCTGAAGACAGGGACGTTCAAACTGTATTGGTTGCAAAACATGGTGTGAAACTGCACTACACCAGGTCCACACAAAGGACCATTGGCTCCTTAGGGACTTTAAAAAACCCAGTTGTTATGACATCAATTGGCTCCTGGTAAATGTCAAAAACTAATAAGCAACAAATCAAACAGGACACAAAGAAAAATTGTGTGTTGGACTGTTTCACTTTAACAGCACTGTTTAATTATACATGGCCTCACTGAAGAAGTTGCCCCGTTTGTCTGACACTAAAACAAATCGGACAGTAAAAGAAATATGGTGGCAAGTCGCAACCAACGTTATTTGATTATTTTTATATTTTCCAATTTATTCATTCCACTTAGATTTATTATGGCATTTTTGCAATGTGCTTCTGGATGTAAGGTTACCATTTTTCAAGGTGACAACTGAACGCAATACGATGCATCATTCTGAAGCACATGTTTAGCCTACAGGGAAAGGGCTGATTATTACACGTCCATGATGAATGTTTCATTCAACATTACAAGATAAGGTGCCCCACTTAGTAAGATTAGGGTTGTGATGCCATGTTCCCTGATGAAACCCCCTTTATCTATCTGTTTCCTCAGAGGTATAGCCAAGAAAATAAAAAGACAAGAGCACAGCAAAATCTTCTCTCTTTACTGTCATACACCAACATCTCTATGCACTCAGAGAGCAATCCGTTTATGACTGAGTTCAACTCATTCATTTCAAGAAAACTGAACCGGGGTATTGGCTAGTTTATTCCACGCATTATACTGATTACTAATTCAGCCTCAGATGAATGCATATTTAAGCAATGAATATTTACAAGAATTGCTGCAGTTAGAGAGGGCTACAAATCCAGGTATAGAGAAAGTCTTTTAACCTATGTTAGAGCGACAATGTCTTAGGTTCACAAATGATTCGAATAGCTTGTCAAAAGTAGTCCTGGAACATCGAATGTAATTGGAGGATTTTAACATTTATTTCAGAGATTCCTGCATGTCTTATTTACATCCAGTCTTGATGCGATTCTATGGCAGGTAATTCTGCCAATCATAAAACCGTTCACAACAAAAGTGACTGTCAGAAAAATCTGTGAATATAACTTGAAGATCTATAAAAACGAATTAGATTTGCATTTTCGCCCAGCCAAGCTTGGTTAATCTTCAATGTTATTTTCACAATGTCAAAGGAGATAAGTAATTTCTTTTCCATTGCTATTTCAGCAAAACAATATTGGTCTGAACTCACTGTGCATTATATAAAAGCAAAATACTGTGGATACTTACAATCTAAAATAAAAACTGAAAATGCTGGAAATACTCAGCAGGTCAGGCAGCATTACACACTGCTTTACAGGGGAATGATTTGGCACATGAGTACACACAAAGAACCCCATGCTTTAGGGTTCGGGATAATTAAGTGCCACCCCAGTAATATTGCCAAGCACTCTATTTAAGTTCATCAGAAAAAGCTTTAGCATCGCATGAGTAGGACCAAGGCATTTCATCTCTGCAAGTTTTTGTTCATTTAAGTGGCATCTGTGCTGGTAAACAGAAAATGTTCCCAATCAGGTCATGCATGGCACAGTAAAATTCTCGGTGCTCTGGCTGAACCTCACTTCAAACCATGAGTCAGACTTCATAATTAGGAGACACACAATAGCAAGAATGGATTATCTCCCACCAGTGAGAATGGTTCTCACCCACGAGGAATTGTTCACCCTCTAACTTACCTTAACTTTGCAAGAAGTGTCATGCAATGACACTTCAAGTGCCAAGAATGAGGCAGATGGACATTAAATTTCAAATTGTTGCTGGGAAGAAGAGAAGGCCTGTTACAAGGGGTTTTCAGGCCCCTGGCTGGAAAGACATTTTTGCATATTAACCGACAGTGTTTGTAGACAAAGGACCATTCCCTGACCCACACAATACACAAAGCCAGAAGTGGTTATACCAGTCAGTCACGTGACTACCCTGCTGGCCAACTTGTGGAGTTTTAAATGATAGAGACAGTGTTTGAACTGGCAGAAAGCTCTTGACCCCTGGATTGAAAAGACCTCTCCTAGCTGGCTCGCCACAGCCTCTCCTGTCTGCTCCCATCTCTTTCTCAAGGAACTTCAAAAACTGACAGAAGACACAGGAACCCCACAACAGAAAAGTCTCCTACAGTGAACAAGGTTTAAGAAGAATACTGGGCCCCAACGAAAAGCAAGATTGCCCTACAAAAGGACTCTACAGTGAGCTCGAGGAACCGTAACAACAACTCTTCAGATATTCCCTCAAAGCTTTCCACTTTAATTTTTCTTCTGCTCTTTTCTGTCTCTGTGTGTATCACGTATGCATGCTAGCTTGGGCACGTCGTGTATCCGAATTAGAGTTTAAGTTTAAGATTAATAAAATTTCACCTTTCTTCTTTAAACCTAAAAAAGCCTGTTTGTGCTGGTTTCTTTACCTTATAATTGAAAAGCGATGAACAAGGATTCACCAAGGGGGAGCTAAAAACACAGTGTGTTTAAAAATAAAACCCTGTTACAGTAAGACCAGGTGAAGGCTGAAAGGGACCCCTAGACCTCTTTCTCACCTGGTCGTAACAGAAATTTGGGTGTTTGCATCCCGAATTGACCCACAGATAAACAAGAAAAACTGGAAGTGGGAAGCCAAATTGTTCCCAATCAAAAAAGAGCAAGATTTTAATACAGGTTTTCTTGTGATTGTGTGTGATTGAATACTAACATGTCTGCAACTGCAGCTAGTAGCTCTCTAAGCCAGGGTGAAGTTACTTGGGATAAGATAAAAGCAATGTCTGTCAAGGAGTTGAGGAAAATGGCTGAGCAGTGTGGGATCACTGTTCGTGGCAAGGCTGGGAAGTCTGAACTCCTAAGACTAGTGGCCAACCATTTTTCCCTTTAATCTGAAGAAGCAGAAACAGGGTTAGAAGCAGACTCCGACAGGGTATTGTCAGCAAAGATACAATTGGAACAAAGGAAAATTGAATTAGAAGAAAGAGAAAAAGAGAGAGTAAGAGAGGGAGAAAGAGAGAGCCGTCCAGAAGGAACGTGAAGAGAAAGAGCCTTCCAGAAGGAATGTGAAGAAAATGAAAGGCAGCAGAGAGAGAGAGAAAGAATATTCCAGAAAGAATGCGAAGAAAGAGAGTTGAAGCGGCTTGAGTTAACTAGGGGGCGACAGAGTAACCCCAGTGAAAACATGGCCAATATGGAGGAAATTAATTCAGGACTGGGTACAGAATTGTTAAAACTAGCTCATCTCATCCCAAAATTCAATGAGGAAGATGTGGAGGTGTTTTTTGTGTCCTTTCAGAAACTGGCAAGACAGCTAAAATGGCCAGCTGAGACCTGGTCTCTTTTACCAGAAAACAGGTTAACTGGAAAAGCCCATGAGGTTTATTCCCTGTTGCCAGATGAGAGTTCATCAAATTATGAACTGACCAAAAATGCTATCCTCGGGGCATATGAATTAGTAACCGAAGCCTATCGCCAAAAGTTTAGAACCCTCAAGAAGCAAGCTAATCAAACTTATCTGGAGTTTGAAAGAAGTAAGCAGCAGGCTTTTGACCAGTTTTTGAGGGCTCTTAAAGTGTAACTCAGTATGAGAATCTCAGAGAAGTAATTCTGTTAGAGGAATTTAAACACTCTCTCCCGCTCTCCATAAAGACCCATGCAGAGGAGCAGCGGTCCAGAGAGCCCAGCAAGTGGCCGTTCTGGCCGATGAGTTTGCTTTAATTTATCAGTGGGTGTCCCAGGGGAGAAACTTTCCTAATCCCCCCCAACAAATCCGAAATGTACAAAGGGTGGGAAAGTGATAGGAGCCCAAGCAGTCCTGGGAGAGAAAGGAAAGCAAGAGACACAGGGGGCCCTCCTCTAGCCAAAAAGGAAGGTGCAGTGAGCAGGAGTAAGACCCGGAGACCTGTGTGCTTCCATTGTAACAAAGCAGTGCATTTAAAAGCTGACTGCTGGAAACTAGGGGAAACGGGTAGGGTTGATCAGGGCACACCCACTCAATTAAGAAGGGACCCTGATGGAAAGCACAGCAGAATAAGCTGTGGCTTTAACTGCAGTAAG
Organism: Heterodontus francisci; assembly: GCF_036365525.1. Lineage (NCBI taxonomy): Eukaryota > Metazoa > Chordata > Chondrichthyes > Heterodontiformes > Heterodontidae > Heterodontus > Heterodontus francisci. The sequence goes on along the minus strand of NC_090401.1, from coordinate 20,934,449 downwards.
AGTGAGACTGAGGAAGCTTTTTACTACGTGCAAGAAAATTTAATAGGATTCCTGAAGGTTATCAAGGTTTTGTGTTTGAAGGGAAAGTAACCCCATACCCCTCGAGTAGGGCAAGCAAGCCCATAGTAATTCTCAGGGACACAGTGGCCACTAGATCCCTTTATTGGGAAAAGGCCTGACCTTTCCCCCAGAGAGTGCAGTGAACACCACAATGGTGGTGAATGGTGTTGGAGGGCAATGGATGCCTGAACCTGGAATGCGACCTAGTTTCAGGACCAGTGACCGTAGGGAATGTCCCTAGTTTGCCTGTGGATGGGGTTGACCTGCTCCTAGGTAATGATCTGGTGGGGGTGAAGGTGGTGGCCCTCCCAGTAGTGAAAGAAAGACCGCAGCAGGTCAGAGAGACAGGGCCGTGGCAGGAGACGATCCCTGCAGTTTCCCTGAATATCTTGTGGATCAGGCCATGATCAAACCAGCTCCCCCAGAGGAGACTGAGTTGGCACTGCAGGCAGATGACCATGAGGTCTGCCTGTCCGAGGCTTTCTTTGGATAGTTAGGAGACTCAGGGAATGAATTAAATGGAGTTTACGTAGCTGAGCCAACCCAGCATTGCAAGAGTTAGCACAGACTGCCCAGTCTGAAAGTGAAGCAGAGGGAATCTCTGATTGCCACTATTTAAAGAATAAGGTACTGATGAGGAAATGGAGTTCCCCTCACAGACTTGAGAGCAAGGGGTGGACAGTAGTTCACCATTTAGTGGTGCCACAGAGGTACTGGAGAGAAATATTAAGAAGGGCCCACGAGACTACAGTGGCTGTACATGCCGGTACATGAAAGACCAAAGCCCACATAAGGCAACAGTTTGACTGGTCAAAACTCCACAAAGATATGGTGGAGTACTGCAGGAGTCGCCACATGTGCCAGGTTGAGGGGAAACCCCAACCTACAGTGAAACCTGCACCCCTAAGTCCTGTACTGATGTTAGGAGGATCTTCCAGCAGAGGGCTGGTGAACTGTAAGGGACCCTCGCCGAGAACAAAAGGGGACAGGCAGGCACAAGGCTGGCAAAAGGATAGACAGGGAAGGGGAAAACGTGACCAAGAGAGCAAGTTAAAGGAAGTCCGGGAGGAATCCCAGCTGAAAACCCCTACTCTCCTGTCAGCCAACCCTGCAAAATATGAAAGGTTAGACTCCACATCCTCCTATGTAAATGTAGACAGTAGAAGTACCCCAACAGAGTTGCTAACAGCATTTACAGGAACCTGCAGAGACAAAGAAAGACCTCCATGGGGAACAGAAACCATGAGGGTAATGCTTCACCTTGTCAAAGTGCCACAGGGGTGTTCAGGAGAGTCTGCACAAATACCTGCAGGCAGGAGTGTCCCCGAGAACAAAGGGTAGATTAACAAAGAATCCTTCCCCACAGTCAGAGAAAAAGGGAACCACACATCCCCTGAAGTCAAAAGCCTTTGCATGACTCAGCAAAGCACTGAAAGAGAGTTCAGGATAGGCCCGACTACTACTAACTCTCCTGAAAAAAAAAATTACCTCAGCAGGAACAAAGGCCCGAGGCAGTCATGGAAATGGGCAAACTGAAGAAAAACTTCCCCAAAGAACCACATGGTTACTGGGACGCCAAAAAGGGGAAATTAAAGCAGCACTAGCACCAAGAAAAGACAGTTTTAGTAAGTTTTAGGATTCATGAATGAATAGAAATGAATGAAAGCAATGCATGGTTTTCTGTATCTTATAAATTTTTTCTCAACCCTTTTAATGAAATGCACCTTTTCTCAAACCGCATTATTGGGGAGTTTTAAATTATAGAGACCGCATTTGAACTGGCAGAAAGCTCTTGGCTCCTGGATTGAAAAGACCTCGCCTGGCTGGCTTGCCATAGCCTCTCCTGTCTACTCCCATCTCTTTCTCACGGAACTCCAAAAGCCGACTGAAGACACATGAACCCCAAGAGAGAAAAGTCTCCAACAGTGAACAAGGTTTAAGAAGAATACTGGGCCCCAACAAAAAGCAAGATCGACCTACAAAAGGACTCTACAGTGAGCTCGAAGAACCGTAACAATAACTCTTCAGATATTACCTCAAACCTTTCCACTTTAAATTTTCTTCTGCTCTTTTCTGTCTCTTTTTGCATGTGTGTATCGCATATGCATGCTAGCGTGGGCGCGTCAGGTATCTGTAGGCGTCAACCGAATTAGAGTTTAAGTTTAATTAAATTTCACCTTTCTTCTTTAAACCTAAGATAGTCTGTTGATGTTCATTTCTTTACCTTGTAATTGAAAAGCGGTGAACAAGGATTCACCAGGGGGGGAGCTAAAAACAGTGTGTTTAAAAATAAAACCCTGTTACAGTAAGACCAGGTGAAGGCTGAAAGGGACCCCTAGTCCTCTTTCTCACCTGGTCGTAACAGAAGGCACCTTGGAAATAAACATTAGAGTGTAAGAAATTGGAGCAGGAGTAGACCATACTGCCCCTCTAGCCTGCTCTGTCATTCATTATGATCTTGTTTGATACTCAGCCTCAACTCCACTTTCCCTTCCACTCCCCATGTCCCTTGATTCGCTGAGAGACCAAAAATCTGTCTATATCAGCCTTAAATATCTTCAACGATGGTGCATCCACAACCCTCTTGGGTAGAGAGTTCAAAAGATTCACAACCCTTTGAGTGAAGACAGTTATCCTCATCCCAGTCCTAAATGATCGACCCCTCTATCCTGAGACTGGGCCCCGACATTCTAGATTCCCAAGCCAGGGGAAACGACCTCTCAGTATCTACCCGGTCGAGTTCCTTCAGAATCTTGTACGTTTCAATAAGACCACCTCTCATTCTTCGAAACTCCGGACAGTATAGACCCAATTTACTCAGCCTCTCATCATAGGACAACACTCTAATCCCAGGAACTAATCTAGTACACCTTCACTGCACCGACTCCAATGCAAGTATATCCTTCCTTAAATATGGAAACCAAAACTGCACAAAGTACTCCAGGTGTGGTTGCACCAAAACCCTGTACAATTGTAGCAAGATTTCCTTATTCTTGTACATTTGCACGATATGCAGCGAGAAATGATCTGATCGGGGTCACCATTGTCACGCAGGATGGCTTTGATTCGCCCTATTTCAGCATCAAGCTTGCATGGTGAGCAAATGGCTCGGAACCTATTTACTTATGAACGGGCCTAAGGCCATCATTTTTGGCCTTGATAAGTGCCCTCTCAAATTACAAATCTCAAATTACCCTGGAAGGGTAATGTATCCCAAAAATTTGAGCAACAGGTAAAGCTAGCTGTTCCACGCTGCTACTATGCAATAGCAACACGTGTGGTGATTGCCACTAACAGGATGCTGCCGTCAAGCCAAAAAGACCTCCAACCTATCACACAGATGAGTAATGTGATATATGAATTTCAATGCCAGTGTGATGCTAGGTATATAGGCCGTACATCCCAAAGACTGGCAGATTGTATCAAACAACATGTCCCTTCCGCTGTTTACAACAGGCAAGGTAGAGGCCGTACCCCACTAGCCCGTGCTTGAAAAACTTAAAACGCAGTGTCCAACATTAGATATGATTCCGCAATTGGACAATATTTTCTAAATAATCCGCAATGTGCTAAGAATTACGCTGACAACCAATTTAATATTGTCAGTAGGGCACGCAGTATGGCACATTTGCGCATACTGGAAGTTACATATATTAATACACAAGGCCCTGTTCTTTGCAGACAGAAAGAACATGTACACTCATTGTGCCTGTTTCAGCTGAACAAAATGTGACAGCGATTCGCTGGTTCATTCCTCAAGACCATGTCTTGACCAATTAGAGTCAAGCTGCCTGGTTTAAATTTCAAACAAAGCTTGACAGTTAACTGTCAGTCACCGTAAACTGATACTTTCTCCATGGCAACGCCTCTACCAATCAGAGTTTATTTGCCAACCAATCAGCACTTTCTTCTCATGCAGTATAAGTTGTTGTTTTCCCTTACATTGGTTATTCTTGCGTATTGTCCTAGCGAGTGCAAGACTAAAAGCTTCGACAACATGTCTCTATTTTCAGCAATACTCAAATTATATCCTTCCTGTAATGTGGTGATCAGAACTGTATGCAATACTCCAGCTGTGGCCTAACAGCATTTTATACAGTTCCAGCATTACCTCCCTGCTTTTGTACTCTATACCTCAGCCAGTAAAGGAAAGCATTCCATATGCCTTTTTCACCACTTTATCTACATGTCCTGCCGTCTTCAGGGACCTTTCAACATGCACTCCAAAGTCTCTCACTTCTTTTACCTCTCTCAATACCCTCCCACTTATTGTGCATTCCTTTGCTTTGTTTGCCCTCTACAAATGCATTACCTCACACTTCTCCAGATTGAATTCCATTTGCCACTTTTCTGCCCACTCCACCAAACCATTGATATCATTCTGGAGTCTACAGCTTCCTTTTCACTATCAATTACATGGCCAATTTTTGTATCATCAGCAAATTTCACAATCATGCCTCCCTCATTTAAATCCAAATCATTAATATACACCACAAACAGCAAGGGACCCAACACTGAGTCCTGTGGAACCCTACTGGAAACTGCTTTCCATTCACAAAAACACCTGTCGACCACTACCCATTGTTTCCTGTCACTGAGCCAATTTTGGATCCAAATTGCCACATTCCCCTGTATTCCATGGGCTTTTATTTTTCTGACCTGTCTGCCATGTGGGACCTTGTCAAATGCCTTTCTAAAATCCATGTAGACCACATCCACTGCACTACCCTCATCAATCCTTGTAACTTCCTCAAAAAATTGAATTAAGTTTGTAAGACATGACCTTCCCTTAACAAATCTATGCTGACTATCCCTGATTAATCCATGCCTTTCTAGGTGGCAGTTTATCCTGTCACTCAGAATTGATGCTAATAATTTACCCACCACCGAGGTCAGACTGACCGGCCTATAATTATTTGGCCTATCCTTCACACCCTTTTTAAACAATAGCACAATGTTCACAGATCTCCAATCCTCTGGTACTTCGCCTGTATCTAGTGAGGATTTGAAGATGATCCTCAGGGCATCCACTATTTCCTTCCTGGCTTCCTTTAACTACCTGGGATACAATCCATTTGGCCCTGGTGATTTATCCAATCTCACTACTGACCTTTCTCACTACTGTCCTTGTGTCATCCTTTACTATTAGGGCTCCTCCTCCTTTTTCATTCCGTCTGCCTTTTTAAAATGTTGTGTACCCTGGAATATTTATTTCCCAACCTTGCTCACCTCATAACCACGTCTTTGTAATGGCAATTAGATTTGTAATGGAAATTGGATTTCAACAATTTATCTCTATCTTATTGTGAATGATTTGCACATTCAGCCTTTAATTTTTTTTTTGCGACTATTATTTACATTTACTACTATTTGCACTATTATCATTAAACTCGCTGTCCCACTTTGCTTGTCTTTACTCAAATCAGTGCACTGTTCTATTGTCTCAACTTTTCTCTTATTTTTAACTCTCCCTTCATTTGAACCCTCCCCCTTCCACCTTTTAATTATACGATTCACCAGAACACTGATCCTAGCTCAGTTTAAGTGGAACCCACACCAACGGAACAACTCCCTCTTTCCCAAGTACTGGTGCCAGTGCCTCATGAATCAAAACCCCTTCTTCCCACACCACTGTTTGAACCACACGTTGAATTCTCTAATCTGCTTAACCTTATTGTTATGGACAGGTGAGAAATGATAGGGATGGTTCTCCCTTTTTCATCTCTCAACTGATTGAAGACAGCACTTTGTTAAAAAAATTATTTTATCCCATGGGTTTTAATGGTCAAACAGACAAATGACAAGTTTTCTCATAGGTTTAAAAGAGATAAAAATACAACACCTGAAAATGCATGTTTCCCATTTCTAATTTTACCAATGATATTCATTCCTACATGGAACAGAACTACTCGATCCTCCATCTCCATGTCATATCCAGCCACAAGGAGATGTCCTTAACTCTAGCACCAGGCAGGCACACAATCTTTGGAGCTCCTGGTCACAGCTGCAGAAAACCGCATCTATCCCCCGACTATAACTGTCCCCTATGACTACCACATTCCTTTTCACTCCCCCCACTTGAGTAGCATCCTGCACCCATGGTGGCATGGTCAGTTTGCTCATCCACCCTGCAGTCCTTGTTCTCAACCACACAGGTAGCAAATATATCTCATACCTGTTGATCAAAGTTACAGGGTCCTGGCTCCTCCATCAATACGTGCTGGATCCCATACCTGCCCATTGACCAACTCTAAAGTTCTACTTAGCCTAAGGGATGTGACTGCCTTCCAGAAAAAATGTCCAGGGAACTCTCTTCCTTCCTGACTCCCCACAATGTCTGCAGTTCAGCACCTCTGAGCCAAAGTTGCTGACATTTACTGCAGATATGGCTGTTCAGGATCACAATGCTCTCCACAAATTCCCGCCCGCTGCAGTCACAGCACACCACTGTCCTGCCATGTCTGTCTAGCCTTATTTATCTAATTACTTAACTAAATTAGTAACTTGCTGGCTAAAGTAATATCATGTTCCAGTCTCCTAGCTTGCAGACAAAAGAACACTCAGCACCTACTGGAGGTAAAACAAAAAGAAAAGGCCTTCCTTCCCCCTCTGCATCAAATTCCTGGCATAGCACTCAGTACACAAAGCAATTTGTTCCCAAGTCACTCTGTGTAGTAGAAAACATTGTATACTTATATAGAGAGCTTATGACTCACACCCAAGTTACAACTTCAAAGTAATTAACACTTATTCAGGCAACCACTTTTAGTTAAAATAAAAGCAAAGTACTGCAGATGCTGGAAATCTGAAATAAAAACAGAAAATGCTGGAAATACTCAGCAGATCTGGCAGCATCTGTGGAGAAAGAAACAGAGTTAACATTTCAGGTCAGTGACCTTTCATCACGCGACTTTCAGTTGATTGACAGTTAACTGCCACTACCAACAGTTTCTTTGAACGCAGTAGCTAAACTAGCTTGCAGTTTCTTTTGCAGCTTTACAGTTCTAAATCAGATTTTAACTGTTAATTTAAATTACAACTTGAAAAATACTTATCAGAGTGATCCCACTTGCACCAAATGCCTGACTTAGTACTTAGTTCACAAAGCACTCTGTTCCCAGATCACTCTGTGCTTCGGGAGCAATGTAAAACAAGCTGCCAACTCTACATGATTGCAGAGGAACATAATCTACCACCCATCCCCCCTCCACCCAGTGGGCTGGATTTTACGTCGGGTGGACAGGAGCTGGCCACTGACGTAAAAGCCGGCAGCGAACCCGCTTCCGCCCGGTCCGGGGATCCGACCTGCATTTTACGGGTCCCCAGGTTTTAATTGTTCCAAGGTGGGACATCCACCCACTTGAGGGAGGAAGTCCCGCCTCATTGAGCTGCCGGCTAATTATCGGGCAGGCAGCTCTTAGTCCCAGCAGCGCCACCGGGTGGCCACTGCTGGGACTGCAGCCCAGCCGAGAACATGGAGCCAGGAGTCCAGGTAAGTTAGGGTTGCCTCACTGGGCTCATTGGTCGTACCCTGCGAGGCAATGATGGTCATTCGGGGGGAAGGGGGAATGTTTCGGGTCCTGGGGGTGGTGGGGGAAGCGGGGGCGGCCCTCAATCGGGCACTCTGTGCCTGTTTGTCCACCCCCCCACCCGGCGCACTGAGAGGCTGCCAGGTTTCACAATGCGGCCTTTCACGTCTCCTGGATGCCCGCTAGCCATGGGTAAAATCCCCTTGGAGGAGGGCGAAGGCCCTTTAGTGGCCATTAAGTGGCCTGGGACGGGTGGCCTGTTTCTCACCCCTCCCCCCCACCTCCCACCAGCCCACGTAAAGTGGGTCGGAGGCGGGATCGGGTCAGGAAGGCCTCCCTGAGCCTCCCTCTCAATATTACACCTCCCCCGCCCCCAGCCCCGCCACCATCCAGCTTGCTGGGGTGGCGTAAAAGTCCAGCCAACATGTGGAATGTGGAATAATCTGCAAGTAACTGTGTTGCTTATTTTTTTAAAAAAACATTTGGGGGAATAATTAATTTTAATGGTTTATCTACTTTATAAAGGTTTCTGTGGGAAACACAAAAGGCCATGGTCAGGGCCATGCCCAAGCATAAGAGAAGAACACCTCACCCTAGACGACAGCAATGCACACCTTCTGGGTCAGGGTCATTAGTATAGAATGCCAGAGGAAGGTGTGTCGCAGAAGGTATTAAATATTTGCAATGGCTTAAAGCGCTGTATTGCCCAAGCCATAATCACCAGCAAAACATCTTCAATGCATCAAGAAATGATCTCACCAGGAGGAGTACACTAGGCAGCTGCATGGGGATCTATCTCAATGATCAAAAGCATGATCGAGTAGCTCCTATTTATTCATTCTTTGTGAACTTTTACACCTTCCCAGGCTTGCCCATGGCCATGTTTGCGCACCCAGGAGAAGCTTTCAATTACAAGCCCCTGCATGCTACATATGTCTGTCTTCACCATCCTGGTAGGATCCACCTTCACATGTGGCAGTGTGCAATGTTATGGCTAAGGTTGGAGGAATGCACTGTCTTCCTCTAGTTCCACTACTCCAATGGTCACAATATATGTTTAAATGTTTTACCCAGCTACCAATATGGCTAGTTATATACTTTATCTACAATAGTTTCAGAATAAAAATCCCCAAACCAGGTTTCTTTAATACACAACAAAATTATTGATTTATGATAAAACATGACTTATTCAATAAAGATGCAAAGTTTATGAACACACAGATTGAAATATGAAAGTATAAATATATATCCTTCTAAAATAACCTAACACACATGCACTCGCACACCGGTTAAAGAAAAAAATAAAGAAAAATCAAAAATAACTGGCTCTGCAGAGATTAATTTTAAAAAACAGGCCACGTTATTGCCAATTTTTAAAGAAAAAGGATGATATGGAATGTTCCAGATGGTCTTTGGTCTGGCATCCAGGTGCACGTTGACAGCTGTCACTGGGATCTTTCTGGAGCAGTTCTGTTTAGGTGACGTTGAAGAGTAGTCTTGCAGGCTTTTCAGGAGAATTACTGCATCAGTGGTTTCTGCTATCACACTGGATTCTCAAATGATATTTCAAAACAGTTGGAAAAGGATGAGTTGGGTGGCTTCTCTCTTAGCAGCTAAACTAGCTTGCAGTTTCTTTTGCAGCTTTACAGTTCTAAATCAGATTTTAACTGTTAATTTAAATTACAACTTGAAAAATACTTATCAGAGTGATCCCACTTAGTATACCAACTGAGCATTCAAACAGTCCAAGCCAAATCAGAAAGCCAAGAATCCTGACAACAATAAACCTAGACATGTGACTTCTCTGTAAACAACTCCAATAGCCAGCAAGGCGCCTTATGTTTATTTCGCACTTCATTGTCTCTTCCAGTAAATATATTTTTCAAAAAAAATCCAAAGTGTCCTCCCAGTAACCCTTAAAAAAACAAATCCAGGCATCTCCTCAGTCTTTCAAATGAACCAATTTTAACAATCTTTTAAAATCAAGACTCAAAAAATATTAATAATGGAAGAACTTTCATGACTCATCCCCCTTGGAGGAATGAAACACCATTTTACATGCATTTCATTATAAAATGCAGACAAAAATATAAAAACATTAAAACACATGGACACACTCATTCGCAATCACTCTTTACCTGTAACTATTATTCCCTGTACCATCTTTGTACTCAGATAACTCAAAGCAAAGTTAAATTCTAGACAAAGCATCAGCAATTACATTGTTTTTCATTGCAATGTGGATAATCTTTCAGTGATAGGGCTGTAATAGTAAAATCCATTGAAATAGTCTGGCATTCTGTTTTTTGAATTTTTCCACAAAGGCTAGGAGGTTACGATCAGTAGATATCAGTGTCTCCCTGTAGCTGTGGCGGACGTATACTACAAAATGTTTAAGAGTTAGTAGTAAGCCAGGGTTACTTTTTCTACTGTAGAGTATCTCTTTTGATGTTGATTTAGCTTTTGGAAAAGTATCCCACTGACATTTCTATGCCCGATTCATCTTCTTGTAACAGGACTGCACCAACTCCCAGGTCACTAGCATCAATTGCTACCTTGAAGGGCTTCGTGAAATTTGGGGCAGTCAACACTGGTTCATCGATCAAAATGGCTTTCAGCATCTCAAAGGATGCTTGGCATTCCCCGGACCACACTACCTTGGCTTTCTTTTGTAGCGAGTCCATCAGTGGAGCAGCTATAGTGCTGAAATTTGATACAAACATGCAGTAGAAACCACACATCCCCAAAAACCTCATGATTTCTTGTTTAGTCTGAGGGGTCGGGAACTCCACCAATGCTTGTACTTTTGTTGTTCTTGGCAACACTTGTCCTTGGCCTACTATATGCCCTAGGTAGGTTACCTGCACTTTTGCAAATTCACTTTTGGCAAGGTTTATCACCAAACCAACCCACTGTAATTTTCTAAACAGAACTTTGATTTGTTCCAAATGGTCCTTCCAAGTTTCACTGTATACCAGCACATCATCAAGGTAAACCACACAGTTAGGAACACTGGCTACCATTTGGTTCATTAGTCTCTGGAAAGTTGCTGGGGCATTTATTAGCCTGAATGGCATCACTCAGCATTGGAAAAGACCATCTGGTGTGATAAAGGCCAATATTTCCTTAGCTCGGGGTGTTAAAGGAACCTGCCAGTATCCCGATAACAAATCTATTTTGGTAAGAAACGTGGCACTGCCACGTCTGTATCTGTCAATACATTCTTCCAAGTGAGGAATTGGATAGGAGTCTGCCTTTGTTACTGCATTAACCTTTATGTAGGCAATGCAAAATCTAGTTGAACCATCAGGCTTAGGCTCTAACATGACTGGAGAACTCCAGCTGTTTTGACTGGGTTTAGTTAGGTGGTTTTCCAACATGTATTGGATTTCTGCTTTCACCAGACCTAAGCAATAAGAATGCAGTTTTGTAGGAGAGGATTCTCCTACATACACATCATGTTTGGCTAAGGCTATACATTCTGGTCTGTTCGACAGACTCCTTTAAATGCTATGAGTAGGCTTGTTAGGTCTCCTCGTTGTTCTACATCTAAGTATGAAAGCATAGTGTCGAATCCCACTAACAATTCAGTGTTAGCTAACCAAATAGTAGAAGGTTCAATGTGGGAATTGCCTACGTCTCCTTCTGCATCATCCTCACTATACCTTTCATCCTTCACTGTCCTTACTACCTGACACACATGTGTTTGCTTATCCTCCTCCGGGCGGTGATATTGTTTCAAGATATGGATGGTTATACAGTTGATTCTTTTTCCAGCAATCTGGGATATGATGAAAATCACAACTGCCAAATAGAAAAATATTAATTTTGTCGTATGGGACACTACTTGAACCTTTTTAACTGGACATTGCACATAATTTGTTTAAAAAAGCAACAGAGCTGAACAGCTGAAAACATTTGCATTCTGAGAGACATGAATGGAGAGACAATGGAGGTGCTCTTTGATTCAGTTAACAAGATTTGACTGGACAGTAATGATGAGCAAAAGACACCGACTGTTTTTGACTTTGTAAGACCAAAGCTCCACCCCAGTGAATATGTCTGGGAGGCTCTGAAATCCAACATCCCTCCAAGAAATGGCTGTTTCAAACAAAGACATGACATACCTGCTGGGAAGGCTGGGGCTTTTTTGAATTGTGCCTCACAGAAAGGACAGACTACAATTTTGAAGACCAAAGAGCAGGAAGACCTCTCCCTCTGTCTCTTTCTCCGGCAAAGTCCCGGGAAAACCACGGTGGCAGTTTCTATGCTTCAACACTACAGACAAAGCATATCTTCAGCCTTCTGGTACCAGAGAAGCAAGCTTGAAATTGTGCACCGGGTCACAGCGAGAACTCCAAAATCTTAACTTCATCTGAGGACATTGTCATCCAGTAACTGAATTCCATTTATTACAAACTCAATTTCAACACACCCTCCCCAATTCCTGCTCCCCCTCTGTATCTATTTGTGTGTGTGTGTGTTTATCTCATATGCATGCGAGCGTGGTTGCCTCGCCTATTTTAGTAATTTTAACCAAGTTAGAGTGATAGGGCTAATAAACTTAATCTTTCTTGTTTAAACCTAAGAAAACCTGTCTGCTTGGTTCATTAGCAATTACAATTAGAATGCAGTGAACAAAGGCTCACTGAGGTGGTAAGCTAAAAGTCATTGCATTTTGAAAGATAAACCCCTTTATGGTCAGACAAGGAAAGGGGCAAGAGGGGAGCCTGAGAACCTTCTTCAACTGATTGCAACAGTAATTTGGGGGCTAGCATCCTAATTGGACCCACAGACAAATGAGAAATTGGAAGTTGGAAATCAAATTGATCCCAGTCAAAAAGAGAAAAGACTTCAATACAGGTTTTCTTGTGGTTTGTGTGCTAGAATACTAACATGCCCGCAACCAAAAGCAGTACCTCTGGGATAATTTAAAGGCACTGTCTATGGAAAAGTTGAGGAATATGGCTGAGCAGTGTGGGATCACTTTCCATGCCAAAGCTAGGAAATCCAAACTCCTCAGACTTGTGGCCAACCATTTTTCCCATGAATCTGAAGAATCAGAGGCAGGGTTAGAATTAGAGTCAGTCAGGTTAATATTAGCAAGGATACAATTGGAACAGAGGAAACTTAAATTAGAAGAGAGAGAAAGGGAGAGATAGGAGAGAGAGGAAGAAAGACATGAGAGAGAGAGAGAGAGAGAAAGAAAGAGAGAAAGAAATTTCCAGAAGGAACAGGAGGAAAGGGAGCTGAAAGGGCATGAATTAACTAGGCGGTGACAGAGTAACCCCAGTGAAAGCATGGCATGTATAGAGAATGCAAGTAATGGGGGTACTGTGTGCTGAGATTTTACAATTTTCCCAATTGATTCCAAAATTCAATGAGATAGATGTGGAAGCCTTATTTGTAACTTTTGAGAAACTTGCACAGCAGTTAAAATGGCTGGCTGAGAGCCGGACTCTTCTGCTGCAAAGCAAGTTAACTGAAAAAGTCCATAACGTTTATTCCCTGCTGCCAGATAAGAGTTCATCAAATTATGAACGGACTAAAAATGCTGTCCTCGGGGCATTTGAGCTAGTACCGGAAGCCTACCACCAGAAGTTCCGAACCCTCCAGAAACAAGCTGATAAAACTTACTTGGAGTTTGAGAGAAGTAAGCAGCTGGCTTTTGACCAGTGGTTGAGAGCTCTTAAAGTACAGCCCACCTACGAAAACCTCAGGGAGGTAATTCTCCTCGAGGAATTTAAAAACTCTCTTCCACTCTCCATAAAGACCCATGTGGAGGAAAAACGTGCATAGAGTGAGTCAAGCTGCAGTTTTAGCTGATGAGTTCACTCTCATTGACAAGTCGGTTCCCCAGTGGAAACCTTTCCTAGTCACCCCCACAAATCCGAAAAGGACAAAGGGTGGGTAGGTGATAGGAGCCCAAGCAGTCCTGGGAGTGAAAGAAAAGCAAGACACACAGGGGGCCCTCCTCAAGCCAAAAAGGATACTGCTGAAAGTAGGAGTGAGAGCTGGAGACCTATGTGCTTCCATTGTAATAAGGCAGGTCATCTAAGAGCTGACTGCTGGAAACTATGGGGAAAGCCTGTAGTGTTAATCAGGGCGCACACGCTAAGTGAAGAAGAAGGGACCCTGATGGAAAGCACAGCAGAGCAGGCTGTGTTTTAACTGCAGCTGCAGTAAGGTCCAGAAAACATACTGTTGTGGGTGCAGGAAAATTTAACAGGATCTCTGAAGGTTATCAGGATTTTGTATCTGAAAGGAGAGTAACCCCATAGTCCTCAAGTGGGGCAAGCAAGTCCATAGCCATCCTCAGGGATACAGGGGCCACTAGATCTCTTTTGCTGGGAAAAGGCCTGACCTTTCCCCCAGAGAGTGCAGTAAATACCAGAATGGTGGTGAATGGTACTGGAGGACAGTGTAGTCTGTATCTTTACATCAGGTGTACTTGGAGTGCGACCTAGTTTTGGGATTGGTGACAATAGAGATTGTCCCTAGTTTGTCTGTGGACGGGGTTAACCTGCTTCTAGATAATGATCTGGCAGGGGCGAAAGTGGTAGCTTCCCCAGTAGTGAAAGAGAAACTGAAGGAGGTCAAAGAGACAGGGCGGTGGCAGGAGATGGTCCCCTGCAGTTCTCCTGAAGATGTAGTAAATCGGGCCATGCTCAAACCAGGTCCTCCAGAGGAGACTGAATTGGCACTGCAGACAGATGACCATGTGGTCTGTCTGTCTGAAATTTACTTTGGAAAGTTAGAGGACCCAGGGAATGGATTAAATAGATCTTCCCTAGCTGAGGCTGAATGAGCTGACCCAATAATAAGAGAGCTAGCACAGGCTGCCCAGAGTGAAATTGAAGCAGAGTGAGTCCCTGATTGCTACTATTGAAAGAATGAGGTAATGATGAGGAAGTGGTGTTCTCCTCACAGACCTGAGGCCAAAGAGTGGACAGTGGTTCATCAGTTAGTGGTGCCACAGCAGTACCGGAGAGAAATATTAAGAATGGCCCGTGAGATTACAATGGCTGCACATTTCAGTATATGAGAAACCAAAGCTCACATAAGACAGAAGTTTGATAGGCCAAAACTCCACAAAGATGTAGAGGAGTACAGTAGAATTTGCCACATGTCTCAGGTTGTGAGACAGCCCCAACGCATAGTGAAACTGGAACCCCTATTTCCTGTACCGGCTTTTGGGAGACCTCCAGCAGAGGGCTAGTGAATTGTAAGGGGCCCCTGTTGAGAACATAATGGATCAGTCAGAGAGGAAAGGGAAAAAAGGGACAAAGAGGACAGGTTAAAGGAGGTCCGGGAGGATTCCCAAATGAAAACCCCTACTGTCTGGTCAGCCAACCATGAAACTGATGTGATTTATGACTTTAATCCCTTATGGGGACCAAACCAATTCAGCCACACATCCCTACGAATCTCCTTTAATTAAGTTCAAACCAGACAAATTCTTATAGGCACTTATTTGGGTCCAAAGAATTGAACTAGTTTTCCCTCAAAGAAAGAAAACTAACAGAGAATATTACCATCTTTCGGATAGCCTATTTTAAAAAATAATTATGCCTAAGTCATAAATATCCCAGATATTATAAGGGTCTGGGAAACTCCCTTCAATATGTATCTCTCCATTTAAAGAGACACAGAGAGGGGGTTCTTGTATACAGAATGCTACATGAGATGATTTATTAACTTTTATATAATTATTAAAGAATTGAGCATGCAATACACCTTTAAGTGGATAGGCATATCACAATATCAAATATTACTAAGAGATGGAACACATAATCTTATTTCTAAAATAGAATCCAAAGGTTCAACCTTGATATTGTTAGAGCAAAATATCTTAGAATATCCATCAAAATTTAAAGTAAACCTTTACCTTAAATTCCCTGAGTAAGCCATAGGGTGAGAAGTATTGATGAGGAATTCAGCACTACTAATTTTTGCTTCAAAAACCCTCATGTTTATACTGTTTCCAAACAATCATCTGACCTTTTAGCTGTAGGTGTTAGCTTTCTGTGTGTGTTTTTCCTGCTTTTGAGATCCATATATGGTAATATCATTAACTATCATCTCCACTTAATGTTTTGCTGGAAACTCCCTGCCCTTGACGTAGTGAGCATTTGTGTCAAAATGTTAATAATTGGCTTTACTTGACATCTTATTCCTCCAAGTACTATTCCATTTTATTATTTTATTATCTATAATTGCCTTTTATGATACCTTGAATCATCTTTGAGTTAATCTGCCAACTTTTTATCGACACTATCAATTAATTGAGTTTATTGCTCCCTCTTACTGATGTCACACAGGATGTTCCAATATGTGTTTATCCTCCAATTCCCTGGCAACACAAAAGCTGTAATGGATTTCCCAACTTAAAAGATGTTTCTGGTTCACATTCTATTGTAACAGGGAGCTTGAAAGACCTTGACATTTCTAACTCTGCCTTCTTAAAGGGGAATGTCAGTGAGTCTTGAAAACTGACCATTTATTCGATCTTTAATTCCAAAAGGTATAATATATTAATTCTATCTAAATTCTACTTAATTCAGCCCACTACACCTATGTTTCATTACACCCACTCTTGACCAGTATAAAGGCGAACAACAAAGATAGGTTGTTTCAACTAAGTAATGTCTATGATGTAAGCATTCAATAAAGTGTCATTACCCATTATGTAAAACAGTGCACTAATACAAAAGACTACATCGACAACCATCATAGTCTGCGTTTTTACATGGATCAGCTAAATTTCCCAAAAATGAATCTTTTAATTTCATCACAAAGTTCAGAATAAAACCATGTGAAGTGTTGGTGATCTGAGGTCACAAAATGTCGAATGAGATGACCGTATCTCGACATGTCAAACATCAAGGATCAATCAATGAAACCATGTGATGAGGTAGAGAAGTCTGATGAAGCGAGGTAGACATGTCGTCGATGAGATGGACATTAAGGCCGCTCAGCGCTGGTCCGAGATTCAATCTGCACAGCTAAAAAAAAAACTCACAGCAGCAAACGTTAACCCTGGCATTGCCTCTGCAACCCCTTGACCACAGCCTGTAGCCAATCTAGAGCTTGCCAAATATTAGGCAATTTAACATGTGACAGCAAGTGTTGTATCCTTATAACAGTTTCTTCAACTAAATAATTGGTACAATCAAGAATCATGTCTATGCCCTGTAACTGGCCAAGTACAGTACTGAGCTTATTAGGTTTAACAGGTGTATAAATAACTCAAGGAGCATAAGAATTTCTAGATCCAGAGGATTTAATATGTAGAAAAATGTGAGCACAGCAAGTAACATCCTCAGAGGGCTTGTTCGCAGAGAAGTAAGGTTCCATAGCTGCTTGATCCTGAGGCACAGTGTGGCTTTCGTGCAGAGAGATCGACCGTTGACATGCTGTTCTCCCTTCGCCAGTTACAGGAGAAATGCTGCGAACAACAGATGCCCCTCTACATTGCTTTCATTGATCTCACCAAAGCCTTTGACCTCGTCAGCAGACGTGGTCTCTTCAGCCTACTAGAAAAAATTGGATGTCCACCAAAGCTACTAAGTATCATCACCTCATTCCATGACAATATGAAAGGCACAATTCAACATGGTGGCTCCTCATCAGAGCCCTTTCCTATCCTGAGTGGCGTGAAACAGGGCTGTGTTCTCGCACCCACACTTTTTGGGTTTTTCTTCTCCCTGCTGCTTTCACATGCGTTCAAGTCCTCTGAAGAAGGAATTTTCCTCCACACAAGATCAGGGGGCAGGTTGTTCAACCATGCCCGTCTAAGAGCGAAGTCCAAAGTATGGAAAGTCCTCATCAGGGAACTCCTCTTTGCTGACGATGCTGCTTTAACATCTGACACTGAAGAGTGCCTGCAGAGTCTCATCCACAGGTTTGTGGCTGCCTGCAATGAATTTGGCCAAACCATCAGCCTCAAGAAAACGAACATCATGGGGCAGGATGTCAGAAATGCTCCATCTATCAATATTGGCGACCACGCTCTGGAAGTGGTTCAAGAGTTCACCTACCTAGGCTCAACTATCACCAGTAACCTGTCTCTAGATGCAGAAATCAACAGGCTCATGGGAAAGGCTTCCACTGCTATGTCCAGACTGGCCAAGAGAGTGTGGGAAAATGGCGCAATGACACGGAACACAAAAGTCCGAGTGTATCAAGCCTGTGTCCTCAGTACCTTGCTCTATGGCAGCGAGGCCTGGACAACGTATGTCAGCCAAGAGTGACGTCTCAATTCAGTCCATCTTCGCTGCCTCCGGAGAATACTTGGCATCAGGTGGCAGGACCGTATCTCCAACACAGAAGTCCTCGAGGCAGCCAACATCCCCAGCTTATACACACTACTGAGTCAGTGGCGCTTGAGATGGCTTGGCCATGTGAGCCGCATGGAAGATGGCAGGATCCCCAAAGACAAATTGTACAGCGAGCTCGCCACTAGTATCAGACCCACCGGCTGTCCATGTCTCCGCTTTAAATACATCTGCAAACGCGACATGAAGTCCTGTGACATTGATCACAAGTCGTGGGAGTCAGTTGCCAGCGTTCGCCAGAGCTTGCGGACAGCCATAAAGGTGGGGCTAAAGTGTGGCGAGTCAAAGAGACTTAGCAGTTGGCAGGAAAAAAGACAGAGGCGCAAGGGGAGAGCCAACTGTGTAACAGCCCCGACAAACAAATTTCTCTAGCACCTGTGGAAGAGCCTGTCACTCTAGAATTGGCCTTTATAGCCACTCCAGGCGCTGCTCCACACACCACTGACCACCTCCAGGCGCTTACCCATTGTCTCTCGAGATAAGGAGGCCAAAGAAGATCCTAAACCAATAAAGACTTGTTGAGATAAACTAAAATGTGCTTTAGTCGATTTTTAGTCACATTCCAACCAACCTCCTCACACCAGGAATAAAATGAGTAGAGCTGAACATCAAGGAATTCTGATGTGTCCTAGATAGAAGTGTTATGTAGAACTTGATTATCTTTACAACAGGTGTACATTCCATCAGAAGCTAACGTGGCGATACAAAGAAGAGCCTTCCCGCCATGTTTTCCATAGGACCATCACACTCTTCCAATGTTATAATGAATAAGGACATCACTTGCATTACCTCCCCTACAAAGTCACTCAGGGCAAATGCAGTAAAATGTTTTATTTCTGCTTCTCTGCAAGAAATCGCATAGTGTGAGGTGGTACAAGCAGTAAGACATCTCTGGCATGTCACATGCACTGCTTGCATCCGGAAGACCTTAAACAAAGAATCTACCAGTACCTTTATGTAAAAGCAAAATACTGCAGATGCTGGAAATCTGGAATCAAAACAAGAAATGCTGGAAATACTCAGCAGGCCTGGCAGCATCTGTGGAGAGAGAAGCAGTATTAATGTTTCAGGTCAGTGACCCGTCTTCAGAACTGGCCTGAAACGTTAACTCTGCTTCTCTCTCCACAGATGCTGCTGGAACTTCTGAGTATTTCCAGCATTTCTTGTTTTTATACCAGTACCTTTATCCTTGCTTTACGTGAGAGCAAGTCCCATCATTGACAGTCTTCGATGCTTCGTTCCTTTCCCACAGTATTTCCTTCTTCTGTTGTTGTGACTTGACTATCGCTTGTTGCGTTGGGTGTGGTTCCCTGTGAAACAAACCCTTGAGGTGCTGTGAGGTCCTGCGTGGGGGAGGAACAGTTATTGACGCAGTTGGTTGCAGTTCGATGAGCTCATTTCTGATGCCATCCTCCAGGCTGGGTCCTGAAGGACAGTGTACCACTGCACCTTGTACTGTTCCTCCGTTCCTGTACCCTTCGGAACACCTCTTCGGGTTGTCTACAGAGACAATTTTAGGAGATTGCTTGCAATTCAGCTGGTTAGCAAATATTTTGACAGTTCTTTCATTAATAACAGAATTTGAACAGGTTTCTTCCACTTAGGTCTCAAACCAGGTTTCTGTTCAAACTTTCTCTCCTAAACCCACTCCCCGGACTCCCCGGTTACACGTTGTCAAACTTTGTTAGTTATCTGTTTTTGTCCATTCTTCTCTCTGATCCTCTGATCAATTTCATGAATTTGATCTGTTATTTCTTGTTTCAAATCTAACTGTTGCTGTTGGGTCAAGGAGTCAGAAAACGTAGAGGCAATAAAAGAACCGTGAGTAAGTGGTGTATGCATTTCAACACCATACATTAAATAATACAGTGTTCTAAGGAACACTGTCCCTGATACACAGATGGGCACATTATTTAGTGATAACTGTACTTTCGGAATGATGGCGGCCTACTTATTCCCTCTGATTCTCAACAGTTTGGTCAATAGCTGTTTTACTTCCTGGTTTTTACATTCCACCAGTCCTGCTGACTGCGGATGACTTGATGTGCTGTGCTCTAACCCAATCCCCCTTTGCACATAATAATCTTTGAAAACCTTGGAAACAAAGGTTCCGCCTTGATCAGAGTGTAGGATTTTGGGTGCATCAGCTACAGTAATGATGTCAGTAATAGCATTGACAAGTGCGGTTTCCGAAACAGTTTTTGTGGGGACCAACCAGCAAAAAGAAGTGCAGCCATCAACACAAATGAGAACATGTTTATGCCCCTTTCCTTTTTATTGTACCATCTTTCAACATTGGAAAAATTATAAGAATGAAACTGAATCAGCACAATTCGATTTTCATTGTAAAAAAACTGCAACTGCTACTTTAGGAGATGTTTTAAAATGAAGATTAAGTGGGACCTGCAAGTCCCTTTGCTCCAGATCTATAGCCTTCTGTACATCAGGGCACAGTTGTTGCAATTTCAAGTAATCATCTGGGGAAAAAAATAAATGGGCCTTTTACTGTCTCGCCTACTCTAGCATACAGAGGTGCTGAGAGCTCAGCAAAGGTCAGTGTAAATGATCTAGCAAAGTTCAGGAATCCTAAACTTACCTGCAAATTTTTCAAAGTTCGGGGATATTGAATTGTGTCTAGTTTCTCTTTATGATCCTGAATAGGCCACTGTTTCCTAGACTTGTGCCAGCCAGCATCGAGAGAGTGAGGTTCTATATCTACCTTGTCACATTGATTGGGATGACGCTGTAGATAAGGGTAGTACTTCTTTAGGAGCTGTTCCGAGAGACCCTTATCCCACCCACCCACAGGCATGTGCGGTCTAGCTGTGCTGAATATATTTTTGTCGGTCATCCTGGTCCCTGGATGCCTCCACAGGCCTGGACGTGATCTTAAGAAAGTGTTTAATATCAGGCTGTCCTATAATAAGAGGGGAAACCAAATCAGGTACTAAATCCACCTCCAGGGTCGTTGTAATACCATAGATAGTAACAGGAATTGCATAAACGTCAATCCATTGTGTCTTACACTGTTGAAATCCCCCAACTGATAACTGATAAATTGGGCTTCCCAAATCTAATCACTGAGTTTTTCTAATTACAGGATACATGACTGAGTAATCAGCTCCTGTATCAAAGAGTGCCTGTGGTGCAGTGTTGCCAGGGCATAGGGGAATTTGAGACACCCTGGTTGGGTGCCAGCCCTTCACTGTGGAGAGTCAGATGCTTCTGAGTCCTGACTATCAGCCCTGCCTTGATTTCTGATGACTTTAACTGAAGTCTTCCCCTCCCTCTTAGGAGTCTCATGCTTTCCTGAACCCTTAGTGGTCTATCAGAAGGCTGACAGTCACAACTATCGCCCGCTTGGGGTGAATGCCAATCCTGTCTGGAGTCTTTCTGATCTCTGCCTTTGTCAGCCCTGGAACTTCCCATTACCCTATGATAGGAATGGCGGTGTAAAATTCATCCCCATGGGGATCCCAGCTGACCAGGTGTGGTGCTAGACCGTTCCCACCATTCCGGGGAAATATGCCGCTTGCACTCGTGGAGAGATGACGGTATAGACCGACCAGAGCGCCCGTCCGGGAGCCCAAAGAAGCGAGTCTTCGGGCGGCTGGAATAAGAAGGAGTCCATGTTCTACTTTGTCCCTGTCTGTGTGAAGCAGAGACATTGTCTGTATTATTTTTTAACCTTAGGATCTGGTTGGACCACAGGCTTAGTACGGGGCAGACCCAGCAAGGCATGGTTCGAGCGGATAATGCATTCAACATTATTCCACCTCTGCTGGTAATCAGGATAAGCAGACAATGCTCCTTCACAGGCTAGTCTAAATGCAGAATTCTGATACTGATTAGCCAGACAACCTTGAACAATTCCCAATTGCATTAGGTCCTTACCTAATCGATGGGCGGCTACTAAACCATTCGACTTAACAGTATTTTGAAGGAATTCTTTGATTGAGCCCATTACATGCCCTCCCTGAGTTGTGGTCAGGAGGTAGGCATGTATTTGTATCCAGCTGTTGCACTTATTGATCGGAGGACTAGATCAGAGCTTAGCATCATGGAAAGGAGCTGCCGTAAATGTGCAGCACTCCAGCCTTGACAACAAGTGTCAAGTCTATCAAGGTTGTTTAAAATCCACCTTTTTTTATCTTGGTTGCTTAGACCGGGCTTGCCACACATGGCATATATATATAGTTAAGATTCACATTGCCTAGGTGTGTAATTGGAGACTGCACTGGCTGTCCCACAGTCAGAGGAAAGCCTACAGCACCATCATTAGCAAAAGCCTGGAGAAGTGCCTGTTTCATTTGAAGGTGATGTACCAGTAGCTGTCTATAATCCTCCCGCAAATTCTGATCACGAACCTCACTGTGAGAAAGCCATCTAATCCAAAACCCATGGCCACCACACACATAGGGAGGCCCAGAACCTACAATTCTACCATGGATACCCTCACCCTGTCGTGCACTAGTCATTAGGCCACCCAATTGTGCAGATGTGCACTTTATCATTAAAGAATGTTGTGGGTCTGGGATATCAGTCTGATTATCCCACTGGATAGGTTCGATTCCTTCCTCTGGAGGGTCAGCCACAATAATATCATGAGGTCTAACTGAACCATCAGCACCAAAATTATCTACCTCAAAGATTACCACCTAATCTGCCTGAGGCTGCGGAATGGGAATTTGTAATCCACTAAAACAAGCCGACGGATCACCCAGCGGGAAAATTAGCCAATCCCTTCTTCATTAACCATTATATCTGAACGGAACCTGAACTAGGAGCTAAAATGTGCCAGGATCTAATCTCAACTAGGATTTAAAGTGAACTTTAAAGAAAATTTCCAAACCTCATAAGTAGAATGAGGGAGTTCTGATTTAAGATCCACAAACCGTGATCAAGAGTTTGCCATCTCTAGATTCTTAAATCTGGGTCTTAATACCATTGACCGTAAACACTCTTTCCATACTTACAAATCTAAAATAAACAGTAAAGACTAACATATAAGTCTAGGATTCTGTTAACAACAAGACACGTTTTTGGGCAGCAACTAAAGTGATTTATGACTTTAACCCTTTATAGGGACTAAACCAAATCAGGCGTACATCCCTATGAATCTCCTTTAATTAAGTTCAAACCAGACTAATTCTTATAGACACTTAATTGGGTCCAAAGAATTGAACTAGTTTTCCCTCAAAGAAAGAAAACTAACAGAGAATATTACCATCTTTCGGAGAGCCTATTTTTTTTTAAACAATTATGGCTAAGTCATAAATATTCCAGATACTATAAGAGTCTGGGAAACTCTCTTCAATATATATCTCTCCACCTAAAGAGACTCAGAGAGGGGGTTCTTGCAGTTATATACAGAATGCTAGATGAGATGATTTATTAACTTTTATGTATTTATTAAAGAACTGAACATGCAATACACTTTTAAGTGGATAAATATATCACAATATCAACTATTACCAAGAGATGTAACACATAATCTTATTTCTAAAATAGAATCCAAAAATTCAACCTTGGTATTGTTACAGCAAAATATTTTAGAATATCCATCAAAATTTAAAGTAAACTTTTACCTTAAAAGGGAACTAATAATACCCTGAAGTGAACAGCACTTGCAAAACTCACCAGAGCACTGTAAATGAGGTCGGTGTGCATCCACCCACTGCCAACTCCCATGATCAGAGTTCCAACCCAGAGCTAATTAAATCTAACCATCCCCCTGTAGACCCCAAAAGGAACAAAGACACCCTAGACAATCATGGAAATGTACAAACTCCAAACCTGCCCAAAAACCACATGTTTATTGCGATGCCCGTTTCCAACGTATTGCAAGCTGATAGTGAAGAAACTTTAAACACATAACTATCTCACACCAACTCAAGGAAAAGGGGCAGTTTAAAGTAGCACTGCTACAAGGAAAAGACGGGCTGAAACAATTTCTAAGATTTCTGAATGAATGAGAATGAATGAGATAAATGAATCTGTGCTTTCCTGTATTTTCTCTCCCTTCTAACTTATAATGAAATGCTCCCCTCATGTCGCATTTCATTCAGCAAGGGGTGGAGGTGTGATGGAAACATATTAATTTTGTCATATGGGACACTACTTGAACCTTTTTTACTGGACATTGCACATAACTTGTTTAACAAAACAACAGAGCTGAACAGCTAAAAACATGGTTGCACATTTGCATTCTGAGAGACATGAATGGAGAGACAATGGGGGTACTCCTTGATTCAATTAACAAGATTGGTCTGGACAATAGTGATGATCAAAAGATACCGCCAGTTTTTGACTTTGTAAGACCAAAACTCCACCCCCTACCGTGTATGTCTAGGAGGCTCTGAAATCCAACAACCCTCCCAGAAGTGGCTGTTTGAAACAAAGATATGGTCACATGATCTAGCTGCTGGTAAGACTGGGGCTTTTTTGAATTGTGCCTCACAGAAAGGACTGCAATTTTGAAGACCAAAGAGAAGGAAGACCTCTCCCTCAGTCTCTCTCTCTCCAGCAATGTCCCAGGAAAATCACGGTCGCAGTTTCTATGCTGCGACACTACAGACAAAGCACACCTTTGGCCTTCTGGTACCAGAGAAACAAGCTTGAAATTGTGCAAGGGCCCCAGCGAGATCTCCAAGATCTTAACTTCAATTGAGAACATTGTCACCCAGTAACTGAATTCCATTTATTACAAGCTCTACTTCAAACATCCCCCCCCCCACTGCCAAATTTGTTCTCCCCCTCTGTATCTATTTGTGTGCATGTTAATCTTGTGTGCATGTGAGCGTGTTTGCATCGCCTATTTTAGTAATTTTAATCGAGTTAGAATGATAAGGCTAATAAACTTACATCTTTCTTGTTTAAACCTAAGAAAACCTGTCTGCTTGGTTCATTTGCAATTACAATTCGAGTGCAGTGGGCAAAGGCTCACTGAGGTGGTAAGCTAAAAATCACTGTGTTTTAAAAGATAAACGCTGTTACAGCCAGACAAGGAAAGGGGCAAGAGGGGAGCCTGAAATCCTTCCTCACCCAGTCATAACAGGGGTGTCAATCAAATAACTTACTTTACCAATCCCTTTGACTACTCTATGTAGACCACTGAACCGTGCTTTTAGTGGTTTACCCTGTAAGGACAGTAATACTAACACATCATCCCCCGGTTGAAATGTTCAGATCTTGGCATGCTTATCTGCCCATTTCTTCATGGTTGTTTTGGAAGCTTTAAGGTGTTGCTGAGACACTTTACAGGCTCTCATGAGCTGCTCCTGGAACATGAATACATGATCTAACATGGAAGATTCATTGCTCTGTTCTAGAAACCTTTCTTTGATTAGTTTCAGAGGACCTCTTACCTCATGTCCATAAACTAATTCAAAAGGACTAAAACCGTTAGACTCATTGGGCTGAATTTTACCAAGCTCTCGATGTCGTGGGTTGTGGCGTGGGGTGGTGGGCCACCACGACGTATGATGCCGAGAAGGCTTGGCAGTGTGGCCTTCATTGACATATTTAAATTAATGAAAACAAAATGGTAAGTAACTTACCTGGTCCTGGCGGCCATCCCACATTGATTTTACGGCATCCAGCCGCAACTCAAGCGTCTTGGGAACTTTGTTCACTGCTCTGAGTCGAGAAACTGGTGGGGAGGGGGAGGGGGGAGAGGGAGGACTGCAATTATCAGGGCGGGAGGACGGTGGGGAGCGGAAAAAAATTTCTTATTGGCTATGGGGATGGTGGGAAAGGGTTGAAGGGCATATGTGAAGAGGTTGTGGGGGTGGGGGGATGTCCAGTTTGGGACTGAACTAAATCTTATTCATATCATCCAATGAAAAAACTATTGTGGGAGTTGGGTTAAGGCCTCCATCTTTTAATATTTTTTTTAATAAAATGACCTGTGCTAAACCTTTAAAAATTCAAATCAATGCTAAGGGCTTGAAGCCCTTTTAAAATTGTGCTGGCGCCTGCGCGGTGGCACAGACGCCATTGCAGAGGACGCGCGAAATATCGCGGGGGCTCAGCAGCGGCACTTCTGCACCTGAAGATCGCCGAGTTCAAAGCAATGTGCAGTGCGCGAATAAAATTCAGCCCATTAGGTGAATCCCTGGTGGCGAACTAAAGAAATTCCAGCCCTTTGTTACAATCATGGGGATATTCATGACAATATGCCCTGATCGTTGTTTTGTGGGTCTGATGGTACTTTTTTAAAGCCCCTTGTGTCCGTGGCTGGTATGCTGAGGAGTTTAACTGTGTTATACACAGATTACTCATTACTGCATGAAAATTTTTAGACAAAAAATTGGAACCTTGATCTGACTGAATCTCAACCGGTGATTCATATTGAGTGAAGAACTGGGTTAATTTCTCTACCACTACCTTAGCAGAAATTGTTCTCAAGGGAATGGCCTCTGGGAACCAAGTAACCATATCCATAATAGTGGGCATATATTGGTGTTCCGCCTTTGTTTTTGGTAAAGGTCCCAAACAGTCTGCCAACACCCTACGAAATGGTTCCCCAAAAACTGGTATGGGAATTAGAGGTGCCAGTTTTATTGCAGGTTGCGGCTTTCCCACAATCTGGCACATATGAAATGTTTTACAAACAGCACCATGTCCTTGTGAAGACCTGGCCAGTATAAAAATGTCGACTTATACGTGCTTGGGTCTTCCGGATCCCTATATGTCCTGCCATAGAAATGTCATGGGCTAGCCTTAATATTTCCTGACAATGCTTGGACGGTACCACTATCTGGTGAACCACCATCCATCCTTTGTCCGCAGGTCTGTGAGGAGGTCTCCACTTCCTCATCAGAATCCCATTTTTTAATATAGTAGTATGCCGGAACTCCCTCTGCCTCAGCTTCGGTTTGAGCTGATTATGCCACCTTACTTAACTCTGGATCAGCATGCTGAGCCTTGATCAGAGAAGACTGACTGAACATTTCCTTCAGATTATCCAAATCCCCAAAGAAAGTTTCAGACAGCTAAATATCTGTCTGTGGTACCAGTTTGACCTCTGATGATGGAACTTGTTTAGTCATTGCTCAGGTCACTACATATGAAGGAAAAATTCCTGGAACCCTTTTCTGCAACTGCTCTGTCTCCTTGACTTCACTTAGTCTTTCCGTGACTACTGGCGAAGCTATTACCTTCACTCCAGCAAAATCATTGCCCAGGAGTAGGTCAACTCCATCTCCAGGCAAACTATGGATAACTCCTATGGTTACCGTTACAGACATTAGGTCACACTCCAGGTGCACCCGATACAAAGGATACAATATACGCCCCGCCGATGCCATTCACTAAACCTTGGCATTCACTGCACTGTCTGGTGGAAAAGTCATGGCTTTCCCCAACAAAAGAGTTTGGGTGGCTCCTAAGTATAACTATAGGTTTATCTGCCTCACTTGAGGGACAAGAAGTTACTTTTCCTTTTGACAAGAATTCTCTCTATGTCTCAGGTATCTTGGTCACATTACCCACACTCACAGCAGTTTTTGAACTTGGCCTTACAGCTGCAGTCAGAACTACAGCCTAATCTGTCATACTTTCAGTCAGGGCCCCTTTCTCTGCATTGGCCTTGTGTACCCTAATATGTCCCATGATTTACCCCGTAACTTCCAGCAATCCGCACAAAGGTATCCCACCTTGTGGCAATGGAAACACTTAGTCCTCCAGACTTCACTTCCACCCTCAGCACTTTCTTTTCTTGCCTGAGATCCCGGTACGTTCCCAGCAGTCCCTTCTCATCCCTGGCTACTTGCCTTCCTTTCACCCTTCCACCTCTGTCCTTCTTGGGGTGATGGAAAAAGGGTTTAGACTTGTGGATAAGCTTGTAATCATCAGCCAACTCAGCTGCCTGTCTGGCTGTTGAAACCTTCTGATTCTTTACATGGGTTGTTACTAATGGAGGGAGTGAATTTACTCCAAGAGAACTATTTCCCTAAGAGTCTCATATGTGGCCTCTACCTTTCGTGCCCGCATCCAACGATCAAAGTCATTTTGCTTTACCCTCTTCAATTCGATATAAGTCTGCCCAGGCTGTTTCCAGAGATTCTGAAATTTCTGCCTGTAAGCTTCAGGGACCAACTCAGAAACTCTCTCAGAAACCTTCTCAGAAAGCAAAGCATAACCATCATGAGCTCTGCCTATCAAACTGCTTTGCATGAGCAGTGTCCAGTTTTCTTTCAGCAACCTCATCTGTTTAGCTATCTTTTCAAAAGAAATAAAAAATGCATCAATGTCCCCTTCCTCAAACTTCAGGAGGGCTTGCACAAATTTAAACGGCTCCCCACCGGGTCCTGGGTTGGAATCAGATTCTTCCTCATCAGAATTTTCCCTGGAGTCAAGGTCACCTTTTTTGTCTGTTCCAGTCTTTTAAGCTTTGCTTCTCCTTCTCTTGCCCTTTCTCTCTCCTGCTGCTCTGCTTGCTCCCTTTGAAATTCCCTATGTTTTTCCTTTTCCTCTCTTCCTTCCTTTTTTCTTTGCCTTTCTCACTCCTTTTCTCTCTTCTGAAATTCTAGCTCTAATCTCTTCCTGTCCAACTGAATCTGTGCCATTGTTACCTTGTCTTCTTCCAATTCCACTCATCCCTCTGGCTCTTTCACTTCAATCTTCAGCTAGGTGGCCACTAGTTTCTGAATTGCAGGCCTGATAGCTTTTGGTACAATATCCAACTTCAAGTTTTCCGCCACACTTAACTGCTCATCAGTGGACAATGCCTTTCAAGAATTAAAATTTATCCCAGACTGCTGCACAAATGCACTTGCATTAAAAGTAGCCATTCCGGTAGTATAAGCATTACTCTAAAGAAAAAGAAACCTGGCGTTTTCCTTTTCCCCTCTTCAATTATTATTACCCCACTTACAAGTGCAGTTCTTTGGCTTTGGGTATCCCGGACAAGCCCCCAATTATGTTATGACCAAGGTTGGAGGAATGTGCTGTCTTTCTCTAGTTCCACTACTCCATTGGTCACAACATATGTTTAAATGTTACCGAAATGGCTAGTTATATACTTCATGTATATTAGTTTCAGAATAAAAGTCTGCCAACCAGGTTTCTTTAATACACAACAAAATGATTGATTAATTATAAAACAAGACTCATTCAATAGAGATGCAAAGCTTATTAACACACAGTTTGAAATATGAAAATATAAATATATACCCTTCTAAAATAACCTAACACACATGCACACACACATCGGTTAAGGAAAAAGTAAAGAAAAATGACAAAATTGGCTCTGCAGGGATCAACTTTCAAAAAAAATACTTTGGCCAAGTTAATATCAATTTTTGAAGAAAGAGGTGTATGAATAAAGAATATGGAATTTTCCAAATGGCCTTTGGTCTGGCATCCAGGTGCAGGTGGATGGCTGTCACAGGAATCTTTCTGGAGAGGTTCTGTTCAGGAAACGTTGAGGAGTAGTCTTGCAGGCTTTTTCGAAGAATTACTGCATCAGTGGTTTTAGCTATCACACTGGATTCTCAGAACATTTTTCAAAACAGGTGGTAAAGGATGAATTGTGTGGCTTCTTTCTTAGCAGGCTATACACCAACTGAGCATTCAAACAATCCAGCCCCAAATCAGCAAACCAAAACTCCTGACAACCATAACCCTAGACATGTGACTACTCTGTAAACAACTCCAATAGCCAGCAAGGCTCCTTATGTTTATTTAGCAGTTCATGATCTCTTTCAGTAAGTGTTTTTCTTCTTTTTTAATCCAAAGTGTCCTTCCTTTTAAAAAGAAAACAAATCCAGGCATCTCCCCAGTCTTTCAAATGAACCAATTTTCATAATCTTTTACACATGAGTCCTCAAAAAATATTAATAATGGAAGCACCTTCATGACAGCAGGCTTCTTCAACAACAGAATAAGCAGGCTTAAAGGTGCCAATGTGGACAGGGTGCAGGGGGTTGTATTGAAAAGTTTCTCATTGGTGTACTGAGCTAAGAGGGTCATCCATTGAACCCACTTCATTTGAGTAATGGGCCTTTAAATGCAATTCCAAGGGTCCCTGTAAGAAGCCAGAGATGGGAAAGCAGGAGGACATGTTCCTGGGAAGGGTTTGTGCAACAAAAAATACACTTCCTAGTCTATCCATCCTTGGTCCTCCCAAAGCATTAATACCCAAGCTATTTGCCTCAGGCAGCCCGTCACAGACATTTGTCAAGGTATTCTTGCTAATAGCCGACTTTTCTGTTTCTACAGCTTGGGCAGAAGAGCCACCAAATGTTCTCTCGCAGGGCCAGTCACCAAGCACTTTACCTATCACTGTGCATATTGTATTGCATAACAGAGAGCGGAACTGGGGCAACTGCATTGGTGGGGCAGGGGATTGTTTGGCTGGAGGAAGTTACAGAGATGGGCATGAAAGAAATGAAACACAAGGATACAAATCTTAAATCTGAGGCTTTGGGAGTATCAGGAACCATTGTAGATTAGCAAGGATGGGTGAGTAGGACCTGTTGCAGATCACAACACCTTCACTTTAAGGCAATCCTCTGCACCTGGGTTATTTGAAGACTGACGATTTTGCCGAAGAGATCAATGGTAACTTCCAGAGTCCTGGTTTATGATCCCTTTGAAACATCAGCTGGTAACAATACAACAAGGCCCATTCGATCACCAAGACCATTTTCAAGTACATTACAGGTGCGTTCCTACTCCCTCATTGTCACAATCATAAGCTGGGGACTAGATGCGCCTATACTGGCGCTTACGATAGGTGGAGTGATTGATGCAGGGTGCTGTAATGTGTTGAGTTACAAGCCATTTAGGAAGCATAAAGAGGAGGAACATATATTAAAATATTGGCTGCAAGATATTCCTTTGAGCAGTGTTTGCATAACTCTGTAGTGATTATGGTCAAAGAATAACCAGGAAAGGAAGTTTCTAGTGCTCAACTTCACTTTGGTCCACTTCCTCAATGAGGATGTCCATCATGGCCCTTTCAAAGGGACCTGTGGCTTTAACATTACAGGATCCTTCTCCCTTGTAGATTTATTTTCCATTTGTTAAATGCTGCAGGTAGAAAAGTAGAGTTGAACATTAATTGGAAGTTTGAAGATTGCATCTAACTGTTCACCCTGTATCCCAACTCATGGGTAAACGAATGAACACGGATCATGCAGTTAGGCTATTATGTAAGCTTTTTTTTGGGGGGGGGGACTCATCTTTCCAAATGCTCATGCAACAGAAGTTCCAGATATAAGAAGCAGTAATGAAATGTGCCCTAATAAAAGTTGAGAATGCATGCGAAGTCTGAAGACTTAGGATGCACACAGCCTCAGTCATGGTGCACAGAATGAGAGGAACCTCTTTACAATATGCCTACTTTGTCCATCTAATAGGTAGAGGAAATGATTGGCTAGTTTTACCCTGACAAACTGCCCACAGCTAGTAAGCTGCCATTTGCAACCTTGTCTTTTGGGTTTTGAACACGGCATTAATTCATTGGACTATTTTCACCCAAGCTGGGGGCATAGTTCTCCTATAGGTTGGGTGCCTTGGAAACACAAACAGGGAATTCTCCCTCTTTTTTGCACTTCCAGTAGAAGCATCTCACCTGTCTTGAAACGGGAGGTGTTCTCTAGCCATCTGCACTTTTCTCCACCAAAGGCTCCAGCCAGAGGTTTCTTCACTAAAGAAAGAAAAAAACTTGCATTTATATAACACCTTCATGACCTCAGGCATACCAAAGTACTTTACAGCCAATGAAGTACTTTTTGAAATGGAGACACTGTATGATGTAGGAAAGATTGTAGCCAATTTGTGCACAGCAAGCTCCAAGCTATTAACCTGAAAACTGGGGAGAATTACTCTACTCTTCTTCAAATTTAAGCTGTTGAGTTGTTTACATCCAGCTGGGAGGACAGAGAAGGCCTCGGTTCAACATCTCATCTGAAAGATGCTAAACCAAAAGGGAGAACATCCCCCTTTTCCAGATGCTGCATTTATCCAACATCAATAAAACAGATTATCTGGTCATTATCACATTGCTGTTTGTGGGATCTTGCTGTGTGCAAATTGCCTGCCGTCATTCTCACATTACAACAGTGACTACACTTTGAAAAGTACTTCATTGGTAGTAAAACACTTGGGGGCATCCTGAGGTTATGAAAGGTGCTGCATAAATGTCAGTCTTTCTTATTTTTCTATCCTGTTTCCAGCTAAGTAGGCAGGTCTTCAGCTGACGAACCCTGACTACTTTGGATTTTTTGTGGGATGGTAGTGTGCTTTTTAAGAGGCTCAGACCCTGATGGTCACAAAACTGTAATTTGGAGTGTCAGGGAATGAACTTCAGATCTGAAGCTCTGAAAGGGCTTCACGGAAATAAACAACCCCATGGCAAACATGAAACTCTCTCTGTGATAATAAAATACTTCATTTAAAAGATACTTAAGGACACAGTAGAGATGGTGAGCAAAGCTATGTTAAAAGCTCCCCTACCAGCAACTAGAAGTAACAATGTCTCAGTAACTCTCGTCCAATGAACTCTTTGCAGATACCCCACGGTGAAATGAAATGGTTTGGGACAGATATAATGATTGACTGCTCAGTAATTCAAATTTCCTCCTACATTTCCTGATTTACCAGAAAGCCACGTTATCATCATTTGTTTCACTGACAAGTAGCATCCTGGAAACCTTTTACAATGACAATTTTCCATTCATCTTGAGAAAACCTAACAGAACTGGGATTGAAGTAACATCAGGAGGCCATTTTTGTCATTCAACCTATAATACACAAAAAATCTATTGCTTAAATTGCTATTTTATAAACTATTCCTTGTCATTCACAAAAAAATCCATCTATCCTGTACGAGATTGAGCAGGAATCCATTTGGCACTTAAGCAAAAGCAGAGAATGCAGTTGTACACTTAAAAGCTATCTATTCTAATCATCTGCTACATTATCCAACCTATCACTACTGGCTGGAAGACCTTGAATGAGTCGTTACCTCCCAAAGCCGCGCCTATCTTTCCTGCAATTCAATTTTGAATCTCTCCAATCAGGTGTAGGTAACTTTTTTTCTTTTTATATACCAAAGTAATTGCATTTTGCACCAATTCCATTATAAACATGGCCTAAATCTTCAGGCTTTAACATGCAATTTTAAGGCATTGAACAAGGAGGGGGGCAATTCTCACAATTCAGAAAATTCTCCTTACCCCAATTCTGCACTCCCAGAAATAGTCCCAATAGTCACAACACTATTGAATTCAGTGGAATATTTAAAATGCAGAACAAAGCAACATTACACACCTGAGTGCTATTTCTTATTCGACTAATGAATGTTTTTATATTTGCTGAAAGACTGATTTTCCCAGGCAGCTCAGGATAATGTGAAAGAATAATTCCCCTGAAATTATATGAATAGAAGTTACACAGACTGATTGTAAGGTGCAGTAAAGTTGTTATTAAAATATTACATGCAATAAGCTCAATTTCCCTTTTATTGACAGGGAAGCTAGAAGGTGAAATGTGAGGTAGAAAATATCAATAAATGGGGGGTGTTAAAGTTTATATTATAGATTATGTTATATTGCAGGTAGTCCTTTGAGACCACTGTCTTCAGATCAAAGTTATATTGCTAGTTCCCATTCACTGCCATCCAAATGAAATTAGATTTTGATGCTGAGGCAGTTGGCTAATGTTAAAAAAAATTAATGAGGGAGTTAAAAAAGTTTCCAGTGGTTGCTATTAAACTTCTCCCAGTGCGAGGACTAAAGCATGGCCTTCGGGAATCTCTCAGGTAGCTTAATATAATTTGGTGGGGAGCATGGTCTGTCTGACAACTTTTCACCCAAGTTATGCTGCACAATTTGCCCTGATTTAATACCAAAACCACTTCCCACCCAACAAAATATGTGGTTGTTATGGCTAGGTGGGTGGTGGCATGGCTTGTTCCCATTGTTCAGCTCCCACTGACCACAGCAAGTGTTTTGGTTACTCGAGTTTTAACCCTTTGTGTTTTATTTGTCAAATAAACAGAGAGTGACAGGTTTTCTTGCAGGTTTAAAACAGAAGGTTAACTATTTATTGAACAATATTCATTCCCAAAATGATCGCAATGGTACCAAGGTACGCATTCCTCTCACACACACACACACACACACACACACACACACAATAGATTGATGGAGAGGAAAAGGGTAAGGCGTTTGATATGAGGTAGGTATTCAGGGTCACAGTAAACCTGTCGAATCTGCTCGGAGAACTGTTTCTTTAAAGTTGCAGGCCTAGGTGTTTATAGTTTTCTGGTGGTTAAGGCTTCAGACTAGAGGTGGTGGTCACTTTCAGTTCTCTGCTGCACCAAGGTGAAGTGTAGAATTTGCAGCTTTGCTCCTTTCTTGTTTTTTGCTGAGTTTCTTTCTACAGCCCTTAGCTGGACCTCCTTTCTCTAATGTTCTTATGATTGCGCTCTCTATCTCTCTCCCTCTCTCCCTCTCTCTCTCCAGAGAGGTACCTATTAAGGTAAAAAATCTTTCACATTAGCCTCTGTTAGGAGATGCATGGCCCCCTCCCTGTTGTGCCCACAAAACGG
Organism: Heterodontus francisci; assembly: GCF_036365525.1. NCBI lineage: Eukaryota > Metazoa > Chordata > Chondrichthyes > Heterodontiformes > Heterodontidae > Heterodontus > Heterodontus francisci. The sequence goes on along the minus strand of NC_090401.1, from coordinate 20,899,959 downwards.
CCCAGGATGCAGCTACTTTACACCTTCTTTGTTTCAGAAGAACCCATTCAATTCAGGAATGTCTCTTGGATTTCAGGTTGGGTGTAATTATTACTTGCTAGCCTGGAATGTATCCCATTGTCCTTAACAGACAGTGAGACAGTTTGAATATGCAGACCAAGTCAGTCAACTTTTGGTGGCCATTTTGCAGCACATTGTCCACTTTTAAAGGAAGAGTCGATTCTTTTTATAACTCTTCAGTTTGGTTCTGTATTTTCATCACTGCACTTCTTGTCAGCATGACAGTGGTGTAATAGACTTTTATGCAGACCCACTGGTCCAGTGACTGATGGCCCACTCCTAGGTACCAGCTGGTAGCAGATTTCGCAGAGTTGCACTCTCCAGCTGTGAGTTTCCATCCTTTCATTTTAAAAGTATGGGTTGAGGGTGTGTAATTTTGGTACCAAGGTCTGTGGCATTGGACTTGCAACCCCTCTGTTTTCATTCCGTGGGATTCTGGGATATTTACTGCTGCTCTGGGGATGGGATTCCAGATATGATATCTAGATAATACCACACCAGACAGGGATTGATTGGACTTCAATGTGGATGGTATGGAAGCAGCAAAATATTTCAAAAGAACTCAGACTAAGCCAGAGAGAGTTGATAGTACTCTAAGACGGGAACCCACCCTACTATTTTCTCAGATGACAACCCAAGTAGTTGGGTTTACTTGCGAGCTGTTAAGCCACTTTGAGATAAAAGAATTCCAAGTTCTTGACTGCTTTGAGATGTTCTTCACTTTTCTCTTTTATTTGTCATTTTCCAAGGACAGGGTCAACACATCGGTCTGTCCAATCAGGGTTGGGGGAATTCCCCAGCTTCACTTTCAGGCATAGTCTTTTAGCTCTGAGCAGGTTTCAGCTATAAATGTCGCATTGAGAAAGCAGTCATGTGATCAGCAGGTGGAATGTGCATGCATCCATCATAGCAGCACCTAAAGGTGAGTTTTGCTAGGTGAGATTCCCATTTTGGAGCTTTATTCACCCTGAGCGCAGATTGGAGAGTCAATTTGTGATGCTCCCAATTTTCTGGTCATAAAGAAATACCTGCATTTATACCATACCTTCCATGACCTCAGGACAGCCTGAACGTCTTTACAGCCAATGAAATACTTTTGAAGTGTAGTCATTCTTATAATATAGGAAACACAGCATCCAATTTGTGCCTTGCAAGCTCCCAAACACAGCAATAAGATGATGACCAGATAATCTGTTTTAATGTGTTGGTTGAGCGACAAATATTGACCAGGACACCCGCGGGAGCTTGCCTGCTATTCCTCAAAATAGTGCCAAGGGTTCTTTTGTGTTCACCTAGAGGGCAGATGGGGCCTGGTTTAATGTTTCATCTGAAAGATGACACCTCCTACAGTGCAGTACTGCAATGAAGTGTCAACCTGGAATATATGGCCAGAGAATTTAGAACACAGGGGCACAGTCTCAGGATAAGGGTTGATCATTTAGGACAGAGATGAGGAGACATTTCTTAACTCAGACGGTTATGAATCTTTGGAATTGACTACCCCGGAGGGGTTGTGGATGCTCCATCGTTGAGTATATTAAAGTATATTATATATAAGCCTGAGACAGACTGACGTTTGGTCTCTCAGGTAATCAAGGGATATGGGGATATGGGGGTGGGGGGTGGGTGGGGAATGGGCGGGTGGAAAGTGGAGTTGAAGCAGAAGATCAGCCATGATTGTATTGACTGCCAGAACAGGCTCAAGGGGCTGTATGGTTTACTTCTGCTCCTATTTCTTATGTTCTTCGATGCTCAAGTCCTGGGAATTGGGACTTGAACCACAACCTTCTGGTTCGTAATAACCTTGTCTCTCCAAATTAACTCACAAATATCAAGACATTTGCTCACACAACAACTTATATTTATATGGCGCCTCTAACATAATAAAACATTGCAAGGCGCATTACAGGAACATTATAAAACAAAATATGACACCGAGCTACATAAGGAGATATTAGGTCAGATGACCAAAAGCTTGGTCAAAGAGGTAGGTTTTAAGGACTGCTTTAAAGGAGGAAAGTGAGGTAGAGAGGTGGAGAGTTGTAGGGAGGGTATTCCAGAGCTTGGGGCCCAGGCAACTGAAGGCGCAGCCACCAATGATGGAGCAATTAAAATCAGGGATGCTCAAGAGGCCAGAATTAGAGGAGAGCAGATATCTCAGAGGGTTGTGGATCAGGAGAGATTACAGAGATAAGGAAGGGCAAGGCCGTGGAGGGATTTGAAGACAAGGATGAAAATTTTAAGATAAATACATTGCTTGAATGGGAGCGAATGTAGGTCAGCGAGCACAAGGGTAATACGGGAATCGGACTTGATGCAATTTAAGACATGGGCAGCAGCATTTTGGATGACCTCAAGTTTATGGAGGGAGAATGTAGGAGACCAGCCAGAAATGCATTGGCAAAGTCCAGTCTGGAGGTAACAAAGGCATGAATTAGGGTTTCAGCAGCCGATGAGCTGAGAGAAGGGAAATGTTAGAGGTGGAAATAGGCAGTCTTAGTGATGGTGCAAAGATTTGGTTGGAAGTTCATCTCGGGTCAAATATGACACCAAGATTGCAAACAGACTGGTTCAGTCTCAGACTGTAGCCAGAGAGAGGAATGGAGTTGGTACCTAGGGAACGGAGTTGGGAGCGAGGACCAAAAACAATGGCTTCAGTCTTTCCAATATTTAATTGGAGGAAATTTCTGCTCATCCAGTACTGCATGTTGAATAAGCAGTCTGGTAACTTAGCAACACTGGAGGAGTTGAGCGAGATTGGGTGGTGAGGTAGAACTGAGTGTCACCAGTGTGCATGTGAAAACTGACGCTGATGTCGCCAAGGGGGAGCATGTAGATTAGAATTAGGAGGGTCCAAGGATAGATCCTTGGGGGACACCAGAGGTAATGGTGCAGGAGTGGGGAAAGAAGCCATTGCAAATGATACAGTGGCTACAATTAGATAGATAGGAATGGCACCAAGTGAGAGCAGTCCCACTCAGCTGGACCAACAGTGGAGAGACGTTGAAGGATGATGGTGACAGTGTGGGTCAAAGGCTGCAGACAGGTCAAGAAAGATGAGGAGGGAAAGTTTCTCTTTTTTATTGTTACATAGGAGCCGTTTCAGTCCTGTGGCTGGGGCAGAAACCTGACTGGAAGGAGTCAAACATGTAGTCCTGGAAAAGATAAGCACAGATTTGGGAGTTGACAACAAGTTCAGGGACTTTGGAGGGGAAGGAGAGGTTGGAGGTGGGAGGGTAGTTTGCAAGGATGGTGGGGTCAAGGGTTGTTTTTTTGAGGAGACGGATGATAATGGAAGATTTAAAGGAAAGAGGAACAACACCTGAAGAGAGAGAACTGTTAACAACATCAGCTAACATGGGGACCAAGAGGGTAAGTTGGGTGGTCAGCAGTTTGGTAAGGATTGGGTTGACAGAGCAGGAAGTTGGTCTCATGGACAAGACAAGCTCGGAAAAGGCATGAAGGGAGATAGGAGAGAAACTAGAGAAATATGCGAGTTCAAGACTAGGGCAGCATGGAACTTTAGACCAAGTTTGGTCTGGTAGGTGAAGGGAAGGAACTGGCAGAGGCAGCTGATTGGATGGTCTTGGTCTTAGTACCAAAGCAGTCCATGAACTCCTCATACTTATTGTTGGAGATGAGGGTAGAGGAGATAGGGGAGATGAGTTTAAGAAGATGGTTTGCAGTGGAGAAAAGACGCCAGAGTATCTTGGAATAGTGAGCAGTTTTGGTCGATGAGAACAGGACCCAATAGTGCTTTCTGTGATCCAGCCAGATCTAGCAGTGCATGGCTAAAACAGTTGTCTGCCATCTCCTTTCAGATCTGCATCCCTTGGACTGATGGGAGCAGAGATGAGGGCCATACCGAGGGAACAACCAGAGTGAGAGTGAGTAATGATTTTCTTGGGGACTAGGGCAACAAAGGTGGAGGTGAGGGTGTGTTTGAACAAATCAGTAGCTTCAGAAATGTTGTGGCAAATGGAGGGCCAAAGGCTAGATAGTTGGGCTTATATTGCATAGTAATACAACTTGTCAATGAATGAAGGACTAATAGTGAAATATCAATTTTATATATTATGTTTACATCACTATTATTTTCATGCAAATCATCTCATAACACCAAACAAGAAAGCACAATTTTAATTTAACTGACCATATCTAGGCTTGTTGAATTCCTGTCACAGAATCAATTTACTTCCCAATTTAACTTCTGTTCTTCACATTTGTTCAACAGATCTAGAAGACTATTAGAACAAAATTGTATCTCATCTCTATTAGGAGCCAAGGAAATTGCTGCCACTCACTGTGTTTGCAAAGTTGAGAGAATGACAGTCAAATAGTTTAACAATTAGACAGCAGAATTATAGTCAACTATCTTTAATTAAATATTAAAGCAATTTTCTCCTTTAACAATCAGTCTAAAAATCTGTGGATTGTTGATGCAGGAATTTTAATTGCATCAATGCTTCAGAATAATGAACAATCAATCGTTCGTGATAATGACTTTTTTGGCATTTAATTAATTGCCTTTACTCGCAAAGTGGCAAGCAGGTTAAAAAAGTAACATAATAAGAATGTTGAAGATAATGTATGCCAAGACAAATTACTTCAGCTGTAGGGGGATAGTTAAAACCAATTTCTCAGAGAGACATTAGGGCTGCTGAGAACTTGCAAAGACTTGCATTATTGACATCATTTGTAATGCGAGTTGTGTTCATGAAATTCATTGATCTTATACGTTACTTGCGCTGCATAGTTTGCATTGAGAAGCTTTTTTTATGTTGTCTGATGCAACATAAATGAGATGCGTGGAGTTCAGGTTGATTGAAGATCTCAAAACAGGTTTATTAAACAGCTAACAACTATAAACAGTGCAGAGCTACGATGTACAGCATTTGCCTCTTGTTACAGTAGCAGAGTGAGGCTGGCATGTAGTCACATGCCTATAATAAAAGCAAAATACTGTGGATGCTGGAAATCTGAAATAAAAACAAGAAATGCTGGAACCACTCAGCAGGTCTGGCAGCATCTGTAGAAAGAGAAGCAGAGTTAACGTTTCGGGTCAGTGACCCTTCATCGGAACTGACAAATATTAGAAAAGTCACAGGTTATAAGCAAGTGAGGTGGGGGTGGGGCAAGAGGTAACAAAGGAAGTCTAGATTGGACCAGGCCGTATAGCTGACCAAAAGGTCACGGAGAAAAGGCAAACAATATGTTAATGGTGTGTTGTAAGACAAAGCATTAGTACAAATTAGGTGTTAATACACTGAATATTGAACAGCAGCAAGTGCAAACCTGAAACAAACAGTGAGTAAGCAAACTGAACAAACAAAGATGAAATGAAATAAATGCAAAAAAAAGATTGTAAAAAATGTAAAAAAGAATGTAAAATGAAAGAAGAAAAAATAACTAAAAATGAAAGTAAAATGGGGGGCTGTCATGCTCTGAAATTATTGAACTCAATGTTCAGTCCGGCAGGCTGTAGTGTGCCTAATCGGTAAATGAGATGCTGTTTCTCGAGCTTGCGTTGATGTTCACTGGAACACTGCAGCAATCCCAGGACAGAGATGTGAGCATGAGAGCAGGGGGGAGTGTTGAAATGGCAAGCAACTGGAAGCTCAGGGTCCTGCTTGCGAACTGAGTGGAGATGTTCCGCAAAGCGGTCACCCAGTCTGCGCTTGGTCTCCCCAATGTAGAGGAGACCACACTGTGAGCAGCGAATACAGTATACTACATTGAAAGAAGTACAAGTAAATCGCTGCTTCACCTGAAAGGAGTGTTTGGGGCCTGGGATAGTGAGGAGAGAGGAGGTAAATGGGCAGGTATTACACCTCCTGCGATTGCAGGGGAAGGTGCCATGGGAAGGGGACGAGGCGGTGGGGGTAATGGAGGAGTGGACCAGGGTGTTGCAGAGGGAATGATCCCTTCGGAATGCTGACAGGGGAAGGGAGGGGAAGATGCGACTGGTAGTGGCATCACGCTGGAGGTGGCGGAAATGGCGGAGGATGATCCTTTGGATATGGAGGCTGGTGGGGTGAAAAGTGAGGAGAAGGGGAACCCTGTCACGGTTCTGGGAGGGAGGGGAAGGGGTGAGGGTAGAGGTGCGGGGAATGGGTCGGACACGGTTGAGGGCCCTGTCAACCACAGTGGGGGGAAATCCTCGGTTGAGGAAAAAGGAGGTCATATCAGAAGCACCGTCATGGAAGGTAGCATCATCAGAGCAGATGCGTCGGAGACGGAGAAACTGGGAGAATGGAATGGAGTCCTTACAAGAGGTAGGGTGTGAAGAAGTGTATTCGAGGTAGCTGTGGGAGTCGGTGGGCTTATAATGGATATTAGTAGACAACCTATCCCCAGAGATGGAGACAGAGATGTCGAGGAAGGGAAGGGAAGTGTCAGAGATAGACCATGTAAAGGTGAGAGAAGGGTAGAAATTGGAAGCAAAGTTGATAACGTTTTCCAGTTCGGGGCGGGAGCAGGAAACGGCACCGATACAGTCATCAATGTACCGGAAAAAGAGTTGGGGGAGGGGGCCTGAGTAGGACTGGAACAAAGAATGCTCGACATATCCCACAAAAAGACAGGCATAACTAGGACCCATGCGGGTACCCATAGCGACACCTTTTACTTGAAGGAAGTGCGTGGAGTTGAAGGAGAAGTTGTTCAATGTGAGAACAAGTTCAGCCAGGCGGAGGAGGGTGGTGGTGGATGGGGACTGGTTGGGCCTCTGTTCCAGGAAGAAGCGGAGAGCCCTCAAACCATCCTGGTGGGGGATGGAGGTGTAGAGTGATTGGACGTCCATCGTGAAGAGGAGGCGGTTGGGACCAGGAAACTGGAAATTGTCAAAATGACGTAGGGCGTCAGAAGAGTCACGGATGTAGGTGGGAAGAGACTGGACCAGCGGAGAAAAGATAGAGTCAAGATAGGAAGAAATAAGTTCAGTGGGGCAGGAGCAGGCTGACACAATGGGTCTGCCGGGACAGTCCCGTTTGTGGATTTTGGGAAGGAGGTAGAAGCGGGCTGTCCGGGGTTGTGGGACTATGAGGTTGGAAGCTGTAGGGGGAAGATCTCCAGAGGAGATGAGGTCAGTGACAGTTCTTTGGACGGTGGCTTGATGTTCGGTGGTGGGATCATGGTCCAGAGGGAGGTAGGAAGAAGTGTCCGTGAGTTGGCGTTGAGCTTCTGCAAGGTAGAGGTCGGTACGCCATATGACAACAGCACCACCCTTGTCTGCTGGTTTGATGACCATGTCGGAGTTAGACCTGAGAGAACGGAGTGCCTCAAGTTCAGAGGGGGACAGGTTAGAGTGAGTGAGGGGGGCAGAGAAATTGAGACGACCAATGTCTTGCCGACAGTTTTCAATGAAGAGATCAAGAGCAGGTAAGAGGCCAGTGGGAGGGGTCCAGGTAGAGGGAGAATGCTGGAGGCGGGTGAATGGGTCGGCTGGTCGTGGGGAGGACTCATGGTCAAAGAAGTGAGCCCGGAGGCGGAGGCGACGGAAGAAGAGCTCAACGTCATGCCGAGCGCGAAATTCATTGAGGTGGGGGCGTAAGGGGATAAAACTGAGACCTTTGCTGAGTACAGAACGCTCAGCATCAGAGAGGGGGAGGTCAGAGGGTATGGTGAATACACGGCAAGGGGTCAGATCAGAAGGGGTGGGGTCAGAGGGAAGTGAAGCGGAGGGAGGATCTGGAGGGGCATTAGTCCCCATCAGCCCATGGAGCTTGCCTGGTCCTGGTACTTGGCTCATTAGCATACTAGGATCTTAAAGGTACATTACTCTTCAAGGCAATCACACAACATCCCTGTTTTTTCCAAAGATAAGACTTGTATGCGAAAAGTAAAAGTACATAACATTAGATAACATCAAAACTATTAACATAGGTATAGAGATTATGAACTTTACAAATATAAAGGCTCACAAGTCCATAGGTCGTCTCAGTGGTTTGACAACTGTTGCTCAGGGACTTTGCGTCTCATCTGTTGCTGTTCTTTCTGCAGTTTTTCCCTCTCTGCATTCAGTTTTTGTTGCTCTGCCTTCAGCCTGCTAATATACTCTGTTGCTTTTCTCAAGATGACCGCTTTTGGGGCTTTGTCATTCTTGGAAAGTTCCAGCACCTCTTCTTGAAGAGCTCATAGACAATGCTTCAGCTCATGTCTCTTCTGCCTCTTCAGGGCATTGCATGATCATCGCCTCTCCTCATTCACCACGTCTGAAGGTCTTGTGCTCAAGATTGAGGACTTGTTGGGAAAGAGTACTTGGTCTCATGGAGATACCTGTCCATTCTAGCTCATTGTAGTGCTGGCAGTTCTCTAGAGAGCAGAAGTGAAGGCGCAGCATAGTTGTGCTATTGCTGGGTTTCCAGACTGCGCCATTTAATGCTTGTCAAAGTCTGCGAGAAGGTTCCGGTCCTTGGAGATTTCCCCTTAGCAATGTTTTCATGAATAGTTATGATGTTGAGGTCCTTACATGCTGGTAGTCCTGCCACTGCTGGTCCACTCATGTCTACGAGGTAGAATGATTGTAGTTTCCAAGCTGACTTGCAGTATCTGCATTGCATTGTTAATGTGCCACTGCAAGGGATGGGTGACCTGTTGTATGCAGATAATTTGGCAGTTGTCAGTTGCATCATAGACTTCCAATGACTCCGGTGCATATCTGAGGATTGGAACTGGTAGGATATTTGTACTAGCACCGGTGCCAATCTTGACCTTGACTGTGTGTTTGCCAACTTTCTTTTGGCACATGATGTTGATGGTGATGAAAGCTTCCAGTTGATTGACTTCACAAACATGGTGTGTCAGATTCACAATGTGGAATGCTTGCTTGTCTTCTGACTGAGACTTACTTCTCTCTGGGTCTTGTCCCAGGTCTGTTTTGCTGTGGACTTCATGTATCAGCTTGCAATTATGCATGTCTCTGGTGCTTTCTTTGCTGCTGTTGTAGTGTCTTCTGTTGGTTTATGTCCGATCGTGGTTTCTGGCTACGTCTTTGGAGCCAGAATTCATGCGTAGGTGGGCCCAGTGTCCTTTTACACCACATGCCTTGCACAGGTCTCAAAATGCAGGGTAATTTCATCGTGAGTGGGACCAACTACACTTATCATGCAGCTTCCTTGCTCCTTTCCACCAGGTTATCGTGCAGATACTTTTGGCTACACCTATTGCTTGCAGGTTTTTTTTCCCCCAAAAGGTTCAGTGTGTGTTGATATGATCACCAGCTCCATTATTCAGTCTGACAACTTAATTTCTGGGAAGTTGCAATCATTGCCCTTGCTATGGCATCTGTTTATGAACTGGTCTATTGATACCTGTGGCGGTTGCCTGTAAGACATTAGTTTCAGGCGGTGATTTTGAAAATTCACTCTTAATTTCTCTAACGAACACGTGTGCAGGAAGTATCTCCAGCTGCAGCTACTCGAAATCCAAGTTTCGGATCTGGAGTGGCGGCTGGAGACATTGTGGAGCATCCACGAGGCTGAGATCACCGTGAATAGCACGCACAGGGAGGTGGTCAAACCGTAGGAAAAGACTGCTCGGGCAGAAAGGGACTGGGCGACTGCCAGACAGAGTAGAAGAACTAGGCAGGTAGTGCAGGAGTCCCCTGGGTCCATCTCTCCATTTAACAGATTTTCTGCTTTGGATACTGTTGGGGAAGATAGCTTCTCAGGGGAATGCAGCAAGAGCCAAGTCTGTGGCACCACAGCTCAGCTGCACGGGAGGGGAGGAAAAGGAGTGGGAGAGCTATAGTGATAGGGAATTCTATCATAAGGGATACAGATAGGTGTTTCTGTGGCTGAAAATATGACTCCAGGATGGTATGTTGCCTCCCTGGTGCTAGGGCCAAGGATGTCACGGAGCGGCTGCAGGATATTTTGAAGGGGGAGGGTGAACAGTCAGAGGACGTGGTACACATTGGTACCAACGACAGAGATAGAAAGAGGGATGAGGTCCTGCAACAAGAATTTAGGGAGCTAGGTAGCAGATTATAAAGCAGGACCTCAAAGGTTGTAATCTCTGGATTATTCCCAGTGCCACGTGCTAGGAGGATAGAGCAGATGAATGCATGGCTGAGGAGATGGTACAGGAGAGAGGGCTTTAGTTTCCTGGATCACTGGGTCTGTTTCTGACAAAGGTGGGATCTGTACAAGTTGGACAGGTTGAGCCTGAACCGAAACTGGACCAACATCCATGCTGGGAGGTTTGCTAGTGCTGTTGGGGGGGTGGGGGGTTAAATTAATTTGGCAGGGGGTTGGGATACAGAGTGGAGGTACAGTAGAGGGTGATGCACTGTCAAATATAGAAGAGAAACTGAGTCATTCTGGAAGGCAGAGCAAATATAGACCTGTTAAGGCACAAGTGAAAAATGCAAGGCTAGATTGCATCTATTTTAATGCAAGGAGTCTTACTAGTAAGGCAGATACATTGAGGGCATTGATTAGCACATGGGATTATGATATTATTGCAATCAAAGAGACACGATTGAGGGAGGGGCAGGACTGGCAGCTCAATATTCCAGGGTATAGAATCTTCAGGCATGACAGGGAAGCGGGTAAAAGAGGAGGTGGCATTGCACTGCTGTTCAAGGCGTCAATTACTGCAGTAAGGAGAGATGATATCTTAGAAGGTTCCTCAAATGAGGCCATATGGGTAGAACTTAAAAACAAAAAGGGGGCAACCACTTGGCTGGGAGTGTACAACAGGCCTCCAAATGGGGGGAACACTACAGCCTGCCGGACTGAACATTGAGTTCAATAATTTCAGAGCATGACAGCCCCCCATTTTACTTTCATTTTTAGTTATTTTTTCTTCCTTTTTTTTTTACATACTTTTTTACATTTTTTACAATTTTTTTTGCATTTATTTCATTTCATCTTAGTTTGTTCAGTTTGCTTACCCACTGTTTTTTTTTCAGGTTTGCACTTGCTGCTGTTCAATATTCAGTGTATTAACACCTAATCTGTACTAATGCTTTGTCTTTCAACACACCATTAACATATTGTTTGCCTTTGCTCCGTGACCTTTTGGTCAGCTATGTGGCCTGGTCCAATCTAGACCTCCTTTGTTATCTCTTGCCCCACCCCCACCTCACTTGCTTATAACCTGTGACTTTTCTAATATTTGTCAGTTCCGATGAAGGGTCACTGACCCAAAACGTTAACTCCGCTTCTCTTTTCACAGATGCTGCCAGACCTGCTGAGTGGTTCCAGCATTTCTTCTTTTTATTTCTGGAAGATTTAAGGTTGTTATGGAAAAGGACAAAGATGGACCGGAAATAAAAGTACTGAATTGGGGGAAGGCCGATTTCAATACGATAAAACAGGATCTGGCCAAAGTGGACTGGGAGCAGCTACTTGTAGGAAAGTCGACATCAGAGCAGTGGGTGTCATTCAAAGAGGAAATACTGAGAGTTCAGTGCCAACATGTACCCGTTAAGGTGAAGGGTAGGACCAACAAGTCCAGGGAACCCTGGATATCAAAGGATATAGAGAATTGGTTATTGAAAAAAAGGAGGCTTATGGCAGATTCAGAGCACTGAAAACAGCAGAGGCACTACAGGAGTAGAGAAAGTGTGGGGGGGGGGGGGGTACATAAAAAAGTAATTTGGAGTGTGAAGAGGGGACATGAAAAAGCACTGGCAGGCAAGATAAAGGAAAATCCCAAGGCGTTTTTAAGTATATTAAGGGCACAAGGATAAGCAGGAAAAGAGTAGGGCCATTAGGGATCAAAGTGGCAATCTGTGAGTGGAGCCAGAGGAAATAGGTGAGGCTTTAAATGATTACTTTTCATCTGTGTTCACTATGGAGAAGGACAATGTAAGGTGTAGAGATCAGGGAGGGGGCTTGTGATATACTTGAACAAATTAGCATTGAAAGGGAGGAGGTATTAGCAGTTTTAGCCAGCTTAAAAGTGGATAAATCCCCAGGCCCAGATGAGATGTATTCCAGGCTGTTATGTGAGGCAAGGGAGGAGATAGCAGGGGCTCTGACACAAATTTACAAATCCTCTCTGGCCACAGGAGAGGTACCAGAGGATTGGAGGACAGCGAATGTGGTACCATTATTCAAGAAGAGTAGCAGGGATAAACCAGGTAATTACAGTCCAGTGAGTCGAACATCAGTTGTTGGGAAACTATTGGAAAAAATTCTGAGGGGCAGGATTAATCTCCACTTGGAGAGGCAGGGATTAATCTGGGATAGTCATCATGGCTTTGTCAGGGGGAGATCGTGTCTAACTAACTTGACTGAATTTTTCGAGGAGGTGACTAGATGTGTAGATGAGGGTAAAGCAGTTGATGTAGTCTACATGGACTTCAGTAAGGCTTTTGATAAGGTCCCGCATGGGAGATTGGTTAAGAAGGTAAGAGCCCATGGGAACCAAAGCAATTTGGCAAATTGGATCAAAAGTTGGCTTAGTGGCAGGGGGCAGAGGGTAATGGTCAACAGTTGTTTTTGCGAGTGGAAGCCTGTGACCAGTGTTGTACCATGGGGATCGGTGCTGGGACCCTTGCTGTTTGTCGTGTACATTAATGATTTAGACGTGAATATAGGAGGTATGATCAGTAAGTTGGCAGATGACACGAAAATTGATGGTGTCGTAAATAGTGAGGAGGAAAGCCTTAGATTACAGGACGATATAGAGAGGCTGGTAAGATGGGCAGAGCAGTGGCGAATTGAACTTGATCCTGAGAAGTGTGAGGTGATGCATTTTGGGAGGACTAACAAAGCAAGGGAATGTACAATGGATGGTAGGACCCTAAGAAGTACAGAGGGTCAGAGGGACCTTGGTGTACTTGTCCATAGATCACTGAAGGCAGCAGCATAGGTAGATAAGGTGGTTAGGAAAGCATATGCGATACTTGCCTTTATTAGCCGAGACATAGAATATAAGAGCAGGGAGGTTATGATGGAGCTGTATAAAACGATATAGGCCACAGCTGGAGTACTGTGTACAGTTCTGGGCAGCACACTATAGGAAGGATGTGATTGCACTGGAGAGGGTGCAGAGGAGATTCACCAGGATGTTGCCTGGGCTGGAGCATTCAGCTATGAAGAGAGACTGAAAAGGCTAGGGTTGTTTTCCTTAGAGCAGAGAAGGCTGAGGGGGAACCTGATTGATGTATACAAGATTATGAGGGGCACTGATAGGTTAGATATTAAGAAATGTTTTTCCTTAGCGGAGGGGTAAATAACCAGGAGGCATAGATTTAAGGTAAGGCGCAGGAGGTTTAGAGGGGATTTGAGGAAAACATTTTCACCCAGAGGGTGGTTGGAATCTGGAACGCACAGCCTGAAGAGGTGGTAGAGGCAGGAACCTTCACAACATTTAGAAAGTATTTAGATGAGCATATGAAGCGCCACAGCATACAAGGCTATGGGCCAAGTGCTGTAAAATGAGATTAGAATAGTCAAGTGCTTGATGGCCAGCATAGACACAGTGGGCCAAAGGGCCTGTTTCTGTGCTGTATCACTCTCTGACTCTATAAGTCTGAGCTGATCTTCCAGCACTTTCCATAGCTTTGTGGGATCTTTCTGGTCCTGTTCAAGTGATCCAGGGTATTGCTTCTGTGCAATCCCTCATTTCTAATTGCTATTGTTGCAACCAGGTCAGAAAGGGGTCTTGGGATTCCCTCTCAGCCTTTGCCTGGTTTGACCGTAACTGGGTTAAATTTTTAAAACACTGTGTTTTTAGCTCCCCCTCAGTGAATCCTTGTTCGCTGCTCCAATTCTAATGGTAAAGAAATTAACCAGACAGGTTTTCTTAGATTTATACAAGAAAGGATGTAGGTTTATTAACCTTAAAACTCTAATTCAGTTAAAACTACAACGAATACGCAACGCAACCATGCTTGCATGCATATGCAATATACACACACGCAGATAGAGAAAGAAAAGGAGTAAGAATAAAGGGGAAAAGTTTGAAGCAATAGCGGGGTTCATTTACTATCCTTTGCATTCGATGTAGAGTCTTTGATTGCAGTTAAATCTTGCCATTTTGTTGGGGCCCAGTGCACGCTTTCAAACTTGTTTCGATGTAGGTGTCTTCTCTCTTGAGGCTGAAGTGGGTTCAGTGGATTTGGAAATTTGTGAGAGAGAGACAGGGCCAGGGGGAGAGACGTTACATCTCTGCTTTCTTCAAAGCAGTCTTTGTCTTCAAACTGCCCTGTGAGCACAATTCAAACCTCCAAGTTGGCCAGCAGGTTAGTCATATGACTGGTTGTTTTTTTAACAAACTCTCCTGCGTTTTTGTGGATTCCTTTCATCTTAGCAGACACCCGCAGTGGGGGGGTGGGGGGGGGGGTGACGGAGGGGGAAGGGGGATGGTGGAATGGAATGCTGGCTTGTTCCAAATTCAATGTCTGGTGCTCAAAATCCATTTGGGTTAATTGGATCAGGGAGCAGTTCCATTGTCTTTTCTGAGGCAACTGTCTCTTAGAATGCAAATTTTTCCAGCCACTGCTGATCTCTTTAAACAAGTCATCTCTTCAGTCTAGCAACAGTTTAAAATTAATGTTTATAGATGAAAGTAATATGCCTCATTCTTGACAGGTGGGGTCTTCATGACAGCTATCATTATTTTTAGAGCTTGCATCTCTGGTTCTACCATCACTTGGTCTGTGAAGCATAACTGCATTCTCAGTTTGAACAGTTGGAACTCAGATAGATATCCATAACTTTCCAGTTCATGCTGTGAAACTTGGAATTCATCTTTCTGCTGTTTGTTTGCTTTAAAACTTGCTTTAAGAACTTTCTTTAAGAGTTGGTTATGTTACTCGGTACTGTTTCCTCTTAAAGAAACTGTCTTGGCTGATTGATTGATAGCAGCAGCTTGTCTGTTTGTCTAGCTTCCAGCACTAAGCCTGTTCAGCTTACACAGCTGTCCAATAGGTATTTCAAGTGCCTTTTTGCCAGTTTGTTTATACAGCCATTCAATAGACGAATCTTAACGCTTGAGTGGTTTTATGAGGTTTTTTAAAACTCAATTTGAGTGAATAAAAGCCCTTCATGCTTTAGTGATTTTGTTTTACTGCTTCAGCTGGGAGCTGCGTGAATGGAGAATTCCCGTGCTTTTCACTGTCGGGCGCCTCCTGTAATGGCGTGGACAATCAGCCTAAGAAAGGAATGGAATCTTTCCTGTATTTTTTACTCTCCCAGGGAGCCTTTGAGAGAAAAATAAATCAATCTTTTAAGGACTTCAAGGTTTCTCTCTTTTCTAAAAAATTGGGATTCCTGTACTGACTCACTGGATCACAGTGGTTGATTTGCAGGCCTGTCATTCAGTGCTCTGTTGTCAACAGCTTGGGATACATTCTTCTGTTTTTCGTACTGTTTGAGCCATATTTTTTTGAACTTTCTCTCTCCAGTGGCTGTAGGAAAGTTGTTTTCAGCGCTGTTTCCCCTGTGGTCTTCAAACCTAGATTCTGTCTTCCCACCACAGCTGCCACCATGCAATGAGAAGCTTTTTTTATGTTGTCTGATGCAACATAAATGAGATGCGTGGAATTCAGGTTGATTCAAGATCTCAAAACAGGTTTATTAAACAGCTAACAACGATAAACAGTACAAAGCTACTATTTACAGCTCTTGCCTCTTGATGTTACAGTAGCAGAGTAAGGCTGGCATGTAGTCACTTGGCTACATCCTGGTACTTGTCTCATTAGAATACTAAGATCTTAAAGGTACATTTTTCTTAAAGGCAATCACACAACTTAGATATTCAACAGTGCAGTTTGCTTTCATTATTGGACAGCTGTTTCAAAGCCAGCATAGGCACGATGGGCGAAAAGACCTCCTTCTGTGCTGTAAGATTCAATAATCATGAAACCAGCTGTTACCTAACTAATTTGGCTGCAAAACAGGGCTGAGTGCACTTTAAAAGTAATTCATTAGCTGTAAAGCACTTTGGGATGTCCCAAGGAGGTGAAAGGTGCTATATAAACAGAAGTTCATTCTTTCTTTACCTGGATGAGATAGGTCTGAGAGGAGATTTGATACAGTTTTTAAAATCCTGAAGGATTTTGATAGCGAATAGGTAAAGACTATTTCCTCTAGTTGGGGCACCAGTGACAAAGTGGTTATCAATTTTAAATGATTCCTAAGAGAGTGAGGAGGAAGTTTAGAAGGCATTTCTGTACATAGAATGCTTTACCCCAGGGAGCAGTTGAGGCAGACACTAATGCATCCTTCAAGGAAAAATTGGATACGTAAATGAATCACAGGAAGATACAAAGTTATGGGGTGAGCACAGGACAGTGGGATTACTGTTTCATTACTCTAGCAAAGGCCGGCACTGACACGATGGGCCGAATGCCCTCCTTCTGTGCCGTCACCTGCTGCAGTTCTATGCTATGTGGAAAGTTTAAAACCAGCCAAGTCTTTCAGTTAAACTAGATGGAACCTTTAGAGAAATGTTAGAGAATAATTGGTTGTTTAGTTGGCTGGTTGTTTAAGGGGGAAATTTTCATCTTCGTCATCCCTACAGCAGGGTTTCACAAT
Organism: Heterodontus francisci; assembly: GCF_036365525.1. Lineage (NCBI taxonomy): Eukaryota > Metazoa > Chordata > Chondrichthyes > Heterodontiformes > Heterodontidae > Heterodontus > Heterodontus francisci. The sequence goes on along the minus strand of NC_090401.1, from coordinate 20,883,403 downwards.
CCCAGAATGCAAATCACAAATTTAGGCACATTGTTAATGGAAAATTTCTTCCTAAGGAAAGAAAGACTTGCATTTATATAGCACCTTTCAAGACCTCAGGATGTCCCATACCATTTAGAGCCAATTAAGCATTTCTGAAGCCGTTGTAATGAAGGAAACACAGCAGCCATTTTGCGCACAGTGAGATCCCACAAACAGCGATGCGATAATCTTTTTTTTAGTGATGTTGTGTGAGGAATAAATACTGGCCAGGACACCAGGAAGAACGCCCCAGCTCCTCTTCAAAATAACACGCTGCAAATTTTTACATCCACCTGAGAGGGCAGACAAGGCCTTGAAAAGGCAGCACCACTGACAATGCAGCACTCCCTCAATATTGCACTGGAATGCAAGCTACATATTGAGGTTAGGTTTCTGGAATGGGACTTGAATCTACAACTGACTAACTCAGAGATGAGATTGCTACCAACTAAGCCACAGCTGACACCTCATCAATATTCAAACAGTCAGCTCCAGACCTCATTGCAGCCTTCGTCCAAATATGGACGAAAGAGCTAAATTTAAGAGGTGAGGTGAGAATGACTGCCCTTGACCTCAAGGTAGTATTTGACTGAGCATGGCACAAGGAGCCCGAGCAAAACTGGAGTCAATGGGAATCGGGGTAAAACTCTCCACTAGTTGGAGTCATACTGAGTACAAAGGAAGATGGTTGTGTTTTTTTCATTCATTCATCGGATGTGGGCGTCGCTGGCTAGGCCAGCATTTATTGCATATCCCTAATTGCCCTCGAGAAGGTGGTAGTGAGCTGCCTTCTTGAACCGCTGCAGTCCATGTGGGGTAGGTACACCCACAGTGTTGTTAGGAAGGGAGTTCCAGGTTTTTGACCGAGCGACAGTGAAGGAACGGCGATATAGTTCCAAGTCAGGATGGTGTGTGGCTTGGAGGGGAACCTGCAGGTGGTGGTGTTCCCATGCATTTGCTGCCCTTGTCCTTTTAGGTGGTAGGGATTGTGGGTTTGGAAGATGCTGTCGAAGGAGCCTTGGTGTGTTGCAGTGCATCTTGTAGATGGTACATACTACTTCTACTGTGTGTCAGTGGTGAAGGGAGTGAATGTTTGTGGATGGGGTGCCAATCAAGCAGGCTGCTTTGTCCTGGATGGTGTTGAGCTTCTTAAGTGTTGTGGGAGCTGCACCCATCCAGGCAAGTGGAGAGTATTCCATCAGATTCCCGACTTGTGCCTTGTAGACGATGGACAGGATTTGGGGAGTCAACAGGTGAGTTACTCGCCACAGGATTCCTAGTCTCTGACCTGCTCTTGAAGCCACGGTATTTATATGGCTATTCCAGTTCAGTTTCTGTTCGATGGTAACCCCCAAAATGTTGATAGTGAGGGATTCAGCAATGGTAATGCCATTGAATGTCAAGGGGAGATGGTTAGATTCTTTCTTGTTGGAGATGGTCATTGCCTGGCACTTGTGTGGCGCGAATGTTACTTGCCACTTATCAGCACAAGCCTGAATATTGTCCAGGTCTTGCTGCATTTCTACACCGACTGCTTCAGTATCTGAAGAGTCACGAATGGTGCTGAACAATGTGCAATCATCAGCGAACATCCCCACTTCTGACCTTATGATTGAAGAAAGGTCATTGATGAAGCAACTGAAGATGGTTGGGCATAGGACACTACCCTGAGAAATTCCTGCAGTGATGTCCTGGAGCTGAGATGATTGACCTCCAACAAGCACAACCATCTTCCTTTGTGCTAGGTATGACTCCAAACAGCAGAGATCTTTCCCCCTGATTCCCATTGACTCCAAATTTGCTAGGGCTCCTTGATGCCATACTCGGTCAAATGCTGCCTTGATGTCAAGGGCAGTCACTTTCACCTCACCTCTTGAATTCAACTCTTTTGTCCATGTTTGAACCAAGGCAGTAATGGGGTCAGGAGCTGAGTGGCCCTGGCAGAACCCAAAGTGAGCGTCACTGAGCAGGTTATTGCTAAGCAAGTGCCACTTGATAGGACTGTCGATGGAAACTTCCATTGCTTTACTGATGATTAAGAGTAGACTGATGGGGCGGTAATTGGCTGGGTTAGATTTGTCCTGCTGTTTGTGTACAGGACATAACTGGGCAATTTTCCACATTGCTGGGTAGATGCCAGTGTTGTAGCTGTACTGGAACAGCTTGGCTAGGGGCACAGCAAGTTCTGGAGCACAGGTCTTCAGTACTATTGCCTGAATATTGTCATGGCCCATAGCCTTTGCAGTTTCCAGTGCCTTCAGTTGTTTCTTGATATCACGCAGAGTGAATCAAATTGGCTGAAGTCTGGCATCTGTGATGCTGGTGACTTCAGGAGGAGGCCAAGATGGATCATCAACTTGACACTCCTGGCTGAAGATTGTTGCAAATAATTCATCCTTATCTATTGCACTGATGTGCTAGGTTCCCCCATCATTGAGGATGGGGATATTTGTGGTGTCACCTCCTCCAGTTAGTTGTTTAACTATCCACCACCATTCATGGCTGGACGTGACAGGACTGCAGAGCTTAGATCTGATCCGTTGTTTATGGGATCGCTTAGCTCTGTCTATCACATGCTGCTTATGCAGTTTGGCACACAAGTAGTGCTGGGTTGTAGCTTCACCAGGTTGACACCTCATTTTGAGGTTTGCCTGGTGCCGGTCCTAGCATGCCCTTCTGCACTCTCCATTCAACCAGGGTTGGTCTCCCGGCTTGATGGTAATGGTAGAGTGGGGGATATGCCGTGCCATGAGGTTACAGATTGTGGTTGAGTCCAATCCTGCTGCTGCTGATGGCCCACAGCATCTCGATGATGCCCAGTTTTGCATTGCTAGATCTGTTTGAAATCTATCCCATTTAGCACGGTGGTAGTGCCACACAACACGATGGAGGGTATTCTCAATGTGAAGGTGGTACTTCATCACAAGGACTGTGCAGTGGTCATTCCTACCAATACTGTCATGGACAGATGCGTCTGTGGCAGGCAGACTGGTGAGGACGTGGTCAAGTACTTTTTTCCTCTTGTTGGTTCCCTCACCACCAGCCGCATACCCAGTCTAGCAGCTACATCATTTAGGACTCGGACAGCTCGGTTAGTAAAAGAAAACAGAGAAAATAGGAGCAGGAGTAGGCCAATCGGCCCTTCGAGCCTGCTCCACCATTCATTATGATCATGGCTGATCATCCAACTCAATAGCCTGTTCCTGCTTTCCCCCCATACCCTTTGATCCCTTTAGACCCAAGAGCTATATCTAACCCCTTCTTGAAAGCATACAATGTTTTGGCCTCAACTGCTTTCTGTGGTAGCGAATTCCACAGGCTCACTACTCTCTGGGTGAAGAAATTTCTCCTCATCTCAGTCCTGAAAGGTTTACCCCGCATCCTTAGACTATGACCCCTGGTTCTGGACTCCCCCACCATCGGGAACATTCTTCCTGCATCTACCCTGTCAAGTCCTGTTAGAATTTTATAGGTTTCTATGAGATCCCCCCTCACTCTTCTGAACTCCAGCGAATATAATCCTAACCGACTCAATCTCTCCTCATACATCAGTCCCACCATCCCAGGATTCAGTCTGGTAAACCTTCGCTGCACTCCGTCTATAGCAAGAACATCCTTCCTCAGATAAGGAGTCCAAAACTGCACACAATATTCCAGGTGTAGCCTCACCAAATTCCTGTATAATTGCAGCAAGACATCCCTGCTCCTGTACTTGAATCCTCTTGCTATGAAGGCCAACATACCATTTGTCTTTTTTACCGCCTGTTGCACCTGCATGCTTACCTTCAGCGACTGGAGTACGAGAACACCCAGGTCTCGCTGCATATTCCCCTCTCTCAGTTTATAGCTGTTCAGATAATAATCTGCCTTCCTGTTTTTGCGACCAAAGTGGATAACCTCACATTTATCCACATTAAACTGCATCTGCCATGCATTATCCCACTCAGTCAACTTGTCCAAATCACCCTGAACCCTCCCTGCATCCTCCTCACAAGTCACCCTTCCACCCATTTGTGTCATCTGCAAATTTGGAGATATTACATTTAGTTCCCTCATCTAAATCATTAATATATATTGTGAATAGCTGGGTCCTAGCACTGATCCCTGTGGTACCCCACTAGTCACTGCCTGCCATTTGGAAAAAGACCCATTTATTCCTACTCTTTGTTTCATGTCCGCCAACCAATTTTCTATCCATCGCAATACACTACCCCCAATCCCATGCGCTTTAGTTTTACATGCTAATCTCTTATGTGTGAATTTGTCAAAAGCCTTCTGAAAGTCCAAATAAACCATATCCACTGGCTCCCCTTCATCAACTCTACTAGTTACATCCTCGAAGAATTCTAGTAGATTTGTCAAGCATGATTTCCCTTTCGTAAATCCATGCTGACTCTTTCCGATTCTACCACTGTTCTCTAAGGGCTCTGCTATAATATCTTTGATAACGGACTCTAGAATTTTCCCCACTACTGACATCAGCCTGACTGGTCTATAATTCAATTATATAGTAGTGGTGCTACTGAGCCACTCTTGGTGATGGACATTGAAGTCCCACCCAGAGTACATTCTGTGCCCTTCCCACCCTCAGTGCTTCTTCCAAGTGGTGTTCAATATGGAGGAGTACTGATTCATCAGCTGAGATGGGGCGGTAGGTGGTAATCAGCAGGAGGTTGTTGGAGGCCAAACATCTTAGACCCAGGACATTGCTGCAGGCGTTCCTCAGGGTAGTGTCCTAGGCCCAGCCTTCTTCAGCTGCTTCATTAATGACCTTTCTTCCATTATAAGTTCAGAAGTGGGATGTTTGCTGATGATTGCACAGTGGTCAGTACCATTCGCGACTTATCAGATACTGAAGCAGCCAGTGTCCATATACAGCAAGGCCTGGACAACATTTAGGCTTGGGCTGATAAGTGGCAAGTAACATTCGTGCCACACAAATGCCAGGCAATGACAATCCCCTACAAGAGAGAATCTAACTATCTCCCCTTGACATTCAATGGCATTACGATCGCTGAATCCCCCATTATCAATAACCTGGGGTTTACCATTGATTATAGAACTGCACCAGCCATATAAATACCATGGCTACAAGAGCAGGCCAGCGGTTGGGAATTCTGCAGTGAGTAACTCACCTTCTGACTCCCCAAAGCCTGTCCACAACCTATAAGACACAAGTCAGGAGTATGATAGAATGCTCTCCACATGCCTGAATGAGTGCAGCTCCAACACTCAGGAAGCTTGAGACCATCCAGGACAAAGCAGCCAACTGGATAGGCACTCCATCCACCCCCTTAAACATTCACTCTCTCCACCTTTGGCGCACAGTGGCAGCAGTGTGTACCATCTACAAGATGCACTGCAGCAATGCACCACACCTCCTTCGACAGCACCTTCCAAACCCACGACCTCTACCAACTAGAAGGACAAGGGCAGCAGATGCATGGGAACACCACCACCTGCAGGTTCCCCTCCAAGTCACACATCATCCTGACTTGGAGCTACATCGCGTTCCTTCACTGTCACTAGGTCAAAAACCAGGAACTCTCTTCCTAACATAGATATATACAGCACTGAAACAGGCCCTTCGAGTCTGTGCCGACCAACAACCACCCATTTATACTAATCCTACATTCATCCCATATTCTCCTACCACCTACCTACACTAGGGGCAATTAACCATGGCCAATTTACCTATCAACCTGCAAGTCTTTGGCTGCGGGAGGAAACCCACGCGACCACAGGGAGAACTTGCAAACTCCGCACAGGCAGTACCCAGAACTGAACTTGGGTCGCTGGAGCTGTCAGGCTGTGGTGCTAACCACTGCGCCACTGTGCCGCCCTCAACAGCACTGTGCGTGTACCTACACCCGATAGACTGCGGTGGTTCAAGAAGGCAGCTCAGCACCACTTTCTCAAGGGCAATTCGGGGCGGATGACAAATTCTGGCCTTGCCAGTGATGCTCACTGCTATGAGACAATAAAAAAAAACATGTTTTCAGCTGGGTGAAGTTTTTTTTGCCACTTAAACATTAATGCAAACATCAAAAATATGGTCAATCCTGATTCCCTTCTGATAATGCAGGCATGGTTTAACCACCATTTAGTCCAATATCCAATATATCCAATGCTCAGTCATGTTGAACCAGCTGCGGAAATTGCAGCCTTAGAGAAGAGTGAGGATCTTCATGCATCCTCAGGAGTTATACTCTAAGGCCGGGCACCAACTTGTCAGGAGTAAGTTTGTTGACAGGGTGAATGAATGAAGTCAGGCAGACGCTCAACACCAACACTAATTTGTGATTGTCATGTTAAGGAAGGGGAAAAGGATGGAAATAAATTATGAGGCCATGTACAGCAAAGTACCTATTACACAAATATCCTTGTATCATAACATGTTGGAATTATCATGCGACAATTGAAACTAGTTTGCACCCTCCGCACCCCAATATGTGGAAAACTCACACATGCTGTTATTGTAAATTTCTATTTGTATGGAAATGATAGTCTGTCCACTAAAGAGGGTTGAGTCTGAACACAAAGAGGAAGTGCACTCACTGTCAGTCTCAGCCTGTGTTTGAAAAGTTATGAATGAATAATGTCGGATGAATGATTTGGCAGAGCAGACTATGAATGACATGTGGTGCTCTGGGACTCAGAAGTGCTGCCCCTGACTCAGTCATTCAGATATAACAGCTACATCTTAGTACCTTTACTAAAATGGAATTAAAGCACTTGATCTAGACCAGGCTTACAATAGTGCATCTAGAAGTGGTATCCAAGGATAAAGACCGTACAAGATGGCACTAATGCCCTGGAAGACACATCGAATTGGGATTGTCAGCCACGAGCTCCTCCCAGGAAAGTCCTCCTGTGTATGGAGTCCTGCAATCGTACTGAGTGGATACATTTGCCAGGAAAGACTGAACTGGCTGGAGCTGTTTTTTTTCTAGAGAGGCTGGGAATGGAGGTGTGTTTGGCACTAAAAGTAGCACCGCCAGCTGGTGCACCAGTTCCCTGGTTCGATTCCACCCCCGGACCATTTTCCCAGAGGCAGGATGGAGCGGCGCATGTGGCAAGTTGTGAATAAATTAATGAACGCCCACTTAAGGCCAATTGAAGGAAGCTACCTGGGATTTTCCAGTCGGCCTCCAAGTTCCCAGGGGCGGCAGGGGGCAATTTAGCTGCCTGGAGGTGGCCTCTGGGTGGTGGTAGCCTAGAGGACCTCCCTGCCTGTCTGGGTGCAGATCATCCTGTAGAGGACTTCCCCCCACCCATCTTCTCCCACCACAGTGGTGGCCTGGCTGCAAAGCCCATTTTTTATTTAAATTTTGGGAGAGAAGGCACCTCCATTTTGAAGTGTTCTCTCCCTCATTTACCTGCCATGGCCTCCTGCTGCTGCCTTGAAGCTGGAAGGCCTCCGATTGGCCCTCCAGCTTCTGGAGCCCACCCACCATCCTTAATTGGACCGTAAGCCTGTCCTCTGGTCATTAACTGCTCTGGGGAAAATCACATTGAGTGACAGTTTCCTATATAGTGCAGTCCACTGGCCCCTATTTGAGCCTGACGGCAAGGTTCAGAAGCCCACAAGGAAAATCCTGCTCCCAGTCTCAACAGCTTTTCTTGGGAAGAGAAGTTCCAGATTTCCACTACCCTTTTGTATGAAGAAGTGTTTCCTGACATCACCAGTGAACATCCTATCTCTAATTTTAAAATTGTGCCTCCTTGTTCTATATTCCCCCACCTTTCTCTGTCTACTGTTTCAGATCGTTTAACCGTCTTAAACACCTCAATTAGATTGCCCCTTAATCTTCTATACTTAATGGAATACAACCCTAGTCAATTCTCATAATTTAACCCTTTTAGCAACATTATCATTCTGGTGAATCTGTGCTGCAACCCCTCCAAGGCTAATATATCCTTCCTGTAGCGCGATGTCCAGAACTGAACACAATGCTAAACACAGTATTTATTATTTGCTCTTCAGATGTGGGCAACACTGGCTAGCTCATATTTATTGTCCACCTCTTGTTGTCCTGGTTCCATTAATAAGAGTCAACATATAGTATATGATTAAAGTTACATGTATACCAGACCATGTGGAATCATAGAAAGTTTAAGGCACAGAGAGAGGCCACTTGGCCCATTGTGTCGTAATGGCAAGTTCCCTTCTCCATAGGACATTGTTGAACCAGTTGGACATTTATAAGAAATCAATAGCTTTCATGGTTATTTCCTGATGCCAGCCTACGAATTACAAGATTTATTGAATTAAGCTTCACAACTTGCTTGTGGGTATTATGAACACATAATTCATATGAAGGAGATCCAGATAAGTAAATGAGGGAGAAAGGAATAGAAGGATATTCTGATAGGGTTAAATGAAGTAGAATTGAAGGAAGCTCATGTGGAGCATAAACACTGGATAGCCTATTTCTGTGGGGGTTACTAATCCAGTCACATAATCACAGACTTTATACTCACTGCCTTGAGGAATTGTACATAAGTAATTTAAACATTGGTTTCTTCACATAAATCTCCATGTGATCTTATAAGGCTTGCTCTGAGATTAATGGCCATTGTAATTTGTGAAGTTGCTGGGAGATTAGCAACGGATAAGGGTTGCCCAATGTAATGCAAAATAAAGAACTGACTGCAGGAGCCACTGTACCAAATTTACTGTGCTCCCGATTTTTGGTCATTGATTTTAATGACCAGAAATCCAGGAACATTGCAAAACAAGTGTGCTGACCTGTGCACCCCAATTCTCTGATCAATACTCTTGCTGAGCAAGACTGCGTCAAGAGCAGAGTCTCGTAATGCTTACCTCACACCACTTCAACAGACAGTGAAGATCAACTGCACATTTGCACCAAGCAGAATTATTAACAGATTTGTTGACAAAAATGTGTAGATATAGACCTAATGTGATAGTGTAAAACAGGTGATAGTGCATCAGCAGCTTGTTTTACATCTTTCCCAATTTTTATTTCCATTTGAGCCACTGGTGGAAGAGTCCAGAACAAGAGGGGATAACCATAATATTAGAGCTAGGCCATTCACAGGTGATGTCAGGAAACATTTCTTCATGCAAGAGTCGTGGAAAGCCCAAAATGCTGTTGAGGCCGGGGGTCAATTGTAAATTTCAAAACTGAGATTATTAGATATTTGTTAGGCAAGGGCATTAAGGATTAAGGAACCAAAGTGGGTAAATCGAGTTAAGTAACAGGTCAGCCATGTTCTAACTAAATGATGGAAAAGGCTTGAGGAACTGAATGGCCTATTCTTTTTCCTGTATTCTGAGTTGAAATTTACTGAGGATGCAGAAATGACCGGCCAAGAAAGTACTGAAATAGTTGAGCTAAGGACATCTTGATTTGTCAGTCAACTCAACTTGAATCCTTACACTGGCTCTTTAATTAAAGCCAGCTTCCATTTTGAATGTGACAATTTTTTTAAAGAGCCTGTTTTAAATTATGACACAGCGATGAAAAAAAAAGAACATGTACAGAATACTCTATTCCAGAATACAGGCCTATGGAAAGGCGATGTGAGCAGTCATGAACCTTCAGAGAGGCCTTTATTCCTGCTTTGCTTTCTGTCACTTGCTAAGTACAGAAAGTGCAATACTCACCGGCATATCCACCTATCCCAGAAGTCCAATTACTCCAACTCAGGACAGGAGCAGTGGTCACCTGTGAAGGATTTATTACACACAGCAGGAAACACAAAATCAAGACATTGACGATGGCTTTCTTGGGAGGATTCCTTCATTGGTGTTAGGAATAATTGAGATTATGAAAGTGGCAGAAATGTATTGTTAACAAATGATTAATTCCACAAGATAGAAGATTTGGAACTGCACAAAGTGCTGATACTGGCAGTGTTTTTTTTTCTAGTTTCCTGCTATCTTTTCACAACAACTTAATTAAGGAACCACAGAAAACATGCCTGAAGACATTCATTAAATGAATGTTCTTGGATTATTGGAAGTACAGCGATGATTTAATTTTCATATGGAAATCATAAAATTCGGGTGAAGTGAAGGATAGGAAATTATAGTTATGAGAAAGGCTTAAGATATTGGGAGCATTTCCACATGGGCAGAGAAGGTCAAAAGGAGAGTTAATAGAGTTTTTAAAATTATGAATGGGCTTGAATAGGGAAATATTATTTCCTCCCATCAGGGACTTGGTCACTAGGAATCATCAATTTACAATTGTCATTTGAAAAGGGAGAAGAGAAGTTAGGTGAAATTTCTTTAGAGAGATGGTTGCTGGACCATGGAATGCTTTGTCATGGAGAATAGTCAAGGTTTACACTGCTGCTTCTTTTGAGGGAAATTGGATAAAGGTTTGAAGCGGAGGATGATAGGGAGCTATGGAAGGGGAGCAAGAATAGTATTGAATTGTTCTTGTATAAAGCTGGCACAGAAATGATGGGCTGAATGACCTTCTCTGCTTTAAACCTTTATAATTCAAAATGATAAGGTGGGTCGAGGTGGTATCCACATTTCAAGGGGATCCCATCACCTTCCACTGCAATAGGATTTCACCCCTACCCCTCTCTATTCAATGGAACAGACCCTCTTCTCTCTCAAAGGGATAAAGCAATGAACTTCAGGGAGAAAGAAGCCAAGAATATTGTTTTTTCTCTATTCCTATGAATCAGGTTCAAACCATCAGGTAAAATCCAAGTGAATAATAACAATTCAATTTGGGAGCTAAATGATTTGACAAAACCTCCAAGCATTTCTTTACTCAGTTATGAAAAAGCCTCTATTGCGCTTGGACTCTGGACAAGGTCTATTATTGGGTAAGCTGTAGGCTGAAAAACCTGTTCTTAATGATGAGTAGGTGTTTCATAATAAATTCATGATTAAAAGATGTTTTTGCTTCTTAGTACAAATTGTCTAAACTTCTAATGTTATCGATTCTAAGACAAGATGTTATATAATTACGTGACCGTGATGTAAATGCCACTGTTTTAATCATTTGCTTTGTTAGTAGATGCATCCTTTCAAATTAAAAACTATCGCTGGTGTCATTAAGAAAACAAGCTTGCCTTGTCATCCCAATTAATTTTAACAGCTGTAAAACCATTGCATTACTATGGACTGATGCAGCTGAGACCCAGAAACAGAATCACTAATACCAGCACCTTCTACTCCTGTCAACTTTCATTCAGATACCAAAAGAAGAACAAGAGAGAAAGAGAAAACAAAATAACAACATAACATCATAATTTACTCTGATTAATTAAGCTGTCACATTCACATCAAATGGTTGACATTGAGTCTTGTTGGTCGAAAGTACAGATGAAAAGATTCTTAAGAATCTGCTTCTGCACTGTTTGGGAGTTCAACGTGACTGGCCACTGTAGGCAAAGGTGGCTTCCTATCTCCTGTACCATGGTTAAAAATGGGAAAATTAACTAGTTTACTAAGGATGTTTTTCTACAGCAGGTCAGGTTCTTCAGCTATGTGTAAAAAAAAACAAAGAATCAATCTTGTAGGTTAAGGCAACTTTAAGGATTTTGTTTAAAGTTAGTGACCAGGGTAAGATTTTCTTCGCTTGTTAGCGGTTATAATTCATCAACGCATTTTTAAGCAATAATGGGTAGATGGTAATGCCACATTGATTGCACAGGGCTGCTGCCCAGTCCATGTCTATACACTTCACTGCAGCAGATTTCTTTTTAAAGTTTTAATTTCCCCCTCTACCACTTTAGAAACCCAGTATTGTTCTGGCCCATATAAAGGGGAGGCAAACTAATAAAATATTGAGCCTTTATATTCAAACCATTTTCACCTAATTGCAAGACATCCACCCATATTTGGCAAAATGGGTTGTATGTACATTGCTTCTGGTGGGAAATTGTGGAAATGGTGTTATTCTGCAGGGAGCTGGTGGAACTCTTCCCCATCAGTTTCCCATCAAACCAGTAAAACCTAAAGATAGGCAATACATTCTTATGTTAAAGTCATAGAGTTATAGAGTCATTTACGCATAGAAGAAGGCCATTTGACCCAGCAAGTCCATGCCGGTTCTTCACAGAGCTATGTAATCAGTCCCACTCTCTGGCTCGATCCACGTAGCCCTGCAAGTCTATTTCTCTCAGGTGGCCATCTAACCTCCAAGTCATTGATCGCCTCAGCTTCCACCGCCCTTGTGGGCAGCGACTTCCAAGTCATTACCACCCGCTGCATAAAAAAGTGCTTCCTCATATTCCCCCTGCATCTTTTGCCCAAAACTTTCAAGCTGTGGAATATTGCTAGACCTTGGAGCACAGAGAAAATCTTTCCGCCCCTATACCTGAATATAGGCCAAACAATTCTGATGGACAGTCATTGACCTGAAACGTTAACCATATGTTTCTCTCACCACAAGTTCCACATGTCCTGCTGAGTGTTCCCAGCATTTTCTGCTTTTGTTTCAATAAATTCTGAACTGTGGCCCACAAATCACGTGTCAAACATACATTATATTCAGTCATTTTTTAAAATCAATTTTGTTGAAAGAACCTGGATGGTTTTTATGTTCAAGATGAAAGGGAAAATGGAACAATTCCCGAACTCTTATTTTGCATCAAGTGTCAGCATCAATGGAAAAAGTACAGTGTGGATTTAATAGGACACCATCGGGAATGAGCGATTACGGTTATGAAGAAAGAGAGATTTGTATTTATAAAGCAACTTTCATGACTTCAGGACATCCCAATGCATATTACAGCCAATGAAGTACTTTTGAATTGTAGTTACTGTTGTAGTGTAGGAAAAGCAGCAGCCAATTTGAGCACAACAAGGGTCCCGCAAACAGCAATATGATATTGACCAGGCCATCTGTTTTGGTGATGTTTATTAAGGGATAAATATTGTCCAGAATACCAGGGAGAATAATCCCTGCTATTCTTTGAAATAGTGTCATGGGGTCCTTTACGTGCATCTGAGAGGGCAGGTCGGCCTCAGTTTAACATCTCATCCAACTATGCAGCAATTAGGAAGGTTAATGGTATGTTAGCCTTTATCGCAAGAGGATTTGAGTACAGGAGTAGCCAGGTCTTGCTTCAATTGTATAGAACCTTGGTTCGACCGCACCTGGAGTACTGTGTGCAGTTTTGGTCCCCTTTCCTTAGGAAGGATATTATTGTCATAGAGGGAGTGCAACAAAGGTTCACCAGACTTGTTCCCGGGATGACGGGACTGTCCTATGAAGAGAGTTTGGGGAAACTGGGCCTGTATTCTCTGGAGTTTGTGAAGAATGAGATGCGGTCTCATTGAAACCTACAAATACTTAAAGGGATAGACAGGGTAGATGCAGGTAAGATGTTTCCCCTGGTTGGGGAGCCTAGAACCAGGGGACACAATTTCAAAATAAGGGGGAAGCCACTTAGGACAGAGATGAGAAATTTCTTTACTCAGCGGTTTGTGAATCTTTGGAATTCTTTACCCCAGAGGGCTGTGGAAGCTCAGTCATTGAGTAAGTTTAAAGCAGAGATTGACAGATTTCTAAATACAAATGACAATAAAGGGATATGAGGATAGTGTGGGAAAAAGGCATCAAAGTGGATGATCAGCCATGATAATATTGAAGAGCAGAGCAGGCTTGATGGGCTGAATGGCCTTCTCCTATGTTCCTATTCCCTCAGTACTCCACTGAAGTGCCAGCCTATTTTGTGCTCAGGGCTCTGGAGGGGGTCTTGAATCCATAACTTTCAGACTCAGAAGTTGAGTGTGCTACGACTGAGTCACAGCTCTCGCCGATGAAGACTGTATTGAAAAGAAACTTAAGAAGTTAGAGCTTTATTCTCTAAAGCTGTGAAGGTGCTGGCGTGATCTGATACAGGCCTTCACATTTACGAAGGATTATGATAAGGTGATGATAAATTATTTTCACTGATCTGCAAGATACTAACAAGAGGTGAAATATTTAAAATGATTGTAAAAAAGAATTAAAATGAATGTGAATAAAGGTGCTTTTACTGTGAAGTTGGATGGAATTGGATATTCTCTGCTACCCCATTGTTGATGGACTCCAGAAGTTTTTTTGTAAGTGAATTAACAGTTGTTTGAAAGAGATAAATATTAAAGGGTATTGGAAGTATGCACGAGTGTGGGATGCCTCATGTGGAGAAAAACACAAGCGCAGAATTGGGCGGCACAGTGGCGCAGTGGTTAGCACTGCAGCCTCACAGCTCCAGGGACCCGGGTTCGATTCTGGGTACTGCCTGTGTGGAGTTTGCAAGTTCTCCCTGTGTCTGCGTGGGTTTTCTCCGGGTGCTCCGGTTTCCTCCCACAAGCCAAAAGACTTGCAGGTTGATAGGTAAAATTGCCCATTATAAATTGTCACTAGTATAGGTAGGTGGTAGGGAAATATAGGGACAGGTGGGGGTGTTTGGTAGGAATATGGGATTAGTGTAGGATTAGTATAAATGGGTGGTTGATGTTCGGCACAGACTCGGTGGGCCGAAGGGCCTGTTTCAGTGCTGTATCTCTAATCTAATCTAATCAGAATCAATGAATCAAATGTGCTGTAATGTTCTGTGACGCCAACACTCAATGCTAGCCAAACTTCTCAAACTACATTTACCCCTATTAGACTTCCAATTTTAAAGGCAGAAATTGGTAAAACAGTGACAAAAGATGTCAGGTAAGGGGATTACTGTAGACTCCCAACCACTTTGCTCATCATGTAATGGTCATTAGGGATAATGAAAAACATACGCTTTGGCATTCAACCATACTTAAGATAGTCAGCTCATTACTTACATATATCTCACACTGAGTGTGGAGAAGATCTTAGATTTTTTTGAATGGTTCACCATATCATTACCTCTTTAGCTGCTGATAGATACCATCAGTAAATCCAGTCAATACTTACCATAATCCTCAGGCTAGGCTTTACCTCCTTCAGTGCAAACTCTTTTGAGCTAAGATAAATCCTGAGTGCTTACCAAAGACTTAAGGGGTAGCAATGCTTTTCTATATCTTGACAACCTGATAACTTTCTCCTCACATTTCCAACATTATCTTTATGATGATATTAGATAAGCTTTCACAGGCAGGCCTTAAAAATTTCCAAGTCTGTCATAAAAGTGAAACATGTCAATTGACATATCCCTGTACCAAAAGATGTCATGACAAATCTTCAAAAAAGGGCTAATGAGGAGCAATTTCAAGAGCTAGAAATTTTTCATACGTTAGTAATTATCCACTCAATTTCTCATTAAAGTGCTTGATCCTTAAAATACAGAAACAAATCTCCACTCTCAAACCTGCCCAACTATCTGGGCTGGATTTTGTCACAATGGCGGGCCACCCAGCGCCAGGCCGTAAAGGCGAGGGGAACACCACCTTGGCCTTTGAGAGCCCGTTTGGTGCATTTTAATGGTGCTGAGATATTTAAGTGCTCAGTGCTAGGTTCCCCGTCCCTTCCAAGAGCTGTTGGCCAATCAGAAGGTTGGCAGCTCAGTAGTATCGGCAGCACCACCAGGAGCAGTGGCCACTGCTGGTACTGCAAGAGGCCTTGGATCAAGGCCCAGGGTTGAAGTGTGGACCTAAGGAAAGTGAGGCCGGATCACCAGAGCAAGACTGGCAGGCCCCGGTGAGGGGGTTGTGGGGGATGGTAGGCGTTTAGTGCAGGGGGAGGGGGGTTCAAATAGGTGGCGTGTTTCCCAGCGGGGCTTCTCCGTGGGCCACAGATTGCCCAGAATGGTGGGCCCCCACACAAACCCACAGGGAGGTCGCCTCATTTCACTGGGTGACTGACCACCTGGCATGGCAGAGCCCCGCAAGCCACTGGTTAAATCCCAGCAGCGGCAGGAAGAGACACCTGTTAAGAACAAGGCGGGGGGAGCGCACTGTCTTTTCTAGTTCCACTTCTCCACAGGTCACAACACATATTTAAATGTTTACCCGCTTACCTATACAGCCAATCTTTCTTTTTCATTCGTTCATGGGATGTGGGCATCACAGGCTAGGACACCATTTATTGCCCATCCCTAATTGCCCTTCAGAAGGTGGTGGTGAGCTGCCTTCTTGAACCGCTGCAGTCCACGTGGGATAGGTACACCCAAAGTGCTGTTAGGAAGGGAGTTCGAGGATTTTGACCCAGAGACAGTGAAAGAATGGCAAGAAGTTCCAAGTTGGGATAATGTGTGGCTTTGAGGGGAACATGCAGGTGATGGTGTTCCCATGCATCTGCTGTCCTTGTCCTTCTAGGTGGTAGAGGTCGTAGATTTGGATGATGCTGTCTAAGGAGCCTTGGGGCGTTGCCGCAGTGCAACTTGTAGATGGTACACACTGCTTCCAATGTGCATTGGTGGTGGAGGGAGTGAATGTTTGTGGATCGGGTGTAAATCAAGCGGGCTGCTTTGACCTGGATGGTGTTGAGTTTCTTGAGTGTTGTTGGAGATGCACCCATCCAGGCAAGTGGAGAGTATTCCATCACACTCCTGACTTGTGCCTTGTAGATGGTGGACAGGCTTTGGGGAATCAGAAGGTGACTTACTCGCCGCAGGATTCCTAGCCTCTGACCTGCTCTTGTAGCCACGGTGTTATATGGCTATCCCAGTTCAGTTTCTGGTCAATGATAACCCCATGATGATGATAGTGAGGGATTCAGCAATTGTAATGCCATTGAATGTCAAAGGGAGATTGTTAGTATCTCTCTGTTGAAGATGGTCATTGCCTGGCACTTGTGTGGCACGAATGTTACTTGCCACTTATCAGCCCAAGCCTGGATATTGTCCGAGTCTTGCTGCATTTCTACACGGACTGCTTCTGTATCTGAGGAGTCACGAATGGTGCTGAACATTGTGCAATCATCAGCAAATATTCCCACTGCTGACCTTATGATTGAGGGAAGGTCATTGATGAAGCAGCTGAAGATGATTGGGCCGAGGACACTACCCTGAGGAACTCCTGCAGTGATGTCCTGGAACTCAGATGATTGACCTCCAACAACCACAACCATTTTCCTTTATGCTACGTATGGCTTTAACCAGTGGAGAGTTTTATCCCTGATTCCCATTGACTCCACATTTGCCAGGGCTCCGTGATGCCATACTCTGTCAAACGCTGCCTTGATGTCAAGGGCAGTCACTCTCACCTCACCTCTTGAGCTCAGCAATTTTGTCAATGTTTGAACCAAGGCTGTAATGACATCAGGAGCTGAGTGGCCCTGGCGGAACCCAAACTGAGCGTCACTGAGCAAGCTTGGCAGCACTATCGACGACACCTTCCATCACTTTATTGATGATTGAGAGTAGACTGATGGGGCGGTAATTGGCTGGGTTGGATTTGTCCTGCTTTTTGTGTATAGGACATACCTGGGCAATTTTCCACATTGTCGGGTAGATACCAGTGTTGTAGCTGTACTGGAACAGCTTGGCTAGGGGCGCAGTAAGTTCTAGAGCACAGGTCATCAGTACTATTGCCGGAATGTTGTCATGGCCCATAGCCTTTGCTGTATCAAGTGGCTTCAGTCGTTTCTTGATACCACCCGGAGTGAATCGAATTGGCTGAAGTCTGGCATCTGTGATGCTGGGGACTTCAGGAGGAGGCTGAGATGGATCATCAACTCGACACTTCTGGCTGAAGATTGTTGCAAATACTTCAGCCTTATCTTTTGCACTGATGTGCTGGGCTCCCCCATCATTGAGGATGGGGATATTTGTGGAGCTGCCTTCTCCTCCTAGTTGTTTAGTTGTCCTAGATCATTCACGACTGGATGTGGCAGGACTGATCCATTGGTTGTGGGATCACTTAGCTCTGTCTATCACATGCTGCTTATGTTGTTTGGCAGGCAAGGAGTCCTGGGTTGTAACTTCTGCAGGTTGACATCTCATTTTGAGGTATGCCTGGTGCTGCTCCTGGCATGACCTCCTGCATTCTTCATTGAACTAGAGTTGATCACCCGGCTTGATGGTAATAGTAGAGTGGGGCATGTGTCGGGCCATGAGGTTACAGGTTGTGGTTGAATACAATTGTGCTGATGCTGATAGCCCACATTGCCTCATGGATGCCCAGTTTTGCATTGCTAGATCTATTCAAAATCTATCCTATTTAGCACGGCAGTCGTCCCACACAACATGATGGAGTGTATCCTCAATTTGATGACAGGAATTTGTGATGGTCACTCCTACTAATACTGTCATGGACAGATGCATCTGCAGTAGGTAGATTGGTGAGGACGAGGTCAAATATTTTTTCCCCTCTTGTTGGTTCTCTCACCACCTGTCGCAGACCCAGCCTAGCAGCTATGTCCTTTAGGACTCACCCAGCTAGGTCAGTAGTGGTGCTACTGAGCCAATCTTGGTGATGGACATTGATGTCCCCCACCCAGAGTACATTCTGTGCTCTTGGCACCCCCAGTGCTTCCTCCAAGTGGTGTTCAACATGGAGGAGTTCTGATTTATCAGCTCAGAGGGGTGGTCAGTAGCTGATAATCAGCAGGAGGTTTCCTTGCCCATGTTTGACCTGATGCCATGAGACTTCAAGGGGTCTGGAGATGATGGTGAGGACTCCCAGCGCAACTCCCTCCCGACTGTATACCACTGTGCCGCCACCTCTGCTGGGTCTGTCCTGCCAGTGGGCAAAGCATACCTGGGATGGCGATGGCAGTGTCTGGGACATTGTCTGTAAGGTATGATTTGGTGAATATGACTATGTCAGGCTGTTGCTTGACTAGTCTGTGAGACAGCTCTCCCAACATTGGCAATATAGGCTAGACCAGGTAAGGACAGCAGATTTTCTTCCCTAAAGCACATTAGTGAACAAGATGGATTTTTACGCCAATCGACAATAGTTTCATGGCCATCATTGGACTAGCTTTTAATTCCAGGTTTTTTTTATTAATTGAATTCAAATTCCACCTTTTGCTGTGGTGGGATTCGAACCCATGTCACCAGAGCAATGCACTGGGTCTCTGGATTACTAGTCCAGTGACAATACCACTACACTATCGCCTCCCTCGGTGCCTGTTTCCCTGTCTCTTTAAAGAAGGGATCCCATCTCCAAGAGCTGTTAGCCAATCAGAAGGTTGGCAGCTCATTAGTATTGGCAGCACCACCAGGAGCGGTGGCCACTGCATGTACTACAAGAGGCCTTGGATCCAGGCCCAGGGCTGAAGCGCGGACCCAAGGAAAGTGAGGCCAGATCACCAGGGCAATACCAGCAGGCCCCAATGTGGAGAGTGGGCGGAGGGCAGATTTTTAGTGCAAGGGGAGGGGGGGGTCACAAAGGTGGAGTGTTTCCCAGCGGGAATTCTCCATGGGCCACAGCTTGCCCACAGAGGTGGGCCCCCCCACAAGCCCACACGGAGGTCGCCTCATATCACTGAGTGACTTCCTCGCATGGCAGAGCCCCCCCCCCCCCCCACCCCAGTCACTGGTTAAATCCCTGCAGTGGCAGGAAGATGCCCTAATTATGACTGAGGTGGGAGGAGTGCACTGTCTTTTCTAGTTCCACTTCTCCACAGGTCACAACATACATTTAAATGTTTACCTGATTGCCTATACAGCCAATCATATATCCTAATTTTTATATCCCACAATAAAATACACCAACCCGGTTTCTTTAATAAACATCAAAACTATCAGTTTATTATAAAACAAGACTTAACTAGTAAAGAAGCAAAGAATTAACACACAGATTGAAATATGAAAGTTCCCTTTTTAAAATGCCCCAGTTACACTCACCCACACACTGGAAAAAAAAATACAGAAGTTCTCTCTGCAGAGGTCTGTTACAGAAAAAGACTACTTTGGCCAAATATTTGCTAATTCCTGATGAAAGAAGAGAAGATATGGAAAAAAGTCAGTTGTCCCTTTTTGGTCTGGCGTCCGGGTATACGGAGATGGTCACTGGGATCATTTCAGAAGCAGTCTGTTCTGGAGATGTCAATAATTACTCTAGTGGACTTTCTAGGAGAAATGTGGCATTAGGGTTTTCTGCCAGCACACACTTGAATCGCAGGCTTTTTTTTTAGCTTCTCAGGAGCTAGGCAGCACCAGGGATTTTAGCTCTCCCACACTGGATCTTTGCAGGATTTCTTCAAAGAGGTAGAGAAGGAGGTGAGCTCGGTAGTTTCTTTTTTCCTTGGCAGGAAAACACCAACTGTCTTCAAGCAGTTCACACCCCAACGAAACTGAAAACCATGTCCAAACCCCAAACAAACAGTCGACTTCCTGACCTCCATAAACCTTGACAGGTGGCGTCTCTGTAACCATTTTCCCCAGGTCACCAAAGGTTCTGTTGCTTACTGAGCCCAAGGCACATGACTTCCTGACAAATCCTGACAAATTTAATGACTGGACCTCATTATCAATTTTAATTCTATTTTCAGGTCAGCAGCCAGCCAGATTGAGCGTTTGTCTGGCTGCCAGCCAGGAAACCTTGCATTAGTGGGCTACAATCTCCAGTAATCAGCAAAGATCGTGGGGCATAAAGCAAGGGATCACAGGTTTGGGGGTGAGGTCCAGCTGATTGCAGCAGAAGATTTGCTTGAGGTGTATGAGGAAAGAATTCCTTCCCCTCCTGGCCCACAAGCAGTGCTGTAAAAGCACCTGGCTGTTGGATCTGGCTGCTTGTATCTCCACTTAGCTGCCAGATTTCCTGAACCATGAGAAACCCGGCCTGACAGCGTTAAATTGAAATCAAGCTCCCAACAGCATGATGGGAGCCTGACTTAAATATTATAATGAGGTGCCCCGTCTCTCTCAAGTGGGACACGCATGCCACAGAACCTGCCGCTGTAAATTGGTGGCAGGCACTTGAACGGTGGTTTGGGGTCACGTGAAACTACTTTTAATTTTTAATTCCCCCCCCACCCCCCACCACCATCCCCGTGTCATTCTCCTGCCCATCAAGGGGGTTTAAAATTCTTCCCATGTTGCTCCTGTCACAAAAGTGAAAACCTTCATTCTGCACTTCTGCATCAAATTACTACGAATGTGTTCAATTGTTGCCATACATGTATCAAAATAAATGCTACAGCCAACAGTGCTTTGTTTCAGTAATTGTCCAAATCTGCCAGGGAATAACAACAACAACATAAGTGCCTTTAAATGTGAAATGGATTACAATCTATTCCCTTCATTATTTTCTAAACCTCCATCAGGTCACCCCTAAAGCGAAAGTGTAGACTCTCAATTCTTTTAGCCTAACTTGATAACAGCAACAACAACAACTTTTATTGATATAGTGTCTTTAACTAGTCCCAAGGTACTTCACAGAAGCATTATAAAACAAAATATGACATTGAGCCACATAAGGAGATATTAGGTCAGATGATCAAAGAGGTAGGTTTTAATGAGTGTCTTAAAGGAAGAAGGTACGGTAGAGAGGTGGAGAGGTGTAGGGAAGGTATTCCAGGGCTTTGGGGCTAGGTCACCAATGCTGGAGCAATAAAAATTAGGGATGCTCAAGAGGCCAGAATTAGAGGAGTGCTGATATCTCGGAGGATTGTAGGACTGGAGGAGATTACAGAGATAGGGAGAGGCGAGGTCATGGAGGGATCTGAAAACAAGGATGAGAATTTTAAAAGGAAGACGTAACTTGACTAGGAGCCAATGTAGGTCAACGAGCGCAGGGGTGATTACTAAAATACGTGATGCAACCATGCTAGCATGCATATGAGAGAAGCACACACACAAATAGATACAGAGGGGAAGAAAGAATTGGGGGGGTGTTGAAGTAGGGTTGGCAATAAATGGAATTCAGTTACTGTCTTGTATTTGATGTTAAGTTCTTGGTTGAAGTTGAGGTCTTGCAGTTCTTGCCGGGATCCAGTGCAAACTTTCAGACTTGCTTCTCTGGTACCAGAAGGCCGAAGAGAGATTTCAGTTGTCTTCTCACTGGTCACCTGTAATGTTCTGCATTCTTGAGACTTACATGGAACCATGGCTTTCCTGGGACTTTGCTGGAGAGAGAGACAGAGGGACGAAGGTCTTCCTCCTAAAATCTGTCCAAATCGCAGTCTAATACCTTTCTGTGTGGCACAATTCAAGAAGTCCCCAGTCTGGCCAGCAGGTAGGTCATGTGACTATCTCTTTGTTTGAAAAAGCATCTTCTGTGAGAGTTGTTGTTCAAAGCTTTCCAGTCGCACTCAGTGGGGGTGGTGTTCTGGCTCTTACACAGATAAAATGTGGATCACCACTATTGCCCAGACCAATCTTGTTAATTGAATTGGTGAGCACTCCCATTGTCTCTCTATTCAATTGTCTCTCAGAATGCAATGTCCAGTAAAAAAGGTTCAAGTAGTGTCCCATATGACAAAATTAATATGTTTCCATTTGGCAAATGTGATTTCCATCACGTTACTTAGAGTACTATTTAGTTGATGGAGATTTTTAGTTTAGTTGCTGTAATAAAAGTCTGAAAACATGAAATGTTGTCATGTAATTCTTTAAATTGGTTTGGGGAGTTCATATCTCGTGTTTTAACATTAACGGTCTCACTGAGGTCGTAACAGCAACACATAATCCAGCTGCCACAGGCAAGTATGTAACTCCTATAATTGAGATTGTGACCTGTACACAAAAGAATCTGGGATAACATACCTTGGGTAAATAATCAACTAATTTCTTGTCCCTGAAATGCACGTAGGATTTCACTGCCTGCCCATATCACTTCAGAGAGATCATTAAAAGCAGTCACACCAGACACTTTGATAGGTTAAACTAATACGATCCTTTTACTTTATAAACCAAGAACACGTCTTTATCAGTTCTGGAAAAGAGTCATTAATTGTCATAGAAATCATGGTAAATTTGCTTAGTCAAGATGGTTCCTGGGCTGTAAGCTCCCTAGGAAGCTCCCTTGCTGTTCAACTCTATCCATGGCAATCTGCTCCCATTCTTAGTGTTTTCTCCTCCAATCTACCCTCTTAAACTCCCCTGGCTCCTTAATCAGTTCATTTTAGCCCTAACTACAAGCTAACAGCTAGTTTATGTTACCTGGGCCCACTGCCCTCTCCCAGCCATACCTGCTCTTTGTTTTCTCAATGAAATTGATCACAGTCCAGATGAAACTGAAAAGTACAGCTGGTGATACTTTGATCTCCGATCCTGCTGTCTTCACCGTCTAGAGTGTCTGCAGCCACGGCGTGCGGTAAGTCCGTTGAAGAGAAGAAGGAGCAGCGGGACCCTAGGGAAGCCTTGTGAAAAGGTGCCCCGAACACCCAAAAATCCACGAACAGCTCCTCGGCCGCAACTTCAAAGCGCCCACGGGAGATGGCTCGGAGAGCATCTGCAGCGCACTGTCGGCAATGCTGGTACCGGCGCACGAGGATGTCGCTCACCTCCCGAAGGACGCAGAGGAGATTTCCAGGCGTCGATGGTGGGAACTGAGGAAATGGCTTATTACCTGCATCCCCTTTCCCCCCCTTCCCCTTCCACCCCCCCTTCCCCTTCCCAGCTCCACTCTCTCAGCTCACCTCCCCCGCACCCCCCTCCCCCCTCACAGCCCCTTCCCAGCCCCCCCCCTCGCACCATCTTCCCCCGGCACCCCCGCACCCCCCCCCACCCCCTTACAGCTACCTTCCCAGCTCCCCCTTGCACCCCCTTTCCTCCAGCCCTCCCCCTCGCACCCCCTCCTCTCACCGGCATCATCCTACACCTGTGTAGGGGCCCTAACAACCCCACTGCCTTGTGGGCATCTCAGGAGAGACCAAGGCTAAGGGAGTAAACCCTAACAGAAAATCCGGAGCGGAACCCCGTAGGCGGTCATGTGTCACCTTTGGCATGTTTCCGGCAGTTCCTGCAGCCATACCAGTGCCAAACGTCGTGCTCTGCACTCCTTTGGACCCCACGAGAAAGGCCGAGAGGGGGGTTTTGACGATTGGGCAACTCTTAACCTCCATACATTTGCCCAAGCATGCGCCATGGAGAGGTCATGGTAAATAATCTTAATTCCCTCACTCAGAATAGTTCAATCTCCCACCCTTTTCCAGGCATTTAGGAAAAAAGGTAACCCATCAGAGGCCTCAAACAGTCACAGTCCCATGTGTCAGAAATATAGTGGTATGTGTATGCCAAACCTGCTGAATTAAGTCAATACACATTTTTGCACTCAGTAGCAAAGGAACAGTGCTTACTCTTTCACCTGGCTGATAGCTGCTCACAAACATTTTGTTGGTTTCTCAGCATAATTTCCTCTAATCTGGCA